>NC_039365.1:167318211-168571019 GCF_003573695.1 Papaver somniferum
TGCACTAGCCATCCGTAGTGCAGGTCAACCATCATTAATAATGGTGGGGCGGGGCTGTCAGTTATATGACTCTCTTTATTTTAGAAAGGTTCTGCTGTATAATTAAATTAGAAGGCCAAGGGGGCAGCGAACTCAATTTCTAGTTTGATCAAGTTCCCAAGCTTAGCCACTCAAATTAAGATAAATGAGACGGAACCCTAGGAAGAATCCTCAAGCAAGGGAACCTCACCCCGAAGTCCTTGCCTTTACTCTCAATCCGTGTGGGAACGGAACGAAGGCTCTCAACGGAACTTCACTCAATTAGGATGACACAAGGCGAACTAGAATAGGCTGATTGATCCAGGTAGCGACAGGCTCCAATCGAAAGGAACAGCGCATACGCTAGAAAGACGTATAGGCAAGCCTTCCTTCATTCCCTTAGCTCGGCTTGGCTTCGCTTGAATACCATAAACGAATAAGAGCTCATACCCGGCTTCTCTTTATTGCCAGTATTTGTATACTTTAATTCCATTCATGATCCTCTTAGCTCGGGGTATTGAAACCGGCAACAGCGATTAATGGGAGTACTCCCTCTTTAGGATTCAAAGGAAAAGTAAACCCTTGTGTAGTGAGATACTCTGCCAAAGGTAGGTGTGAGCCTTATCCCTATATGAAGTGCCTAATTTATTCTTAATATATATCCTTTAGCCGATAATAGGTTGCATACGAGGGAAGGCCTGTTCTATACGATCGAATACGGTATGCTTATATTTTCCTTGCAGAGCCAGTACCAGGACAAAGATAAGACCTTCCATCTATTGGATAAGGAGTAGTGGATAGGGCAAAGTCTCTCAAGCCCTTAAGTCTCTTAGGCGAGGAAGTTCTCTTACAGGCAATGGGAGATCAAGTTTGAGTCGTAAGCCCTTACACTTATAGCCAGTTTTCTAGCCCCAGAGCGGTTTACCTCTGCTCTGATTAAGTCATTTAAAGGTTTATCCCATCTTCAAGAGTCAAAACCTTTTGTTAAGAGTTCCTTAAGTGACTCTTGTTGCTGTTAACGGAGAAGCGAGTTCCTACTCCCGAGTGAACGCGCTTCCCTTCATCCGGAAAACAAGATGGGTCCTGAAAGCAGAGGTGCGAGGTGAGGCGAGGGCCCGTGAAGACGCTGAGATTGTTGGAGTGGAACGATAGCTGTAAACAACTGACGGTATACGGAGCTGTTCCTCCCTCTACTCAATGACTGATTCATCATATGGGAAGGTACGGAAGAGCACCCCTTGGTAAGAAAGAATGTTGGCTTGAGTCACTCTAATGTACCTTACTTCGCGAACTTACTCCACTTCTTGCTGAATGCTTTGACCAATTGATTCATTCTAGTATACCCAGATTTTTCCTTGTCTTATCTCATGGTACAATCCTCTTACCGCTGAGCCCCCCTTTCTCCTCGGTCCACAGAAAAAAAATGTAGGACTAGTGCCAACAGTTCATCACGGAAGAAAGGATTCACCGAGCCGGGATCACTAACCAAGACTAATAGAATAGAAAATCACTGTCTTTTCTGTATACCTTCCCCGGTTCCGTTGCTACCGCGGGCCTTACGCAATCGATCGGATCGATCATATCCCTTCAACACAACATAGGTCATCGAAAGGATCTCGGACGACCCACCAAAGCACGAAAGCCAGGATCTTTCAGAAAATGGATTCCTATTCGAAGAGTGCATAACCGCATGGATAAGCTCACACTAACCCGTCAATTTGGGATCCAATTCGGTATTTTCCTTGGGAGATATCGGGAAGGAATTGGAATGTAATAATATCGATTCATACAGAAGAAAAGGTTCTCTATTGATTCAAACGCTGTACCTGTACCTATGGGATAGGGGTAGAGGAAGAGGAAAGAAGATTTCCCATAGTACTTTTGATCGAAAAATAAATCTGATTTATTTCGTACCCTTCGCTCGATGATAAAATGGGTCAGATTCTACAGGATCAAACCTATGGGACTAAAGGAATGATGGAAGGGAATAAAAAGAAAATAGAAATAAAGAAGAAAATAAATAAGTAGGAAAACCCAGATTCCAAACGAACAAATTCAAACTCGAAAAGGATCTTTCTGATTCTCGAAGAATGAGGGGCAAAGGGATTGATTGAGAAAGATCTCTTGTTCGTATTATAAGATCGTGATTGGATCCGCATATGTTTGGTAAAAAAGAAGAATCTTCTCCTTTGATAATAATCAAAAAAGGAAAGTGTTCAATTGGAACATGAAAACGTGACTGAACCAAAGGACCTTTTGTTGGTTGTTCACCAACGGAAAGCATGGTAAAAGTCTTCAGAAGAAGGAAAAAACGTTAGTGACTCTCTAAAAGAGCTATCTTTCCTAGTTCTATCTGGAAACATAGTTGATCAAATCCAAGAACTGAAAAAGTTCTTGGCATAACCAACTATTGGATTCATGTAACATCAGGTCATAATAAGAATCCGTGAGAAAGCTTTGCATTTTAATCGCCTCGTCATCAATTACTGCCCGAACAAGGTCCGGCATGCTCCAGTCTGGAGGTAATTGTCTATCGGCTCTTACCACCCACTCCGCATATGAATCACAGAGTTGATCAAATATCTGATCACAACCAGGTGGAGCGCTTTGCGCGTCCGACTTAGTTGAAGAGGTACTTGAAGAAAAAGATATATCAGAATCTTTGCTTATAAAATCAAAATCAGTAGGAGTTGGATTCCCAAAGATTATGAGCTGATTGTTCATTGAATACCACTTTTTTACCGCTCTACTGCCCCCTAAAAAAGAAAGACTTGTCGGAAATCGCCGGTCCAACCAAGAAAGACATGGGAAAAGTCTTCAGAAGAAGGAAGAAATGGAAACTGAACTGAGTCTTTGATTTTGTAACTCCTCTCTCGTTGAATGCTATTAATGAATTCCACGAGACTTATTCTACGATATTAGTTGTGTGTGATATTATTATACTTGGAGTCATTAGGTCCCGCTCTCGACCAACCAATCATCTTGCTCTCCGAACCATGTCTTGACCATGCGTCGGATGCCATCACTGGCTTCGGCTTCGCTTAGAGATTTAGGATGGTGATGGCCCACTCCCTTCGAACAATAAGAGTCGAACTTATTGGCTTCGGTGAGAGATAGAAAGAATCTACGCCACGCCCGGGAGATTAATTGCTTGCCCACGATAGGCTTGACCTAGAATGCATGCCTGGATTCCGTTAATCTTTCGCCGTTGAAGAATATGCCGATAAGGACTATCCAGGGAATCTATGTTAGATTGATCGCTCCGGAAGCCTTGGGTTGGGTATGGGAAGACCCGGTAAGATGCAACTTTACTATTTGATGAGCACCAAGAAGACTAGAGCGCTAAGCGCGTTGTATACAGTAGGACGCTCCCCCAACAAGCAACGACTCCTACCTATACAGCCGTTGCGCTTTAGCACGCGCATCCGTTTTCTTGGACCACAGAAATTGCTTGCTTACTTTTACTTATCACCGCAGGTCTAGCATAATCAAAAGACCAAAGAATCCAAAGATTACTCTTCATCTGACCTCTATCCCTAGCATTATTAAGAAACTCTGTTCTCATCCCCTCTCTCTACACATAAAATAGACACTAATAGGGAATCACTCCCGAAGGGTAATAAACTTGGGTTTCCGCCTTCAGAAGCGTATAGAAAATCTTGATGCTTAAGAGTCATCCGCCGACTTTATTCCGATGCATTAGGTTCGAGACTTACTGGAGGACTCAGCTAGGCTAGTTTGTTTGACTGATGCATGAATTGTGGGAACCTATTCTAGAGTCTGGAAAGTACCTTGACCCCTTTATTAGCTGAATGTGACTGATTGATTAGTCTTTTTCTCGTCAGAAACCGGGACGTTCTTGATTGAAACGGGAAACCATCTGTGAAATCCTACTGCCCCTTTCTGAAACCTGGGATCATGTGACCTAACTGTGAAGATTTTAATGACTGAAGCGGGCGAGGGTGCTCAGCCTGACAGGGAGTTTGGGGAAGGTCAATAAGCAATAAGTGACTAGTGAAGATTACTAGGTTTCTTAAGTAAATTGCTCCATACACATGATAGAGGAGGAATAGATTACAATTGTTGGTCCGTGGCCGATATTAAGAAAGGCTCTTCAATCTTTTAAACAAATCGAGACCAAAATGGGAAAAAGAGAGACGAAGAGAAAGGAATAACCAATCGATGAAGGAACATGAAACCATTTTGTTTCAATAGAGGTACGGGAAACGGTTAGGGGTAATGAAGTAGGTGAAGTTGTTAAATTTTGCGAGCTGTTCCAACCACTGCTAGATGTAATTCCAAGAGCCGAACGAGAATGAATACCACACAGAAGAGTCAAGACCGGGCTCCCTAATAGAATGTTTAGCCGATCCATTCCGGATCGATCGAATTGGTACAGAAGTTGCAACATAGGAAAACCACAGAAAACACGACTTATTTGAATAACCCGGCGACCTACCAATTGTAGAAGTAGGATTTTTGACAAACAATAAGCACTTAAGTAATACAATTCCAGTGTACCATCCTCTTTATCATTTCGAGGAAAAGGTTCGGTAGGAGAAGGAAACAACAGAGGGATCCGAATCGAACCTAAATGGGAATGACATGAAAAGTCTTTTTCAAAACCTATCATTAAGAGCGTGATGACGATATACGAGAGGAATAGAGAAAAACTCGTGATTGTCGTAGAGGGGAAGATCTGTTTATGGAATAGTTCAAGAAAGAGTCGTCTCAATTTCTTACTTATTCCTTCTAAATCATTCACTTCTCGACTGAACGCCGCGTAACATCGACTCCTTTTACGCAATTATGAACTAACCTTTCTCGATTCCAATGCAACTTCTCCTTTTTGAGGAGAATTCTCAAACTACGCGAGCCTCCTGACGAAGCCAACAGAAATCCTATCCGAATACAAAAGATAAAAGGCAGTTTCATTAGGGTCGTATACCAGCCGCCTGTTCTGGAACTTCCTGTTCCAATCGAAGCATATAGATCCGTAAATAGATATGTATGTATAGCCACTTCAGTCGTTCTCGTCGTTTCTCGAATAGAAAAGAAGTATCTTTTTTCTGGGAACATGGTCAACCAGAAATTCTTCTGTTCGCTATTTTTCATCCACCGATGCAGAAATTGCTCCAGTTTGCCATTCTCATATGAGGCTATTGGCAAGCTTGTCAGGGCGGCACGAAGTGATGAATCATGCTCAAAGATGAGCCGATCCTTCGTTAGGGACGGTTTATAGATCATCAAATTCCCACAAATTCCACGAAAAGTGGGTCCATGTAAATGATCGAGACCTCGCAAAGAACAACGCTCCTTGCCCATATTGAGTTCGGAACCCAAAGGCAATCGTTGAGTGAACTGTATCTTCTTTGTGTTAGACAGAAGAACACCCAACATAAAGATGCACACTCCTCCATGTGAAAGATGAATCTTCATTCTCCGCGCCCGCTCACGCTTCGCTGACCTATCGCGTGGTAAAGAGAAGAGAGTACGAAAGAATAGTAAACAGAGCACACCGCAGAAAGATTCTAAATATGACAAGTCACCCTTGGATTCGAGAAGAAGGAAATGAAGAAGAGGAACGAAAGGAAATGAAGCGTTTCTAGCTCTATTTTTGGATGAGCTTCTCCCAATTATGTATGGTAATAGAATATGACGGCTTGCTCTGACCAAGACTCCACTTTTGGCTCCGTCGATGGAGCGTATGAATTTCCTGGAATGTAGATAGACCAAAAGAGGGAATACAGAGATAGAAATAGGAATTATAGTACCATTGAAAGAAGGGGCACCTGTGGAAACATCTCTACTGACAAACCATTTCAATAAGACGGGTGCTGCCGTGCCACAAAGGACGACCATGGAAGTAATGAAAAAGAAAAAGTTCTGCAGTTGGACCATCTGCTCTATCTGAGAACAAAGCTTCTCTAGAGAAGACGCTCAAAGTAAACGCGAATAGTTCACTGAACTTTTTTACCCATATTGTAGTGATAGGGAATGCATGTAGTCTCGAGCCAAATAACAGAAAAGGGATCAAGAAAGCGAAGGATAACATATTTATGCCACTAGACCTGAAGATCTCAGGATGATTATCTACCGCCTCGTGCTCGCGCCACAACCATCTCTTTTTGATAGGTTCTATGGAACGATTCCTGTTGCTTCATATGGGAGAAAAGAATAATAGATATGCCGGTCATTAGAAGGAAGAAGCGCCAGAGAAAGAGTCCTCGTGTATCATCTGTCGCAAAACTATGAACGGAAGCTATCAACCCGGACCGTATTGAAGAGGTTCCTAAGACACAGGATAGAAGAGTGACAATATTCAGAAGCAAGGTCCAAGAATTCAGAAGTGGTAGAATGACTGAATGAATACAAGTTGTGGCTAATACCCGAGGCATAAAAGAAGCATTTTCTACGGGATCCCGAAACCACCAGCCACCCCAACCTAATTCATGATGAGCCCACCAACTTCCTGGAAAGATGCCTACGGTTAAAAAGCACCGACATGTCAAGATCCAAATTCGAATAGGTTCCTGTTCCTGGTCAGAAACCACTGTGCTCGCGCCGGCGGTCCAACAAAGAGACGAAGTAGTGGTGCCTACATCTTTGAATTTCAGGAGTCGGGATCCGACGCATCCATCAGAGCGAAGCAAGGTTCCATTCTTTTCGGCGGCATCATTCCGCATTGGCGGCGAGTGACGTGCCACAATGCCATTCAACATTTTGGATCTACATAGTCCAAAGCCCATAGCACTGGCGATGTCTCCGGCATATATGCAAGGATGATGTATAGCTAATATAGTATCTTGTAATACAGGGTTTGATTCTGCAAGCGGTTCGGTACGAACGAAGAAATTGAGAACAAAAGGATCGGAACTCGCTAATAGGAAAGGAGAGAAAAACAAAGCAATACCAACAACAGCTACGTCATTCCGCTGTTCATTGATAGACGAAACTCTCTCTTTGTCATCTCGTGCCAGATGCAAGAAAGAACTCATCCTTTTTTCCTTGGCCAGTTGTGAGTTCCTCACGAAGTTCGAGACAAAGGAAATGAAAAGAGTTTCCCTAGGGCCTCCTCGCTTTCAGACATTATGGCTCTTGGGGCGACCCCGGTAACAAAGAAGGAATCCATACAAACTTGAGATCCAACACCATGATAAAATACTACCTTCATGATTAGACCATGTCCCTGAGATTTGATAAATGAAAGGTGCATTAGCGGTTAATACGTTGTAATTGGATAGGTTATTAGGAATATGACAGAACGAAAGACCAAGGAAAGGAAGAAGAATACACAAAAATGCAGGTGATGCTCCAAACGCTGGTGTTTGTTTCTTGTTGTAAGTGAATGCAATGAAAAGACCCGGAAATAACGAATAATGAGAGAATTCGTTTATTGACATTGCGTGCTCATTTCCTTCTGCTTTGTTAATCATCCCGCAGGAGGCCCGGAGGTCTGAAAGAACTCATATGTCCTACATGTGAGGGATAAAGTGACTCACTTTCTTAGAGTGAGGGACTCGAGCGTATGCGAGAGGCTCTTTAGAGACTCGACTGAAAGGAGAGGAACTGACTCGACCGAACAGGAACTTTCTATGTCAATTCGAGAAAGTGTCTATCTATGTCATTTCAAGATTTGAGTTTTGGTTCTAGAGACTCGGATACCCATGAAGGGGAAAACTGGCTTTCTTCTTTCTTATGATATTTCTCGGTATCACTCACGGCATATCATTCCATGTCTCACTGACTCTATCTACTTACTGGCCTCTGCTTTTTCTGACGAATTCCATTGACCTGCCATGGCTAGTATAGAACCCTCATATTGGAGAGAGACGAATTTGGTAGGTAATTTTAGTTTGACTTATCTTACGAGAAAAGTGAGTGTTCTTTCGTTCTTTTCTCTATCGCGGGACTTGGTATATTTAAGGGAAACATGATAACTCTTTTCTAAGCGACTGTGGCCCTCTTCACTGAGCGATTGTAGGAATTCAACGGTGACGCTCACCATTCAACGTGGAGCGAGATATGAGTTAACCAATTAAATTCCTCAATCAAAAGAACACTTGATCAAGTACACTAAAATCATAAAAATAAAAACGGGAGATAACCTAAAGATTAACCCTAAAAATATCAGAGAAAACACGATAAATCAGAGAACCCAGCCTTCGAATTAACCCTAAAGAAAAAAAAATCGACAACAAAATAAGGTCCAGGAAAAACGGGAGATAAACTAAAGATTAAAAGAACAAACCTTAGGTTTTTTATTTATGCGTATACCTCCTTTTTTATTCTTCTTCATCATAGTCTTTCTGATTATGGTTTGCCTCCTAAAGCACGAAGTTTTTTTTATTCTGGTTTGCCTCTTAAAGCACAAAATAAAACCCTGGAAAAATCAACAAACTGTAGGCAGGAGTTATAGCAGAGAAGAAAAGAAAAGACGCAAAACAAAAAAAACAAAAAAAAAAGCACAAAAAGTAAAAATCAGAGGCGTTGTGCGCAAGAGAGGCATACTGGTTTTGGGGGAAGATTTATGTTCAACCCCTTGACCAATAGTGTCTCACCAAGTGTCCTCTCCAGGTTTAACATGATAACTCTTTTCTAAGCGACTGTGGCCCTCTTCTCTGAGCGATTGTAGGAATTCAACGGTGACGCTCACCATTCAACGTGGAGCGAGATATGAGTTAACCAATTAAATTCCTCAATCAAAAGAACACTTGATCAAGTACACTAAAATCATAAAAATAAAAACGGGAAATAACCTAAAGATTAACCCTAAAAAAATCAGAGAAAACACGATAAATCAGAGAACCCAACCTTCGAATTAACCCTAAAAAAAAAAAATCGACAACAAAATAAGGTCCAGGAAAAACGGGAGATAAACTAAAGATTAAAAGAACAAACCTTAGGGTTTTTATTTATGCGTATACCTCCTTTTTTATTCTTCTTCATCATAGTCTTTCTGATTATGGTTTGCCTCCTAAAGCACGAACTTTTTTTTATTCTGGTTTGCCTCTTAAAGCACAAAATAAAACCCTGGAAAAATCAACAAACTGTAGGCAGAAATTATAGTAGAGAAGAAAGGAAAAGACGCAAAAAATTAAAAAAAAAACACAGAAAGCAAAAATCAGAGGCGTTGTGCGCAAGAGAGGAATACTGGTTTTGGGGGAAGATTTGGGTTTAACCCCTTGACCCATAGTGTCTCGCCAAGTGTCTTTTCCAGGTTTAACGTGAGAACTTTTTTCTAAGTGATTGTGGCCCTCTTTTATGAGCGATTGTAGGAATTCAACAGTGACGCTCACCATTCAACGTGGAGCGAGATATGAGTTAGGATTTTAAAAGAATTAGATTAGTTTAGATATAGAGATGCTGCCGACTCTGCCGCAAAAGGGGGCCGCTTCCTTCCCCCAAAATGTAAGCTCCACCATCAAGGCCCGGCAAGCTGCATAATTATGTTCTGAGGCTGCATTTCATTCCTGTAACAGTAACTTACGGTTTAAAGTGTCCGTCCCCTCCATCATTAGTATAGTGGAGGTTTTATTTGTATGAGACGGTATACAAAAATACAGTTACATTCTATTCTATTAGTATTGGTTAGTGACCATGGAGAATGGAGGGATCAGAGGAAGAGGATTATACCATGAGACAAGCAAGGAGGTCAGCCTGATTCAAATCAAATATACAAACATGGATGTATATGCGTGCAGGTCCAAATCTTGAAAATGTCTACCGGAAGGAAGTCGTTGAGTGATTTCTTTGCTTTCTAGATTCTGTTATTAGTTCTTAACTG
Source organism: Papaver somniferum (assembly GCF_003573695.1). Taxonomy (NCBI): domain Eukaryota; kingdom Viridiplantae; phylum Streptophyta; class Magnoliopsida; order Ranunculales; family Papaveraceae; genus Papaver; species Papaver somniferum. The sequence continues at coordinate 167,328,017 of NC_039365.1, forward strand.
ATTCTGCTAGAATTAGGTTGTAATGATTCCTCTGGTTTGTTATAACTTTTATTTTATTTTTTGGTTTTTCTGTTTTTATTTTTGCTGTAATTATATTTTCATATAAATATAGCCACAAGCTATTCTGGTAAAAGTAACAAAGTTTCTGTCAGTAAACATTTTCTTCTCTGTAAATTTTCTCAGTTTCAGATTGGTTAATTTGCGCATAATTTCCATGATAATGGATATGTCTTCCATGGGGTTATACACTCCGCCGTGGTAGTACTTTTTAAATTGATTATACAATCGGAAGGAAACGTAGACATGGTTCAATTCCGGCAAAACCGGGTATCACGTAGAAATTCAGTGCTAATATCAGCATTGATCACATTCCTTTTCTTCGGGTTTTCGTTTGTTTTTTCTTCAGCAGAGCCGTCTAATTCGAAGCTTCAAACAAGGTCGTCATCAAGCTCATACTATAATAGAAATGTCCAAGATTATAAGGTTAATGAAACTGATTCTTTTGGGCATGTTGCGAGACAGTTACTAGGAAAATCAGAACCATCCACTTATCAACATAAATGGCCGGTAAGTGATCCAAAATTATGTTTACATATTGTTTTCCGACCATTTCCTACCTTCAAAAGACCTGTTAAAGATACAATATGACGATACTTCTCGGTTATTAGTACATAGTCGGTGGCTTTTTAAACTTAATTTTGCATTACTAACTGAGACAAATGCAGGCGATGAAATTGGGATGGAGAATCATCGTAGGAACGATTGTCGGGTTCTTCGGAGCAGCATTTGGAAGCGTAGGTGGAGTCGGAGGAGGTGGTATTTATGTCCCGATGCTGACATTGATCATTGGATTTGATCCAAAAACTTCAGTTCCAATATCTAAATGTAAGAACTAACAACTGCTTATGCTGAAATTAATCAAGGGCCTTAGAGTTTTTTGTTCCTGACACAAGCAATATCTTAAAAATTTCTTAAAAACTTCAACGCGGAAACTTTGCAAAGAACAAGTGTGGCCGCAAAATCTCACAGCCTTGAATACATACTACTACTAGCAATTTTAGATACTGAAAGCTGCCAAGCTGTCAAAAGAAACTAAAAAAGGGAAAACAGCGAATTTCAGCTTTAAGGTAGGGGCAATCGCCCCAAGGGCCAAGGCCTTAGCCACCATGTTTTCTGTTTTTTTTTTTATCATGCCCTTGCGGCCTTGCCCTCCCATGGGTAGAAAAAGTATTACGTAATGCTACGAAACTTGGCAGTAAAATTTGCCTAAACTCAAGGGTTCACTTGCATATTATGTCTGCAGCAAATTATGGGCTTACCGAGCCATTTCTAATTTAATGGGCTTGCATATTGTTGATCTTGTTTAAAGTTTTCTTACATTTTCTAAAGGTTACCAGTTTGAAGAATTATTTTCGATTGAATTAGGTAGTTAAACCTGCAATTCAAGTGCTAATAGAAGTTAGATATGTTTTGCTAGGTATGATAACAGGAGCAGCTTTGTCAACAGTCTTTTACAACCTAAAAAGGAGACATCCAACACTTGATATGCCGCTCATCGACTATAACTTGACACTTCTCATGCAACCTATGCTCCTGCTTGGTATTAGTATTGGTGTCATTCTCAGTGAAATCTTTAATGACTGGATGGTCACGGTTCTTCTTATCATATTTTTCATAGGTAAGCATTAAAACATTAACAATAATAAAAAAAAAAAAAAAAAAAACTCTTAGACATCTCTTCAATAGGCATTACTGATAAAGTTTCTTGCATAAAATGTGCACAGCTATGTCAACAATGTCATTCTGCAAAGGCGTGCAAACATGGAAGCAGGAAACCAAATTAAAGAAGGTAAATTTGTTTATGACAGTATGTGGCTACACGCGCTCGATCGAAAGTAGGCCATTTATGTCCACAAATTTAGAAGCTAATGAAGCTTGAAGATCATATACGTCTATAAAACTTCATACTTGTATATGTTTTGTTTTTGCAAGCATGATATCGTTCTTATTAATTCTTTCCGTTTTTCCTCTTCTTATTTTAGGAGGTTCAGAAGGTAGACGCCGGTGAGTTTAACGGTCACCAAATTCTCTGCAAATGAAAGATAGATATAGGGAGGGGTACTGAATAACATTGCGCTAAGTTCTCCGTTAATGTGTTGAAATTTGATTCATATATTATTTATTTGGTTAGATCCTCGAACTGAAGAAGTACTAGAAGGCAATCCTTTACCAATCGACGACCCTAGTCATAAAAGCACTCAAAAAGAGATGAAAACGATGGTCAGTCTAACACCTTCTCTCAGATTTTCTGACTCTCGATCTCTCTATATTCATGGCTAATTTTTTTCCAACCATGCATATGCATGCAGGTCCCAATCCTTGAGAACGTCCAGTGGAAGGAACTTGGTTTTCTTATTTTTGTTTGGATTGCATTCCTTGTAATACAAATTTTTAAGGTTTGCATGCAACCGTTCACCCATATTTTAAACTGTACTTAAAAATATAAATCTTTCGAACTCATGTGAACTAATCAAATGGAGATTTTTCTTCCATGTTTTGGGACACAGTTTAAGACGGCAACTTGTTCAACATCATACTGGGTTTTGTCTGCGGCACAGGTAATAAAAAGATGTTTCGGTGTTCTCTTATTATAGTTTCGTAGTTACCAAAACTACTTGAGAAAGAAAGTGCAACCCAGCTTGATAGTTTAGATATAAACAAGCTAGTTCTATAACTCATTATGTTCTATAGATCCCAGTTTCCGTTGGAGTGACGATTTACGAGGCAATTGGATTGTACAAGGGAAAGAAAGTGATTGCATCTTTAGGAGAAAAAGGTGTGAACTGGAAGGTCTATCAGCTAAGTTTCTTTGCTTTAGTTGGTGTAATAGCCGGTACACTCGGTGGGCTGTTAGGTCTAGGTGGTGGCTTCATAATGGGTCCTCTCTTCTTAGAGCTGGGAATTCCTCCACAGGTAAGATTAACTAAATTAATGGCCTATATCAGAAAGTCCGCATCGTATTTAGCTTTTGTATTCGACTAAAATTTCATATATAAAATATGCAGGTTTCTACTGCAACGGCAACTTTTGCCATGTTTTCATCTTCATCTATGTCTGTTGTGGAATACTATCTTCTCAAACGTTTTCCTGTCCCTTACGGTGAGTAAACAACCCCCAGTTTTTCTTCAATTAAATATTCAGCTTGCTAATCATTTGTTTTTCTTGTACACAGCTCTCTATTTTTTTGCCGTGGCAACTCTAGCTGCACTAGCAGGCCAACATGTAGTGGGAAGGATTATAGCGATATTAGGAAGGGCTTCTATCATAATCTTCATTCTGGTCTTCACAATGATTATCAGTACAATTTTACTTGGTGAGATTCAATTTATTTGACTGTTCAAAGAATATATTCTACAATAAAATCTCAATCAATTAAAATGGTTCCAATGAAGGTTTAATCTGTTTTCGGCGTATTATGTAACAGGTGGTATAGGCATCGCAAACATGGCCGGAAAAATTGAGCATAAAGAGTACATGGGTTTTGAGAAGTTGTGTCATTGACAAGTGACCATGTCCCACCCTCATGTTGTGAAAATGATGCTAAAAAGACCTCAGGCTTTTTACAATGCAAGTCTTGTAAAAATGTAAAATGAAAAGTTGAGCCATTTCAATCTAAAAAAACTAAGGAAACTCTGAAACCAGAGAGATACTACTGGCAAGTTCCAATTCAAGAGGTGAAATGCTGTGCATGAAGTTACGAAGAACATTCAATCGTTGTCCCATTGTAATGTCGGAAGTACGCAAAATAAGTTACAAGCGAGATAGCACTACACTGGGTAATAGTTAAAACTAACACTGAAGCGAAAGCTACTAAAAGATCGATTACCATCAGTTTGGAGTGACACCTTTCTTTCCACAAAAAATTCCAACCAAAAAATCTTCTGTTGCATACTTCTATGCCCAAGTGACTTTCTTTCTTTTAACTGCTCGTGGTTTTGTTTGAGTTGAGCGCTTTGGAGTAGCACTGGCGTCACCAGTTGATGGACGCTCCAACGAAGTTGCTGTTGTTTTTGCTGGAGTTGTAAAAGTATATGCATCCTTGAGACTATGAATTAACCCACAGAAAATCTGCTGCCCATTTAGATACTGAGGAAAAAAATAGAAGACTAATCAGTAACATTAAGTAAGACATTCAAAACTGAGAATCAATTTAGCACGAACTTGCGCATAGCTTTTTACATAGATGACACCGTTAAAAGGAAATTTAATAGATGCAATCACCATAATCCACGAATTTTTGATTCTCTAAAATCATAATGCAAACTCAGTTTATGGTAGTAACATAATTACAATGCATACGTTGATACGTACCCCTTCAAGTTTGGCGTTAACACATTCCAACTTTATAATTAGGTCATTCTTTTCTCGCTGCAAGACTCGGATCTGAAAATTAAGAAGCATGCATTACAATGACAACTATGGCACACTGGGAATTACACCAACACGAAGTAAAGTAGGCAATAGGCATGACATTACCTTCTTTTGCGCATCAACATACATGCTCTTATACTTGTTAGCTTTTGCCTCTAGCTTAATTTCTGCTGCACTTGATTCTTGAGATGGGAAGCTCTTCCCTGCGGCCTGTTGTCAGAAAATCAGATCCATAGACAAAATACAAACCCATAATCCATAGATGAGAAACAACGGTGTTGTTGATTTTTTTTTTTTTTTGTTCAACGGTGTTATTGATGATAACCAAATTATTTCTGAAACTGGCCCGTTCATCAATTCTTACTTGTTTTTCTTTGGCGAGTTTAGAAGGACGCTTTATCTCCTTGATCTCTTTCTCCTCTACATCAGGACTTCGAGTGCAACTTTGTTCTGCTTTGTTGTCCATGCCTTCTGTGCCTAACAAGACATCTGCATGATCCAACTCATTTTCCATACCAATATCCTGGGAAGAAGATGTTGCATTATTCAGTCTACGAGATCTCCTAATAGTACCATTTTTTGGTACAGACTAACAAAGAAACAAAATACAAAAATTTCAGTTATTAGTTGACAGTTTTAGATTCCGATCAAAAAAAAAAATCTAATAAAAATCTTCCTATAGTGCAACACTTGCCTTAGAAAGGATCAATCCTTGAAAAAAAATAAAAAATCACCCCATTTGCCCCAAAGTCTTTAACTCCTCAAAACCCCCCAAATCAATACAATCACAAGTTACAACAAAAAGCTAGCATTCAACAATGGCATCATCACATATAGCAGAACACTAAGATTAATGCAAATTTAACAAGAACCCATTCATATTCCCCAATCATAGCAAAACCCTTACTTTCTTCACAAATATTCAAAAAAAGAAAACGAAAACAAAATGCATAACACTGTATGATATGAAGGGTTCAAAGGAACCAAAGTAAAATCAGAGAAGTAAACAAAAATAACCTGATCTTTGAGAAGTGCATCATCACCATTCCCTCCTTGATTCTCCTTTGTTACTCTTGGCTTCCTACGCATTTCTTCTTCTTCTTCTTTACCCTTTTGTCTTCAAAGAGAGTGTTTTGATTACAACTCTCTAGTAAAATTTCAACAGTGGTAAACCTTCAATTACTCAAGATTAAGTGCACCACACCCACCAAGTACAAACGCTTTGATTTCTTAACGCAAAAACCATTGGTTTATGCCGCCGCGTGTCTGTGCACATTTCGAACTTCACGTTTTAACTTTAACTTTTTACCTTTTGTCTTTTCTTCTTCTCGCTAGTCTAGTCTATGACTTGATCTTTCACATCCTCTGACCAGTGCCCATGCCACTGCCACAGTGGGACGTCTAGTGTCATCCCCTTTCAATTTACTATTTAATAATTTTGTAACGAGGGATAATTCTTAGCATGAGGTACTGACACTGGTTAATAGTTTTAATAATTACTCGGCTAATCTCATCAGGATTTTGAATTAAATATTTTAAACGAGTGTGCCGGTGTGCCCAACAATGAGTGTGTCATTCTTCCCAGACTTGAAGAATGTAGCATCAACAATAAGCAAAGCAACTAAAAAAATATTGTTGGGTCCAATAAACAAAATCCAAGAAATAAATATTGTTCCAAATAGGATGGGGCATCGTGTTACCATTCACATTAGTTAGGTTTGGTCCACTCACCTTTATTTAGACCGGCGACATTTGGGTATACCCTGATTAATTAGAGGCATATATCCATTTTATTCCTATCCAAACTAGTATGCTATGGGATGTCTAAAACGTGTTAAAAGATCGAATTGCCCATACTAAAAAACCATGCCGACCAAAACATATTAAAAAAAAATCAAATTTTTTCTTCTACACTATAACTATACATGTGAAATAAAAAAAAAAAGAACGAAGGATCAAAACGAACCAAAAGTCGGCATGGTATTTTATATTAACCGTGCCGACTTTTTATCTCTGAAATTAGCAATTACAGGGTCGGAAAGATATCCATCTCTATACCAGTCGGCAGGTTATGAAATTAATACCTTGCTGACTAATCATGCATTTGTAACACCTTCTCTGTATGTCAAAAAATCCTATAATCGGCAGGGTATTTTTTTGTCGACCTTGCCGGCCATAAGTTGTCGGCATGTTCTTCATCCGCAGACCTTGCCGGCCAGATATAGTCGGCATGTTCTTCATCCATAGACCTTGCCGACTTTTCATATTTTCAGAACTTAAAATGTTGATTCCTTCTATAATTTTGAGTATAAAATCGCCCAGTAGCTCTACAATCACATATTTATAAGTGTTTGGGTAGTACGATTTCATTTCCGTTACAAGTAGAATTCTTAAAAAAAAAAAATCTCAAAAATCTACCCACATCCATGAGTTCAATCTAAAATAAAACCTAATTTCAAAATTTTAATCGACTAATTAACTAATTAAATTAATTATCATAATCACATTTATTAGTGTTAATTAATCAAAGATAGATTAGCCATTTTTGTAAATATGTGAATAAAGGACTTTGTGTTTTACTTCAAAATGATCTTATTTTGTCTCATTTGGTATACCCCAATTAATTTAGGTATACCCAATTAAGCTAGGTTATTTAGAGAACACGTCTTTTTTCTTTTTCTATCAATGAGCCGGGGTTACGGGGACTCCACCTCAAGAACAGAAACAAATCAAAATAAAAAAACCAAAAAAGAAAACAACAAACACAAAACTAACTATGGGAATATAGTTTGCCTTTCTATATCGTCCTGAATAATACACTCGGTTCAGGTGAGAATTCTCCAATACTGACATGTTTTTCGAAAAAAAAATTAAATTAGAATTTAATTTTGAAAAAAACCATGCTTCCTTCAATTTAATTGAATTTTATTCATACTCGTATTTGTCTTATTCCTATAATCCTTTGATATTTGTCTTTTTCGTATTCGTATTTTTGTTATCGGATTTTTAGGTATTATACTTCTACGAAAAGAAGAAGAAAAAACTGTTCATATTTACACTCCTCCAAAACTTTTTTATACTACAACTACCCCTTTGATTCATAGCCTAAATATCATGTAACTTGTGGCATCAAGCTATGGATACTATTTCCTATTACTGTCTATTAGTATTAGTATTAGATGCAGAGCTAATAGTTGCTAATTTTATAATGCCATAAAGTTTTGTATGGTGTTTGTGGTAATTTCAGAAAGTTCATTTCTATTTTTCTTGTAGGTGAATCTCTACTCAACATGGATGTTTTAGATCATAAAAGAAAAGTTTAAAGGTTATTCAACATCAAAGTTTATCTCTTTTTTTCAGTTCCTTCTCAAAACCTAAAATAAACCTCATTACCATTAAATCTTATTGCTCAAATCTAGTCTATGTTGGGCTTGATCTGAACATGTTTGTTTCCTTATTTTCTTAGATAGTTAGTAGTTTATGTTAGATTTATTAACGTTTTTGTTTCAATCTCCATTACTTTTAGGAGATTTTTGTTGGTGTTTTGCATTTTTTGTTTAGGTCTTTTCCTCTATAAAGATTCTTTTTGCGCTTTCATGACGTTTCTTTGTGATTCCAATTGATATTTTGGGTGGTGATCAAGATTCAAGACTTTGGGCATATTACTCTCATATTTTTATGAGAAGATCTCTCTTTCAAAAAGAAAAATCATATCAAAATTATTGGATTATAATATCAAAACCATCTTTCAATCTTCGGATTGCTTGGTACTCTTATTGGTAGTTCGTTACTTCTCTTCACGAATTACTCTTTGTTAGTTACTTTTAATTGTATTTCAATCTTCAATCTTGATGTTCTTGAAGTCCATGTAATCTTTATTATATCATGAATTAATTTTATTAGATTTATAAAGAAAACAAATATGGATGCTTCTAACCAGCTTTATTGTTTGGAAAGAATCTGATTTAAATTACATCATGCTTCCCAACTCAGCCTCCCAGTCAAAAGCTTCTTGAGCTTTTCTCATGTATATCTCTAAGATGTTCCTTGTAGATGCCCAAATCCCCTGGCTCCTTTGCATTCTCCTGTAAAATCAGTTAATATTAGTCCAACACCATATATAGTTATTTAAAACACAGTTATGGTAATGCCATGTTAATTTTTAGGGTGAATATTTGGGATAGTATCCATTGAAATGTGAATTCAAAGTTGTTCTTTTACCTCCTCATGAGAATAACGTGTATGCATAAGATTATCATTTTTTTCTATCCTATGCTACTATATTAGTGTTGACAAAATGAATGATTTTTTTCATGGCACTATAACTAGACGGGCTATGGTTTTGTTGAAAATAACATTCCATCTTTTCCTTCCAAACATGCCATGATTCATACTGGTCATCTCTTCAACGAGATAAATTCCACTTTCCTAGACCTTATTCCTAAAATTTCTAACCCTTATTCACCAACTGACTTTAGACCTATCAGCCTAACTAATGGGAATGAAACTAGATATGAGTAAAGATTTTGATAGGGTTAGTTGGGACTATCTGATGGAACTTATGCAAAGGCTTGGATTTAGCGAGTCTTGGTGCTCACTGATTCACAAATGAATCAGTACCCCCTCCATCGTAGTTCTCTGCAATGGATCACCTGGAAAAAAATTTAGGCCAACTAGGGGTATTAGACAAAGAGACCCGTTATCTCCTTATCTTTTCCTCCTATGTATGAAAGGATTAACTAGACACTTAAGGAATAGAGAGGCTGAGGGGAAAATCCAAGGAATCAAAGTAGCTCAAAATAGCATTAATATCACGCCATTCACATTTCGTCGATGGCTGCATCATTTTTTCGAAAGCATCTCTTGATGATGCTCAGAATGTTCTAAATATCATCAATACCTTTAACCTAGAGACGGGTCAAATGATAAATTTTCAGAGAAGTCAAGAATATTCTTTGATAATAAGTTTCCTAACAGATTTGGGAAAATGATAATAAAAATTCTGAAGGTGCATAAAATCAATATTGATGATAGTTACTTAGGTACGCCTTTGTTCATAGGAGCCTCCAAAATAAAGACTTTTGATTCAATGATAGTTAGAAGTAGATTGCAGAATTGGCGTGGGAGATATCTTAGCCAAGCTGCTAGAACTGTGATAGTTAAGTTAATTATTGAATCTTTACCCATATACCAAATGGGTTTTTATAAGATTCCGAAAAACATTACCAACCAACTCATTTCCCTACAAAGAAATTTCTCGTGGGGAGAGAAGGATGGTAAAAGGGGCTGCTTTTCAAAAGCCTAGATGGATCTAAACGTTCCGACATCCCTAGGAGGGCTAGGATTTAGAGACTTAATTAGAAGCTAAAAATTTAGCGCAACTAGGAAGGCATGTTTGGAATCTTCTAGATAACCCGGACTCGGTTTGGGATCAAACTTTGAAATCCAACCACTATAGTAAATGTAGACATCCTCTTGATCCAAATATCAGCACCACATGATCGTGGATTTGGTCTGGTATTCAACAGGGTCCTAAGATAATTAAACCCCACTGCATCTGGGAAATAAGCAATGGCCAGTCGATTCATATAACAGAGGATCAATGGTACCATGGCGCGCTAGAATTTAGAAATATCCAGCTTCCTGATAACATTTTCCTGATCAGCCACATTATCGACGTAGCAAACCAGTCTTGGAATGTTAACTTCCTACACTCCGTTTTTGAACAAAGTATTTTCCATACTATCTATCAAATCCCCATTCGTGTTAATAGAAATGATACAATCAGGTGGAAACTAAAAAAAAATGACAAATTCACTACAACCTCTCGATCTCTATCATTGCATCAAAAAATTTGAGACCATTACCAACTCACGTCCTGGGATAAAATTTGGAGTATGGAAATTTCTGCAAAAGTCACTTTATTCATTTTCAAATGCATGCATAATATGGTCCCTATAGTTGATAAACTTTCTAAGTATACTGACATGCCAAACACATGCTCCTTTTTCGCTCGACCAAATGAAACACTGAAGTATATATTTATGGAATGTCCTTTTGCTAGGAGCGTTTGGTTGCCTCTTCTGCAAACCCTTTTGTGCTTGGCATCCCAAACTTGTCTTTGCAGCAATGTATTTTAATTTGGAGTACCAATCCAGTTGGTTGGGACATCAATTTGGGCCCTTGGAATGCTTTCTGTGCAGTTGTAATTTGGCACATTTGGCTAACTAGATGTGATAAGGTGTTTAAAGGAATCAACCCAAACCCCCATCACACATATGCAAGAGCTGAATTATTCTAGAGGGAGAACTGGTAGGCCTACCAAAGAAACGGGAACAACTAATAGTTAACAGCACCAACTCAAACGAAACACTGGAAATGTCCAGATTTAGGAACAGACAAAATCAACATAGCTACCAAATGGGACCAGTCAAATAAACTTATGAAAATGACAATGATTCTAAGAAACACTTTGGGTTATTGCAGGGAAGTGAAAATGATGGGATTCACGGCTAAAAAGACGAGGGTACCCAAATGTACCTCAATCTAAAACTTTTCCACCTATAAGTCCTTTATCCGAAAGTGATTGTCAATGGACTGAGTCGAGACAATACAACTAATCGGTTCACACTTCGTGTGATCGTCTATGGATACGAGATCGAGACAATACGACAACAAAATAACTTGCGTGTTTCACTATGGATACAAGATCGAGACAATACAACAATATTTTACTTGATAAAAGGTTCAGACTTAACCAGACACAATGGGATTACGATCAAGTAAATAGAAATTAACGTTTGTGTATTTTACTTCTAATTATAATAAAAACAATTATAATTGCGGAAATAGAAAAGTAAAAGACACAACAAGATTTTGTTAACGAGGAATCCGTAAATGCAGAAAAACCTCGGGACCTTGTCCAGAACTGAATACTCTCAGGATTAAGCCGTTATACAAAATCTAAACCAACTTCGTATAATTGATACCAAGCAACTAAACCTATAGTTCACCTAGTTCCGTATGTATACATGTGCCTCCAACTTGTTAATAAGTCACGCACTTGGAACAATTCCTTTGGTTCGTATTCCAAACAGTAAAGGAACAACAAATCTGTTCGGTAACAACTCTTTTCAACCAAGTGATATGAGTTCGACAAAAAGCTCTTCTGTTATCCCAATAAACTCCTTTGTCGGGTCCTTAGATCTATCCAATAACAACTACCAAAGTAATTGTCAACATTTTGCAATCAATACTTTGAATCACAAAGAATTGTATTGATGCCGATTTAATCAACTAATCAATCAAATATATCACAAAGATAAACTGATTATAGTTGGATCCTTTTCCAGCCGAAACAAGTATTGTGCATACAAAAGATTATGAACCCAAATAAAAAATCTTCTTCGTCTTCAAATATTTTTATATATTCAATAAACACCTGCACACAATCAACTTGAATCTCTTGTGATCAATCATACACAGAATGGAGTCTGTTAACAATGGGTTATCACAAGACGTCTTTAGATCTACAAAAAGTCTAAAGATCCCCGTCGAAACTTCGATCTAGTTTGAGTGAATCTTATATCAGAAGAGAAGATTCTCAAGCATAAACAAACTAGGTTCAATCAAAGTTCAACAACCGTTAGCCAATCAAATCAATCGAAAACTAATAATAAACCGCAATTATCTAGTTTCCCACCAACAGTACTAATAGAGATTCTCAATCCCAAAGAAGTCTTTAAATCGAGCGGCCGTAAGAGATTTCGCCTAATTAGGTTACTTTCCTCTCCGAATATGCGGCTCCACCAGTAACAACACAACTACGTAGTTTTTCTGGCTCTGAGGATTAGTTTGCTTGAAATGCAAACTTCAATATTTTTAGAAAATCTCTTAGAAAATCTCCAACTAGTAAATGCACATTACTAATTTTTATTTTCAAAGATATGCAAAACTATAAACCTTAATTAAAATATTCTTAATTTATTTCGATCCGGGATTCTCCTTTAGCTATTAAGGAATATCTTTGAACAATAAAAGATAAGCATTACTGCACATGTTCAAAGTATTCGACATCTTTACTTTGTAAGTTCTTGTTCATACTTACAATCTTGGAACCGATTTTCCACACTTCCAAACAAGTTTAAAATTGGCTGATCTGACTTCCAAGAACTATGTGATTGATTATCCTATCAAATCACCAAACATGGGTTTCACGGTTCTTCCAAAACAAGTTTCGGTTCTACCTCCATGTGGTTACTAGAATTAGTCACGCTAGTTACCAAAACTTGGTTGACTAGGTACTAGGATCGGTTCCCACATATATATGGTATCTAACTTGTATTTGGTGCACATGTGCATAGGATCGGTTCCCAATAACTAAAAACGTGTTGCACATGTTCATAAGATCGGTTCCCAATAATTAGAAACTTGGTGCACCTCTTACAAGGATCGATTCCCCTTTTGTGATCGGTTGAACCTCTTACTAGGATCGGTTCCCCAATGACTAGAGTTGGTCATACCAATTACAATAAATCGATCATACATCCTCAAGTGATTAATTAAAATAGGTTTCACTAATAAAAGTCATACCAATACAAAAGTCGGGCCTTGTGAATAGTTTTACCAAGAACATAAGCAAGTCATGAGCGGTTATACTAAACACACATATTGTTAACTCAAAAGATTTGCAATGAATAACAATACTAATAAGCCTAGCGATTTCTCTTTCGATTCACAAAACAAGTTCATGAATGTACTTCCTTTAAAAGAATGTAAAACATTGTTTCCTAGGAAGAAATCTTCACCTCATACCCATACATAATCACTAGGGGTGTCAATGGGTACCCAATTACCCGGAACTAGGTGTAATGGGTCCGGGTTTGGGTCCTAATATTAGACCCATTAATGTATTTAGTACCCGATAGGTAGACCCGTTAAGGACCCGAAATAACCGGGTCCTTATCGAATATACCCGTCGGGTGCCCGACCATTTATATATATAATACTTACTGAACCCTAACTAAGCCTTTACGCTTCATATAAATTTATAAGAAACCATCCCTCATTCTGTAGTGCTTCCCATGTTTCAGTAGTAAATCTCATATTATTCTTCGTTTTTAGGCTTAGACATTTTCAATCTTTTCATTTCTTCTCTTGTTGTTGTTACCGGAATTTTCTACAATCAATTGATTTTCAATATATCTTCTAAAAATAGTGTATTGCTGGAACTATTCGTACACTGAGTGCTCATAACTAGATCTCATAGATTTTCAATATGCACGACTTGAAAGATACGTTAGGGAATGAAACATTTCAAGTCAAATGTTACTAACCTCAAGTGGAAGGATGATGTCGTCGCTGTAGCTCCTTACTTATTTATATTCTTCAAGTCTTCTCGTAATACTTGTAATGTCTCATATCCCAATACTTTCAAGTTAACCTATACGAAGTTCACTCTAGCATATAATCAAGCGACTCTTTAAATGAGTTTTGGTTAACCAAAATATGACAACCAAACTTGACATACCAACGCTTGGTGGGATCAACCGATCTATGCTCTAACAATCTCCCCCTTTGTCGATTTTAGTGACAAAACTCTTACATCATATGGATAAACAAATTACAAGAATTCATTAAACATATGTTTGATTCCCAAATTCAACAGCACAATAACTTGTATACATTCAATCCATAAATTCCGCCTGTTGACATTATAATAACAAAGCTAATACTCCCCCCTAAAGGTAAGATAGGTAGATTTTCAATCCGCACGTCTTTGTTATTTCCTTATCAATATGATATGCTACTCCCTCTTAGTCTATGCTTTAATCTTTCATTAGATAAAACGTTTAAGCACCATTGTCCTTTCCCTTAGTGATACCAAATCAATATAAAGCAATACCAATATCACTTGTAAGCAATACCAACATCACTTGTTTACTCCATATATTTATCCCTCTTTTTGTCACAAAATGACAAAGGTACGAGCAAATAAAAGACAAACCGAAAGGATCTTACAAATCTCACAAGACTTGCAACCTATAAGAGTTAAGAACGAGGGTTCCACACACCATTTTTGATAACCAATATCAAAACCGAAACTACAAAGTAATTTTGTTTTGATATGTTACCAAGAAAAAAATTGCCCGAAGCAATTTTCCCTAATAGTTTAGCAAAAAAAAAAATCGACTAAGCACCTTAGTTCCTTTACTAAACCGATTGCACAAATACAATCGCTTGTTCGACAAGACCAAAATAAAGATCAGAATTAACTCTATTTTTCTCATCAGGCTCTAATTTTCCATATAACTTAGACCTTTCACTTTTAAACAAGACAAGTACTAGGTTAATTAACTAGCTTTTCTTGTTAAGGCATTCGATTAGACTTGAATAACTGAAATCTCCACTTTGATAAGTCTAACTAAGATCAGAGTTAACTTAGTTTCTCTTATCCGGAATCAAATTGGACTAAACAATTCATCCCGAAAACCTTTTCTTTTTTTAAGCCATAAACAATTCATACAAACCAAATAAATCAACTTGCGTAATTATTTACCTCAACCGGAAGCAAGTGAAACAACATAGACATTAAAGTACCGCAATTGCACCGAAATTTTGTAAGCCTAAACGATTGATATCAAACAATAAAGCAAGATAACAATAGTTTTTCTTAACCGGAAACAATTGAATCACACACACATCCGTACACAAACAATGGAATAAAACATCGATTGTACCGAAATTTTGATAAGCAAAAGTAATAAATATATGCAATAAAATCAGGCTTTTCTTAAACGGGAAAATGATTAACTAACAAAGTCGTTACCTCAAATTTCGCATCCTCTTCTCTATTAATGTTTGCATCTTCCTAGGGAGAATTGATACCAAAATATCATTATGTTGTCATCCTCTTGCAAGACAAAAGAACAAAAACAACCAACCTTCACCAGAGAAAGGTTGAAAACCGGTTTTAACTTATGCAATGCAAAAGTTGAAACCCCGAAACACATATGCTTTTATGCTAAACCAAACGATTCAACATATTGTGACTTTTTCACATATTGTTTCAATCAGAACCCCTCAATCCTGGTAAATCAAAAAGTCACCCAAACCATAAGGGTTCACAACATATGAGATCGAATATTAAGGTCATGAAAACCGAAATCAAACAAACCATAAACATACATAGCAATAATATAAAGCATTCAAGCACATGCTATGTAAAAGAAAAACTATCACAAGAAAAATTATAAACTAATAATTGTATTCATAATAAGACAGTTTTATTCATAATAGACCTTATACAATTATTGACAGAATTCAAAAACTGATGTCTATTTTTCTGGATTAAGTATTACAGCATATAACTTAATCTCTAGTGGTGCTTGACGAGGTGTCGAACTCGCAAAAATAAATTCCTTACTTCTCTTTAAACTAACTAGTAGTATACGGATAAGCAGGTTCGTTCCTAAGGGAGAGTTGAGATAAAGTTGTTAATTCAATTTCTGAATAAGAATAATGAAATTATAAGGATGAATGATCAAGGACTCTTTCTTAATCACGAAACTTGAATCTTATCAATGTAGCTATGTTTCTGCAAAGTACATATTACTAATAACCCTAGAATATTTAGTACGCTCAAATATCCCGCAATCCCATTAATTCACCGGAAACGGAAGCGCTCGACTACCGGATTCTACTTGCCAAGTTTCCTAAAAGTACGCTCTCTAGGTGTGACTTAAACAAATACTTTAAGTTCTGTGAGATAGGCTATTCCTAGTGACAAATACATAGGCTCGACTCATCTACTAGTGTCAATCACTACACATGGATATTTAACAAAATCCCATCATCAATATCCATATATTACTACTTGTACTCGGAACATCTAGACAATTATGGGTCGAAGAGTTCTCGAATTAGTATGAGAATTATGAACTCATCATCTAATTTTCAACTTAAATGATTCATAAACAATTCACATAAGCAATATTAGCACAGTAGAGAATGAACAATAAAAAGATAGATTGCAAGAAAACGGGCTCTTTTAAATATCAATACGAGTTCATGCCCGGACGTCGAAGTCGTCCCTAATCAAGAATGCTTAGTTACTGGAGTTCATGGTGAAACAAGAGAGACAAAACTAAAATAAGCAAACCAAACAGCAGGTGAAGTTGTGGATGCGAAGGACTGCCGTGGCTCAAAGAAGAACTGGCAGTGGTTGGAAATCGCCAACAGGATGGTAAATGGAGTGGTACTGGCGACGTCGAACTGATGCTGTGTGGTTGCCTGCTAGTCTGCTGCCTTGGTGTTGTGGACTGATGAGATGCAGGTGGAGATGGATATGCAGGTGACGGATAAGATGATGCTGGTGGAGATGCTGGTGGAGATGCAGGTGGATGGAGATGATGGAATGCAGATGGTAGTAGTATGCAGGTGGTACATGCGATGATGAATGATGCTGTTGGTGGAGTATGCAGGTGGTGTATGCCATGCAGATGATGATGGAATGTAAACTGGTGGATGGAAAGGTTTTGGAGAGGATCAGAGCTCCTCTCTGTGGTGATGAAACAGTTCTGAGCGGCGGGTATGAGATGATTTTCTTTTAGCTTTCTAGGTCTTCTTTTTATAGCTCCAATTTCCTCTTCCAGATCCTGCAATCAACGGCTGTATTTCACTTCAGCTGGTCTCTCGGCCAAGTTTCACAAACCCAATATTCCAATGTTTCCATGTTTATCTCATTTTCTAATATTAATCCCCTGACCCTTCGCAAACAAACCACAGAATACATGGCATACGGACCTGAGCTTTACTCACTTGAATGACATCCCTTCACATGAACTCATAACCCCTGTAGTTCGAACCCTGAAATGCTGACCCAAACTCATGGCTCCAGCTGCTTCTTAACCCTTGTTTCTTGGCATACAAAGCATACAAAATCTGGCCAACTCGAGCTCAAAACTAAACCGCACTTTCATTCATTTAGGAACTCGAATCCTACCTTCAATCTCCCTGTTCATCATCTTCAGTCAACGGCAGAGCTCATTCTTCTTCCCTGCTCGGCCGAAGTTCATTGTTGTTAACTTGAATTTCCAGACAGAACCCATCTTTCCTTGCTGATATGTGGATGTAAACGCTGTCCATATGCTAATCCAACGCAAACCCATATTCTCAATGCGTCTCAAACACTCAAACAAGCCTGAATCTCCTCTCCAATTCTTCTCGCTGGTGGTAGTTCAATTGAGATAGACAAGACCTAGTGGTTCAGGCGTTTACACAAACAGGTGGTATGCACCCTGCGAAGTGGAGACAGGTAGAGCTCTGTTGGATTTGTAACCTTCCACAGCTCCTTCCCTGCAAGACATTTCACATTCAAGACACACCCATGGCTATTAATCATTTACAGAAACATTCATTCAATTGTACGCAGTAACTTCCAAACATGGCAGCAACATTGTATCTTCTTTACTGTTTCTTCACCAAAAGCTTCACAAATCTTTTACAAACTCGTACGTGAGCCTGCCGTGTTCTTCTTTCCTGTGTGAACTTGTCTTAAATCATCGAACATACCCCCAACGAACCATGGTTGCCGGTGTGGACCCTTGGTACAGAGGCAGCGAACTTGATGTGGGAGCTGGTCTGCTAGGAATATAAATTGACCTAATAACTCCTCAGATTTAGTAATGGACATGCAGGTGGCCCTTAATGAAATGTAGTCTTCCTTTAACAGTTCCGATAATGGTTCACTGGAAGCCAAGAATGTGCTCTAGCAATCCTGTTTGATACTTTAAAGTCTTGCATCTGTCTATCCTTCGACTCCGCCAACTCTCAATGTCTCTAAGCAATGAATTGAACTCATATTTTCCTTCTTTCCCGTTGCATGACTCCAAAGTACCTATAAAATGAAAACAAAGCGTAATATACAAATAATACAAGAGAAATAACTAAGAAAAACAAAGAAAATCGACATTCAAAAGATGTATTTTAGGCACTTATCAGTGCTCTTGTTGTTCACTGAGGTTTCTTCACTGTTCAAACTTTTGAAGCATGTCTCAAGAGACTTGTCTGCAACCACTTTCTGATTTTCGAGATCTTTAATTTGAAGCTTCAAATCTCCAAGTTCACTTTTCATCTCTTTTATTTTATCTTTTAGTTCACCCCGATCTTGAACCAAAGTAAAAATATTTCTACGAGTTCTTCAAACCCATGCATAACTTCACGCGTACCATCTGTGGGAAACCACTTGGTAAGATATGAATTATTGAGACAATCTTCCTGATTCTTCGCTTTGAGACAAAACCTTGACAGTTTCTCACCTTTCGTGCTTACCTTTTATTACTCCTTGTAACACTGCGAGTTATAGGAGACATACTTAATAAAAGTTTTAACCAAGGTGTTAGAGAATTGCTCGGTCGAACTCGCATGCGTTGCTATCTCAAGCATGTTTGTCAATGTTAGTGATCAAAACTATAATTTTTGATTTCTAGTCTAATATAGCTAAGTATCGGACTAGGATAGAAAGTTTAGTTAAGTTCAAGGACTTCATAGAGATTCATCATACAAGTAGAAGAACTACTCAAGGAACCGGTGGAACTTCTCAACAAAAATCTATGTGAAGACTTGAACTTATCTATCACAAAAAAGTCTATCTACTCTATCTCCTACTCTTTGAGACAAGAAGTCGTATGCTATATATATATGGACTTTGATTATACACATTTGGTATTTTGAGACGAGTATACCTCGCCTATCTATATCTCGAAATATGTGTTGGTAAGCTTTTCGCTTCGATCAAGTTTATCTTTACCATGTGACGAAAGTCATGATATGTTTCAATCATCTTGAAAATTGCTTTGACGAGAAATGGTGTAACAACTATATAACGTCCTCTAAGAATGTTTCAATGATTGAAATGAGAGTTTACATTACAAAACCAATGGTGGACATAGGCATTGTTGTGGAAACACATTTATGTATAAGTCCTATTCCTTGAACCAAAGTTTGAAAATTTTGCTAATCAAGAGAAATCGGAGAATGGCGTGAGCCAAGTCCGCGAACTGCCGAAGTTCTCAAACCCGAGAATTTCTGCTGGAATTGACAAACTACTTGAGTGAAACTAATTCCGCGAACCGGCGAAGTTCTCATACCCGAGAATTTCTGTTGGAGTTTGTAAACTCTGCCCGGTAACTTAAGTCCGCGAACCTAGTCTGCGAACTTGAGAAGGTTATATATCTGAAGATGATTTTTGAACTTAAACTTAATACGACTAAGGAATGCAGTTTGCAAACCGTGGCTATAAAAGTTCATGAACCTATTCAAGTGAATCAAATCATCTTTGCTTCAATTACGTCTTGTGTAGTACATAAGATTTCCTTGCAATTGAACAACTCTCTAACTAGTTCATTTGAAATCATTTGAACTAGTTATGGTGAAGAAAAACATGGTTGATATGAAATGCTCATATGGCTAACCTTTTGGTTAACTATTGTTGAACCAACAAGTGCATACGTTTGGGTACGGTTAACAAACCTAGAAGCGTGCATTGTCAAGTCCATGTAACAAGCTAAGTTTTCGATCTAACGGTTGAGAAATGTTAGCTTGAATCTAAATCAGGTTTCATCTGACAGTGAATATTGAATGCTTTGTTACTAACCTAACATTGATTGCAAACCCTGATTTGAAAGACTATATAAAGGATACATATAGTATTGTGCAAAACTAATCCCCATACCATACGTGTGATACTAGTTTGCGTGCTAGAGTCGATTCTCCTTTAACCTTTGGTTTTCCTCTTTTAAAACCAGGTTAACGACTTAAAGACTTCACTGGGATTGTGAAACCAGACCGATACTACTTTTATCGTAGTTGTGTGATCTGATCTTGCATCTTCTATCGTACGATTACAATCAGATTGATTAGCTTGAGATTGATATCTCCGATAGGCAAGATATAAAAAGTAATCACAAACATCTTCGTCTCATTGTTTGTGATTCCGCAACATCTTGTTTCACTACCTTACGATTAAGATTGTTGTGAGGTGATTGATAACTCTAGGATGTTCTTCGGGAATATAAGACCGGATTATCAATTGGTTCCTGTTCACCTTGATTATTATCAAAAGACGGAACAAAACCTTTAGGGTTTATCTGTGGGAGACAGATTGATCCTTTGATAGACTTGTCTGTGTGAGACATATTTGTTTATTGTCAAAGCCTGCGATTTTGGGTCGTAGCAACTCTTAGTTGTGGGTGAGATCAGCTAAGGGAATCAACTGCGTAGTATCCTTCTGGGATCAGAAGCGTAGGAGCATAACTGTACCTTGGATCAGAGGGAGATTGATTGGGGTTAAACTACAGTCCATTCCGAAGCTAGCTTGGAGTAGGCTAGTGTTTTTAGTGGCTTAATACAGTGTGTGTTCAATCTGGACTAGGTCCCGGGGTTTTCCTGCATTTGTGGTTTCCTCGCTAACAAAATTTCTGGTGTCTGTGTTATTTCAATTTCCGCATTATATTGTTTTATCTTTATAATTGAAATAATACAGGTTGTGTGTTAGATCATCAATTAGAGTAATCCAACCTTTGGTTGTTGATTTTAATTGATTGATCCTTGGATATTGGTCTTTGGTACCATCTAAGTTATTCTTTGTGTTTGATTAAAGACTCGCTGATTTCTATTAGCTTGTGTAAATCAAAACAATAGAGAGATATTAACTCCTTGAGATACTTTTACCTAGATTGAATCTTACTGTCTAGTTGATTCTCTAGAAAGTATTTCAGAGTTAATCCATACAGATTCCTAAGCGAAATATTGGGTGGTGTTGTTAGACCCCCGCTTTTTTAATTGGTGTCAGAGCAGGCAAACACGTTCAAGACCTTAAAAGTCTGTGTTTGTAGCGATCTGACTCGATGGACAGAGGTGTTATCTCTATTAACGTACCACCAGTCTTCGATGGATCAAACTACCCATGGTGGAAAGTTGTTATGTGTGCGTTTCTTCAAGCACGTGATTTTAGAACCTGGATATGTATTTTTAAGGGCTGTATCCTCCTGTAAATACAGAAAGCAATGTATCTCTACCTAAGGATATTGGTAGTTACAGTCCTGAAGAATCTTTTGCTGCAATGCAAAACTCTGATGGATTGAATGCTATCAGACAGGCCATTACCTCAAATCTTCAGCACTATGTGTCTACTTGCACTAAGTCTAAAGACGCCTGGGATATCTTATAAACTGTATTTGAAGACAATAGATACGTTTCTAGGAAGCATGTCATTGATGGAGGAAATAACCTCAACACCCTCTCCAAAACTGCTTCTCTTGGAAAGGTAAAAATTCTTGATCAAATTTTTGCTCAAACCATTTCCTTCAATGCCGTTTCCGACACAAGTAAAACCTCTAACTTGTCTTGGATTGATGAGTGTTTCTCAAATGGTGAATGGTTCGATAAACCGTTATTGACAGAAAGGATCAATGAATGTGTAAAGAGAAGCATCAGATGTGAAAACATCCACTGTTATCTCTTGATGCTAATGATACTAAGAAAGAAAAATCCTTACGTGTCAACATTTTGAATACGTCTGATGGATGTGATAAATCCTCAGCTCATGCAGCAGAAACATCCACAGACTCAAAATCTGATTCAGAAATTGAGTCTGATACAAAGATTGTTGAATTCTTGAATAAAGAGGTTCTTCAAGAAAATCTTCAATTAAAAGCTTCATTGAAGAAACTAGAATCATTAATCTAGGTGAAAGATCTTGAGATAGACTGTCTTGATGATAAACTCACCAGAACCATTGCTTTGAAGGAAAAAGAGACTAATACTCTCAAGGATGATCTACAAAGATTATCAGGAAGCTCTGACAAAATCTCAGCAATGTTATTTGGTCAGAAATTCTTTGGAAATACAAATGGTTTAGGATTTAAGAGTAAGACTGCAGACATTGTCAACCCCATTGTTTCTACTTGTCATAGAAAAATAAAGGTCGGCAACTGTGATAAACAGAAGGCACTTCAACAAGACAAAGGATCCTTGATTTGTTCGTTTTGTCAAAATGCAAATCATGTTCAAAGCAAGTGTTGGAGATTCAAGAGGAACAACAACAGAATTTCCAGACTGCAACAGAACATGCGAAAGATGAATCTGGATAATCAACATGGCTCTCAAACCAGTGCTTCCATAATCAGAAGAGGTAGGAAATATTTTTATACAACAAACCTTGGTAAACCACTATGTGGTAAACAAGGGGATATTTTGGCTCACAACGTCTCTATCTAACCCCATAGACGTTGGCATCCTCATCTTTAACTTGAGAAAATGGGGTTTTATTTCTTTATGTCTCAAGTGGTATTTTCTTGGTTAAAAAGTTTTGTTTAACTATATAAATAATGAACTTTAAAAGTCTTGTTGTTTAGGGTTTTAGTCGTTCGTAAACTCTGTGTTATTTCCCAAAGGAATACTGTTTCATGGCTCCTGTAACTAGAGGCAGCACAAGCAGGGATGCAGTTGAAGCAGCTAACGCACGTCGGTGTATAGAAATTTCCTCCACACGGGTGAAGAAAGTGAAGGCTTCATTTAATGGTAAAGGTCCTTCCTCAAACTGGTTATTGTCCTTTTATCAAAGTGATGTTAACTTCAGGAACCTGGTAAAGTAATTCATTATCAAAAGAAACGATTTAGCATCTCAAATCTCTTTGTCTTTGGAAGAAATAATTCACTATGAACGGATGTTGTCTCAAACAACGAACACTGTACGTAAACTGGAAAGAGAACTTAGTAAGTTGATAGTAATTTCCAAAGAGTTGGAGGAATTAAATGATCCCATAATCAATGGGTTCTTTTATAATGAGAAGGAATTCTCAGTAAAGGCCTTGACAAAGCTCTATGTTTCCTAGTATGTCTTATTTTTGGTTTAGTTGGAAGAATAACTAGTGCTTGAATAGAAATGATTGTGACTACACATAGCTATTATGTTTCATCTTCTTGTTCTTCTTTTTTAGGTTTAATTGGTTTTAAATTCTAAAAATTTTGACAAATAGGTTCAAAAAAGTTTTGGAAAAAATAATATCACCTTTACAATCAGCTTTCCTTTCATCTGCAGATCTCTGACAATATTATTGTTGCCCATGAGATTGTGCATTCCATGAAGAAAAGTAAAAAAAAAAAAAAAAAGTAAATGTAGGAGTTAAGATCGATATGTCAAAAGCATCCGATCGGGTGAATTGAAAATTTTTGATCAAAACTATAAAAGCTTTTGGTTTCTATGAATAATGGTGTGAACTAATATTTCAATGTATTTCTTCGTCTTCAATTGATATTTTATTAAATGGTGTTCCTTGCAAAAAGTTCAAACCTTTAAGGAGAATCAGACAGGGGGATCCATTGTACCCCTAATCTGATCATCTTATGTATGGAGGTTCTTTCTAGATTACGGATTCACTTAGAAGAAGAAAAAAAAATCTGGGAATTAAATTAACACCAAATGCAACTCAGATTTCCCATCTGTTTTTTTGCTAATGATCTTCTTCTTTTTATAAAAGCCGATTTAGGGAGTTACTCGAATCTTTTAGATGCGATAAATAAGTTCAGTATATGGTTTCTAGGCAGGTAATAAATTTCACAAAATGTAGTGTGTTCTTTAGCAAAAAAATGCATAACAAACATCTGGGGATTATCTCTAAACTAATGGAGATAAAAAAAGATAAATATCAAAGACACCCACCTAGGAGTACCACTTTTCGTTGGATCTAAGCTAAAAACTTTTGACAACATTATAGAAAAAATGGAACTGAGAGTTAAAGCTTGGTTATGAAAAATCCTATCTCAACCCAGCAAAATTGTATTAAACAAATCAATCTTATCAAGTATCCCTATTTTTAGCATACCCTATTTTGTTCTTTCGAAAAACATAACAAAAAGAATAATTGACATCTAAAGAGACTTTTGGTGGGGAAAACATACAAATTCCAAAGGAATTTACATAAAATCTTTTGACTTCTTATGTGAACCCATAGACCAAGGAGGATTAGGTTTTAAAGAAGCAAATAGAGTCAATCAAGCCTTGATAAGCAGAATACCTTGGAGATTGGTTAGCCATCCAGATGATCTCGGGGCACAAATTCTAAAAGGAAAATATTTCAAAAAAACTGGAGCATTATAGTCTAAGAAGAAATCAAAAGCTTCTTAGGTTTAGAAATGCATCCTGCAAGGCATTCAACATATTAAAAAATACAGCATATGGGAGGTGGGTGATGGATCTGATAAAAGGGGGTCTAACAACCACAACCAATAATTCGTTCGGCAATTTGTATGGACTTACTCCAATATACTTTCAAGAGAATCAACTAGACAGTCAGACTCAATCTTAAGAAAAGTATATCAAAGAGTTATATCTCAATTTCTCAATTCAATCCGCAATCAAACAAATAGAAATTTGCGAGCCTGATTGAATATAAGAAATTTGGACGATATCAAAAACCAATATCCAAGTGGCAATCAATTTAATCAACAACCCAAAGGTCGGATTCACAATTGATTGAACTTATGCACAACCTGTGATATTTCAATTATAATGATAAACAATATAATACGAAAAAGAAATAACACAGACACCAGAAATTTTGTTAACGAGGAAACCGCAAATGCAGAAAAACCCCGGGACCTAGTCCAGAATAAACACACACTGATTATAAACTGTTACACCAAATTCCTACTACCTATTCGGAATAGATGTAATACCTACTTCAGCACTTATAAACTCCTAGCACAAAACCAATTGTCTTTAGGAATTCTTCTCGTAAATTTTCTAGCAGAACCCAAGGCTCTCTTTAGAAGATACAACAACACGATTGATACGATTTGATATTTTGTTTGCACAAAACACCGGTTTGATTTCCCTTTAGATGTGAATCAAGGTTTTGGAAATCTTGTGTTTATTTTGATAAAAACAATTACAAGGTAAAAGTAATATCAAAACAAACTTTTAGATTAGGGATTATTATACTCTTCAATAATGGAAGAGAAACCTAATTATTCTACCACAAGAACAACTAGAATAAATCTAGAGATATCTTGTTTAAAACTTCTTAAGGATTTTTACGAGATGACTTAATCGAAGTTTTCTTTCTATCTTCCGATTTCGACTAACAAGTGTTGGTATACGATCGGAAACTGAAATCTATCAAAACCTAGGGTTTATGATCAACAACTCTTGAATGGTTTTATATCAGAATAGAAAAACCTTAGAATAGACAAGAGGTGAAAAACCTAGATTACAAGTTGTATAATCAATCACGAAGATTAATCCAACTCGTCTTTATGATCCCCAGTACAAAGACTTTTATCTCACTCTTGTTCACGAAGAACAGAAGACATGGAGAACAACCTTATAAGCTTACACCAATTTTCCAAAGGGGATGAAAAACGTGTAGCACTCACGAACCCTTATTTATAGTGAAACATAGCTTGAAAACTAAGCAAAGCGATTTTTCTTTTTCAAAACTCTCCTAATTTTGGGAGTCTTTCCTAAGTTACAACTCTTTCCAAAATAATTAAATAAATAATTAATTAGCAAATATTGTATTTATGTGAATAAATCATATTTTAACTTATGAAGTAATTTAAAGTTATCACAAACACTTTAATATGGTAATCAAATATGTTTGGATTAATAGTCATCTTGCCTAGATAAGGAAACATCATCAATTTGACTAAAAAAGACTTCTAGTCACGTAATTTGGCCCAAGTCCGTGAACCGTTACAAGCAGTCCATGGTATGTTTCCTACTAACGAACTGTAACAGTTACAGCAACACTTATTACTGTTACTTTAATAAATCACTCATAACTTCATCGTTATAACTCGGAATTGAGTGATTTTTGGCTCGTTGAATTCGTAATCCCATTCACTACAACATGAGAGCCTTTCCAGGGATCAAGGTTATTGTCACAAAAGTCTTGGCTCAAATAACCTCAAGTATATATACATAAGTGTACATTTACCGTCATAGGAATTGTTTTGTTTAGATAGATTAGAAAGGTAGACTTGAAAAAGAATCCAAATGAAATCAATTACCACATACCTTTGTTGATGAATTCCTTGTTTATGTCTTCTTGTAATCTTCAGTCTTCATCCTTAAGAATAGTTCTTCTTATACCTAATCTAGTCCGAAACTATCTTTAGTATATTAAATCAAGAATGCATTTTGGCATCTAAAATTGACAACTAACTTGACATACCAACGCTAGTGGGTTCAGCCGAGCAATGCTTTAACAGTCTCCCCCTTTGTTAATTTTAGTGACAAAACCATTTTACATATGGATTGTACTTGTTAAAAGTATTGCAACTCCAAAATACTACATGCTTGATTTCCTTGGTTCTCCAAATATGAGTGTGTTCATCCTGTACTTGTTGAAGATACATCATAGTATTATTACATAGCATAAAAGTTCAATTGTATCGTAACTTTGACAATAATACTACGGTGATATGTATCACTCCCCCTTAGTCAATACTTCATCTCGACATGAAAACCACTCCACCTTACATAATGATCCGTAAAACATATGTATATGTAGTGTGAACTACAAAATAATTCTCTCCCTTTTTGTCAATATAAATTGGCAAAGGTACAAAAACTAGTGGGATCCTAATGAAATTTTCATAGAGGAACTTCTTGACGAAAAGATAAACGTATCAACTTTACTTAAGATGATATCAAAGAGTCAAAACTTAGTGACTTCATCAAGGAGTTTATTAAGATACAAGTGAACCCCTCTATGTTCCACAACTTCTTCTCCCCTCAAAGATATATCAATTAAGCACAAGTTCAATTAAGAACTCTCCCCCATAATATGTCATTCCCGAAAGAACAACAAGAGTGACCTTGCTCCAGATATTAGGATATATATATATATCGTATTTTAGAACCCCACAAGGAGATACGAACTAAGAACCAATCATTGAAAGTCTCTCATGAGATCGTGTTACTAAAAATAGAACCATCTCATGGTAATATGTAATTAATGAAGATCAAGTATTTTGATCATCTTTTCTAAGATACAAACTTGTATAAACAAGAATTGATATGCTTAGAAGGAAGAATAACCTTTTCCATAAGGATTTACACCAAGAATGGTTACCATAAGAGTATGAAAAAGATTCTTTGACAATAACAACCAACATCCAATGGTTTTGATTATTGCTTCTAACCTGTTATGCTTAAGAATTTTTAATCACAAATCAAGTTAGGTAATTCGGATGCATACGCGTGGTATTTAACCATATTCTTCTTCACCATAACTAGTTAGAGAGTTGTTCAATTGCAAGGAAATCTTATGTACAACACAAAACACAATTGAAGCAAAAACGATTTGATTCACTTGAATCGGTTCATGAAATATATACCCACGGTTTGCAATTGCATTCCTTAGTTAATATGAATAAGTTCAGAAACATCGTTTTTAGATATAACCTACTCAAGTTCGCGGACTGGGTTCGCGGACTTAAGTTCCCGGATGGAGTTTACAAACTCCAGCAGAAATTCTCGGGTTTGAGAACTTCGCCAGTTCACGGACTGGGTTCGCGGACTGAGTTCGCGGACTTAGATCATGCACTACTCCGGTTCACTTGATCAACAAAGTTCGTAAACTTCGGTTCAAGGAATAAGGACTTATACATATATGTGTTTCCACAACAATGCTTATATCCTCAAATGGTTATGTAATTTAAACTCTCATTTCAATCATTGAAACATTCTCAGAGGACGTTATATAATTGTTATTCACAAACCATTTTTCGTCAGAGGAATTTTCAAAGTGATTGAAACATAACATGACTTTCTTCACTAGGTAAAGACGAACTTGGATAAAGCGAAAGCTTACCAACACATAATCATAGAAACATGTAAGCAAGTTAGACTCATCTCGAAACAATAAATTGTTTCACATATTCCAAAATTACCCAACGCAATATGTGCGCCCCAATTCTTTTGCAATCCTCACCGCATTTACTAGGGCTTCTTGGTGAGGATGCACTTCCAACACAATCAGGTTGTGTTGAGGTGAAAAACACTTGCTCACCACAGGTATTCGAAACAAAAACATGCACGGACTCTAGGAATTTTACAACTTCCTTGAAACTTTCAATAATTGTTCCGTACCATTTTAAGATGTTATCCCTTGTCGAACTCTTGTCTGGGAGATCCTTCTTAACAGTACTCGTTGCTTTATTGATCTTCTTTGGTACCCATTTTTGAGTAGCTTTTGGAGCAACGTATTTCTTTCTCTCCCCAATATAATTATGAAATTTGTTGGAGGGAATACTAGAAGAACTGAAATTATGAGACTCAGTTTTTCTCCAGTTTGGAGCATCGGATCTTGTCATCTTATTAACAGAATCAAATATGGTTTTATCTCGTTTAAGATATCTCCAATTCCTTTGCAAGTGACCTGGTTTTCCACAATAAAAACAATGTTTAGTAGAATGGAAAAAGTTATGTTTAGTGTTACCTAAATGTGTATGTGCTTGCTTTGGAGCTTGATAGAATTTCCTCTTTTCGCCATTGGAAGTTGGTAGATATAATTTACTTTTGTCAACCGTGGAAGGTTTTGGTTTAGAAGAATTTTTAGCTTTGACAAATTTTACCTCTTTGCAAATACCAGGAGCGTCTATTCCTTCATAGCCCAATCCTCGTGTATCACGATGAATTCTACATGCTCCCAATATCGAGGTTAATTTTTCGGAGCTGCTATTTCTAGACAAACTCTCTTTTAAGATCGAGTTTTCTTCTTCCAACCTTTTGACCTTTTCAAGTGCAATAACTAGATCATTCTTGGATGATTCATATTGAACTTTGAGATCTTCTCGTTCTGAATCAAATAATAAGTTCATCTCAATGTTCTCCAAGTTATCTAGCTTTGATTGAAGAATAATTTCCCGATATTGACCTCCGACAATTTCTTCTTTAAGGTTTCGTATTTCGTTGAGATAATCTCTTGCACCACTAGAATCAAGTTTGTCTTGCAAGTCTTTATTCCGACTACGAAGTCTGTCATATTTAACTTTCTCACTGAAAATAGTGCATTCAGCTTCTGAGAGTTTTTTATGACATTCCTTAAGAAGATGATGAGCGACTGGATCCACATTGAACACTTCTTCGTCAGAATCAGTATCCGAAAGAATTTTTCTAGAAGCTAATGCAATCTCGCCTGCGTACTCTTGGGGATTATAATACTCAGGTCCATCATCAAGAGTAGGCAAAGCTGCTGCATATGTCGATTGTCTACGACTCCAGCTGGGATATATTGAAGACAAGTGCCCGAAACCACGACAGTTATAGCATTGTACATCATCATTAGGAGATGTTCCACTTTTAGAAAAACTTTTTTTCCTGTCTCTCAAGAATTTTATAAATTGTCGTGGAGTAACATCCTTAGTATCTGGCGAACCAGATTTATCCTTAGATGATTCAGAATTGTTTGCAGCTTTAAGAGAAATCACCTCTTTTCTAGATGCGTGTTCATTATCAAAGATATTTAACTTTCCAACAAGAGTATTTCTGGAGAGTGTAGAAACATCGTTTGCTTATTCAATGGCATGTTTCTTAGACTCGTATCTTGATGGTAGAAACCTGAGAATTTTGCACACAATATCTTTCTCCGAAATAGTTCTTTCTAACGAAAATGAGGAGTTAACTATTTGAGAAAGTCTTTGGTTAAACTCATCAAAGGTTTCATCATCAGACATGCGAAGGTTTTACCAGTCAGAAGCTATATTTTGAAGCCTTGATTCTTTCTCTATGGCATTCCTTTCGAATACGGTTTCTAAATATCCCAAGCATCTTTAGACTTATTACACGTAGTCACGTGGTGCAGAAGATCTGGGGTAATGGCATGGATGATAACATTTAATCTATCAGAATTTTGCTTTGCAGCAAGAATCTCAAGATCATCGTAATCACCAATATCCTTTGCAACAGTTACACCGTCTACTGTAACTAATGAAGGATTATAGCCATTAATAATACGAACCCATGATTGAAAATCTCGCGCCTGAATAAAAGCACACATAACAATTTTCCACCATAAATAGTTCGTGCCATCGAAGGCTGGTGGTATTTTATTGAGATAGCACTTCTGTCCATAGAATCAGATTGCTACAAACACATACTTATGAGGTCTTAGCGTGTTTGCCTGCTCTGATACCAATTGAAAAAGCGGGGGTCTAACAACCACACCCAATAATTCGTTTGGCAATATGTATGGACTTACACCAATATACTTTCAAGAGAATCAACTAGACAGTCAGACTCAATCTTAAGAAAAGTATATCAAAGAGTTATATCTCAATTTTTCAATTCAATTCGCAGTCAAACAAATAGGAATTTGCGAGCCCGATTGAATATAAGAAACAACTTGGACGGTATCAAAAACCAATATCCAAGTATCAATCAATTTAATCAACAACCCAAAGGTCGAATTCACAATTGATTGAACTTACGCACAACCTGTGATATTTCAATTATAAAGATAAAAAATATAAAGCAGAAAAGAAATAACACATACACCAGAAATTTTGTTAACGAGGAAAGCGCAAATGCAGAAAAACCCCGGGACCTAGTCCAGAATAAACACACACTGATTATAAGCTGTTACACCAAATTCCTACTACCTATTCGGACTAGATGTAATACCTACTTTAGCACTTATAAACTCCTAGCACAAAACCAATTGTCTTTAGGAATTCTTCTCGTAAATATTCTAGCAGAACCCAAGGCTCTCTTTAGAAGATACAACAACACGATTGATACGATTTGATATTTTGTTTACACAAAACACCGGTTTGATTTCCCTTTAGATGTGAATCAAGATTTTGGAATTTATTTTGATAAAAACAATTACAAGGTAAAAGTAATATCAAAACAAACTTGTAGATTAGGGATTATTATACTCTTCAATAATGGAAGAGAAACCTTGAAAAAACGGGGGTCTAACAACACCGCCCAATATTTCGCTTAGCAATATGTATAGACTAACTCTAACATACTTTGTTAGAGAATCAACTAGACAGTCAGACTCAATCTAGATTAAAGTATATCGAGGAGTTAATATCTCTCTCTTGATTTGATCTTTACTCAAGCTAATAACAATCAGCGAGTCTTTATCAAATACAAGGAATAACTTGGATGGTACCAAAGACCAATATCCAAGGATCAATCAATAACAATTAACAACCAAAGGTTGGATTATTCTAATTGATGATCTAAACGCACGACATGTATTATTTCAATTATAAAGATAAAACAATATAATGCGGAAATAGAAATAACACAGACACCAGAAATTTTGTTCACGAGGAAACCGCAAATGCAGAAAAACCCCGGGACCTAGTCCAGATTGAACACACATTGTATTAAGCCGCTACAGACACTAGCCTACTCCAATCTAACTTCGGACTGGACTGTAGTTGAACCCCAATCAGTCTCCCGCTGATCCAAAGTACAGTTGTACTCCCTACGCCTCTGATCCTAGTAGAATGCTGCGCACTTGATTCCTTTAGCTGATCTCACCCAAAACAAAGAGTTGCTACAACCAAAAGTCGAAGACTTGACAATAAACAAATCTGTCTCACACAGACAAGTCTATCAAAGGATCAATCTGTCTCCCACAGATAAACCCTAGAGGGTTTTGTTCCGTCTTTTGATAATAATCAAGGTGAACAGGAACCAATTGATAATCCGGTCTTATATTCCCGAAGAATAGCCTAGAGTTATCAATCGCCTCACAACAATCTTAATTGTATAGTAGCGAAACAAGATGTTGCGGAATCACAAACAATGAGACGAAGATGTTTGTGATTACCTTTTATATCTTGCCTACCGGAGATATCAATCTCAAGCCAATCAATCTGATTGTACTCGTACGATAGAAGATGCAAGATCTGATCACACAACTACGATAAAAGTAGTATCGGTATGGCTTCACAATCCCAATGAAGTCTTTAAGTCGTTAACCTGGTTTTAGAAGAAGAAAACCAAAGGTTAAAGGAGAACCGAATCTAGTATGCACACTAGTATCACACGTGAGGTGTGGGAATTAGTTTTGCACAGATACTAGAGTTCCCCTTATATAGTCTTTCAAATCAGGGTTTGCAATTAAGTTATCTTGGTAACAAAGCAATCAATATCCAACGTTAGATGAAAACCTGATTTAGATTCCAGCTAATATTTCTCAACCGTTAGATCGAAAACTTAGCTTGTTACACACACTTGACAATGCACGCTTCTAGGTTTGTTAACCGTACCCAAAAGTATGCACTTGTTGGTTCAACAATGATTAACCAAAAGGTTAGTCATATAAGAATTCCATATTAACCACGTTCTTCTTCACCATAACTAGTTCAAATGATTTCAAATGAACTAGTTAGAGAGTTGTTCAATTGCAAGGATATCTCATGTACTACACAAGACACAATTGAAGCAAAGATGATTTGATTCACTTGAATCGGTTCATGAACTTTTATAGCCACGGTTTGCAAACTGCATTCCTTAGTCTTTTTAAGTTTAAGTCTAGAAATCATCTTCAGATATATAACCTTCTCAAGTTCGCAGACTAGGTTCGCGGACTTAAGTTACAGGGCAGAGTTTACAAACTGCAGCAAAAATTCTCGGGTATGAGAACTTCGCCGGTTCGCGAACTGAGTTCGCGGACTTAATTTCACGCAAGTAGTTTGTCAACTCCAGCAGAAATTCTCGGGTTTGAGAACTTCTGCAGTTCGCGGACTGAGTTCGCAGACTTGGCTCACGCCATTCTTCCAGTTCTCTTGATCAACAAAGTTCGCAAACTTTGGTTCAAGGAATATGACTTATACATAAATGTGTTTCCACAACAATGCTTATGTCCACCATTGGTTATGTAATCTAAACTCTCATTTCAATCATTGAAACCTTCTTAGAGGACGTTATGTAGTTGTTACACCATTTCTCGTCAAATAAATTTTCAAGATGATTGAAACATATCATGACTTTCGTCACATGGTAAAGATAAACTTGGTTAAAGAGAAAAGCTTACCAACTCATATTTCGAGATATAGATAGGCGAGGCATACTCGGCTCGAAATACCAAATGTGTATAATCAAAGTCTATATATAGATAGCATACGACTTCTTGTCTCAAAGAGTAGGAGATAAAGTAGATAGATTTTTGAGTAATAGAAAAGTTCAAGTCTTCACATACATTTTTTTCGAGAAGTTCCACCGGTTCCTGTATGATGAATCGCCATGAAGTCTTTGAGCTCAACTAGACTTTCTATCCTAGTCAGAGACTTAGCTATAATAGACTAGAAATCAAGACTTATAGTTTTGATCACTAACATTGATAAACATGCTTGAGATAGAAACGCATACGAGTTCGACCGAGCAATGCTCTAACAAACCTAATTATTCTACGACAAGAACAACTAGAATAAATCTTGAGATATCTTGTTTAAAACTTCTTAAGGATTTTTACGAGATGCCTTAATTGAAGTTTTCTTTCTAGCTTCCGATTTCGACTAACAAGTGTTGGTATACGATTGGAAACTGAAATCTATCAAAACCTAGGTTTTATGATCAACAACTCTTGAATGGTTTTATATCAGAAGAGAAAACCTTATAATAGATAAGAGGTGAAAAACCTAGATTACAAGTTGTATAATTAATCACGAAGATTAATCGAACTCGGCTTTGTGATCCCCAATACAAAGACT
Organism: Papaver somniferum; assembly: GCF_003573695.1. Taxonomy (NCBI): domain Eukaryota; kingdom Viridiplantae; phylum Streptophyta; class Magnoliopsida; order Ranunculales; family Papaveraceae; genus Papaver; species Papaver somniferum. The sequence goes on from NC_039365.1 coordinate 167,362,193, forward strand.
TTTATCTCACTCTTGTTCACGAAGAACAGAAGACACGGAAAATAACCTTATGAGCATACACCAATTTTCCAAAGGGGATGAAAAACATGTAGCACTCACGAACTCTTATTTATAGAGAAACATAGCTTGAAAACTAAGCAAAGTTATTTTCCTTTTTCAAGACTCTCCTAGTTTTGGGAGTCTTTCCTAAGTTACAACTCTTGCCAAAATAATTAAATAAATAATTAATTAGCAAATATTGTATTTATGTGAATAAATCACATTTTAACTTAGGCTGGAATTTAAAGTTATCACAAACACTTTATATGTTTGGATTAATAGCCATCTTTCCTAGATAAAACATCACCAATTTGACTAAAAAAGACTTCTAATCACGTAATTGGGCCCAAGTCCGTGAACCGTTACAAGCAGTCCATGGATTGTTTCCTACTAATGAACTGTAATAGTTACATCAATACGTATAATGTTACTTTAATAAATCACTCATAACATCATCGTTATAACTCGGAACTGAGTGATTCTTGGCTCGTTGAATTCGTAAGCTCATTCATTACAACATGAGAACCTTTCCATGGATAAAGGTTATTGTCACAAAAGTCGTGACTCAAATAACCTCAAGTATATATACATAAGTGTACATTTACCGTCATAGGAATTGTTCCGTAGAGTGACCATTTGTTTCGATAGATTAGAAAGGTAGAATTGAACAAGAATCCAACTTAAATCAATTGTCACATACCTTTGTTGATGAAGTCCTTGTTGATGTCTTCTTGTAACCTTTAGTCTTCATCTTTGAGAATAGTTCTTCTTAGACCTAATCTAGTCCGAAACTATCTTTAATAGACTAATCAAGAATGCATTTTGGCACCTAAAATTTACAACTAACTTGACATACCAACGCTAGTGGGTTCAACCGAGAAATACTCTAACAGGATCTTCCATAAATATTCGAGAAGATAAATGGTTACCAAACAGGGAAGAGACTCTGGAAAACTTTGTCCCTAGAATCACAACTATAACACTTGTGTCCGATTTAATCAATCATGTCTCTAAGAAGTGGAATCAAGATCTGTTACTTTCTATGTTTAACAACTCGTTGGTAAACGAAATTTTGAACATTAGATTATACACTAATAGAGATGGGAATCTAAAAAAAGACAAGCTCTGATGGTCTTTAACTAGAAATGGAAAATTTTCAGTGAAATCTCTATACGCAAAGCTACAAAACCAAGTTGGTTCAGTTTCTTCTCAAACTAGAAAGTTCTGGAAAGGTTTGTGGAGTATGGTTTTCCTAGAGAATAAATTTGTTCATATGGAAGTGTCTCCAAGACTGTTTACCAACTAGACAAAAGTTGGGATCAGTTCTTGATGTGGAAACTGAATGCATTTTCTGCCAACATCATGTGGAATCCTCTTTTCATTTATTCTTTTAATGTGATTATGCTAAGGATTTGTGGAAACTATCTCCAATGGCCTTACAGGGAGTAATTTCTAACCCTAACTCTGCAAATAGTTTTTTTAGATAAGTACAACGAATGGATAACATGTGATCCAAACTCAATTTTTATGGCATTAGCAGCAACCAAGTCTTGGTTCATTTGGAAAGAAAGGTGTCTTAGAGTTTTAGAAAAAAAAATGAGAACTCCTAAACAATTAGCTTTAGATATCTTAATACATTTTTATTATTGGCATCCCAAAACTTCTAATAACTCCCTGAACAAAGCACCAGGCTATCTTGTTACATATCTGCTTGAACTTTCCTTTAAGAAAAACTTATAAAATAAATTGTGATGTTTCTTGGTTATCTGGAAAAAAAATGATCTCGGGTTTGGCTTTATTCTCCGCAATTTGACAGGCACATTCCAAGGAGCGGCAATGAGAAGCTTCAGAACTTCCACGGCTGAAGAAGAAGAGCTCTGACTCTGCTGCAGGCAACATAATGAGCCATCACCAACAATTTACAATATATTTCATCGAAGGAGACAACCAAGAAACATCAAGTACCTACAAGGCAGAGATTCATATATCTAGTGTCAAAGTGTAGCAATTTTAGAATAAGTGAAGAATTTAGCAAGACAATTAGTATCTTTTTTTGGTTTCAATATGTAAACAGGAGGGAAAACAAAGCTGCAAACTTATTATCAAAAAAAGGAAGAAATGAAGTTAGTGCAACTTCTTGGATAACTGATGCACCTTTATTTTTAGTTCCCATCATAGATTTTGACACAGTCAAAGCTCAAGGTATTTGTAATCTAAATATGAACCTTGTATCAGCTCCTGATGAAGTTAATCCGACATATTCAGTCATCAGAAGATCGGCTCAAACAGAGCTAGTGTTTAATAAGACTGAATCGGAAGATTAATTGATTCTCTTTTTAGTATTCTCTCTCTTTTCTTTTTTTTTAATCAAAAGTTAGTGTTTTGACTCCGGCGATGAGCTATGGCGATTGAAAGTCAGGGTTTTCAATGGATTGGTCTCATCTCCGACTCTTTTTGATTTGATTTATTTTTCTTTTCCTTTGATTTCTCGTGTAGGTTTCATTTTGTCTTTTTTGAATTTTTTTTGCTTCAGCTTTTATCATTCTAGGGCTTTGTTTTCCTTTTAGATTTTTTTGGTGTTTTCTTTATCATGCCTGCGTCTACACAATCTGCTGCTACTCTCACCTGTCAGCTACCTTCACCATCACCTTAGTTGCCTCCTTCATCAACTCAGATTTTCGAGATTCAATATACCTCTCCATCCATCACAGAAGAGGCTATTTTGCAGAATGGATATTTTCATTGTCCGCTCAAAAATCTTAATGGCTGCCATGATGGGGTAAATGGCAGGGGCTACGCCAGGGGTTCTATCATCTGACATCTGTAAGACAGGCATATTTCCTCGGATAATAACAAGACCAGCTGCAGATCTACCATTTCCAGGGACCTACAAGTTTACCAGGATTGTGAACGAGTCATACTCCAACTACGTATGTGGTTATGCAGTAAATGCATGAACCTGCATGCTTGGAGGACTCCCTGCAAGGGTAAGAAAGGGGTTCATTGCGATATCATCCTTGGTCCTTCCAATGGAACATCTGCATATTTCATTATACATGGAGCAGAAAAGCCGGCTGTTACAATGAACAAGCAAGTTGATGCAGGAGAGGACTTGTTCGCATAAAAGAGTGCTGATAGTGCTCTGGAAGATGAATCTTTTTTCCTGTCCACTGAACTGCTCAATGATACTTTCCAACGCCAGTTCACCACTTTGTCCAGTGTACCGCATCAATGCAGGATAAGCTTTTCCTGGACCATAAGGACCTGCCTCGACAGTGTGCTTTGCAAACCATCTGACCTGACAGCATGGATAAGGCTCCTTCTTATCCCCATCTGCATTTTGACACTCTACATGCCTACACGCCCAGCTGAGGAGAAGTCGCACAATAGAAAGAAACTTCAGGTAGCTGCAATTCAACAAGCTTTATTGGCTTGTAAATAACCAGAGGTTGTTATACATTGATCTCCAAGTTGTTGCACCTTCCAGGCCAACAACACACTAAACATGCCGTTAAAAAGAAGCTAGAAGTTGCCAATTTGAGCACCTGTCGGAAGAAAATTGGTTACGGGCACTATGCAACATCAATATAGGATTTGTCCGTCAAATGGTGTTCCCCCTCGCAATGAGAATACCTTAGATGAACTACAATCCAAACATCCAGCTGCTCTTCCACCTTCTATTCCGAATACAGATGTCGGCAGTGACCCCGTCACGGTTGATTCAAGGGCGGTCTTTGGCGCCATCAAGAGTTTTCCCAAAGGACTTCTTGTGGTCGTGATGGCTTGCATGCACAATATCTAATTGATGCGTTGAGTGGAGCAGCAACGACATTTATGGATGAGTTATTGGCTTCGGTTACAGGAGTAGTCAACCTTTTGTTGGCAGGAAAGTGCCCTAATGTTTTAAGTGAGTTCATTGCTAGTGCACCCTTTACACCATTACTCAAACCCGAAGGTGGGCTTAGGCCTATTGCAGTTGGAACTATTTGGCATTTATTGGTATCTAAGGTGCCGGCCTTTTCAGTCGGTAAAGCCATGACGTCTTATTTAGGTGATCATCAATTTGGTGTGGATATGCCATTTGTAGGAGGAAATATTCTTCATGCTGTAAACAGTTTGCTAGAGTTGAAAGGTCATTCGGATATGATGTCAATGTTGTTGATTGACTTCTCTAATGCGTTCACATGGTGTGCATATCCCATATGATTGAGGAGGCCCCCTTCATTGTCCAGGTGTTTCTCGTTGGGTAGAATTCTGTTATGCCAGGCCTGCTAGACTTTATCATGACAAATATATTTGTCCTCTTCCCTCAGTGTTCAGCAAGGTGATCCCCTCGGTCCCCTTCTGTTTTCTCTGAAACTTCACCCCCTTGTGAAGATCATTGCTTCTCGTTGTAATCTTGATCTGCATGCCTGGTACAGCTAGATGATGGTACTATCATTGGTGATACGCTTGAGGTTGCCAGAGCTTTGAGTATAATAGAATCTGAAGGACCGAGTAGGGGTTTACATCTCAATATTCAGAAAACTGAAGTCTTGTGGCCTTCAGTTGATACACGAAGCATTGCTGAAGGTGTTTTCCCTTATATTGGTAGGCATGGTAATGGTGTTAAACTTCTTGGTGGACCTGTAAGTTTGGATTTGAATTTCATGAGTGACATGGCCTTGAGTAGGGTGAACAAGACCATTGAGCTAATGTCCGCCATTAAAAAACTCAAGGACCTCTAGAGTGAGATGTTGTTACTTCGCAGTTGCGTCGGTGTGTCCAGATTATATTTTGCGATGCGTACCACCAATCCTGCAGCTCTACAAAAAGCCACTGAGATCTTTGACGACCATTTACTCAAATATCTGAGACTTTTAATCACGAGAGATTAAGCTGGTTTTGGGCCTTTGCAACAAATATTGTCTACCCTGCCTATCAAAGATGATAATCTTGGTATATATGCTATGGAAAACACTCGCACCTACTGTTATCTTGCCTTCCAGAGTCAAACTACTTCGGTGCGGAAGGTGATTCTTGGTAGCTTATTCTCAACATACAATGGTCCTGCTTATCAGATGGCTCTTCAGAACTTCATTCAGGTATGTGGTTTGCCTTTCACTTATTGCGTCGATGATACTGCCCCTCCCTCCCCCCCCCCCCCCCCCCCTCTTCTATACCCTCCTTGGCAGTCACTTATTTTGATGGAGTTAAGAAGCAAATCCCTGTCCAATTTTCATTATCAGCAAGAGACTCTATTTTGTGGCAATGTAACCGAGTCAAACATGCACAAGGTTACCTTTTGGATGTTCCCATCAATGGGTTAGATAATGCCTTGGGCCCAGACAGTTCAGAGCGGTAGTTTGATATCGCTTTGGTATCCCCTTGTTTGTTGAAGATGTTTTGTACTCGTGTGGTAATAGATCTATGGATATTTTTGTTGATCATGCGCTTCACTGTGCCAAAGATGTTGGACTTAAGTTCCGTCACGACTTGGTTCATGATGTAATTGTTGACATTTGTTACAAGGCTGGTGTACCTGCGCGCAAAGAAGTTGCTCTGGGTTTTTTTCTGATAATAACAAGGACTTACGTCCAACGGACATCCTTGTTATTATCAGACAAGAATGTCACAGGTGTCTGGGAAAATGTACAAGACGTGTGTATGGATGTCACAGGTGTCTCACCTTTCACTGGTGAGAGGGTTCGTGCTTTTGTTCCAGGCCAGGCCATTTAGAAGGCAATTTCGCGTAAACATACTAAGTACTTGGATGAATGTGTTGGGCATGATTATGGTTTGGGTGTTTTAGCTTTCACTACTTTGGGGGAGCTTAGTGATGATACTTTATTTTTTTTCAAACGTTTGAAGAATTGCTTAGTTAGTAATGATGCTGGTAGTGGTCTAGGTAGTTTTATTTTTCATAGACTGGGTGTTACTATTCAAAAAGGGGTTGGTGCCCAGCTTGTCGCTCGGTTGCCAACTAAAACTTGTAAGAAACATTAAATATATTTAAATTAATTATCTATCTTATTTTCTTAAAAAAAAAAAAAAAAAAAAACTCACATTCATCGAAAAGGAAATTCCGAGATTCACACGCAGAAACAAACTTCTGGACCCTATTTTTGACACACCAATCCCAATGCTATGAACGAGGGTAGACTCCTTCGATTTTTTTCTTTTTAATTGGAGATTTTTCGGTGGAAATTTTTCGGTGTGTCTCGCACCACTGCTAAAGAAAACAACCGACAGTATTCCAATGGGCTCTGGGCTCTAAAGAATAATCTTCTAACCCAACAGTGTCAACTGCTGCAAGTCCGCAACAAACTTCCACTTCTTTAAGTGAAAACTACAGGGAGACCCATTCTTACACATTTTCCTACTATGAAACCCACCCTCACAAAATCTCACGGGCTCACCCAAAAACAGCCAACAAATTATTTACAGGCCCAGAGTTTTCAAAATTCGTTTATTTTCTTTTTTATTTCCCAGTTTAGCCTCACTTTCAGTTTCAGTATATCCTGTTTATTTTCGAGAGATTGATTATCGAGAGATTGATTCAATTTACTCAGCAAGCTTTAGCCTCACTTGTCCTTGATTACCGAGAGAGATTCAATTTACTCAGCAAAGCTTCAGGTTCGTTCGTTTTTATTCCAATCTTTGATTCTGATTTTTTTTTAATCTTGATTCGATTCTATGTTTTAGTTTCTGTAAGATTAGGATCTATTATTTTAGGTTTCCGAAGCTTAATTTAGTTTTTCGAATCGTTTTTTAGATCTTTTAAGCTTGTTTTTGAATTTTTGAATTTGTTAACATCAATGTAGATCTTTTCGATTAAATTTTTTTGTTTCGATTTCATGTTCCGATGTTGACATACCAATTTACTAGGTTTTGCTTCTGTTCTGTTGGATTTTTTATTTGATTTGTTTTTCCATTCTTATTTTTGATCTGTTATCTGTTATTAATTTTGATATCCCGTTGATTTCTCATATGATTATGGTTAATGTAGATTGTTTGTTGTTGTTGATTTGATCTTTTAATTTTGAGTAAGAATTTTTGTGAAGGAATATGCAGGATAGATGTGTTTGGTTTTTTCTCTTTTGTGTTTTGCAGGGTGAAAATGCCTGTTGGTAGTGCACTAGCTGTAATTCACTACTTCAGTGAATTCTTAGCACATCCTGTTGATGTCAACACAACTTTGGAGTCTTTGAAGACAGTCGTTTGCCAGAATTGGACTCGTTTATTACTGCATCATGTCAGATTTTCCTTTAATGATGGAAGCAAGTTTGTGCGAGTTGATTCTGATATTCTGCTTCAATGTTTTGTATCTCGTTTCCACTGTAAAGGTTAGAAGAGCTTTTATTTACTTGTCGAAGTTGGTTGTAATTCTTCCAGAATTCGTAGTAGAGCTTCAAGTAGTCGTGTAATAGAACCTGAACCCGAACAAGCTATGGTGAATTTCCTTGAAGATGGTTCTGTGCCTGTTAACAAGGTTCTTAAGACTGAAGGTTGGGATAAATTACTTGGTGAAGTTGGTAAAGTGTTTTTTGGAGGTGTAGTAGAGGTACGTATCGTAGTGAAGAAATACGAGTTAAAAGCTGGGCGTGTTATTGTATATAAGAAGAATGAACCTAGCAGGTTCTATGCAAAATGCTCAAAAGAAAATTTCCCTTGTGAGTATAAGGTTTGTGTTGTTGATGTTGAAAACAAGATGCTTAAGGTTAAGAAATATGAGAGCAGTCATACCTGTGGTGTTGGAATTGAAAGGCTTTTCCACAGGCTCAGCAGTAAATTTGTTTCTAGTCTGATCAAGGATGAAATCCAAAGTGATCCGAGTTTCAAAGCATCTGATTTGGCAAAGTTTTTCAAAACTAGCTACGAGATCAATGTGAAATACTACCAAGCTTACAACGGAAGAGAGAAAGTGTATGAGGATATATTTGGTGATGAAGCCATGTCGTATTCGCATCTTTCATGGTATGTAGATTCCATTCGCAGCACAAATCCTGGGAGTTGGATTGATTTTCAAGTTCAAACGGATGAACCTGAAGCGAACGAGGATAGTTCAGCTGAATTAGAAGATGAGGCACCTTCAAATAAGTTTGTGCGTCTTTTTATTGCTTTCGAGGCATGCATCCATGGTTACCGTTACCTTCGCCCCATGGTTTATGTCGATGCTACCTTTCTTACAGGGACATATAGAGGATGCCTCATGGCTGCAACCGCTATCAATGCTGAAAATGGTAATTTTTCTGATAATGCATCCTTTTTATATATGTGCATAATGTCTCATGAATTATTTATTTTTGCTTCATAATGTCTTATGCATTATTGTTTTCACTTTTCTGGTTATGCATCATTTCTGTTTTAGATGCATAAGACATTATACATTTTTTGTTTTAGGTGCATAATGTCTTACGCATTATGGTTTTCACTTATTGATTTTATGCATCCTTTTTTATGCACATGCATAATGTCTTATGCATCATTTAGTTTAGATGCATAAGACATTATGCATTATTTGTTTTCACTTTTCTAGTTATGCATCATTTCTGTTTTAGATGCATAATGTCTTATGCATTATTTAGTTTAGATGCATAATGTCTTATGCATTATGGTTTTCACTTATTGATTTTATGCATCCTTTTTATGCACATGCATAATGTCTTATGCATCATTTAGTTTAGATGCATAAGACATTATGCATTATTTGTTTTCACTTTTCTGATTATGCATCATTTTCTGTTTTAGATGCATAATGTCTTATGCATTATTTAGTTTAGATGCATGAGCCATTATGCATTTTTTAGATGCACATACCTCATGTAGACGCTGGCTTGATTTTTTTTTTCTGTGCAGGCTTCTTCCCACTAGCCATGGCCCTGGTACCTGGTGAAGATAATGATAACTGGGAATGGTTCATGAGGAATTTGAGTAATGTTCTTGATCATGATCAAAGGCCAATCACATTTTTATCTGATCGTGCAGAAGGATTAAAGAGAGCGATTCCATTTTACTTTCCTGGAGCCTTCCATAGTTTCTGCTATTATCATCTTAAGATGAACTTACCTATTAATGCATCTGACGAAAGGTATGGTGCAGTTATTGATTCATTTCAAGCTGCTGCTTATGCTCTTAGTCGCGAAGGTTTCCAAACTGCCATCGCTACTATTAGGGGTCTTGGTTGTGGTTGGGTTACCGACTATATTGAAGATATCCCTCCAGAGGTCAAATGCCTTTTTCCAGGGTTGTAGGTATGGTAGGACATCTTCTACTCTTGCTGAATCCTTCAATAGTTGGATGAAGGTACACAAGAAGCTCCCTGCAAATGCTCTTCTGGATCAGATAAGGAAGGATGTGATGAGTATGATGTCATAAAGGCGGAATACGGGTAATAGTTTCATAACAATTCTCACACCGAAGAATGAAAATAAGATGAAGGATCTTATTGATGGGGGTTTAACCTGGATGGTTATACAGTCCGATACTCATGTTTATGAAGTGGAAGGAGGGGAAAGTTCTCATAGTGTGAACCTTGAGGAAAGGACATGTACCTGTCAGAGGTGGCGCGTCTATGGGTTTCCATGTGTGCATGCTTTCGCATTGATAACAATGTCTGGTTCTAATCCATATGATTTTGTTGAACCTTATTTCACTACTTCATACTTCAATAATGCCTACAGTCATGCAATTCATCCTATTCCGAACTATAACAGGCCTGAAGTTTATGAAGGTAATGATATTATCGATGTACCTGATGTTAGGAGGCCGCCAGGGAGACCACAAGCTAATAGGCATTTGAGCAGATATGAGAAGCCGCCCATGAGAGCTATTCGCTGTGGTAATTGTTTTGATCTTGGTCATCATAACAAGCAAACATGTACGAATCCTACCTGTTACAAGAAGCCTCCGAAGCCGCCGAAGCAGCCTAAGGGAAGTTAAAGAAGAGCAATTATCTTGTTTGTTTCTTCAGACTATTACTTTTATGTTTGAACCTTATTCATTTTTATTTCATTAGTTTCTGTATTAGTTTTTATGAACAAGTACTTTTTCTGTACTTAGTTTCTTTTTTGTATTGGTTTTATGAAAAATACTTTTTTTTTCACTGTGTGTTTTTCTGTTTCTATCAGATAATGTTTTCATTTTTATTCTTAAATGCATAATGGATTATGCTTTAGTTTTTGATGATGCATAACTTGTTATGCATTAGTTTTTATGATGCATAACGTATTATGCGTTATTGTTTTGAAGATGCATAATCTCTTATGCATTGTTTTTCGACGATGCACGATCCGTTATGCATTTATTCTTTTAAAGATGGTGTCATAACGACTCATGCAAATGTGGTTCCTTCATGCATCTGCATCTTCATAACAAGTCATGCACATTTATTTTATTAGGAATAACATGTTATTCAGGTTTATTTTGTTGCATAACTTGTTATTTAGATGTTTATATGTAACCTGTTGTTCCTTCATTTTCCTTGTAAGATTTATATCATAGTACAGTTAAATGAAATAAGATTGCAGCAAATAGAAGCATTGAAACCAGCATTGATATATAATAAATATATAAACATCGACAAGATAACATAAGTTGTTCTGACAAGAACTACTAACTACTTTCCCATTAGTATTCACTCCCAATTTAAATTTCTCAACCTACCAACAACACACAGGTTGTTAAAACAAAGTTATGTTTGAGCCTTTCTATTATGCACAGCTTCACATTTGACGCTCAGCTTCATCATATTGACGCGCAATATCATCCCAGATGTCTTCATTGGCATCTATCGCCCAACTGTTTCTAAGATCCGTCAGCATTTTCAATACCAGACTTACTCTTTTCTTGTTGGATTTTTCTACCGCATCTTCCTTTCCCAACTTCAGCCATTTGTCCCTGACTTGAGACTTCATGCTCATCTTCATATAATAGCATACAAATATGAGGCAGTCGGGGTGATGACCTTGTTCAGGAACAATCTTGGTAAAAATATCCTTGTATACAAGCGGTTCCCCCTTTATATCCACGATTTGTGGTGATAGATTCAGTTCATCATATCTTTGGATCAAATACGACATACAAGCCTTTGCCATTATGAGAGCTTGTTTCTTGCAGTAGTTCCACTCACCCTCTGAAAAGTCATACTCTAACAATGTCCAATGTGTACCAGCAGGGTTTTCCTTTGTCATATAGTTCATTGGAATGAACATTCTCTCAACTTCAATATGGAGATTCAAGATGAATTCTCCAACAAATTTGGCAATCCCATCTTTCTCCTTTGTTTTAACAAAGAACTGCAAAAGAAATATTTTTTAGGAAAAAAAAGTTAGTGGATGCAATTGAAAGGGTGCACAACAGGTGTAGAAAACAATGCTGAATAACTTGTTATGCAGTTCAATCTAGTTGCATAACATTTTATGCTGAAGTAATTATATGGGCATAAGATAATATGCAGGAATGACTTGTTATGCAGCAAAATGATTTTATTTTCTTGACTTACCCAAGCATCTGGCGTCATGAATGCAGACTCCGCATACCTATGTTCAACACTATCAGCCATCTTTTCATTTTCCCGCTTCTTGAACAACCTATAACTGTAGTAGCGTACTACTTGGTCTTCTAAGTATTCGTTGTTCATTAGCTGCCTTATTATATCTCCGTGAATCCGAATATCCCACAAGTACGGGTCTTCTCCTTCTCTGATACTCCAAGCGGAATTTCTGCAGATGACATAAGACACAATTGGTGAGATGTTTTATTCAAGTGACATGCGGCAGAACCATAAACTAGAGGGTTGTGTTATGCATGGGTTTTTTTTAAGCATAACTTGTTATTGCATTTATTTCATAAGAAGCATAACCTGTAATGCATTGATTTTTTAAACAAGCATAATAAATATAACAACATTTTTTGCATAACTGAACATGCATTAAACATTAGAGCTGCATAACATGTGATGTAGATATTTTAAACAATGCATAACTAACCATGCATTAAACATTGGGAGCTGCATGACATATTATGCAAACAAGCATAAAGGTAATTTTGATGTACTTACAGGCTGTTGGCATTATCAAAGTATGTCTCTAGTACTTCCATCATGGCTGGTTCTATTGTATCCTTGTAATCTTGAAAGCATTCCATTGTTTCCAGCGGAGGTAATTTTCTGAACGGCAAGCCAACAGACGTACGGGGATTTTCTTCTTCAACTTTATTCTCACCAGGCTTGTCTTTTTGCTTCTTCTTCTTCCCTAGCTCACAATCTTTGAGTAGTACACTGGTTGTCCTTTGATTCCATGTTGTCCTTTCCTTGATTCTTCTTACCTTGCTTCCTGGTTGCTTCCCATCCTCTTCTGCCTTGTTTGCTTTTCGCTTCAATACTGACTTTTTCTTCAATGGTGACCTCTTCAAAAATTCTTTTCTTGGTACAAACTCCCCTCCTACGTCTTCTTCCTAGAGATTCATGTAACCAAAATGTGTTAGATATAAACAGTTTATTATGAAATTAAGTAAATAGTTGATTAAACAACAAAACAACAATATAGTAAACAGTTTATAGTTGATTAAAAATAATAAGTAATACATAGTTGATTTGACATTAATAAAAATACCATAATAAAAGATGTTATATTTTAGGTACCAGGTTTTTTGAAACGGTCTCCATCTCAGCATCTTCATTATAGCCTTTTTCTTTTTCAGCATCTTGTGTGGCACAGGAGTTAAAGGATTCTCAACCACCATCTCCTTCTCTGCATCAACAACCATCTCAACAGCTACTTGTTGTGGCTTTTCAGCCACTGGCTCTTCTGGTTGTTGTGGTTCTTCAGTTTGATGTTGTGGTATCTCAACAGCGGGTTGTTGCAGATTTTCAGCTTGCTCTTGTGGTCCACCAGCATCATCTTTAATTGCAGCAGCAGGTTGTGATAAATGCAGATTAAACGTGGGCACCACATATTCTTCTGCTTTCTTCTGAGTTTCTGGAAGAATGTCATCATCACCACCGGACAAAAGGTCTCTTTCATGTGCTTCAAGTCTTTCTTGCATTGTTGTTATATTTGGTGTTGTCTCCAATTCCACTTGAGTTTCTGTTTCCTTGTCGTCGCTGGAGAGATTAACATCTTTTTCCATGTCCATGAACTTGAAAGGTGAAGACTGGATACCTTGACTAGACGTTTGGTCTTGGCTATAGAGTCTGATAACTTCTGGAACTGATTCTTGTGTAGGTGGTTCAGTTGAAGATACCAGTTCAACAAGAGTCTCATTCCTTGGCAAGTTTTGGCTCAGTGGGTCGCTTGGCTCAGCTGATGATACATTGACACTAGGTCCACCTGACGACTCCTCCTGCACTTCTATGTTTCCACAATCAACGAGCAATTCCTTCACGTAATTATACAACTTTTCATTGAAGTCTACTTCACTCTGTCTATTCCTCTCCTGAGTCTGCTTCATGTCTTTCAGCTTTGCTTCAATGATCTGCAACTTTGCTTCAGCACAATCGGGTGGACACGTTTCTTGTTCAATGATCTTAATCGCATCCAGAAATGCTTCTTCATACTTGTCCCTGTTCTCTTCAAGATTCATTGCGACGAGATCATATATCTCTTTCCTTTTTCTTGGTTCACAGAATTCCATCTCCATTGCACTGTACTCATCTCTAAATTTCTCATTATACTGCAACATGATTAATGACACTCATCAAAGGAATGCATAAAAAATATAACAACATTTTTTATATGCATAACCTGTGATGCAGCTAATCTAAACAATGCATAACTAGTCATGCATTTAATATTGAACTGAATAATATGGCATGCATTGATTTGTTAAGGTGCATAACTTATTATGCATTTAAAAACACAACCCTGCTTAACTCCTTTTCAATATTTAAAAATGCATAACCGGTCATGCATTCATATATTGGGCTGCATAACATGTTATGCATTGATTTATTAAGGTGCATAACTAGTCATGCATTTAATATTGGAACTGAATAATATGTCATGCATTGATTTTTGTTAAGGTGCATAACTTATTATGCATTTAAAAACACAACCCTGCTTAACTCCTTTTCAATATTGAAAAATGCATAACCGGTCATGCATTCATATATTGGGCTGCATAACATGTTATGCATTGATTTATTAAGGTGCATAACTTATTATGCAGTTATCATTTTTTGCTAACGTAACTTATTATGCATTCATTTTTAAGGAATTTAGAGATACAGTCATAGATGCATGAAGGTCATTATAAATCATGAAATGTTCACAAACAGGTACCTTTAAGAACGTAATATTCTTCTTGAGCATTGCTTTCTTCATTGCTGCCAAGTCCCACTTCGCAGCTCTCGTGTAGCATTGGAAATGACCTTGACGATGTCTGATGATATCTCATCTATGTTAGAATGCTCAGCCAACCAAAGCTGCAAAAAATAATAACTAATAAGATATTATGTATCCAAGAAAGTAATATTTATTGACAGATGTTATGAAAGTAAAAAAAAACTAACTCACAAGAGAATATATAGTGCAACCACTGCAATTCCTGATATGAAGATTGTTTCTTTTGACAGTCTTGATGCTCTCCATCAGGTGTTCATGAATAAGATCAGGAAAAGAGACAGAGTCCATGGTTTCCAAATCCTTAACAAACCAACATACGAGACATCTAAATTGTCTCCACTTGAACGACAAAAGAACAAGACGACTAGCATGTAAAGGCAGATAAGGCAGACAACTTCCTCTTCATGACCTTTCTTATCAAGTTTTTCCAACACCAGCCTTTCAATATCATCTATCCACACCTTTGTTACCCGTGCTTTGGGATCTTTGCTGATAAATCCTGGCTTTGTTTTGAATGGGAATTGCTTGACGAGGGGATGTGGACTGAGTCATCTCTATCTCTGCCTTCAAGTCAGATATCATTTCCTCTATCTCCTTCAACTCTTGGAATCAGAAATTAAACAGCAAGCTCACTATACGTTGATGCTATGGACTTGTTTTCAGACAACTTGAATGAATGTTGATTCAATTCTTCATGGTCATATGATAGAAAGACTCCATCCATCAGCTGTTCTCTTACCATCCAAGTATGCCATGGGCAGCAATAACCAGTTATGAAAACTTTCCAACACACACACATCACATTCCTCATGTTAGCCTGCAACGGATTCAAACCACCTCTGTCTTTTATCTTACTAAACAAGTGACCTACCCTGGAAACCTTCTCTATAAGTACCCCTCCTCTTGAACTTTAGATTTGGTTTTAGGTTTAACTGCGTAAAAAAAAAAGAACAAAAAAATGCATTTTAGAACTGCTATTTAGAACAACAAAGGAATGCATAACAAATATAACAACATTGTTTTATATGCATAACCTGTGATGCAGCAAGTCTAAACAATGCATAACATGTTATGCATTGATTTATTAAGGTGCATAACTAGTCATGTATTTAATATTGGAACTGAATAATATGTCATGCATTGATTTGTTAAGGTGCATAACTTATTATGCATTTAAAAACACAACCCTTCTTAACTCCTTTTCAATATTGAAAAATGCATAACCGGTCATGCATTCATATATTGGGCTGCATAACATGTTATGCATTGATTTATTAAGGTGCATAACTAGTCATGCATTTAATATTGGAACTGAATAATATGTCATGCATTGATTTGTTAAGGTGCACAACTGATGCATAACAGGAACAGGAAGGAATTCAACGCACCTTGTTTATAGACAACACATTGCTTATTAGATTCAAAGCAAATCTTACCATCTTCGACATCATTTGTATTATCATCCTCATTATCTGCATCACCCAATACTTCCTTTGGTGCAGCTTTCTTTGCTTTCTTTGCCTTGATTTGCATCTCCTTCAGTGTTTCGACACTATCAATTTCTTCTTGTTCATCTTCAACATCAGAAGGTAAAATCACATTGAGGAGAAAATTATGTTAAAATCGAAGAAGAATAAAGTGATAACTCAAAAAAAATTATGGGTATTTCAGTATTAAAAAAAATAAATTCAAAAAAAACAAAATCAAACACTGACAGATGAAGCTAATGATAAAACTCACCGGGTTTTTTCTGTTTCTTCGACTTCATTTTTCCTTTTTCATCTGAAGCATCAAGAACAAAATTTAAAATCGAAAATCAATAAAATCAAAATGTACCGAATGCATGCAAGAATAAGATCGATTAAACTAGTTTTAGTACCTAATTTCTTCTCTTTTGATTTCTGAAGACGTGTTTTTGTCGGTGTTTCATCCACTTTAGTTCTACTGAATTCTAGGGTTAATGTTTTTTAGAGTTTGAAATTGATTTTTAGGGTTTGATCAACTTCAATAATCAATCATCCGTTACAGTGTTTATGGAGGAATAGGAATAGAAAAACGGATGAAGAAAAAATGAGAAGAACGAATGAAGAAAAAATGAGAAGAAGAGAAAAGAAATGGTTCCGACGGTTTTTGGGAGTTAATAAAACCGCTGAAGGGTAATTGAGGAACTCTGCACGTTTTTAATGATTTTAAATAGGGGAAATTAGGCTCAGGCCCAACCCATGGATAACCCATAATATGAGGCCCTTAATTAAAAAAAGTTTAAATCTAGGCCCCGAGTTTTTAAAAGACCTTGATACCCTTATGCATATTGTCAAGCCCATAATTAAATAAAATTTAAATCTAGGCCCAAAATTATTAAATCTAGGCCCGAAATTATTAAAATACAGTGCGAAGGTGTAAACAGAAGTTACACATGCATATGGCATGTGTAACCAGAAGTTACACATCCTTATGATATGTGTAATGCAAAGTTACACTTGTATATATATGCAAATAAATAGACATCAAAAAAAAACACAAAAAAAAAGTTATTACTTTAATATTCATTTACAATAATTTCTTAGCATGTGTAACTAGAAGTTACACACGCATCTGTTTAGTGTAATTGAGAGTTACATATGTGTCTATCTAGTGTAACTGAGAGTTACACATGCATCTGACTTGTGTATTCAGCGTCAACTCCAGTTCCAGCGAGACCATTACCACGTTTAAGCAATTAGCTTTTATGAAGTTATCTAAAACCTGAAATATAACAACAAGCAATCAGTATTTATACGATTAAAATGAACAGTACATAAAACAATGTATATTTCAGTTTCACAAGCATCTGACTAGTGTAGCTAGCGGTTACACATGCATCTGAATTGTGTAACTGAGAGTTACACATGCATATAACATGTGTAACTAGGAGATACACATTCATATGGCTAGTGTAGCTAGCAGTTACACATGCATATGACTAGTGTAACTAGGAGTTACACATACATATTGATATGTGTACCCAAAATCAGTATGTGTAAGTAAAAGTTACACATCTAAGTAGAAACTACACATCTAATTTGCATGTGTAACTGGTATCTACACATCTAATTAGCATGTGTAACTAATAGTTACACATGCATCTCACTTGTGTAACTAAGAGTTACACATGTATCTAATCAGTCTAATAATCAGTATTATCCTACCATTCTGTAATCTGGAGATAATGCATCATTATTATACATTGTTTGAGGCATGTAATTGAGATCTAAAATGTGGTTTTCAAGAATTATCATCTCATATGAAGGACAAATGATTAAGTCAACAGGGTTGAGCTTTTACCTCTGAGGTGGCAACGACACACTATTCCCAGATATATGAATCCCATGCTTCTTATGAAACAATTCATCACCCTGAAAATTGCAGCACAGTAGTCAGTACCAGACAATACAAGATCCCTAAAATTTTCAAAGTGAAAACCAAAATCAATATCCGAATCTAAAAGCAATTCAGCACAAGAAACATATTCATCAATCTCGCAAATGGAAATCAAAACATGTATGCAACATATAATGCGCATCAGAAACTCTTGGCGGCATATTATCCATCAAAATTTAACAGCAAAAAGTATATAACAAAGGCATATCCTCACCTTAGCTCCAACTACAACACCACCACCACCACCACCGGCTCCAAAACCTGCACATATACCACCACCGCCACTTATTAGCCAGAGGAGATCCTTCATACAAAGAATTTCACTAACACAATAATGCTACTCAAGATGAACACGCTAACTGAAACAGTTGGGTTTCATGGTGCTTAGCAGGTACACATGTAATGGCTTATGTAAACGGCAGTTACACTTGCATATGGCTTGTGTAATCTCCAGTTACACATCCATATGCTTGTGTACTCAGAGCATATAAATTATCTTCATCAGCGCTAGAAACAGGGATATCACATAGAGTTGCTCAATAAATAAGATAAATGACACTTACAACATATGATGTATCTCAGCTTTAGCTTTCTCCTTCTCATTAAGCATTGGAGTCTAATGATCTGGACTTGACTATGCTCCAGAGTCGCTTTTCTGCTGCATTAGAAACTGCTGAAACATTAAACATAATAAAATCATTAAACTGAAATATCCTATGCAACCACATGATATCATTTTTGCTCGTCTAATGCATAATATGTAATAGTTATATTTCTCATTTCATGTCATACAAGTTTCGCAGAATACGACATAACAAACTTCCAAAAGAATGTACTTGCACGAAGCTATGGGACTGAACAAAGGATAAAACCATCTAGCAAGTGGAAGAAACATAAACTCCATCTTTCAAGTTTTCTTGAGTAATATATGTGGTTTTACAGCATGTGTAACTAGCAGTTACACATCCATATAGCTTGTGTAACTACTAGTTACACATCCATATAACTACTGAAATACAAGCTCAGCAAGACCAGTGACAAAGAAAAAAAACTAAGCATTACAACACTATGAAAATAACCCATGTAAACTAGAGACTCTAAAAGCTACTACTTATCCAACCAACATAAGCTCAAACATGAAATTTTATGCTATTTCAATCAACTAATAACGGATAGAAGTTTCATATTAGGTTACATATGCATATCCCATCAAATTAGCATAGTTACACATCTATTTTGCATGTGTAACTAATATATACACATCAATTTAGCTTGTGTAACTAGAAGTTACACATCTAATTAGCATGTGTAACTACTAGTTACACATCCATAGTCTACCAATACTATGCTGGTAAAAAAGCCTTACACTGTGAAGTGGGAAACCTGGTAAAAGTTCATACACAAGAAAACTGTACTACATGTAATCGGCAGTTACACATTCATATATCATGTGTAATTCGCAGTTACATATGTCATAAGCATATGTAATAGGAAGTTACACATGCATATGGCATGTGTAAGCCGCAGTTACACTTCAGTGTTTTTTAAAGCCATCTTACCATTGGGAGAATAGATACTGAGATGAATTGGATCGGTAGAGATAGAGATAGATTTGGAGCGTCATGTCCCTTTATTTGTTTCATCTGCGATCTCCTATCTCAGAGCAGCTACATAAATATAACAGATAAGCATGTTAGATGAAATTTATCAAATTGGGTCAGTTGTACAAATTATACTTAAATTTCAGAGAATCAAATGCTTAACGAGGACACCTTTGTATATCAAACAACAAAATTAGTTACAATGATGACCAAAATTTGCAGAGTAACCAAAACAGACCTAGAACCACGTAAAAAACAGATTAAACATACTTCCAACATTTGCAGAGTAACCAAAACATTTGCAGCATGACATCGGAAAATGAAGTACCTAACAACCAAATAACTAAGACACAACCAGTGAGAAACAACCAAAAAATTTACCTCAAGAGCAAAACATTGGCAGCATGGCATTTGAAATGAAGTACCTATAATCATCTTTATCAGTTGACTTCTACTTCTCAGCACTGCTTTCTTTCATATATGTCAACACATATGAGCCTGGTGATAAGGATGAATCAGAGCTTTCTAATTTCTCAGAAAAGTACAACAATTGAGCAATCAAACTCTTTTGTGATTCAAGAGTGTTTTCTGTTGTTTCATCTATAGCCACTTGGATAAACAAACTAACCAATGAAGCAGTTCTCATTCAATTTATCAATTCTGATATCACCAGTGCCTCCTCATCCTCCTAAAGAACCCCTACCTGCACCACCAACATCACCAGACCAGTTCATATGAGTGGATGAAAAATCAAATCAAATCTATGGGTAACAGAGACAATGATTCTTTGATACTGAATCTCAAAACATTATTTTAGATCGTAGCTACAAATTAAGATTTACGACGAATAGATATGGATTTTTTGTTCAAGTTTTTTCAAAAAATCTAAATCAAAACAACCAGAGTGAGTAGAAAATTGTAGATCTATGCTTCGATTTCAATTAGGATAGGTTAATTAAAAAAAAATGAAGATATAGGTTCTGAAAACCCTAAAATCCTTAAGAGAGGATGATACTTATACCCAAAATCATGCTCATCTTTCCCATGATTAAGGATCTAAACTCTAATTAAGGATCAGATAATGAAATCGAGATTAATTTTCATTTTTTTTTCAAAATCATTAAAATCAAACCACGAGAAATTTGATTTCAACTCGAAATCGATTAATGAAAGCTTTAAAGGAAGATTAACTTCCCTTTCAATTCGTTTTTCCTGATGTTTCTCTTCGATTTCTTTGGTTAATTATCAGACTAAACAAATCATCTGCATCTTCCGTAAGATCTATCTTTTGATCAGATTCAATCGATCTTTGACATAAATGAAACTACAGAGGCATAAAAGGAGAAGATGCAATCAATCGTTGTTGTTGCAGTCGAAGATTTGATGAAGACGAAGAAGATTTGATGCAGTCGAAAATGAATCTCAGGAACCCTAGAAACCATTGTTCTACAACAGAGAGAGATAAAGATGAAAGAGAAAGAGAATACAGAAATGAAAAGAAGCTTCTGGGATTCCCTTGTATAAATACTAAAGGGCAATGTTGCCATTATTAAAATTCGGAATAATTAATTATGGGCCTGATCTAAAGATAATTTGATTTTTCGGGCCTAATAATATCATTTTATGAAAGTGTGGAGTTGAGGGTGGAGGATCCATTTTGTGGGGCTTCTATATGTTTGAACCCATATAGTAGGGGGTTCTAGTATTTTTCACTTTTAAATAATGTTGGGCGCGACTGTAGGGAAAAATAATTCTGGGTCTGGCCTAAGTTCCCCCTTCTTTAATTCTTACTACAGTAACGAGGGTTTCTCTTTTAACTGCGAAGATGTTTTGAGACAACGAAATTTAATCCGTTTCTTAATTGTGTTTCCAATTCAGAGTAAATATTTTCCGACTATGGAGTTAGACTTGGATTATCACTCTCTTCAACTGTCCGATTACCTGGCTGGTGAGTGAGTCAGTAAAATTTGATTTGTCAAATTGAATACATTTTATATGAATTTGATTCTAGGGTAGTAGGAGAAGTGAAATTTGTAGGTATCAGTATCAACTGCTGTTTATTACAAACTTAACTTAAGTGAAGGCACCAACATTTGATGCTTTGATGCTTTAATATGTCTATTATTGATTAGAACTTGCCTGTGTTCTTCGTAATCCATGCTCATGATAGAACACAGTAGGTTTAACATAAGGTCCCCTTACGGATTAATGAATGGGCATTATATCTTAGTAATTCATTTTAGGGGTATTCGCTTTTTGCTAGTTTCACTTGAAACTTGAAAGCACTCTTGATTAGCGCTTGAAGGCTATATGGTTGTGGGTGAAAGGAAGTTATGGGAAATAATCACACAGTTCCTGTTTCTAGACATGAATTTATTTTTTACCTTTTTAAGGTCACTCTACTCTTGGAGTAAAGGGGCATTTATAGCCACTGCTATACTAAAGAGGGTGAAGGCCTACGTAGAGAATGCTTAACGTCTTTGTTTATTGATGGCATATGGTATTGAAGAGGTGGAGCACAATTCTCTCCTAATGGGGCCAAGACAATGGCATTTAGAAAGAGACAAATGATGTTTTACATACTCTGCCACATATACAGTTCCATGGCTAACTTCTCTTATAGTTACGAGTAGGTCCCTATTGTTGAGAACGTCTACTGAAGGGACCTGCACTTATCAAATTTCCAGCTATTCAAACTGTGAAGGTTTGTCCTAACTTAGGCGCCAACACCTCAAAATACTTATGTGGTGTGTGGTTACCTCAGCTATGAGACATTGCGTGTTTGACACGGAATATAGACCAACTTGTTCATTATCATAATGGATTTTGTTACCCTTAACGCAGGCTACTATCTTATTTTGGTTCAGCACATCTGTAGTACGGACAGAAAGAGGCGCAGGATTAGCCTCTTCACTATATGTTAATTGTTGCCTTTCTGCTTGTTGCAGGAGTTCCTTTGTATGGCGCAGTTCGCTTCTACGAGGAAAGAAGGTGATTGAGTGTAAGGGAGACAGGGAAAGTACATCAGCTGATTGCCTAATTCATACTGGCTTGCTGGTCAACAAGCTGCTGGGTTTTGGTGGAGGCCTTGAGCTTGGTATCCCTCCAGGTGCATTTGATTATCTCATGCCATTTTGCATCAAATTTTCTGCACTCGTTATCCACTAGCACCACTAATATGTACATGTGAAATTTGTACTTTATTTCCGTCTAACTGGTTTGCAATATTTAATGCTTAATTTATTGCAATAATCGACACGAACCTCTGTTGCCTAAAAATTTAGTTCTTCTAATTAATAATAGTGATCACACTTTTAGTCTTTGCAGCTAATATTGTTCAAACTATGCAATGATGACTGTTTGAGTTTTGACAGCTCGTGTTTTTATATCGTTCACATAGGTTTAGAGTTCTACAGAAACTTTTTGTCTGTTATAGATTTATGACTGAGCTTTTACCTTGTAACCAGTAGCTACCTGCAACAGGTATGGCCCTCATCAACTTTCTATCTGCTCAATTGTTTCCTGATTGTGAACTCCGACTAGGACTTGGTGCATTTGAACCCTCCAAAATAAAAAAATAAAAAGTATAGCAGGAAAAAAACCCTTGTGTTGTTTATTTTGACAAGATTGAGCGTCAAAGCTTACACCCCTGAGAGCTCGTGTTTGACTTAGCTTAGTCCAAGTTCCCCTCCTCTGCCATCCTCTGTTTCATATCTACCCCCTTGAAATGCTCTTCGAAATTCTTCTGCAGACAACCTTAGTCCAAGTTCCCTTACTATCTGACCTCTCGTAGTAAACTATTTTTGTTGTTGGTGCCTTGGTGGGCCAAATTTTAATTGAATATGCTCGGAAAGTAAAATTAAAATTAGAAATTAGGTCGACATGTGGGTGTTACCTTTATGGTATAGTATATAACTATTTTGTTGTAATCTAATAAATCCATTGTTATCCCTAGATATGCTGAGATGGACCACAGATCATATTCCTTGAGTGTGAGACTCAGCATACACACACACACAGGCGTGGTAGACCAATCAAGCTTTGTCACAAATGCTGTCATAATACATGGGCCAAAGAAATTCGACGAGTTGAAATTTCATCAGCATCCTGCATGCCTAACTGTTTGATCTAAGGAGGGGAAACAGAGATGCACACAACTAACCTCTTACTACTGCATTTTTGTGGTTCCACAAATCACAATCTAATTGAAGTGCTATTGCCATTAGCCTCATCCTTTCTACCCTGACGGTGCCCATAGAAAACATGTGGATTGTAGAAAATTTGTTCCCACCAGTATTTTATTTGGCCCTTCATGTGTCAGGCTGAGGGGGTAACTTTGAAAGGGTATTTATGACATCATCTCCCTAAAAGTGAACCAACAGGTTTCCAGACATATATCCATAATCTCCACCTGTTTTTGGTCTGCCAACATAAACTCTAAGATACCTTTCCTCATTGAATATGCAAAGAGCAAAAGATTATTGAACTGTTGTTCTATGTAGCTTTTTCCTTGTTGACTTGGGTCATGTGGTCAGAGAAAATATTGGGGCTTTACATCTTTATGTAGTATAAATTAGTTGATTGTTAGTTATAGTAAAGAAAATTAATATATTCAAATAGGGTATAATTAATGGATGAATTCAGACGTACTATCAGTAACATTAGTATGATACAGATGATTATGTTTAGGATTGTACTATTCACATTTGTCATGGGGTTTATGTTTGTTTCAGCAGAATCAAACAAAACTACATCTTCATCTGGATATAATTCGTACTACGAACAGGTTGAGTCGTTTGATCATTACCTTCTAAATGTAAGAAGTTTATCACGTGAATCAGAACAATCAGGACCAAAGTATCAACATCACTGGCCGGTGAGTGCTGACAAAAATCAAGAGTTTGAGTTAACATTTACAGATATTGCATGTTTAATTGTTTTACACTGATCTATGTTGAATAATGGTGTGTCTAGTAGTTGCTTCTTTTTTCCTTTTTTAGTTTTTTTTGTTTCTCACTTTCTTCTCTGATAGTCGATGAGAATTACACTGCAATCAATTAAATTTGAGAGTTGATTTGGGAATTAATACAGGATATAAGATTTGGATGGAGAATCATAGTTGGTTCAGTTGTAGGATTCTTTGGAGCAGCATGCGGCAGCGTAGGAGGAGTTGGAGGAGGTGGAATTTACGTTCCCATGCTTACCATCATCATTGGATTTGATGCCAAATCTGCAGTCCCAATATCTAAATGTAAGAATATATGTCTATACAATCATTTATATTGTTTATAATTATAAGGGTTGAAGCAATACTTTATGGGTTGGAATGCTGAACTTTGAGTTGCTCACTTCAAACGTCTTTTGAATTTTGTGGTGTCCGTTGATGGATCACCACTAAGATTAGTGCGTATTATATGTCAAATCGCAGTCAGATAACCATGGGTCAAGCAGCAGGGTAAAAATGACTCTGGATTAGAATCAACAAGTAGACTGGGTTAACTTGTGTATATATATTTACAGACAGTTAATATGCAATCCAGTTATTTGGACTGAGATCCTAAGCACATGTGTCTGTGGGGATAGTGTATCCCACACTCCACAGTTGTTGCAGTTTGCTTAGTGCTGTTATCTGTAGCCCAAATATCATTGTATAAATGTCAGTAACTTAATAACGCTTCCTCTCAGCTGGTGTGAAAATAATAAATATAACCTCTCTTTTTGTGGAAACAGAAAACATTCGTTAACTCTCATGTGACCTGTGTGTGTATAATTAGGCATGATAACAGGAGCAGCTTTGTCAACAGTGTATTACAACCTTAAAAGAAGACATCCAACTCTTGATATGCCAGTCATCGACTACCACTTAACACTTCTCATGCAACCTATTCTCATGCTTGGTATAAGTGTTGGCGTCATTCTCAGTGAAATCTTTGCTGATTGGATGGTCACGATTCTCCTTATCATTCTCTTCTTAGGTATTCAGTCTCCAACAATATTCCTACCTTTGGTTTATTAAAAATAAAGAAAATTATTTTGTTTACTGATTCCCTAATAAAGTTTATTTACCATATGTAACAGCTATATCAATGTTGTCATTCCTCAAAGGTGTAGAAACGTGGAAGAAAGAAACCAAATTCAAGAAAGTAATTACTCCACTATCTTAGTTTTTCATTTTATTGCATTAGTTCGTTCTGCAAGCCTTTTTTCTCTCCTTCCCTGGTCAATCGATTTCCTTTTGTGTTTCCATCCAAAATTAGGAGGAGGTTAAAAGATGCTTGGAGTCAAATGGTGAGTTGAGGCAATCTATATATCCTCCAAGATGAGAGAGCTGATCCAGAGTGCAGATTGATAGAGTGTGGCTTGTTTGTTTGTTTGTTTACACTATTTGAAAGTTTGATGTATTTTCCTGTTTGATTGTTAGGTAATGGAAATGAAGACAATCATCAACAAAGTGATCAACCAAGAAATAGCACTCAGTCAGAAATGAAAACCATGGTACCGTCTACGTGCTTGTTTCAGTTTCTACTCTGCCACTAACTAGGTCCATCACTATGTACGGCCTTCATTATAATACGGGCTAATTCGTTTATCCTACCCGTTGAAGTTTGATATTCAACTGCCCCCCTCATTAACTATTGTCTATGGGAATGCGTGTTTGTACTTGTAGGTTCCAGTTCTTCAGAATGTCTACTGGAAGGAACTTGGACTACTTGTTTTTGTCTGGGTTGCATTCCTTATACTGCAGATTTTTAAGGTGAATTTAAAGTCAACTACCGAATATATAATTGGTTTCCCTGTATGTTTAATAATTAGCTGTTTCTAGAATTTTCTGAGCTATACAATAATATAACTTTAACCTTCTTCAATGTCCTGGAAACAGAATAGGAGGGAAACATGTTCAACATTATACTGGGTTTTGTCCGCATTGCAGGTATAACATTGTCAGATTTTAGTTTGGATGTTTCAAGTGAATTATGTCGTTTTTGTTTTCATATCTTGCATGTACATAGATCCCTGTTTCCGTGGGAGTGACACTGTATGAGGCAGTTGGATTATACAGAGGAACCAAAGTGATTGCATCTTTAGGAACAGATAGGGACACGAAATGGAGGGTCTACCAGCTACTTTTGTATGCTTTTGTTGGTTTATTTGCGGGCACAGTTGGTGGTTTGCTCGGTCTTGGCGGTGGCTTCATAATGGGTCCTTTGTTTTTGCAGCTTGGAGTTCCTCCACAGGTAAAGTACATATGTCTGAACTAGACAGCTAGCCCTGAAGCTGGTGGTTTTTTCATTTTTCTAGCCATTTGAATTCCTATACATGCAGGTTTCGACTGTAACAGCCACTTTTGCCATGATATTCTCCTCGTCTGTGTCGGTTGTTGAATATTATCTTCTCAAGCGTTTTCCAGTCCCCTATGGTGTGCAATAAGATCCACAAGCCTAATATAATCTCAAGTTTATACCTCTTTTAGAATGCTTCTGTTTATTCACTGATTTGTTTTCTTTTGCAGCTCTTTGTCTATTCGCAGTAGCAACTCTTGCTGCACTAGTAGGACAACATGTAGTGAGAAAGATCATATCGGTATTGGGAAGAGCTTCTATCATTATCTTCATTCTAGTCTTCACAATCTTTACCAGTGCCATCTTTCTAGGTAACAACTATCAAGAAACACCTTATTCAAAGTTACGCACTTTAATTTTCAAAGTTACGCACTTTAATTTGTTTATTAACCGAAGATTGTTTCTTATTTTCAAAATCTTGATGAGATTGGATATGAGTTTGAAGTTGTCTGTTTGATGTTATGCTTAACAGGTGGAATTGGAATTGTAAAGATGACTAGAAATGTCAAGCATCACGATTACATGGGTTTTGAGAAACTGTGCAGATGACCATCATTCTATCTCGCTTTTGTTGTAATTGTTGCGCAAGAAAGTCCTTATATTTGGTCCAGTTAATCTTTTGTACCAAAATACAACACTTATTCAATTAGCATTGAAGCCCTGGCAGTATCACTTTAATGTTTTTTCGAAGTTGTACAAATTGTGTAGATAGTTTTGCTTTGGAGTCTCTCAATCTCCCATAACCATAATACATTTTAAAACTTGAGAACATTTCTGGATAGGCCTAGCCACAAACAAAATGGATCGTGGGTTATAGAGTGGCGGGTCTCATGATTCTATTTTATTTCCAAATTCAGTAAGCTGTTCTGGTAGTGTAGGCGACTCATTGATTTTTGTGTTTAGAAAAATTCATGAAATTATATATCTAGTCTAAAAGTTCATGTGAGTTTCATGTTAAATTTACACTCCAGTCGTTTAATTCATGTACATTTAGCACAATAACTTCCATGTACATTTAATTTTGGAGTAATTTGAAAGAAAACACTTGTGATATTCAGGGAAAAAATAAGTTATTCTCATTCCATTTGTTCTGTCATTTCTTCAATGGGTTTAGGTTTGGCCGGAGTAAGGCCCTAAAATAGAAGTAAGCAGAATCAAAATAATCGTAAAGTTCATAGACACTATTACGGTGATGCAAGTGACGCATAATGATGACGCG
Source organism: Papaver somniferum (assembly GCF_003573695.1). Lineage (NCBI taxonomy): Eukaryota > Viridiplantae > Streptophyta > Magnoliopsida > Ranunculales > Papaveraceae > Papaver > Papaver somniferum. The sequence continues at coordinate 167,390,136 of NC_039365.1, forward strand.
TTACAGAGCTGTAGGCCAAGTCAGTATAGCCGTAATGGCGCATCACGGAGCCATAATAGTTGTATACGGTATAAACTGTCAAGTGCCAAGAATGGCATAACCTCGCAGGGCCAATGAAGTGCAAGTGCAGCACTTCATTGTAAAGACATTTGGTTAAGGAATGAAGCTATTGACCGACACAATGGAGCTTCATTAAGGCAAAGGCAAGACTAGGCCAAAGTTCCAAGATGCAACATGCAACATGCGAGTTGGCATGTTGGCAAGTGGCATGTTGGCATGTCCATGGAATTGAGTTAGCCCAAACTCAAGGACGATGCAAGCAAGTGGAATAGACTAAGAGTTAGTCTATGCATTAGTTCCAAGCAGGGCCAAAAGCTTGGACAAGTGCAAACAAGTTGGTAATGCAAGAGTGGCATTGCCATTGTCATGCAAGTTGGCATAGTGAAGCATACGCCGCCAAGAGTAACTAGAGTGACTTTAAGGAGTTGGCATTGGTGATGACAGCATAAGAATGGTCCGTGCATGAGCTTAGAGCAAGAATTTGGCAGTGCCAAGGTGGATGGCATCAGTTTAAGGCCAAAGTCCAATATGGCGCAACAAGTGGCGCAATACAGCTCAAGTGACGGTTATGGGTTGGTTGAGAGCTTCACAGGCATGCCAAACACGCGAGACAAAGAGGAAAAGGTTGTAAAGAGAGTTTATGATCGTGGGAGAAGGTTTCCAACTGCAAAAAGACAGGTGTTGGATGATTGGCGCGAGTTAGAGAAGAACTAGCCAGTTAGCACAGTTATTGGCGGTTATGCAACCGTTCCATGGGACAGATGGCTGTCCCTGGCGTGTGCATCAGTTGTGCACGGTTTTGGCAAGTAAAGCTGCTGTATAAATACTCCTAAGGCAGGGGAAATTCGGCAGGCTAGCACATGAGAGTGTGAGACTAGAATTGAGAGTGTTTTTGTAAGGTTAAGGCTTGGTTCAAGGTGAACAAGTCTGTGCAAGTCCCTAAGTGGGAAAGTTTTGTATATCTTCACTTTGATGCAATAAAATTAGATGATTGTGTCATGTTCTAAGTGTTCTTGGTTGGCTGATTTTTGTTAAGTACGTATGGCATGAATTGAATGCATTATGGGGTGCATTTGAGAAGTTTATTGAAGAGAAAGAAAGGTAAAGACTTCCGCTAGTAATCTGAAAGGTTGGATGTTTGGATTGGTGCAAACTTATAAGGCTGAAGTGCAGGTGGGAGAAGTTTTATTCGTATAACCACTGTAATGCCGGGTTACACTTTCGCAGAAAATATATGGGGTGTTTGAAGGTGTGACAATGCGTGGTATCAGAGCCGTGTTTGGTACACAGTTCAAGCATATTTGTTGGATAATACGTTGATATTTCTTTCTCGCTTAAGCTATTTTCCTGTGAGCAAGTAAGTTTTTGCATTGAATTCAGAAAGTTTGCATTAGAAATGGGTTATAATAGCATAGTGATTGACGAAGAACTACCGGGTTCGTTTGATCAATTAGAGGAGTATGGTGATCTTGGAAACATAACCATTGACATTAGTGCAGAAGGCCTTTATATTCCTCTTGTTTCTGAAGAGAATGGCAGGTTGGATTTACTTGAAGGAAGAACGTCAGATTGGTTTAAAGAGTTTGACGCAAGGGTAGGAGCAGTCGAGGAAAAGGTGTCTGATGCAACCCTGTTGAATTGCGATACCAATACTGAAGTGACTGAATTGAAGGGGCAATTCAGTGACATAAATACCATACTAACAAGTCATGCGATGCAGATGTCAGATGAGATGACAGATATTCGCAAGTTAATCAGTGATGGCATGTTTGCAGGGGCAAAGGTGCATGGAAAAAGCGCTAATCTTATCTCCGAACCAAGAGTATACGCTGGTTCCTGAAATTCTAGAGAAATTGAGAATTTCTTGTATGACATTGAGGCATACTTTGAGGCGAATGTAACTGGGGAAGGACAAAAGGTAACTCTCGCAGGCAATTACCTTGGTGGTGATGCAAAGGTTTGGTGGAGAACTATGCTGCAAGAAGATGAAGTTGCTGGTTATACCAACCCTATGTCATGGGATGACATGAAAGATAGACTGAGATGTCAGTTCTGTCCAAGCAATGGTGCTTGGTACGCAAGAGAGAGTTTGTGTAGGCTAAAAATGACGGGTACACCACAAAACTATGCTGAAAACTTCTTTGCATTGGTGCAAGAAGTACGTGGCATGAGTGAAGATGATCATATGTTCCAATTTCTGGCTGGTGCGAGTTTGAGTGTGATTGTTGAACTCAAGAGGCGCAAAATCCAGAATATCCAGATGGCTATTCAGGCAGTAAGAGATCTTACTAGTTGCACAACGACAGAAAATGTGCAAAGATGTGAAGGTAAGTCCAAAGAAAAGGAAAAATCTGTTGGTAGCAAGCGCAAGCATGAACCAAAGGAAGATGAATTATTCCCTTCAGCCCGGAAGTATAGGGGATGTTTCATTTGCAAAATTTTGCATTTCGCAAGAAGCTGTCCACTCAAGGCGCAACTCAATGCATCAGTTGGGGATGACTATGGGAGTCATTCTAGCAAGACTCGTGAAGGCCGAAGTGAAGGGTCAAGGAAGAGACCACGCAGCGAAGTTGTTGCATACTTCAACAAGAGTAGAAACTAAGCTAAAAACAAGAAGGTGTGTTGATGTCTCCTTTGGAAACACCTAGTGCAGAAAATGTAGGCATTTTCTGATCTTGTTTGGCATAGCTTTAGTTTGTTAGATGTTGCAAACTATGTGTAAAATTTTGGTTGTACATACTTTTACTTGAGTCTTCAAGTTTGTATATACTTTGCTTTGGTGTAAGCAAGTTTCTTTGTTAATGAAGTTTTAGCTTTCCAAAAGTGATCGGTGGATCAATCAGGTAATGGTACATGGTCTTTGTTATGTAAGAGCAGTAATGAATGAAGGTGTTTTCGTTTATAAAGTCTTGCCTCTTTATTTACGATGTAAATCTAGTTCAGGAGGAGATGCTGCAAGTAGCATACTTAGCCTAACGTCTGCAATAGCAAGACAAATTGAAATCTAATAAGCAAAGCATAGGACAAGGGTCCTAGTTGATTTGAAAATATGTTGTTGTTTGGGAATTGCTATACGGCGCGATGGCAGATGGGCGGCGACAGTGCAAGAAATACATCAAGTTAGAAATCATTTCATCAGCAAGCATGAGTTGGATAGAACTCATGGCCTAGAGGAAGATGCACAGACTTTCCAGGCAACATGCAATGCAGTTCAAAGAAATAGTTGGAGACTTATTGGCTTTAGAGGCTACACATATGGACAACTAAAGGGTTAGCTAAGTTATGTCCAAGAGATAGTTAGTCACAGTTGCGGAGATGGGCTGTGCAACTCAATAGTTTTGCTTCAGTGGGTTAAGCAAGGTAAAACTTACAAGTTCAGTTCGGATATGCAACATGGCATAAGTATAAAGAGTGTATACTTAGTGGCCAAATCCATAGAAATGAGTTCTTGGATGGTGTTGGCAGGAACATAGTTTGGTAAGGCATCAAGTGGTAGATGTGGGTATTCTGTGCGTGAAAAACCCCTAGGAACTTTGTGACATGTTTAACAAAGAGGAGAGTAGGACAACAGTCCAAAGGCGGGTTGCCAGCAAAACTGATTGAAAATGAAGCCAAGTCGTTTATAAGTCCTTGTTATGTTGAGTAAAAGGCAAAGTCGGAGACGAAAAGATATGGCAATGATCGTAGTGATCAAGTTGGGAAGAATCATTCTGTGCGTACACTTAGGCGTAAATGATTCGATACAAAATTCAGGCCAAATTTGGAGGGATTGGCAAAGGAAGAATTTCAGGTTTCCATTTGGGTATTCATGATTTGGGTAACAGCTGGAGCGTAGTGCACAACGCTAACGTGTGTCTCAAGTAAATGGGATCAATGGCCAAGCAGTAAATCTAAGTGATGCGGATGCAATCGGAAGGGACCATTGGCAAGGGTTTAGCCAAAAGTAGTTTCCGATTTTCAGAAAAGGTTCTGAAAGCAGATGAAGAAAACACTACAAGAAAATGGTGGTTTAGTGTGAAAAAAATTGGTCAGGGAATCCCCTTTTTTGTCTTGAAATATTTTCTGAGAAAAATTTTCTTTTGTCACAAAGTTGTCTCAAATACCCCGTCTGGGAAAGTATATCGCGACAAAATTACAAACGGTCATGAAAAAAAGAATTAACAACTAAAAAATTATCGACAATAAAAGTGTCTTTCGCCAACAAAATAAAATTGTCTGTGAAAATTATTTTAATGACGAAAAAAATCAACACCAAAAATCTTTTGTTAGCGAGCAATATTTTTGTCGCAAAAACATGAATTCCGCGGCAACCTAATTTGTCTTTAATGATTAGTATTTGAAACAAAAAAAAATATCTCAAAAACAAAATTTTTGTGTCCATTTAATTTGTCTTTAATAATAATAATTTGAGACCGAAAAACTTGTCCCTAACTTATTTTATGAAAGACAAAATTAATAGCCCCTGAAAATCAAATATCGGAGGCTAACTATTTCGTCCCTAAGTATTTTATTAGTGACCAATTCTTTTGCCTAAGAAAGAATTTTAGGAGACGAAATTTATCAAATTTGGGAGACTAACTATTTCGTCCCCAAGTATTATATTAGCGACCAATTCTTTTGCCTCCTAAAGGATTTTAGGGGACCATATTCTTCCTTTCTGAAAGTCATTATTTTTGCCTCTAAAATTTTTATAAATTGCGATTTCTGTCAATAGTTAGGTCTATAAACATTTTGTGTCCCGGTTTACTAAAAAAAAATATAATAAACATTAGATACAAGAGCAATTTTTTTCTTAATTTTATTAGATCCAATGTTTGAATATTTTAGTGGCATTCATGATACAAACAATTTGAAAATATAAACCCAACTAACTACATTTCAAGCAAGAATGCAACAATTGATCTCTTATCTAGAAACATTTGATTCAGCATCCCTCACCAGATTGTCTTCTTGTAGATTCTGAAATTGTGATCCCTTCGAACCGCGCCTTTGGACCTATTAATAACCCATTGCTTTCTGGCATTTTGAACGAATCATCAAATGACACATCTTCTATTGGATTACTCTCATCCTTTTTCCTAGAAAAATGTCATTCCATATAGCATTAGAACATCATAGAACTGAAATTAAAATAATTATATATATAATATTAATGAAGCATTGACTACCAGTGCAATTAGATGAATGAAAGAGTAGGTGTGCCAGAGATCAAAGGCTCCCTAGCTAGCTTCCATATCAACACATGAGAAAAACTAATGGATTTCGGAAAAACATTAGAAGCAGTCTAGTGACAATAGAAATTTATATTGATCAAGACAATAGAAATTTGAAACAATGAACCACAACAGAATTATTATATATGATTACCACATCAAGATCCCTTGTTAATTCAACACATCATTTAAAAACATTAATCCAGAACATTAATCGTCATTATTAATCACCAAGGCAGGTAGGTTGCTCCTATTAAGCAAAAAAAGCACAATCCTTATTAATCCATATCAAGGCAGGCTATCCCCATAAAGCTAAAGAAACACTAATCCATACCAAGGAAGGTTGCTCTCATATAAATCTAAAGAAACACAATCCTCTTGAGTCCGTCATTAAGATTAACCCGGCCTGATTTTAGAACCAAACCATTAAAAGAAATGAAATATTGTCTGACCAGTTCAATGAGATTGAAATAAAAGGCAAAATAGAGATCAAAGCCTCACTAGCTCCTGCAACAGCACCTAAGCAAAATCCAGTAAGATTTCACTCAAAACATTAGAAACAGTCCAATATCCGTAAAAATTCGAAGAAACCAAATCTAACCACAACAAACCTCAGCAGAATTATCTTTAGAAATATCGAAGCTCACTTTCATATGGTTAGCACAACTTAATTCCTTTTTAATTCCACTAATAACCTAAAACATAAAATCAAAACATGAACAAACTCGTACAGAAAGACAAAAATCTCTAGCCATTTCAGTGTCAGTCAAAAACTTACAAATCCATACGGTGTGAAAACAAGAAACAAGTCAAGTCTTATAACTAGAGATTCCAGAGGTAATAAAGTGTCTACAGGAGGATATGAGAAAGTCATATACACAAGTAAAAGATAGCACGAAATACATAATGACAATCGATTTCATTACAGGGCAAGCCTAATTAATCAAAGGGCTAGCAACGCAATTAAAACAAATTCCATTAGTGCTTTTGCAAACATCAATTTCACTAGTCACCATCAAGCATCAAACAACTCATTGAATACTTAATAAAATACAAAATTCAATTACCTCTCTGTTCTAAATTTCTCAACATAAAAGAAATATGCAGAGATCGAAATGTACCGAAATGTACCGAAACTGAATTTAATTTTACCGAGGGAGCTTCGTCCATTGGGGTCCCTGAAAAAGGAAGATACAACTTATCTCAATAAATGAACACCATGGTTAAAAGCACAGATTTAAACTGAAAAAATGATGGAAACACAGATTAGAAACAGGAAATCTTTTTGATTGTAACTGCATATATATTCTTTCTGTATATATCCTAGATATTGTTAGGTGTATCTTTTATTTGCCTTATCTAGTTGTTAGGTGTATCTTCTATTTGCCTTATCTAGTTGTGTAAACACGTATAATCAGGCTTTTGCCTATCAATGAAGATAAAAAGAATTATTCTCACAACTACATTAGAATCTCTATGCTCATGTTTATCATGGCATCAGAGCTAGGAAAGATCTGAGAACCAGTTTCCGCTGCAATACAATCCAGAGAAAATACAACCCAGAGAAAACATAGTAATCATGTCAAGAGAAGATTCTCAACCTATCACTGTCCATTTTGATGGAACCAATTACAATCACTGCTCATTCCTCATGAGGAGTTTTCTTAAAAGAAATAGTATGTGGAAGTATGTCGATGGTATAGAAAAGAAACCTACAGCAAGCAGTTCTGTTGAAAAGGGGAAAGAAAATGAAACACAGAAAAAGGATCCAAAAGAAGAATGGGAGATTAACAATCACAGGATTCTCACTTGGATTGGAAACACAGTCATTCCTTCCATAAGCATGCAACTCACAAGTTTTGAGGTAGCCAAAGATGCATGGGATTTTCTTTCGAAAAGGTATACCCAAATCAACTTTGCTCAGAGGTATAAACTCGAACAAGATATTAGATCTATGAAACAATCGCATGATCAGTCTATTTCTGTTTTTCATTCTGAGATGTCTTTAGTTTGGAATCAATTAGCACTCATGGAACCAATATGGACCGTAGATTTGGAATTGTGGCAGAAGTATAGAGAGGAAACACGTTTAGTTCAGTTTCTAATGGATTTGCGTGATGAGTTTGAGTCTGTTAGGGCATCAGTCCTTCATCGTTCACCTCTTCCCACGGTGGAAGTTGCTTTGTCTGAACTTATTATAGAAGAAACAAGGAAAAGAATCACACCGGAGATATCAGGAGTATTTGATGTGCCCTCACGATCCAGCCCTAAAAATTTTCCAATAAACTCAAATGCTCAAGTGCAACGTGATATGTCTCAAGTACAGTGTCATAACTGCAAGACCTTTGGACACTTGGAAAGGAACTGCAATCTCCCATCGGCCAATACATCACTTGCTGCCTCAATACCTGACACACCCACAACACAGTGTGGGTATTGTAAGGAATTTGGTCACTCATCTAGATTATGCACCTCACCAACCTCAAGAAACATGAGAAGGATCAATACTAATGGAGGAAACAAATTCAATACACCTACCATATTTACGACAGCTCCAGTTTCATCTACAACAGATCCATATGCAACATCGACAACCTCATCTGCATTAGTTGTACCTAGTGGTGGTTCAGCACCAAACCTTGCTGATATTCAAGAGATGATTAAAAAAGCACTCTCAATTGGTAACAACCCTACATCTGCATCTGCCTTCTCTATCTCCTCAGGTATTTATTCAACAGAATGGTTGCTCGACTCAGGAGCATCAAACCATATGACTTTTAATCAAAAGTTTTTTGAAAGTGTTCATCCTGTCATCACCCCTAAGATTCATAGTGCTGATGGATCAACAGTAACTGCAAGTCATATAGGCTTGGTCAACAATTCAAATAACTTCTATGTACCAGATGTGCTTCTTGTCCAAATATTACAATGAATATTATTTCAGTTGGTCAACTGTGTGATCAAGGTTATAACACATATTTTTTTCCTTTTGGTTGTGCTATACAGGATCTCAAAACCGGGAAGCTAGTTGGGATAGGCCGTAGAGTTGGTCGTTTGTATCTCCTTCAATCTCTTGCTATCTCAGCGGAATCTAAAAGTCATGTCGTAGCTGCTACTCCCACTGCACCTGTGTCAATATCTCCCTTCATGTCTTGGCATTCTAGGTTAGGTCATGTTTCCTTTTCTCGTCTTTCATATATGATAAATAAGGGTTTACTAGGAGATACTCGGTTAGATAAAGAACCAAATTGCATCTCTTGTAGACTGGAAAAACAACCAGCTCTTTCTTTTAATCTTAGCACTTCTGTCTCAACTGAACCTTTTGCTCTTATACATTCTGATGTTTGGGGTAAATCTCCAATTATGTCAAAGGGAGGTGCTTTGTATTATGTCAGTTTTATTGATGATTATTCGCGTTATACATGGGTATATCTATTCAGCTCTAGAGCATATTTTCTTAAGTTATATGTTGATTTCTCAACCATGATAAAAACTCAGTTTGGTAAAGTGATCAAAGTTTTTCGTGCTGATCAAGGAGGGGAATATATTTCCAATCCATTCAAAGAATTTCTTAAAACCCAAGGCACCATTCTTCAACTGTCATGTACTGAAACTCCAGAACAAAATGGAGTTGCAGAACATAAACACCGTCATATTATAGAGACAACTAGAACTCAGTTAATTTCTGGCTCACTTCCTTCAAATTTCTGGGGAGAATCAGTCCTTACTGCAGTCTACACCATCAATAGAGTCCCAACAACTTTCATAGGAGGAATGTCACCTTATGAGCGTCTCTATGGTAAGAAACCAAACTATTCTGAGCTTCGAGTCTTTGGTTCAACTTGTTTTGTACTCCTTCCAGAACGTGAACGTCATAAACTTGGTCAAAAGAATGTCTTGTGTGTCTTCCTTGGTTATGGTATTGAACAAAAAGGGTACCGTTGTTATGATCCAGTTAATAGAAAGCTTCGTGTCTCTCGTCATGTCACATTCTGGGAGAAAGTTCCATTCTGGTCGCTTCCAAGCAGCAAATCATCATATTTTGAGTCTTTCACTTATTCTGATCCATTTCCTAGTGAATCCAATCCTAGCACTTTTCCTATATCTACTCCTGAAAGTCCATCTCCTCTAGTTGTTGATCCACCAAATACGGATGACCAAGACCACTCTACGACTCAACCTAACAGTGCAACTCAGGAACGAGATCCTGATTCTGAATAAAATTCTTTGTCACCTCGCAATCGAAGACCACCAGCTAAGTATGCAGATAGGGCTGTCAATGGATATTCGATATCCGGTATCCGTTTCCGAACATCCGGATTCCGTTAGGTTAATATCCGACATAACGGCTATCCGATATCCGATAACCTTAACGTAACGGATATCCGTTTATTAACATAACGGTACCGGTTAAGGGAGTTTCCGTTAGGTTAATATCCGATACCGTTAGTGTATAACTATATCATAAAATTTTCGGAAATTTTCGATACCTAATACCCTTTAGGTTTACTCTTTAGCCATTTGATTACGTCTCTCCTAAGTAAATATCGGAAATTATCGAATATTAACGGAAATTATCGGAAATTATTGAATATTAACGGAAATTATCAGAAATTATTGGAAGTTTTTTGTATCATGAGTAGATAACGAAAATTAACGGAATAATATCCGATATCCGATAGCTTATCCTTAACCTTATCGATATTGAATTTTTGAATTCCGACGGATATTATCGGATACCGGATATCCGATAACCCTTAACCTTAACCTTATCGGTATTGCCAATATCCGACGGATTTTTATCCATTGACAGCCCTATATGCAGACTATCACTGTTCCTTGTCTTCTATTTTGTCATTTTATGAACCAAAAACATACAGAGAAGCTGCAGCCATTCCAGAATGGAAAGATTCAATGGATGATGAATCGGAAGCACATGTAGAGGAAGGCACATGGGAAATGGTGGACCTTCCTCCTGGAAAATCATTTGTTGGAAGCAGATGGGTCTATAAAGTTAAGACCAAGTCAGATGGTGAGTTTGAACGATATAAATCACGAGTTGTTGCAAAAGGTTATACACAAGAGTATGGTGTTGACTATGAAGAAACATTTGCACCAGTGGCCAGAATGGTTACAGTTCGTACATTACTTGTTGTTGCTGCAGCACGACAATGGGGTCTTTTCATCAAATGGATGTGAAAAACGCGTTTCTTCATGGTGAGTTACAAGAAGAGGTTTACATGAAACCTCCTCCTGGTTTGCCTCATGAACCTAATCAAGTATGTAAGCTTCGACGGGCATTATATGGACTCAAACAAGCACCTCGTACTTGGTTTGAGAAGTTTAGCAATGCAATTCTCCAGTATGGCTTTACACAAAGCTTCTGTGATTCAGCTATGTTTGTCAGATCGTCAGAAAAAGGAATTGTCATTCTTCTCTTGTATGTTGACGACATGGTTATTACTGGCAGTGATCTACAAGGTATTACTGAACTCAAATCATATCTCAGTGATTGTTTTAAGATGAAAGATCTTGGATCTTTAAGTTACTTTCTTGGCATTGAAGTTGGCATGTCACCCACTGGTTATTTCATATCACAAGTCAAATATGCATCTGAGATTCTACAGCGTGCAGGGCTATCTGATGAGTGCCTAATAATGTATATATTTATCCCTTTTTATTGGCATTTAACTCATCTTTTGTGCATTAATTCTACATTTTATCCCATATTCTGTATTTTCATTGTTTTCAAGAATAAATATTTTTCTTACTTAATTTTGCATTTTTAGGTAATAAATAAAGTTTGGATGAATAGCAGAGCGGAAAAGAGCAGAAAATTAGTGAAAAGCCGGAAGAAATTACGCAAGGAAGCCGCAAAGAATGGAGCGCACGTCCAAAAAGCTAGGAATGGGCTCAAGAAGGAAGAATTGTTCTTAAAGAAGATATGGGCTTGGCATACCCAAGGCCCAAAACCCTTACCCAAACCCATTTTCTATAACCAAAACCGCCTCCATCTTCACCGTTGGATTGGATCCATCTCATCATCCGATGGTCGCTCCTTCATCGCGCATCAAAATCTGAAGCTTTTGCAAAACCCATAGTGCCTAAATTCCAAGCCTTCAGATTAGATTAGTTGAATCCAACGATCGCTTCTTTGCCTGCGCATCAATCTCGATACTCCGCTTAACACTACAACACATAACTCCATCTGATGCCGTGAATTTCGTTGTACTTAAGCATCCGACGGTCGCCTCGCATCCGTCCATTTAGCCGCTCGATTCTTTCCAAACTCCACAATCCAACAGATCTCCTCGCTGTTCATCAACACCCGATGACCCGGCCACACACTGGAGCACCAAACCCTACACTACCTCTAAATCGACCAAAAGAGAACCTAAATCTAATTTCCATCTCCTCATTTCTCTGCAACTGCTCCACCCCATACCTTCTCCATGTCCCCACCACCACCTCTCCCTGCCACCATCTCTACCACCTCACCTCTGCAGCGCCATCACTTCTTCACACCATCACCCGACACCACACCATCCCCCTAGCCGAGTTGCTTTAACTCCTCTCACCACTGACCTAGGTGAGGGTTGATAAAACACCTCGAATTAGGGAGAAATTGACGCAATTGGAGGCAGAGAGGACCGAGAGAAAAAAGAGACATGGGTCGACGTCAATTCAAAGTTTAGGTGAAAAATTTTGGGAATTGAAAAACCCTAATTTCTAATTTTAGGGTTTGAAAAAATTGGGTATTTGTATGCTATAAATAGAGAGTGTGTAGAGCAAGTTCAGGGTGTGCTTGGGTTAGCCGAGATACCCCCTAATATGGGATACCTTAGTTTTAATTTCTGTTTTTAATTTCAATATCAATTTAGGGTTTATGTTTCAATTTCCTGTTTTCAATTTCAATTCCTGCTTCAATTTCAGTTTATTGCATGTTAAAATTCTGTCTTGTTTCAGTTCCTGTTTTGATGTTTAATGTTTGTGCATGTTTCAATTTCCTGTTTGTCCCCTGTTAATGATAATCCCGTTAGTGTTAATTCTGTTTAATGTTAATGTTAGTTTAAATGCTCAACTGTGTTTCAATTCATTGTCAAGAAGTGATGGAATGTTAGGCTAGAAGCTTTGAAGCATTGTTTTGATTGAGCAATGGGAGAAATTAGTGCTCATAGCAAGCTAATTCTCTTTCCATTCCATTTGTATGCTTAGGATGCATTGTTTTGATTGAGCAATGGGAGAAATTAGTGCTCATAGCAAGCTAATTCTCCTCCCATTCCATTGGTATGCCTAGAGCCACTGCCTTGGCCTTGCATTGTCATCACTGTTAGCTTCATCATCTTCACTGCCCTTGGCTTAGGCCTTGGTATGTAACTGTTTCCAGTCACTGTCATCACCTAGTAGTTTCTTTGATGTTTTAGTTTACTTGTTCATTGTCTCACATTTTGTCACTTTCATTGTCACCTTAACTTTTACTTTGTTCCACTCTGTTTTGCTTTTGTTTTCTGTTTAGTCTCATTGTTTAGTTTCACTTCCATTCTGTTTAGTTTCATTGATCTGTTTACTTTTGTTCTGTTTAGTTCATTTTGTTCATAGTTACTGTTTACTTTTGATTCTGTTCACTGTCCAAATTCAATTCTATTTTCTGTCACAAAAGCCCACTGTAAATTCTCAAGGTTATAGCCAAAGGCTAAGGCCCAGTTCACTGTTACCAAGCCCAGTACACATCAAAAGAACCCAAGCCCAAATTCAAAACCAAAGCCTAGTTCACTACCAAGCCCAGTTCACAAGTGAACTGTTAAGCCCAGTCCACAGTTCTCTCCAAAAGCCTAGTGTACTGATAGGCTAAAGATAAAGCCCAGTTCATTCCCAAAGAACTCAAAGGCCCAAAGCACAATCATAACCCATTGGTTACCAAAATCCATTGGTACCCAAAGCCCAACAATAGCATTTTAGAGCCCAAAATAGCTAGAAAACTCCAAAACACACCCAGTCTCTGTGGATCGACCCGTACTTGCACGAGCTACAACTGACGACCGTGCACTTGCGGTATTACATGTAGGCCCCGCGTTTTTGCGCTTCATTTTATACACTCCTCCGGGCCCACCAAGTTTTTGGCCGGGGAACATTTTGCATATAAATTTAATATCTTTGAGACCTGCCAAGTTTTTGGCGCCGCTGCCGGGGATTGGTGCTGTGTTTTTCTTGTAGTTTTATTAGCTATTTTTGCATTTCACTGCATAACATTTGCATCTGCATCTGCTTCACTTCATTTGCTGTTGGACCTGCTGTTCTGAACCAGTTTTTCCTTTGCTGGGACGCCACCAAGGAAAAGAACCAAAACCCAACTGGGTTTATGCAACAATATCAGAGCAGCTGGGCTGTGCTTAAAAGGTAACCCATTTAAGAGAACCCGAATTGTGGGCTTCCAATTTTTAATTGTGGGCTTGTAATATTAAAGCTAATTTTTGGGCTTCTCTTATTTTCTGTTGGGTTTGTAATAATTTTTGTGGGCTTGTTTGTTTAATTTGTGGGCTTGTATTTAATTTTTGTGAGCTTGTTTAATTTGGACTTGTATTTTGTATTCTGGGTTTTTAAACCCAGCTGAGCTTGTAACCGATCACGTTAGTGGGCCGAGTACCCAAATTCTAGGCCGAGATTTTGGACTCAGTTTCACCAAACGTTTTCAAACCAGCTGAGCCACAGCAAACACAAAACCAACAGTGGGCGTGCTCCCATTTCAAAAACCAAATTTTATTTTCTTTTAAAAAAAAAAAAAAAAAAAAAAAAAAAAAAAAAAAAAACCAAAATTTTTCTTTTTCCCATCAAAACCAAATGTCTCCCGACAAAACCAAATTTTTCCCACAAAGTCCAATCCCATTAAAAACCAAATTTTCTTGTAGATAATGTGTTAGTTAAATTTCCTTTTGTATATATTTTGTGCTCATCCATTGTGACTCCGAATATGTTGGAGTTTTGCCTTGGATAACGGAGTTTTATTTCTGCTTTCGCCGAAATCGGGTATTCTCTCTCCTTTTGCTCTACTCAGCATGTCTCTTTCCATATGTTGCATTTTAATTCTTTCCATATTTTTAAGCATTGAGGACAATGTTTAGTTTAGGTTTGGGGGTATAGAGTAGATACCACGATAATATGCCATAATTGAAAACAAAACTCCTCCATCTTTTTGAAAAAATTGAAAAATTCCAAAAAAAAATAAAAAATGATAAAAAAAACATAAAAAATGGAGCTCATTTACCTTGAAATGTTGACTCTTGTGCAAATATGTAATTATTAGGAGTCTTAATTTAGATATTTAGGCACCCTGATTCTAGCACAATTCACATAGTGATAAGAAATTTGCACGCGCACGATCTACCAATACATGTATGGCCTCGATCTTCAAGGTGTTTGATAGGAAGTTACGATTGCCAATCACTTTAGAATACTGAACGAAACTTGACTAGCTTGTTCTTTGGTTGGTTGGGATAGAAGGTGGAGGTTACATTAAGAAAGACAACCATCGAATTTAACTGGGTGCATCAAAAAGGGCTACCTCTTGCAAAGTGTCATGTAATCTTTTGTTTCCTTTTGTATATGTATCAAAAGTGTTTCTCTGTTCAAAAAAAAAAAAAAAAAAAAAAAAAAAAAAAAAAAAAAAACGATGTATATATTCAGAAAAAAAAAAAGTTATCAGAAAAATACAAAAAAATCAAGTATTTATCAATTCCATCATCTCTTGTTCCAAAAATAAAAAGAGAATAGTCAATGTAAATAAGAGTCATGTAAAGAGTCATTTTGTTGTTTCATTGTAATAAGCAAGGAGGGTGTATGCCATTGATGTACAACGCGAGTAATTGTGAAATACCTCCAACTCATTCACAATTCTCGTAAAGTCCGGACAGCTAGCTAGATTTCGACCTTGGTTCTTAGCCTGAGAAACTATCTCTTGGTGATTAGTAGTCATAACTTCAGATCTTTCTTTACACATGTGTAGATACACTTTACACTCTTATCACATGTCTTTTTTTTGTTATCAGTGCTAGGATTGTGCCTTTGATAGCTAGATTGACATCTCCATTTTGCTGTGAGCTTAAACTGTTTTGCACATGTCACATTTGATGGAATCTGAGCTTATATTTTGACCTAGAACTTTGTAGGTACGTTCTAAGCAAACCTTCACGAGACTTCAACTCGTCCACTAGGGACACTTAGTGGTTTAAAAGGCTTAGTGCATACGCTAAATGCATTCGAGAGACCAGCGACAGTGGTATAGTTAGGATTTCCTTAGTTTTGTTTTACTTGAGGACAAGTAAAATTCAGGTTTGGGGGTATTTGATGAGTGCCTAATAATGTATATATTTATCCCTTTTTATTGGCATTTAACTCATCTTTTGTGCATTAATTCTACATTTTATCCCATATTCTGTATTTTCATTGTTTTCAAGAATAAATATTTTTCTTACTTAATTTTGCATTTTTAGGTAATAAATAAAGTTTGGATGAATAGCAGAGCGGAAAAGAGCAGAAAAGTAGTGAAAAGCCGGAAGAAATTACGCAAGGAAGCCGCAAAGATTGGAGCCCACGTCCAAAAAGCTAGGAATGGGCTCAAGAAGGAAGAATTGTTCTTAAAGAAGATATGGGCTTGGCATACCCAAGGCCCAAAACCCTTACCCAAACCCATTTTCTATAACCAAAACCGCCTCCATCTTCAGCCGTCGGATTGGATCCATCTCATCATCCGATGGTCGCTCCTTCATCGCGCATCAAAATCTGAAGCTTTTGCAAAACACCATAGTGCCTAAATTCCAAGCCTTCAGATTAGATTGTAGTTGAATCCAACGATCGCTTCTTTGCATGGGCATCAAATCTCGATACTTCCGCTTAACACTACAACACATAACTCCATCTTATGCCGTGAATTTCGTTGTACTTAAGCATCCGACGGTCGCTCCTCGCATCCGTCCATTTAGCCGCTCGATTCTTTCCAAACTCCACAATCCAACAGATCTCCTCGCTGTTCATCAACACCCGATGACCCGGCCACACACTGGAGCACCAAATCCTACACTACCCTAAATCGACCAAAAGAGAACCTAAATCTAATTTCCATCTCCTCATTTCTCTGCAACTGCTCCACCCCCATACCTTCTCCATGTCCGCCACCACCTCTCCCTGCCACCATCTCTACCACCTCACCTCTGCAGCGCCATCACTTCTTCACCATCATCACCCGACACCACACCATCCCCCTAGCCGAGTTGCTTTAACTCCTCTCACCAACTGACCTAGGTGAGGGTTGATAAAACACCTCGAATTAGGGAGCAATTGACGCAATTGGAGGCAGAGAAGGACCGAGAGAGAAGAAAAGAGACATGGGTCGACGTCAATTCAAAGTTTAGGTGAAAAATTTTGGGAATTGAAAAACCCTAATTTCTAATTTTAGGGTTTGAAAAAATTGGGTATTTGTATGCTATAAATAGAGAGTGTGTAGAGCAAGTTCAGGGTGTGCTTGGGTTAGCCGAGATACCCCCTAATATGGGATACCTTAGTTTTAATTTCTGTTTTTAATTTCAATATCAATTTAGGGTTTATGTTTCAATTTCCTGTTTTCAATTTCAATTCCTGCTTCAATTTCAGTTTATTGCATGTTAAAATTCTGTCTTGTTTCAGTTCCTGTTTTGATGTTTAATGTTTGTGCATGTTTCAATTTCATGTTTGTCCCCTGTTAATGATAATCATGTTAGTGTTAATTCTGTTTAATGTTAATGTTAGTTTAAATGCTCAACTGTGTTTCAATTCATTGTCAAGAAGTGATGGAATGTTAGGCTAGAAGCTTTGAAGCATTGTTTTGATTGAGCAATGGGAGAAATTAGTGCTCATAGCAAGCTAATTCTCTTTCCATTCCATTTGTATGCTTAGGATGCATTGTTTTGATTGAGCAATGGGAGAAATTAGTGCTCATAGCAAGCTAATTCTCCTCCCATTCCATTGGTATGCCTAGAGCCACTGCCTTGGCCTTGCATTGTCATCACTGTTAGCTTCATCATCTTCACTGCCCTTGGCTTAGGCCTTGGTATGTAACTGTTTCCAGTCACTGTCATCACCTAGTAGTTTCTTTGATGTTTTAGTTTACTTGTTCATTGTCTCACATTTTGTCACTTTCATTGTCACCTTAACTTTTACTTTGTTCCACTCTGTTTTGCTTTTGTTTTCTGTTTAGTCTCATTGTTTAGTTTCACTTCCATTCTGTTTAGTTTCATTGATCTGTTTACTTTTGTTCTGTTTAGTTCATTTTGTTCATAGTTACTGTTTACTTTTGATTCTGTTCACTGTCCAAATTCAATTCTATTTTCTGTCACAAAAGCCCACTGTAAATTCTCAAGGTTATAGCCAAAGGCTAAGGCCCAGTTCACTGTTTATCACAAAATACGTTGCAGGAAATCACAATCCTTAGCTTCTTTACGATCAACATGAAGAACAAGATCAAGTAACTCGGAACCATCTATGTTTTTCTAATACAAAAGAATTTGAAGAAAATGATCAAAATAAAAATTTAAAAAAAAATAAACCCTAGTTGAATGATGAGAGGGCGAAGGTTTTGTGATTGTTGGTTCGTTGGAGGTTAAAATGAATCAGATAAGAACGATGGTGTGATGTTGTGGTGATCATTGTTGTGTGAGATGATGAGTAAAGAAGATCAGAGAAACATAGGTGAGGGGGGAAGAGGCAAAAGGAGAATTGGAATTAGGTTATGCAAAGAGAGGCGGCGAAGTAGTAGAAAAGTAGAGAGCCTTCTCTAGCAATTTTTCTCAAGCCAGACTATCTACGGGTCCTCATTCATAACCCACATCTAACGCTAAATAATCATGTAAAAAAATTATTTACAATGATTCAGCTGTACCCCTTAAAATAACATACAGTAAAAGTACAATATCGAGAAATCCCACAAAAAAAAAAAGTTTACCAGAGAAGGCAAATACAAATATGAATAAGATCTGATTAAATCAGAGAAAGAATGATTTTTCTCGGAATTAGATTCCAACTATTTAGTTTGTTTTTTCTTCTTTAGAAACACGTGCTCCTAAAATAGGAGTAATTTACCGTTAAAAAATATGAGTAATTTGCTCAAAAAACATAATGGGATATTACAAGACTCAGATATTTGAAGGTAAAAAATCGGAAGGAAGTCGAGTAATTTTTTTTCCCTAAACGAACTTTTTTCTGAAAACCTATATATTGAGGTTCTACGTCGCAATTTTTTTCATAACTAAAGTCGGCTACACGTAATTTTTTCTTCTTAGACTATAGTTTGAGAGAATTTGTTTCAAAACATATCAAATGAGATCAAATGAATTCCACAACCTGATAAAGAGAATGAGATCAAATGAATTTAGAACATTTCATATGCTCTTTGGGATAATTTGACATGGAATCAACTTATACTCTTTTTATCAAAAAAATTGTAAGAGTGTACAAGAATGAGAATAAATCATAAGAAAGAAAACTGAAGTTTGAAATCCGATTTTTATCATCGACCTTCGATGCAAAAAAACGAAATTAATGAAAGCTAAAGTCAAATGATTTTATTTTCTTTTTGGAATTGTCTTATGTACATCGGTAACGATATTCGATGAGATCAAATGACTTCTATATAACTGAAGGATCATACAGAGGTTATATAGTACCGATATTGTCCCCATCTTTCATCACTTTCGATAGGAGGTGTGAGGTTTTAATTTAAAAGGCCTCGGTACTATGCGTAGGAAGATTCTACAACTTATTAGTCTCTACATTGAACTTCTCTTATCCCACGTAGGACTAATCTTATTTCCTTTGACCAAGCCAAATCACCGCCAATCTCCAATTTGTTAGATACGAGCCATCACACCCATTATCTTCGTAGGATCACCTTTACACAACATCTTGAGGTATACCTTACTCCTTCATGCTTGTAACTTCATATCGATTGATATTATCCATGTATAATGCATGTCAACTCAATCTACATTACCCAATATCATCCCGTTCTTGAGCAATGACATCCTATTCAAGCTTGCTCCATTTGAGTTAGGTTGGGGTGCTATCTCCACAGACATGTTCCAGAAAATAAATCCGAAGTTCGAATTTCTCACAACTTATGTTCCTCGAGGTAGTTTAATCCACTATAAGGGCCTACTCAGTCGGGGAGCTTGGAATAATAAGCTCAGGCTTGGAACTCGCCTAATACTCGGATGAACTTTTTAGAGGCTTATATATATTGCTACTAATATGACTTATAAATCTTTCTCGAAATCGACTTATGTAAATCTCTAAGCATATTCATTGAGATCCAACGAATTCTTAACTCGGGTGAAAATTTCAACGAATTCTGGAGACGCCTCACCGAGTTATACTCGCATTTCATTGGTTTCTCTGGATATTCACCAATTCCGCCAAATGTCCATCGAGCACGCTCATTTTCCATGTTATCCATCAAGCTTACACAATATTGCTTGACCTTACTCGTTTTCATCGGGATTCCATCCATTCCCTCGACTATCCATTAATTTCACCAAGTGTACATGGATCTTACTCAATTTCACCCGACTTCACATGGATTTCATCAATTTCTCAAGTATTCATCGATATTACCAAATATCGCTCGACTTTTCTCAATTTCTCTCGGATTTTTTCGAATTTTCCAGTTACCGATCAATTTCACTTATCTACCGACTTCGATTAATTCCATCAATTTCACCTATCTACCGACTTCGATTAATTCCATCAATTTCACCCGACTTGTACTTTCCCGACTTTTTTTAAAATTTTTTGATAAAAGACAAGACCTTACTGATTACAAGTGATACAATTCTCTTGAGGAACCCATAAACATGGGGCACAAATATAATTGACACATTTATACACGTATGGTTTTTTAAAGCAACTTTTTGTTATTTTGAAGCATGCATATCCACTTAATAATCCCACCAATTTTTTTCCCCAAAAAATCTAATCCCCTCCGCATATTTTTACATTTCCATCTCTTTCAAATCCAACGAGAACAAACTATGACAAGTCATTAATCTGTATGCACTATGCACTCGTCAAGATGTTTCGCAATTGCAATCAGTATCGGCCGGAATAACTAATTTTTGGCGCACTAAATGCCGCAAAATTTTCAACAAAATTTTTACTAAAATTCTTTTCCCTCCGTTGGATCCCTACTAGCCCCATCGTTGCCTATAATCTTCTTCTTCGTCATTGCTACTTCAAGCTGTAACAAAACCCACAAACAGAATTTCATAGTTAATTTTCTCTCACCAAAATCAAAAACCCAAACCGAAACCCATCTTCGAATCTTCATTTGAATGATCTTTGTTCGACAAAAAGAAATCATCATCAACAACACCGACAGGAACAACTTTCTTCCCATTAAAAACCCACAAAAGAATTCCCCTCATAAACATAGAATCCATCTGATCTTTAGGGCATGTTTTTGAGTAAATTCTTTAACCCGATTTCGAATCTGACCTCAGATTAGTGATTAGTATGCTATGATCTGCATTACCCATAAAACGTTTTGGTAGTCAAATCATTTACAAATTACAATTTTTTGATTTAATGGAGCAAATTAGAGTTCATCCGATTGTAACTGTATAAACCCATTAATCAGGTAAGTAAGTTTGATATGTTCATCTATTTACTTCAAATACCTTTTATGTGGATTCAATCTTTCAAAGCTTTTGTGCCGATTACATCTTTGTTTTTCTAATTTCTTATGATTTCCGTTAGTTTCTCATAAATCAATTCGAGTCTTGTATTGTTCCAAAGAAAAATAATTGGTTTGCTAATTGGGTTTTTATTTTGTTGCAGTTAGGCGTGAGTTTTGGTTTGTTTGAAGAATTTGGACATTTGGGTATCCATGAGCAGCTGAATTTGGACATTTGGGTAATTTTCTTCTTGTCTTTCTTTCCCCCGAGTTAATCTTAGTCATCATTTTGATACGTGTTACCTGTTTGAGATAATGTCTCACTTGCAAATATTATGGATTGCTTTCTCAACAGTTGTTATAGTGGTTAAGAAGATGCGGTTCTGGTTTGTTTTCGTGTAATAATTCCCAGTTCTGAGCTATGAAATCTGTATGTAACTAGTGAAATTATCACTAGTGTTTTCTTATTTTGGCATGTTGATCCTGTATGCATTTTTTAGGTTATGTTTGTGATTTTTGCAGATCTGAGTAATATGGTAAATGTGATTGTACGCTACATTTATTATGAGTGCCTTGCTTCTAATAAGCTAGAGAGACTGATTGCTGGTGCTGCTGCATATGGTGCACAACTAGTTGTGTTCCAGAGGCATTTGTTTGTGGTTTTCCCTGTATTCCCAATTTTGATGATAAAAATGAAAGGAATTCGATTGAGGTCCACTTGGTAATGGCAAGTGATTGGAAAGACCTGTAACTCATTCTTGAACTTGATATGCAACAGTGCAAGTACTCTCTATAACTGGACAAGGGATCGGTATTTTGCTTAGGTGATGAGGTTACTGAGAATTTATTAGTTTGATGAAATCATAGAAAGTTGCTTTGTTGGTTATTGTTTTGTTGGTTTCAATTTTTTTTGATTCCAGCTGAAATCATAGAAAGTTGCTTCCAGCAGACATATGCTAGCTACTCAGGAAAATATCTTTTATTTTTCCTTGTTCAATGTTTATATTTTTTGTTTTGGTTAGCATCAAAGGTTTCAGGGTTGAGTCTCTCTTGTCATAAATAATGATTCTGATTGTCTATTTTTATGTGTTTGAAGGTAAACTTGACTAAGAACAGTCTAATTCTTCGTTTTATGTTGCAGGTTCAAGTTTCATTCTATCATCAACTTAGGTAGATTGAAGTCGTTCCAATGATGAATAAAGATTAGGTTCATTGATGAATAAAGTTGTTCCCCATGCGTGGATTTTACGTTCTTTACTTAGGTTTGCTATCATGTTTACAATATTTTGATTTTTTCTTTCTAAATTTCATACATCTTACATGTTCAGGGACTCCTAAATACCAGGATGCATTTACTAGTTTCATAGATATGGTCAATGGGAAACTTGGAAACCCTTGAAATCTTTATTAGTTGTCATTGTGTTGCTTGTAGGAATCTTGCTGTGTGAATTGATGGGAACAAAGTGTTTTTGTCACTTGCAAGGGATGGACCCTACTTGCATCTATTAGCCCAGGTGGTATATGCACACATTTGATTATCACTATTAAATTATATAAGCACATGACTGTAAGTGGTGTTAACTTTCTCTTAGGTCTGACATTTGCTAATTTGAAGTTGTGTTATAACACCCTTATTACATCTGTATGAACTCGTTAAGGTACCTTATATTATTCCGGTTAGCACTAGTTAAGCTTCTTATCTATTTGATTTTAAGTATTACTTTTAATTATGCATTTGTGACCGCAATTTGCACTACTACCTCATAAATTCATCAAGTTCAGGTCAGTGAAAAAGTTGTCGATGTGTTCGATAAAAAGAAGTGCACAAAGCTTACAAATCCTGAACATTGTTGAGGATGGTTGTTCCATCACATATGCCTGTGGATAGGGCTGCACATAACCGACTCGACCCGCCGACCCGACCCACATCCGTCGAAAAATACCCGTACCCGAACCGACCCACCTAGGTATGGGTCGATTATGGGTGAGGCACGTGAAAACCCACCGTATGTTGGGTCGGTTGCGGGTAGGAACTTCCTTCACCCGACCCGACCCACCAACCCGCCAAATATTCCCTACCATGCTACCCCTTAGATTTTCTATCCTAGAATGAATCTCAGCCATTGGATTGAAAAAATAAAATACCTAACCCTAACTAAGCATCGCACTCGCAGCCCACACCTATCACTTCGGCCTCTTCTTCTCTCCTTCTCAGAGACAGAGTCACGGAGACTCTTCTTCCTTCGTCAATTCGTTGTTCTTGAATCTTGATTAGTGAACTGAAGGTATGAATCAACTTAAAACTTGTTCCCAACTAGTTGAACTCTATGTATTGTTGATTGTTCTTGACTTTCTAAATAAATCTAGGGATTCATTTGAAATTGATTTCAATTTCCCGCAAGATATAAAATATGACGGGTAACCCACCACCCGACCCGACCCAACCCGCCTTATTGTGGGTCGGGTGAAAAGCGACCCATTGTTATGGTGGGTCGGTTGCGGGTGAAAAGTTCAATTACCCACCAGCAGTGGGTCGGGTGGTGGGTGAGGCCAAACCCGACCCAACCCGACCCATGTGCAGCCCTACCTGTGGATTCCAGTCATACTCAAAGCAACAACACCACTTCAATTCCTAGAACTGAGAGGAGTAAATCACTAGCAAGTCATCGGGTATTTTGATTTCAACAACAAAATTTCAAATTTGATTCGTATTCATTTAGATGACGAATCAATTTTCGTCAAAATTCATATTCATTTAGAAAACAATCTATTTGCGACAACAATTTGTTTGGATACTAATAGTTCTAACGGCAAAATCCTTATTTTACGAGCATTCATTTCGGCAACAAACTAATTTTACATTTAGGGACAAAAGTCTCAGATTGTTAACAATAATATGTTTGGAGACTATAATTTTTCTTTGTCGCTAGAAACTGATTCCGTGACCTAAATAATTGGTCACAAAGAAATATTTAGAGGCGGAGACAGGATTGGTCGCTATATTTGGTCACAAAAAAAATATTTTGAGACGGAGACAGGATTGGTCACTATATTTGGTCACAAAAATTTTCAGTGACAACTTTAAAGACTAAATTAACCGTTTTTCGCGCAAAAAATATATACGGTGACAAAAAAAAAAATTCTTCCCTAAACACTAGATTTGTAGACAAAATTTTATTGGTCACGTAAAATTTTGTCACTAAACGTGTGTTTTGTTGTAGTGAAAGTTAAGACAAGTATGGTGTTCATACTGGGTCGCGTTCTACGAGGACGTTGAACGGATTAGGTGGGGGGGGGGGTTTATTACGGTGATGCAAGTGACGCATAATGATGACGCGTTACAGAGCTGCAGGCCAAGTCAGTATAGCCATAATGGCGCATCACGGAGCCATAATAGCGGTATACGGTGTAGACTGTCAAGTCCAAGAATGGCATAACCTCACAGGGCCAATGAAGTGTAAGTACAACACTTCATTGTAAAGACATTTGGCTAAGGAATGAAGCTATTGACCGACACAATGGAGCTTCATTAAGGCAAAGGAAACACTAGGCCAAAGTTGCAAGATGCGACATGCAACATGCGAGTTGGCATGTCCATGGAATTGAGTTATCCCAAACTCAAGGATGATGCAAGCAAGTGGAATAGACTAAGAGTTAGTCTATGGATTAGTTCCAAGCAGGGCCAAAAGCTTGGACAAGTGCAAACAAGTTGGTAATGCAAGAGTGGGATTGCCATTGTCATGCAAGTTGGCATAGTGAAGCATACGATGCCAAGAGTAACTAGAGTGAGTTTAAAGAGTTGGCATTGGTGATGACAGCATAAGAATGGTACGTGCATGAGCTTAGAGCAAGAATTTGGCAGCGCCAAGGTGGCTAGCATCAGTTTAAGTCCAAAGTCCGGTATGGCGCAACAAGTGGCGCAATACAGCTCAAGTGACGGTTATGGGTTGGTTGAGAGCTTCACAAGCATGCCAAACACGCGAGACAAAGAAGGAACGGTTGTAAAGAGACTTTATGATCATGGGAGAAGGTTGCCAACTGCAAAAAGACAGGTGTTGGATGATTGGCGCGAGTTAGAGAAGAACTGGCCAGTTAGCACAGTTATTGGCGGTCATGCAACTGTTCCATGGGACAGATGGCTGTCCCTGGCGTGTGCATCAGTTGTGCACGATTTTGGCAAGTAAAGTTGTTGTATAAATACTCCTAAGGCAGGGAAAATTCGGCAGGCTAGCACATGAGAGTGTGAGACTCGAATTGAAAGTGTTTTTGTAAGGTTAAGGCTTGGTTCAAGGTGAAAAAGTCTGTGCAAGTCCCTAAGTGGGCAAGTTTTGTATATCTTCCGTTTGATACAATAAAATGAGATGATTCTGTCATGTTCTAAGTGTTCTTGGTTGGCTGATTGTTGTTAAGTATGTATGGCATGAATTGAATGTATTATGGGGTGCATTTGAGAAGTTTATTGAAGAGAAAGAAAGGTAAAGACTTTCGCTAGGAATCTGAAAAGTTGGTTGTTTGCATTGGTGCAAACCTATAACGCTGAAGTGCATATGGGCGAAGTTTTATTCGTAGAACCACTGTACTACCGGGTTACACTTTCGCAGAAAATATCTGGGGTGTTTGAAGGTGTGACAGACACCAAGGTAGTCGAGGATAAAGTGAATGAAATACTGGAGCAAACTATTATGAAGCAGTGTTACTTGCCACAAGTCCATATGCATGAAATCACGCCTGAGTCATCTTAATGTGTCTCAAGAAAGTCTTCCAAATATTTTATACCATAAACCTCAGTTGGCCTGACATATACTTAACTTTTGATATTTTTTAAAGTAAATTGTGCAGATAATCTCTCTCTTCTGCTCCATTTTTTTTTTTGAAGATGGTAACCGATTCATTAATCAAACAGAGGTTACAATTCTTGGGTATTTAGTCCCAATTTTTTCTGCATATAATATGTTTGAAAGAAAAATGGGTGGTTGTTATGCCAAATCTTTGTTGATGTCGATGCTAGATGTGTTTTCTGGTTTTTCACTGCCTCGTTTGCAAGTCCATCCGCTGCCTGATTTGTTTCTCGGTAAGCATGTTGTATTTTTGTGTGTGGAATTTGTTGCATGAGTTCTTGTATTTCGCTGAGCATTGTCTTTAAGTACCAAGGCTGCATGTTTTGTTGTTTTTGTAGTTATTGGATTACGAGTTGTGAATCCATTTCAAAGCATACCTTGGTCCATTGTTATTGTGTTGCTATGCGCAAATCTAGTAGAAGTCCCCATGTCTCTGTTGTTGCCGAAGTCGTAATCCCCAAAGCCGCTGCCATTGCGACGAGGAGTGTACCCTGACAGTCTCTTCTAATAATTCCTTCTCCCACTGGTCCTGGATTGCCTTTTGCTGCGCCATCTGTGTTGATCTTGATCCGGTTTTCAGGTGGTGGTGTCAACCTACCATCAACGTTGTCGGTGTAGTTTGTCGTTGTTGTCGTTGTAATGAAGGTGGAAGGTCCGGTAGAATTGCCATTAAATGTTTTTGTGCCCAGAAATATTCTTCAAACATAACTTGTATTTTCTGAGTGATTTGAGTCGGTGATTGATGTTAATTCCTGTATACCGCTGCATTTCTTGCTAACCATATATGCCACAAGGTAAAGGTAAAGATAGTCTTTACTTGTTTTGGGATCTGGTGGTGCAAAGTTTCCCATATGGTTGTTGGTTGTTATAGCGTGTTTCCTGTTTGGTTTGTTGGGTTTGGTTGATTGACTGCTAGTATAATCTGTTTCCATACAGCTTGGGCCCGTATGCATTGGAACAGAATATGTTGTGCTGTTTTTGTTGTAGTTCTGCAATGAGGACAAAGGTTTGTAGTTGTTATATTTCACTGTGCTAAAAGGTTGAGAGTGGGTAATCCTTCTAAACTGATTTTCCACAGGAAAAGTCTAACTTTTGGGGGGCATTCCAAGTTCCAAATGGATTTAAAATGTTCTTGGTTTGGAGTGGTGGTTGATGGTGTGGATAGGGGTGGTATGTTGTGAGGTGTGGTGGGATGTGTATGGTTGTGTAGATGGGAAGTAGTAGTTTGGTTATTTAGGGATTCGGTTTTTTGGGTTGTGAGAATGTGGTAGCCAGTTTTTGCTGAGTAGTTTCCATTGGTTGTGAAAGGCCAGATGATGGTATTAGGTTGTGGAGTTTGTGGAAGGTGGATATTGGTAATGTAGTGGGCTATGTTGGTTGGGAACATGGTGTGTATGAGATTGTGGTTCCAAGAGTTTGAATGAGAGTGGATCAGGTTGGATACCTGAATGTTTGGTAGTGGAGGGTGAATTGGTGTGGTTGAATGGTGTGGAACCACTTTCCCAACAGTGATGTGTCCTGGCCATTTCCAATTTTGGAAAGACAATTTTCCTGCAAAAAACAGCTAGATTAGTTAAACATTTCCATGTGGAACTTGCCGTGGGTTTGGGTTTCTCAATTGGCCGCTCCAGAAAAGGTCCTTTGTGAAGGTATTTGTCTCTTGCCAATGTTTCCCAAATTGATGTGTCATCCCCTTGAACTTGCCAGACTTTTTTTTAGCAGTAAAGCCTGGTTGTGTTCTTTACTTCTCCTTATGCCCGTGCCTCCATTTCTTCTCTTATTTGGAATAATTTTATTACTAGTTCATTGGTAACCTGACTGATGTTTCGCAAGGAAAATTATTTTGCACAGTGTCTCTCTTAATACTAGGGTGATTTTAGTTTCTATCATAATAATTTGACGGGGATAAAATAGTTGTACTCCCGCGGTCTTAAATTACTTAAAAGATTAAGGTCTTGCAAAAATACTTAAGGAGCTGAAATTCTTCCACATAGACCATCAACTTTTCAAATTCGTTGTTTAATATTTTCATATCTTAGCTTTTGGTTTCTTCTTGATAATCAAAAACCAGAAATATTCCGGTAAAGTTTTGCTAAAAAAGTAACATATTTTATCAACAAAATCCGGATTAAGGGAAAGGGAATATTGGTTTTAAGAATACTTCCGGACTTACTAACCCACGAACACTTTAAAGCCTATGTCTCATGGATTTATTTTATCAACATTTCTGTCTAGACATCAAAAAAAAAAGACATCTAGAATACAAAACAAAGCTTGGCTAAATTAGGCTAGAGAAAGAGCGGTCGAGATTCGTCTAGGAGCGATAAATCTACGGCAGTGGTTTTTTCAACTAACCATTATAAATATTTTAGTAATTAGTGTCCTATTATTTGATCATGATGAATGATTAATTAACTGTTCATGATAAATGTTCATTTAATGAATCTAATAAATATATAATTTTATTAATAAACAAGAAATAACCAGTTCCGTAACGGCACGGCATGAGGTTAACAGAGAGTTCTAATAAATATCTAGAGATAGCTCGTATTGTAACAACACTGTTATGATATGGTATCTGATTGGTATAATTTTTTTTCCGGACTTTCAATCGTGTTCCTTTGCAACATAGTTTTCTATTTTGTTTTAAGCGAAAATAATGTCTATAAACACATTGTGAAATTATTCATACACATTATTCAAGAACGAACACAAAATCGTTTAAGTAGTAATGTGTATGCATATCTCACTTATGAGTTATGAATAAAAATAAATAAATCTCATTTCTCATTAGGTTCATCATGCCACCACTATATCCAATTAATGCATATATGATGTATTATGATTTCATTTAATGTTTTTTTGAATATCTTGTGTTAAGAAGTGATGCAATAATTAAAGATTAATAAATTTGGATTCATAATGAGAGGGGTTACAGAAACGACGACCGCCGGATGTCTTTTGCTGGGATGAGACTGGGATGGTCGGATGCAACGTTTGTCTCTCAAAATATTATCCGACCGTCCAAGCTCAAAAACCCATGATGTTTTGTATTATAGATAAGTTTATTAAAAATAGTGTATATATATTGATCGGGAAAGAATTTGGTGTTAGCGAGTTTCGAACTCATGTAACTGGTATCATCACTCAATGACTTTATAGCTGTATTACAATGACCTCGGTTAAAAATTATATTAATAATTTTTAATGGTGGTAGTGAAAGAAGAAGTGGGTGATAGAAACGGTGGCGAGTATTTGTGAGTGGTGCAGGTGGTAACATTACTGGTGGTGGAAAAAATAGTGGTTTTTACGTACGGTGGTGGATGTTAGTGGATAGTAGTGGACAATAATAGTTTTGTGTCTTTACAAAATGGGCAACATTTTATTGTGATATATGTTAGTTGGCTGTTTTTAGCACAACTGGTAAGGAAAAAACACAAATATTTTGAGGAGGATACTAAATCATATAAGACAATATGATCATGATCGATGGATCACCCAAATGGGATCCCAGCTATTTATAGTACCCTATCGAATAAATCACAGTTTTTAGTATTAAAATAAAATTAATTACATTTCCAGAATACAAAACAAAGTTTGGACAAGTTAGGCTAGATAAAGAACGATCAAATTTATATTTGCAGAACATAAATCTACCGCTATAAATGATCACGTTTAGTTAAATTTAATAATAAATGTTCAATTGATATCTCATAATAAATTGAATATATTTTTGTTGATATATAATAAATTTATTTCATATTAACCATATCATTAAGCATTGATGGTGGGCAGTGGTGGGGATAATGGTGGTGGGTATTGGTGAAACTGGTGGAGTGGTGACGATAATGTGGTGGTGGAAGAAGTAGTGGTAGTAGGGTGAGAAAAGGTGTCCTAAGATAGGTAAATTATTTAGTCACATGTGGTTACTTTTTCTTTGTTTTGTTTTAATTTGATTTTAGTTTTAAATTACTTTTTTTGTTATTTTTTAAAATTAAAACAATTTTTAAAGGCCAGATTTTTCCAAAAAAGAAGATGTTGTGCCTTTAAGATTTGCCGGGTAGGGGGAAGGAAGAAAAATGAAACCTATTAAAAAATTGACCAAATACAAGGCTACACGCGAATTAATTGTAATCGGTTCAGTTTCTCACATCTCTCTTTATTCCCCTTTTTTTGTCATGGTTTCTGTTTCTGTCATTATTTTTCCCTACTTCATGGGATTATGCAAGGATACGCGTGAATTAATTGTAATCGATTCAGTTTCTCACATCTCTCTTTATTCCCTTTTATGGTCATGATTTTTGTCATTTCTCCCCAACTTCGTGTAATTATGCATGCTTGAGAAATAGTTCATGATAATAGGTAAAGAGACGAAAAGAAATGGATCAAGAATTAAATATTATTATAAATTTTAGAAACATGAATAAACACAAATCTATGTAAATTGGGAACCCAACAATTTATATCAAAGAGAAAAATTTAATTCTAATGCTAACATATTTTGTAAGATTAATCTAATTGATTTTAAAGTAATTTTAGGTGCTTTTAGTTTTGTTACAAGTTTGGTGAATGACCTTTGATGATATTTTTTTGAAGTAGTGAACGAAGTAATGTTTTACTGCCTATAGGATTTTCTCTAACGATTAACTATGTTTGTCCCAAAGGGTTATATGACTTACATACACAATATTAAAAGATTCGAGAATAAAGACATGTTTATTAACCAACTCCTCAAAACATTTAGACCTGGATCGATCAGTTCGATTCTTCTCAGACAATTATGACATGTATGAATCGATGGAAACATTAAAACACATATCCTTATCCGTGCCATTACGGCACGGGTTGAGACCTAGTTTAATAAAAAAAAGTGAAACATTCACCCGAAGACTTCACTTCAGTTTCTCTC
The DNA here is from genome assembly GCF_003573695.1 of Papaver somniferum. Lineage (NCBI taxonomy): Eukaryota > Viridiplantae > Streptophyta > Magnoliopsida > Ranunculales > Papaveraceae > Papaver > Papaver somniferum. Next base: position 167,420,850 of record NC_039365.1, read on the forward strand.
GAAGCACTAATTTGGGGTGAAGCCATGGTAATTTTTTTTGGAGGTGACGATCCCACCTTCTATTGGTGTTCCGGGAGAAATAAAAGTGGAATTTCCAGTCAAGAACTGCCGGAAAGGATTCAAATTTCTCTCATATATTTTGGGGTGACTCGTGGTGGGCTCGTCTCCCCTCCTCGCGGAGCTAGGAGGGGACCCATTGTTTGTCTATCGATGTTTTTTTAGTTTTATTTCCAATTTAGTATAATCGTTTTTTTTTTTAACTGGAAATTTTCATTGATTAACCTGGCTAAATTGGGGCCTATGACTATATGACAAAAAAATTCAAAACTACCAATTTATCCTTTATCAAATATTAATATTACTAATTTATCACCATCAAATCCTAGTCATAAATTAAAAATTAAAATCAAAATCATAAAACTAAAATCATAAAATTAAAAACTAAAATCAAATCAAAATCATAAAACTAAAATCATAAAATTAAAAACTAAAATCAAAATTGAAATCAAATTCATTTCCATCTCCATTTCAACTGATTCTTCTTCTTTTCTTCTCAACCCAATCCTATAAACTAGGTTTTAGTGACATAAAATCGCTCAAAAATTAAAAAAATTGAAATCAAATTTTTCCTGGTTTATCAGAATCGGTTAACGTTAATGTATATGTGATCTGATTGCAAATAGAAACTGTTTATGTTCATGCCCACAAAGACCGATTGTCCTTAATATGTTTTCTGGTTCGAGAAATTTGAACCAGAATCGAATTACATTAGCATTTATAAAAACCGATTGTTGATGTATAATGCTAGAATCAGATTTTAGATGTGTATAGAGTAAACAGATTGTTGTAAGAAAAAATTCTCAATTTTTCTGTATCTTTTTTTTGTTACAATCGGATTACGTGAGCACTTTTATAAACCGATTCCTGTTATGCAATGTCAATAATCGGCTTTTATATGTGCATCGTGTAAACTGATTTTGCTTATACCCGAATTAAAAATGAGTACTAGTATGATTTTACACAATTTCAAAACGAGTATGAAATTTATACGCGAACTGAAATCGAGTATGAAATCATACTCATTTTCAAATCGAGTATGATTAAAATTATTTTTGTTTTTTTTTTCAAAAATCGGTTTTTTGTTTACATGTGTAAAAACCGATTCTCAGTTTTTTTGTGAATTGAAAAAATCAACCCAAAATCGGTTTATGAGAGCATGAACATATACCGATTTTGGTTTGATTTTTTAAAAAAATTAAAAAAAATAAAAATAATACTGCTTTGATGATGAATCAAGATTAGTTTATTTTAAATTTAATTTTACTAAACATTAATTAATCACCCCGATTAACACAAATTAATTAGGGGTAAACTAGTCATTATGGAAAATAATTGGATAAGGGGTGTTCTATTTTACTTTTTAATGACCCTTTTTTGTCTTATAGTGTAGGCCCAAATTAATGGGAATAGGCCCCAATTTAGCCAGGTTGATTAAACTCGAGTGTTTACATGAGATGCATCCTTTTATAGCTGAACAGATATGTTGCTAGGAGGATCTAATAACCAAACACTTCTCATTATTTCTACTCTACCTAATTTTGATAAATTATCTGCTACTTTATTCTTCTCTTTTGGTACATACCTACATTGCCAGAGATCGAAAACATCAAATAAAGTTGTAATGTCTAGGATTAAATTTCGACTCCCCGATATATACTGGTATTATCCTTGATGCCAGCATCCACTACCAGCTTTGAATCCAGTTCAAACTCCACTCGTTCCAACTTTAAGTCCTTAGCTCATTGTACTGCCTCCCATAAAGATCTGCACCCTTTCTGGACTTAACGCTTCAGCTAAGTAGATGCACTTTAATCCTTGATGTGACTCTGAAAAATTACAGATTATTAGACCAATGATGCCAGTTTTATTAATGTTGAGATAAGAACCATCAGAATTAATTTTAAAAGAGTGTCATGGAGGGGGGAGCCAATGAAGATTAATTCTTAATTGCAAAGGAGGAGTTTTTAGAAGAGGTTGAGGTTTATTTGAAAACTCTGATATCTCTTTTTTTTCATTTCTGAATTATGGTTGCTAGTGATGAATTACTGCCATTAAAAACTTTAACACATCTATTTGTCCAGATGCACCAAGCCATAATGGTAACCTTACAAACATTCCTTCATATATCTGATGGGCTAACAACTTATCAAACCATCCACACATCCAATCTACCATGTTGTTATTACCTTGAGTATGGATGCCAAAAGTAGCAAATCAAACCATTTTTAACCGAGAGCATTCTAAAAGACAATAAGAAGGAGATTCAATGACTTTGAGCACATGATGGACAGCTTGAATCTCCATCTTGAATAACTTAAAACAATTTCTTTCTTGTTGGTAATGTGTCTTTAACACACTTCCGTAGAAATTGATTAATTATTGGGAGTAATGGGAGTTTCCAGAGTCTTTTGAATATACTTTGCATGCTATCCCCCACCAAGTTGTTCATGTTATTATCTTAAAACATCTTTCTGTAAGTCGATTTTAATTAAAAAAAGTCTCATTCTTCTCAAGAGTCCAAACCATTCTATCTTCACGTTGCTGATATATTGATACTTTAATGATTAGTCTTGTAGTTTAAGCTTCAAATAAAGAGAAGATGAGATTGTAATCCCAACTTCCAGTGTTGGGTAACAATAGTCGGTGAACATAAGAATAATCATGGTAAAAAATAACACCATATTTAGGAACATGTTTTGCATCCAGTTCTACTATCCACCTATGCTTCCAGATCATGATCTTTTGACCATTTTTTAAACTCCAGCAACTGTATTTTTGGGTAAAACTTGGCTCACTACTTATACTTCTCCAAGACCATGTAAAACTACCATTCTCCTGGATATTAAATACTTGACCATCCGGAAAATATGTTGCTCTTAGAGACTTAACACAAATGGAAGTATCACCAGTGCATAACTTTTAAGCAGACTTAACTAGCAAAGCTCTATTAGACAAATGTAGGTCTCTAAACCCCAACCTCCTTCTTGTTTGGGATTATTTACATTCCTCCATGTAATAAAGTGCTTCATTTTGTTGGCATGAACTCATTATTCTAGTTTCACATTAGTTCCATGCTAGTTTCACATTCCATGTGTATCAGTTGTTAAAATTCATTTACACATTTTGCATGTAATACCATGGTAGGCTTGTAAGAGAACATTTGTATCAATTCTTGGAAATAAATATCTTCCTTCTCATTTCACTATTTCTTAATGTCATGGGATTATGTATAATAGGAGTAAGTCAAGGAAGGAAGCAAAAACAAGGTAAACCTTTAAAGTATATGATATACGAAGAATAAATATTTCCAAGATAAAAATTAATGAGATATTTGGAGGAAGCTACTGCGGAATAAAGATTTGGAACTGAGACCAATTGGGGTATTCTTATTTTCTGTTACTCCCTATAATCATTTTTTAGGGGCGCGTAAATGACTGTGTTTATATGATGAGCTGACAAGCTAATGACGCTAGAGAGATTGTTCAGAACTGTGGGTTGGTGAGAAAGTAAAACTACCCAATAATAAAAGGGAAATGTTAGCAAGCTTTCAATATCAAAATGCACTAGTCACAAACAAGAATCTGAACATGCTTACTGTCTTTTCCAGGGACTTGCGGTAAAACTTTTATGGTTTGAAATAATATCGCCATAAAGATCTAAGATTCCCTTGTTTTGAAATTTAAACATAAACAACGACATTCCTAAAATCCTGATTACCTTTCTCTAGATCACTGATAAATAGTTAAAATGAAGGCAAAAATACGGTTGTGAAAGTGATTTTACAGTTTACGCTTCAAATTTTAAGCTTTTTTTATTCCAATATCTTCGATAAGTCATGAGTTGAAATGTTATATTTTGGGATAATATTGCTATAATTTGAAGAGTTATCTTTACCGTATTTTAATTTAACAAAAATCTTTTAATAGTATTCTTATTATCTTATTGTAAAGGTTTTCTGTTAAAGAGGGGAGCAAAATATGATATGAAATTTTTTTGCACACTTCTTTAAAAAGTTTTTATTTGATATTTTCTTTGATCGGTTAAAGTACCTAGTGAATGGTCATAAAACCAACCGTGATGAGAATTTCGTCTCTTATTACATAACTCTTATAAAATAAATTTAAAGGAAGATATTGAAACGTTAAGCGCGTACGAAGATGATGGAAATAAGGTATTCATCATAAAACCTTATCATCTGTATACACGACTAGCAAATCAAATCTATTAGTATATGCACTAGAATCCATGTTCAACCTCTGAGAGAAGATCCATTCCTTGTTTCTTGAGAACATGGTGATTGAAGATATTTTTTCTCCTTCATCGGATGGTTTTCATCTTGTTTTGCGTAAGAAGAAACCAAAACAAGGAATTTACGTGAACTCTCCTGAAAAGAATTTTCGGATGAAACGCTTTACATGAGCTTGTTGATGTATTTTCTCGCTTCGGTTCTTTCATTTTTGATTTTCTATTCTTCTTATATCTTTTCTTTGATGGAGGTTCAGGCATATGTTCCTCTTTATTTTGTTTTTTTTTTCTTCCATAATAAATAAATTCTTCTCTAAAGTTTGTCGGGAAATAAAAAAGGTTAAGTGCGCACGCACAAAATCATCCTTGATCCTAGTATCTCTAGAGTTTGTTTTTTTAAATAAATCGTGAGATAATAATTCTAGTTTCACATTAGTTTTATGATAATTCCAAACTCCATGCATTTGCAGTTGTTCAATTCGCGTTATATTTAACTTGTAATTTTTCTGATATACTTGTAAGAGAACATTTATATTCCGGATTCTTCTCATTTCATTTCTTAATGAGATTAAGGATGGTAGGAGTAAGAGGAGAAACAAAAACAAAGTACCCAAGAAGGTAAGCCAAGATAAAGCATATGGGACATTGGTGGAAACTATTGTGGAACAAAAGTTGAATTTGAAGCCACTTGGGGTAAAATACTTTTCACGGTAAACATAACTTCACTTCAACACTAATTGAACCAATGTGATTGGATTTATAATCTGGTATATGGCTAGATGAATGTCTATATACTTACATTATGTATGTGTCTTAGTGTTTTCTTTTTATGATAATATCAAACAACTTTAAATAATGGGTGTTTATGTTACAAGACTAATTTAAATTTTAAGACTAGTTATATTCGAATCTAGAATAACACTACATATTTTGTGGAATGACTATGGTTAGTGATCATATTTCTACCTTTTCTTACCGTAGATGTAGGGTCACCATTGATTAACCATATAAGATTGTGAAATAAATACTCCTAATTGCAGACCTGTCAATGGAAGAACTAGGAATATCTAATTTTTAACAAGGTTTTGAAACTAAAGGCAAAATCAGAAATTCTGCGGCCAAAAAATTGCAGGTAGCGTCAGATGGTATAGAAAGTTAGCCAAAAAGTTACATGTGGGTTATCATTGCAACAATGTATAAAGTGGAGTTATAAACTTAGAATTCGAACATCAAGGTGGAGTTATTTTTACCAAATTACCCTAACAAACAACTTTCTTATTTATTTGTTTAAAAATAAAAATAAAAATAAATTTACAACATACTCAAACAAACCCAAATTACAGGTAGGGCATCATAAGGGCAAGTCCTATGGTATGAATGGTTTAACATCCATAACATATGGATAATCCCTATATCTATGGAGTATCAGATAATTGTGGAGAGTCTTTCTACTATGGAAAAATTCATTTAAATCTCCACAAATCTATTATGTGGGTCCCTTACCAATTAAAATATTTAAAACAAATAAAAACAAAGTTCATCCGGCCACCTAATGACTGGATAACAAAAAAAAAAAAAAAAAGTATCCGAACACAGTGTCCGGGTGACACATCCGGTCATCCAATGGCCGGATGGACTACTCCACAACTTATTCCATATATCAGTGGAGTACCATCTGAACTTCATAAAGATATGGACCTAAATTCTACCCTTAGTGGTATTTTGTATCCATAAAAAGGATTATCACAAAGATATGGATTTATTTTTCTCCATAGGAGTTGCCCTAAGGCCTATATATGTTACTGATTGGAGCTTGTCATGTTTACCTCACATCAAAGAAAAAACAGATCGGCATCACATTGAAATTATAGGAAAGGATTCCTAATGATTTTTAAGTGATTTCCAGTAGCAGTAGAATAGGTTCACTAAAAATTTGAAAAGCCAAGGAACAAAAATTGCTAATGAAGCTACCATGCTAAAAAAATATGAATGAGTTTGTCATTTCAATTTTATCTTCTTCGAAACCCAAGCAAAGAGTGAAATCGGAAATTTTGTCCCTCAATGATTTCATCGACTGTTTATTGGTGCAGGTTAAAGGTAGTACAAAATACAGTGTGCAAAGACAACTAAGCCAGTCACACATTTCTTGGATATCGATCCTCCATAATGGTCGGTGAATTTCGTGTTATTTTCTCTTCAATTCACTTTCCACAAGTACCAACATTTAGATATTACTCTTATCTTAGAATGCATAGGCATGCATCAAACAATTGTATATATTTTTGACTTGTTGTTATATTTTTAATTTATTCGAATCAGTTTCATGTGAATTTCACTTTCTATAATTTGCAGCTATTGAATTAATTTACATTTAGCGTGAATCTCTCCATGATATAATTTAAAGATTAAAGAGAATACTTTTATATTCCAGGTTATTAATATGTTCTTCTCATTTCATCTAAATGGGTTTATGTGTAGCAGGAGTAATAAGCAAGATCAAGATATTCTTAAAGTATACGAGATATTGGAGGAAACTATAGTGAAACAAAAGTTGAATGGAACCATTTTATTTGGATAACTTAATTTTAATTTCACTCAGTTCGAAAGGAAAAAGCATGGAATTAACTTAAGGATCTCGGCTTTTAGAATTTCTTATACCTATTACCATCTTTATGATCAAATTGGTGGTTGTTATTTTACCTTTAAAACCCATAGCTTACCAGCGCTATTGTCTTGTGTAACATGTTTTAATACTAAATAAATTTCTATATAGAATAACACTAAATTTTATTTAATTCATAATTGTCGGTTGTAGACTGTAGTTTGTATTTATTTATTTTTGTGAACAATCAAAATATTTCAAAATAATTTCAAATCAATTCAACAATATTGATTACATGTTCGCTTTCAAGAATAAAAAGCTCATCATGGGAATGAACCAAAAGTCATATTCATAGATTGCATCCAAATGATACGGTGTCCATCAGGTTGGGTTAACTTGGAAGAATACCACGGAAACATTGTGGATGATTATATTTCCATGTTTGCTTATCCTAAATCCATGACAAGTATCATTCGTAAAGAAATCTTCATTTCAACTTGTACTAGTTGGAGGTGGGGTTATAACAGGAAAGGGCTGCCGCCGGGTAGTGATCATAGTCCTATTTCAACTTGTACTAGCTGGATATGGGGTTATAAAAAGAACGAGCTTTTCTAAATCCCTGAAAGAAAGTCCTCCCATATATTTTGGTTTACAAACATTCTGCCAAGCAATGGGGTTTAAACTCTTGTTTGACTTATGACCCCAGAAGAATCTTCTTTCAATTGTTGTGAGCTTCTTGATAAGATTATTTGGAAGCTTGAATATTCCTATTTGATAAATAGGCACAGAATTTAATACATGCTTTATCATAGTAGCTCTACCTGCTTGAGATAAAGAAGAAGAAGACCAAACTGAATATCTATGCTCAAAATTTTCCTTGATTGCTTTGAAAGACTCTTGTTTAGAGTGTCCCAGAAGTAATGGTGAACCCAAATATTTCTCCTTGAATGTCATAACATTAACCCCAAGTATCTGTATGAGTGCAGAAGCAACATCTGGACTTGTATTTTTGCTAAAATGTACTGCAGATTTCTCAAAATTAATCAATTGGCCTGACTGTGAACTGAAATTCTGTAAAAGCTCAAGCAAATTGTTAACAGAAGTATGACTAGCTTGTGTAAAAATTAAGCAGTCATCTGCAAAACAATAAATGATTGATTGTTGGTGCTGAGTTTGCAACTTTGATACCCTTGATTCTATTAGACTGTTTAGCATGAGACAAGTGTCTTGATAAGTATTCCATTGCTAAGATGAATAGATAGGGTGAAATGGGATCACCCTGTCTAATTCCTCTAGTGCGCTGAAATCGTTCACATGGTGATCCATTTAGAAGTACAGAAAGAGAAGTAGTACTAATGCACTGGTAAATGAGCTCACAAAAATCATCACTGAAACCAAAGTATTGAAGAACCTTAATCAAGAAATTTCATTCTAACCTGTCAAAAGCTTTTTACATGTCAAGCTTGAGTGTCATCCATCATGTTTTACCCTTTTTCCTCTTCATTGATTGGATTATTTCCTGAGCAATAATAGTGTTGTCACTAATAAGCCTACCTGAAACATAGGCAGCTTGAAATGGGGAGACAATCTTGGCCATAAGAGGTTTCATTCTTCCCACTAAATTTTTTGAAATAATCTTGTAGGAAGTATTACATAATCCAATTGTCTTATAATCAGCAGCTGAAGTACACTTCTTCTTCTTAGGAATGAGTGAAATGTAAGTATTATTGATCTGCTTCAGAATGTGTTTGGTTTCAAAAAATCTAGAAACCATTTGGGAAACATCTGAACCAACAATTTCCCACTGAATTTTGTAGAAGCCTGCTTGAAAACCTTTTGGACCTGGAGCACTCCAATTCTGCATGGATTTTAGTGTAGAAAAAATTTCTTCTTGAGATGGAATCATGGTAAGCAACAGATTATCCTCAGAAGTAATAATAAAAGGAAGAACATGATAATAACTATCCTCTAGAATAGGAGAAGTAGTAATGCTGATTTCCTTGAAAAGAGAAGTAAGATGACTTGAAATTTGTTCTCTTCAGTGTAACCAGACATTATTATGATCCTTGATTGAATCAACGTTATTTTTTGTTCTCTTTCTATTGGTTCTAGTATGGAAGTATTTCCTGTTATTAACAATGTCTCTTATGAAATGTTCCCTAGATTTTTGATGATAAAATTCACTTGCTCCAAATTTATTGCTTTGATTTGATCTTCAGAAACAATACTTTGAGGTTGAGCTTGAAGTACATCCAGTTCTTTTTGGAGATTATCAACTTTGGTGTTTATATATCCAAAATGTTCCCTATTCCACTTAGATAAATCTTGCCTTGTATACTGAAGTTTCTTGACAAGTTGAAAACCAGGTGAACCAACAACACTATTTTTCCATGCATTAGCAATAACACTAGTGCAAGAATTATCATTAAGCCATGTAAGGAAAATTTAAAAGGTTTCCGACACTTAGTACCTGCAAAATCATTGGTTAGCATAATAGGACTATGATCACTACCTACTTGAGTGAGGTGAAACAATTTAAAATTTACTTATCCATAAGGAAAGGGCTACCGTCGGGTCAGTGTCGATAGAGTGGGCCAACGAGGACGTTGGGACCTTAGTGGTTAGCCCGAGACCGCCCAATAAATTAATCCAGGCCAGGTCGGGTGGCCCATGACGGGCGATAACAGGTTTTGGGCTACTTCGAGTACAGGCGGGCTCGGGAAGATACATGCAGGCTGAATATTTTCGGGTATTATTTACACCCCTACCGATTGGAGCTTGTGATGTTCTTCTCATACCTAACTATGGAATGATAATCAAAGCAAAAGAGCAAATCAACATCTTTATCTGGGGATTATTGGTATGAATCCCTTAACTAGCCTCATGATTTTGGAAGATTCTCATGAGAATTGCATTTTGAATACAAAATATCATCCAACCCTTATGATATTTTGAAAATTGCTTATTACGGTGAAGCTACAAATTTTTAATGTAGCCTACTGAGCAGAAAAGTATCCATGAGTTGATCCTTACAGTTCATTTTCGAAAATAGAAAATCCAATAATTTGGCTTCGCTCAATGATTTCATTGTTTTTCTTGGTGCAGTACAGAAGGAATAGTATGGAAAGATGAATAAGCCAGTCTGTAATGGTCAGTAAATTACATGTCCTTTTCTCTATAATTAACTTGATAATTATTGTAAGTAGTGAGATAAAAATTCTCTTACAATGCTTGAATTAGCTTAGCATGGACCAAGCAATTTGGGCTTTGGTTCTGTTTCAAATGGTTCACTCAGCAGGATTTACATTTCATGTTAGTTTTTTTGTATTTCAGGATAAAAGGAAATGACCAAATTCTCTTCATCCCTTAGATCAAGGGTTATGGAGTGAGGGTTCTCATTCAAAATGAATGAGTTTCACTAGATTTGATCAAATTAGTTGCTGCTATGGAGTGAGAACATCCATTCATTCATCAAAAATCACTGACATACTCATTCAAGTGAATGAGTGGTCGACAGTCTTCACTAGGAGGCTGATCTTCTGCCTCCTGAGAAAAACTTGAGTTAGGAGGCTAATCTTCTGCCTCCTGGAGAAAAAATTGTCCTAGGAGGCTGATCTTATGCCTCCTGGAGATAAAAAAAAATAAAAAAATAAAAAAATCTAAAATCATGTTGGGGAGGCTGATCTTCTGCCTCTTGGGTGATTTTTTCTCTCTCAAGCGGCTGATAATCAGCCTCTTCAAGAAATTTTCCCTCCAAGAGGCTGATCATGTGCCTCTTAGTGTGTATAGCCTCTCCCATGGTTAGAAACACACTCTTTCACTCAGTCTCTCACTCGTTTAGGTAGTGAATGAGTGTTAAAAACACTCGTTCGATAGCCCTTGCTCTTAATACTTCAATCACGCTTTAATAATTCACTATTTTTTTCTTATAAGATATAAAGTGTTATCCTTTGGAAAAGTAAAAAGCCAGTTTCTATTTTTCAGAATATGGAGCGTTTGTATCAAACCCTTTTGGTTCAAACCATGGCATGAGCTTAGTCATATTTCAATTCATGGTCTTGAATTGAGCCCAAGATACACCCTATTTCATATTACTATTTTCCATACCATAGTCATTAGGTGATGATAGTACTGAATTCGAAACTCGCTAGCACCAAATTCTTTACCAATTCAAAAAAAAAAGAAAAATAACATTTTCTTTTTGAAGCATGTTATAAAAAAATAAGCAATTTTCTTGTTTAACATGTATTGTACTTTGTACTTAATAAACTCTCCTTATTATCAAAAATACCATACATTTTTGCATGTTTACTTACCGTATATTTTGTGTGTAAGAACTCCTAATTTTTATCCAAAAATATAAATAAACCGCAAAACTGGAAATTCCGTTTCAGTAAAATTACACGTAATTTCACGTAGAGTATAAAGTTACCTTAGGTTAGATAAAGGGAAAAATTTACAAAATGAAGTTATAATCAAACTTTAACATCCAACTAGAGTTAATTATACCAAATTAACTTAACAAAAATCTTTCATCGTTTTTTTTTTAATCTTTTTTTCCACAATAATTTTGTTATCAGATTCTCCCATTGACTCCAGATAAGACTTGAATCAACAAATTAAAAGTTGTTTGAATCACAAAACTATAAAAGAAACCCAGTATTTAACCTGATCAACGAGTTCATTCACACACTTTTGTCTTGCACCGAAAACTCTGCCATTTATCTCAATCCAAATCATCCAACAGATTTCATAATGAACCATATTGCAAACTTCTTTACCTCTTCCATTCAGCACATCAGTATTCCAAGCATCAAAAAGTTGAAGCAATGTCTTCGGCAGTGGCCAAGATATTCTGAATGCCTTTATAAAATTGTCCCAAATATCAAAAGAGAAAGAATAATGCATAAACATGTGATCTGTTGTTTCTCTAGTCGTCTGACACAAGACACAAAGCTCACTCTCAATTTCAACTCCCCTGTAAATCAGCATATCCCTAGTTGAGAGCGAATTACATTAGTAGAAAAATGACATTTGGCGACAGGTATAAACTGTTACCGTACTATTTCTGTAACATTTTTATTTTTTTCTGCGGTGTTACTAAAGCCCCTGTTACGAAAAGTTTATAAAAACTGTTACAGAATGGTTCTTGAAAAACGTTGCATAAATTTTAAAACTGTTATTCATGTCTACCTTCCACAACAGTTTGCACAAATTTATGTTACCAAATAGTTGCTACGGTAACTGTTTCTGTAAAAACCATTACAATTGACAGTTTATTGTAACATATTTAACAACAAACTGTTGCTACTATTAGAGCTATCATAACAGATTTTTCTTAAACTGTCATCGTACTCCTATTACAATGACATCTTTTTACGAAATTGTTACTATATTTTGGGTAAAAGTAACATATGATTTTATAAAGTGTCATTATATGTCACTTTAAACGGGTAGACCCGATGGTTTCAGATAGGTGAAGATATGGGCTTAGATTATTGGTTGAGAGTTGTTTATGGGAGACCCAATGGCTTCAAATCTGTTTGGGTGCAGGTCTAGACCGAGGTTATTATTTAGGAATAATTAAAATATTGCACAAATATACTGCCATATAAATTAATGTATTCTTAATGCTTTAAGATTATTTATAAAATCAAATAAGTTAAATGCCAACATCCAAAAGAAATGATAACATTTGATCTGGGGAAAGGAAAAACACCAAAAAAAAGAAGAAAAAAGTGAAAAAATAATCTTAAAAGAAAGCATCTTATGCGTAATTAACTCATATTTTCCATTCCATTGTTCTTCTTTATACATGGTGTGTAATTGTTAAGTGTTTATGTACTTCCATCACATCTCCCTTGTGATACTTTTTTCTTGAAAGTAGTTACCTTTGCACAATTTCCTTCAAGAAGTTTTTCGGGTTATCCTTGCACAAGTTCTTCCATGAAGTTTTTCGACTTGACCTGTCAAATATAAATCAAGTTATATCCTAAATATCTAGCTACCTGTGTGATCTGTTGTATGTCTAACTGCAATAACAACTCAAAGTTCATGCAAAATGCAATTATGTGGATACAACCTCATACAGTTCTTAAGCCACATATTTAAATTACATAAAACATTTCAAGAACATAACCATCCCTTCAAGGAGCAGCAAAATACAACACCTTCCTATTTGACCTGAGTATATCTTCCCCAAAGTGGAAAATGGAACATATTTTCGATTAGAAAACAAGTAAGTTGGGGGGAAATCTAAAGAAGGAAGTGGATCAACAATGGTATTTCAAGTGACTTTCCTGTAATTCTGGTAGATCCATTGAGCAAGATCAGTAGGAGCTTTGATAGAGGCAATAGATAGCTTTGGCCCCACTTAGAGTCCTGGACCAGAAGGATGAGATCACGCTTCCTACATATTACCTTAGTTATGAAAAAATTCCGCATAGTAAACCAACAAAAAAAAATGACCTCAATTGTTCTTGTACCCAATTGTATGAAGTGAAACCCATTAGCTAGAAGTGGAGTATCATCTGGAACCAGAATCATTTGATTAGTAAGAGTGAAAACAAGCTCAGTACCAGCTGCATACATTACATAAAACAAGCTTGTGTAATTAGTGAACCAACTGATCAGAGAAAAACCAAGAAAAGCTAATGAGTTTTATTGTCTAGTACCTTTTTTGTCTAGTACCTTCTCGTAACTGGCAACATTAATGTAGTCTCTATCTTCTTACAAAAGAAAAGTGAATAATGACTTAACTAACCACAAGGAGCTTTACACCATAAAACAAGCAAATACAACATATCAAGATCAAATGCTGAGAATATCAGTTAAGTATTTATCTTAATATTCAACATGCAATAACTGATGCTTGGGCTAACTAGATCCATGACTATAAGTATAAATATGATTCTTCATGGTAGTTAAATTATACTCAAGATTAACTTGTGATTTTTAATCGAACGTACTAACTTGAGAAATCCCAATGGTTACACTGGACAAGGTAGTTTCAGATTAGAACCAATTTTACAAGTTTCTCATAAGCTGGTAGCCAACAGTGGTAATACTATCTGGGATCAACAACACGCAACAAAACATTGTATAACGTTTATAGGGTAGTAATAACTAAAAACGTTCAACAATAACTGGCAAATACTACAACCAAGGAGTTCTGCATCCCAGAACCTTGTTCAACCACATAATTTAAAGGGAGGGCTACAAAATTGTTGAGCCAAACATTTATGTTCCTGGGTTTGACGGTTCCAATTATATAAAACCATGAAGTTATGCATGTATTTTAATGACAAATAAAAGTAATACAATGAGTCATATCAGAAACTGGAAGCTTATAGGATCACATCTCATATTATTGACTCAGTGCAGAAGATCAAAAGAAATCAAAGAACAAACTTTCGTCACCTCATGATTATTACTGCATTTCAGATTTATTAACTTCCTAGTTTCCTCCTATTCAAATATAAGAATCTAATCTGCGCTCATCATTAATGGATATATCACAATTTGTTTCCCGTGTTGTAAAGCATAAAATCTCCATGTGACACCTAAAAAACTCCAAAATTTCCTTCCAACTTCAAAAAGTAAATTAACTTACAAGATGAGGGCTGATTCCACATGAGATACCGCCATCCATCGTACTAGATTTGTGAGCATCCTTGCCTTCTAAATTTTATTCGGTTTATTTATTTCAGAATCTTACGGAGCAATGAATTCACAGGATTTCAGGATATAACATAGAAACTCTATATCCTGGTTTTTACCTTCATCCAGATTCACTATCCCTTTGAGTGGTTCGACAGAACTCAGAATGAAATTAAACCAAATCCATATCATAGTATTAATCTTTATATTTTAACCTAAATTGAAACCCCCCCCCCCCCAAAAGAAAAAAAAAGAAATCAAACGTTAACGAAACCTAGGGTTCAATTTTGAATTTCAAAAAAAATCGAGAACCAGGAACACACAATATATTAAAGAAGAATACATACCTAATTATCCACCTACTCATTGATTTTGATCAAAACTTATCAAAAGATTTCGTTTCTGTGGTGACTGAACTGGAGGTTAGAGAAACATATAAAGAATGAGGAGAAGGTGGTGCTGGACTGGTGAACGGGGATGAGGGTGGTGATGGTGGGAAGACGGAGGATGGTGGCGGAGTTGTGAAGATTTCGAAGGACGTGGTGTTTTTGCTTCTGTTGAAAAGAACAATGAAATGGGGAAATAGGTCTAGGGTGGGGGTAAGCTAACTTTCCTTCTCTATTTTCCTGATCGAATCTTCACATACGGCATCAAATCTCTCTTTTTCCATACGATCCGGGATAGCCGGGGGAGCTCTTGTGCAACAAGATGAAACCAAGAAGTGAAATACGATGCACTAGTCTAGAACCCAATTTTTCTTCTTCAGCTTGGTGTTGTTGAGCAGAAAACCTCGTCTGCTTCGTTAATTTTTCCGAACTGGCTGCCCTGATAACTAGTTATGACGCACACTATCTCAGATAAATAGAGACAGTTGGTCTCAAAATATGTGATGATAATGTGAACTACGGTGACATATTAAATCTGTTACCGTAATATAATGTATAGTCACAGTTGTTTCAAGAACAGTTACAGTAGACAACTTAGATGACAGTTTTAAAATGTTATCATACGGGACCTAAAAACGGAAGCTTTCTGTAACATTTCTTACATGAACTGTTACTATTATTCAACAACTTAATATTTAGTAACAGGTAATTTCCGAACTGTCACCTTACAAAAGGTTGAACTGTTACCAAAAGTCATTTTTCTACTAGTGTTATGAAATATAGCCCAGATAATGAAACTCACCTTATGAGGTATATTGGACTTCCACAGATGAAAATTGCGAGGATCAAACTCACCAGCTAAAACCTCATAACATCTCCGTGTACTGAAGGTCTCTATAATATTCATCTCATCCTCTTCCTCAACTAACTCAGGTAGGTCAGAGATAGATCGTCTCAGTAAATCCCATTGTAATTGTTCATTAGCATTCATGTCCTTCTTAAAAGCACAATTCCACCCATTTGTATCTGGTATACCCGCAATTGTCACATCTTTATTTTTGAAATCATCAAAAAACCACAGGAAACAGGTCCTTCCCTTCATCCAACCATCTATCTTTCCAGAATTTGATTCCTCTGCCATTGATCACTGTAAATCTAGAAAATTTTGAACATCTATAACTAACTACACTACATTCCTCTACAAACTTCTGCATCGGGGCTTGTTATCCACATCAGGCATTAACACTTCATTGATTTTCATACATTTTTGGTGAATGATTTTCCTCCATAAGTTGTTCTTACTGTTTGAATATCTCCAAATCCACTTAACTAATAAAGCATGGTTTGTCTTTTATTAAACTTCTCACGCCCAAACCCCCATTCACCTTTGGCATACAAATCTTGATCCAAGAAACCCAAACCAACTTTTTTCTTCCTTCCACATCACCCTAAAAAGTTCATCATGTCTTATCATTTTTTTCTCAATGCGTACTGTAGATGAAACCAAAACAAGAAATAAATAGGTAAACTAGCAAGGCAGCTTTCTATTGTGAACCCTGAACGACTTACTATTGTGAAGCTACAAGTAAAACTATTTTCCCAATCGCTTTTTTGTTTAAATCGATTTTTAAGCTTAAGCAGATCAAGTTGAGTGAAATTTTTTGAAAAGCCAGTGAATATAAATTGCTTGTTATTGTGAAGCTACAAATTTTTATGTGGCCTATCGAGCTGAAAACTACGAATTAGTTTATCAATTCATCTTATGTTCTTAGGAACTAGCAAAGAGTGAGCAAAGTAATTTGTTGTCACTTTTTTTTATCGGTGCTGTTTTTTTTTTTTTTTTTTTTTTAACCAAAGCCAAACTGTATATTACATAAACATATTACTTACATCATGATTTATGTAAGGAATTACTAAGTCAGGTGGATAACCCCACCACTTCCCACATAAATTCTGTTTTCGAGCTGCCTTTGCTAAAGCATTTGCAGCTTTATTACAAGACCTGTAAACAAACTCACAAGACCACATAGGGTAACTATTACATATATTAACACAATTTCTAAGAAGAGGTAAACACTGCCACTGACAAAGACTAGTTTGATGCTGTAAAAAGTTACTGATACTCAGATTGTCTGTCTCAAAAATGACATTAGACCAGCCTTTTGAAGCTGCTATTTGCATAGCTTCTAACATAGCCCGGGATTCAGCTTGCTCAACATTTATATCTCTTTTCAATGTTCCTCTTCCCATGACATAGCCCCTGCAAAATTTATAGTTATAATACCAATACCAGCTAACAAAGATTCAGAATTATATGAAGCATCAACATTTATCTTTAAGAACTGCACATGAGGAGGAACCCAAGGCAGATGTAAGATGTAGTTCTGTAAATGATAATGATCATGAGCAACAAATGAGGTATATAAATGATGTTGTGCCCTATAAGAGTTTATCTGATGTATGACAGTTCGATGATTGGGTGTTATATTGCTGAAAACAGCCCTACATCTATGTTTCCAAATGAAGTTCATTATACAGAGATCTAAGTGTACAACTAGAGGTGTGTGTTTGATAGTTATATTCGAACCCTTAAGCTGCCAAGTCTGAATCCAGGAGAGAACCGAGGGATGCTGCACAATGGAAACGAACTGATTAGGAAAAAAAGTCTTCCATATAGCTTGAGAGAAGGAGCAATGAAGTAGCAAATGGTCCAGATCTTCAGTTTGATTCATACTACACCGAACACATATTTTATCATCAGCATTCAGATGCCTAAAGATGCGAGCTTTCACAGGTATAGCATCATGTATTCCTTTCCACATAAAAATTTGAAACTTGTATGGTACTTTCAATTTCCAGAATGCTAACCAAAATTGCTGAGATAAAACCATTGAAATATCCATATGCAAATCCTTTTCACAAAGCATCTTGTACGCTAAAGCAGTTGTAAACATGCCAGTATTAGTAAAAGGCCAGACCAACTTATCTTCCTGATCTAATTGTAAAGGAATAGTGAGAATAGAGTTCACCTGGTCTGCAGAAAATAAATGGCGAAGAAGCGGAATATTCCATTGCAGAGTGAGAGGATCAAATAGTTCCGAAACCCATTGAATATTACTTGTATTCAGATCACTCCAATCTTGAATTGCAGTCTGCATGGAAGGAATCTAATTGGCAGTCCAGATATTGATGAGAGTACCATTACCTACTTGCCATTTTGCATTTCTAAGAACAATTTCAAGCCCAACACATATACTCTGCCATACCCAACTTGAATTGTTAGTTTACGGTGGAGGGAAGAATTGCAGATCATTATGAGGAAATTATTTACCTTTCAACAATTTTGCCCAAATAGCATCTTGATTATGTAATAATTGCCAGGCCAATTTCGCAAGAAGATCTAAATTGTAATTGGTTAAATTTTTAAGACCTAGACCTCCAAATCTTTTAGGTGCACATACCTTTTTCCATCCAATAAGTTGTCGTGGATGATCGGTGGTAAAATTATTCCACCAGTAACGCCTTTGGATGTTGTCCATTTGATGAATTGTTGTTTCTGGCAGTTTAAGGATCTGCATTTGAAACATACCCATTGTACTCAGCACTGCATTCACTTGAGTTGTTCTTCCTGCTTGGTTAACCATTTTACTATGCCAGCCCTGTAACCGGTTAGTCATGCTATCAAGAATACCTTTACAACTTTTTTGTCTTGATCTATGCATCAAAAGAGGAATGCCCAAATATTTTTCACCCAACCCCATAACTTTCATATTAAGAATGCTAGAAATACTAGACTTGTGAGCCATTGAAGTATGCTTACCAAAAAACAAAGTTGACTTCTGCATGTTAATAATCTGTCCTGAGGCTTGTCCAAAAGATTGAATCAGATGTCTAAGATGATTCATTTGAGCAGAATTAGCTTGAAAGAATAACAAACAATCATCTGCAAAAAATAGATGATTGATAGGAAGACAATGTTGGTTAATTTTAATACCATTGAGAAGACCAGAATCAACATTATGCTGTAAAAGTCTAGAAAACGATTCCATGATGAACAAAAATAAATAAGGAGACAAAGGGTATCCTTGGCGTAAGCCGCGGGTTAGACAAAATGAAGAACTAGGAGTACCATTGATAAGTATAGAAATATTTGTTGTGGATATGCACTGATCAATCAAAGAAATCCAATCTTCATGAAACCCATTTGGCGAAAAATTGATAATAAAAAAGACCATTCTACCCGGTCGAATGCTTTCGACATATCTAACTTTAAACCTACCAAAGCCTTATTTATCTTCTTAATTTTCATACTATGCAGAATCTCCTGTGCATAATAACATTATCATGGATATGTCTGCCTGTAACAAAGGCAGTTTGAGTAGGAGAAATATGACAGGCAATAAAGGTTTAAGACGGTTCGCCAAAATTTTTGAGATGATTTTGTAACTAACATTGCACAGACTAATTGGTCTGTAGTCAGCTGGTGTTTGAGGGTTATGAGTTTTGGGTATCAGAACTTGATATGTATGATTTATAGCCTTGAGCATATGCTTGAAGGTAAAAAAGTACTGAACCATGGAGATTACCTCAGATCCAACTGTCTCCCAGCATTGTTGATAGAAAGCAGCTTGGAATCCGTCATTACCTGGAGAAGCCCAAGGTATAATCTGAAAGACAACATCCTTAATTTCTTGAGCATCAGGAACTCGGATAAGCTGAAAGTTTTGGTCTTCTGTGATACAAGGAGTAAACAGCTGCAAAATATCTTGATTAATCTGCGGCTTAGAAGTAGATGAAATATTCACAAAATGGTTAAGAAAAATAGACTCGATGTTACTCCGATCATCATACCAAATACCCAAAGGCCCTTGAATAGCCTGAATGTTGGATCTTTTTTTATTGAAATTAGCCATTGAGTGAAAATATGATGAATTCCTATCTGCTTCAAGAAACTTGTCACCTGCCTTTTTGATAGCTAAGGAATTAAACCTAAAACTATGGTTATATTTACACCTGCAAGTATACAGGGTCAGATAGTAGATAATGAAAAGCAGGGGAAGTCCACAGGGAAAAGGAGGGATCTGGTGTTGTTTCTACTTTTCTAGTGACAGAAAGTAAAGCAATGCAACATATTAGAATGGGAGGAAAATCAGCTTGGTCACTGATATGCCCCTAGTATTGACTGTCTTTTGACAGCACAGTCAATCACAGGCATACCAGAGCACTGATTACTTCCCATTGCTCAAACAAAACAGGCATCAAGATAAACATGAACAGGAGCTTGATATAAAATGTAACAATCACACACTCAAATTAAATACATGTTGGAGTTCAGAACAGCTAAAATTAACAATGCATTTGAATTGAGAATCATGGAATTGAAAAGATTGAAACCCTCAAAGCTACAGTTCATGGAAATAACAAAACTAAACTATTCTACTGATGCTCTGGTTAATCCAGGCATGCCTTCAACACAACACCCACAACCCATATTTATAGTTACAATCAATTCCCCCAAAACAGGACCAAAACAGTCCCCATTAGGGTTTGGTGAAAATCAAAATTAAATCACAATAATCCTACCTAATGTTGATAACAACCCTAATAGACTAACCCATACCTCAATTTAACATTCAATTGATTTCCCCCAAAAAAAATTCCCAAATCAGAAAAATTAGGGTTTTAGAAATTAAAATTAGAAATTTACCTAATCTCTGACTCCGATCAAACTTCGACCCATGCTTAGAATTAGTCTTCTCTTGCTTCCCATACCTCCAATTGCTCTCCTAACTCACCTAATTTACCAATTTTTCACACGTTAGGGTTTTGAGAAAAACGTGTATAAAAATGGGAAATTAGGTGGCTAGATAGGTTGTAATGATGGTAGTGGAGATGGGTTATGGTGTTTGGTTGATTTGAGAGGAGATGGTGGTGGTTGAGCGGGGCAGGGTAAGGAGTTGGCAGGAGCAGAGCTCGACTGCTCGAAGGAGGAAGATGAGAATTTGGGTAAGGTGCGTTTGGCTGAAGGGTATAGGTGTTAGGTGTTTGGGTGTTGAGCGGATGCATCAAGTCTCGATGATTCGCAAAGCTGAGCCGTGGGATGCGGAAATGATAGATTGATCTAACGGCTACAAGTGAAGAGGATGGTATCGACCGTCGGATGCCTGATACAACGAAACTGACGGCTCAAGATGGAGTTAGGTTCTGTAGTGTTAGACAGGAGCTTCAGACTTTGATATACTGGCGATGCTGCGACCATAGGATGCTGAGATGATCCAATCTGACGGCTAGAAAGGGAAACGGGTATGGATATAGGAAATGGATGTGGGTGAGGGTTTTAGGCCTTGGGTATGTCAAGCCCATATCTTCTTTAAGGACAATTCTTCCTCTTCAAGCCCAGTTCTAGCCTTTTGGTCTTGCGCACAACATTCTTCGCGGCTTCCTTGTGTAATTCCTCCCGACTTTTCACTACTTTTCTGCTCTTTTCGCTCCGCAATTCATCCAAACTTTATTTGGTACCTAAAAATGCAAAATTAAATAAGAAAAATATTTATTCTTGAAAACAAAGAAAATACATAATATGGGATAAAATGTAGAATTAATGCACAAAAGATGAGTTAAATGCCAAGAAAGTGACATCTAAGTGTCTCACATGCATGAGATCAAGAATATCAGTATTATCAGTCACATCAGCATTATCTAAGTCACACTCAAGATGTGTAGCATGCTCATCATCACAAAAAATTTGCACAAGTCCTAATTCAGAATCGTGGTTATCCGATATATTCAAATTATCATCAACAAAAGCAATATATTGTGGCTTAAGTATGGAATCAGACACATCAACTATGTTTTCCTGCATAGGATCATTAGTGTCAACAGAAGATTTACCTAATTCATGCTCTTCACAGGATAATTGCACAATATCAAAATCAGTATCAACATCACATGCATATGGAATATTAGAAGAAATATCATTCATGAAGGTCGGGGCAGAAAAGCCTATTGTATTTGAAACCAAAGGTTCCACAACATTTTCAGCATAGACATGTTCTTCTAACATAACATTATCATTATCATCATCATAGTAATATGCATACTTGTCCCTATTAGCAGTTGTGGTGTCATTAGTCAACTCATGTTCCTCTAGATTAGGTTCATATTCAATATCATACACATGAGAAGGACTAGACATGCTATTTTCAAAGTTCAATTCATTACCACCTATATCATGTGATAGTGTCTCAGTTTCCCTAATGGATTCCCATTGACGGGTTTTCTCCGCAATCTCAGCTAAAAATTTCCATGCATCATCCACAGTTTTATCAAGAAATTCACCATTACACATACACTCAACCATGGCTCGAGATTTAAAGTCTAGTCCCTCATAGAGGATAGCGACAAGTCTCCACTTCTCAAATCCATGGTGTGGACATTCGCTCAACAAATCATTAAAACGTTCAAAATAGTCAAAAACAGTTTCCTCATCCAGTTGGACAAAACAATTGATACTTTGACGAATAGCGATGGTCCTATGATGTGGAAAGAATTTTTTAAAAAATAGATCTGTGAGTTGGTCCCAAGTGTTGATTGATTGTGGTCTCAAACCGTAAAACCATGTTTTGGCCCTTTCCTTTAGAGAAAATGTAAACAAACGCAATTTCAGAGAGTCTTCGGACATATGATCAGGTTGCATATTCCGACAAATTTGTTCAAACTCTCTTACATGAGTATAGGGGTTCTCAGAATCGAACCCTCGAAATAAAGGAAGTATTTGTATCATGCTTGCATTTATTTTAAAAGGGTTATTGGTTTGAGGTAAGACAATACATGATAATGGAATTTTTATTGTGGGATACATGTATTCATGGAGAGTATTAGGTTGGCCCATATTGAAAAGACACAAAGCCCACTATTTGGTTTTAAAGGGTTTTCAAAATTTGGTTTTTTATGGGAAAATTTTGGTTTTGATGGGAATGAAAAACATTTGGTTTTTGATGGGAAACATTTGGTTTTTATGGGTTTTGAAAACTTTGGTTTTTATGGGATTAAAAATTTGGTTTTCGAAATTAGGAGCAATTTTTTTTTTTTGCCCAAAATTTAGTTAAGTTTGGTTCACAAAAGAGGCAAGCCCAAAATCCAAAAAGTTAAGTTTAGAGCAAGCCCACTATTAAGAAACTACAAGCCTAACAAACAACTAAATTACAAGCCCAAATAAAGAAAGAAATAAAAATAAAACTAATTATTACAAACCCACAAAAAAACAAAATAAAAATAAAACTAAAATTATTACAATCCCAAATAAAGAAAGAAATAAAATTAAAATTAAAATAATTATTACATGCCCACAGATTAAAAATGGAAGCCCACAGGTTGGGTTCTCTTAATGGGTTTAGGCTTACCTTTGAAGCACAACCCAGCTGTTCAGTTTGGTTGCAAAAGCCCAGTTGGGCTTTGGATCATCCTAAGCTTTGGCTTCAACACTCAAGGCCCAGTTGAGCTTGGTTCAATTTCCTCTCCTTCTGCAGCTTACAGCCCAGTTGAGCTTGGTTCAAATCAGTTCACTTCACAAGCCCAGTTGGGCTTTATCTTACACCAGCTGCAGCAGCTTCAACAATAGCAGCAGCAGCTCAACAGCAACAGGAGCACAGCAGCAATAGCAGCAGCAGCTCAACAGCAACAGGAGCACAGCAGCAATAGCAGCAGCACCACAGGTACCTGGTGACTCAAAGAAGAGAATGAATTCTCAAAAATTTGGAATTGAGACAGTTTCAAACAATATTGATACCAGTAAGCAACTAAGAGTAATTTACTGCATGGCAATGAGTTATTTGGACTGACAAAGGGGTTGACACAATATGCAGTTATGGATAAAGTGCAAAAGAGAAGTGACCTAGCAAAACAAGACACACAACAAAATACTTACAACTACTAGAACAGAAAAAGGGAAATGATGGATATGAACTTCAGTTACACTACAATAAAAAAAACAGGACAAGATGTATGAATTGATGCAGCTTCAAAAGTATGTCTAAGATGCAACTACTATAAGATACAACTACTGGATGGCAGTCAAGACAGTAAGAGAACAATGGCTTCACAACTTTTAACACTACTAAGAAAACAATGTGTTACAGGACATGGAAACTCAGGGTTACAACATGAGATATCTTACAGGATATGTTACAGGACAATGGAATGCAATGTAAAAGAATGGCAACAGTGAAGATTGAGCTAAAAATGCATATGTACAGGAGAGACTACACAGCAAGCTAGAAGAGCAAGTGAGCAGCATATGAGCAAAGGGAAATAACTTGTAAGAGTGACAGCAAGAGTGACAGATGAAGATGCAAGAATGAGGTTATGTGCAAGATATGCAATGAAAGTGCAAATATGCAGTGACAATGAAAATTATGCAGTAAAATGCAGAAAATAAGAGCAAAGATAAAGAGCAAACAGCAACAGCACCGCTACCGAGTCCCCGGCAGCGGTGCCAAAAACTTGGTAGCTAAGGAATTAAACCTAAAACTATGGTTATATTTACACCTGCAAGTATACAGGGTCAGATAGTAGATAATGAAAAGCAGGGGAAGTCCACAGGGACAAGGAGGGAGCTGGTGTTGTTTCTACTTTTCTAGTGACAGAAAGTAAAGCAATGCAATATATTAGAATGGGAGGAAAATCAGCTTGCTCACTGATATGCCCCTAGTATTGACTGTCTTTTGACAGCACAGTCAATCACAGGCATACCAGAGAACTGATTACTTGCCATTGCTCAAACGAAACAGGCATCAAGATAAACATGAACAGGAGCTTGATATAAAATGTAACAATCACACACTCAAATTAAATACATGTTGGAGTTCAGAACAGCTAAAATTAACAATGCATTTGAATTGAGAATCATGGAATTGAAAAGATTGAAACCCTCAAAGCTACAGTTCATGGAAATAACAAAACTAAACTATTCTACTGATGCTCTGGTTAATCCAGGCATGCCTTCAACACAACACCCACAACCCATATTTATAGTTACAATCAATTCCCCCAAAACAGGACCAAAACAGTCCCCATTAGGGTTTGGTGAAAATCAAAATTAAATCACAATAATCCTACCTAATGTTGATAACAACCCTAATAGACTAACCCATACCTCAATTTAACATTCAATTGATTTCCCCCAAAAAAATTCCCAAATCAGAAAAATTAGGGTTTTAGAAATTAAAATTAGAAATTTACCTAATCTCTGACTCCGATCAAACTTCGACCCATGCTTAGAATTAGTCTTCTCTTGCTTCCCATACCTCCAATTGCTCTCCTAACTCACCTAATTTACCAATTTTTCACACGTTAGGGTTTTGAGAAAAACGTGTATAAAAATGGGAAATTAGGTGGCTAGATAGGTTGTAATGATGGTAGTGGAGATGGGTTATGGTGTTTGGTTGATTTGAGAGGAGATGGTGGTGGTTGAGCGGGGCAGGGTAAGGAGTTGGCAGGAGCAGAGCTCGACTGCTCGAAGGAGGAAGATGAGAATTTGGGTAAGGTGCGTTTGGCTGAAGGGTATAGGTGTTAGGTGTTTGGGTGTTGAGCGGATGCATCAAGTCTCGATGATTCGCAAAGCTGAGCCGTGGGATGCGGAAATGATAGATTGATCTAACGGATACAAGTGAAGAGGATGGTATCGACCGTCGGATGCCTGATACAACGAAACTGACGGCTCAAGATGGAGTTAGGTGCTGTAGTGTTAGACAGGAGCTTCAGACTTTGATGTACTGGCGATGCTGCGACCATAGGATGCTGAGATGATCCAATCTGACGGCTAGAAAGGGAAACGGGTATGGATATAGGAAATGGATGTGGGTGAGGGTTTTAGGCCTTGGGTATGCCAAGCCCATATCTTCTTTAAGGACAATTCTTCCTCTTCAAGCCCAGTTCTAGCCTTTTGGTCTTGCGCACAACATTCTTCGCGGCTTCCTTGTGTAATTCCTCCCGACTTTTCACTACTTTTCTGCTCTTTTCGCTCCGCAATTCATCCAAACTTTATTTGGTACCTAAAAATGCAAAATTAAATAAGAAAAATATTTATTCTTGAAAACAAAGAAAATACAGAATATGGGATAAAATGTAGAATTAATGCACAAAAGATGAGTTAAATGCCAAGAAAAATATATAGAAATATGCACTTTTTAGCACTCATCACTTTTGCATAAAGAATTCTTTCTGGATTATTAGCCACTGTTGAAGAGAAGAACTTAACTGTCGAATCAAAGAATGAGAAGCTGGCAAATTATCATCATAACAACGTTGCAGTTGATTCTGAATATTATGAAGATTGCACTCAATATTCCCAAAAGAGAATTTTTTCCACAATTACAACTGAAATCTAGTGAATTTTAACTTACTTGATAACTGAAAAGAAGGAGAGCCATTAAATTGATGTTTCCAACTTTGATTGATAGTGTCTTTACAAGAGTCCACTTGGAACCAGCACTTGTATAGCTTAAAAGGAGTGTGTTTTCTAGCATTAGGAACAATATGTAACAAAATAGGACTGTGGTCTGAAGCAATGTGAACTAAATGTTGCAGATGAGCATTAGTATAATTATTAATCCAACAACAGTTCACTAAGTCTCTATCTAATCTAACAGAGACATGAGCATCTCCATCTCTATGATTCGACCAAGTAGTGTCAGCTCCTGAATAACCCAAATCAATGAGACCCAGTTGCTGAATAAAATTCCTAACATGTCTAGCATGATGAGGATGAGATGCATTAATACTATGGGTTTCAGAGTCATTCATAGTGAAGTTCAAGTCGCCTAACAAAACCCACAGGAGATCAACAGAAGAATACATATCAAGCAAATATTGCCACTGATTGTTATGCCTACAACATCACGCACTCCATACATAAAGGTGACCAAAAAATCCAAGTTATTATCATGAGTGTGTACAATAGCATGTATTGTATCAGAGGTAGTGTGCATTATTTCAACATCAATTCCTTGTTTCCAGGCAAGAGCAATACCACCAGAAAGGCCCAAAGAAGGATCAAACCAATAATTAGGGTATTTAGTTCTAGAAAGATATAGTCACATATTATTGGGCTGAGCTTTGGTTTCGCACAAGAAAAAAATATCTGGATCATTATTGGTTAAACAGAAACTAAGATAGTCTCTAGTATGAGGATTTCCTATACCTTGACAGTTCCAAGACAGAATTTTCATGTTGTAAATAATGAAAAAGATAGATAAAAAGGTAGGGAAAAAACAACACAGATTAAGGAAAGAGTGAAAACTCAATAAAGAAAAACGAGTTGAGAAAAACACCTGTTGCCATGCATCAGTTTTGTTCTGTGCATTAAGGGCATGTGCAGCAATGTCCCAAACATTATTCTCTTCAATGGTAGCAGTATCATCTTGAACAGAAGATGTTTCTCCAACAATAATAATATCTCTATCAAACTCAGCATCTTCAAGTTGATTCTCAGGAGTTATAACCAAGGTTGGGGGTCGACGATATCGCTTCTTCGTACCACTCGTACTAGCACCATCACTTGTCAGAGTAGAATATGGCCTTACGGAAGAGGAAAGATGAGACTGATCATGGTAGGATGATGAAGTTGCAGCATCAGAATCAGTAGCCGAGAAGATGGATAGGCGCATTCCATCAAAAGGCCTCGGCTGTTCTAGAGCAATTGGTTGACGCAGTCTGTTTCTCCGTTGAGTACCATATTGTAAAAAGAGTTGAGCTTCTTGCTGAGGATTTCGTTGAGGAGGTAAAACCGGCTCAGCAAAACCAAATCCTCTTACAGTCTCTTCCATTTCACGTCTTCGATTAGTCATATCAGCACAATCATTTTCTTCATGATTAGGTACCTTACACTCAGAGCAAAGTCTGTAAGGTTTTTCATAAAAGAAACCAATCCACCTAGTGACACCAGCAGCATTAGCGGCAGTAATACCAGTTATAAGAGGAGTGTTGACATTAATAAGAATTAAAGCTCTATATTTTGAGGAAGTAGGAGGACTAACACCATCAGGCTCAACCACTCTAACTTCTCCAACGATATTACCAAGCATTCTCAAAATATCAGCATAAGTGAATTCAGGTAAGAGGTACTTATATTCTAGCCAGTATGGAGAAACCGAGAAATCTAAGAGATGATATCCATTGTTAAATTCCAATCTTTTAAGACTATCAAATAACCATCAAAATTCCAAGCCCCACCAAACAAAATAGCTTCTTTATCATCATTAACTTGAAATTTGATAACAAAAACATTAGGTTCCAAACTACGCACCTGAACCAACCATTGATTGTGCCTCCTCAGATGAGGCCAAATGAATCTGGCAGCTCGTTCACATCTTGCCATATCATAACACCAGGGGCATAAAGTTTACCAGCAAGACAATATCCCAATCTCGAATTCCATTTAGGATTGCAGTATTTGAGTGCATAATGACCCTTCTTCTAATAGGTTCTCTTCACTGATTGAAACTTCCTGCATCTGTTCAGAAATGTTATTCACCGATGCTCTAGCCATAAGGGTGAAGAAAAGTAAGATGTTGTAACAGAGAAGGATTAAAGAAACTGAAATTGTTTGAGGTAGTATTTATAAGGAAATTTGTAGGATGTGTCAATTCTTAGTTAGATAAGTATGGTAGATAAGTATGGTTGAAAATTTGTAGATGTGTCAAATACATTTTGTAGACACCAAAGCTCCTGACCAAGTAAAGATAACAGCAAGAACACTTTTCCCTAAAAGTGAAGCAGGAGAATCATTATAATAACCCAGATTAGATAAGATTGAGAGAAACCGATGAGGATGAAAATCAGATGCACCACTGCAATAAAAAGCCAACTTTGATTATGCCAACTTGGAAACTGCCAACTATAATTATACCTCAAGATGTGATGGGACATTACTGCAACACCAGTGCGTGGCAACAAGCAGGGAGGAGATTAAGCTGCCATTAAAAGGTAAACAAACCAATTAGAACCAGAGATTGACAAATATAAAGGGGAAAATGAAAAATTGAAAATTAGGGCAAAATATAAAAAGAAGAGACATATAAAAACATCAGAGTTGGACCAAAAATAAATCTACAAAGGATAAAGCCAGAGGATTAAAATAATGGGTTGAAAGAAAAAGATCATATCGAATAAAAAAAGGGGTTCAAAATCAAGAGTTGACTATGGTTGACTTAGGATTGACAATCTTGACCATATCGTCTTTCTTCTAAAGCTCTCTTCTGGATTCCGTCACTTATCGGTGCTGGTTGAATGCAGTGGAAAGATGAAAAAGCCAGCCACATACCTTTTAGGCCCCCGCGAAAATTGATATCGATCCTCCGTAATGGCCAGTAAATTTCATGTTATTTTCTCTTTACTTTACTGGCTAAAAGTAGTAAGAATTAGATAGTATATCAAGCAACTTTTTTTCCTGAAGCATATGTATCAAGCAACTGTACGCCTTGTGGTTATATATTTGGTTCATTCTAGTTTCATGTGAATTTCACTTTCCATGATTTGCGGTTGCTAAATTCATTTACATTTAGCATAAAATTCCTATTAATTATATAGTTTGAAGGAGAACACTTTCATATTCCAGGAATTTAATATGTTCTTCTCATCTCATTTCTCAATGGGTTTATATGTAGAAAGAGTAATCGGTACAAGCAAGATCAAGGGATAAAATATATGGGATATTGGAGGAAACTATTATGTAGCAAAAGTTAAATTGGGACCGGTTGAAGTGTTGATTTTCTATTTTCTTCAGGTTGCTAAATTTTTATTCCACTTAGCTGTAAATGAGAAATCGTAGAATCAATACGAAAATGTCCACTTATGGAAGTTGCTATATTAATGAGCAACTTGATCTAGTTATTATTCTTTTAATCCTTATCTGACCAGTGTTATTGTCTTTTATAAGATTCATAACTGAATTTCTATATTAAATAAAATTTCATTTAGTTCATTATTTCCGGCTATAATTCTAAAGTGTAAGAAAATTTTGACCTCTGCAGGTTCTTAATTTGGAAACTGACGGAGAACACTGGGTTAATTACATGCAATTAGCTAACACTTTTTCTCTCCCTCTCTCCTAAAAACGCCCTGTAATTATATTTTCTCACTAGATAATTATCGTCATCCAAAAGTCAGTTATCTTCATCTTCTAAACTCATTTTTTCCTAGATTTACTTTCTCATTTCTATCCGGATCTTGGTTTTTGTAAGATTCAGGTAGATTAGTTTAGTTTTCTTTTATGTTTTGAATAAATAAGATTGCATTATAGCAATGATCAATATATTTATATTATATCTTTTAATTCTCATCCGTATGGCAAGTGTATGCCGTTACGATTTGTCATACCTCCTGGAGGGCCTTCGATTTCCTTCAATCTTTCATCCAACCAGTTACAAACGTGATGATCAGAGATTACAAAATTCGATATGGAATTTGGACATATTACTTTTTTTTTATGGAAGCATCATATCTTTCTGGAGAGTATCCAACAAAATGGTGATAAACCATTAGAAGATTTTAATTACCTTATCGTTTTCTATATATTTGGTGCAGAATTTTCTTTTCGATTTTTTTTCGGTTCAAGATTATTGTACTACTTCAATTTATGGATGTAATTGAATATTATGTAATTATATCTAATTGTCAATAAAGTTTGGGGCTTCCACGCTCCTTATTCCTTCCAAATCTTTTTTTTTTCTTTTTTGTTTTTTTGGGTGCTATTAGCCAATTCTTACGTCGCTAGAGCTAGGGTCTAATGATATCGAAGATTTCAGTGTTTAAACACGATAGACTCAAGTTAGCACATGAACAGATTATATCCAAATGACACGGTGTTTATCATGGTTGTTTTGACTTGGAAGAATACAACCGCAACAACACCAATGCTCATGTTTACACATTTGCTTATCCAGGACAAGAATCATTTGTAATTTGTAAAGGAATCTTAATTTCAACCAAGATTCAAAAACAAAATGAAAAAAGAAACTTCTGTGACACAAAATTGAACGCAACGTCATATCGATGTATCCAACGGGGAGGTTATTTTACCAAATTGCCCTGTTAAAAGACTTTTAATTCTGTTTTCTATGGCTTTCATCAGAGATTCAGAGAATATCAAGCCCTAATTACGAATTGTGGACACAGGTGAGGCAATTTTAAGATCGTGACTATGTTACTGATTGGAGCTTGTCATGTTCTTCTCATACCTAAATTTGGAATGATAATCAAAGCAAAAGATCAAATCATCATCATCTGGGGATTATTGGTATGAATCCCTTAACTAACCTCATGATTTTGGAAGATTCTTATAAGAATTGCATTTTGAATACAAAATATCATCCAACCCTGATCAACAAATTATTATTGAGTTAAAAACCAATAATTTGTTGTCGCTCAATTGTGGTGCAGTACAGAAGGAACGGTGTGGAAAGATGAATAAGCCATACATCTCTCTATTTGGGCACCTGCAAAAATCGATGTAATGGTCAGTAAATTACATGTCATTTTCTCTATATTTAACCTGAAAACTGTTGCAAGTAGTCAGATCTAGATGCTCTTAGAATGCTTGGATAAGCGATATATGTTTTGGATCTGTTTCAAACGGTTTACTTCAGTAGAATTTGCAATTGATGTTAGTTTTTTTGTTTATCACAACAAATCGGATATCACCAGATTCTCTTCTTCCCTTTAATAATTCACTTTTTTTCCTTCAAAGTAAAGATTTAAAGTGCTGGTCAGCCTGGTCCATTGAAAACAAATTAAAAGCCAATTACTATTTTGCAGAACATGAAGTGTTTGAATCAAACCCTTTATTTTGTTTCAATTCATGGTCTGAACCGAGTACAAGATACATCCTACTTCATATTATTATCTGCCATACGATAGTCGAACAAGCTTTTTTTTCCGAAGAATTCATTCATTGTATTTCAAGTTGCCTCACATTTCTCAACAAGCAAATCAGGAGATGCAACATTCTATATGATGGTCTAAACAAGGAAATAGGAGAATAACCAAATGGAGTGTAAAATGTGATACTTTAGCAGTGATTCATTAAATTTGGTGTATGGTGAATGAATTAAAGCTAGGCAGGAGTACACATACTGACCTGATAATGACAAGACTCTTGGCCCATTTCACAAAACTGTACAATCTACAGTATTTACCACTATGTCATTCACTAGCCTTTGATAATTGATATCATTTTGTGGTTGAAAGAAGTCACAATGGCTGACAGAAAGTAGACAATTTTTATGGGGAAGACTTGTTTTATTTGATTTATATATATTCGACATTCATAATACTACAAACTATATCCATCTTAGAAGAACTTATCTCTTGCTCTCTATTATCTCATCATCTCTATATCTTCATATCATCAGTAGCCTTCTCTATCTACTTGATACTATGATGGCATTGGAAGGGGGATTCTTGTTAATGGTGTGACTGACATTATAAACAGGTTACTCCCTGTCGTTAATGAAACGATTAGTCTGGCATGGGGTGTGAAGGATGACTTGAGAAAGCTTATGACAACCTTGGAATCTATTCAGGCTTTGATCTCTGATCCTGAGGAAAAGCAAGCAAAAGATGCTACTGTGCGACTTTGGTTGAAAAGGCTTAAAGGTGTTGTTTATGATGCCGATGATCTTATGGATGAATTCATTTATGAAACCATGCGTCGCCGTGAGATGGGAAGCCAGCTCAAGCACAAGGTACGAGACTTCATTTCATCCTCCAGTCCACTTGTATTTCGTTTAAGGATGGCTCGGAAAATTCGAGCCATCAGTAAAAGCTTAGATGAAATCTACGACGATAAAGTTAGGTATACGTTGAATACTACTAGTGATGAATCTAGTATTTCTCATGTTAACCACACTAGAGAGCAACGTAACCAACTAACTGCATCTATTGTGGATGATTCAGTGCTTATAGGAAGGCAGGATGCGAAATTAGACATAGTTAAGTTGCTAACTGACAAGTCGTTACCACCAGAATCATCATTGTTAGGAATTTCTACTCAACAAGAGAAAGTTTCCGTCGTGTCTATAGTGGGTATGGGTGGTCTTGGTAAGACTACTTCAGCTCAACTGGTCTACAAAGACGAGTCAATAGAAAAACACTTCGAATTAAGAATGTGGATTTGTGTATCTGATAATTTAGATATCTATAGGATCCTAAAAGAAATTATAGAGTCTATTTTTAAAAGTGTATGTGGAGATACCTCAAATGTTGATATGCTGGCAACACAAGTTAAGGAAAAATTGATTGGCAGGAAATACTTGTTAGTACTGGATGATTTGTGGAATGAGGATGCTGCAGATTGGGAAAATTTGAAGGATTTTCTTGTCTAGGCAGCAAAACACTAGTCACAACACGCATTCAAAAGGTTGCATCTGTTGTTGGGGGTAGAATTTATAATTTACAAAAATTAACTAATGATGAATGTTGGGCAATTATCGAAAAAAAGTGTTTTCTGTAGGTGGACCAGTACTAACTCCGAATATGTCAAATATTGGTAGGGAGATAGCGAAAAAATGTGATGGTTTACCACTTGCGGCGAACTCTCTTGGAAGTTTAGTGTACTCTAAAAGAGACGAAAGCTACTGGTTGTTAATCAGAAACGATAATAATTTATGGGATACACCAGGCAATAAAAGAGTCATCAATCTTAAAGCTGAGCTATGATTCGCCTTTGCAACAATGTTTCTCATATTGTTGTGTATTTCCGAAGGACTCGGAAATAAAATCAGAGACTTTGATTAGGTTATGAATTGCAGAAGGATTCCTTCAGCCATCCAATGAGGTATATAATGGATCGGTTGAAGATATCGGAAATGATTATTTTGAGCTTTTGTTTTGGAACTCGTTGCATGACTTTGTGCATGATCTTGCAACCAGTGTAGTAGATAGTCATGAATTTGCAGTTATGCAGGCAAGAGATGGGAATAAAGATGTTTCAAGAATTCGTTATTTACGATTAGTGTGTGAATAAGGATCATCAGCGACAACTCCCAAGACACTGTGAGAAGCAAAGAATTATGAGAACGGTTGTTGCCATTTATTTTCTCTCGGTGAGTGGGAGATAAACTTATCTTTTTCGGTTCCTAAGTTTAAACATCTGAGGTACCTAGACTCTCAGGTTGTAAAATCGATTTATTACATGATGTTATATTAAATCATTCTTACAACTTGCAGACATTGGTATTGCGTAAGTGCATAAATGTATCCGTGCTTCTTGGTGGAATTGGGTCATGAAAAAAATTTGAGGCATCTCGATATCTCCGACTCGGATATTAAACTTTTACCCGATTCCTTCATTAATCTCACTAATTTGCAGACTTTGAATCCTCACGGGTACCGTAAGTTCGAAGGCTTACCCGAAAGTGTTGGGTTGTTAAGTCATCTAAGTTTCCTTGATGTTTCAATACATCAATCAAAAACTTACCTGATTCAGTTAGTTGCATCAACAATCTAAAGATGTTGCAATTCAAGGGGTGTATGTACTTGAATGCATTACCTGTATAACCTGGAGCATTGACACAATTAAGATGTCTTGATCTGGGTGGCACTAGCATTAAAGTATTGCCTGAATCATGCATTAGCAACCTCTGCAATCTAGAGATGTGAATTCCGGATGCTGTGAGCTTCCAAAAGATATTAAGAGTTGGCCGAAATTAAGACAGCTTACACATTCTAGTCAAATGCTCATAGAAAGTCTAACTTGCCTTGAAACATTAAGAACATACATGGTGAGGAAAGAAGCAGATACCTGTCGAAGTGGGATTGAGGAGTTAGCATCACTAAACTCCCTCTGGGTGTTATGTATAGTAAATCTAGAGAATGTTAGAGGAGGGATACAAGATGCAAGAAGAACAAAGTTAAATATGAGAGATTTATGGTTAATGTGGAGGTCCCATGAAAAACACTCGGACGAAGAACGCTCGGACGATGAAATGCTGTCGGAGGGTCTCCAGCCTCATCCTAATTCGATAATTGTTGGGGTTAAAGCCTCCAAAGTGGATGGAGGGTTCATTGTGTAATTGCCTTCCTCCAGAATTTGGCTTCTTTATTGTTATCAAATGTCAAGAGATATGGGTATCTCCCAGCTTTGGGTATGGTCCGATGTCTTAGAGTGCTTGATATTTGGAAAATAGACTCAGTCATGTGTTTGGGTGAAGAATTTTATCACCACAAACAAGAGGAAGAAGAAAGCTGTAGTACCAAAAATTTATCCTTATTCCCTTTGTTATCTATGTTGAGTATTGTAGATTGAGTAATTTAGAAGAATGGGTTGCTCCCCCAACTCCTACTCCTTCCTCGCCATATTATATTGATAATGCTTTCACTTCCATTGAGCATTTGAATATCTCGAACTGCTCCAGATTGAGAAGCATACCAATAAATTCATTTTCTTCTATGAAGAATTTGATATTAAAGCCGGTGTCGCTGTAGCACAGTGCTAAAGTTACTTGGTGATGATATCAGTGACCTGAGTTCGAAACTCGCCAGCACCAAGTTCTTTACCGATCAACAAAAAAAAATAGAATTTGATATTAAAGGGTACCAATGACAGGATTGTAATGTTATTCTTGGCTCCAAGTAGAGGAGAACAACGAGGCTCACTCGCATCCATTGCAATATCAGAATCTCCATAGCTGATACATTTCCCGCTGGGTGTGCTTCTCCAAAACAATACTCCAAATCTGCATTCTCTACATTTTTTTTTTGATTGGTAAAGAATCAGTGCTGGGGAGTTTCGAACTCAGGTCACTGGTATTATCACCCAATGACTTTACCACTGTACTACAGTGACACCGGCCACTCTCTACATATTGATGGCTGCTCTGATTTTCAAGGATTTTGCAGTGATGATCTCGACAACAACAACAACAGTTCTCTTCGCTCAGTGAATTTGATGAGATGTCCTGTTTTAACGTCTCTGCCTGATTTGTAGTTATGGACTTCTCTTCGAGACTTAACCATATGGAAGTGTGACAAATTGAAGGAGTCTATATCCTGTGATCTTAAGAAACCCCTCATCTTTCTTGAATCACTCAAAGTGGATTTTATTCAAAGAGAAGGGCAGCAAGGACATCCATCTTATTCATCGGACTTGATTAATTTGATGTCGAAGGAGAAGTAGATCTGTTTGCTGCAATTCATCCCTTCTAACTCCAACAGGTCCTCTCTCTCTCCTTCTCTCCCAGTACTCTTTTTTTGTTTCCTTTCTTTTTCTTAATACAGTATGAGATTTGTCAGGAACCATGGACAAATTAATTCACATGAAACATGGTTTTTGTTTACCGGGTATCATATTATTACTACTTCTGTGGCATCTATCACAAATGCTTGGTGCACATGTGTGTACTTCACACATGCCAAAATTGAAAATTTTCTTGCCGAAACACCAAAAGTCAAAAGGCAACTGACTCACTCGCCCATTTTGCATGTAAACAGCTTTGTATTAGTTCTTCAACTTACATTTATTTAGAGTTAGTGATGGAAGATTTGGACCTTTCATTTTTGTTAATGTTGTTGTAAGGTTTCTTTGCTTACCCATTCAGTTTTCTTTAGGTTTTCCTTGAGATCTCAACGAAGATACAATTGAAGCATCGAGCTTCAAATGGTAATGGAGTCACAAATATTATGGAATCTGCTGTTTGTGTCACCAATGTGGGGTCTGTTACTATGGTGAATTTAAGAGAGCAACTAAGCAATGTAAGAGAATAGGATTGTACTGATGGTATAACCAGTGAAATGAAATTGCAAGTGTAGCATTGCCACTTACACGTCAGGATTCTGCCTCACTGACTTTATTAGCGAGAACTTTCTACCAGAAGTCTGCCTCGCTGCCCCACCATTGCAGCTTTGCTGGACAAGACAGTATCTTCATTTATTCTTGTACGTCGGAATCTTATCTGGTGTAGTTGGGAGAGGTTACGATAGTTGGATATTCAGGTGACCTGGCTGATAGGGGTGGTCTGAAACGGAGAAAAAGAGCACAAATTTGCTGTGTGTAGAACATATTCCTTAGCAGGTATAACATTGGCTTGGACTTTTCATTTTTGTTTTCGTGCCTTGCATGTACAGATCCCTGTTTCTATGGGAGCGACATTCTTCTATCAGGCAGTTGGATTGCACAGAGGAGGGAAGGTGATTGCATTCGTAGGAGCGGATAGGGGCACAAATTGGAGGGTCTACCAGGTAATTTGTATGCTGTTGTTGGTGTATTTGCGGGTCCATTGGGTGGTCGGCATAATATAGGCTGTGGCATCACAATGGGTCCGCTGTCTTTGTAGGTTGGAGTTCGTCCAGGGGTAATAAAGTACATATGACTGAACTTAGACAACTAGCCAGCTGTAGACCAGTGCCATATTTCTAGGTAACAACTACCAAGAAACAACATTCTAAAGTTATGCAACTCGAGATTTTTTTGAAGCAATTTCTTCACTTCCTGAGTTTGAAATTGTCTGTTTGATGTATGTCCTTAACAGGTGCAGCTGAAATTGTAAACGTGACCAGAAAAATCAAGCACAGGTAGTACTTGGGTTTTGAGAAATTGTTGTCCCTGGAAAGTCCCTACTTAAAACCCCAGTCTTTTGTAACAAATATACATAAATTTTGTTTTTTTGTACAATACTGCTAGACCATATAATTCATTCCCAACAACAGCAATTCGAAAATCGAAAATTCAACCATAATTCTGAAATAAATTTATGTGTTTCTTTCTAGACATTCATGAAATTGTTGGTATGGAAATCACAATAGTTTCCTGTTAATTGCACACTTCTTTTGCAGTTTGTAAATTCATTTAACTAACAGGTTCTTTTCATTTCATAATGGAATTATGAGTTGGGAGCCTAGCAGAAGAAACCAAAATGAAGGTAATTCAAGAAAACGGATTAGGTCTACATGATTGCAGTCCTTGGATAGTTGATAGTTGATTTCTAATGCAATTATTAAGTTAAGCATCATTCCACATTTTACTAAGTTTTTTTTTTCAACTCTAGGTACTTAAGATAAGATACCACCTGTTTTATACATAGGGTATTGTCATCTTCCCTTATCTTTTGGGGTGGTGGTTATAGGTGTTTACAAGGAGACTCCTTCTTCGATAAGACAAATGCTTAAAGTGGCAAGTGACAAACACTCATACCACTTTGTGTGATGGCAAAGACAACATAACATGATCAATAATTCTTCTCAACCATTGATATTCCACCACCTTCTAATAACAAAGGTATGGTGGTCCTATACACAAAGGTGGTGGCTTACAACCTCAAGAACAAAACAAAAAGGAAGGAATATTCTTATTTTCATGTCGCCACAATGCCATCCAACTAGATAATAGTCCTAGATGTAAGCCAATTCCAACTTTGCATATACCACCTTCCTACCCTTGGCCCTAATGTTGTCCTACTACTAGTAGATTGATTGATCACCTAATCAATCAAATCTCATCGTACGGTCCATTTACCTCGGGTGGGCCTACAGGACCCCACAAAAAAAATTGCCAGCCTGTGGGTAAATTAAAATACAGGTCGGCGTGTAAATCGCCTCAAATAAAACGGTAATACCGACATATTCACGGCAACGAGGCCGCCGACCATTACGGATGGGCTTGAGTTAGCTGTACTGAAAAAGTCAGATTCCCTGACAGATCTTTAAAGTCTGACTCAACCTAATCTTTTCCGTTATCTTTCTCTGACTACCCCCATTCCTCGAACCATCTAACGTTCAAGATTGACCTTTCTAGAAAAATTCCCTCGTTCAGCACGTGTGAGAAAATGGAAACTGCTAGTCTGAAAGACTGAAATCTGAATCTACTTCTTGGGATTCAAAACATCCAGCCAGTAGCCACCTCATCCAATCATCACATTGAAAGGACAGGTGAGGTGTCGAGAACCAATTGGGTATCTCCACTGACACTGTCCTCGATGTACAGATTCTTTATTTGATACAGTGCATCAATCTCTAAGTTACATTATTGTACTCAAAATTTTACTTATCCCCATTTCTCTCTTTTCAGTCCTTCTCCTCCTTTCTTTTTTTATCATTCATCAACTTTCTCTCTGATCTTTTCACACTCTCCTCCACCACCACTCCACTCCACCACCACTACTGCCATTTTTTTGGCATCAAAAATGGCGAAGCTCTTGCAAATTCTGCTCTCGGTGCTGCTTGTTCACTTGATTTACGCTTCGACGGCAAAGGCGGGAAGGATGACTATAAAGGTTAAGGAACAGATTATGTGTACAATGTGTGATGCTTGTGAAAATCCGTGTGAACCGCCGATTGCTTACGCATCGCCGCCTCCTCCGCCAACACCGTCACCGCCACCACCAACACCGACGACTGATTGTCCACCACCGCCTTCTCAGAGTACTCCGGTTTATTATTACTCACCACCACCTCCGTCTACTCCATCTTACACACCATACACACCACCAGCTATAGGTGG
Source organism: Papaver somniferum (assembly GCF_003573695.1). NCBI lineage: Eukaryota > Viridiplantae > Streptophyta > Magnoliopsida > Ranunculales > Papaveraceae > Papaver > Papaver somniferum. The sequence continues at coordinate 167,460,292 of NC_039365.1, forward strand.
ATTAATAAAACCACCACCTAATGGTTATAACATATATCCTGGACCACCACCACCTAATCCAATCGTACCTTACTTTCCGTTCTACTTTCATGCCCCTCCTCCACCTTCATACTCTTCTTCAGCTAATTTGATCAAAACCAAGAGTTATTTTTCAGCGATTTCTCTTGTTTTGGTTCTTCTTTGCCTTTTTTAGTAGGTAGTTAATAGATCCGGAGTTCACCAAATTATCCCTTCAAGGAAACTTAATTAATCAGTAGCATTTGAGCACGACAGGAGTACAGCCAAGAACACGATTGAAGCCAATAAGAAGAAGATAAGCTTCAAAGTCGTTTCTCCGGAAGTGGGCAAATCAGACTGATTCTTCAGAACGGCAAACATTTTTGCTTCAGTGGCTCTCCAAAATTTCAGGTTGATTTTCGTTCAAATGTTAAAATTCTACCGTAATTTGAAATGCAAGGAAATATATATTGTATTACTATTTATAGATTTCATGGAATTATATTTATAGTTTTAAAATTTCACATTAGTTTCATGTTAATTTCACTCTCCATGTTTTGGAGTTGTTAAACTCGTTTACTTTTACCATATAATTTCCATGATTTGATCTGTAACAGAACACTTTTCATTATGGAAATAAATAAGGTCTTTCTCATTTCATTTCGTAGAAGGATTACATAGTAATGAAAATCAAAATGATTCAAATAGGTTACTTTCTAAGCATATGAGATATTGGAGTAAACTATAACAGAAAAAAAGCCATATAAAACAACTGAAGTAATATTATTTCCCCTTTGTCCTTTAATTATTGTTCGTATCTCGTGGTTGTAGAAAAAGATTATGTAGAATCAAATGTCCCGCAACAGTTCGTAATGGGGCTATTTTTTGTGTGGTTTGTCTGTTATTATCATCTCAATATTAGAATATAACTAAACCAAAAATGAAAATGTAATAAAAACAGTTATCAATAAACTACCCACTTAATTTTATATTTCTGACATGTTACAAAGAAAACAAATATTGGAGGAGACGGTAGAGGAAAAAGAGTATAGTGATAGAAACTAGTTGGAGTTTTCCTCTTTCTTCTGGATGTGGCAAAAGCCCATGTTGCTCTATGAACAGCTCATCCATTCCACCGATTTTCTCTGTTTAAGAAGCAAACTTAGTGTTAGGCTGGTATCATGTGAAAACAAAATGCAACCAGCGACAACGGAAGAACCTTATGGTTGCAAGAAAATAATAATAGTGGTAATTATATAATTGATCCTTGTTTTGATGGGCTACACAAATATTCTTATCATGCAATAAAAATACCCTTTTCTATCTATAAACCCGTCAGGGATCCATTAACATTAATTTTGTTTCCATATTAACTCTTTCTTTTCTTATTTTGTTTTCATATCAACCTTTCCGAAAAAAAATTCTTTATTTTCAGATCCAAACTTTTTTTTCATTCTCTTCCTAGAACACCTTCTCCATCACCACCGAAGCTTCTGCAACTACCACCACCAGCTCCGTCGCCGGCGTCGTCACCACCACGTCCTCCACTATTAGCTACAGATCTATCACTATAATTGGTTTCGATTTGTCCCTGATAGATTCTATTTTTTATTTATTTTAGATCTCAAAATCAAATCAGCCACCATCATCTTCATTGCAGCCACCATATGTATCTTTGACGCCATTAATTACCACCACCGCCATCAACATTACCACCATCAACATCTCTATCTCAACGTTTTTGTTTATTTTTTTTTCCAGTGAGATTCAAGAGAGAGATTTGAGTGCTTTGACTGAGATCATCAACAACAACTATCCATCATCGATTCACAACAATTCGTTTGAACTAATAAACTTCAGATTTAGATTTGATAATTTCGATTTCATTAATTTTCAGATATGGAAAATTAGTGATATGGTAAGAAAATTGATTATTGAAGATAGATAGGTATGATCTTAATACCAATGGACATGAAGATTGAATGGAAAGGTAAACAATCAATTTTAGTTTTAAACTAGTTTAAATTTCTTGTGATTTTGATTCAATAAAATTCAACGAAATCAATAATTTTTATATGACTGTGTTTTGATTGTTTACTGGTAAAGATTTAGGTGATTTGTGTTTATTTGGTGTTGTACTGGTGGTAGTGGATGTTGTTGTAGTGGCGGTGGTGGTGATTGTGGCAAGTGTAGTTGTAGCAGTCTTCAGTTTTTATGGATCAACTATAGTTGTTGACCCCATTTACGGGATCAACTACAGTTGTTGATCCCATTTGTTAACAGCATTTCCTTGAATTAGTATAGTCATGCTTGTAGTTTAAATCATGTTTGGTACAAAAAATTTGTGTATGCAGTTAGATTTTTAGATTTTTAGGTTGTTGGTGGATCATTTTGATGTTTTTTCGTTGATGTTTTGTTTCATGATCGAAAAATCTCTGAACTTCAGTTTTTATGGGATCAATTACTGTTGTTGATCCCATAATGGGATCAACTCTTGTTGTTGACAACATTTTTTATGGGATCAACTACTGACTCCTATTGTTGATAGAATTTCTTTGGATTAGTATAGTCATGCTTGTAGTTTAAATCATGTTAAAAAAATTAGTTTAATTTCTTGTTGGTTTGTGTATTGTTATTCGACTAATGGTAGTGGTGGTGTTGTTAGATTTTATAGTTGTAAATTTCTTCAAATGTTGAATTTGTGGTGCAATGGTAGCATGACTGACTCCACGTCAGATGATGCGTGTTCGACTCACGCCAAGTTCACTCGTTCGTATATGTCTTTTTTTTGTCAAACTTTGGTTGTTGTAGAGATTTCTTGATTCACTTCTCTAGCACGAAAGAGATTGATGTGTTGAAGTTGATTCACCACAACGTTTTTTACATCTTTTTTAGGTTTCATACTAGCTGGACGTTTCTTTACTTTATGCTTTTTAGTTTGTACTTGCTATGTTTGTAGGGACATACATCCGGATTTATTTTGTATGAATGTTATTCTTGTGTTTCTTAAGGATATGTCAGTTTGCAGGCAGGTTTATTGGTTTTTACAGGAAACATACTCATATAAATGGTGTCAACTCCAACTGTTGATCCCATTTTATGTGGACCAACTTCCATTGTCGATCCCACTTAATGGGATCAACTTCAATTGTTGATCCCACTTACGGGGATCAACTTTGGTTGTTGACACTATAATCTGGAAACATTGTTCCTGAGTTCCAGATTTTTGGGTCAACTTCCATTGTTGACACAACTGAACTGAGATACTTTCTAGTTATTTGTTCTGAATTTTGATGGCGGCGACGGCGGTGGTGGTGACGGCGGCGACAGTGGGGGCGGCAGCAGCGGTGACATCATCGACAATGGTATTGGTGGTGAAATATTAGTGGCGGTGGTGGTGGTGGTATGGTGGTGTGGCGGCGATGCTGGTAATGGTGAAATGGTGGTGGTGGTGGCTGTGAAGTAATAAAGAAAGAAATTTGTTAAGGGATAAGGTTTTTAAATGAAAAATGATATTATAAGTGAGGGTATTAAGGTAATCAGTATTTTAATGGATAAGGTTTTTAAATGATAGGGGTATATTTATTGTTGTGTAAGGGTATATTTGTTGGGTGTCAAAACTAAGGGTATTTAATTAATATACCCATAATAATACTCATTCTCTCTGATTTTGGAAAATAATTGAGAAATTGGGTCTATTGCCCAAATATTTTTAAAACATGGTTCTAATGGACGAGTAAAAACTAGTATGAGTGAAATGGACACCAAAAAAATAGCAAGAATGAATCTGGATTCATCCTGGCTTAAACTTAAAAAATAGCAAGGGTGAAACTGAATGCATCTTGATGTAAATTAAAAATAAGAAAAAGTATTTAAAAATGGGTAGGATGAAATTGTTTACATCCTGGCTATTTTTACATTCTCTTCCATTTAAACAGTATCAAATTTTAAATGTCTTTTTCATCAAGGAACTGTCGTTATTGGGTTAATTGACCAATTTTGTGAAAATAATAATAATAATTTTTTTTCTTTCAATTTGACCTATTTTCATACTAAAATAAAGAAGTGATAGTATATAAATTTTTTCCCGAAAACAGGAGATAGTACTGTTCATTTTTTATTTTATTCTTTTTAAGCGAAAGAAAATTATTGCATAAAGTTAAGTGATTACATGATTTATGTCCTCCTGTAACTGAACAAAAATGTTATTTGGAGGATGTTGAATCCATAACTACTCAATTTCTCTACTCTAGCTGACTTTGATAGTTGGTCAATTATTTTATTCATTTCCTTTCGAACATGCATACACTGTCAGGAATGATACTTTTTAAACAAACATTTAGTTTCAGAAACTATGTTTTGCGGTTTTCGGTCTATGTTGGAGACATCCTTGTTTACCGCATCAACCAAAATTTGCGAATCTAACTGAAAGCAAACCTTCTCCAGGTGCAATTCACTAGCCCACATGTGTTCTTCCATTCGACCGTAACATTCTGCTTGATTGGTACTCTAAGAGTTAAGCCAGTTTCCAGGTAAGTAGAGCAGTATGGACAAAAAGAATAATTATGAGGCACTATATTACCAAGATTGTCTCTATAATTACCGAGCTTGTTTCTTGTTGGAAGAATATTTTGAATACACTTTCACAAGAATTGTTTAATCCTTGGCAGCATATTAAGACTCCAAAATTTCTTGAAAATCTCCTGCATTCTGATATTAAGAGTATGCGTACCATACTTTTCTTCGTACATTCTCCTATACATTTGACTTAGCAGAAAATTTTCCAGATTTCTCAAGTAACCAGATAAATCTGTCTTCACATTCAGGATGGGATTAGAGTAATATCCCAAGTGTATGTACCCTGAGATAAAATTTGCCAGACATATTGATACTGACTTGGGTTTACAACATTAGGTGTTGGAGTAGGTGCCCATTGCAAATAGTATAACCATTTGTGCTTCCATATCTGAATTTTCTGCCAATCACCCAAACACCAACAACTGTTTCTTTGAATAAATGGTAGCTCTGAGCTGATACTTCTCCAAGACCAGGTTGAGTTTCCTTTTGGTTTTAAAAGAAAAAAGATCATCATCTGGAAAGTATATGGATTGCATAGATCTCTTTAAGATTTTCGTTGAAATGTGAAAATTCTACCGCAATTCAATGTGGAAGGAAATATATATTGTGTTACCATTTTTGGATTTCATGGATAATTTTACTCTTCATGTTTTGGAGTTGTTAAATCCATTTACATTTACCATGTAATTTCCATTATTTGATCTGTAACAAAGCACTTTTAATTCTGGGAAATAACTGAGTTCTTTTCATTTCATAATTTCATTTCACATAGGGATTATGTCTGGCCGAAATAAGCAAAGTAACTCAGGTAGAATAAATAAAATATTGGAGAAAACCATAACTGAAAAAGAGATGGGATAGACACAATTGGAGTAGTGTTATTTCCACCCTTTTCCTATAATTATTTCTACATAATCTCGGCGGTTATTCAAGAAGATTAGGTGGAGCCAAATGTTTGACAAAAATTTGTCGTAGAGGTATGTGTTTCTATCTTTAGTTGTTTATAGTTAAATTTAATGTTAGCTTGTCATTACATAATGTATAACTAAACGAAAAAGGAAATTGTAAGAAGAAATTTTTATCAATGAATTATCCACAGATAATTCTTTTAAGCACTGGAAGAACTCAACCTTTCTTGATTGAATGTAGATATTTAAAGGTACCATGAAACTTTTGCACTTCCTGTCGAGTGATGGATCATAAGGATGCAAAATGTCCTACTTGGAAGCTCAAACAGAAAGCTATTAAGGAAGCAGCTTCTTCAAACGACAAATACACTCTCCCAGCTGTATCCAAGCTTATGATGCCACCAAAAGTTGCAAAACAACCAGCTTCTACCTCTTCTAATCAACTAAAAGATACCATCATGCCCCAAAGTGGTATAGTTCTAGATACTCAAGATGAATCAACTTTTGTCGTTGAAAATGATATTGGTAAATCAAAGGATAATGTTTATCACCATGAGAAAACTACTCAGAAAGGATTAATGAGTAATCTTCAGATGTGTATTTTCGTCAGTCGATCTACTGCTCTAAAAATCTTTGATGTTCGTCCGATTCAACATAACTCAACTCAAATGAACAATGGATTACCAGTTATTTTCAAACAAGTTACAACTCAGAATGTTACTGTTGAAACCCATGTCTCGACCCCTGAATCGGTGAATCGTGGTCCTATTCGTAACAGCCGCCGTGCTAACTCAGGCTCCTACCATCACTTGAGAAGAAGTCATTTCTGTAGCTGCTGAGCATGATGCCTTATTCAATCTGAAAAATAAGATTAACCCAAGATCCGATCTGAGGAAACACACTAGAGCCAGCTCTTCTAGTTTAGCCAGCATAGTGGTTATTCCCGAACAACATGAAGTGTCTGAACCAGATTATGCTCAACTTGTTCCTCCTATCACTAAATTGGGAGATTTACGTACCCTCAATTTATCAAAGTGCACCCTCAACACTCATTCTCTGGTTGATCCTTATGGTAGTTACAACGTTTCTGTCGACGGATTCCCAAGTAACGATGATATCTGCAATAATTCTCTTCACAATGCTGCTACTCTGAGTCTCGATTCTACTCAAGATATTTCTCAAGTGGGTGGTTCTAGAAATTCTTAGCTTGGTGATAGTTCTGCTCCTACCACTCAGGTAAACTCAAATCCTTCTCCCCCGCTATAGATAATATTAACACTCATAGCCCTATCAATCATTTTCATGTCAACAATATTAATTTGGTTTGCTGGAACATCAGAGGATTTGAAAAAAAAAACTGCTAATAAAGAACTTAGGTTGATATAGAAACATAAACCCTAATATCGTTTTTCTGTTGGAAACTAAAATAAACAAAGATTTGGCTGCTAGAAGATTAAGAAACATGGGATTTCCTTGTACTTTTAATGTCTCAACTCTCAAGTATTGAGGGGAGTGGTGGTCTTGTGCTTGCTTGGAAAAAAGAGATCCATCTGAACATTATTTCTTCGATCTTGAGGGGCATCTATGTCACATCTACTGACATTATTCACTCTAAACTTTGTCACATTCATTTCATATACGGTGAACCTAATAGCAGTCTAAGACAAGCCTTTTGGGAGAGTCAATGTCAACTACCACCTATACCACATCATGATCCAATTTTCTTTGTAGGAGACTTTAATACCCTCTTAGGTACTGAGGATAAGAATGGTGGTCTAGAAGTTAATGAATATGATTTTGAATACCTTAGATATTTTGTACTGTGTTTGATTTGCATGACCTTGGTTTTTCTGGTCCTAGGTTTACTTGGTCTAATATGCAACAAGGTTCTGACCTTATTCTTGAAAGGTTGGACAAATGTCTTATAAATCAATCTGCTAAAACTTTATTTCCCAAATTTTGTGTCAATAATCTACCTAGAGACTTATCTGATCATTTCCCCGTGCATATGGGTTTTAACTTTGAAGATATTTGTATGCCTAGGCCCTTCCACTTCATGTCTATGTGGATTGAGGATCCTACTTGTAGAGATATTATAGCTAAATCTTGGTCTACCAATGTTATAGGCTACCCTACTTATAAACTCAAAGCTAAACTCCTGAATACCAAGAAAGTCCTTAGAGATTGGAATAAATACTCTTTTGGTAATATTCAAACCAATATATCTACCACCAGGGGAGAATTAGTTGATATCTAAACTTCCAATCCCACTAATTCCAGCTCTATAGCTAGACTTAAAGCTACACTAGAAAACCTCTATAACCTTGAGGAACTCTATTGGAAGGATAAGTCTAGATAGGTTTGGCTTAAGGAAGGTGACAGAAATTCACCCTATTTCCATAGAGTTACCCTCTTTAGAAGAAAGATAAATGCTATTAGCTGGATTAAGGATTCTTCTGATACTATTCTAACTGATAGACATAGTGTTGGTAATTCATTCATAGATTATTTCAAAACTCTTTAGTCTAATCATCCTCAACAATTCCAAGATGAGATCCTTCAAGATCTCCCTGTCAAATTCTCTGAAGCTGATAATACTCAACTGAATTCTCCTCTTTCCCCAGAGGATATTAAGAATGATGTCTTTCAAATAGGAGAAAAAAAGGCACCAGAACCTGATGGCTTCACTGGTCTTTTTTTTATCAAAAGCATTGGGATATTGTTGGGGAGGTTGTCATTGATATGACCCAAACTTGTTTCAGGATTGGTCATATTGCTAAAGTCTTTAACCATACTAATATTGCACTCATCCCCAGAGTGCCTCTTGCAGAGTTGGTTTTTCAGTATAAACCTATAAGTTCGTGTAACTTCATTTATAAAACTCTCTCTAATACTTTAGCCAATAGATTAAAGCCTTTTATGAATAACATTATCTCCCAAAACCAAAGTGCCTTCATACCTAAGAGGAGTATTATTGATAATATTCTTCTAGCTAACGAGACCATGTATGTTGTTAATCACAATGACAAAGCTGAAGGCATTGATGCCATCAAGCTTGATATGTCCAAAGCTTATGATAAACTGGAGTGGTCCTTTCTTGAAAATGTTTTAAAAAAATGGGACTGTCTGATCACTGGATAAAACTTATTAACCAGTGTGTCTCCCCTGTTTCTTACTCAGTCCTCCTCAATGATAGTCCCACTGGTTTTTTCAAACTAGAAAGAGGACTGAGATAGGGAGACCCTCTTTCCCCTTATCTTTATATTATTTTCTCTGAGGCTCTATCTTCTTATATTGATACCTTCTCTTCTAAAGGATTGGTTGAAGGCATAAAAGTGTGTAAAGATGCTCCTGCTATGACATATCTATTGTGTTTGCTGATGATTCCCTCCTTTTTTCTAAAGCTACTATTAAAGACTTTAAGACTATCAAAGATTATCTCCAAAAATACTTCTTGGAATCTGGTCAAGAAATAAACTTTGATAAATCAGGAATTCTCTTCAGTAGGAAAATACCTGAACATAGAAAATCCCAACTTGCTAATATCCTGGATATCCAGAATAGGGATTTAGGAGAAAAGTATCTTGGTACCCCTACTGTTTTTCAAGCTTCTAAAATTCAAACCCACACATGGGTGTCCTCCAAGCTATTGATGCCAGAATCTCTATTTGGCTTCATAATCTATTGTCCCAAGCTGCTAGAATCACTCTAGTTAAACATATTGGTAAAGCTATTCCCTTATTTCAAATGGGAGATTTCCTTATCCAAAACATCTTTGTAGACAAATGGACTATCATCTCTGTATGTTTTGGTGGGGAGAAACCCTTGACCCAAAAGATAGAAAATTACATCTTTTGGGTTGGGATATCTTGTGCTCCCCTAAATCTGAAGGTGGTTTCGGATTTAGGAAAGTTGATCTTAATAACTTGGCCATGCTTGCTAGAAATGCTTGGAAAATTATTGAAAATTAGATACTGTCCTTAAAGCCAAGTACTTTCCTAGAACTGATTTCTTGAATGCCAAGTGCACTAGTAAGTGTTCTTGGACCTGGAAGTGTATGCATGCTATTAAGGAGCTGATCAAACCATTTATCTCATGGATTATTGGGGATGGTCAATTTATTGATCCTTGGTGTGACAAATGGATCCCTGATTTGGGTTTAACTTCACCAAACCCCTTAGTCCCACCTGATCCCAATGTTAAAGTTTCTTACTTCATTGATAATCAGTGTACAACTTGGAATGTTAATAGACTAAATACTCACTTTGATAATGCTTCTGTTAAGAAGATTATCACTATTCCCTTAAGCCAGTGATGCACTCCTGACAGGAGGGCTTGGGAACATTCAAAGACTGGTAGATTTTCTTCTAAATCTTCGTACATAGGAATTAGAGGCCTTAGGCCTTCCCCATGTATCAATCTTTGGAACCACATATGCAAAATCAGGGTTCCTTACAGACTCAAAATTTTCTTTGGAAAGCTGCTAGAAATACCCTACCAGCTAGATCTATTTTACATACTAGAATGCCAATGCATAATGTTGATTGTGCTAGATGTATTGATCCTCATGAGTCTGTCATGCATGCCTTAGTCCTCTTCCTTTTTCTAGTAGAGTTTGGTTTCTCAGTTCCCTTTGTGTAAACACTCAAGTTTTTCAAAATAAATCTTTCATTGATTGGTTGATTTTTTGGCTTGCTGACCCTGTGATTAAACTTCCTAATGAAGAACAAAGTCTCTTTGTTGTTGTCTTCTGGTTTATCTGGAGTAGTAGAAACAACCTTGTCCTCCAAAACCTTAAAGAAACTCACTTAGGAGTCTTATCTAGAGCTAGAGCTATGCTCTTGACTATGAAACCTTGTTTAACTACTTCTCCTGCTACTTTTGTTAGTCTGTGTGACAAATGGATCCCCCGCTCTTTTGGTTGGATTAAGTGTAATACTGACGGAGCCTATGATGATATATCTGGAGCTAATGGTGCAGGATATGTGATGCGGTATTTTGCAAGAAAAGCTTCCTTTTGTGCCTCCCTGGTTTTTGAAGTAAAATATGCAGAAGAAGCTGAAGCCAGAGCGATCTGGGAAGTCTTGAAGGAAGCTATGGAGGAAAAATTTACACATATCATCATTGATAGTGATGTTAAAAGTCTCATTGATCAATTTTCTTCTGGCCTGTTCGATGGTGACTCAAGAACAGATGTTGTCTTTAAGGATATTCTACTTTTCTCTTCTAGTTTAGTTGCTTGTGTTTTTTCATTTCAACCCCATTCTGTTGCACATGAGCTTGCTCAATAGGCAAAGTTGAACAATTTCTCTATGTACTATTATGTTCCTCCAGTTTGGCTTATACCAACTGTTGAGGGGGATCATTAGCTTGAAGGCCTTTGGTTATACAAAAAAAAAAAAACAGTTGGAGTAAGTTGCGGGAAATGGGCTATGTGCCATTAAAGTGTGGTAGGAAGATATATACGAATATGAGTTTGGTCAAACTGACACTAAAAGACTTAGTCAAATATGTCATTTACTTTTAACTTCATTCTTGCTTTTATCCTTTCCAATATATATTAATCATGATAAAAATTATAACTTTCAACATATAAGTCGAATTTTAATACAATTTATAATTTTGGAATGGGCTAGAAAAGATCTGCAAAACAAGATCCATTATTGATATGAAATTCGAATAAACAAATAAATTGAATCCAGACCGAGGATACATTATGCACTCATTTGCAACTTGGCCAAAACTTATTTCCAATAAGAATATACATTATGCACCTACGTGCAACTTGATCAAAATTTATTTCCTATGAATATGCATTATGTGCACCCAGGTACAACCTGGACGAAATCTATTTCCAATATGCATTATGCACCCAGGTGCAACCTGACCAAAACCTACTTCCTATAAAACATGCATATGTCTTCGAGTGCATCTTGTGTATGTCGATCGTACTAATCACCTGCAATATATTATACATAACCAAAATTACTACTGATAAATCCACCATCATTAGCATAACATTCAACATCAACAAAACATAAATATTAATGAACAAAAATAAGAGGATCAAAAAAAAAAAATCAAAAAAATATACATTATGCACTGGGGTGCACCTGGGAGAAAACTATATCTCCTATAAAAATATGGATTATGCACTCAGGTGCATTTTGTGTACTTCGTGGATAAATCATTATTTATCCTAATATAATCACAGACACAACTAAGTTCATGATCTCGAGCAATAAATCCACTACCATTACCCTCATATTGACCATCAAATTATCAACTAGAAACAAGTGTTAAAGAAAAATAAAAGAAAAAAAACAATAAAAATTTGAAAAAGCAATATACATTATGCATTCGGATGTAACCTGACCAAATTATATTTTTCTGTCATAATATGCATTATACACTTAGGTGCATCTTGTACAACAAAACTTTGTCCAAAAACCCATCAAATTCGCATATCAAAACACACATATCCCACTGCCAAATTTCACATCAGGCAAGTACCCCCTTTGTGATTCAGTGGAATTTTATTGTTCTCATCCTGTTTTCCAAACCTAGAACTCGCAATTTTTACTGCCTTTTTTCACTTACTCATTCAGACCTTTTACACGAGCACCTTGTATGTGAGAAACTGATGATCCAAATACGAGCTTGCTGTTGATTTTCTAAACTCATTGTATTCCCTACATCAAACTTGAATCAGAGAACAAACCAAAAAATTTCTAATCATTCATAAGCCCTAAACACTTCGTAAACAAAATATCTATTATTTTTTCGCGAAACTTAACCAATATATGACATTATTGAAAAGGAGAGGTAACTACTACACCACAAACTCTTTCGTTTGGAAACCTATATGGACAATCCTTGAATAGTATATATGTTCAATTAATATTGTCTTAACAAGGTAAACCTATATATATATATACACACACACCCAAACTGTTCATGAACCTAATTCCAACAAGAACAAGTCTTGTATTCTATATTTCGAGATACGAATTTAACAAGTATGAATCTTATAGGTTCTTTACAGTTGAGTTCAATTCACTCTATCAGGATTATTAAATATCACATTAGTTTCATGTTAATTTCACTCTCCATGTTTTGGAGTTATTAAACTCATTTACATTTACCATGTAATTTTCATGATGTAATATGTGAAAAAACACTTTTCGTTTCGAGAAATAAATAAGTTTTTCTCATTTAGTTTCATAATGAGATTATGTGCGGCAGAGTAATGGAAGTAATCGGAATCAAAGTTATTCAAATAGGTTTTTTTAAGTATATGAGATGTTGGAGGAAACCATAAAAGAAAAGAAAAAGAAAGGATATGAACCAGTTGGAGTAATTTTATTTTCACTTTTTCCTCTAATAACTATTCATATCTTTAGTGTGCAACACAGGAAAACTAGTTAGAGTCCAATATGCATGGTGTAATGGGGCTACTTTTTTTATATTTTTTTTGGCTATTCTACCTAAAAATATTACATAAGCCAATTTATCGATAAAAAAAAATATTACATAAGCGAACTTCATTTTGTTAAGTTGTTAGCATGTCAACTTATAACACAACTAAATGGAAATGAGAATTTTTGAAAAATTATTTTTGTCAATAAACTATTTAACTAAGTTTACCTTGAATCAATTTGTATCTTGATCGGCTCCCTTAAAGATGTGCTTACATCTGTCTCTCTAAAATTGCAAGTTGATTCTCTAAAATTCTGCTGAAATCAATTCGCAACAGAACACTTTTCACTCAAATAAATAAATAGATTCTTCTCATACTCAATTTCATATATGAATTATATGTTGAGGAGATTCTACTACGTGGGGATCTAGAAATTTAACTAAGACTTTAAGAGTAAGGGATATGCAATGGGTGTTAAAAAAAAAATCGTTCACTCTCAAATTTAACGTGAAATTAGGTAAATGACTGATTTTAAGACCATGGAAAAAGAAAGGGATATCTTAATTTTGGGTCTCAACTTTGTAACCAGAGAAAGCTTCATATTAGAGTTTGGGTCCCATGATTTGAGTTAACCGTCTTGACAGTTAGGAATCTGGTTAAATGCCAAAATGACCAACTCAATATTAAGTTTTAACTTATTTACTAATTTAGTCATTACGCTTTCTGTTAAACACGTGTGCGGCGGAGAAGCATCCAATGATTAAAGGCAGATGTTGGTTTAGAAAAATACCCAAATTTTTTTTCTTCGGATTTTCTTGTTTTCATAAGCAACGCCGGCGACCAATTTCACTTGTCACCTGCACCACAACCAATTTCACTCTCCAAGACTCCAACTTCCACTGATCCCGAAAAACTCCGATCATTTTGCCACCAAATTACTTAATCTATTAACCCTTATTATAACATTTGTATCGTATCAAGGTATTCAGGAAATTGCTTTGTGACAATTGACAAAAGAAGATTAGCTCCACCATCACCACTACCAAACATAAGTGACAAAAATTATTGATCCAAGTCTTCAAAAGAGCAACTAGCTAGCTAATCTTCAGAAAGAATTGCGACACTCAATATTGTAAGTTGGTTGTTTTAATGGAGATCTACAACATCAGCAACAAACCACCACCACCAGAACTCCAGCCATCCCACACCCACCACCATACACACATTATCCAACCAAAAACTAACTAACAATCAAAATTTAAAAGTATAAAACAAAGCCCACATTTCAAAACACGAATCGGATAAATATTTTCTGTCAGAAAAGGAAGAAAAAAAAAGATGAACAAAGAAATATTAGGGCAAAAAATAACTTTAATCTCTACCGTATTGAAAATGGGTTTTAGGATCTATTAAGAAGACATTTTAGGTAGTTCGTTTTTGAGTTTACTAATTTGACTTTTTTCAAAGGTGAAGACTCCATTGTTGATGGCGGCGATAGAAAAGAAGATAACATGATTTTATCGGTCAAAATTAGGATCAACCCAGTATAATCGGTCGAAAAAGTAGTTTAGTTAAAAGGAATAAATAAAATAAGTCATTATAATTGGGTGGCAACGCTGGAGTATACCGGATAAGAGTGATTAAATAATTAATATTTTACATTGGATCTTGATATTTTTATTGAAATCTCAAATATCTTAAAGATATAAATTTTCTTTACCGATGACGGCTAAAATTCTATCTGATACCCCTAGGTAAAATTCCATTTGAACGAAATCATTGAATTAGATGAATTTTCTTTTGGACGTCTGTATAAATCAAATTAATTAGTTGTAGTTTGGCATAGTGTTTTCCTTTGTACCAGTTTTTAAGAAATAAACCGAAAAAACAAAATTATACTCTTCTCACTTTATTCACACAAGATTAAACTCCAGAAAATCATCATGATAGAATTCTAATCTACCGAGATAGCAAACGAATTTTTTTCCAAACCATTTTAATCAAATCCTATAAATCAATAAACACCCATATCTTGATTCCAATAAATCAATAAACACCCATATCTTGATTGCAATTGAAGATAAAAAGATCAACTTGATCAAATCCAACAGAAACAAATCTTACTTTTTCTGATAAAAAAAATACAAAACAAAAACAGATCTGACAAATCAATGAATACCCAAGTCTATTGGGAGATTCACGATAAATTGCTTGAACATAGCTAGAGAAATTGCTAAGATTTTAATTAATGAACACCCCATTCTTGCTTTACCCTGATTTCATCATTCTTACTTTTTCCGGATGTCATTCATCAATAATGAAATTGGTTTTTTGATTTGTTAGAGAATATGATCTCATTTTCATGAAATTGTACCACACATCTTATAACAGGATTTGCTGTTCCGTTTCGTTATTTTCTGCGTACGGAAGAAGAAAGAAAAGTGAAGGAGATGAAACAGAAAGAAAAACGTGAGTTTTTATTTTATTACAAGGGGTAATTACGGAAATACGTTCCTCATATGTATAATTAATGTTATAGCGATTATTCCGATACATTACACCAGAAACCTAGATAAATGTCTAGGTCATTAAATGTCTCTTATCATTTATACAGGTATATAAGATAAGAGAACCCATTATAAAAATAAAGTTCCCTAACAGTCAAAATGGTCAGCTCAAGTCATTGCATGGTTTCTAAAGGCTGATACCACTTCTGCTAGGGGCGGGTACCAATCCATATGGGATAAAGTAATCTCAGTCGTTGTATCCTGGATTGGTACCCGTCCCTAGCAGAGGTGGTATCAGCCTTAAGTAATCGTGAAGTCACGGGATCCAAATTCTAATATTGAACTTTCTAGGACCCAAATGCTACTCTGGTCATAAAATTGGGACCCAAAATCAAAATACCCCAAAAAGAAATATAACACACTGAGAGAAAGTCGAGTGAGACTTGGCAAAGTTACATATTTGATAAGCCACGTGGATGGATAACCCCAGTTTTAGGCAACAAAATATATTTTCTCATAAACACATTAGTCGATTGTCTACAATTCCACTGATAACTTATATTTTCCAACAACAAAAAAACAGCTAGATTTCAGTCCCTATAAATAACACTAGTCATCTTATTCTTAATTTGATATAAGTTAAGGAAGATTATAACTTTTTTTCTTTGGCATTTACGAATCTTCGGGGATATCTAAACTTTTGGAAACTTGACTATAATCTCACATTATAGTTTCATGTTAGTTTCACTCTCCATGTTTTGGAGTTGTTAAACTCATTTACATTTACCACGTGATTTCCATGATTTGATCTATAACATAACACTTTTCATTTTGTGAATAAGTTTTTCTCATTTGGTTTTTCATGTTGGGATTATGTGCCGCAGTAATGGAATTAAACAAAACAACTTGATTCATGCAGGTTATCCAGTAAATGAGATATCGGAGGAAACTATGAAAAAAGAATTGGGATATATAAATCAAAATCATAATAACGTTATTTCCCCTTTTTCCACATGTACATTCGGTGGTTGTTTAAGAAGATTAGGTATAGTCAGATGTCTAGCAACAGTTTGTTGTGCAGGTACCTTTTAGCCGTTTCTAATTAAGGATTGTAGAATTAAACACTTTAGGTTGTTAGCAACTTAGCATGTTATAACATACATAATGTAACTAAACGAAAAATGCAAATGTAAAGCCTTTTTACTTATTTTAATATATGTGACATGGTACAAAAGATAACAAGCCAAGTAGCGACTCTCCTATTGAAACTAGTAGGTGTGGAGGGGACTCGGACAAGGTTGTCTTCAAGTACATGAGATATTAAAGGAAACTATGGAGGAAAAAAAGTTGGAATAAAAACCAGTTGGGCTTGGAGTAGTGTCATTTTCCATTTTCTTCTATACGAGGCAAAAGCCCATATTGCTTTGTGAACAACTCGTCTATTCCTTTTGTTTCCTCGAGGTAAACTTAAGAAACCTGTTTTGAGGCATACTTAAAATATTTGAGGCATACCAAATTATTAGCCGAACCTAACTTAAGAAACTTAAGCCCATAAATTCGGCTGATAACTTTTCAATCGAATATGTCTCAAATCATTTTGAGTATGCTTCAAAATAGGTTTCAAACTTAATGTTAGGCTTGTAGCATGTGAAAATAAAATACAACCAGCGAGAACGGAACCATATGGTTGTATGAAATGATGATATCATAAAGAATTTTTGTCAAAAGATAAAAGGAAGATAAAAAAGGAAAAATCAAATTTTGAAATTCATAGGTTCCACATACAATTACGAGGACTAGATGACTGGTCAACATTTATATATACCAAACTTCACATGTATAACTGCAACCGAAAAGGTTATAAGACAAAAAAGAATCAAAGTAACACGATCAGATGGTGAGCAAGAGTTTTCCGATTTTTTATTTGTGTTGCTGGTTATCTTTTCATTTTTTATTCATTCTTCGGCTCAATTGACATGTCTCGGTGAAGGCGAAAAATGTTCTGCTCCGATGGCTGGCAGTGATGAATTAGGCTACACTCTAAATCCTTTTACTTCCGATAGCACTTTCATTTGCCGAAAATGCTACCCTGTAGCACTTTCGGGTTGTGTACTTCTCCCCCGTTATTGTGCTGGGGACCAGACCTGCAAAGGTTGGTTTTTTAGAACGTGTCTTAATTAGCTAAATCGTGTAAGAATATGATAAGAAACGAATTAGTTTCTTATTCAACGGCCCGTAGGAACAAGCTCAAAAGGTTATGATTTTAGGAACCAATAAACCAAACAGTAACACTTTTATTACAGTTGAACCTCGATAAATGAATGTTCTCGGGACCAAGAAAAAATATTCGTTTAGCGGGATTATTTATTTATTTATCGATAAACGAATATTTATTCATTTAGACAATATTTTTTTAATTAAGAAGTTAAATTGTATACGAGAAAATGTACAAGTTAAATTGGTCAAAATTCTTATCAATAATTCAATTAACATTCATTTTCTTTTGAATTAACTGGTGTCATTTCTAATTTACTTTATAGAAATGTGATGGACGTCGAACATCTTTTGAAATATCCTAACAAGAATGATCCAGTTATGGAGTCTCCAACAGACGAAGAAATTATTGAGTCAGTAATGAATAATGAGGATGATCCTGAACCAGATGATAGTAGCATAGTACCAAATGTGTCATCTAAAGATGCTTTTCAAGCGATGGTCACATTAAAAAATTACTTGTTGCAACACGAACAAAATATTCCAGAAAATTGTGCAAGCATTGTATAAAATTAAGGATACAGTGCATTTTGGTTTGGGTGGAAGAAAAAGACAATCAACCATAGATGATTTTTTTTGAGTTCATTCCTACATATATTTTTATGTAAAATTTTCTGATTATGTATTTTGGTTTATTTTTATATATATTTTTTATATATAATTCAGTGATTATTCGTTTGTATTTCTATAGGGCCTTTAAGGATCCAATTTTTTTTATTCATTAATGCATTAAGCGAGGTTATTCATTTATCACCTTGGCCCAAATCGGGACCGGGCGAGGTTATTCATTTATTGAGGTTCGACTGTAATATTTTTCTTGTTTTCTTGTTATCATTAATGAACTGCTAACGCCTATTTATAGGTTACATTACTTGGAAAATAAGAAAACAATACTACTCCTAAAATACTATTTCAAACAAATATAAACTCTAAATAAAATAATTAAATACTTAAAATATAATAAAATACCTAAATAAATATATTGTCTTTAATAACAAATAATTTATGCTTATCCAATGCCTTGTGCTTCCATTGGACTTGTGTGCTCGCTGCTTCCTCCACCTGCTAACCAGGGTGGCTTCCACAATCTTGAGAGACTTGATCCGAATAACGGACTCCGAAGACCACATATGCTCAAGTGAGGTACCGGGTCAACACTGTTGACATAGCGGATAAGACGTGGTCTTATCATTCCACCCTCCTTAAATGGGACTTTGCTCTCAAAATCCATTAATTATATATGCACACATAGGTTCCGAATACGGTCTTATCATTCCGCCCTCCTTAAATGGGACTTTGCCCTCAAACTCCGTTATATATGCACAAATAGGCTCCGAATGTGGTCTTATCATCCCACCCTCCTTAAATGAGACCTTGCCCCCAAGGTCCGCAACTATAACTTTCTTTTCTTCTATCATCGACTCGGTGCATGTTACTTCGATAGTATCAATCGCACAAACATCTTCAACAACCTCTACTGATATATGTGATGATGTAGAGTTCAAATCATGAATTATTTCAATTTTCTCATATTTAGCTACTTTAGCGGATTGATACTTCTCGTAAGTCATCTCTCCAAATTTATATAGTATACTACACAAAAAATTGTACCAAGAGTTCATATAAAGAGTTTCTCATTCGTACCATTTTAATGCATTCCCTTCGAGATGTGCAACGGCTATTGCAGTTTTCCCATGCAGTGCAATATTATTACACTCAAAATATGCTTCAACTTTAAATAACCATTTTATTGCATCTGTACCATCAAAAATTGGAAGAACTGGAGATGGAATTTTATTTCGGTATTTGCTGGACCAAGACATATTGGTGTGGAAACTAGATGGAACTGTTGGGTGGTGTGATGTGAGCTTGACAATTGGGATAACGGATAATGGGCTTAACTGTGGGATCGAATGGATGAATACCAGATAGTTGAACTAAACGGTCCTGAACATAAATATGGTGGTGCAACAGCAGGGTTAGGGGTGAGCGTGGGCCGGTATGGACCGGTTTTCACCTCATCCGCATCCAATTCAATTCACTACGGATTTCAAATTTGGCATCTGCATCCAATTCAACATCCAACGGATGAACGGATTGGTTGCGGATAATCCAATGGATTTGTGTTAGTTAAAATTTATAATGAAAAAAATAAAGCCAATACAGATGACTCCTTATAGAACCTACACATTATATATAGAAGTGTCATGAACAACACTCCAAGCAAACACCTTAAAAATTCCAAAATCGTCTATATATTTTCAAGAAACTATATAAATGTCCTTAATAAAATGGGTATGGATGTCCAACGGATTTTCAAGGTTGCATCCAAACCCAATCCGTAATCCGTTGGATTTCAAAAATCCCATCCGCATCCAAGCCATTAGCGAACGGTCCGGGCATCCATCCGCACAAATACGGTTGGTCCCGGTTAAATCCACGGATTACGGATAAAATGCTCACCCCTAAGCAGGGTGTATATTTAAAAACGAATATTAAGGGATGATTTATACACGTCACGTGTAAGGTGAAACTTAGAGCTTCTCCAATGATGTTGTGTGTGTTTCCTAGGTGGATTTACAAATAAGACATCCTTATTCCAATGTTAACTTAAATTTAGGGGGAAAAAATAATTCATCTCCAATGGTGTTAGTTGTGATCTTTTTTTAATTAAAAGTAAATTTTATTTTTAGTAATTTTAAGATTTTATTAGAACTAAAAATGATTGTTTAATATATTGGAATTAAGTTTAGTTAAGTAAAAGCTTACTAGGATAGCTTGACATTATCAAGGTGAATGTCTGACATTCATCTTGAGAATGTCTAACAAAAATTAAGCCATGTCATATTCACATTGATTTAAGAAATTGGATTGGAGAAGAATTTTAGGGAAAATCAATGTGTATCCTATGTGGACTTAGACATTTATCATCACATACATTCCATTGGAGAAGCTCTAATATACTGCCTAGGGTTCCACAACTAATGTGAAGATAGTTATGCGCAAGAGATTAATCTTACCTATATACGGAACCACAAAACACCAAGGATACATTATTTATATGTCCATACTTTTGACACCCAATAAAAATGTCCTTATACAATAATAAATATGTCCCTACTTAATAACCTTATCCATTTAAAATTAGATTACCTTAATACCCTCACCCATATAATATTTTTTTTTATTTCAAAATGCAACAAATTTCTTCCTCTACCACTTCACCACCACCACTAGCACCACCACTACCAACATTCAACTACCATTCCACCACCACCGTTCAACAACTGCCACCTACCAACCAACACCACCACCACTCCTTCACCACCAACAGTCCTCCACCACCACTAGTCCGCCGCCACTGGTTCAGATATTTTTGTATCCACAATAGGAGTTGATCCAAATAAAAATAGAACCAACAGTAGAAGTTGATCCAATTTAGGGATCAACAACGGTAGTTGATCAAAAAAAAGGATCAAGTTGATCAAATTTAGATGATCAACAATGATTATTTGATCCACTAAATTGGATCAACAATGAAAGTTGATCCATGTAAATGGAGTGAACTTGGCGTGAGTCGAACACGCATCATCTGACATGGAGTCAGTCATGCTTCCATTGCACCACAAGTTCAACATTGGAAGAAAATTACATGATTTAAACTACAAGCATGATTTAAACTACAAGCATGATTATACTTATCTAAGTAAATGTTGTCAACAATAGGAGTTGAAAGGATCAACAACAATAGTTGATCCCATAGAAAATTGGGTCAACAACAGGAAATGATCCAATAAATGGGATCAACAACAGTAGTTGATCCCATAAAAAATTGGGTCAACAACAGGAGTTGATCCCATAAATGGATCAACAGTCGTAGTTGATCCATAAAAATTGGGTCAACAACAATAATTGATCCCATAAAAACATATAAACAACAACAATTGATCATCACCTGTAGCTTCATAAACAACAACAACTTCATAAACATATAAAAACTCCATTACAACATTAAAAATCTAATCCATAGTGTGTAATAGTGAGACCAGTGAAGGAGTTCCCATTTGTCTGTTGAAAAAACAATTCAGTATACAATTGAAACAATCATGGATTAAAATGCATACCTTTTCCATTGTCGTCGTCACCACCATCATTCTAATCATAGATCTGATATTTTCCGCCTCCTGCTCCACTACCACCACCACCGTCTTCATCATCTAATAGAATAAAGATTTTATATTTTCCTCCACCACCGCCATGACCATCACCTCTATCATCGTCGCTATCATCAACAACAACACCTGGCGGAACAAGAACAAATATCATACTCCACCACCACCATTTTATATCACCGCCACCACCATCATCATAATCAGCTAATAAAATAGATATTTATGAAAATAAGTAAGAAAATAGATCTGATATCCTCCACCACCAAAGTCATCACCATTAACGAAGACAAATAAAACAAGGAGAAACGGCGGTGATGGTAGTGACTGTTTTTGGGAGGAAAAACAAAGTGAAACTTTAGATCTGAAATTAAATATAAAGGAACGATGTCTCTGTAAATCTTATCACGGATATTTTTTGTATTAAAAATATAATTATTTCCTTCTAGAAAGGGGAGGGACATTATTATTGTTTGGAGGGATAATTATGAAGGCCCACTAAAATGGGGATATATTTTCAATTTCCACAAACACCAACTCGCTGATGACGACCTACTCATCACATTTAAAACCTCTACGGAAAACAACAATCATCTAAAGAACCTGCTGCAATCTTACAGCTCATCAGCGGGGCAGGTGATCAATACTTCAAAATCAATAATTATACATCACCCAAGATTGGAGCAGCATAAGGTATACATTCTACAACAGCTTTTCGGAACGCCAACCATATCACAACCCCAAATCTATCTGGGGTCCAATTCAAGTCGGGAAGAACTTATCGTCACATCTTTGAGCCCCTCCTACAACGATTAGCACGTAAAGCGAAAGGACAGACGACCAAATGCCTAACGAATGCCGGAAGGTTAGTTCTCATTAAAATTTCTCTCACACCCACCACAAACCACATTATGCAAAACCAACTTTTACCCATAACTGTCCACCAACAAATAGACCGAATCACAAGAAACTTCAGTTAGAATACTTCATACTTTAGGTGGTGATAAATTAACCAAGCCAATAACAGAGGAGGGACTAGGCATCAAGAAAAGTAGCGAACACAATAAATCTCTATTGTTGAAAAGAATTTGGAGCTTGCATGAGAAGAAAGATTCCATCTACACTATCCTATGTAACGAGAAATACCTAAATAACCATCCAATTCTTCAAGGAACCACCACCATCGCACCTTCAGCTAGCCACAATGGAAAAAACTGGCATCCCTCATATCGACAGTTCATAAGCACATTTTCCACCAAATAGGAAACGGTTTGACAACCCTTATTGAAGCTAACTGCATCCCACATTCTACAAAACTAGATCCAACATAATGCTACCCTATTCATATGTTAGCAAATATCATTGATCCTATCTCTCATAATTGGATCCACGACAAACTAAACACCCTCCCCCATCTTCCCTCTCAAAAAATTAGAAATATCCACCTCCCACAAAGCAACACTGAGGATAAGATCATCTGGCCACACTCCAATGGTTACAAATGCTTAAGCCAAGAAGTAATACAACCTCAGCAGAACCCACTCCCAGCAACCAAATTCCTTTGGACGTTACCATGTCCACCAAAAATTAGGCTTTTCTTGTGGAAAACAATTAATGAAGGTCTACCAACCTTCACTATCTTAAAAAAAATCCACCTCGTCAACTCCAACATTTTCCTTTGTTGTAATTCCGATATAGAATCAGCTGATCACTTACTCTTACGTTGCCCGGTAGCGATTGCAACTTGGAACACCTTACTTCATCAACTCACAAACACCCAAAATACTTCCACTACAATCCCAAATACAATAACACCTCAAACAACCATATCCCAACTCCTACAACAACAATACCCTCCCGCATTCATCACCTCTTGTTGTTATCTCTTCTGGTCACTCTGGTTGACACGAAA
Source organism: Papaver somniferum (assembly GCF_003573695.1). Classification (NCBI taxonomy): domain Eukaryota; kingdom Viridiplantae; phylum Streptophyta; class Magnoliopsida; order Ranunculales; family Papaveraceae; genus Papaver; species Papaver somniferum. The sequence continues at coordinate 167,484,057 of NC_039365.1, forward strand.
CGATTTTGTCTACCGACAAAAACAGGCAACAAAAAATGACATTTTATTTTCAGCCTTAAAGCAACAACATGAGTATATTTGTCTCAAGAATCCCTACCACCTATTCTTCCAGGCGACTTACCAACGTTCACTACCTCGAGAGGAAACAGAACAACAACAACAGTAATGCTAGGATGGTCTTGCCCTAATTCGGATTGGATTAAAATTAACACAGATGGTGCTGCAAGGGGTAACCCTGGAATTGCAAGGGAGGAATTCATTTGCAGATATTCAGAAGCAAAAGTCATAATGGCTATCACACAACCACTAGGAATTACCACTGCTTTAATTGCAGAAACCTGGTCGTTGCTGCTAGCCACAAGAACCACGACAGATAGACAATGGATGAGAGTTCTTTTCGAGACAGATTCTGAAAATCTCATGCGCTTCATTACCTCATCCGAAGCACCACCGTGGTATTTATCAGGAATGATAACAGAAATGAAGAATCATATCAATCATAAACCACACACAACCATCCAACACAACTACAAAGAGGGAAACCAAGTGGCGGATGGACTTGCCAATCATGCAGCAGATGGAAGCCCCGCAGGGAATCTTGGAACCAAAATTTGGGAACATACAATCCCAAGTTTCACTAATCAAATTGTACTCAACGACTCCATGAGTACTAGATACCCTCGTGTAATCTCCTCCTAGTTCGTTTAATAAATTTATGCTTCAAAAAAAAAAAAAACTCGCTGATGATGACGTGCGATTGGTTTCTTTAATAATTGCTTCACGAAACACCAGACCCGGACTAACGTTTAATCCTGGAGTTGTAACTTGTAATAGCTTTTGTGTTGCTGTACCCAACAGGTATGATAAAGCCCTTGCGCTGTTGTCGTACTTCAGTATTTCCACGAACCTTTTTTTTTTTGTTTTTTCTTTATTTTTTCCCTTGATGAATACGGTGTATATGATGGTTGTGATAATGAGTTTAGTTGTTATGATTGGTGATAGGGTAGCGGAAGTGAGGATAAGAAAGAACTTGTCTGATACCAATTGATAAGAAACGATTAGTTTCTTATTCAATGACCAGCATGAACAAGCTCAAAAGGTCATGGTTATCTAATGCCTTGTGCCTCCATTGGACTTGTGTTCTCGCTGCGCCGTTCACTTGCTAGACATGGTGTCTTCTACAATCTTGAGAGACTTGATCCAAATAGCGGACTCAGAAGACCACATATGCTCAAGTGACGTACCGGGTCAACACTGTTGACATAGCCGATAAGACGTGGTCTTATCAGAATATTGTTGATGGTGATAGGGTTTAATTTCATTAGTGTTTCCGGAGAAGCAGCTAAAATGTTGTTATATTGTTTATCATATTTCCCTGGCCAAGCTATAAAGTCACTGGCATAGTCTCCAATAAATTGATTTGAAGTATCAGACCATGAGTCCTTAGCCACTCCCCTTGTTTCAAAAAGATAGGTTTGTTTGATTTTACAATTAAGAAAACTAATCATTTGAGCATTTTTTTCGATGTTTCTTCTTAATTTATCCTTAAGAAAAAAGTGGTCCTCTTGATATCTTAAAGAGAAAAATAAGACAGAATTAATCATTAAATTTGTTAAGAAAAATATGTGGTCCCCTAATATGAGCGAAGTAGTAGTCAGTCACTACACCAAATTTTGGGATTAGAAACAGAACTCAACCGTTACGAATCGGGGTTGTAACGTCCCTCGCCCGTTTCAAAAGGGCGTATTACAATTTTTCGCAACGGCAATGGGGCCATTACGAATTTTGTGTCGCAACGGCGTTCGTAACAGAGAGGAGCCGTTACGAAATGCCACGTGGTAACAACTGAGAGCCTTTACGACTTTTTTGTAACAACCCAGTCGTAACATGTAGAAGCCGTTACTACATGGCAGTTTAGTAACAGTTAAAACAGTTACGACTCAGAAAGGTGAAACAGGTTTTAGCCGTTACGAACGTTTTTGTAACATCAAAAAATTACTGCCAGGCAACATTGACCTGGTCAAAATAGGTCAGTATTGACCAATTTTGACCAGGTCAAGGCTAACTGGCAGTTCATTTTCTGCCGAAAATAAGCCGGAATTCTAAATGCAATACCCTGCATACACCTTTCAATACATTCATCATCCACACTCAACAATGTATTCATATCACATTCATATAAAAAAACAATTGAAATTTTTGTAAGTACCAAATTTTACTGAAATTTCTCTAAGTACCAATTTTTTTTTGTTAAGTATCAGATTTCTAAGGGAATACATGGAAGGTTCCAAATTTCTAATGGAAAACAGAAACTTACTAACTGCCTACAAAACTTGAATAACTGCAACTTACAAATCTTGAAGCTGCTTTGTTCTCCATCCTTTCTGATCAAATAGAGCATCATTCGATTAACCACAACTAAGCTATATATCCTTTGCAGGCTTGGTTTGTTGAAAGATTGGGCATCAAAAAACTCGATGAAGGCAGTAGGCAATCCTGCATAATACAACAGGTTGCATTATTATGACAAGTAAACTGGAAGAAATAATGTTCAAAATACGCAGCAAGTAAATGAAAACAAGCATAGGTGTAACAGCAGATAGAAAATTTACTAACCACTGGAAATGGTTGGAAACAAGATTCTCATTCCATCCCATCCACTTTGAGACCAGATACTAGAAGCTTCTCATAAAAATTATCGTCAGCTGAGCCAGGCAACTCGCAAAGTCTGCAATTACAAAGTTAATTACAAATAAAATGCAGACAATGAGTGCTAAAACTACAGGACAATGAGTCCATAACATAAATATAGTAAATAATTGCACAAGACAATTCCAACATCTCTGAAGGTCGCTGCATACTTGTTAGCTCTCACAGTGTTTGCATCTGGCTTAAGAATATCATCGATACATACCTTGGCAAGATGTATAGGTATAGGATCTCCATGAAACTGATTAGATAAAGAACCAGTACATAGCTTACCAGTTGCAACTACTTCACCCTCGTAATCCAGTAACGAACAAAGCGGAAAACCACGTACTCTTGATGAAGCTGGTGATTGAGTATTCCCAACAGGTGAACTTGTCGCAGCTGGTGATACAGTATTCCCAACAGGTGAACTTGTCGCAGCATGTGAACCTATTTGAGATGAAGCAGAAACACCGCATGGAGTATGCGAGGCTACATCTCTTGAGGTGCTGGGCACGTTCGAGCCAACTGATAAATGCAATCCTGCAAAATGTAACACCAATTTGTTTTGTATCTTAGATTTTTAGATATATAATGATAATGATGCAATAAGAGAGACAGACAGTACGAGAGGAACAACATGAGAGAGAAAGACTTACGAGAACCATCCAACCCCACAGCCAAAACACGGAAGCGGTTTATCATACAATCCTAGAGGGTGGTCATCTGAATCTTTTATCAGGGTATATCTACCTTTTTCACGATCACTAAAATCGCCAGCATCTGCTGCATCCAATATGATAGACATTGCTCAGAAATCTAATATACACTTTTCTGAAAGTATCAATGCCTATAGAGTGATATCACTATAAGATTAGTTGTCATGCAAACAAGTATAAAAACATTAAGGTAATACTTGGTTGTTCCAAGTCCAGATCAGTTTTCTATTCTAAATCCGGCACTGTTTTGAACTGTCCACACTTCTAACAGACACGGTGCATGGAACATAGACAAACTCAATTAAAAACACATTGAAATGATCTATGCTCATCCAAAAGTTTTTTTTCAAGAAAGCAGCGTGGTCAGGACTAAAGGATTCGCACTGCCCAAACTCGGATGAAGGGGATGAAAACAAACACAGATACAACAACATACCTTTTGAAACTGTATATCTAGCAGATGGTCTCAGAAGCTCCAAAACTTCTGAGGATATAGAACAACAAGATAGTATGTAAACATCTATCAAGTGAAGCTAATGATGTCCATCAAAGAAAATCAACGCACGCAAATGCAGCCATGTATATGGAGTAAGACATGCACAATTCAGTTTGATTATAACTCACTTCACTTTCAATATCTAACGCTCTTGTAAACATCACGAGGGTCTAGGTTTCGGGGTGTATAAAACAATTACCCTTGATTCAGATTAAACACCCAATAGCTCTTTAGAAAGATAGCAAACTCCTCTATAATTTTCGTTAAGACAACATGTACTAAGTCAAGCTCTAGCATACCTATAAAAGACCATAAAGATGCCTACTCACTGGAGTTACGAGTAAATTCCAGATTTCATGATAGACTCTAAAATCAAACAAAAATCTCTATAGATTGGTAATTCAATGTGCTGTAAACCCTACATAAGAAACTAAGGCCAAAACAAGCTGTAAGTTGTCATACTTCTTGAAAACAAAACTTCCAAAGTGCAGGACAGTTGATACACAAGCTGGCATACTTCAAATTACATAATCTTAACTGCGAAATTGAATATCGTGCTGGAATTCTTGTTCAAAAGATAACTGATACTTGACAGTAACAGTCCTAAGCTAGATTAAGAGACATATATGACAAAATCTCTGAAAAGCATAAACGTAATTTTGTAAAAGAGACATTAATGGTTGCAAAAGAGTAATATTAATTCCCACCTCAACTCCAGCTACTCAAACCTCAATCTTCGTAGTCCGCCATCTGAAATCCAGGGACACCTAATCATACAAGACAACCTGCACAGTGCAGTTTGATTAAAACTTGCTTCATCTTCTACTTCTAACATTCTTGAAAATAGCACGAGGGTCTAAGTTTCAGGGTGCATAAAACATTCGTCGTTGACACAAAATAAATACCCAAAAGTTCTTTAGAAAGATAACAGTCTCCTCTACAATTTTCGTTAAAGCGCCATGAAATAAAACGATCTCTAACCTATCTATAAATGTTCATAAAGATGTCTAGTCACCGCAGGTACAAGAAAATTTCCAGATATGATATTAAACACTAAAATCATCATAATTTAATCAACTCAACTCCAATTCAAGCAAGATCAGTCTCTGCAGATTAGTAGTTTCTAATTCAAGTTGTAAGTTTTCAAAATCTTTGAGAAAAAGAACTGCCAAGAGTGCCAGACAGTTGCTATACAAGCTGGTACCTTTCAAAATTGCATAGTTTTAACTGCAATATCAATTGTCGTGTTGGACTTCTTGTTCAAAAGATGGGCTAACACTTATCAGTAGAATCTTAGGCTAGTTTAAGATGTATAATGTCAAGATTTCTGGAAAAAAAAAAGAATTGGCCAAGAGTATTGAACAACAGATACTGTAATAGGTATGTCTTACATTAGTAGCTCAGAACAGTACACTTAATAACCCAATTGGTTCATCTTTCAAAGAACTGAATTTCACGAGAAGAACCTTATATCAGTTCATTACTTAAAGTGCCCTAGAATCGTGTCGAAATGTCACCTGACACAGTTCATTATCTGAAGTATTGCTGCGAATTTCAGTTCAATCAATTCTCATATCAATCTAAAAATTACAGTATCATGTGGTATCACAACAAATTTAATTCCAACCCCTAGCATAGTTCCATTCGAACCAGCAGCAAAAAATTATAAAAAAAAACTTCAAAAGAAATCTAAGATTCTTGGTGTTCAAACATTTCTAAGGATTCTCTAATCACATCAATACTTAGAGTTCCATTTCTATCATGATTCAGAGTCAGGAAGAGATGAAATCAAATTCTACATAAACCCTAAAATATCAATACTTGATCAAACAAAAAAATTGATAACGCTTTAGGGACATAATCGTTGAGCAAGTTATATAATTTTCAACTGTTTGAGAATATGAATAATCAAGGTTGAATCTTACTTCCAATCTTCAATCAGTAAGAACATAAGAAATCTATTTCTCTCACCCTTAAACTCCCTATCGATCGACAAGTTCTGCACACCCAAAAACCTCACTTTCAATCACTTAGGTTCATAGAAATGAAGCCCTAAAAAACAGATCGATTAAAAAAAAAAAAAAACCCTAAAAATCGAAAAACTTGTAACGATTAACACTTACACAGATCAATGATTGAAAGGTATTGAGAAGATTAAAGAGATTTCTGTGATGTTTCTCGGCTAATACGATCGATGATTGAAAGTTATCTAAACCCTAGTTTTATCGCCTGAAAATACGCATAGCAGAAGAGAGAAAAAAGTTAGATGAAAGTGAAACTCGATTTCTGTCCACTGCTAGCTTATCCATGGAATTCACGCATGTGAATGGCACACTCGTGGAAGGAAATATCCTTTCGTATAACCAAGTGTGGCTGCAAATATAATGCAAGGCGTGTGAGTCGCACACGCACATACTCAAGGTGTGACGACCCAAGTGTGGCCAAGCGTGTGAGTCGCACGCCTGAAAAAAAATTCGTAAGGGCTTGAACTTGTTACGAATTTTTAAAACTTTAGTAACGGCTATACTCTGTTACGAAATATTTGTAACGGCCATTTGTAAAGGGAAATTTGTAACGGCTTCATAGCCTTTACGAATTCCTGTTAATAATCCAGGAATTTGGTGTAGTGATTTGACTTTCCTTTTATGGATTCAAGCATACCTCTTTGATACGGTAACATACCCATGTTAGAAAACCTTGCCTATCTTTTAGAAACAGAGATTTTGATAATAGCACCATGATTCTTTTGAATTCAACTCTACAGTTGTAGTTGTTGTGTATTGAAGTAAGAGAAGTAAAAAAGAAAAGTAATTTTCCAAAATTTTTTTTAGGTATTATTGGCACCAAACAGTGAACAGAAAAAGCGCACGATATATATTGGTTTCATGTTTTGCCGTTGTTAAATCCATTTACATTTAGCACACAAAATTTCCATGAGATGACTTATAACACACACTTTCGTTAAGGGAAATCAATATAAAGGTTCTTTCCTCCTCCTTATTCCGTTTCATATTGGGAATATGGGTGGAGAAGTGATGGAAGTAGCAAAACCAAAGGAATTCATGTATTATATGGGATATCGGGGGAAACTATGGAGTAGTTGTTCAACAAAACTAGGCTGATTCAAAATCCCATGTTACTCCATGAATAGCTCATCGATTTCTTGGTAGTATCTTTTCTAGTAACTTGCTCTTTTTACACTCAAATAATAAAAGTAACCCTTGTTTTTCATCGTCAAAATCAAAATAATCAAGAATTGTTATATCATGTACAAATCATGAGGGCAAAGTTATGTTTAAGAAAAAATAAACATATTTCGTTGTGATATACAAATGTTTCGTTGTTGTTTTCTTACGTGTTCTGTTATAAACACCGATCACATTTTTTACACGTAATTTGGCCTTTGTTTATTGGCTCTCTTCTATTTTTTTTCTTTTTGTGAATCATTTGATTAGTTTTGTTTCGATTTTTACCTTAAGGCTCTAAAGCTAAACTAGATGACCATGTGTCCACGGTGGTGGCCGATCGAAATTTTCAAGATTCAGTTGTATGATTTTCTTTCTTTTCGAAGTTTCTACTTTTCACAATCTTTATTGGACGATTTTAAGGAGGACTTATGTGTGACGAGAAATGTAGTCATATCAAACACAAATTGTGTCACACAATTTTCATCTTCAACTTTTTTTTTCGATTTGATCACTTTTGAAGTTTCTTTCTCAAAATTCCAATGCAGTTCAAACATTAATGTTCTGATAGTAATCAATTTCTTTCCAGTGACTCAACAATATCTATGAAAATCGAGAATCTGATTGAAATTGAAAATTAAGAGTGGTGATGATTTTCTTTTTTTTTAATAAAATCATCAAATCTACCAAATTACATTGAACTTGTGCCATAATTCTTAACAAAAACGAACCCAATCATTCCCATTTACTAATACTATCTATTATACGATCTGATATCAAGTTATTTGGTCTCTCCAAAAAAACAAAGTCGAGATATTTAAGAAAGAACAGAGCACCTTCAACAATTTTGGGTTGAACACGTGTTGATCGTGTGTGTTGAAGAGGGGAGTAACGGGTCGGTATGTATGTGCATGATCCAACACCCATCTAAAGTTCTGATTGTTTTCCATCCCAGTTGTTTGCACCTAACTCGCTGAGTCGATTTTCCGACTCAGTATCCGGATCTGTTACGCACTCAAAACAACTACAAACCACTGTTTTCAAGTCTCATGTTCTTCTCATTTTTATCTCATCAAGTTTAATTTAAAATTGATATCTCTGCTACCATCTCGTGTATTCATTGGATCGGAATACACGAGACTGAAAAGAAAAGGGTGGAATAGGTATGAGACATAATTAACCCCTTGTGATGAAGTACAACACGACATATGGTTCAACTCGGTTATATAGACAATAATGGGTCGAGAAGTTTTACGTAACTATGGAATAGATTTTTCGCGATGAGTACTGCATTATCGAAAAGGCCTTGTCAAATGCATCCACCACTGGTAATTCCATCTTTCATCTTTTATCCTTTAGAAAGAGCTTCTTCTTCATCGACGCCTTCAAAAAAGACTTTCTGGACCTTCTTTTTTACCCATTGGGGTTTGATTTTCCACAATTTAGTGGGAACTAGACTCTTTTACTTGTACTGGAGAGCATCGGATACTTCCAATTTTCTGACAAGGTGTCGGTCGTTTTAATTCATATACAAGAACATCAGACATTCATGAATAATTGGTAGAAAAATTGAATCAAATAAAGTTAAAAGATATGGAAACTAGGCGTATCTACCAACTGGAGATACACAAAATATGAGAGAGCATGAATTTCAATCCTAATTTTTTAATCCATACTGGAACTCTGTCATCCTAGGATGCAATGGCTGACATAACCTAGTGCAAAGATATGGCGGTCACCTAGCGTAAAAATTATCTCCATATCATCAAGTCATTCAACAAAATCCTCCAGGTTATTAATGATATAGAAGATAATTTGATCATTAATGCTCTTAAGATCAAAGATTAAACCAATGATTTGGATACCAAAGTAAAGGATCTCAAGTTGTCTGATCATATCAAGGGTCTGGGAATATGATGCAGGGGGCAAGTAGGACATAAACTGGACAAGATGAGTAATTATAATCATACTTATGTAAACTAAGGAAGTTTAATAGAATATTAGAAATTTCACACAAGTTTCATGTTAATTTCGCTATCCATGTTTGGAGTTGTTAAATTCATTTACCTTTACCATGAAATTTCCATGTTTTGTATGTAACAAAACACTTTTCATTTTAGGAAATAAATAAGTTCTTTTCGTTGCATTTCATTTTGAGATTTGCGGCGGGCAAATATAAGTAAGCAAAATTAAAGTAATTTAGGTAGGTTAATTAAATGAGATATTGGAGGAAACTATAACGGGAAAAGAGCTGGCATAGAAACAAATGAGTAATGTTAATTTCCTTTTCTCCTCTAATTGTTGTTCTGCATTATCTAGTGGATGTTGAACAAGGCTAGGTAGATTCAAATATTTAGCAATATTTTTGTCCTACAAGTACCTTTAATATCCTTTGTATGTTTTTGCTAAGATCTATAAAATTGAACTTATAAGGTTGTTACCATATCAATCATATAATGCAATTCAGCAAAAAATTGAAATAAAAATTTAAGAAATTTCTTTTTTATCTTTATCACATGGTACAAAACGTAAACAAGATTTATTAGTGTATACAAAGGTTGTGAAATCGTAAATCGTGGAGAGAATCGTTTGACAATTTTAAGAATCGGATTATATGTTGAATCATGAGTTGAAGATTCATGGTTGATTATTGAATCACTACATTTGCAATTATATTAAGTTATAAATTAAAAATGTATATATACAAATAAAGCTGATGTATATGTAATCATTTAATGGTATATTTTGGAAATGTAAACTACATAACGAGCAACGTGTAGATATATTATAATCTCATCATTATCGCATAAACAAATCATAGCACAATGGTTTAAGTCCAACTACGTGGATCGGAGATCTGAAGTTTGGTTCGAAACTCCTCGGCAATTATTTTTTCAGCTTTTCTATAAATGGAAGAAACTTAACAGGTCAAGGACCAAAGTCAAGGTCAGGAATCGCATAAGTTAAGGAATCTTTACGATTCTAAGAAGATGCAAATCTTCCTTTGAGATTTGAATCGAAATGGAAATATTTGGAGCTTAGGAGCGTAAATAGCATGATTTTAAAAACCATGGAGTATGCCAACCATCAAGTGGTCCGATAGTTGGCATGCAATCTCCTACTGCGGAAATAGGGGGTCAAACCCCGTAATTGCCCGAAATACTCCTTAAGGAGATGTAGTACAACAAGGAATTAGAAACGTTGTATGGATTGACTTCGACCAGTTTTGTACCCGAACTTAAGTCTAAATTTAGTACATAAGATTTAAGTTAAGTAAGAATACATTTTGAAAAAAAATATTGTAAAAAATACTCCACGCCTTTTAAAATAATATCACGACAAAGTATTGAAAGCGTGAGGCGGAGCGTGACTCGTTTTTCATTTTTAAGAAGCGATGAGTATGTTGAAGCGTGAAACGACTATTCATGATTGATGTTTGAAGTAGATATTTTTTTATAAATAACATTAGTCATTACTAGTAATTATAATATTTAGTAAGATAATATGTAGTCTAGTTATTATCAGGAATAGAAGCATGACACAGTGATTCACTTTATTTACTGTTTGAATCCCCTTAATCGCATCAATTAACAGAATCTTCTGATTCATGATAGATTTGCTTGAAAACTACGATTCCGAACGAATTGCTTCCCTTACAAATAGGGCTATATTTTAATATTTAAGAAACGATATAGCAAAATAGTTGTGATAGAAACCAGTTGGAGCATTATCTTCGTCCCCTGTTTTCTAGATGAGTTAAAAGCTTACGTAGCGATGTGAATCATGTAGTTTTCCTCCGTAGAACTCCTAAAATCACTATAATAGATTTAGACATTTTTGTTTTTCCATAATTGTCCTTCAACAGAACTCCAAAATTTTATCATCTGAGCTAAGATTGCATAATTATTAGATTTTGCATAAATTTATAAATTGCTTTCAAAAATACCTTTATTCATTTTAAATAGCAAAAGGTTTCATATGGTAATCAAAGTCCTGTTACGAAAAACAATACTTTAGAAAATTCGGGTAGCTTAGGCTATCATTTTGTCCATCGAATCACCGCTTAGTTGTCCTCCAACTCTAAAACCCGAAAATGATAAATACACCCTATTCCTCTCCGAACTTTTCCGGACACTCACATTCACATAATAACATGCCCTCTTCTCCTCATTTTTCCAAGGGATGGGGGCATTTGGTTAGTCAATTGTACAGATGACGCCACATATTGGTATGTTTTCTTGATGACCATTCCGCAATGCAGTGCCGTTGGATTTATTCTAAGTGCCCACAGAGAGGTTGTACGGGCATTAAAATGTTACTTGAAACAGAATCGGGACATAGTAGGTTCTTGCATTGCCAATTCGATAACTGTCGTGAAAAAGCACAGTGGTTGGAAGATGCAATCCAGTCCAAAGATGATATAAAGGTAAATGAACTCTGCAAAAACTTTAAAGACAAAGAGATAATTAAGGTTGAACACGAAAAGGTGGTGGCATGCCCAATCCCTGATTGTAAGTTTGTTATGAAACTGCATCGTTCTAAAGATAAGAACACGTTCAGTGAACATTTCTGGAAATGTCCTTGGTGTCAGTTGGTGGAATGGGCTGAATAAGTCTATTTTATGTTTCTCCGGGAAATTATTTTGTGTTTATGATGTAATATTTAATCATGTATTTTAGTTTGGTTAATACTAGTTTATGATGTAATGTTTATGTTTTATGTCTATGTATTGTTTATGATGTTCATGTTTATGGTGTAACGTTTCATGTGAGGTTTTATATTTTAGTTTAAATTAAAGATTCGAAGTTATGATTATGATATTAGATGTTGTTTGGGTAGGCTTGGGTTTCTGTCAAAGCTTAATTCACAGCGCGTTTCGTTTAATGGTACATTGCCTAACTATTAAATGAATCAATGACTATCTCTTGATAATTCAATGTCATTGATGTGATCCAAATAGTAGGTGTCTCTTTAAACAGTTAGTGGCTTTCGTAAAAATGAAAGTACGATTGTGAACATGAACCCAATTTCGTAAAAAAATAAGGACGACTATGAAAAGTTAACATCTATTTGAAAATTGTTTCATCCAATTCTTTTTATAGATTCCAATTTTTTTTTAAAAAATCTTGCAAGCTTTCGGTGATAGATTTTTCCCTTCAAGTAATAATGAAAAAACTTTAATTCAATTATCTAGTACCTGAATCTCGAAACTAAAATTATCTTGGAAAAGCCACAATTATCTAGTACCTGAAGTGCACGTGGATTATTCTTTACAATGATATCATAATAATCCTTAAATTTTCCCCAACTAGTCCTCACTTTCATCTTCGGTGTGTCTTTACCCGATAAATGGCCATCTCTACCTTTTTCAGACAATTTTTGGTCCGTCGGGTACTCCATATCATTATCTAAATGCACCAAACAAACAAATATTAACGTATGAATACAATTGTTTAAAAAACATCAAACAAATGTGAGCCTCTTGGAGGAAAAAATTAACTTGATACTAAAAACCATATGTTACTAACAAATTAGGATTCCCACATTTCTATGAATTATGTATTATCAAAATTAGAAGACATGGAACATCATTTAGGATTATTTAAAATCAAATGTCACTATAAATCAACCGTGTTCATCAATAACTAACCAATCAACCATGTTCAACAATAACTAACCAAAATTAATCATGTAAAAATAAATTTTTAACTAACACAAAGCACTAACTAGTAGTTGTGGCATGCAATTTGTTTTAATAACCTATCAATTTTACAAAATTAATCTCGATTGAAAAGAAAAATGGAAACTAGGGTTTAAGGTTACAATGATTTACTTCTAAACATTGAGTTGATAAAACACCTTTAAATCAACAGCAACTTCGAATTCACTCTTTCTTCCACAAACCCAAACAAAAAAACGGTAGAAATCAATAGTTTTTGATTATTACAGAGGGGAAGAAGAAGAACCGTGAAGGGGGGAAAAAGGGAGGAAGAAAACTAACTTTGTCGAGCTCTCTGGAACTTTTGAGGTGAAATTAGAGAACGAACAATGGTTAGCCGGTTCAACGGGGCACGACTGGTCAAGATACGTAGAACGGTTAATGAATAACCGTTTTGAGAGAACAGTTGATGTCTGACCGTTATTTTGAGGAACGGTTGATGACTTACCGTTTTCTTTTGCTTAGAACGGCTAATCATTAGCTATCTCTGGATTTCTCTGGAAAAAACCGTAAGAGTCAAGCCCTTTCCAGATTAAGGTGTGAAGGTGTTTGGGAAGTGGCCGGCATCTTCACAAGACACGGTCGAAAGGAACCTTACGGTTGTATGAGAATAATAACACCATAAAGAATTTCTTTCAAGTACTGAAATTCATTGGGTGCACATGCAATAGTTAGGTACCAGGTGAAAAAGTCAACGCTCAACTTCTTATAAGTACAAGAAATATGGCGACTACCAAAATAATAAGACAAGAAAAATCGAAGTAACGGGATCAGATGGTGAGCAAGAAGTTTCCAATTTTGTTTTTTCTGTTTGTGATGATTTTTCCATCTTCTATTTATTCTGCAGCTCAGTCGACATGTCTTGGTGAAGGGGAGAAATGTTTGTAAGATAATCTGTATGTAAAAACTCATTCTTAAAACAACAAAACATAAGGATCTTGTCGTTGATTAAAATCATGAATTGAAACAAGCTGAAATTTAGTATGTTACCTGACCAGAAGCTTGTAGGTAAATCTCCAAAACTGTATTTGAGAATGAAGTCTTCTCTTCTCTGATCAATTTTTGCCGTATATGGTATACGATAAGCAAGCTGTGATGAGAAGAGGGACTCCCCTCCTTTATAGTATTCTCTAATCACCCATTACGAGGATATAGAGATATAGGGGTACAACCATCAATCAAAATACTGCTGGCTCACCTTTCGCAGTCGGGATAGATCTAATGCGACAACATTGCTTCCGTTATCTCTTTCCGTACGTACACTAATGTGACTTTTAGAGACCCTGATTTTACAAATGCTTATGTTTAGTATTGACCATAGTATATGGGATATCTTACATTCTCCCACTTGGTCAATTCTAAACATCACAATATATGGGATATTTTAGAAAAATATTACTGGATCAAACTTTTGAAAATCGGGTGGCCGCCCATACATTACAAAGATATACTTTAACCTTCACCTAAACAAAATAGCACCACTAGAATGGACAATGAAAACACAAGCAGTCAATATGATGCAAGGTCAATACATAATCTCAGTGTTAGCATTGCTAGAATTCTTAGGCCATCTTTTATTCTTCACGGTGGCTATTAATGTGGCGTAGATGTATAATACAATATTTACAGCAACCTTTTATGCGTTATCGATCGTTCATGCAAAAGTGTATGTCATCCTGATATTTTACTGCCTCCACGTGTAATAATCTACTACCAACTATCCAGGATGAAAGCTCATCAAACATGGTGCCTACCCATGTTAAGCTTAAGCAAACTCAAAGCTTATGTAAAGCTTTTAGGCTACTGTATGTACACACTATATACGATACATCAATCAAAAAACAACTTACTCGAGTAAGATTACTTTACTGTAATACTTCACTGTAATTTAAGAAAAACTCAATCAAATTTTGTTGAGTCAAACAAAACCAACAAAACCAGTTTGTTAACTCCCACTGGAAACAACAACCATACGACTTTACAGAAGCTCTTGCTGAAAACAAACAAACTAGCATGTAGTAACTTTAATAGGATTTTACTCCCACTGGAAAAACATAATCAAATGATTTCATTAATTCCCATAACAAAACTACTTCACTCGTAGGACAAATTGTGAGAGCAGAACTACCACTGAAAAATAGAATTAATAGAGACTCTTCCCATGACGTGATGCTTTTACTTTAAGAAAATAATGGGAATCTAACTCCCACTAAATCAACATCAAATGATTATAAAATTCCATTGTATAATTACTCCAGTTTAAAAATAACGAGAATAAACTCCCACTGGAAAATTCAACCAGAATTTCTATGCCGGAAATACAAGGAAAAGGACATGATAATACACTATCATAATTTTACTCACTAAATCCTATCATTATAATAAACCAAAGCACATGGGAAACTGCGCTAATACAAATGTCAAAGCAAGCATTTGAAGTTTGAACTCTACCATACCTTGCTGACGTAGTACAAAGTGCATAGCGGGAATTCTAAAACATTTAGTAAGATTTCAAGGCTAAATGTGTCCCCATGAACAGGAAGGTACTACTGCGAAGGGCTACTTCTAGTACGTATGTAATTGCATATTTTCAGCCCAATTAGAATCTGTAGAGTATAAATAAAGATAAAGGAATCTCTATAGTAGTAAATTCTTGTATATGATAAATTCAAATGAACGATCTATCGTCTCCATTATCAACTAGTAACTGGTTTCTAATGTGTAACCAATACACCAAAATATGATTCTACGATCAACGAGAACTGGATATGTCACCAGACTATGTGACAACTAAGATAATGTCGGCAAAACAATATATGCTACTTAAATGGGACAGCAGGAACTAAACAATGAAACTACATACTAATATTTACTGGAAACATTAACTAAGTACAACTACCTAGTTTAACATGGTGTACTTACAGTCTCAAGCCCAATGAAATGGTGAAATCTAACATTCTAAACACTGCCTGATCCATTTAGGAGAAAAACAAATTCCAAGTCAAAAATAAAATGTAAATGATACATTTTCTAGTCACAGAAAAATCTTAGAACAACGTAGATCCTACTGGTTCCCTTAACCATTCCGTACTATAAGACTATTTTGGTCAATCCAGTCAGTCAGTTTACACACAGTGAAGCAATCCATGACTCTAAAAACTATAATACAAGACTACCAGTGCTCCAAGACTTAACGCATAATTAATGGTTAAAACAAAAGCATAACACCAAAACGCAGATAATAATTACGATACAGTTTATTCCAAGGTTACTAATTGAGTCCCCACAACATTTTCATTGTCATTCTCAAGCACTAAGTGAGGATAGACCTTTACCTCAACCACAGCACTGAATTGTGGCATTCTCTTTACATATTCATGCTTACAGACAATACATAATATCAAGAGGCTAAACTATGGATGTGCGAGAGAGATCTAATTAACCGCTTTCTGATTTTCATTTCTTTATATTCCCTCCAGCATTACTATGGTCTAAAAATACTTAGGTGCTCTTACTGGTATATATCTATGGACAATAAAATATGAAAATAGTCAATCTTGTAATATGAAAGTCTACCATTCCCAACTGATGCCTCTACCCAGAGCAGCATCTTAACTTTTAAAAAACTTTATATGTAAAACCAAATTCATGAGTATTAGTCCCACTAGATTTAATGTCTGAACTATATTCAGCCCGGCAGAAAAATATCACTGCTACTAACAATAAACACACACCTTTCTATGATGATACCTGAATAGAAAAGAAAGATTTTTCAGGGACCATGACTTTTCTGGGGACCATGGTTTTTTGGGCCAACCTCCCTATACTTATAAGGGATGTCTTAAAGTTAGGTAAATATACATTTACCCTTATTTTAATCTAAATTAAAACTAACCTAATAACTATATAAATCTAATCATATACATCTAATCTAAATGAATCTATTAACCAAAATCAAAATCAAAAACAAAAATTGGAGGGGAATCGAAATTTTTTAGTTTTGAAAAAAAAATTATTCTCTTCTTCTTCTCTCTTTCCTTGACGTTCCTCGTTCAATTGAAAAACCCATCAATCGTTTTGAATTCGTTTTTTGATAGGGTAAATTGAGCAGAAATCATCAAATGATTGGGTAAATTGAGTAGAAATCATTAAAATATGGTTTAAATGGAAGTTAAAGTGGCATGTTCGGTTAGGAATAGTTTAAAAAAAAAATAGTTTTGTAACCGAACATGCTGAAACCAAGAACACGAAGAACACTTCGGTTATCACGAATTTATTTTTTCGTAACCGAACTCGGAGTTCGGTTGGTTCGCAAAAAATAGTTTTAACCGAACTCCTCATTGAAAACCAATATATTGTATTCGGCTGGTTCGCAAAAATTAGTTTACCGAACTCCTCATTTAAAACCAATATATTGTGTTCGGTTGGTTCGCAAAAAATTCTAAAACTAGTTAGTAATCGAACTCTACCCATAATACAAAAAAAAAAAACAAAAAAAAAAACGACGTAACCGAACTGTGTTATTTTTCCCACTATGTTGAGTTATGATTTACCGACCTTTTCCTACTCTGTTCGGCTTGTTCGCAAAAAATATTGACAAACCGAACTCTTCACTAATTCCATAAATGTGGAGTTCGGTTAGATATGTTGTTGGATTAAAGTTTGCGACCCAACAGAACATTACTCTGTAAATCCTATAAACAAAGTTCGGTAACATGTCTGTTTACCGAACGACTAAAACCTCCATTAAAGAGCGAGTTCGGTAACCTGTTCTTCACATAAGGTAACCAAACAAGCCCAAATCTACTCTAAAAATTTACAGTATTTTGAAAATTTGGAGCAATTCAACCAACATTATCTAAGTTTGAAGCATACCTGGGTACCCAAAGACCCTTCCTCCGGTTGTGGTTGGTAAAATCCATCGTTTTTCATGTTTTCCTTCTTCATCTTCTTTAACTTTACTCTCTCAATAATTCTACTTCTTAAAAAAAAACCATCTGATTTTTTAATCTCACTAATTATCTTTAACTTAATCATCACACTAACTAATCATTACCCAAACTTAATCAGGAGGGCAATTTAGGTATTAATATAAATATCCAGATAAGGGGTGACCTAGATTTACTTCTAATGTATTTACCCAAAATAAAACCATGGTCCCCCCACCATGGTCCCCAAAAAATCGTTCATAGAAAAATACTACTGAAGTTAATACAAGAGATGACAGATTTGTCCATTGACCCAAGCAGGATATATAATTGTGGACTCGAAGCTTAGCCATTATACTGCAAACAAATATAATTTCATTGTACTGCAAACATGTAAATCAGTCTTAGGATATAACTGAAATACTCAGAGTGTTTTAGAGATATTGCAACCTTTCCACTCTGCGGGACAGTGACATATCATCGAAATACACCTTTGGGCAGTACAAACGACATATAGTTCACCCCCCTATATCAGATGAAAATCGCCTAAAGAATTAATCTATTAGGATTCAGTTTGAGACAAACATTTCCTTGCCTTTGAGTAAAGGGTTATTTATTTCTTGCCGAATATTATAAATCATTATGTTCTACCTAGTCCACACATAAAACTACTACACACCTTTGGATAGTACCAGCTGTTTATTATATATAGGCACACACTTATGATCTGAATGGTTAAAGAAAACCAAATTCAAGAAAACATAATCTTAACCAAGTCAGACACCTTTGGGCAAGACTTAACTTGTATAAATTATGGACTCTTGAATGATCATTTTAATGGTCATCCATAGCCCAATATAGGATAGACCTTTCTTTAATGTTAGACATAAAAACATGTTTTAATTCATCATAAGAACTACTAAATATATATACATATCATTACACCTTATTTTATGTTAACATATTATGTTATCTAACGAACTTCATAGAGGTAATCAAAGTGCACAATAATTACTAGGTTGCCTTCATTCTTACAATTAATTACAAAACAAGTTCCTTTCAACACCCAAAATTATAACCTTAGAGAATTTGACCAATTCAGTAGTTATCATTGCTTGAAGACTTGTATTAGCACAAGAGAATCGAGATGAATTATGTATCAGAAAACAAAAACCTTTTCTTAGTTATATTAATTGGTGAGTCTAGTATAGACAAATTTATTCAAAAACCCATTTTCATGGCAAACCCAAGCAGTCCAGTAGTCGATAAAATCATCGTAACAAAGACTCAAAATAAAACCATGCATCTCTCATACATAATATCAAACGCATATAACAACTGTAGTGCGTCATTAAGACTTAATACATGAGCAGTTAGAGTTTATTCAATCGGACATTTTATCAAACAGATTTGTATGCATATAAACAACTGCAATTTCTTTCAAAAACCATGAACAACAGAAGTACAAGCAACAACTCATAAATCAATGAGTATAGGTATGTGAAAATTGGTAAGAAAATTCGTCATGGAACACAAAGACGGAAATCAGTTCTTACCCAAATCATAAGTATAAGGTAATAACAAAAATTCAGATTTTTAATCATGGCACAACCTAGCTCTAGATACCAATGTAAGATAATTTGTATGTATAAACTCATTCTTAAAACAACAAAACATAAGGATCTTTCCACTGATTAAAATCATGAATTGAAACAAGCTGAAGTTTAGTATGTTACCTGACCAGAAGCTTGTACGTAAATCTCCAAAGTATCAGAACCAATAACTGTATTTGAGAATGGAGTCTTCTCTTCTCTGATCAATTTTTGTCGTATATGGGATACGGTAAGCAAGCTGTGATGAGAAGAGGGACTCCCCTACTTTATAGTATTCTATAATCCTTACCCATTACGAGGATATAGAGATATAGGGGTACAACCACCAATCAAAATACTGCTAGCTCACCTTACGAGGATATATAGATATAGTATTTTTAATTCATGAATTCTGGCTTTCCAAGTTAGTTAATAGATTAAGTAATAGTGTGGCTCATGAGTTAGCAAGAAAAGCTAAACTTGAAGCTAGTAATTTCTCTTTTGTCTCAAATTTTCCTCCAGACATTGTTAAGTGGATTGAGGATGATCATGTTGGAAGAGTTTAATCAATAAAATCTTCTTCTAGTATCAAAAAAAAAAAAAACAAAAAACACTGCTAGCTCACCTTCGCAGTCGGGATAGATCTAATGCGACAACATCACTTCCCTTATCTCTTCCGGTACGTACACTAATGTGACTTTAGAGACCCAGGTTTTACAAATACTAATGTTTAGTATTGACCATAATATATGGGATATCTTACAATGTTCTGATCCGATGGTTTGTTGTGATGAATTAGGATGCACTCCTAATCCATTCACTTTCTATAGCACTTTTGTATGTCGAAAATGTTACCCTGTAGGTACGGGTTGTGGACTCCTTCACTATTGTTGTGCTGGGGATCAATGGATTAGGAGTGTTTCATGTGTAGCTGAAATCATGTTAAAATTTTTATCATCTTTCCTTCCATTAAATAATCCAAATCGAATTTACATTTGAGTGATTCTAAACGAACCGTGAGAAAAAATCACACAAAATCTCCCCTCGCGTGGAGTAGGTCCCATATCCCTTGGAAGTTAATAGGGGCTGTTTTTGGGGCCCACTATGGGGGTTATACGAGACACACGATTTTTGTATGTTTTTACACGGCTCATTAAGATTTTTTGTTTACATTTACTCTACACCGCTTATGGGCACCAATTGGAAAAGCTTAGGTGGATTAGTAAAGCTAACTAGTATAACTACCACCAGTGTCTGTCCCTTCAAAATTGTTTCACATGTTGCTTCAAAATTGTGATGTCGAGATTTTCGTAGAACTAAATATGAAAATTCTTACACAACAGGAAGTGGAAGGAAATGTATATTTTTATTATTATTCTCGAACCCATGAAATTATATGTTTTGTTTTAGAAGTTCACATCAGTTTCATGTTAATTTCACCTTCCATATCTTGGAGTTGTTAAATTCATTTACATTTACCACCTAATTTCTATGATATAATTTGTAACAATGCACCCCTCATCCAAGATTAAATATATAGATTCTTCTCATTTCGATTCACTATGGGATCATTGTGAAGGAGCAATGGAAGTAAGAAAAATCAAAATAGTTCAAGTATCTTATCTTCATGCTTCAAAAATATAAAAAGGAAAAAAGAAAAAACCTTATCTTCAGGTATACGAGATAGTGGAGGAAACTATTGAGTGGTTGTGCAACAAAACAAGACCGAGTGTCACCTCATAAAGAATGTCCATAATCTCTCCAACATGGAACTTCACTGCAACACCCTAAAACACTTCCATAAATTATATCCTAATATTTTCAAGAGTAGAACTCATGGGAAGTATCTTTTTTTGAGTAATAGAAACTTTGCCATAAATATATCAAAAAAAAATGTAAACAGACTAGTAAAGTCACTGTAAGAGAAAAAATTGTCATCATAATGAAAACAATTAGAATTGATAAAACATTTGTGATGTGAAGATTCATCAGTGAAAATCCCATGTTACTCCATGAATAGCTCATTGATTTCTTGGTAGTATCTTTTCTATTAACTTGCTCTTTTTACACTCAAATAATAAAAGTAAACCTTGTTTTGGTTCTCTAGCATGTAGCTAGATGAGTAAGTTATTCAGTTAGTATTATTGCAAAATTCATCGTCAAAATCAAAATAATCAAGAATTGTTATATCATGTAAAAATCATGAGGGCAAAGATTATGTTTAAGAAAAATTAAACATATTTTGTTGTGATATGCAAATGTTTCGTTGTTGTTTTTTTACGTGTTCTGTTATAAACACCGATAACATTTTTTACACATAATTTGGTTTTTTTTATTAGTTCTCTTCTATTTTTTTTCTTTTTGTGACTCACTTGATTAATTTTGTTTCGATTTTTACCTCAAGGCTCTAAACCTAAACTAGATGACTGTGTGTCTACGGTGGTGGCCGACCAAAATTTTCGAGATTCAGTTGTATGATTTTCTTTCTTTTTGAAGATTCTACTTTTCACAACCTTTATTGGCCGATTTTAAGGAGGCCTTCTATGTGATGAGAAATGTAGTCATATCAGACTTTTCATCTTCAACTTTTTTTTTTGATTTGCTCACTTTTGAGGTTTCTTTCTCAAAATTCCAATGCAGTTCAAACATTAATATTCTGATAGTAATTAATTTCGTTCCAATGACTCAAAAATATCTGTGAGAATCGAGAATCTGATTGAAATCGATAATTAAGAGTGATGATGATTTTCAACTTTTATATAAAATCATCAAATCCACCAAATTATATTGAACTTGTGCCATAATTCTTAACAAAAAAGAACCCAATCATAACCATGTACTAATAGTATCTATTATGCGATCTGATATCAAGTTATTTGATGTCTCCAAAAAAACAAAGTCGAGATATTTAAGAAATAACAGAGCACCTTCAGCAATTTCGGGTTGAACACGGGTTGATCGCGTATGTAGAAGAGGGGAAAAACAGGTCGGTAAGTACGTGCCTGATCCAACACCCATCTCAAGTTCTGATTCTTTTCCACCCCATTTGTTTGCACCCAACTCGGTGTATCGATTATCCGACTCAGTATTCGGATCAGTTACGCACCCAAAAAAACGACTCACCATTGTTCTCAAGTCTTATGTTCTTCTCGTTTTTATCTCATAAAGTTTAATTCAAAATTGATATCTCCGCTGCCATCTCATGTATTCCTTAGATCGGAATACACGAGACTGAAAAAAAAAGGGTGGAATAGGTATGAGACGTAATTTACCCCTTGTGATGAAGTCCAATACGACAAATGGTTTGATAATGGGTCGAGAAGTTTTACGAATCTATTTAATGGATTTTCTGCGATGGGTACTGCATTATCGAAAGGGCCTTGTCAAACGCATCCACCACTGGTGATTCCATCTTTCACCAGTTATCCTTCAGCAAGAGCTTCTTCTTCATAGACGCTTTCAAAAAGACTTTCTAGACCTTTTTTTTATCGGTTGAGATTTGATTTTCCACAATTTAGTGGGAACTGGACTCTTTTAATCATACTGGAGAGCGTCGGATACTTCCAATTGTCTCACAAGGTGTCGGCCATTTTAATTCATATACAAGAACATCATGCAGTCATGAATAATTGGTAGAAAAATTGAATCAAATAAAGTTAAAAGATATGGAAACTAGGCGTCTCTACCAACTGGAGATACACAGAATGTGAGAAAGCATGAGCTTCAATCCATACTGGAACTCCATCATCCTAGGATGCAATGGCTGACTCACAACCTAGTGCAAAGATAAGGCGATCACCTAGCGTAAAAATTATCTCCATATCATCAAGGCATTCAAAAAAATCCTCAAGGTTATTAATATTATAGAAGATAATTTGATCTTTAATGATCTCAAGAACAAAGATTAAACCAATTATTTGGATACCAAAGTAAAGGATCTCAAGTTGTTAGATCATATCAAGGGTATGGAAATATGATGTAGGGGGAAAGTAGGACATGAACTGGAGATGAGTAATTATAATCATACTTATGTAAACTAAGGAAGTTTAATAGAATATTTTATTGTTCACACAAATTTCATGTTAATTTCGCTATCCATGTTCGGAGTTGTTAAATTCATTTACTTTAACCGTGAAATTTCCATGATATATCTGTAAAAGAACGCTTTTCATTTTAGGAAATAAATAAGTTCTTTTCGTTTCATTTCATTTTGGGATTTGCAGCGAGGTAATGCAAATAAAAAAAATTAAAGTAATTTCGGTAAGTTAATTAAATGAGATATTGGAGGAAACTATTGTAGCGCCCCCAAAGCTAGCAGCTGACTAATCCAAGAGATTAACTAAATAAAGAGGCACTAAGAATCTAAATCATTTACTTAAACATTCAATTAAGAAATCTTCTATAAAACTTAACCCAAAACTAGCCCGGTCAGAAATATATGTACAAGAACTTCTCTCAAATGATACATACACAATAGTCATTTGGTTTATAAAACAGAATATACAATATAATAAACATAGCAGAAGTTAACTAATTAACGGAGTCAACTCCTCGAAGCTTTCACTGCGCAACTCTGATCTGTCTCTGAAACTGAAAGTTGGAAAAGGTGAGCACATCATCCCTAGAAGGGTTGCCCAGAAGGAATAACATTTAACTTTAAAATAATCATGGCAAGATTTGGAAAACAACAATGTTTTCCCAAACATTAAAAAGTGACCAAGTCACTGAAATAGACAAACATGTATATGGATAAACTACTTCTTCAAACAATGTATAATATTCGTGCTAACCACATTCAATAGCTATTGATATCACCAAGACCATGATGACCCACTGTAAGTATAAAAACAGAATTCATGTAGATATAATTGTGAAGGAGCGCATCCTATATACCACAAGTGGAAATTCTCATTTCCCATAACAATTCATAATGAAAAACAAAACATTACAAGTACTTTTCAAATCGTGGAAAGATTCACAGAATCAACAAAATTATCATAATGAAATTTAAACAAAGCATGGAATGCAGGGACAGACAATGCATGAGTTTGTTAAGAATAAACTTTTGTAAAAGCAACAATAATGGTTACAAAAGAGTCAAATGTATTCCCACCTCTTTTGATGACAAGCCACGCCTACCTAGAGATCCACGATCCGCTGGTTCGTCCTTGAATCGATCGTTGTTAATATAAACTAACTGTAAATCACACAAGAAGTCTAAGAATCTAGCCAAAAGGCTCATAAAAGAATCATACAAGTCTATCTAATGTTTTTAAGCCCATTTGTGGTTTAACACATCTTCATTATCCATCTCTTGCATATCTAAAGGTTTACTAATTCAATTAGGTTGATTTTATAGTCTATTAGCTAAGTCTTATGCATGTCTACAAGTTTGTAGAAGAAGTCAAAGTCTAATTCGGACCACAAGAGGTCGAAAACATCTAATTAAGAAAACTACCCTAAGCCATAGTCCACTAAACAAGCCCATTACACAAGGGCTGGGTCAAACTGGTCAACTAACAGTCAAAGGATTCAACTTAGTCAAGATTCACTGAGTCAGGTCGGGTCAGCTAGACTGACTGGGATGACTAACAGGTCTAAATTCTATTGCAGCTTCAGTACACATCAAAACTCTAACCTCAGTTCAACTTAATCATTCCAATAGCAATTCATTTATTCATTCTAAATAAACTTTAAGATCAATATACAAGTACAACTATAATGTAAGCCTACCTGCAATTGCAGCTTTCAGCCAACTCAGATCATCTCAACACATTCACTTAACTCTTTTCCAAAACTTCAGACACATAACATCTCATTCAACTTGAATCATTTCATCCTACACTAGCACATAAAACCCTCACCAGACAACACCATGACCTTCATCTCTACCTAAACTCTTAACTGCAAGTCTAACTCTTCTTACAGAAATTGCTATTTGTACATACAAACTTCAGCTGAGATTAATTACAATCCTAACATCTCACTTCAACCAGTTCAATATCATCATCACCAACACCTGCAGAACATGCCTATGTCTCAATATCCTCTCACTTACATCTTCACTAAAATCTCCGCGAAGTCCTAACATTTATCTAAAGGAACTTCAATCCATTCTAGACAATACCAACCCCTGTTATCAACATTGACCACATTCTTCTCAGTCATACACCATTTCAGTTAACTACCACTGTAGCAACACCACTATTTATCAGCTCACCACACCTGCAACTTCAGTTATAACTCTTGGTCTCCTTCTTGCATATGATCAAACTACTTCTCATTTCAACCCTTCCACTGACAAAACAACTTCAACTCGGATTATTCACCATTAGAACACCACCAGCACGAGTTCCTGGAAGTTCAATAGATCCATCTGCAACTCAATGCAATCACTAATCCTGTATATACATCTAACTGTCATCACCACCAGACTATACTTGCACCGTCCTAACACAACCCGCACCACCTGATCAGCTGAACTAAAACTAATCCCCTTTAATAACACAATCACAGAACTGTAAGCTTCTTTGAATCTCAAACCTACTTCCTGATAGACGCATTTATGTGTCTAATATAGCCCAATTGTATATATTGTTAGTACCCATTTTTGTACTTATTATGTTATTTTATTTATTTGTAGGTGTTTTTAGAAGAATAAGGTTTTGCGGCGAAATTGGCTGAAAATGCGGCGTTTGAACCTCCGTTGATAGAGTACCGGAAGCACCTCAGAAATACCCCGGAGGAACCCCGATAAAGTGCGGAAAATGTCCCAGAAAACTCACTATACGGACCCTCAATTTTGGATAAAGGGTAACCTAATTACTAAGGGGTGACCCATTTCCAGGAAGCTGCTAAAGGGACACCGGAGTTGGATAGGGGGCATCTCTTCTTCACATTTCAAATGAAGTTTTGGCGGGAAAGTGAGTTTGTTAACCGACAGTTTTTGATCG
Source organism: Papaver somniferum (assembly GCF_003573695.1). Classification (NCBI taxonomy): domain Eukaryota; kingdom Viridiplantae; phylum Streptophyta; class Magnoliopsida; order Ranunculales; family Papaveraceae; genus Papaver; species Papaver somniferum. The sequence goes on from NC_039365.1 coordinate 167,510,337, forward strand.
GAATTTTTGAAGGAGCTATAGTGCGATTAAAGGGCTGGAAATGTTTGGGCTTACTCTATGGACTTATAGGAAGCTAACAGGGGTGATTTTAAGGGCCAGAAGTGGCTGGAATGACCGGGAGAAGAAATCAAAGTCCAAACAGGACACGTATGTTGTTGTTCACGTTCAAATATTTTGTGAGAAATTTTTGGGAGACTTTCACGCTGGATATACATGTATTTGGTCCTGTTCAAGTCCTAAGAATAGTTTGGTTGCTATTTCATAGTTAACAGCACGCGTAGAGAGTCACAGGAGAGATTTTCTCTCAACTGCATGCGGAGAAGAATATAAAGAATGATCGCTGTTAGTAGAGATTTTTGGGGGATTTGAGGGCTATATAAGAGTGGGTTTACGTCATAGAAATTTTTAGAAAGTTTTAGAAGAGGTTTAGGGTCGAGCAGATACCAGAGAGAGGCTAGAGGAGCGAAGAACGGGAGCTGCAAGAAGGAGGAGTTCTGCTGCTGCTGCTGCTGCCATTAAAGAGCACGAAGAACACGAAGAACAGACTCCACAAGACAGTCGTTTATCAACAGTGACAACGACTTGCTTCTGTGGGTCTTAAAACAACAGCGTCAACAGCAGCAGTGAGTATCGTTATTTACAGCAGTGGTGTCTTATCGTTCTTCTTTGGATGCTTAAAGAGGGTCGTAGTTTCTCTGTATTATATTTATCACTCTTTTAATCATATTTTGAGCATCAAATATTTATTTTTAGAACATGATTATTATGAGTAGCTAAAACCCAATCCCAGGGGTGATGGAGGAAGCCATTCTTCCAAAAGTTATGTGGTAAAATTCATTTAAATTTATTTATGCAATCCTTTTATGATTAATTGCACCGAATGAAAATTGAATAAATGATTTTTATTAATTAATTGTGTTTTCTCTTGATGAAATATGCTTGGTTTATTGCTTTTGATATTTCATGCTTGCGATTAACAATGGATGTTTTGAAAATCTGATTTAGGCAATGATTAGAATCACAATTGTTTTTGATTTGAATTATAACGTCTAGAATTGCATGATAATATATTATTGAATCACATGAATTTTGGTGAATGGTGAAATCCTAACCCCTGGTCTTTCCATAATATTTACATCACCTTTGAATTTAATTTGTTTTATCTTTAATTTTTTATTAAGTCTAAAAATTATTTTCTTTTCAAGTCCGAGCAATGAACACCGTATTTACCGCATTGAAATTACAACAAAAAAATGGCGCCGCCGACGCGGACTTGTATATAGATTTGTTTTTAGGTTTAATTATTTTTTTTATTTATTATTATTTGTTCCTTTTTACGTTTCTTTTTGTGTCTTTGATTTGCAGGTTCGAAGTGGAATACTAAGGACTTGGGAACAAAAAGCTTAAAGCTAAAAGCTAAAAGAGAAGAAAAAAAAAGACATAATTTTTTTTAGGATGTAATTTTTATTATTATTATTTATTTATTTTGTATATAGCTTTTATTTTTTTTATTTTTTTTAGAATTTGTAAATAGGCTTTATTTTTAATAATTTTTGTAATTTTTGGACTTTTTATTTGGACTTTATTCTGGACTTTTGGACATTTTTTTTTATTTTTATTTTTTAACCCTACGGAAGGGTCTTATTATTAATTAAAAAAAAGAAATAAATTGTTTGCAGGGAAGGACGACGATTACGATATCGTCTCGGCCCCTCGGGTTCGTACATGACATAGGAGTCGTGGCCCGAGTCGACTTCAACGGTTCATCCCCCGTCTGATACGGGAGGTAAGTCCATCGAAACACTCGCGAATCTCCTGTAAGCGAGTTACTGTATTCCTTAAGGTGATTCATTGATTGAGGACGAATTTGGACTGTTTTTAATTTCCTAGTAAAGGGCAAGGCCTGGCCAAATCAAGATAAGGACTCGGATTTCATCACCGTTTCCTTCTTGCCCGCCTTAGGAAAACGAAACCTAAAGCGAACCTAAGCCTAAAATTTGGACTAGAAAGAGACCTATAGGGTATCGAGCTTAACATGACAATCATTCGAAAAATATTGGTTACTCTTTTAAGCACACCTCGAAGTTCTTGACGATTTCTGCGAGTTGAATGCGTGACTGCGCCGCATTGGATCGGTGAGGCCTTGGGTATCAAAGCTCCACTGAGCTTCCCTCGCCTCGATTCAACTTACATTAGCTTGGATTGATTCCAGAGGGATGTGCTCAAATTGTAACGAATTCCTTTTCGAAGGAATAGAAGCTGGTCTAGAAAAAATCTAAGTGGAGCCATCATGCTCTTTAGGTTTGTTTTGGTGGAGTCGAGTCGGACTTGTTTGTGATTGTGTAGAATTACCTTGCAATTAAGAATGTCGAACTGGTATGATAGAAGCCAATACAATGAATATCGACCTGAATTTGAATATGGACATCATCATTTTTATGACCATGGTGGGAATAGTAGTTGGGAACGCCAACCTTTTCAAGGTTATGGTTCATACCATGGTGAGCCCAATTACTATCCACACATGCATCAGTCTTACGAGCAAGAAGATTATAATACTAGTTCTTCGTCTCTAGAGGATACAATCAAACTATTGAAAAGTAGTCCTTTTTATGATCCTTCTGATAATTCCTCTTTACTAGAGTCAACACGTAAGTTAGCTGAGTCGACGCGTAAGTTAGCTGATATGAATAGTATAATTATAGAAGAAAGAACTACAATAATGCGTGAACGTTCTTTAGAAGACCACCTCAAGCGGATAGCTGAGACGAACGAAAGAATTGCTCGAAATTACTTGAGTTGCCAATATAGTGTATCCAATAATACCCTTGAGAATGAAGATAGTTATTTACATAATCAAGATAACAAGGTTAGAATTGGTAGCACTACTTGTTTTGATGAGGTTCTATCTTTTTCATGTTTTAATGATGATTATTATGAGGATAATAGTGATGAAGAATCTGAAATATGTAGGCATAGTGATCAGGCATCTAGTAATCCAATTGAGTTGTATAGTGATTATATTATTTCTAGTTCAAATCCAAATAATTTTTATGATTATTCACCTATTCAAAAGGACGAGGATTTGATTAGGGATACCACCGTTTTAGACGATGTAGTTTTTCCTTTTGATTACGAAGCCGATAGTGGTTTAGAGGAACGGGTTCATTTCGAAAATACTGTTTTAGAGTCTAGCGACTTAGAAACAATAGTCTTGGAAGAATTAGAAGATAGACCCGTAGAGCTGAGTAAAGATGCACTACCTGATAATAACTTAGAAGAATCTCTTGAATATTTTAAGGACTCTGAAGATACGGAAATTCAAGAAATAATTAGAGGTCTATCTAGAGACACTGAAAACTCTAAGTTTGGGGGTGATTATCACTTCCCTAGTGCCTTACCTTTAACTCTCAGAAAGTCCCCACACTTAGGACTTGATATCTGTGCCTCAACCATTTTACAAGATTACCTTCATACTCGTTTTCCCGAGCCTAATGATGTCCAGGAAGAAGTTCAGTCGTTAGAAACCCATCCTCTGGTTGATGTGGTTTTCCCAGGCTATGATCCCCAGATTGACTTTTTTTTCCCACCAAATAGTTTTCTTCCAACTGTGGGAAAGTTTATATTCCAAATGTGTAGAATATTAAGTTGTGAGACTAAACCTAAATGCTTTAGGAAATTAGAATCGACACATTTGCTTCAGAATGACCACTACTCTGACTGTGGTCAACTATGTAAGTCATACCTAATTGACTTAGAGGATCCTAAATTATTTAGGTTATTTTGTGATTCCAGGTTCTTATCTGAGTTTTTCCAGACTCTAGGACCTAATAATTTGGATCTTACCTATAAGGAAATGCATCCGAGGAAAATAGTCTATTTAGACCCCTTCATAGAACCTGAACCTGCACCGCAATTAGCGATAGTTATCCAGAAACTAGGTAAGGGCATGCTAGTCTTGTACATTTTCTTGGTTCACTGCAGTTTCCTTTTGTCAGCTCTTTTTGGTTTTAAAGACCCACAGTTATTCCGGCTACTGTTATACGGTTCGAGTTGACTAATCCTTGCTTAGTCTGGCTGAAGACTTTAAACTTAGCACTTCTTGGGAGGTAACCCAATATTCATGCGACACGGTAATATCTTTCCTTATCTTTTTTTGCTTCAAGTGGTAACAATTTCTCCTCGTTCATGCTGTTAATTTTATCATTAGAAACATTGAGGACAATGTTAGATTTAAGTTTGGGGGTATGGGAGAAACTTTTTAGTTGCACTTTTGAAACTTCTAGCGTCACATGGTATCCGTTTAGCTATTTACACATTGTTTCTCACCGAAAATATAGAAATTGGAATGCTACAGATAACAACTTATTGAGACATTAGAGAAAAAGACATTGAGATCCTTGAAATTCAAGAGAGAACTTGTTCCTTTTAGAGGGTAACCGTGATGGACCTAACCATACATGATGGAAAGGCAAGTAGGTCAGGAAATGCCAGAAAGACAAAGCAACCTCACAATGTAGTCTTAGTTACTGGATTGCGACTCTCTCTCAGTAGAAACTTATCATCATCAACAAGCGGAGCAACATCAAAATCTATGAAGAAAGTGAAGACGTTTTAAGGTTTAGAAGCAACAATAGAAAAGAATAATTCAAAAAATCAAAGTTGAAGACTTAGTTACAAGAACTTACAAGAGCAAATGATATAAGTTGTTAGAATCCATGATACCAAGACATCACAAGTTGCCAAGTTTTGAAAGTCCTTCTCTCATGTCCATGTAAATTTTTGTCTTGTAATTTATTCTATTTTAGCCAAATGAAAAAAAAAAAAAAAAAAAAAAAAGAAACATCATTACGTTCTTTTTGTTCAATAAGGCCATAGGGAAGAAGAAATTTATAAGTCAAGCAAGAAACCGAAAAGAAGAGTTAATTGTCAAGGTTCTATGAGGTTCGATAGTTTATCATCAACAGTTGAAGACCGAAGAAGACGTTGTTTCTACTGAGCACTATGAGAGAGTCGAAGAAAGATGCATTTTGGTTGCTTTGTTAGTCTGCTTTCAATCTGGCACAAGATCTTTCTAGCACTGGTTTAACTCATCACACGTAATTAGTCCAGCTGTATAGCAGATGTCCTTCTCATTTTTATCTCTCTCCTAATCTTATCCAGCTGTAAAGCAGCGGACGCATCTTACAATGTTTATCTAGATGTATAGCGGATATCTCTTTATCTAGCAGTCATGCAGATGTGTCTCCCCTTTTCTTCAGTCAGCTTTAGAGCTGACACCTTTAATTTCTCTGGCATTCTACTTACTTGGAGATAGGTTGAGAATATGTATGTCCTCATAACTCTTTGGATACTTGTGACCAATTAGGAGTACAGGTTTTGTGGGTATATCTCTGGTAAGCCCTCCCGAGACTATAACTCGGCCACTAGGGCCACCTAGGGGTTTAAAGGCTTATTGCATACGCTAAATGCAATCGACGATGCATGCGACAGTGAGTTAGGATTTTATTTTTATTTTGATTTGCTCGGGAGTAGCAAATAATAAGTTTGGGGGTATTTGATAGACGCATTTATGTGTCTAATATAGCCCAATTGTATATATTGTTAGTACCCATTTTTGTACTTATTATGTTATTTTATTTATTTGTAGGTGTTTTTAGAAGAATAAGGTTTTGCGGCGAAATTGGCTGAAAATGCGGCGTTTGAACCTCCGTTGATAGAGTACCGGAAGCACCTCAGAAATACCCCGGAGGAACCCCGAAAAAGTGCGGAAAATGTCCTAGAAAACTCACTATACGGACCCTCAATTTTGGATAAAGGGTAACCTAATTACTAAGGGGTGACCCATTTCCAGGCAGCTGCTAAAGGGACACCGGAGTTGGATAGGGGGCATCTCTTCTTCACATTTCAAATGAAGTTTTGGCGGGAAAGTGAGTTTGTTAACCGGCAGTTTTTGATCGGAATTTTTGAAGGAGCTATAGTGCGATTAAAGGGCTGGAAATGTTTGGGCTTACTCTACGGACTTATAGGAAGCTAACAGGGGTGATTTTAAGGGCCAGAAGTGGCTGGAATGACCGGGAGAAGAAATCAAAGTCCAAACAGGACACGTATGTTGCTGTTCACGTTCAAATATTTTGTGAGAAATTTTTGGGAGACTTTCACGCTGGATATACATGTATTTGGTCCTGTTCAAGTCCTAAGAATAGTTTGGTTGCTATTTCATAGCTAACAGCACGCGTAGAGAGTCACAGGAGAGATTTTCTCTCAACTGCATGCGGAGAAGAATAAAAATAATGGTCGCTGTTAGTAGAGATTTTTGGGGGATTTGAGGGCTATATAAGAGTGAGTTTACGTCATAGAAAGATTTAGAAGAGGTTTGGGGTCGAGCAGAGACCAGAGAGAGGCTAGAGGAGCGAAGAACGGGAGCTGCAGGAAGGAGGAGTTCTGTTGCTGCTGCTGCTGCCATTAAAGAGCACGAAGAACACGAAGAACAGACTCCACAAGACAGTCGTTTATCAACAGTGACAACGACTTGCTTCTGTGGGTCTTAAAACAACAGCGTCAACAGCAGCAGTGAGTATCGTTATTTACAGCAGTGGTGTCTTATCGTTCTTCTTTGGACGCTTAAAGAGGGTCGTAGTTTCTCTGTATTATATTTATCACTCTTTTAATCATATTTTGAGCATCAAATATTTATTTTTAGAACATGATTATTATGAGTAGCTAAAACTCAATCCCAGGGGTGATGGAGGAAGCCATTCTTCCAAAAGTTATGTGGTAAAATTCATTTAAATTTATTTATGCAATCCTTTTATGATTAATTGCACCGAATGAAAATTGAATAAATGATTTTTATTAATTAATTGTGTTTTCTCTTGATGAAATATGCTTGGTTTATTGCTTTTGATATTTCATGCTTGCGATTAACAATGGATGTTTTGAAAATCTGATTTAGGCAATGATTAGAATCACAATTGTTTTTGATTTGAATTATAACGTCTAGAATTGCATGATAATATATTATTGAATCACATGAATTTTGGTGAATGGTGAAATCCTAACCCCTGGTCTTTCCATAATATTTACATCACCTTTGAATTTAATTTGTTTTATCTTTAATTTTTTATTAAGTCTAAAAATTATTTTCTTTTCAAGTCCGAGCAACGAACACCGTATTTACCGCATTGAAATTACAACAACACTTCCCAACACATCTTCATCCCCTGTAACTCAACTTACAACCTCAACTTCTTAAGTCAGCAATCTTATAATTCAAAACCACTAACAGCTTCACCTGCCACCTGACTTCACCAACAACATCTACAACAATTCTATCAGATTGTCTACCACATTCATCACAATAAACTACCAAAGCTCAGCATAACTATTTCAGAAACACCATCTTCATATCTTCCAATTCTAACTAGCATCAGTTCTCAATTAAACCTTAATTCCTCCTTGAGTTCAAATCACAGATAACTCAATTAAAATCCACGAACCCTAATTTCTAATTTGGGGAAGAACATGATGAACCCTAATTCCCAATCTCACAATTAAATTAAATCTCCATATAACCGATTCAACTTCAATACAACAAACCCATATAAGACTCGTCAGTTCTTATTCAGTTTTACTCAAAATAAATTCAGACTACGGGAACCCAAAATTACCTTTCTCTGATTCTTCACCAAAACAACTTCAGAACTTCAGTTCAACCCTAACCCTTTTGTTCTCCGTCAAACTACAACTCGGTTACTTATTAATTTCCTCATGAACTCATCAACAAACACAAAACCCTAACTTAGTTATCTCTGTTCTAACTTATTAGTTACCACATCATTTTCTTCATCATTCAAACATCTTCATCAATTGATTTTCTCAATTGCATCTCACAAATAAACAGCGGCGAAGAAGAACAGAGAGAAAGAGAGAAGAAATGAAGAAGAAAGAAGAAGAAAATAGAAGAATGAAGAAAGAGAAAGAATAACGGGCTTTATCTTCTCAATTGAGATAAGGATGACCAAAACGCTAAAGGAACCCGAGAATGGATAAGGGGAAATCCAGGCGGTTAAAATTAAAATGACGATTTTCCCTTTATAATAATCTGATGATATTTTCTTCGTCCGGTGTCCGAATGACAAGTTCGAGTAGTCTATTCTGCGTATCATATCAAGACCTATCTGATAATACTAGTTTCATATCTAAATCATTGTTAGATTAATTCCTATTAATTATCGTTCGTGTTAAACTAATCGAGTTATTATCTGTTAATTCATCAATTGACTGGTCTAATAGCATTGACTAGCTCGAGGGTCCTTACAACTATAACGGGAAAAGAGCTGGCATAGAAACAAATGAATAATGTTAATTTACTTTTCCCCTCTAATTGTTGTTCTGCATTATCTCGTGGCTGTTGAACAAGGCTAGGTAGAGTCAAATATTTAGCAATATTTTTGTCCTATAAGTACTTTTGATATCCTTTCTACGTTTCTGCTTATATATATCTATAAAATTGAACTTATAAGGTTTTATCATATCAATTTTTTAATGTAATTCAACGAAAATTGAAATACAAATTTAAGAAATTTCTTTTTTATCTTTGTCACATAGTACAAAGAGTAAACAAGGTTTATTAGTGTATACAAAGGTTGTGAAATCGTAAATCGTGGAGCGAATTATTTGTCAATTTTAAGAATCGAATTATATGTTAACTCGAGAGTTGAAGATTCATGGTTGATTATTGAATCACTACATTTACAATTACATTAAGTTATAAATTAAAAATGTATATATACAAATAAAGTTGATGTATACGTAATCATTCAATGGTTTATTATGGAAATGTAAACTATATAACGATCAACGTATAGATATATTATAATATCGTCATTATCGTATAAACAAATCATAGCACAATAGTGCAACTACGTGGACCGAAGATCTGGAGTTCAGTTCGAAACTCCTCGGCGATTATGTTTTCAGCTTTTTTAGAAATGAAAGAAACTCGACAGGTCAAGGACCAAAGTCAAGGTCAGAAATCGCATAAATTAAGGAATCTTTACGATTCTAAGAAGATGCGATTCTTCCTTTGAGATTTGAATCGAAATGGAAATATTTGGAGCGTAGGAGCGTAAATAACACGATTTTAAAAACCATGGAGTGTGCCAACCATCAAGTGATTTGATAGTTGGCATGCAACCTCCTAATGCGGAGATAGGGGTCCAAACCTCGTAGTTTCCTGGACTAATCCTTAAGGAGTTAAGGAAGTAGTCCAAGAAGGAATTAGAAACGTTGTATGGATTGACTTGACCAGTTTTGTATCCGAACTTAAGTCTAAATTTAGTACATAATATTTAAGTTAAGTAAGAGTACGTTTTGAAAAAAAAAATTATTTTAAAAAATACTCCACGCTTTTCAAAATAATATCACGATAAGGTATTGAAAGCGTGAAGCGGAGCGTGACTCGTTTTTCATTTTTAAAAAGCGATGCGTATGTTGAACCGTGAAGCGAGATTCATGATTAATGTTTGAAGAAGATAATCTTTATAAGTACTTATAATATTTAATAAGATAATATGTATATAAATATAATAAAAGTCCAATTATTATCAAGAATAGAAACGTGACACAGTGCTTCACTTTACTTCTCGTAAGTTGGATGCGTTGGGTTCGAATCCCCCTAATCACATCATTTAGTGGAATCTTCCGATTCACGGTAGATTTGCTTCAAAACTACAGTTCAGAACAAATTGCTTCCCTTAAAAACAAGGTTATATTTTAATTTTTAAAAAACGCATTAATTAGGCTTGTTTCAAAACTACAGTTCAGAACGAATTGCTTCCCTTACAAACAAGGCTATATTTTAATATTTAAAAACGCATCAATTAGGCTTCAAAACTACGATTTAGAACGAATTGCTTCCGTTACAAATATGGTTATATTTTAATATTTAAAAAACGCATCAATTAGTGGAATCTTTCGATTCATTGTGGATTTGCTTCAAAACTACGATTAAGAACGACTTGCTTCCCTTACGAATGGGGCTATATTTTAATATATAAAAAACTATAGAGTAAAATAGTTGTGATAGAAACTAGGGCTACACGTGGGTCGGTTTGGGTCGGTTTTGGCCTCACCCACCACCCGACCCACTGATGACGGGTAACAGAAGTTGTCACCCGTAACCGACCCAAACCTCAAAAGATTTGGTCGGGTGGGTGGTGGGTTACCCACCATAAAATAAAATGACATTACATTAACAAGGAACAGAGTTATTGAGTATAACTGTATAACAGTATAAGTGTATAACAAAGTTGATAAAGCTAACAATAAAAAGGAACAGAGTTCAATTGTTCAAACCTCAAAAGATAAAAGAGTGAATTACTATTGAGTATTGCGTACTATACTAAAGCCTAATATCATATAAAGCGACCAACAGCGAGTCGCTGCAAGCCTGCAAGTTTGTGGATGTTTTACCTCCGAATGGCTGAAAGCCTGAAATAAAACGAAGTCTGTAAATTAGTTACAGTAACAAAGATGAACTCAGAAAGATCAAGCTACTGACAATGACCCTTGGCGTCATTACCTTGTCTAAGCCAATAGGAATCAATCATCTATGAGTCTATGACGATAGAAGAAGCAGCAAGGTCACTGAAACTGAATAGCTCTGCAAGCGAAATGAACAATTAGAATGAATGAAAGGGTAGATGAATTTCTTGAAACAAGTAAAATAGCTCTGCAAGCGAAATGAACATTTTAGTTTATCCATCCACAACAACAGCAAGTACCAACACAAACTGCCCATTAATACACCGGACAGTCACTGTAATTAGATGAAATAGTACACGGTAGCTAATCGTGCTTTACAGTTTTATTATACTTCTCTTACAACAACGTTCTAAATATAGGATAGCTAGATGTCCCGCCTGCTATTCGAAGTCTTGAAGTGAAAAACCCCAAAAATTCTCTAATCAGTACACCACCTAATCTGAGCATTATCCTTCTAGATACTAATACAAACCATAAATTGAACATTAACGACCTCAATATAGAACACAAAGTTTAGACAGACATGACATAAAGCTTCACTACCAAAGGACCCCAATAACCAAAAGACCTCAATAACATAATGTCCAAACATAAAGCTTCACAACCCTATTTTTAGGTCGTTAACTTGAAAAACTCAGATGCAAAAAATGATTGTCCTGACCTATGCAAAAAAAACTCAGCTTCATCATAATCTCAACATCCAAATTAAACTATAAGAACATATAAAATATCCTAATACTAAGAACATCAAGATAACAGACAATACACAGATCAAAGCAAAATTTGAAAAGCCAAATTTCAAGATTCTCAAACCATAGAAAACAGTATAACAAACATCAAACAGATATAAATTTATTTAACAGTTAGCATCTAAAGAGAAATCCTATTATGTAAAAATAAAAGTAAAAATCATCTAAGAAACAAGAACAAAATAACTGAATTTAAGAAATCCAATTGATATGATGTACACGACATTGTGACAATGCCTCTGACATGTTGATATAGAGATAACTATGAGTGATCTTCGGATTTCAAAAGATTTTTGTTATAGATTACTAACATAACAGGGAAGTTAACATAACAGGGCAGTTAATCTATTCACATAGCATGCATTATGTTTAGTAAACCATGTACTTTCATGTAATAAACATGCTGCAGTAAAACTCACAGTGTCATGAACAACAATAGAGCCAAGGAAAATTTAGACATACCAGACTCAGCAATATCAATCTCCTCCTCCTCGACTCCAAGGGTAGATGAATCCATGTCTATTGGTGTTCGTAACCAATTTTGTAACAAAATTAAGGCCTCACGTGTCTTGGGATTTAAGGAGCTTCGAAAAGGATCCAAAATTCTTTTTCAGGTACTAAATGTTGATTCTGAAGCAACGGAAGAAACGGGAATAGCAAATATATCTTTAGCCATAAGTGGCAAAATGTCAAACCTCGCAGCATTTACCTTCCACCATTGTAATATATCAAAAGTAGCATTTTCATTTGTGGGTGTGTAGATCGGTTCAGCCAAGTACCTTTCTACCTCAGATCTCTCATTGTCCTCCACATTACTCAATTGATGCTTTCGTTTATTCCTTCCCGCCATATACTTGGCCTTGCTAGAAATAGTACTTCCAAAACTCGAAGAACTTTGAGTAGAAGTAGAATTAGTCTCGCCCACAGATTCTGATGAAGATACTGCACATCTAACATTTTCTTCTTTATAAGCTGCAAACAGCTCCACAAAATTTTTCAGAACTTCTTCAACCCATTTTTCTACAAGTTTTTTCTTCATTGTTGGGTCATAATGCACAATTAAATCTTCAACAATCACAAATAATCCATGTTCTTTCTCTCGTGGATCAAGAAGTACAGCCATAAACATCAACGAATTCATCTTTAGGTATGTTCCCCAATATTTGTTGTACTTGAGCAACATTACAGCACCCATGTGGCTTAAGAAAGGGTCCTCATGTGTATTTTTCCATTCTTCTAATTCTTGACGAACAGTACCAAGTTCCAATAAGAAAGAATGAGAAGTAACATAAGTAGAAGCTGAAAATGCAACAATTGCTTCATAAAATACGTGTAGAAACTTAATCAGAACTCTCGCGTTGCACCAATCGTATCGTTCAGGAGCATGCACTTTTGGCCTGTTTTTTTCTTGGCTTTACTGACAGCAGCAGAATCTTCTTCTTCAGTAGTATCAAGTTCTTCTTCATTGTCTGATTCCAGATCATAATCAGCATCAAGATCAACAGTTTCATCACCATCACCCATAATATTATCTGGTACTGGAATATCAAAGCAAAACTCTTCACAAAATGCCTTATCCAACTCACGTAGCCTTTCAAATGCCTTTTCATATCTTTCAGCAGCAACAAGCATGAAGTAAGTAGAATTCCACCGCGTTCTCACATCTAATATCAGACCCTTTTTACAATCTATTCTTTCCGACTCAGCAGCCTCCGTAAACCTTTTATATCTTGCGGGAGATTTCGTGACATATTTTACCACTGACCTGATCCTGAGAAGTGATGTATGATACTTCTTCATACCGTCCTTCACAGCAAGTGCAAGTACGTGATCCGCACATAGAACATGTAAATGTTTAGCTCCGAGTAATGCAGAACCCCAACTCTGAACTCTCTTCCTCAAATAGTCAACAACAACTTTATTTGCAGACGCATTATCAAGCGTCACAGTGAAAACCTTTTCAAGTCCCCAGTTTAGCAAACATTTCGCCAAAGCCTCTCCAATATTTGTACCTTCATGGCTATCAATCAAGCAAAAACAGATAATTCTTTTATGTAGTTTCCAGTGATGATAAATGAAATGCGCAGTCACTACCATATAATTGTAATTCTGCGATGACGTCCAAGTGTCAGTAGTAAGGCACACTCTTATCTTGTTTGCTTTGAAATAACTTTTCAGATTAGCCTTCTCTGTCAAAAACAGCTTGCACACATCACGGTATATTGTCATACGACTTGGAAGCTTAAATCGAGGCTCAAGATACTTACAAAAAGCTATAAAACCTTCACCTTCAACAATTCTAAAAGCCATTTCATCGGTAACGATAAATCTAATCAGCGCTCTCCTGCACGCATCTTGAGAAAAAGACACCCCAACCAACTGTGGTTCCTCTCCAAGCTTGCAAGGCTGGAAGTCAAGTGTTTGTTGTCCGTCAGCTCTAGCCTCATTCATTTCATTCTTATACTTCTGACACTTATCCAAATGATGTTGGAGATTAGAAGTCCCATGTTTCTTACCATCCAAATTTTTCTTACCAATCTTGTAATTAGCCTTTTTGCAATATTTACATTTCGCTCTCTCACCATTTTCATAAATATCATAGTGATCCTATACCTTTGATCTCTTCACACCAGCATTAGGATTATTATCTAATGTTTCACCTGCGGCACAAGCATATGAAGGTTCAGAAGCTGGTGTAGATGAGCCAGCGGTACTCCCTGTCCCTGCTGATGGTCCATGCACTTGTCCAGAACGCGGTGGACGTGGAGGGGGAGGTCCCATTTGTGATGCCACTCCATGTATAATTGGAAGATTAGAAGCAGAATCATCTTCTGAGATTTCAACCATGGTAACCTGCACAAAAGAAACAAGTTACATCGGTAAAACACATTACAATCAAACACCATACTAACACCATACTCAATTGAATATTTGCAACAATTGAAAGTACAAACACCATACTGAATTGAACAAAATACTCATGACTTAGTTCAAATACCAAATAAATTAACTAGGTTGTACTAAAGAACTGAGATTGATATAAAATTTAAAATCAAACTACTGGTTCTGATTCTTCTGAACATAAATGAGTAATTCCAAATACTCATTGTTGCAGTTGCAGCTTAGAAGAATAACACCTCTAAAAACACATAAATATTAACAACGAGGTCCAAACTCCACAGTAAGACTTCTCCCTGATATTATCATATATACAAACAAGTTAAACCCTAAATTGAAAATGCATGAATCAACGAGGTCCACACGGCATTTATAGACTGTATTTTAAGTTTCAAAATTCTAATTGACTAGGTAATTTTCACAAACAGTTAGAGGCTACTCTAAAAAATCAATTAGAACTTGCTAGGTAATCAATTCAAGGCTTGATTTATGATGGTAATAATAACTTATTTGGCTGCCTAGATTTACAAATCTTCATGAAATCATTTATCACATTAAAATATATACACATCTTGATATTAAGAGTTAAACACAAAGAGATTAGACAATTTCAAGCTAAATATGTCGTTGTGCAAAATCAAATATCAGACTTACAAAAATTATTAAGTTCAGTCCAAATAAACTTATAAAAATCTCTAAGTTCAGAAATTATACAAAATTTCTAAGTTCAGTCCATACAAACTTATAAAAATTCTTAAGTTCAGACCATACAACTTATAAAAACTTCTAAGTTAAGAGATTATACAAAATTTATTTAAGTACACCAATTTAATTCTAACATGTAGCTTCAACTGAGTCCTAGCGGTAGGGTTGCCGAAGGCCTTATGTTAACGACAGAAACATCCTCTCAACAAAGAGAGAATGAGCTACAAGTAGCTTTTGCGATTCACCGCTAGGACCATTTTTATCATGCTCAATGAGATTCTATCAAACTTCACCTAAACAATATAAAAGGAACCAAAATAAGCAAAACTGTTGGATATACCTTCTTAGTTTTCTTAAACCAACTCTGATTAGTTCTTCTTCAAACTCTAATGAACTGAAATTCAGTTCTTCAATCTTGACAAACCCTACCATGGAATAAAAAAAAACATTAGATTCAGATAAACAACAAACCATAAAATGGAAAGGACATATAAAAGGAACCTAAATAATCAAAACAATTTCATAGTTGGATATACCTTCTTAGTTCTTCTTAAACCAACTCTGACCAGTTCTTCTTCAAGCTCCAATGAACTGAACTTCAGTTCTTCAATCTTGACAAACCCTAACATGGAAAAATAAAATAAAGGGTATTAGATTCAGATAAATTGAGCGCTGCCTAAACACATAAACATTCAAGAATCCTTTGAATCTACTGATTAAACTCTTCATTACTGAGTTCTAACATAGTAACATCATACCAATTCATTCCAAACTGAAATTAAAAAACAACACCCTAAAAAGATAAACCCTAAATTGAAAATTACAAGAAATCACATCATCAAAAAATTACAAGTTTACAACGGTTCCTAATCTTACCTTTCGTTATTGGTTTGCTTCTGGTGATGCCGATGATCCACAAAGCGAATCTGAGACTGAGCGAAGAAAAAAGAATGGAGTTGGAGACTTGGATGGAGATTGGAGTCTGTCTGAGAAGGAGAGAAGACTCAGAAGAGGCAGCGGAAGAGAAGAGAAGGAAAATGCGATTAGGTTAGGTCTTTTACTTTTATACATCAATTCAACGGCTCTGATAATTCATCCTAGGTTAGATCTAAGGGTCAGGAATCCTACGTTAGTTTTGGGCGGGTGGGTGGGTCGGTTCGGGTGACGGAAATTTCTACCCGCAACCGACCCAAAATAGATGGGTTCTGGCGTGCCTCACCCATAATCGATCCATGCCTCGGCGGGTTGGGTCGGGTACGGGTATTTTTGGTCGGGTACGGGTTGGATCGGCGGGTTGGGTCGGGTATGTGCAGCCCTAATAGAAACCAGTTGGAGCAGTGTCTTCGTCCCCTCTTTTCTATATGAGTCAAAAGCTCATGTAACTATGTGAACCATGCAGTTGTCCTCCGTAGAACTCCTAAAATCACTATAATAGATTTAGAAATTTTTGTTTTTCCACAATTGTCCTTTAATAATATATTAGAAAATTTTATCATTTGAGCTAAGATTATATAATTAATACTAGTATTTTATATAAATTTATAAATTGCTTTCAAAAAACCTTTATTCGTTTTGAATAATAGAAGGTTTTATATGATAATCAAAGTCCTGTTACGCAAAACAATACTTTGGAAAATTCGGGTAGCTTTAGGCTGTTATTTTTTCCATCGAACCACCGCTTAGTTGTCCCCCAACTCTAAAACCCGAAAATGCTAAATACACTCCATTCCTTCCCCAACTTTTCACATTACATAATAAAATGCCCCTTCTCCTCGTTTTTCCAAGGGATGGGAGCATTTGGTGAGTCAATTGTACAGATGATGCCACCTATTGGTGTTAAAGTGGGCAAGGATTCTGGGGGTACACAGCAGCCCCGCCTCAACGGGGCCAAACCTGTCTCCGTTTAACGACAACTTGTCTATTCTTTTTGTTTCCTGTGGTGAAGAAGTAAACGAAGTGTTAGGCCGGTGGGCATGTGAACAACCAGCCAGAATGGAACCATACGGCTGTATGAGAATAATAACATCATAAAAAAATTCTTTCAAATTCTGGAATTCATCGGATGACATGCAACAATTAAGGACATGGTGAAAAAGTTAACGCTCAACTTTTTTTTTTTGATAAGCAGGCTCAACTTCTTCTAAGTACAAGAAAAATACCAAAATAATAAGACGAGAAAAATCGAAGCAACGGGATCAGATGGTGAGCAAGAAGTTTCCAATTGTGTTTTTTCTGTTTGTTATCATCTATTCATTTTCTATTTATTCTGCGGCTCAATCGACTTGTCTAAGTGAAGGAGAAAAATGTTTCGATCCGATGGCTTGCTGTAATGAATTAGGCTGCACTCCTGATCCTCTTACTTTATATAGCACTTTTGTATGTCCATAATGTTACCCTGTAGGAGGGACCCTGCAAACAAGGTTCTTAAGAAGGCATGGATGCCAAAAGTGGATAATGGTGATAAGGAAGATATTGGGCGGATGGTAGAGACTCAAGGTCTGGAAAATGAAGGTGTAAGTGTTAGTGGGTGTAAGGAAACAGGTGAAAGGGCGGAAAGACGTTGGGGTTACTAGTGTTCCTGTTCAGAATTTGAAGAAGAAAAAAAAGAGATCTATGAAAAACCAAGAAACTCTTTCAGTTGAGGAGATTCAAGAAGGTATTAAGATGGATTTAAATCCTCAACCGATTATGGAAGGGACAAGCTCCTCATCTTCCGATTATTGTGGCTTTAAAAATCACAATAGATTCCATGCTTTTTAAAAATACGAGGAGGTTTCCACTTCTCAATTAGGTTCAGAAGATACGGGAATAAGTTTTTCAAAGCCGCCTTCTTCCGAGCCAATTCTAGTCAAAAGTAAGAAATTGGAGTCAAAAGCAAAAGTGACAGTTATGTTTCCATCTGGTACTTTGAGTACAAAAAAGAAAACTTCCCAAAAACCTAAAGCTCCTAATAAGATATCAACAACTAAACTTGTGGAATTTGGTTTCCAATGGGGTTTAGACTTCCCCCTGTAGAGGTACATCGTCAAGACATGTTTAGCAATCTTGCGAAAAATCATGATGATTTAATTATAGGGAAGGTTGACGAGTCTTTCTACTTGATAATAGGTTATGTTTTATTTTGTTTGCAAGTTGCTTTTTGAAATTCAGGTATGTCAAGATGTGTTTTCAACGGCTAATCTTCCTTGTGTACTTAGAATTTGTCTATCTTTAGTTCTAGAATTGTGCTATTTGTTTCCTTTTGGGGTTTCTACGCATCTTTAATTGTATCTGCCTATACATGATTTGTGTGCCCTTTAATCTATTCTATTTGATCGATCAAAAAAAAAATGTTACCATGTAGGTGGGGGTTATGGACTCCTCCACCATTGTTATGCTGGGGTTCATGCCTGCACTAATTGGTTCAGTGGAACCTGTCAATCCTAATTCTAATTAGCTAAAGTGTGTAAGCATACTGTTGTTTTGATAGTGTGGCAGCTAAATTTCTTTGAATGTTTCATGTGTTGTTGAAATAATGTTAATGTTAAGAGCGTGTTGATTTTTGTAGTACGTATGAAAACTCCAGCATACACTAACTCGAAGGCGAAGAAGTGTACATATTTTTATTACTATTTTTGGAACCAATAAAATTATATTTTTATTTGAGAAGTTCACATCAGTTGCATGTTAATTTCACCCTCCGTGTTTTGGAGTTGTTAAATTCATTTACATTTACCACATAATTTTCGTGATAATAATTTGAAACAAAGCTCTGGGTTTTAAATATATAGATTCTTGTCATATCAATTCACTATGGGATCACGTGTGAAGTTGCAATGGAAGTAAGAAAAATCAATACAATTCAAGTATACGAGATAGTGGGGAAACTATTGGGTGGTTGGGCAACAAAACAAGGCCGAGTCTCACCTTTAAAAAAAAAAACAGCAAGGTTGAGTCAGAAGGCCACGTTACTACATAAACAGTTCATTTATGTCTTGATACCAACAAGACCCACACATTCAACCTCATAAAAAAAAAGGTTCATAATCTCTCTCATAGAGAATTTCACTGCAACACCTTAAAAGATTTTCATAACTTATACCTTGATGATTTCAAGAGCAGAACTCATGGAAGTATTGAGTAATAGCAACTTTGCCCTAATAATTGATAGTTAATATGTCAAAATAAAATGTAAATAGATGAAAAAATTATTATTATTTATTAGTAAAGTCTCTATAAGAGTAAAACTTGTAGTGAAAATCAAAACAATTAGAATTATCAATATGTGCACATTCATCGGTGAAAAGTTTATGTTTAAAAAATTAATCCCCGGATATTTTAATTAATCTTGTTCTTTCATTCGGTGGTACTCTCGGCCTCCCGTATTTGTTAATGAAATGGTACATAAAGAACAAGATTTGGTCGTGTATATGAAGAACATCGATAAGTAAGACCACCATAAGAAATCTAGAAATGCACATGAAAATCATTCCTAAGTGTGGAGGGAATCTTTAAGACAAAACCAATGTACTAAATTAAGCATCATATACTCAATAAGTCAATGGCAGCAGATTGATTCAGAACAATGATCATACACCAGAAACATATAAGGAAAATCACCAACTGAAAAGGGGTAATAAATAACAAGACGGAACAACAAAGATCTACAATATAAGAAACCCAACGTTGAAATGACACCTAAGATGAATTTCTCATCAGGCAATAGAAACTGATTCTGGTAAATTCTCATCAGGCCTACTGTTCTTCCATGGGTTTACAACTTACTAGTACCAGAAACAAGATTATCTCAAAATGTACTAAATACTGACCACAAATGGTGTATTTACAAAAATCTCTGATACAAAATGTAAACACTAACATTGTATATCAAATACAGAAGCCAGGTTTGTGTCCTACGCATTTACAGACTTGGGATACTTGGTTCCACGAGGCAGTCTTCGTCTATCAATATTCTCCCACCAACGCAATTTCTTGACAGTAACCTTTGCTTTTACTCTCATTGTTCTTTCTAACCGTCCTTTGTCAGCTATTGACGGGTTAGATTTCTTCGAGCCCAAAAAATTCACTAATGCCCTTGTATGTTCTTAACCGATGTTCCTCTCTTATTCTTGGTCACATTCTGCTCTTTACTTCGGCGATGGGGTACACCATTATTTCCAGGATTTCTTCGATGAGAGCGGGGATTTCCATCCTCCCTGAATGTTGAAACATCAATATCATCACGGGGATGATGGCGGTGGAACATGTTTCCAGCCTTGTTTTTTATTCGCTGAAACCATCCCATCTTCCCATTTGAAGGACCAACCTTGGGATAATGGCTCCTTCCAGCCGTGTTCTTCTACTTCCAGAGCCTGTCGAGGAATCTGAGGACGATCCTGAATTTACTGTATCCGGATAAAAGTGCATCAGCGTTGGTGCCAGTATGACATCGTTGTAACTTAGTAGACGTGGACCAACTTCCTTCGAAACACCGTATCCCTTTCTGTGTTAGAGTTTTTATATTTGTTCGACTCAAGCTCTGCTGTGCACCTTGAACGTCTTCCCATTCTGGTTGTTGTCTCTCATCTTCCAGTATTGTTTCCTGACTTGATAGCCATTGCTGAACAATGGCTATATTTTTCTGCTGGATCCCATGGTATCTATCCTCGTTATCTGAGTCAGAAACTAAGTTTTCTAATGAGGGTTGTTGACGTTGAGACCCAAAATATCCGAACCTTCGTATTGCATCTAAGACATTCACAACCTGCCTCCCGGCTATCTTCAGTTTCCCGCAGTTAGGGCATTTTCACAGAGGAGGTTTAGAATATTGTTCCTCGAGTGCCTGTTTGATCACCAGAATTTATCATTTATAAGAAAAAAAAAAAAGAAAGAAAATTTGATTAAATGTTGATTGTTCAATCAGTGTGTATACCTTGATGCGATTGTCTATTAACTTTGTTATCCCTAGTTGTGATTCCTCGTCCAACTGGAACAACACAAATAGAAAGAGAGAAGGTTTCAGAGAAATAAAATCAAAATTGAAAACAGAAAAGTAGGGTTCAAGAATTATGACTAGAAACGAATCGAAATAAAAACCCTACTAGCTTGAGACTAGGGAGAATAGGTTTAAGAAAATTTATTGACTTACTGTTGGAGAATCGCTCGAGTTTTGCTCCCGTAAGAATTGAACCAACGTATCGACGCTGCGCAGTTTCTTTGTTATCGATGATGAGTATGTTTCGGTGTTTTCTGCAGCCATTTTTTCGCTCCTGATTTTAAAATATTGTTGAGAGGGCGCGCCAGACAACTTTAAAACAAAATGAGTTCCGATCGTAAAATTAAGTTATGCGAGAGTAGTTAGTGCTGACAGACCGTGAGACTAATACAAATAAACTGAGTCCTAAAACAAGTTGTGAAGGAGTAGGTACGGTAAGGGGTATATATATATATAAATGGATACAGAAGTGTCCATTCGTAAATCAGTTTGAAGAGCAGTGTTGAATCATCGCAATGCTTTGGATTATTAAAATGTTTAAGACAAATTCAAATCAACACAATGTTTTATTATTTAGTGTCCTTCCAATGAACCATTACAATGTTTGAGAGCGATGTTTTGAATCATCATAATGTTTCAACAGGATGATTCAAAGCATCACCATGTATTATTGTTGAATGTCTCTTAAGCATCTCTTTCATTTGAATGTCTCTCGAGTCTTTATCATCATTTGAATGTCTCCGAGTCTCCTTCTTTTTAGTAATTCTCCCTGGTATTCTCAAATCATTTTGGACACGATCCTAAACTTCCAATAATTTCTAGTTTTCTTCAGTGTCTCACACTCTTCTCTAATAGATTTTTCTTTTTGTTAAACATGATAATCTTATACTAATTAATGGCAACTGCAAGATGAAACTTAGCTTATATAAAGACAACTCTCTTTATTAATGTTTAGAAAATCTCTCAAAACTAGACGCAAGCTCTAATCTTGCTCATATGATCAACCACAACTTTGATGATCATATATATATAGAACTATGAATTTCTTTTCCTAGTCCTATTACCTTATTACATGTCTTTCCTTTTCTTAAAACTAGATGACTTCTAATTCCCTTAGGATTACATCAATTTCCTAATCTTGTCCTAACCAACTTGTTAGTGACTTCTATGTTGAAGTTAATCCAACACAAATATCATCAGCTTAATCTTAGGCATATCATCTATTTCTCAAATTTCCCTGTGCAGCCACCTAGTTCAACTAAACCTTTGTTTATAAGGTATGCTAAACATCAATTAGGTGATCTAGTACTCACGAGTTTTTTCATTTATGGAATCATGATAGGCATGGGTTTTAAACTTTCATGCCTTGTGCGCTGTTTTTGGTTGGAAAATGAGTATTGCCACTTGAGGAGAAATATGGCTTTAGGATCTGCTTATACTGGATCACTTGCTAGTGTTTGATATGTTAGCTTTTTCTATGATTAAATTAAGTTAATGACTGTTTTCTTAAAGTTACATCCGATTAGTATTCCGTATTAAAGTGTACGGTTTAGTTATGCACTAGAGAGGAATAACTAACTTAAGGTCATTGCCAAGCCTTGGTGCACTATAAAATAGAAGGCTTCTAGGAACGGTCATTTTTAAAAAACCGTCCCTAGGACAGCCACATCGTAGCCGTCCCAAGTGACGTGTATTTGGGAAGTAAGCACAAATCATCCCAATTGCTCCATTAGTTGGGACGGTTTGTATTTGAGCGTCCGCTAGTTTTCGACAATTACTTCGACCACTCTTTATCATGGTTATAATTTCAGCTGTCTTCATCTTCTTTCTCTCCTTCTCAAACAAGGTTTTGAAATCCCTAAAATTAAACCTAAGCTCTACTTCGTGAGTCCTCTTTAGAAATTTCTTATTTCCAGATCTCCATTTGTGAAATCGATCTTCACTTTCATCTCCATCTCCGCGAACTCGTTCACATCTAACGGATTTATTATGCAAACTTAGGTAAAAATCTCATTCTCATTCTCCTTCCCTTGAAATTTTTTCCGATCTGTTGTTTGAAACGAAGAATTTAAGGTTGTTCTCGGGAATTCGCAGTATATTATCGATTCATTTGCTCGATTTTGAATTGAAAATGTTATTCTTTTGTTCAATTGGAGAATTTTATTGATTGAGTTTGATAAGTTTCAGTTGAATCTGTTATTTTTTTGTTCAATTGGAGAGTTTTAATGATTGAGTTTGACAATTTTGAATTGAATCTGTTGCAATGCAGGACTTATCGAGTCTAGGGCAGAGTTTTGCTAGGATTCAAGGGTTATAACAGGTAACCTATGAAGAAAGTTTTGGTTTTCATTTCTTAGAATTCATTTGATTTTGGTGTGTTGTATTGCCTTCTTTGTTAAAGCTACTTCATCGTCTAAGAGAAATGCAAAAAACGTATACTATTGTAACTGACCTTTATGTGGATGAAAAGTTCAATGTCGATTGGAAAAGAGCAGCTATCACTAGTGGGTTTGGTTTTGAATTTGTTGGTCCAATAGGCCATTACTGGTATATACCCTGTTCTTCCTCAATTTCCGCTGTACATTTTGTTATTTTCCGAAGACAGATATGAGATCCTATTGTAACTATTTTTTGGAGTTCAGGTTGATTCACGTGCATATCTACCTGCAAATTTTGAGCACTCTGTGACGTGTGATTTGATCTTATACATTTCTGATTCTCATTTTTTATTTGATTAATATATTGGAGAACTTTGAGGAATTATGAGTTGCTCTGATCATTCATCATAAGTGGATATTTGTATATATTTCTTTAAGATAGTTAAACAATAACGAAAACTGTTGTCATGTCTCAAAGTATTGTTGGTTTGTCACCGAATTTAAGTAGTGAGAACTGTGCTGCAATCTTTAGCACGAATCATCTATTGGATATGACTGTGTTTTTGATTTTCGTTAGAATTCTCTTGATATCGTATAACATTATGAAATTATGTGTGAACAGGATTCATCGTGGTCATCAGGTTTATCAACAAGTTTGTGCATCTTGCCATTCAGTGTCTCTAATTTCATACAGTGATCTTGTCGGTGTTGCATATACAGAAGAGGAGACGAAGCTATGGCTGCTGAGATTGAGGTCGAAGATGGAACTAATGATGAAGGTGAGATGTTTACTTGGCCAGGTAAGCTAATTTATCGTTTACCGCAGCCATATGCAAGTGAACAGGCTGCTAGGTTTGCTAATGGAGACGCATATCCACCAGATCTGAGCCTCATCACCAAGGTAATTTGATCACCTTGATATTACATTGTTTGATAACTCTGCATTATGACAAGACCGATTCAATATTTTTCTACTGATTCAATATTTCTCCACACTTTCAGGCTCGTCACAATGTTCAAAAACTACCGTGATCCTCATGCTAGTGTTTTGGTAATTTACTGCTTTCATATTTTCTAATTAGAGTAAATGGATGTGAAACGTTTGAATCTGTAAAAGGATAGCTCTGTGCCACATATTATCACATGAAGGACGAAATCTGAACGTTCACTTGCATTTCATAAACTTTAAATAGCCTATAAATCTTCCCCTGGTCTGGGTTCTAGCATTTGTGTTGCATACTGCTGAGTGTTATTTGTTTGTACGGAGCCTAGGTAATCTCATAGACAGTGACTGTCACAAAACTTATATGTACTTACTGCTGGACATGATATTACAGGTTAGGTGATTCCCTTCTGATTTTTACTATGTGCAACGAAAGCTTTTATCACTTAACATTCAAAGATACTGAATCATTTGAAGTTTCTAGAAAACGTCGTGTTAGCTCTTGTAAATTGCTTGAGATGTGAGCATCGGGTGTTGAAAAAGGTATGCTTTCCTTACTAACAACTCTTATGTAGTATTATATTTGTCTCACCTCTGATATTTTTGTTAGCGCTATAGTAGGCAGCCTGGTTTATATCCAACATAGCAGCAGGTACTCTTGCTCATAAGAAGTTGATATACTTTAGCGAGACATTGCCTTTTGCTACATCTTCTTTCTGCTGCTCCATTCGACATAAGAAATGAGGTAGCGTATGCACTTGGTAACCTTTGTGTCGCCCCGGTTGAAGAAAATGACCAACCAAATACCCGATCCTTGGTTTATCCTTAGTTTGATCTTCATTTTCTCGCATTTTGTTTGCTTTGATCTTGTTTACATGATCCTTAGTCCTTTTGTATATAATATTGGAGTTTGATGTTAAGGTTTTCATTTTTGTCTTCGTTTTGTTTGAGAGATTGCACTCCTGTTTGTTTGAGAGATGTGGATTCTTTATTTGTACACTTTTTAAGCATTCAAGCGCACTAATTTATTTTGCTTTGAAACAGGAGTTAGCGGCTAAGAATAGTGAAAATAGGGCCAAACAAAAGGTTCAACACAGTGACACACTGGGGAATACACAAAAGAGGTAAAGCTTCGAGTCATATCTGTTTTTTTGCTGTTGTAATACGAATTAGCCTAACTTTTGAAATTGATTTACTTGTAGGGTCAAATGGAAATGCGGCAGGGTACTGGCAGTTCAGTGGAAATTTTGGTGCCATGTGCCAACGGTATGGGCCTTATCCCATATATTCTAATTGAGGTGAGTCAGAACTCCTCCAAAGGCATAACACAAACTGGAAATGCAAACCCATAAACTGAGTATTTATTCCTCCATCCCTGTCCCAATAGTATTTATTGTTGTGCCCTATTTGGTTTGTTCATTTCCATTTTTCTCGTAAGTAAACTGTGTATGTGAGTTAAAATACCACTTGTTTAATGCCTACGACAACCTGAGATGCTGATAATTTGGTTCTAGGATATTTCTTGTGTTCAACTTTAACTCTACGGTGAGGTGAATTTATTTAGGTTAGAGACTTTGGTTCCGTTCTTCATGTACGTCGATCAATGACATTCTATACTAAGTTTGTTTTTTTGCAGAATTTCGATGATGGTAGATGGTAGGAATTTAATGCTGCGGAGCAATAAAGGTCGTTCTGGAGCAGAAGCAGTCAAATACATTTCCAGTGCAGATGGTGCACCGTTTACGTCCAAGTTGTGTACAACTATGGTAGCCTGAGACATCACCTTTTGATTGTTTTTGCGGAGTTTTTTCTTTTGTTGTATGAGACTTGTTATTCTAAATGTTTAAATCATTTTTGTGAACAACTTGATTTCATGAATGAGAATGTATTTTGGGACAAAATCCTGTGTGAATGAATGTTCAGAAGGGTAAAGGGAAAGGCATCCTGCCAAAGAAACTAAGAAAGTTCATTACCAATTTTTTCAAATTTTAGCAACGCATTTTAGGCGTTACTATTGGTGACTGCCACCGTTGGAGTTACATCTAGGGACGGTTAGAAAAGTATTTAGCCGTCCCTAAAACATGAAACCGTGCCTAGAAGTATTGGTGACGGTAGAATTATACCGTCCCTAGAAGCTAAAACCGTCCCCAAAATACCTTTTGGGACGGCTTTTGGGCTACTGGGACGTTTTTTTGGCCGTCCCAAGAGGCCTTCTTTTTTGTAGTGGTGCGTAATCTGTAATGAATTTCCTTCATTCATAATCTCATAACAAAAGAGCAAATCATGTCGTCAAAGTTCACGATTGCTTGGGTACAGGAACTGCAGTACCGCACATGTATTTTTCAGACGTACAATAAAAGAAGTCGGGGTTAATTACAAATACAATAGATTGGTTGAATAGCCCTTTGATGATTCTTCTGTTTTGTGTCTAGAAAAATTACCAGATTTAAGACCTATAGAAAAACTACTAGGAGACTCTAAAAGGTGTAACAATTCATTCTGAAAAACTACTACGAGACTCTAAAAGGAGTAACAATTCATTCTGAAATTAGCTAGTTTAGTCTCTGATCACCTTACACATCAATGTCTAAGCGAGTAGACCCACTGTTAGTTTTGCTATTCAAAGAACCACTAGGAAAGAGACCAAAAGTTTTAGGTCTTGAACCTACTCCAGGGTCAATGTCTCCGTCGTCTCCGAGCCTTGTCAGGGACTTCTTCTCCTCCTCTCTGCTCCAACTTCCAACCTTCATTTGAGTAACAAAATATCAACTCAGCAGTGCAATGAAATCAAAACCTTGACGAGTTTAAAATCACGACAATGACTAGGCAATCGAAACAGAAACCATAACCACGTACATTGCCCGACCTTTACCAGCACTACCAGGAAGGCTGAAACCATATGATACCTAGAAAATAGAACCAAATCTGTTTCTAGCATAACTAGAGTTTTTTTTAATAGGCTAAAGCTGGACCCAGGCCCCTACTCAAATCCAGCCAGTTGGACTAGCCCCACTGCTAGATCCAACCCCGCCAAACCCCTCTATACAACTAATTAAATACAAACCTCTACCACGGTGGGGATCGAACCCCTGACTTCCTCCTTACTGGAGTTGATGGGATACCACTGAGCTATGCTCTTGGACCCAGCATAACTAGAGTTTAACTAGAGATTATAGCCCGGAGCTACTGGTCTCCAAATTTACATTCATTGTCGCTGTCTCTACATCTGTAGAATGCGGACACTAATGCCTAGTCTTGTCCAATAAGGGGTGAAATCGGTGGTCTCTAAAGCGATAAATCCCTGGAACAAACCAAGAAGGTTTAAGGAAGTGGAAAATTACATTCAACAGTGATTCATACAAGCAGTGAAATATTGAAGCTTACCCAGGGCGTCCAAAATCTAGCCCCACATGGCAGGAGTTGTATATCCCTCTTCTTGAGAGCATAATCTATAATCGCTTCATTCTGCAAGCGGAAAGTTCAGATTATTATGTAAAAAAAGTAACATATATATAGTTGGACTTTAACTAGGGAACCATGCTTCAAAACAAAAAACAAAAACAAAAAACTAGGGAACTGTACAAACCTATGGAGTGGTTGAGTTAAGTATATATGTGCCAGATTTGAAACCAGCATCCACCATATCAATGGTTGCAAAGATCAGTTGCTGCAATAGAAACATAATTTAACACTTATCAGGTTCATACACCATAAGAAATAATGAAAGAGACGAGAAAACCAAGTGGAAGCCACTATAGAGGGTAATCTAGATAGGTCAGATGATTGAAATGTATATAGAAACAAGCAAATTAGGATGGGAACTGGAAGGCCAATAAAGATGACATGCAGCAGAATGGTTAATTAGGAGCCCCACTGCCCCAGTATCTAAGTTGTACCGAGGAAAATTTAGTTTTTTGATACCCATGTTTGAGCTTATACGACTCCAAATTGGAAAGCAGCCACAAATTTCATAGACGGGCAATTTGACATCCATGATTAATAACCTGGATATTACAGCGACTTCCTGTGCTAATAGAGAGGAAGAATCTACCTTCTGCAAGAACACACAATCTTGTATATCCTCCAGAATTTTTGATGCTTCAACTGATTCATATTTACAAATAATCTGCATCATAACAAGACTCAATAGGCTCCCATATAATGACAAACATATAAGAGGGCCAGCTCCTCAAGAGAAAAGTGCCAATGCAAAAGCCAAGGTCACTTACTGCACTCCCACTGCAAGTTGCATCCAATAACACTCGATCAACGGTGTTCATCTCCAAAACCTTAGGGAGCTGAAATTAACAGTTAGATGTTATTAAATACCTTGTAGATGAAACTTGTCTCGCTCCAAAATATGATTGAGATATACAAAGTTCCGAGACGGGTCAATGATTTCAATTTTAAGCAGAATATCACCAAAATGCATGTTTAATAATACAACATTCACTAGCTGCAACCTTTGTTTTAGAGTGACATTGAAATATTTTGGTCATATCCAACAATGAATCCTCGTGGACAAGTACCATATTATGTATTTATGCTCCATCACGAGAAATGATGTAGACGATGAATTTATATGGGATAAATTAAAATCTTTACAGGATAAGAACCTATTAATCTGAAGTAATATATTGTTCCCACTGAACAGAGATATTTTTTTATACTTCATCCCTAAAACACGTGAAGTGGGATTCTGCAATATTAACCTAAAATATTAAGGGAAATAGGCACTCGTGAAAGCGATTTCGAACGTCTAAACATAGATTCGTAATGTTCCATATCGAGAAGACTTCTTTAACTCAATAATCTTATTTTGGTAACTCAATAGTCAATAATTAGATCACTCAAGAATCTAATTTTGGTAAGTAATGATAAGAAAAATCAAACTAACCTCCTTCCCACCGTAGCTATAGAGAATAGTGTTAATCACTCCCATCCATTGCAAATTTGCAGTAAGTGACTTGAGTCTAGATTTCTTTATCTCATTGCATAAATAATTCCTGATTAAACAGAGTAAGAAACTGAGAATTACAAGTAAAATTTGGGAAAACATGAATCCGAAGGGGAACAAACAGACATGCAATGCATACAGCATACAAATTACAAAGTAAAGGGTGGCTTCATAAAAATTCTATAAAAAGGATGCATGCCATAATTTGTATTTATAAAATGTAATTAGATTAAAAAAGGTTTCACGTTGTACGGCATCCAATACTATGCAGTTACCACTCTTAACTTATTTTATTGTCCATCTATCCTGTCACGAGCAGCTCATAAGTAAGCAGCACAGTATGTAGACAGAATCTGAGAGCTAGTTCTCGTAGTAGATTTTTGACAAATGGTAAGACACACCAGAAAAACCTCAATCCTTGCCCATAGGTATGTTTGATTTTATCACTAATCTTTACCATTAAAGTTACATTTAGCATATTAGCATGTTTGATGTGACAGAGGAAACCTAAATAGGTAAGGAAATGAAAACCTTAAAAGATAATGTGAATAATAAAACACAATTTGGTACTGGTATAGTGAAACTATGCCCTTTTATAAAAATGTACCAAGCTAAAATATTTGGTATGACAGAAATAGTGAGTGAGAGGAACATACCACAGTTCTTCATAAGAGCTGCAATATAGGTTGTTTTACCACCAGGTGTAGCCCTGAAAGAGAGAATAAAAATAGAAAGAGAGATGGCATCAAATTTAAAGAGCAAACTGGTGGTTGAACAGCATGAAATGTATGTACATAAAAAGTTCTAGGAGACCTGAACAGTTCAAAGCAGACATTAGAAATCCAAACTTGAGAAGTATGCTCAACCGCACTACATTACTCAATGGTGAATTGGTACGTAAATAAAAATCGAAATAAGCTAAGAAAGTACCAATGAACGCGCGGTACTTACGCCATATCAACCACCCTTTCATTATCTTGAGGAGCAAGGGACATAACAGGTAAAATGGAGCTTGCTGCTTGCACTTCGCTACTGCATATGAACAAAATGTAAAACATCATAAGCATCCAAAAGCCTCCGCCGAACAATGTTGCAATACTGTCATGTCTAGTTGCAAATCAGAAAATAATTATCATGTAGTAACCAGCCATGTATTTTGGAGTCACCAATTGGAATTTGAGAATCATATGCGATCAGTCCAACCTGATAATGATTACATCAGGTGAGGCCAACACTCAAATTAGGTAAAAACCAACAACGTATAGATAGTAAATAAACATGAACGAAGAAGAGTAAGAAATGTGTTCACCTCTGATTGAAGGTTCCATAGCTGCTACTTGTAGTGTGTGTGTGATTTGTTCTTCTTAGAGAGCGAAAAACAGAGGAAAAAAATGAAACATTAGCATATTCCTAAAATGAAAACCCTAAAAATTAACTGATCAAGACAAAAAAATATAATGAATGATGAAGTTTCTACGGAATAAGAAGAGATGCAGATTTTTAATTGGGAAAGATAGAGGTTTCTATTTTGTGACCGACAAGGAGAATAGGAGCGAGAGACGAGAGCACTTAGGTAACGCACTAAGAGTGTGTTTGGATACCAGAAGTGCTCTGCTTCTCCAATAGCAGAAGTCAATCCCTAAAGTTAGAGGCAAAAACAATTTGCTTGAAAAGGACATTCTATAATTGAGTTCCCAAAACTAACTTCTGGCTTTTCGCTAATACCAAATAGCATTAGAGGGTGTTTGGATATACTTCGAAAAGTTACTTCTCCATTGAATTCAGTCAAAAAGTAACTTTTTCAAAGTGTATCCAAACACCCTCTAATGCTATATGGTATTAGCACATTTGTATTGTGCATGTGGTTTTCTGATATTTCGGTGTTGCCACAAAACGTACATGATTTTTCTGAATATAGGCGTGGGAATTGATACAGATATCCTGAAAACGAGTTCTGGGAACAATACCCTCCCAAAATACTCACCACTTGAAGATAAACAGTTAGTGTTAGACACTTAGATGTGGTATATTTCATAACACTCCCAAAACTTTATTGGGCATCCAGAGGAAGAATGGTAATTAACTTCGACGCATACCTAATTTGACTTGTTCCTAGACATCAACGTAGCTTCTACATACAATTTTGTTTAAATAGAAAGAAAAAGAGCTAGGTTTTTCTAATAATCAGGTATCTTTTCTATTCTGTTCAAACGAACTCCAACCAATATGCATGAATGCTTGCGCACATTAGTATATGTAAATTACGAGATAAAGTGCAACAATACCTTAGCCATGAAAAAACCATCCACGTTTAGAACATGAGGGTTAAAACGCCTAGTGTTGTCCAATGAAGAGTGAAATAATTTGGGCAAATCATCAATGAGATCAAACTTACTCCTCCCCCTCGTGGACATGTACCATATTATGTCCCAACATCAACATGAGAAATGACTTATGCAACGAAGTTATATGTGATATATAATCTTATTTACAGGATAAGAACCTACTAATCTGAAAAATTATACTACTCTGGCTGAATAGAAAGATTTTTTATATTCCATCACTAAAACACATAAAGTGGGATCCTGCAAAGTAGTATGGGAAATGTGCATTCGTGAAAGCCATTTTGAATGTCTGAACATAGATTCACAATGTTCCATATCTACTAGACTTGTTTAACTCAATAATCCTATTCTGGTAACTAATATTCAATAATCAGATACCTCAATAAATTAATTGTGGTAAGTAATGATAAGGAAAACCAAACTAACCTCCTTCCTGTCGTAGACAATAGTTAAGTCAATCCCATCCGTTGCAAATTTGCAGTACATGACTTGAGTCTAGATTCTTTTATCCCATTTGCATAAGCAATTCCTTAAGATAAAGACAAAAAATACAGTAAGAAAAACATTACAAGTAAATTTTGAGGAAACATGCTTCTGGAGGGGGAATAAGCAAAACCACAGACAGACATGCGGATTCTGATGCATACAGCACACAAAGTAAAGGGTGGCTCTATAAAAAATGCATGCCATAATTGTATATGCACACCTCATAAATTGTAACTAGATATTAAAAAGTTTTCACGTTGTACAGAATCCAATTACTATGTAGTTACCTACTCTCAATTTATGGTGTTGTCCATCTATCGTGTCACGACCAGCATTAGTAAGTAGCAGAGTAGACAAAAGCAGCCAATAAGTAAGTAGCAGAGTAGACAATCGGAAACTAGTTTTCGACTAGTCGACATGTGAATTTAATACAAATGGTAAGACAGACCGGAAAAACATCAATAGTTGCCCATTGGTAAATTCAATTTTTATCACTAATCTTTACCATTAGAGATTAGATTTAGTATATTAGTATGTTTCATGGGACAATGGAAGCCTAAATATGTGAGGGAACGAAAACGAAAACCCTAAAAGTAAATGTTGAATAACAAAAAAAGCAATTTGGTGCTAGTTCATTTCATTCATGGTGAAAGTAAGCCATTTAATAAAACTATATCTAGCTAAAATATTCCGAAAGACAGGTATTTTACTGGAATGATGAGTGACAAGCGCATAACACTGTAGAAAAAGAAATAAAAAAGAGATATGGCATCACATTTAGACAGCAAATTGGTGATAGAACAGCATGTGATGTACATGATGTGAAAAGTTCTAGGAAATGTGAACAGTTCAGGAAGCCTACTTTTTTCTCAGAACCAAACGTTGGAAATTTGAATAAAAACATTATTATAACTAAAGGAATATCAAGCACATTTGAAGTCCAAATTAGAAAAGTATGCTCAACCACACCACATTATGTTTAGTGTTACTCAATGGTGAATCAGTTTAATATTAAAAATCGCAATAAACTAAGAAAGCAACCATGATTGGAAAGATAGAGGTTTTCTATTTTGTGACCGAGAAGGAAAATAGGAAAGAGAGACGAGAGCACTTAGGTAAGGCACTAAGAGTGTTTGGATACCGGAAGTGCTCTGCTTCTCCAATAGAAGAAGTCGATCCCCGAAGTTAGAAGCAAAAACAATTTACTTGAAAAGGACATTCTATGATTGTGTTCCCAAAATTAACTTCTGGCTTTTCGCTATACCAAACACCCTCTAATGCTATTTGGTATTAGCACAGTATTGTGCATGTGGTTTTCTGATACTTCAGTGTTGCCACAAAACGTACATGAATTTTCTGACTATAGGCGTGGGAATTGATACAGATATCCTGAAAACAAGTTCTGAGAACAACACCATCCCAAAATGTTCACCACTTAAATATAAACAGTTAGTGTTAGTGACTTAGACGCGGTATGTTTCATAACACTCCCAGGCATCCAGAGGAAGAATGGTAATCAACTTCGACGCATACCTAATTTGACTTGTTCCTAGACATCAACGTAGCTTCTATATACAACTTTGTTTAAAAAGAAGTTAGAAAGAAAGCTAGGTTTTTCTAATAATCACGTATCTTTTCTATTATTTTCAAAAGAACTCCAACCAATATGCATGAATGCTTGCGCACATCACTATGTGTAAATTACGAGATAAAGTGCAACAATACCTTGGCCATCAAAAAACCATCCACGTTTAGAACATGAGGGTAAAAACGCCTAGTGTTGTCCAATGAAGAGTGAAACCGGTGCTTTATAAAGCGAGTAAACCTGGAAGTAACCAAGAAGGTTAAAGAAGTGGGATATTATATTATATTCATCAGGGATTCATGCGAACAGTGAACTATTGAAACTTACCCAGGGGCAGGGCGTCCAAAATCTAGCCCACATGGCACAAATTTTTCATCCCTCTTCTTGAGAGCACAATCCATAATCGCTTCATTCTGCAAGCAGTAAGTTTAGACTGTTACGTAAAAAAGAATTAACATATTGGTTATGACTCTAACAAGGGAATCGCAAAAACCTTTGGAATCGTTATAGAGCAAGTTGAGTAAACAATGTATCCGCCAGGTTTGGAACTAGCATCCACCATCCCGATAGCTGCAAGAATCAGTTGCTGCAGCAGAACCATGAATTAACAATTTATCAGGTTCATACACTGTAAGGAATAACGTCAAAGACAATAAAACCAAGTAGAAGCTACTATAGAGGGTGATTCAGATAATACAAATGATTGAAATGTATATAGGAACGAGCAAATTAGGAGGGGAACAAGGATGCCAATCAAGATGACATGATAGAAGAAGGGTTCATCAATCAGGAAAACTTAATTTTTGAGTTCTGCTGTCATCAGCACATTTATTGAAAGATAGGAAATCGATATCCATGTTTGAGCTTATATGACTCTAAAACGGAGAGCAACCACAACTTTCAAAAACGGCCATTTGGGCGTCCATAATTCTTAACCTGGATGTTACAGAAACTTCTTGCGCTAACAGAAAGGAAGAATCTACCTTCTGCGAGAACAAACAATTTTGTATATCTTCCATACTTTTTGTGCTTTAACTAACCAGACTCAATAAGCTCCTATATAATGACAAGAACAACTCCACGAGAGAAAGGTGGTAATGCAAAAGCCAAGGTCAATTATTCTCACTGCAAGGTACATCCAGTAACACTCGATAGATGGTGTTTATCCCCAACCTTAGGGAGCTAAATTAACAGTTACAAGGTTCCAAGATGGGTCAATGATTTTAATTTTGAGCAGATCTTTAAAAACAATATCACCAAAATGGACATTTGTTAACTGCAACCCTTTGTTGTAGAGTGACATTGGAATAATTTGCCCAAAGCATCCATGAGATCAAACTTACTCCTCCCCCTTGTGAACATGTACCATATTATGTCCCAACATTAACATGAGAAATGACGTATGCAATGAAGTTAAATGTGATATACAATATTGTTACAGGATAAGAACCTACTAATCTGAAAAATAATACTAGTCCCACTGAATAGAAAGATCTTTTTATATTCCATCACTAAAACACAAAGTGGGATCCTGCAACGTAGTATGGGAAATGTGCATTCGTGAAAGTCATTTTGGATGTCTAAACAAAGTAAACATAGATTTGCAATGTTCTATATTTATTGGACTTGTTTAACTCAATAATCCTATTCTGGTAACTCAATATTCAATAATTAAATACCTTAATAAATAAAATTTTGGTAAGTACTGATAAGGAAAACCAAACTAACCTCCTTCCCGTCGTAGACAATAGTTTAGTCACTCCCATCCGTAGCAAATTTGCTGTACATGACTTGAGTCTAGATTCCTTTATCCCATTTGCATAAACAATTCCTTAAGAAAAAGACAAAAAAGATAGTAAGAAAAACATTACAAGTAAATTTGGAGGAAACATGCATCTGAAGGGGGAATAAATAAAATCACAGACAGGCATGTGGATTCTGATGCATACAGCTCACAAAGTAAAGGGTGGCTCTACAAAAAATGCATGCCATAATTGTATATGCACACCTCATAAACTGTAACTAGATTAAAAAAGTTTTCACGTTGTACAGAATCCAATAACTATGCAGTCACCTACTCTCAACTTATGGTATTGTCCATCTATCGTGTCACAAGCAGCCCATCAGTAAGTAGCATGGTAGACAGAATCAGCCAATTAGTAAGTAGCAGAGTAGACAAACGGAAACTAGTTTTCGACTAGTCGACATGTGAATTTTTGACAAATGGTAAGACAGACGGGAAAAACATCAATAACTGCCCATAGGTAAATTCAATTTTATCACTAATCTTTACCATTAAAGATTAGATTTAGTATATTAGCATGTTTCATCTGACAATGGAAACATAAATAGGTAAGGAAACGAAAACCCTAAAAGTAAATGTTAAATAATAAAAAGAAAACAATTTGGTGCTAGTTCATTTCATTCATAGTGAAAAGTAAGCCATTTAATAAAACTGTATCTAGGTAAAATATTCAGAAAGACAGGTATTTTACTGGAATGACGAGTGACAAGCACATACCACTGAACAAAAAGAAATAAAAAAGAGATTGGGTGTAGAACAGCATGTGATGTACATGATGTGAAAAGTTCTAGGAGATGTGAACAGTTCAAGAAGACTACTATTTTTTCCAGAACCAAACGTTGGAAATTTGAATAAACACATTATTATAAACTAAAGGAAATCAAGCACGTTTGAAGTCCAAATTAGAAAAGTATGCTCAACCACACTAACTATGTTTAGTGTTACTCAATGGTGAATCAATTTAATATTAAAAATCACAATAAACTAAGAAAGCACCCATGAACAATGTGCTGTACTTACGGGATATCTACCACCCTTTTCATTTTCTTGAGAAGCAAAGGCCAGAACTGGTAAGAAAACAAGGTTTCCCTTTGCAGCTGCATATGAACAAAATGTAGAAAATCATAAGCATCCTACAAGCTACAGCTGAACAATGTTGCAACATTGCCATGGGCTAATTGCAACTTGAAAAGAATTACCATTTAGTAACCAGTCTGGAACTGGAGTAGCACCAATTGGAACTTGAGAATCATAATCGACCAGTCCAACCTGTTAACGGTGACCAAATATTGAAATTAGGTCAAAAACTAATTAAAAAAATCCCCAAAAATACATTGGATTAGAACTACTGGACAGTAAATAGATAATCAACATGAAGAAAGAAGAGTAAGAGATGTGTTTTACCTCTGATTCGAGGTCTCATGGCTGTTACTTGCAGAGAGTGTGTGTGATTTGTTTTTCTTAAAGAGCGAAAAACAAATAAAAAATGAAACCTTAAACATATTCCTAAAATGAAAACCCTAAAAAAGAAGTATAATGAATGACGAAGCTTCTACGGGATTCAAAGAGATGCAGAATTTCTTGATTGGGAAAGTGAAAGAGGTTTTATATTTTGCGATACTAACGATGGTTTCGAGAAGAAAAAAAAAAGAGAGAGAGAGAGAATACGCTGGCTGTTCGGTAACCATTATTATAATGGATTAATATTATCAGCACATATTTTTGTTTATTTTTATTTATTTTTTTTGAAGCATGATATTTATTGAACTATTAAGAAGTTGTTACAAGAGGGTATTCAATACCCGAAAATTCAAATACAAAAACGGTAATAAAGTGGTAGAGAAATAAAAAGTGAGAATCAATCTCTCGAGTAAAGTTGCATCGGGGATAGGTGTTGCAAATGGTGGAGTGGTTCTGGATGAGGTTGTCGATGATCCAAAGGCCTTCGACGAATGCTTTCCACAAGAAAAGTTGTACTTTTGATGGACATATCTGAGTCCATAGGAACTTGAATGGTGGTGATGTGTTTCGATGCAAATAATTCGAGATAATAGTCTGTCTACCTCCTTGTTCTCCAGCGTTATTCATATCTTCAACTTGGGATTTTGGAAATGAATGTGACTTGAAGAAGTATCCAATCTTCTGATCTTGAGGATGTAGTTCTAAAAGCTAACAGTGCTATTACAAATTTAGTAAACTAAAAGCAGGATACAATCAGATATACAACTAAAGGACTACTACTGCTAGAGTTACTAAAGGATATTGAACTGGAAAAGTAACAAAACAGAAAAAATAAAATAAAATGGAATTACAGACTCAATTAACATTAAAACTTTGTTGAAAGGTAAAGTACTCAGACACTGATAGAAAATATCAAGTAGAGGTGACAGATTCACCGGCCCATTCATATCAAATGGGGTTTATGCTTGTTGTTGTGATATTATGAAACATGAAGCTGTGATACATTCCAGCAATTTTAGAAATAATATTGCTTCCGATGGTGACAATAAGCTCATCTTGGTCTAAATATACGGATGATCTAATAGAGTACCAAGGTGATTTAGTCATTAATCTTGGCTTATGGATAATACTGGAAATACTTTCTTGGATTGCGAAGGTTAGAGCTCAACATTATTATCCCAGAGACTAAAAGGAAAAACCCAATTCAAAAAACTTTCAAGAAGACCTAATCTAGATCAGAGAAAAACAACCGCAAGGAAAGACGCAATTCCTTGGTAGATAAACTAATAATTAACGGGGACCAATTAAGCCATAGCAAACAAAACAAAAATTTCAAAACACATCGAACAAAATTACCAAGAAAAGCAAAGATACAAGGTTGTGAGACAAAACAAACACGAAAGGAAACCACCAACACACTTAACCAGCAAATAAAACTCAAAATGGAACTGGTGGATAGAGCTACATGCCTTTCAACATTCAAAACTAGAAATTGTGGAAAACAGTTAGGAAACATACAGGGGCCTTCACTATTATAAGAAAGCAAACATGAAGAATGCCAAAAGCAAAATCTAAATTCGATTACAACCTACATAAACCGGCAAACAGGGTATTGATAATCAAGGTTCAATTAAACAATTAGGAAACTAAAGGTTTAATCTGAGAGACAGGTATGTGAAACGATTGATCTCATAGGGTTTTAGGAAATCGGAAATTAAAAAACATTAGTCTCTGGGAATACCATGAAAATTGAAGCTTCAAGAATAGATCTAACATCAGGGTATGACATAATAGGTAATAGTGGCCATAGACTAATTTTCTACTTCTTCGATGAGGCGATTGAGGAGGAACCAAACTGGAAATCGGAAAATTACCTCTTATTGTCGATGGATCCGACGCTACATAGGTTATTGAAGAATATCATACCCAATTAATCTTCGATGAAAAACCAACCCCCATCAACAGATCCAAGCTGGGAATCATAAAAACTTCGGAATGAAGGGGATATCACACTAACATGAAAGCAAGCGACCCAAATGAATTTGAAGGACCGATGAATCGAGGATTTAGATGATGAGGTCAGCTAAAACCATGGCGGCAGTTTTAGGGTTTGCTGGTGAATATTGAGTTAAGGTTTACTGTTCTTTTTTTTTCCTGATTTCTTTCTCGGCACACAGAAAATCAAGCTAGAATAAGAGGATTAATACAGGTATTGCTGAGATCTTTTTAGATCTGAGCATTAAAGCTTTGCCGGAAAACTTTTTCCTTTATGCCGGAAATTACCTATAGAGAGGAGAGAGAGAGAGGGGCCCATAATCCATTATACAGATTATAATGGATTATGTATGTGTTTGGGAACCATTATAATAATTAATTATTTTAATCATAATTGAAAAAATCCATTATTTTCATAAACAAAAAAAGTTGTTTTTAAAAATTATTATAATCAATTATTTTCTTCAATAAAACTGACTTGGGTTTTTTCTTCTTATTTTCTCTAAACTATCAAGAGAGAGCTAAAAAAATAATAAGGGACTTAGAAAAAAATTCTAGATCATTTGTTTTTGAAATTTATTACAGGGGCTCCAAGAAAAGAATTTTGAGGGCTCCTAAGGATTCAAATATCCTATAATGAAGATAAGGGCACCTAATTCATAAGAAAAATACTAAAATATTCTTAACCTATTAAATATTGAAACTTTAAACTAATTTGTTTTCATTACTCTCCTTTTAACTCTTCCATTTTCTTCTTCCCATCACCTTCATCGTTTATTTCTTCGATTAATCATCAATTCTCAAAATAATTCATTATCGGTTAACACCACTTAATCCACCCGCAATGACTTTAATAAGGTAAAAAAAAAAACATCTTATTTCATTAGTTTTTATGCATGGATAGGTCGGAATCGATAGAATTAGGTTTTTGAAAAAATAGTATCAGAACTGTCTACGGTGGGGTTTCTTAACCATATGCACTGTCTACGGTTGGGGTTTCCAAACTGTACGCACTTTCTAAGGTTGGGAAACCAAACCGTAGACAGTGCGTACGGTTGGGAAACCCAACTGTAAGTCATCTACGGTGTGGAGTTAAGAACTCCAAACCGTATATTCTGGGTTCAAAAATTCTACGGTTCGAAAAAATCATACTTCCATACCGTAACTTGTACGTACGGTTGGGAAATATGAACT
Organism: Papaver somniferum; assembly: GCF_003573695.1. Classification (NCBI taxonomy): domain Eukaryota; kingdom Viridiplantae; phylum Streptophyta; class Magnoliopsida; order Ranunculales; family Papaveraceae; genus Papaver; species Papaver somniferum. The sequence goes on from NC_039365.1 coordinate 167,550,359, forward strand.
TTCCCAACCGTATGTTAGCTTATAGTTCGAATTTGGGGGTTTTCAAAAGCAAAAATAAATGATGGGTTTTCTTAGTTTTTTCTTTTTGTGATCGTCTTCTTCATCCCGATGGAGAATAAGAAGAGAGAAAGAAAAAGAATAGGGTATTTTTATGATCCTCATCTTCATCATGATTTATGAATGAAAAGAGAAGGAAAAGATAAATAAATTTAGTTTTTTTGTATATGATCATCATATTCATCATGATGAAATTATAATCATCATCTTCATCATGATTTATGAATGAAAAGAGAAGGAGCAGGTAATAAATTTAAATTTATAATTCATGGAGGGTAATTTAGCCACTACAAAAAATAGTTGGATGTGGGATTTTGTTGATTACTATTTCATAACCCGATTTTATCATCTTGTGAGCCCTCAAAACCCAATGTTTAGAGCCCCTATAATAGGTTTCTTGTTTTTTCCTCTCTTTTTTGAGAGCATTTTTCAAAGATAATCAATTATTTGAAAAATGTGTTTGTGAAAATTTATTATAAAAATGATTATACTAAAATCATTTATCTATTTATGATTATAGATAATCATAAATTTTACCAAACAAGGCCGCCACATGACACACGGGATTGCCTAGAGCCAGCGCTGGCGTCAATGTACATCGCAAATGGCCAGGAAAATACCTAGCGAGTGAGAGAATATTATCACTAGAAGCTAACGCAAGATTATTTTAATCATGGATGTATGTACTCAAACATCGATTTTGCATGACCCGCGATTTGATGGCAAAATTTATTGTGGAGATTTGCCAGGCAAACTTTCTGAAAAGGAGTGGTTACCAAATACACCACAAGTTTTTTTTGTTCGATAACCAGTATAAAAAAAACTTAATATAATCACAAGTAGGTCTAAAGACCCTTGAATATGATTGTATATATAATTTTTCTCAATCTTTTCCAAAATCAATATGTATAAACCAAATGGTCCGCGAACCTGATTGTTGTGTAGAAGAGTTCCTGGACGATATCAAAAATCAAAGATCAACCTAGTCATATCTGAATTGAGTAGATCTGAATTCTGACAAGTATAAAACTTGCAATCTATCTTTTGAGATTTTAGCTCAAATAATAAGGACGAGTCATGTTTTTAGCTCAAATAATAAGGACTTAAAACTATCTAGATTGGTTGACGTACTACTTGTGTTATTCCTATCATAAAGATAAACAATAAAATGCGGAAAAGGAAAAACACAAGACTCCAGAAAATTTGTTAACGAGGAAAACTACATCTCCATAAAAACCCCGGGACCTCGTCCAGCTTTGAACACCATACTATATTAAACCACTATAGACAATATCCTACCATCAGACTTCGAACTGGAATGTAGTTGAGACCGAGATAACCTTCCATGCAATCCAGGTGAAGTTTTGTTACTTACGTTCTTGAACCTCGCAAGCTTCTACATACTTGATTCCCATAGCTGACGTCCTTTACAGCCTAAGAGTTGCTTTAACTTCAGTAAAGACTTTTGATACCAAAGCCTCTAATAGACAAGCATATTTGATATCCATTTTTATTTTTCAATCTAGGTTTGGAAATCTTTTTGAAGTATATAAAGTCCAGCAAACCTCACGAATCTGGAACACTTACACTCAATTAGCTGAGAAGCCTGGATTACTAACCACCTCTCAAGAACAATCCAAACAAATCAAAGAAGAGTTTAGATATCTATCTTGGGGAATCAAAAAGTCTCAGACGACGAGAGCCTTGTGATTTTTATCTATCTCGTTCCTGATCCAAGATTACCAAAACCTCAAAGATCAATGAGAACAAGATGCGGATACACGAACCATCAGGTAAAAGATAATTTAACCAGGCTTCACGAATCCCTAATTGAAGTCTCCAAAATCGTAATCTAATTATATTTCTCATATGAAATCTGTTTATAGAGGACGACTCTATCTTAGAAACTAGAACACAAGAGTGTCAGGAATTCTGAAATTTAGTTGCAAGAGTCTCTATTTATAAACTTTCAAGGCTCTAGGTAGCTGGACATCCAAACAAACACTTTATCAGTTTAAATAAAAAAATCATTAGGAATTCATGTAAGCATGTGAGAAGTCTAGCTTGAAATTACACATAAGAATATGTATTATGGTCCATGGTTCTGGAACCGTGCACAATCATGGTTCATAGCGGATCAGTAGTCTTTGAACTTACAAGAGTGGTGTTTAATAACACTCAAGACTAATTAATGATCCACAAGCACAAAGTGATTTTTTGAATAAAGTTGTCTTAATTAGAAATGTCTATGAGAATCATCGCAAAGTCGAACATATTCGTATAGAGTAGTTCGTGACTTATGTTAACACTGGAACTGAACGGGTTTGTAAACCTCTGACAGTTATCAAAGTCAATGCATAAAGGTTTGCAAACCTTGGAAGTTCGCGAAAGTCAGGCCACAAGGATTTGCAAACCTTGACAGTTCGCAAAAGTCAGATGGTAGGGGTTTGTTAACCTACCTAATTCCCGAAATCAGATGTAAATGGTTTGAAAATCGGGTTTGCGAACTCTATAATCTTTGAAATTCAGACTGGCTTTGGTAAAACATACATGTATGTTTACCTATCGTCAAGCAGTTTTTTTTTTCTCAGATAATTAATTTGAAACATTCTCAATAGCCATATACAATATCCATTGTTTCTTGGGAAATTTCCGAATGATCAACTTGAAGCAAAAATGTGAATAACAAATTATTATAACTAAAATTGCTAAGGATCTAGAATATCCATTGCTTGAATCGTATTTTGAAGGTTTAACTAGACATGTTTGAACTCTAAATTTTTTCTTTGCAATATTAAATCTACTAAAGCCATACGATATAGACCCATAAAATAGAATGGTAAATGTCGTGAGTAAATAAGTCTTGCAAATATCTTCGTTTTTTCTTTAGTCTTCAATCTTCGAGGGTTGTTCAGTATTTGATACCTCGCTATCATACTCTAATCCTAGTATGAGACTTGACTTTAGTAAACTAAAAATTAATATTAGTTTTGTACATGTAACATTGACAACGAGCGATTCACTAACACCTTTATTTGTTTATTAAAATGATTCACTAAATGTTCGAGGCCATAATCCTGAACAAAAGTCAGTATAGTCCTTAACATTCTTTTCTTCGCCAAATAATCTCAAATTTTGCGGAATAAACCAGTCAATCATTTTGGTCCATTATTTTTATGAAAACTGTATAAGATGTTAATTTTATACTCATGCAAGACACACAAGGTGTTTTCTATAATTATTAGGTTGTGTTTATTGTACGCATTGGGTGTGGCAAACACCCTGTTGTTGGCAGGTAAAAACGATTTACTGGTTTTTGTAAAGTGGTGGAGTAGGCAGATGCTCGATCAAGCAAATTATCTAAAACCTTTAACAGATGCACTGCACGGGAGTTCTCTGAGTTAGAGAGATCAATCTAAAAGACTTCGGTCTAAACCAAGTAATGGTCTTTCTAGATTCAATTTGATCACAAAAGAATGATAAGGGTCGATCTGTAAGGAGGGAAGCTGAGAAATATGTGAGACCAGTGATAATTGATGGATTATGAATGTGTTGAACTACAGTGAAAATAATTTTATGTGTTAGATCGAGAGAAATATTCCATGTGTAAATGATATGGTTGTTGAATGACTGACGATGAATTCATTTCTTATAACGTTAAGTTCCCTTAAGTTATCCATATCATAGGTTGATGAACCTATTTATTGCAGAAGTAAGTGACACATTGAAGTGTGACAGTTGAAGAGGAGTGAAAGAGTAGGGAATTGGGAAATCGTGGTTGTACCAGTTCTATATTGAGAGACTTGGTTGACTCTCGAACCGCTACTCTATTTACTCCTTCAAATGCCAACATGACTTTCTCACCTTTCTCATGATGGAATATCGTTACATTGCACGTGTTGTAGGCCACCAGATCGAAACCCTAGTAAATATCTCCCATGTGACATGATTGATGTCTCGTGTGAAGTCTGCTTTGCAGTATTAAAAATGGGTAGCTAGTTCAGCTGGTCATCCCCGTTCCTCAAAGGTTGATGCGCTCCACGAGGTCATAGGTTCGAGTGCCCGATGACGCAGTATTGCAGAATTTGACATGGAAGGTAGAGTTAGCTTTCCCCCCTTGCGTCATAATCATCCCCCCCCTCCCCCTATCCGCTTCGGCTCCCTTGGCTAGATCCTCATGATGCTCGCTGGTAGGCTAGCACGACAACCTGTTGAATTAATGTAGTAGTACGTCGTTGGAGCTTAGCTTGTTAGTCTTCCAACTAGTTTCATGTAATAATTTGTTATCCAATAAAAATAATAAAAATAAAAGGGAACATGGGACCGGCACCGACGACATGGCCGGCCGGACGATGGGCTCGGTCCCGCACATCCTTTTCTTTTTATTATTTTGTACTTTATCTCTCCTTTTTTGATGAATTTTCCATATGCTCGTGGTCCATCTTTTTTGGTGCTCGTTTGAGCATTATTACTAAATACATCAACGTCATTTTCTCGGGCCTTACCCGGTGGTGGCCAATATGCCCGAAAGGCGAATACTTGTTACTAATCCATGAAATTTGGCTGAGGAAAGCCGTGAATTGAAGTAATAAAATATTATGGTGAAAATGGAATATAATTTTGGAATTCAATCGATGAATGTAGATCTATAATTAATTAATTATTCGCTCTATACTAGCAGGAAATCTGTCTAGGAGCATTAAATTGATTCGAGAATCCAGATATGAGATGGTAGCAGTATCATACTCGTTCTGATTTTTTTTTTGTATGGTCAGGGAACACCTGGAGGGAAATTTCAACCAGCACCAGTGACATCCTGAAGACGTTATCGGTATATACTAGTGGTTTATCCATTTAGGAGTCGTCAAATCATTCTTTATTCTATGCAAAAGTGGATATTGAATTGCACAATATAAATAATGAAACAAAATATGCAAGATATTGAAGCTCATCAGATAGACTAATATTGTTGTTGCATATTCATGTGGTAAATAGGTTACTTGATCAGTCAGGGATCATCGTAAAAAGAGCTTTTATATTTAAATTGTAAATATGAATTTCATATACATCTGAAGCTGGGTTAGTGATATAAAAAGCTAAGATTTTACAATTTTATCCCTTGTCAGAAATCCACCATCAACACATGTTAAATGGCAAGGTCATTACAGCTTTCTCTGATCAAATAAATATTCATTTATTGATAAATGAGTAACCTCGTTAAACGAATCTATTTTATTTCATTTCCAACTTAATTCCATCCCTCAATCAATGCATTCTTCTTCTCCTTTTTTTTTTCTTTCCATTTTCACACAAAAACATCGACGATAAGAAAACAATTAATCTTTTTTTCTTCTTCTATATAATGTCGAAACCAACAAGATTCAGAGCATGCTGAAGTTCCTTATCCTAGTGAGAGTGATCCAACAGGAATTGTTCAAGCTATCCGAAACAAAGAAACGAAAAAAAACGGTTGTGGAAGAAGAAAATATTAGCACAATACAAGAAAGGAAATGGCTCGTAACGGATACTTTTCTATCAACTTAATCCTCTAAATTAATTTTTAACAACGTGCAATCACTCAAAATTTGAATTTTTTGAAACCAAAGTAATCTGGGTTCCCCAAAATCGGGCTACATTATTGCATTTGTGAACCGATTTCCTTAAAAGACGGTATACATTAATGTACCAACTTTTTATATCAAATGCACATTTAAAGGATACAAGATGTAGCCACACCTCCCTCACGGTCACAATAGCACTTTAAATATAAATAAAACTAATTTAATAACTAAAATAATTAATTAACACTAATTAGATTAGGTGGATAAAGGGTTTTTGAAATTATTTCGAATGTTTTTATTTTGTTTTATTGTGTAGCCCCAAATTATTTTTGAGTAGCTCTCGAAAACGCCAGGTTAAGAAAAATGGATATAGAGATGATTTCAGTTTGTTTTTTATTTTGGAATATTGTGGCCCTAAAACAAAGGCTCAATGTCATCTTGTAACTTAATGCTAAAATTTTTTTTGGGGAAGGTTAATTGTTTTAGGGTTTTTGAAAAAATTAGAGTTACAATATATGAAGTAAAGGGCGGTTACCATATAGAAAATGAGTAGGTTAGCCGTACTGGTGCGAGGCTGTTTTATTAGAGTTTGCTGATTATAGAAAATCTTAGAATTTGAAAAAACAACCGATTTAAGTCGCCTTTCAAAAAATAAATAAATAAAAGCCTTCAGAATTAGCTAGGTTATGAAAAAAACAACCTAGCCAATTCTGACGGAAACCTCCTGAATCGACTAAATTCTTTGGTGAACTCAACCGATTACATAATATTTTAAAAAATAGAATAAACCCAAGAATCAGATAAGCCGATGCGAACAACCTATCCAACTCAAAAAAATAGAATAAACCCCAGTTACGATTACTTAACTTCAAATTCATCTCAACTCACACCAGAATTTCTAAATCTCTCTAGAATTTCTCAAACTCACAAATCTTCCATGCTTTTCATCTTTTCTAAATTTTCAAAGAGCATGGTTGAAAATATGGACATGGCTGAATTCATAAAAAACCAATATGCTGCTGAAAATCAAAGAGTTGTTAACCGAGCCAATGTGCAAAGTCAGATAAGAAGACAGAGTCCAAAATTTACTACCGCGGAAGTTTTTTTTAAGTCAAAGTATTATCATTGGTGCTGTACTCCAAGCCATGACATTTTGGGAAAACATATTTGTGAAATTTCAAGAAGAAACAATTAACCTCTACAATTGCGATGTGAATGCGTTGAGTCACCACTTCAATGTGATCAACAAGGAAATTCTTAAGTATGTTACCTTAGTAACGCAAGCGGGCCGAAACATGAGGGGTGGTGAAACCATGATGCACATTGAACAAAGGTGTTGGTTGTAGTGACGCCGCATCAACGGAAAAAACTTCCAGTATGGAAGTTGTTTTGAGATTTTAAGAGTATTATCCAAACATAATCCAATAATTATGTTTTGATTTCTTAATTGTCTAACTTGAGTATAAGTAGAAGTTTTAATATATATTTTTTACTTTATTAGTTAAAATTAAAATTAAAGTCTAACTAAATTGTAAGACTGAATTAAGAATAACACATAAGTTTAATTTTCAACAATACGATTCAAGTTTTCGAATTCATAAACAAGTGCGCTTTTTTTTTTAATATATAAACTTCGAATTATTGATGTGCGTTGATTTTCCATTCCTTGAACTCTTCTTTGTCTTTTCTTAGCTGTAGGTTTAAGTTGGTTAATATCCAAAACTTGAAGACTTCTTTTCTTTTACCTATTTGTTTATAACTATCACATATCTTGTTAACAACACCTTCAAGTACTACTCCAGAAAAATTAAGATGCATTGCGAATCCAGTTGTGAAAATGGGGGGTCTAACAACCACACCCAACAATTCGTTTAGCAATCTGAGAGGACTTACTCCAATACACTTTCTAGAGAATCAACTGGACAGTCATACTCAATCTAGAATAAAGTATATCAAAGAGTTTAATATCTCTAACTCTTAATTCAATCCGCAATCAACAAATAGAAATCTGCGAGCCCGATTGAATATAAGAGAAATTACTTGAACGGTACCAAAGACCAATATTCAAGTGTGAATCAATGTAAATCAACAACCAAAGGTTGGATATTCTAACTGATTGATCTTAACACACAACCTGTGATATTCAATTATAGAACAAAATATAATGCGGAAAAGAAATAACACAGACACCAGGATTTTGTTAACGAGGAAACCGCAAATGCAGAAAAACCCTAGGACCTAATCCAGATTGAACACTGTTAGAGCATAGCTCGGTTGAACCCACCAAGTGTTGGTATGTCAAGTTTGGTTGTCATATTTTAGTGAATAAAAACTCATATTAAGAGTCACTTGATTATGTACTAGAGTCAAATTCGTATAGGTTAGCTTGAAAGTATTAGGATATGAGACATTAAAAGTATTGGAAGACTTGAAGATGTGAAGAAGCAAGTAGCTACAACGACAACAATCATCCTTCCACTTGAGGTTAGTAGTATTTGACTTGAACTGTTTCATTCCCTAACGTATCTTTCAAGTCGTGCATACTGAAAACAAACTGCGAAGCATATTTGAACTCTAGATAGACATAGTATTAAGGAATACAATACGAGGTTTATTGCTTAACCATTAAAATTTGTAGATAATACATTTTCATAATTATTTGAATGCTATTGTGATTATGTATGGGTATGAGGTGAGGATTTCATCCTAGGGAACAATGTTTTACATGTGTTCTAAGGAAGTAAATTCATAAACTTGTTTGTGAACCGAAAAGGAAATTGGCAGGTGTTATTGGTTTTTTTATTCATTTTTTATCTTATGAACAACCAATATGTGTGATTGAGTATAACTGCTCACAACTTGTTTGTGTTCTTGGTAGAACTATTCACAAAGGCCTGACTTATGTATTGGTATGACGTTTATTAGTGAAACCGATCTTAAGTAATCACCTGAGATGGTATGATCGGGTTTGTGTTTTGTCTGACCAAATTTGGGAAAGGGGAACCGATGCTAGTAAGAGGTGCAGTACATCACAAAGGGGAACCGATCCTTGTATGGAGTGCAGCAAGGTTTATAGCAGAAAGGGAAACCGATCCTATGAACATGTGCAACACGTTTTTAGGCAAAAGGGAACCGATCCTGTGGACATGTGCAACACATATAAGTTAGATACCATATATATGTGGGGAACCGATCCTAATACCTAGTCAACCGAATTTTGGAAAGCTAGTGTGACTATGCACAGTACTCACATGGAGGTAGAACCGAAACTTGTTTTGGTAGAACCGTTAAACCCATGATTGTGATTGAATGTTTGTTTGTTTGATCAATCACATAGTTCTTGAAAGTCAGATGAACCAATTCTAAACTTGTTTGGAAATGTGGCAAATCGGTTTCAAGGTTGTAAGTGTGAAAGAGAACTTACAAAGTAAGGATGTCGACATACTTTAAACACGTGCTGTGAATGTTTATTTCTTTAATTGTTCAAAGTTATTCCTTAATAACTAAAGGAAGAAAATCCCAGGATCGAAACATAAGTAAGTTAAGAATCTTTTAATTAAGATTATTAATTTCATTTTGTAGGGAAATACAAGAATTAGTAATGTGCATTTACTAATTAGATTTTCCAAGAGATTTCGATCATTATTTTTGGACAAAGCATTTCCAAGAATTATGGAATCCTAATTTGTGCTTTAATGAATATCTTGAGAATATTTTCGGTTTTGGAAATTCCTTGGTTTCCAAACTTCCTTGTCTATGAATACTTGAAGTTTTCCTTTCTAGCAAACTAATCATTCGTAACAACAGACTTCCTCTTTGTTGTTGTTACTGGTATAGCCGCCTATTAGGAGAGGAGAGTAACCTAATTATGCGAAATCTCTTACGACCACTCAGTTTAAAGTCTTCTTTGGGATTGAGAAGCTCTAGCATGTACCGTTGGTGGGAAACTAGATAATTGCGGTTTATCTTTTGTTTTCGATTGATTTGATTGACTAACGGTGGTTGAAATCTGATTGCACCTAGTTTTTTTATGCTTGAGAATCTTGTATTCTGATATAAGATTCACTCAAACTAGTTCAGAGTTTCGACAGGGATCTTTAGACTGTTGTTAGTTCTAAAGACGATCTTGTGATAATCCATTGTTAACAAACTCCGTTCTGTGGGTGATTGATCACAAGAGATTCAAGTGATTGTGTGCAAGTTTTTATTGAAGATCTAAGAAGATTTGAATACGAAGAAGATATTGAAGATTTTTGATTTGTGAGTTCATAATCTTTTGTGTGCATAATACTTGTTTCGGTTAAAGAGGATCCAATTAATAATCGGTTTATTCTTGTGGTAGATTGGATTGATTAATTGAGTAGATCAGCATCAACACAATTCTTTGGATTAAGAGTATTGTTGGCTTAATATTAAATGATTACTTCGGTAATTGAATATAAGATAGATCTAAGGACCTGACGAAGGAGTTTATGTTAAGATAAACAGAAGAGCCTTTGTCCAACTCATATCACTTGGTTGAATAGAGTTGATACCAAATAGATTTGTTGTTCTTTTACTGTTTGGAATACGAACCAAAGGAATTGATCCAAGTACGTGACTTATTTATAAGTTGGAGGCATGGGAATACAGACGGAACTAGGTGAACTATAGGTTTAGTTGCTTGGTCTCAACTATACGAAGTTGGTGTAATTTTGTGTAGCGGCTTAATCCTGAGAGTACTCAATTCTGGACAAGGTCCCAGGGTTTTTCTACATTTTCGGTTTCCTCGTTAAAAAAATCTTCCTGTGTCATTTACTTTATATTTCCGCATTATAATTGTTTTATTATAATTATAGTAAATTACACAAACATTAATTCCTATTTACTTGATAAGTGAATCCTATTGTGTTTGGTTAAGTCCGAACCTTTTTATCAAGTAACATACTTCGTTGTTGTATTGTCTCGATCTCGTATCCATAGACGATCACACGAAGTGTGAAACGATTAGTTGTATTGTCTTGACTCAGTCCATAAACAATCACTTTTGGAGAAAGGACTTATAGGTAGGAAAAGTTTTAGCTCGAGGTATATTTGGGTACCCACGCCTTTTCAAACACCATACTGTATTAAGACGCTACAGACACTAGCCTACTACCAATTAAATTCGGACTGGACTGTAGTTGAACCCTAATCAATCTCACACTGATTCAAGGTACAATTGCGCTCCTTATGTCTCTGATCCCAGCAAGATACTACGCACTTGATTCCCTTAGTTGATCTCACCCACAACTAAGAGTTGCTACGACCCAAAGTTGAAGACTTGATAAATAAATTTGTCTCACACAGAAAAGTATATAGGATTGAATAAATCTATCTCCCATATAAATACCCAAGAGTTTTTGTTCTGTCTTTTGATAAATCAAGGTGAACAGGAACCAATTGATAAACCGGACTTATATTCCCGAAGAACATCTTAGTATTATTAATCACCTCACAATAAACTTAATCGACCAGAGAAACAAGTTATTGTGGAATCAAAAACGATGGGACGAAGGTGTTTGTGATTACTTTTTTTTATCTTGCCTATCGGAGATATAAATCTCAAGCCAATTTTACAATTGCACTCAATCACGATAGAAACAATAATATCAAATCATGCAACTATAAATAGAATAGTTGGGTCTGGTTTCACAATCCCTATGAAGTCTTCAAGTCGTTAACCTACAGGGTCTAGAGAAGAAACCTAAGGCTAAAGGAGAACCAACTCTAGTTATGCAACTAGTAGCACACAAGAGGTGTGGAGATTAAGTTTCCCAGTTGCTAGAGTTCTCCTTTATATAGTTTTCAAATCAGGGTTTGCAATCCAAGTTACCTTGGTAACAAAGCATTCAATATTCATAGTTAGATGAAAAACCTTATTCAACCAAGCTAATATATTTCAACTGTTAGATCGAACTTAGCTCACAAATGAAATGTACCCTCATTTAGATTTATGTAACCGTACCCAAACGTGTACACCATGTTGGTTCACAAATAGTTAACTGGGGTTAGCCATATGATTACTCTCATATCAACCTTATTCATCTTAACCATAACTAGTTCAAATGACTCAAATGAAACTAGTTAAGAGTTGTTCAATTGCTATATTCTCATGGATTTATACAAGAACACAATTGAAGCAAGATCGGTTTGATTCACTCGAATCGATACATGAAAATTATAGCCACGGTTTGAAAAGATTGCATTCCTTATTGATAAATGTTTTAGGTTCATGTACAACCGATTTTAGAAAGTAACCTACTTAAGTATGCCTACGGGTATGCGTACTTAAGTTACCGGATTTGAGTTTGTTTTATTTTTTAAACTCAGAAGAAATTCACGGACGTGAACTTTCCGCCAGTATGCGTACGGGTATGCGTACTTTAGGTAACCGGATGAGTTTGGTTTTGGTTTTCAAACTCAACAGAAATTCACGGACGTGAACTTCCGCCAGTATGTGTACGGGTACGCATACTTACCCAGTCTCCTACAACCTTTTTGTATACACACAAGTATGCATACTTTAGGCTCCCGGTTTTGGACTTATACACTAATGTGCGAACACACTATGCTCATATCCAAAGATGGTTACAAGATTCTACACTCTTTATTTCAATCATTGAAACATTCTTCTATAATGACAATAGTTTTTCACACACTATTAACATCAAATAAATTTTCAAGATATTGAAATAATCCTTATCGAAACATTCCAAGTCTTACACCAAATGATTGTATCACACAAACCATGTAAGATGTTACTCGGAAATTTTCTCATGATATAAGATGAACTTGGTCGAAGAGAAAGCTTACCAACACATATTTCGAGAAATATGTAAGAGAGATATACTCAGATTGAAATCTCAAATGTGTATAGAGAAAACTATATCGTAACACGACTTATGTCTCAATATAGGAGATAGAGTAGAAATATACTTTCCAAGTGATAGATGAGTTTAAGTCTCCACGTACCTTTTGTCGATGAAGTTCCACAAGCTCTCCTTAGTAGTTCTTCGTCTTCAAGTGATAAGCGCCGTGAAGTCTAAGCTCAACTACACAAACTATGTCCTAGTCCGAGACATATATAAATAGGCTAGAAATCAAGACTTATAGTTTTGATTACTAACATTGACAAACATGCTTGAGATAGCAACACATGCGAGTTCGACGGAGAAGTGCTTTAACAAGTTGCTGGGTGCGAAATTCTTCCATTTGAGAAATTTTTAGAGATTAATAGAGAAATATAAAAAATTCATAGTAAAAATTATGGTGTAAATTTTAAGTTTACAAATTACATGTTTATAGGCAGCAAAGAACTAGTCGTTGGCGCTAGAGTTCCGTCGAGCGATATTAACTTTATATCCAGTGATGTATCCTATATCACTGTCGCTATTTTCGACAATATCATTCGCTAGGAATGCTATCGCCTCAGCTATTTTTCAATAGTGGCGCGACTGATTTGCCTTACCACCTGGTATGACAAATAGAATTTTTTGACACGGTGCATAGGATTAGGCCTAACGCCTAAAAGCTAAGATAAAAAAATTATTAAGTTAAAATTAAACGCTGGTGATTGGTCCATCTATCCTTTACTTTCAAATGATTTATTCTCGCCTTTTTACTCTCAGCCGATTAAATCCTTTACATTTTTGTATTTTCTCTCCATTTTGATGCACCACATCATTGCCACATATAGATGTAAAGTTTTGGTGGAAAACATAAGTAGAGGCTAGAAATTTGGTGTTGATTGATTCTTCTGTTGTAACCCAGTCCTGAGGATGGTCAAAGACGCGGACAAATTTATCAAGTTGTGTAGAACACCCAATCACGAGGGTGTCAGATCATCGTGTTGGAAACTTTTTACCAGCATCATACAGACATGATTACATGTAACTCATTTGAGGATGACAGGTCGACAAATTATGCCTTTGAGATTCAATGAAGACCTAACACCATAATCGAATTCAAGAATTGTAACTCCTTGACCCTACCAAGAACGCACTGTTTAAGGTTTCTGATGATGCAATTAGAAGAGAAGAAAACAATAATCTTTTTGTAATTTCCAGTGAAACAAATACCACCATTTATAAGGGGTTTGCATCTGAGATGTTTGTTCATCACCACAGATAATTTCAAGAGGCATCAAATGGTGGCTATTGGTGAAGACGTCTCTTTTCATATTTTAATTATGTTTTAAAATTAAATAAATATATATATATATATACATATATATATCTACAAGAAGTTGTCACGTACTTTGTTAAGAGGCGCTACCTCTTAGACCCCCCGCGACCTGACCTATTAAGTTGACTACAGTCTTGAGGAGGCTGGCGCCTCCCGTAATCCTCTTGTCGTAACATAAAACATAATGCATACATTTTGAAGATATCCAACACATCATCTCATATTTAGTTATCGAAGAAAAGTAGAACCGGTGTATTTAAACTACTGGGCATGTAACCCCCATCCAACCATGCTTAATTTTCTATTATCTTAAAAACTAATGAAACTGTATCTTGAGTTAAAAAGCTCACATAAATCGCATCAGTTTTCATGTTAATTTCATTCTCTATTTTTTGCAGTTATAAAATTCATTTACATTCAACATGTAATTTTCATGATGTGACTTGTAGAAAAACACTTTTCATTTAAGAAAATAAGTAAGTTCTTTTCATTTCGCTTTTATGTGATTATGTTTAGTAAAATCTGAAGTAAATTTATATCAAAGTAATTTAAGTGGGTTACCTTCAGGTATATGAGATACGGGAGGAAAATATAAAGGAAAAATAACTAGTATAAAAATCAGTTAGAGTAATGTTATTTTACTTTTTATACTTATTATTGTTAACCTCTACATTATTAGTGAAAACTATAAAGTAAAAACGACAAGACCGAGTTAAAAGGCCTAGAAATATGTTACTCAGGCAACAACTCTTTCATGCCTTGGTCATATTGTTATTTTTTTTAATTTGATTTTTGTTCTTCAAGTAATTGAAATAAAATTGGTTTTTCTTTGAAATAATTCTCGTTAACCTCTACATTATTGAGTTGAAACTATAAAGGAACAAAGACAAGACTGAGTTAAAAGGCCTAGAAAGATGTTACTCAGGCAACAACTCTTTCATGGCTTGGTCATTTTTTTTTATATTTCATTGGATTTTTGTTTTTCAACTAATTGAAATAAAATTATATTTTCTTAAATTGATATTAAAAATAATATGAAGAAGAGAAAATTGCAGTTGGCTTGCTACTAGGACCCTCTACATTATTGAGTGGTTTTCCAAAACTCCCGTAATTAATACACGTAGATTTGCTGTTTATAAGGAAAGAATATGTTCTTGTCTGAAAACTCGAAAATTTCCTATTAAATGTCATCCATAAATCCTTCACAACCAATCTCACCAAAATTCTGTTTCAAAACGAAGAAAAAGAGGGTGCTCATATCCAAAGTTTAGGTGCCTTTATCAAATATTCTGGGTGCCTTTAACAATTTTTCGAGCCGATTTTTCCACAAATGTTTATATCACATAAAATACCATAGAGTATAAAAATGTGCACTAACAATATATGGAATTGAGATAAATCAGACAGAAAAATGGGTCTATCAATAATACAATACTTGACTTGTTTCCATTTCTTATAAATCTACGTGCAAGCTGAACCTATGGAGCGAAATGTACAAAGATTGTGAGTGATATAAGGTGAACCTATTGTCGCGTACATACACTTGGAAAAATGTTGGACCACTAATCATCACCAACCACCTAAATGGTACTTATATATGTTTTGGATCCTGCTGCAGATTCAAATACACCAGATCATACCTGTAATTACCTTTTCAAAATTTTCCGTTGGTTTTCATTATTCATGAAATTGTATTTCTAGTTTGAAAGTTTATATGATCAATATCATTCTAATTTCACTCTCATTGTAGTGGTTAAATTCATTTACATTTAACATGACATTTCCGTGGTATAATTTGTAATAGAACACTTTTACTCAAGGAAATAAATAGGTTCTTTTCACTTTGTATCATTTGGGGATTTTATGGTGGAGTATTGAAAATAAGCAAAGTCAAAGTAATTCAAGCAGATTTACATTCTAGCATATGAAATATTGGAGAAAACTACATAGGAAATAGAGTTGAGATAAAATTAGTTGGGGAAGTGTTATTTTACCTTTAATTGAGATTGTTGTTATTTTCTCTTCAGTGTGTTACTGCTAAAGGAGAGAGGGGATCATCACTATGTAACTTGAGTTTTATTTAATGCGACTTACTTTTCTGATAAAAATAAAATAAAACCAATTCACACATATTTTCACACTAATTTATTTTTAAATACTTAGCTTGTTCTTCCAACTTCAAATACCTTTGATCACATATTTAATTCCATATTCTTTTAATTTTTTAACATGTTCTTAAATATTCGTTTCGAAATTTCCGTACATGTGAACAGATTGTTTAGAAAAAAATCACAAAAAACATCTTCGATACACTCTTTTATGTTTCTGCAAAGTATAATTTCTTTCATTTTCCTTTTTTAAGCATGAAATTTATTAAATTACTAAGGGATTATTGCACAAGGGTATGAGATATCCGAACTTACAATGAGATTGGTAGGCCACGAATCTACAACAACATGATATCGAATCAGAATGTAAATAGTAGCCTCCGGATCGAAGTTGTTTTGGGGGAGATATTGGAGTCGAAGGTCGAAAGGTCTTCGGTCAATGCATTCCAAAATAAAAGATGTATTTTTGATGGAACTTACTGGGAGGTAATCAAACGAAAATTTGAATGACTTTTAAAGAGTTTCCAGATCTATTGTTAATCAATAGAGATTTTTAAAAAGTCTTCTAATCTCCCTTGTTAACGGGTATATATTTTTTTCAAGTCTTTTCAATTCTTCAAACTCCATGTTATTAGATTAAGAATTCTTAAGAGTCACTCAAACACCCTTGTTATTATATTTAGATTTCGAGGTCATTGATTTTTTTTTTTTAAAGATTTTGAGAGTTTTTAAAGAAAATAGGCATGGCAAATATCTCTTCAAGATATGTGATATTTTTGGAGACCTGAAATTTGGGGCTATTGGGCAAACCTAGTTTTGGAATATATTTGTTTATGAACATAAAACCAAATAGGAATGCATGTAGAGATCTTGAAGCTCGGTGATAAAAGATCATTTTCAAATTCAGAAACCGCTACTATATGAAACAATGGTCTAACAGCTAGACTTTAGCTGTTTATCCCTACTAACAACAGTGTGATACATGCACTCAAAAATATTGCATATATATACGTTAATGAACTGTGTGGTATAATGGAAAGTTCTTCGTGGCGCGAGGAGTGGGCTAGAAAGAATAAAAATTTAGATATAGGACAACAATGAGATTTATTTTCACAATGGATACATATTTTACTAGGTATCCATGGTACTATGGTTAACACTGTAACATGCATAATCAAAAAAGTAGATGTTTTGAATTTTTTGATTAACAAAAATCACAGAAGTTCTCTAAAATACAACTAGGTTTGTATCTATAAGTCACAAAAATAGTCTAAAATACTCTCATAAAAATCACTAGAATTATCTAGATTTCTAGAGAATCTCCGGGAGTCGTTCAATTAAAAAATCTATGAAAGTCTATAGGATTCTCATTTGACTACGTACCTCTCTGTTAGTTGATGGTAGAAGGGTTTGATGCAATTGATTGAAGTTGCTAAAAATAGGCTAAAATGAAAAAGTGATAACTGCACTTTTGCATAAACAAAAAAAAAAGACAATTTTAATATTTTAAGATATTAATTATTAATAAATATATTTTAGTAAAACTTAAATTAAAAGGATAAAGCCTTCATATATTACACCTGATTTATTTTATTTTTTTTAATTTTCGTTTAATTTCTAAAATGTGAATCCCAAGAATAGGGAAAACACTAAATCCCAATCCGCATTCTCATAAATTCAGTTCCAAATTTTATCTGGGAATGCACTTAATGTGCTTAACTTCCACCCTTATGTATCTACAATGAATCACTCATTAGAAGAAACCTATTTAGAGGCATACAAAACCATTTTCTTATCTAGGGTGGGTATACGAAGGGTGTCTTAATAATGGGTAGATTACTAAGTCACCCTTAATTAATTTAAACTACTTAAATATCCTTCACCTAAATTTAAAACATAAACCTAAACTAACCAAAATCCCAAATCATTTTCATTCCCTACCTAATTTAATCATTAATCAAACCGTTTTGATTTTACTTTTCGTCAGGAATTAATTGTTGATTCATAAATCTTTGATATTGATTAAAACCACAAGTATAATGATTCATGTTAAGCGTTGCGCAAAGACAATTAGCTTTAGATCCGCATATTGGAACCCAGATCTTTGTTCTTCGTTTTTTTTATGTCTCAAAAGAACAATTCGGCTGATAATTAATCATGAAATGATAGCCAAACCTCACTTTGTTAAATAAAAAACACACTTCGTTCGGCTATTCAATTTTTTATTCGCATCAGCTGAACGTAAATTCATCAGTTACATAGTGAAGTTCGGCTGATAACTTATAACCGAACCTATGTTTTTTGAAAATATACCTAGGTTCATCTGACAAGTTATTAGCCGAACCATTCATATGGTCAGTAGATCTAGGTTGTAAAAATTTAACCTAACAAATAGAGATCAAATATCGTTTACAAGTATACTTGTAAATCTGATTTTAATCACACAA
Source organism: Papaver somniferum (assembly GCF_003573695.1). Classification (NCBI taxonomy): domain Eukaryota; kingdom Viridiplantae; phylum Streptophyta; class Magnoliopsida; order Ranunculales; family Papaveraceae; genus Papaver; species Papaver somniferum. The sequence goes on from NC_039365.1 coordinate 167,568,737, forward strand.
TCTGGTCACTTGTAATCACTAAAATCTCAAAAACCTAATTTTTTTCTCTCGCTTCTTCTTTTCCTATCAAAAACCCCCAACTCTCTCACATAAATCAAATTTCTCCACTAATTTATCACTAGTAATTTAATTTAAATTAATCTTAACATTCTTAATTAATCAGATCTAATCATAATTATTAACATTAATCACGTAAGGGTAGCTAAGACATTATAAAAAATGAGTAGATAAGGGGTGATGAGTTTTTTACCTAGTGACCCTATTTTGGCACCATTTGGTAATGCCTCAAAATAGATTTCCATTAGTGGTGAACAAAAAATCCGGAACGCGGTTTTCACCCATATCCATCCGCAAAATTACGGGTGAAACCAAATTCGCACTTTTAACGATTTGGTTGCGTTGGACTTTGAAATCCGCGGATTCATCCGCACCATAGGGAAGTAAGGAAAATTAATAGAAGTATTAAAGATAATATTGGAAGTATCAATTTTATACGTAAACTTCTTATCTTTCTAAAACCTAATTCTTCTCAACTTTCTCAAACTTCTTATCCCGGGTCTAGAATCATGTACCGTCGACACACAAGACATTGCAGTTTGCAACAACTGCACCATTTCCTCTTCAATATTATGATGCCTCATCAACTCAACATCAAAATACTTCAGCTGTCCATTCTTCTATTACAACTGACTGTACCCATCTTGGCAAATCAATACCTTCTTCGCCTAATGAAGCTTGGTTTGTACTTTCCCTATCAATAATTCAAGTAGTCAAGTAGCAATACACCGAAACTATACACATCCGAATTAAATGTCACTTTTCTTGTTTCCACTACTTCTGGTGCACGGAGGGGCGGAGTCAGAAACTCTATTAAGGGGAAGGAAAATATTTTTAAGGGGTGCAAGATAACAAAAATAGGTTTAGGATCCCAAAAACACACAAAATTTAGGTTTGAGATCCGGTTTAGCAGGGTGTGCAACTGCACACCCTTGCTATTAACTGCCTCCGCCTCTGGGTGCACAGTATCCTGCTATCCGGTTTGGTGGTGTTGCAGTGCCGAACGATGGGTTTAAATCGTAATCGGAAATAGTTTTTTTTTTGATTAAATCCGCTGTTAATCTGCATCTGGTCGTATTACCCGTTGATCCGCAGATGTCAAATCCGCGGGTGATTGGGCGGGACATGATTGAATTTTCGAAATCCGCAATTTTGACGAACTGGACGTGGGTGATCCCTAATCCGCATCTGCTTGTTGTTCACCCCTAGTCTCCATTAAAAACTTAACTTTTAGAAAACCCATAATTTTAATTCCTCTGTGCTTGCGGAAGCCAATTTTGAATCTTTGACTTTATTTTTAGATACTTTCTTGTCTCGGCCCTTCTGTCCTGTCCGACAACCAGAGTTGTTTCAAGGCTCCACGCCAATTTCTACATTTGGTGCTTGCATCTCTAGTAGGGGTGAGCATGGGCCGATATGGACCGGTTTTCGCCTCATCCGGATCCAATTCATCCCACCACGAATTTCAAATTTAGCATATCTAATCCAGATCCAACGGATTTTGCATCCAATGGATGCACGGATAGACGGATTGGATGCGGATAATCCAATGGATTTCTTTTAGTTAAAATTTATTGTAAAGAAAATAAAGCTAACACAAATGACTTCTTATAAAACCTACATAACAATATATGTACACAATTATAAAAATGCCATGTACAACATCCCAAGCAAACATCTTAAAAATTCATAAATGATCCATAGTATTTTCTAGAACTACATAATTGCCCTTAATTTAACGGATATGGATGTCCAACGGATTTTCATGGTTGCATCCGTGCCCGATCCGCTATCCGTTGGATTTCAAAAATTCCATCTGCATCCAACCCATTAACGAACGGTCCGAGCACCCACCCGCAAAAGAATGGTTGGTCCCGGTTAAATCCGCGGATTATGGGTCAAATGCTCACCCCTAAAGATTTTCTAGTGTGGCCTGAATCCAGAGCACTCTTATTCGGGGTTGGCCCTCTATGAGTGAATGTCCAATTGAGCCCAATTTAAAGTTCTAACGCGCACCATTTCAACAGTAACGAGCAATAAGCAGAAATGTCAAATCTTGTAAACATTTTGAAACCTGTTTTGAGGCATACATCTGTCTAAGTTCGGCTGAAAAGTTATCAGCCGAACCTAGACAAAAACATAGGTTATCAGCCGAACTTTGAGTATGTCTCAAAAAATTTGAGTATGTCTCAAAATATGTTTCAACATTTTCATACCAAATAATCTCTAACGTTCAAGTTTGCTTGTTGTCTGTTTAAGAACAGGAATTCTTTTCAAGCATATCTATGATTCTTTACAGTTCTTCAAGTTAAGTTCCACAACACTTCTAACATGAAAAAGAGATCTAGACTACCACATGATTGGCGAGAGATGAATCACTATTTCTTCAAGGTAACATGTTCACTTTAGGGTGCACCCTTCTCCCAAAAGATCACCTCTGCAAAAAGGAGTTTCTACTTCTATGCAATGGCCAGACAACTGATTCGCGATCTGCTTAATGCCCAGTTATGTCTCCCGACACAAATCATGTTTATTGATTCTTCTCTGTGGCAACCCAGTCCTGGGGGTGACCACAGACACAGACATAACTACCTGTAAATTTGTTACATGTGGCGCAGTATGTTATCAGGGGGTACAACATAGTTGTAGGTGTCAGACATGGCTGTTAGCCGAGATAGGACAGTGGAAGTGCAGAAAAGTGGATTGACCAGGCTAAAAACTAATATAAAGGCATGAAAAAAAATTACTAAAAGTAAATCCCTCTCCATCTTATGAAGCAGGGTTCTTTTTCATCAATAAAAAAGGCAAACACAATAGAGAACTGAAACTGTCTCTCAGAAGTAAGAAAATAATCTATCCATGTATATCTAAATTCTAGGACCAGTCAAAATTTGGCTGCATAATCTCAGACCAATTAGGTTCTATCCAGCTGCGCCTTAAGTTCTCACTCGAGTTACAATAATCTTTACTGTAATGTTCACTCCCAAGAGAAGATATTTACCGGTATCGAGAGAATAATATAGAATTCCTTCGTTCTGCAACCTAGGAAAGTAGATTTTGTTCTCCATTTTCACTAGTCGGAGCAATTGCCGCGATACAAGATGTACTGCTAATAAACAGCATATGCCGTCCCAAATGTTCAACTTCAATCCAAACCATTTCATCCAAATCCAATTTAAATAGCCGAACCCGTTTTCCGTAATGCCCTAGAAGAACAGATAAAAGTTGTCCTTCGAACTCCACCAAGTAACTCGTATATATCAAATCAAGGTTAGGCCGAGGTATCATTGACAAAACTTCCCATTCTGTGCCATTCTCTAATGTAAATACTCCTAAAGTGCCATTCATATCCAAGCAATAGAAACCTCCATTGTAGAAAATTGGACTGCTAAGAGCCGGCTCGAATTTCATTCCATTGGCAATAACACTATCAACGATAGAATATGTCCACATTTCGTCTCCTCGTGTAATATAACTAACATAAACTGTATCCATTGTGTTACTACTAATGGCAAAAACAGTGCAATCTGAAGATGTCGGCAAGGACGAGAAACAGATACCTTGGAACAAATAACCAGTATCAACATCTGGTAAGTCTGGAAGTTTGATGGTGTTTTTCGTGAAGGGATTGTAGAAAAACACACCAATGAGACCTTTTGACATCAGTAACCAACTGCCTTTCGAATAGCGAATTGTTGAACCTTGTAACAGTTCAGGGATGCTCATGAGGTAATTCTCATTATTATGCATTGGGTTTATGAAACTGTAGACCGCTTCATTATCCTTGGAGAAAACCATCCACGGGGACAGACTGGTGGCATCTAAACACTTAGTAGAACAGGATCTACTGCAATTCACCAATGGAATTATTGATCGGTAGTTTCTACAAACTGCACGAAGATGTATGTAATCTAACGGAGTTAGATAATCAGATATCAACTGCACCATGTGATCATTCTGTAAAACCCAATGTCTTGCATCTTGATAATCCAATTTCTTATCATCGTTCTTTAAATCTATTCTGTTTTCCGCTGCCCTCAAGACATGACTTCCATCATCCTTGTTACATAGCATATCTTCTGGTATTCTTCTTCTAGCACCGACCCTACAAATCGAAGAAAGCAAGAGTTACAGATCTCCAATATGCATCATGTAGCAAAATCCATATGTTCTCCATACAAATGAGAATATAATATAAATACAAATGAACATCGTGAATTTAGAGTTCTTTAACTTACCTGAGTGTTGTAGGAATCATGAGCCAGTTGGGCGAGAACCATGGATTCGGTAGATCTGGACATGGCAGTGAAAGCATAATACTTTTATCTTCCAAGTCATACTTGTAGAAGCTCATCTCATCAGGTTGCGTAAAATACACATAGCCCCGTGTAAAACCCAATTCCTTGGCCGAGCAAGACAGTCTAGTAGTTTGGTTCAGAAAAAAGACATGATCATCCAAACTCTTCACTGCCACCCAAGCCATTGAATCAAAATCCAACTTTGATATCACCATATTGGTAACACAATATTCATAAACACCTCTACTAATAAAAACTTTATCAATCTTGAAAATTCCATCCCAAGACTCCACATAATATGTTATATGTTGAGAACCACAGATTGCCCCTATTGCTGCACGTCTGAAATCGAAACTAACAGCGAATTTATTCACACAGAGAATTCTAGGCTGAGACCCAGGTTTTATATCTATCTCTAAATGATCATCCCCATTGCACATTATATATAATTTACCTTTAAAGTAACACACTGACAGAAGCTCGTATATGCCGCCGATCATATACTTTCTCCATTCTTTGTCACCTGGATTACAATACACAAGTATATCCTTCCCAACTTTTTCTCCACCAAAGAGCATAAAAACCATGGAATTTCCATTCCCAGCATCATCATCAGTCTTAGGAGGTGAAGACAATACACAATCATTAAAAGAATATCCATCTAATGTATACTAATAGAGAAAAGAAGGTAAATTGATAGTCTCCATTGACAATGGATTCCACAAAAAACAATCCCCATAATTCCATGGTGTGTAATCAAATTCATCATCATCACAAAGTATAATTGACCAACCTTGATGAGAATTCTTCTGCCAAGAAGATTTCCCTTTCAATTCTGGTATGAATTTTCTACAACTTGTGTCGTTTGGTTCAGAAATATTGTAAAAAGCTTGAAATTTCTCACCTTTTCCATATAGGATTACTAGCCAAGGTGCTGGATTTGGTGATGGGGGAGATTTACGTTTACTTCTATGATTTGATGATGCTAACTCTGGTTTCTCCATGGATGTTGACGATAAAGAGAAACCCTAGCTCCTGACAGAAGTATCGGCGGCTAATCTTAACAAGGCAACAGATTTTCGGTCATTATGGGCAGAAATAAAATACATCAGTTTTAGGCCTAGTTTGGTATTGCTGCGGCAAAAAGCATTTTTCTACCGTGTGTTATAGTGTTTTGAGAAAAAAATAGTTAGATGTTTGGTAAAATATTAATCAAAGTTAAAGCTGATTAAAAAAGCAGTCACAGTGTGTTTGGTAAAATATCGTATTCAACCATTGTTGTTGTAGCAAATGACAAAAACAGACATATATCTGAAAGTAGTTTTGTTGTTATAAATCCGACGTGTTTAATTTATGGATGCCCACCATTAATGTGGGACCCACCCTTAATGTGGGACCCACCCTAAATGTATGTGTCATGTACTGGCTAATGTAAATCGTGACTAATCACTTATTTGTTTTCTTGTAAATACCCACTGATGGGCTAGTTGTACAAGGTGAAGAAACAGTAATAAGACTCTCCTAAATTTTTCCCTTTGTCACGTTTTGTTTATTAGTCTGCTAGTGCATGCTGTATTATATGCATCAGTGAATAACTACCTTTCCACCAATTAAATGAAACGTTGATTAGCCTAGTTGATTATTATAACGATTATAAAACGTTATCAGCACGAATAGCTCGATGCCGCCAATTGATAAATCAGTGTTCGACGATGTTTATGCCAAACTGCTTAGGGATAGTAACACTATTAATGACGAAAAGTTGTTCTACAAGTATTGAAAAATTGTACGAATGTTTTTGGGTAAGTGCGGGAAGGTGAGAACCGCGACTCCGTAAACTTTAATAATTTTTCGCTATATTATTTTTGTTATGGTACTTGCGGTTTTAATACCGGCGAAGCGAGAAATTGTTGTATCCCTAGAGGATAACATAAATTTAATTTCTCTTGCTCTAAATAATCTCCAGAAATTTTGAAACAATTCCACCAGAAGTTGGAATTTCGTGTAGCATAGTATGGATGCAAAAGGCACGGTCCGCTAGACGTTCGGTCCCAGAAGTGACCTGTTATAAAAGTACTAGTCGTTCCTATTGGTCCCTGAAGTGACCAAGTAGGAAACTTTTCCATAAAAGAGTGTATCCTTTTGTACACTTGTAAATTAATATTTCGTTGACTCTGAAGGTGACGAAGTTGGAGATTTATTGTTATTGTATTAGTACCGTATGTGTTTTGATGTTTATCCTTTGTTTTAAGTTTTGTTTGTTTTCTTTGCTTATTTTTTTGTAAGTAATGGATTCCAGAAGCAATCCATGAGATGTTGCCGACTTCAGAAGCAGTCCAACATGTAATTTGTGGTTTCCTTTAAAAATCATATTAGACTCCAGAAGTGGTCTTTGGGTTCCCGAAGTAGCCCATGGTTACGTAATGATATTGTTAATGACTTATTAATGTATGTCTCTCGTCCAACTGTGACATCGGATATGGATTCCTGAAATAATCTATCCATTTTAAATAGACGATAGAGATATTTGTCTCTAAACAAGGGAACAACAAACACAAATTTTTCGAACCATTTCTGTAACCTTGTAGAGGTTTTGGGAAATGTGAAATGCCATTTCGGGTTCGAATAATATGATAGACGGCTCCGGAAGAGCGTGTATCATTTTGGTGGTATAACAGTCATCTTTATTAACGCCTTATAATATTCCGGATCCCTGAAGAATCTGTTGAGTTTTTGAGAATATTTGGCGTTACCACCTTGAAACGACAAACGAGCATTTTTATGGAGTATTTTGTTACTTCATTTGTTTTTGTACCAGAAGCACGAGCCTCTCTATTATGGGGTGTGCCATAGGAGAATTCGAACAGTCAAATTCCACGTTGTCATTAGCCAGAAGTTTAATGACCCTTGAATTATTCATGCTCAGGCATGATCAGTATGGACACCAAAAGTTCTACCAAAATGAGTAGACGATTCAAAATGCTCATGGACATCCTTTACAAAACTTGAAGCTTCTATTAGATAAGGATGTATTGGTCCCTGAGACAATTAGTTGTTAAATTGCATTAACATTAACATTATGGTAACCCATTACTGAATCACCAACATTAACTCCTAGAAAGGATTCAAGGTGGAAATTGCAGAACTTATTCACCCTACAATATGGACAATTATTTCAGTACTTTAATGTATTGATAGACACATCTACTAGATGGTCTCTTGTTATATTAACACGTGATGTTAGATTTTTCCAAACTGTTTGTGCAAATCTTGAGGTTGTGTATCCATTTTTGGACTTTCCAGCTAAGTCCATTTATTTTGGTGGTAAATTTATAAGCTTTTGATGCTTTGCCTCCAGTTGGTATTATATCGAGCTTATAACTAGCACATGTGCGCACTCGACATGGTTTAGTTGAGTTCTTTTGTTTAAGCATCTTTAGTTGATTGCTCGACCAACTATTTACCATCAATATTGTTTTGGGAAGCAACCTTACATCTTAAATTTACGTGTTTAGTCCATAACGTCACCTAACTATATATGTTGGTTTCGATTCATAAGACATTTAAAACCCTGAGCTGGTAATGTCTTATTGAAGATGAGACTGTACTCCCGCCGTTAGGGGGAGGAAGTAAACCGTTAAAAGGAACGGCGTGAAATGTGTCATCTTCTGTCGAGCCTGCAGCTGTTTTTGGGTACTTTTTGTGCAGATAAATTAAAACCCAAAAACTATCATGAACAGAATTGTCTTTGAAAATAGGCAATTATGGAACCAAAGGTTTCCAAAAATGAGATAGTAATGTTTCCGCCATGATCAGGAAAACTAAAATGCCACCAGAAGTTGGCATGACAACCCACCACCAGAAGTTTGGCAAGATTATGGTTGATAACCTTTAAGATTCTCCCACTTTAGTCGGGGGGAGAAACGTCACCATAAAAGGATGGTGAAAATTATGATAACCTAAAAGGGTTTTTTCCGCCTAAACCAGGAGGAGAAAGACTGCCACCTGAAGAATGACACGAATTATGTCGACAAATTTAAGGACTTTTCCCTTGAAGTCATAAAGATGACAGACACCATCTAAAAGTTGTAGTAAGAGATGTCGACAATCAAATAGGTTATCTGATTAAGTATTTATCCTGATCAAACAAAGTTTGGCTGCCAGTAGAATTAGCGTGAAACATCTCATTTGTTTTCTCACACCAAGATATTGGATGTAATTGAGGTGTTGGAGATTACTCATGATTAAAACAAATAACTGCAGTAGCTCTTGGAAACTTTTGTTTGTTACTTTCTTGAGGATGCAGACACAAGAAGTTGTCACAGCAGGTTAAATCATGCATCTCACAATTACCAAGTCGTGTATTCAAACACGCTTGATGCCTGAATAACTGCCTCATATATGCCTCTTAAAAGAGAGTCCAATCATTTTTTTGATATGTAGTGCTCTTGAAGAGAGACACAGATAGTGCTCGTGGAGACTATCAAAATATGATCCACATTCTCTAAGTTTGAAACTCCTTATTGAAGATGAGGATATGATAAAGCCCCTGAAGTGGCGCTGGTACCAGTTTGTAAAATTTTCTTGAATGTGCATGCAATAGAGAATGTGTTAGATCGTATATGATTGTCGATTACTGTTTAAAATAGTGGTTGTGTACCCCTCTGCAGAGGAACATCGACATTGTGATTGGTAGGCATATGACATGTTCCCCTCAAACTAAGGTAGAGGATGAAATCTCTCGAAAAAGGCAATTAATGTTCGGATCCGACTCATACCGTAAAATCATTAGGCCTGAATATTACAGGTTGGTGTTTGAGATAAAGCGCAGAGAGAGTAATATAATCACTCAAGGTGCGATTTAAGGGTTTCCTGTTGAACCCCCAGGATTGGTTCTGTAAAACTAAAGGTGTTCTCCTAATATTGATGCACTTTAGCGTGGTAGTCTCTGGAAGACTCTAATTGCATCTAGCTATGACTTATGATTGGTGATTGTATTCTTAATCCCTGAAGGATCCTAGTTTTAACTCTGGCAGCCTCCTGACCTTGTGATTATGTCAGGCTTGAAATTTAGTCATAATCACCATCTTGAAGAGGAGAAATTTATGAACAATCCTTGTGTGTGATTATACGTTCCTGGTATAAGGTTAAAATCCAGATGAAATGATGATATCATTTTTGGCCTCTGAAAGAACCCTTAGTAGCGCTAAAATCCACGCTTGAACTAGATTTTTGAGATCCCGTTGAAATCAAAATATTTGCTCGACCTGAAGTTCGAGGACATGCTAGCATAATAAGACTCGCCTGTATATATACCAGAGTATCTAGTTTTGGTACTCGTAATACTTATCGTGCTTCTAAATTAGCACCATTACTGGGAAGTGATCGATCTATCTAATACGTACGTTAAATTTATGGTCCAGAAGTACCGTACATGGATATAATGCATGCATTATTTTGTGTTTTCTAACTTTTATTTTGCAGGTTACACTTTTAGATGCTGAAATTGATTCTACGATATTTAGGAGTTTACAAAAGGCCTTTCATTGTTATGCCTGAAGTTAAAGAGGAAAATAAATTGGTGTGAAATGGACTGAGGATTTAAATGCAAGGTGTACAATGGAGATTGTGCACCCGGCACAAGACCAGCAGTCAATCCTCCATAAACTGCAAATGGTAAAGCGGTTTTCTGAAGGCTATATAATGTTTGCACCACCAGCCGCTTTAAGAAGTCATGCTTCAGGGGGAGTAAACTCGTAGAATCTTTGGCTGAGCTTAAACGCGCTGTACTCTTTTTCCTTCATCAAGATTTTGTCCCGAAGGGTTTTTCTTGTCAAGGTTTTAACGAGGCAGCATATGCGTATCCAGCACTGTCATTGGGCGACGTCCGTTGTACTCTTTTACTTTGGCATGGTTTTGTCCCACGTGGTTTTCCAGACGAGGTTTTTTAACGAGGCAACATACTCTTCGACGTCGGCAGTATTCTGAATTTTGATGGTCAGGTTTTGTCCCAAGCGGTTTTCCTGGCACAAGCGTTCAGGTTTTGTCCCCAAGTGGTTTTCCTGACGCAGGCGTTCAGGTTTTGTCCCAAGTGGTTTTCCTAACGCAATTCTTTATGGTGGAAGTATTTCTCGGCGCTAAGGTTTTGTCCCAAGTGGTTTTCCTGGTGCAGGCACCCAGGTTTTGTTCCCAGTGGTTTTCCTAGTGCGGGTGTTCAGGTTTTGTCCAAAGTGGTTTTCCTGACGCATTTTCGTCAAAGAAAATATTTTGTGGCGGCGACCACCCTCATTCTAAGCGCAAGTTTTTTCCTAAAATGGTTTTCCTGACACGGTTTCGGCGACGGGTGAAAATTCATGACGACCATCATCACTTTAAAGCTACCAGTATTATACCCTTTTTCCTTCATCCTGATTTTTGTCCCTTCGGGATTTTCCGAACAAGATTTTAATGAAGCGACGTTCTTAGAAATGGTGGTCCAAGGGGGAGTGTTGTTATGAGCTTCCAACATTCAGATTTTCCAAGTGATTTTCCTGGTACAATTTCAACGGAGGAGTTATTTTGTAACGACAACCTACCTCATTTTTGAGTTTCAAGTGTTCGGGTTTTGTCCCAAGAGGTCTTTCCGGTAACAAATTTGACGAGAGATTTTTAATGATGGCCCACCATTAATGTGGGACCCACCCTAAATGTACGTGTCATGTACTGGCTAATGTAAATCGTGACTAATCACTTATTTGTTTTCTTGTAAATACCCACTGATGGGCTAGTTGTACAAGGTGAAGAAACAGTAATAAGACTCTCCTAAATTTTTCCCTTTGTCACGTTTTGTTTATTAGTCTGCTAGTGCATGCTGTATTATATGCATCAGTGAATAACTACCTTTCCACCAATTAAATGAAACGTTGATTAGCCTAGTTGATTATTATAACGATTATAAAATTTGTTCAATTTTATTGGGTTTAAAATTTTCCATCACCATTTCATCATGTTTTCCACGGGTTTTTCCTTTGATTTTGATTTCAGCCTGTATATACATTCGCGACCCTTTCTTTTTGATTTCATTTTCTTAATTTTTAGCCTTCTACGATTGGATTTTTCTAGGGTTCTAGTTTTTCCACTGGGTTTTTGTTTTTTAGGGTTTCGTTTGTAGACCCCATGCCTAGATTTACCAGGACTGCTTCTCGAGCTTCATCTCAAACGCCATTGTGTTCTCCTCCTTCTTCAAACAACGCTGCTGTAAAAGATAGCTTCTGCCATTGCCCTTTCAAGGGAATCGATGGCTGCCTGAATGGTGTTCATGGTAGAGGTTACGTAAAGGGGTCTTTTCTGAAACACCTCCATGACAGGCACTTGTTCTCGAAAGCCAACAAAAACGTACGCAGGGACTTGATTGCAAACATCCGAGTGTGTACCATGCTTGGGAGAAGGTTCTTGGCAGCTTATGAATGTGTCTTTGCTCCAGGTGCATGCATTTGCATGCCTGGAAGAAACTTTGCAAAGGTCGTGTTGGAGTGATACATGGGGACGTTATAGCAGGGCCTAGTGCAACTGCGAAGTTTCTCATTCATGGACTCGACAAGCCAGATGAGGTAATTACAGGTTCTGTGAGCTGCGAGAGTGGTGGTGATGCCATAGATTCTTCATCCATTAAGGCTGTTTGCGTTACTTCTGCAGAGATTAGTGGTGATGCCGTAGAGTCTATCTCTATTGAGTTGTTGAATGACATCCTCCTTAGACGGATTCCAACAATGACTTGCATACCCCATCGATGTAGGCTTAGCTTCTCGAGAGCTTTGAAAGTCTGCCTCGACAGAGTATTAGTGAACCCTTCTAGCTTGGTAGGTTGGTTGCACCTCTTACTTCTCCCGATTTGTACTTTGACTTTATTCAAACCACGGAACTCAGCTGAAGCAAAATCTAGTAACAGACGACGTCTTCAGGTGGCTGCAATTAACCGGGAACTCTCAGTTTGGAGAGAGCCAAATGGTTGCGGCATCTTGGTTAAGAAATTGCTTCAACAGCCGGTTCTTTTTGGGTCAACGAAGGTGGATTTGAAGAAACATGGGACGACTAATATGAATGCTTGCCGGAGGAAGATGAATTCCGGTCATTTCACAACATCAATTCGTGTTTTGTCTTCATCTGGAGTTTGTCCATGTACTGAGGAGACTTATTTGGAACTGCTCGATAAAAATTCCCACGCACCTCCTCCTGAGATTCCAGTGGAGGATGTCACAGCCGAGCCCATCACAGTTGATTCCAAGGAAGTCTTGGGGGCTATCAAAAGATTCCCTAAAGGGACGTCGTATGGTCGTGATGGCTTACGGGCGCAGCATTTAGTGGATGTGTTGAGTGGAGCAGCAGCAGCCGTGGCAGATGACTTACTCTCTTCGATTTTCGGGGTTGTCAACCTTTGGTTGGCCGGTAAATGCTCTATGGAATTAGGCGAGTTCATCGCTAGTGCACCTTTGACACCGTTGCTCAAACCAGGAGGTGGTCTTAGGCCCATTGTAGTTGGCACGGTCTGGCGCAAATTGGTTTCAAAAGTAGCCGCCTTTTCTGTGGGGAAGGATATGACTTCCTATTTAGGGTATTACCGATTCGGTGTTGGTATGCATGTTGGAGGTGAAAGCATTTTACATGCTGTAATTCGCTTATTGGAGGTGAAGGGTCATTCAGACAAAATGTCAATGTTGCTCATTGACTTTTCTAATGCATTCAACATGGTGAGCAGATCTCAGCTCATCAAGGAGGTTCGTCTTCATTGTCCAGGTATTTCTTGTTGGGTAGAATTTTGTTACTCACGGCTGGCTAAACTTTATTATGACCAATATACTTTGTATTTTGCACTCGGTGTCCAACAAGGTGACCCTCTCGGTCCCTTGCTCTTTGCCTTGACACTTCATCCTTTGGTAAAGACTATTGCCTCTCGTTGCAAACTTGATTTGCATGCTTGGTACCTTGATGATGGTACAATTGTTGGTGACACTTTGGAGGTAGCTAAAGCCTTGAGCATAATTGAAGCTGAGGGGCCTGGCAGGGGTTTACATCTCAATATAAAGAAGACTGAGGTCTTTTGGATTTCTATTGATCCCAGAAGTACTGGATATGGTGTTCTCCCCTCGGACATTGGTATACCTTCTAATGGTGTTAAACTTTTGGGTGGTCCCGTGAGTTTGGATTTGGATTTTATTAGTAATATGATGCTGAGCAGGGTGCACAAGACTGTTCATCTAATGGAGGCGATAAAAAAACTCAAGGATCCTCAAAGTGAGATGTTATTACTTCGCAATTGCACTGGCGTGTCTAGATTATATTTTGCAATGCGTACTACCAATCCTGCGGCCTTGCAAGCAGCCACTGATATTTTTGATGACCAGTTGCATCAGTATTTGAGAATCCTTATTACTGAAGATGGTGCGGGCTTCGGTCCTTTACAATAGAGATTAGCTACATTGCCTATCAAAGATGGCGGACTTGGCATTTATACTATGGCGGACACTTGTGCATGTTGCTACCTCGCCTCTCAGAGCCAGACTACTTCTTTGCAAAAGGTAATCCTTGGTGATCTTTTCTCAACGGACATATACTTTTCTTATCAGTTGGCTCTTCAGACTTTTATCCAGGTATGTGGACTACCTTCTTCGTACTGTGTTGATGATACTGCCCCCCTTCCATGCACTCCCTGGCAGTCACTTATTTCGACGCAATTAATAAGCAAATCCCAGACCGCTTTTCTATGTCCGTAAGAGATTCTGTCCTATGACAGTGCAACCGGGTCAAGCATGCACAAGATTATTTATTAGCAGTGCATATTAGTGGACTTAATCAGAGCTTCGGTCCAAGGCAATTCAGAGCTGTACTTTGTTATCGCCTTGATATCCCTCTGTTTGTTGAGAATAGTTTATGCCCATGTTGTAGCAAGCCTTTGGATATCTTTGGTGATCATGCGCTTCATTGTGCTAAAGATGTTGGTTACAAGTTTCGACATGATCTTGTTCGAGATGTTGTTGCTGACATTTGCTACAAGGCTAGTGTACCTGCACACAAGGAGGTGTCGCTTGGTTTTCTGATAGATGACGACAGAAATATGAATCTCGCCGATATCTTTGTCCTTAATTGGGATAATGGTCAAGATGTTTGTATGGATGTCACAGGTGTCTCTCCTTTCACTGGTGAAGGTGTTCGCTCTTTTATCCCTGGTAAAGCCATCTGTAGTGTTGTTTCACGGAAACATGTTAAATATTTGGACAAATGCGTTTCTCATGGGTATGGCCTTGGGGTCCTAGCCTTCTCTACCTTAGGAGAACTTGGCGAGGACACTTTGAGATTCTTCAAGCGTCTTAAGAATTGTCTTATCAGCAATGATGCTAGTTGCGGTTTGGGGAGTTTTATTTTTTGTAGACTAGGCATTGCTATTCAAAGGGGAGTTGGAGCCCAGCTTGTTGCTAGTTACCAACCAAAAGTTCTTAATGATTTTCTTTATCACTATTAAATATAAACATATATATAATATTAAATTTACTTAACCACTTTGGGCGATTTTTTTTCTGGTGACTGAAAACCGTAAATTGATCCCCTTTTTCACTGTGATTTCATCCAGATAATCCTACTCTCTCTTCTTTTCATCATTGATTTCATTGATGCAATTCTACAGGCATAGTTTGTTGAGGTTTCTGTTTCAGTTCCAAACGGTTACAGGTTATTCTTTTAAAAACTTCCATGCCTGGGACGAGAAGACGACCATCATCTTCTCTTCGAACCCTAATTCATCAAGTTTCAGATGTAGATGCCTTGACGCAATCCCCTTCACCATCTCAGATATTCATCCCATCTTCACAAAGGGATAAACTTAACTGCCCCTTTGCAAACTACGATGGATGTCAGAATGGCGAACGTGAGTCTTCTCTAGCCAAAAAATGAAAGAAGGCACTCCTGAGCTACCTACCGATCAAAAGCCGACGCGCAACTCTTTTATAGGTGGGATTGGCACCATATTGAAGTCGGTGGTGTAGCTGCACCCGGATAAAGTTCTTATCGAGAGTGAAATGGGATTGCTTCCTTAATGAAGACTCAGTCAATTTTTTTCCGTTATTCCTAGGAGTTCCCTGTGCAATAAGGGTAGCGGCTATGTCAGGAGTTCACTTTACAGGCACATATCTGATCAACACTTTCGATCTGAGGAAGACAGGGAGATTTGTAGGGAGTGACTACGCAACAATGTGGACTGCTACAATGCCTGGGAAAGGGTTCTTGAAGACATGCGTATGTGGCTGTGTATTAAATGCTTACACATTCATGCATGGAAAAAACCAAGTACGTCAATACCCATCCTGCAGAAGTCTTTGCCGGCCCTCTCAACGGCACTAATGCAGATTTCCTCATTCATGGAGTGTTGAAACCCCAAGGCAATGGTGGTGCCTCTACATCCTGTGTAATGTCAGTGACAGACGCCACCAATGAAGCAAGTAGTCTCACGCTGGAGTTACTCGACATGATTCTTCAACTCAGAAATCTACACAGGGCCGGCTTATGAGGTAGGCAGTATAGGCGGGTGCCTAGAGCCCCAAATTATCAGGGGCCCCAATTTTTTTAATTTTTTTCTTCTCGCTATGGTTAGTTTGTAACATTTATAACTGTCAATAAAGAGTTTAATCACTTTACAGATAATTGTAACAGTTATAATTGTTAGTAAATACCATGTAGCATCTATAAGCGTTACTGATTTCTTAATTTTGTGATATCAGTAAGCAACTTTCGGGGAACTTTTTGACAAAATACAAGCTTATTACCTAAATCTAATTAAAATTCTGAAAAAAATTAAGCGGCCTTCGGCCGCATCGCCTGGTTCCAAATTGTCACTTAATTAATCTCGTCCTACAAAATAATTCTAGTTTTATCTCTAAATTAGTGACCTATAAAAAAGCCTCGTAGTTTTAGTTCGCTTACGGTACCCAAATCCTATAAGACGGCCCTGCTCAGAATCACAACAATAGTAAGCATCCCTCCTCCGTGTAGATTACACTTTTCTAGAATCCTTAAAAATTCCTTGGATGATGTTATTGCCAAGACGTCGAACCTTGAAGCATGGGTGAAACTTCTCCTTCTGCCAGCCTGTACCTTGAACCTATACATTCCTAAGTGTGCTGCTGAGGAACGTTCAGGGACGTGCAAGAGATTGCAGATTGCAGCGATTAACCAGTCCCTGGTGAAGTGGACTGAACCACAAGGGTGTTATTTTTTGACACAAAAGCTGCTCGATTGTCCAGGCCAAAACCCATACCAAGTTCATCTGCCAAGAAACAAAGGAAAGACACTAACATTGAGGCTTGCAGGCGGAAAATTAGCAATGGCCATTACTCCGCAGCCACACGTATTCTCACGTCTGATGGTCTTGCACCAACCACTCTTGAAACTTTGCAGGAGCTACGGCTCAAGCACCCGGATGCTCCTCCCCCGGTGATCCCTACAGAGTGTACCTCAGTCGATGCTCTGACTGTCAACACCACGTCGGTCCTAGCCGCCATTAAAAGCTTCCCAAAGGGCACTGCCTGCGGCAGAGACGGCTTAAGAGCGCAACACCTACTCGATTCCATGAGTAGCCCGGCTGCCGCCATTGCAGATGATCTTTTGCAATCTATTGATCGTGTTGTGAACTTGTTGATGGATGGAAAATGCACACCAATGATGGGAAAATATGTCTCTAGTGCATCGTTGACACCACTAATCAAACCAGGGGGGGTGTAAGGCCAATTGATGTGGGTACCATTTGGCGCAGGTTATGCTCAAAACTTGCAGCCTCCTCCGTCTGTAAACATATGGAAGCATACCTAGGCTCTTACCAGTTCGGAGTGGGGATACCCTATGGTGGGGAAAACATCATACATGCAGCCAATCGACTTCTCGAACTCAAAGGCAATGACCCCAGCATGACAATGTTGCTAATCGATTTCTCGAACGCTTTCAACATGGTCGACAGGTCAACGATCATTAGAGAAGTCAGAACTTGTTGCCCCAGCATCTCAAAGTGGGTTGAATTCTGCTATTCAGTTCCGGCTAAACTTTACTACAACGACGTTGCTTTGTCTTCCGCACAGGGTGTCCAACAGGGCGATCCTCTCGGCCCTCTATTATTCGCTCTAGCATTACAACCCATTGCTGAAATGATCGCACCACAATGCTACCTTTCCTTCCATTCCTGGTATTTAGACGACGGCTCAATAGCAGGAGACACACTAGAAGTTGCTAAAGATCTACGTATCATTCGAGATGAAGGACCACGCAGAGGACTGCATCTAAATCTTCCCAAAACAGAACTTTTCTGGCCATCATACGATACTAGAAGAGACGATCCTAATGTATTCCCTGCCCAGATAGGCGTACAAACTTCAGGGGTTAAACTGCTAGGAGGTTCAGTCAGCCTTGATCTGAAATTTCGTCAAGATATAGTCCAACGGAATGTTGATAAAACTGTGCAGTTGATGGACAAAATCCAACAGTTGCACGACCCATAAGCCGAACTACTCCTGCTACGGAACTGCAGTGGGGTTTCGAAGTTATATTTCACTTTGCGAACCACTTGCACACAAGCCATACAACCAGCTGCTTCCAACTTTGATCTGCATCTCCTGCGGCACTTGCGTAGGATATTTGTTGGGGATGGTTCCGGCTTCGGCCTTATACAGCAACGCATTGCGACTCTTCCAATGAAACATGGTGGCCTCGGAATCCTTACAATGGCCGACACAGGACTCTACAGCTACCTCGCCTCGTGCACCCAGACGCGGCCGCTTCAAAGCTCCATTTTGGCCTGTCATGATGCTCTGGATTCATGTGCTAACTATCAGCATGCGCTGATATCTTATACAACAACTGTTGGTGTCTCCCTTTCCGATTATAACATCAATGATGCAGCCCCACAGTTTATGCGTAAACTGGCTGCAAATTACTTTGATGTTATTACGAAAACTTTACCAATAACTTATTCTTTTACAGAGCGTTACTTATTCCTTTGGCACAGCAACCGGATCCCTCATGTTATGGACTTCCTCAAAAAAATTCCTACTCTTGGGCTTGGTCAATGCATGGGGCCTAGGCAGTTCCGCGCAGTACTCCAATACAGGCTTGGCATCCCCCTCTTCGTCGACAACACCTTCTGTGCTTACTGCGACAAACCCATGGATATCTTCGGCGACCATTCTGTACACTGTGCTAAGGACGTGGGGAATAAGTATCGACACGATGGATTTCGAGGCGTTTTTGTATACATCTGCTATAAAGCTGGGGTTTCGGCCAGAAAGGAAGCTTCCCTTGGCCTTCGTTCCAACTCAGCCAAAGATCTTAAACCGGCGGATATTCTCTTTCTCAACTGGGAGAATGGGAAGGATGTTTTCTTTGATGTCACTGGCGTCTCTCCCTTCACCAGCGCTTGTACACGCAGTTTTACTCCTGGTCACGCTATCACCATGGCTACTACCCGCAAATTACATAAGTACCTTGATAAATGCTCCTCCCATGGATATGGATTTGGCGTGCTGGCCTTCTCAACTCTTGGGGAATTGGGGGACGATACAATTGCTTTTTTTAACAGATTAAGGAACTGCCTTCGAAGCTATGATGCCAACCATAAAATAGGCAGTGCCCTTTTCCATAGAATAGGCGTGGCGATTCAAAAAGGGGTTGGCGCCCAGCTTGTTGCCAGGCTGCCTTCCACCGACCTGTAAACTCTTATTATTATTATTCTTTCATATAATAGTATTTATTAGTTAATAAGTATATATATATAATTATCAAACAAAAAATCAAACTAAAATTAAGAAATTATTTAATATCATTATCAACTGTGTTATTAAACAAATATTCTATTAATTAATATTTGTTTTTATTTTGACAAACTAGATGAAATGGTATCATAAAATAGTTTGAAAATAAAATATAATAATATTTAAAGAATAAAATATAAAAAAATGATTGTATATATATTTAAGGGTAATTTTTGTCATTTACAAAATAAAATAGGGACAAAAAGGATAAATCAAGCATTAAATTTAGGTGGGACCAAAGCTTATGCTTTTGTAGCTTTTAAAAGCTCCTCTTCCCTAGCTTTTAAAAATTGAAGAATTTGAGAAGTGCTTTGGGTAAAAAGCACTTTGATTTTTTTTTACCAAACACCAATTTCAAAAATTATTAACATAAAAAGGTTTTGAAAGTGATTTTGGAAAAATAAAAGCATTAACAAACCCATCCTTA
Source organism: Papaver somniferum (assembly GCF_003573695.1). Lineage (NCBI taxonomy): Eukaryota > Viridiplantae > Streptophyta > Magnoliopsida > Ranunculales > Papaveraceae > Papaver > Papaver somniferum. The sequence goes on from NC_039365.1 coordinate 167,588,341, forward strand.
GCCATCGACTTAATAATGAAGGGGAAACAAATACGGCATTAGGGTTTTCGTATGGATTTACAATGTTCGTCTGATGATAATGAATTGTAGGGAAAGTTCATGAGCCACAGATTTACAAGTGTGGATGGAATAAAAACAAACTTGGAAGTTTGGATACATGGTTCCTACTATTCTTTTTTTTTTTTATAGACAAAGGCCTTAAGAAAGGCTAATGATCCCCTCAACAAAAGGCATCATTCATATGGAGGAACAGACCAGTACATAGTAGAATTGTTTGTCTTAGACCAAAGGGCAAGTTCATGAGCCACAGAATTACAAGTGTGTGGATGGAATAAAAACAAACAAGCAACAAACTTGGAAGACAAAAACTGAATATCCTTAAAGATAGTATCCGTTCTAGAGTTCCCATCAAACACTCCAGCAGAAAACTGAGTGATTAGACTTTGAGCCTCACTTTCTATGATTAGATGAGTAAGCTTTTTCTCCACAACTTTTTGTAAGGCCGCCCAAATAGCTCTGGGTTCGGCTTCTCCAGCAGACTCAATTTGAAAGACGATGGAGGTTCCAAAGAGACATTGATCCCCATCTGGGAGTTTAGAGACATGAAAAATTAACCAGAATAACATCCAATCCATGAAATATTTAGTACTAAAAGCCTGACTGAGTATTGACACAGAAAGAGGATAAGAACCAAAAAAGACTAGCAAAAGGGAAACGAACTAAGGTGTAGCGCCCCGAAAGCTAGCAACTGACTAATCCAAGATATTAACTAAAAATAAATAGTCACTAAGAATCTAAATCATAATCTTAAGCATTCAATTAAGAAATCTGCGTCAAAACTTAACCCAACAACTAGCCCCGCTCTGAAACATACATATAGAAGAACTCCTATCAAATGATACATATACAATATTCATTTGTTTTACAAATAAAATATATAAATTTATAAACGTAGTCGAAGTTAACCAAACTATCGAACTCAACTCCTCGAAGCTTCCGCTGCGCGACTCGGATCTGTCTCTGCAACTGAAAGTGGGAATAGGTGAGCACATCATCCCTAAAATGGGTGCCCAGTAGGAATAACATCTAACTTTCAAGTAATCATTGGAAATGATCTGGAATACAATTCATGTTTTCCGAAAACACTAAAGACAATCAATTCGCAGAGATAAACAATAATGTATATGGAACTAACTCCTTCGTCAAAAAATGTATAATATTCAATACCAAATTCCAGCACCTAGTAGGTAATATTGCAGTGTATCTCCCTAGCCATAGCATAAAAGCTCGAAAATAAGTAGATATAAATGAAGGAGCAATATCTTATATACCACAGATGGAAATTCTCATGTCCAAACATACAAATGGAAATTTTTATTTCCCAAACAATTCATGGAGACAAACAAAGCATTACAATTCCTTTTGAAACAATGGAAAGACTAAAAGAGATAATAGAACTTTCGGAATTTAAAACTAGACAATGCAAGGAAAGCACAATCATACAATGCATGAGTTTGTTAAACATAAACTTTTGTAAAAGAAAACAATAATAATTACAAAAGAGATAAATATAAATTCCCACCTCTTTTGATGACAAGCCTCACCTACCTCGAGATCCATGATCCACTGGTTCATCCTTTGAATCGATCGTTGTTAATAAAGACTAACTGTTAATCACACAAGAAGTCTAAGAATCTAGCCAAAATGACTCATACAAGAGTCATACAATTCTATACAATGGTTCTAGCCGAATTTAAGGTTCTACACCTTTTCATTATCTAGTTTAACTCATCTAAGGGTTTACTAATCCGATCAGATTGGTTCTATAATTCATTATCTAAATCTCATCAATGTATACAACTTTGTAGAATAAGTAAACGGCTAATTCGGACCATAAGCGGTCCAATTCAACAAATAGCAAACTAATCCAAAGTCCAAGTCCATTAATCTAAGGCCTGGTCTAACTGGTCAACTAATGGTCACTGAAGGTCAATGGAGTCAACTAACAGTCAACGTCTAAGTCCAGGTCAAAGGTCAACTGAGTCAAATCGGTCAGCTCCACTAAGTCAAGTCTGGTTGGGTCTAGTCACTGAGTTAACTCCGTCAGATACACTGAGTCAGCTAAGCTAACTTGGATGACTAATAGGTCTCAATTCTCTATGATCAATTGAGAACTCATACCAAGACCACCACCATCTGCCAAAACCAACTCTACTCTTCTTGCTTGACTAGATTCTGCGATTCTTCTTAAGGTTACAACAACCCACCAATATAGTTCATCCAACACCACATCAAACCCATCATTTACTAACAGTTCTCAAAAAAACCCTAATTAGAAATTTCAAACTGTTATTCAACCTCATACTCTAATTCAATTCTAACCCATCTCACATCAACATCCCAAAACACCAATTCCATCTTCAATCTCTTATTATATATTTCATATTACCTTAATTTCTGATTTGGGGAAGAACAGAACACAACCGTAACTGTCTTCAATCTCTAATTCAAAAGAAACAACCTTACTTTTTAATTCGAGACAAACCCATCTTCAATCAGACTTCTAAACCTTCAATTTCATCTTTGATTTCACACAAAACCTCAAACAATTCAAGAACCCTAAATCAGTTCATCTCCAAAATGACTTTAGAACTTTAATTAAACCTCCACCCATAATTCTTCATCTAATCATAACTCTATATATGATCTTCCAAATCTTCAGAACAATAATCAACCTACAAACCTTAATTCTGATTCTCCGATTTACCTTTTAATCGACTCTGAATTATATATTCTAATCAACAGTACCATTATCCATCATTACTTGTTCTATATCGTCTTCCCTCGATCCCAAAACTCCATTTCAACAATCAAAACTCGAACAGAAGAAGAACATGGAAGAAGGAAACGGAAGAGAAGAAGAAGAAATAAGAATGAAAGAGAAAAGAGGGATCGAGTTTATCTACTCGACTAGGGATAAGGTTGACTAGAATTTTTAAGGGCACCCGAGAAAGGAAAAGGGCAGCCAAACGGTTAAGATTGAAATGACAATTCTACCCTTAATAATAATCTGATGATATCTTCTTCATCTGGTGTCCGAATAACACGCTCGAGTAGTCCATCCCTCATAACTTTTCGAGATCTATTCAAAAATACTAATTTCGTATCTAAATCGTTGTTAGATCAATTTCTATTAATTAATGTTCGTGTTAAACTAATCGAGTTATTATCGGCTAATTCGTTCTTGACTAGTCTAATAGCGTTGATGAGCTTGAGGGTCTTACATAAGGCATGCATAATCGATTCAAAAGGATCATTACATCTAGTAAAATCAATAGAACTCATAGGTATTCTAGTATAAAGGACAGTTCTAGCAGGTAAGGTTTTTCTAGCAGCTTTCCAGCTGAAAACTTGAATTCTATAAGGAACATTAATTTTCCAAATACACTTCTGTTGATGGTGGTTTTTAGATGAGGGTTAAAATCGTAAAACCTTACATCTGACATGACGTCACTACAACCACTAACGCATTTATTGAATCATTCAACATACCTACGTAAGAATTACCAGGGTACCTTTTTTTTATATACATGTGTCATGTTCCACGGCAGAACCCTTAGTATTGACCGACATCATCTTCGTACATACCAAACCCTAATTCTCATGCTACCGCGCCAAGGCATGCCAACCATGCTAGCCGCACCACTGTGCCAATGGCAAACCATGCCAGCCACATCTCCGCGCCAAGGCATGCCAACCATGCCAGCCGCACCACTGTGCCAATGTCAAACCATTCCAGCCACATCTCCGAGCCAAGGCATGCCAACCATGCTAGCCACACCACTGTGCCAATGGTAAACCATGCCAGCCACATCTCCGCGCTAAGGCATACCAACCATGCCAGCCGCAAAGCTGTGACAATGGAAAACCATGCCAGCCACATCTCCGCGCCAAGGCATGCCAACCATGCTAGCTGCACCATGTGCCAATGGCATGCTAAAACCTTGGCCCCACCATGCCAAGCCAACCTCACCTTGCCTTGGCCCCACATCTCTGCGCCAAGGCATGCCAACCATGCTAGCTGCACCATGTGCCAATGGCATGCCAAACCTTTGGCCCCACCATGCCAAGCCAACCTCACCTCGCCTTGGCCCCACATCTCCGCACCAAGGAATGCCAAACCCTTGGCCCCACCATGCCAAGCCAACTTCACCTCGCCTTGGCCCCACATCTCCGCGCCAAGGCATGCCAACCATGCTAGATGCACCATGTGCCAATGGCATGCCAAACCCTTGGCCCCACCATGCCAAGCCAACCGCACCTTGCCTTGGACCCAACCATGCTAGCCGCACCATGCGCCAATGGCATGCCAAACCCTTGGCCCCACCATGCCAAGCCAACCACGCCTTTCCTTGGCCCCAACCATGCTAGCCGCACCATGCGCCAATGGCATGCCAAACCCTTGGCCCCACCATGCCCGCACCTTTCCTTGGCCCCACCATGCCAAGCCGTCCGTACCAAACCCTTGGCCCCACTATGCCAAGCCATCCACGCCATTGGCCTTGGCCCCACCATGCCGGCCTTCCCTATGCGGCTACCAAAACGAAGGCGTGCGACGATCAACGTCCACCCTTCCATCCTAGATGCAAATCCTAGACGTCCAAGGTCGCCAAACAACGCACGGTAACCTTTGATCCAAAACCCTAGTTTTGGCCACGCCAAACCGCGCCAAGGCATGCCATGCCACATGTACCAATGGCATGCCAACCACCTTGCCACGCCATACCATGCCGGCCTTCCCCATGAGGCTACCAAAACGAAGGCGTGCGACGATCAATGGCCACCCTTCCATCCTAGATGCAAATCCTAGCCGTCCAAGGTCGCCAAACAACGCATGGTAACCTTTGGCCCAAAAACCCCAGTTTTGGCCACGCCAAACCGCGCCAAGACATGCCATGCCACATGTTCCAATGGCATGCCAACCACCTTGCCACGCCATACCATGCCGGCCTTCCCCATGCGGCTACCAAAACGAAGGCGTGTGATGATCAACGGCCACCCTTCCATCTTGGATGCAAATCCTAGCTGTCTAAGGTCGCCAAACAACACATGGTAACCTTTGGACCAAAATACTAGTTCTGGCCACGCCAAACCGCGCCAAGGCATGCCATGCCACATGTGCCAATGACATGCCAACCACCTTGTCGTGCCATACCATGCCGGCCTTCCCCATGCAGCTACCAAAACGAAGGCGTGCGACGATCAACGACCACCCTTCCATCCTAGATGCAAATCCTAGCCGTCCAAGGTCGCCAAACAACACATGGTAACCTTTGGCCCAAAACCCTAGTTTTGGCCACGCTAAACCGCGCCAAGGCATGCCATGCCACATGTTCCAATGGCATGCCAACCACCTTGCCGCGCCATATCATACCGACCTTCCCCATGCGACTACCAAAACAAAGGCGTGCGACGATCAACGGCCACCCTTCCATCCTAGATGCAAATCCTATCCATCCAAGGTCGCCAAACAACGTATGGTAACCTTTGGCCCAAAACCCTAGTTTTGGTCACGCCAAACCGTGCCAAGGCATGCCATGCCACATGTGCCAATGGCATGCCAACCACCTTGCCGCGCCATACCTTGCCGTCCTTCCCTATACATCTACCAAAATGAAGGCTTGCAACAATCAACAACAAATTTTTCATCTAAGATGCAGATCTTAGCCGTCCAAGGTTACCAGCTAACACATGGCAACCTTTGGCCCTAGTTTAGTCGCGCCTAAACAAAGCCAAAACCCTAACTTTTGTCCGCGCCTAAACTGGTCCATATTAAAGCCATACTGATTATACTTTCATGCCATTGGCTACCAAACGAAAGGTTGCAATAATCAACGGCTACCTTCCTCTTAAGATGCAAAATCTCGACCGTTGAAGGTAACCACCGAGTCGGCAAGTCTCCAAATATCATCTTGCCAGACAACAACAACATGCTACATGTTTTCCACGAAAACACTCGAGACATCAACACATGTCACAAACTGGGGGATGCTCATTGGGTATTGGTTTGGAGGTTTACGGCATGCGGCGTACACTACGCTCGTTATAAGAAAGTGTCATAAGGATGAGGCGGTTAGTAAATACATGGAGTAATGGTGAAACGCTTTATTTTATGGAACATCAATTCCAAGCGTTACCGGTTACCACCTCCTCCCATTAACTCACCCGTTTTCTATTTCTTATTGAGACCAGAGTACGTTTCACTTCGACTTGTATAAATAGGCATTACCTATTTCCACCGAACAACAGGTTCAGGTCAGGAGGATACAACACTCAGAAAACATTTGCTAGCTTTCCATCTGTTAGCTTCCCACTTTCTGATACAAGTCGTGAAACAACTACTCTTCCAGAATCAACTATTCTGGTCTCAACACTTTCTTCGCTCCCCTCCCCAAAACCAACCCTTCTCCTTCACTTTGTGACCGAAGCAAGTCTGGAACGGCCATTTCTTGGTTTAGTCCGTATTTGTACAGATAGATCTCTCGAATCTAAAGTACTCCCTTGCAGTACATTGTTTAGAGTTTAGATTCGTTTCTCACCCACACACCCGAAATTACCAAAATCAGCAGAAACCGTTTTCACTCCCAAACAATTGGCGACCACAGTGGGATACTGGTCTTTCGGTTACAATGTCAATTTTCAGTCCTCGATCTCATACTTCGACCCAGACGTCAGGACGGTAGAGGAAAACGATCCGCTCAGGGATTGACGACTCAGCTACCTGACGACCCTATACGATCCGCTCAGGGATCGACGACTTAGTTACCAGACGACCCGATTACCAGTCATGACACGGCAAGGGGCGACTGGGGATTTCCCATAGGTTAAAAGCAAATGATCCGCCCAGGGATTGACGACTCGATTATCAAGTGACTCAGGGACGAATGGGGACTTTCCACAATTGCAGTGCTTCTCACAAAACTCGGACTTTCACCTGGCTCATTTTTCGTTAGCAGATCCAAAAAACCGAGTAAGTCTTTCTTAGACAAAATACATGGTTTACTATTTCAAACCCTTTCATACGCATAACACTTTTGGAATTTGAATAAGGAAATGATTTCATATTTGAGCTATGTATGGAAAGAGGCAACTGGGCCCGCAAGAACAAGTCCGCGCCACGCCAAGCCAACGCCCATTCCAAGCCAATCCAGCGCTAACAACTTGCATCATTCCAGCGCCAGCAGCTTGCATCCTTCCAGCGTTAACAACTTGCATCTTTCCAGCGCCAGCAACTTGCATCCTTTCCAGCGCTAACAACTTGCATCTTTACAACAGCTTGCATCTTTCCAGCGCTAACAGCTTGTATCTTTCCAGTGCCAGCAGCTTGCGTCCTTCCAGCGTTGCCTTTTGAACGCCCAGTAGAAGGGAATCAACAATCTAATTTCATCACACGTAAAGATCAGGAACGACTTCTCCAAAATCGAAGCAAAGAAAATCAGCAACCCCCCTGAGTTCACAAAGACTCTCTTCCTGTCAGGAGCTACATGATTTCCGGGGACTTCGCCCAAAAAATCGTGCAGTCTATGATGAAACATTTATGTGAGATTCTGTAAGCGCAGCGTCAAGACATATTCGTATCCCTCAACCGCGCTGCATCAGGGAAGCAGCTGTTTCCAACCAGAGAAGCCGTTCCCAAACCCCAACCTCTCCTGGAAAGCACGATTGATAGATGTAACTGGGGCTCCTAACTATTGTTCGCTTGAAGGGTGTCCAGTTTGACAACATACTGATTAACGTACACGCTCCGCTTCAACGTTCGCTCCAACAACCGTTTCACTTCAACATCCTCCAGCAGCGGCTCCGCTTCAACGTTCGCTCCGACTGCCGCTCCGCTTCAATGCTCGCTCAAGCATCCGTTCCGCTTCAGCATTCTCTCTATAAGCTGCTCCAGAATTCGAAGTTGAAGCTTTAGCGTTTGGATCCTTAAGTTTCAACATCATTTCCAAGAGCCGAAGCCGCTTAAACGCCATTTCTTCCTGCAAAGGGTCGTACCACCACGCTCCCCATGTCAAGGATCATGATCACAGCCAGCCAACCTTCGTAGTTATGACCGCCTTTTGATCCATCTCGCCAAAACTCGTGAACATGGACAGTTTGATCGCTTACGTGTCCAACCAATCCTTTTACTTCCATGGATGCCCATACAATTCCAGCCAACCTACTTTGTTACCATGACAATGTAGTCTCTTCTGATTACATATGCTACCAAGAACTATTGCCACTCATTTGTTGATACCATCCACAGCTTCACCACAGCAGTAATCACTACAAAAGTAACCTGTACTCCTCCATATTTTAAGTTCCATGTGGAAGAAGTAACAAAATCACCAGTACGAACGCACGATGGTGATGTCTTTATCATGGTCAACCTACTGACCATACAAGATGGAAACATGTAAACCATACTTGGGGACTGAGGATATACACAGAATCCTTTCACTGTCAAAGCTCAGAAGACACGTTCAACCAAAAGGTCATAGCCACAACAAGGTCATCTACTCTTCAAGGGTGCAGTGCAAGAAAATCATCACCTATCTGTCCAGAAGACGCCTTCAACACTTTACAAGGCCTCGGAGGATCCCAAGCCTGCTCAGAAGGGATAACGAAAAGAGAGATTTAACAAAACACTGGGGACTGACGGTCCACTGATGACGATGAGTTTCACAGTCCAAGACTTGTGACAACAGAATCTCGTGCGCTGATCATTTGTCATAAAAGTAATGCTGCCACCGGGACATGCAATCATGGTCATTACATCACCCCCTCTCGAGAGCAACCTCAGTGATTATCCTGTGACCTGGGTTTCATAAGTGATGTTTCTATGACTAACAGAAACAAGATGGCACTGCAAGCACCATGCTCATGTATCAATCAAGGAGTCCTGATCTCAAATGAATCAATGACATCAAAATACTTCACCAACCGTTCAAGACACAAATTAATGGTCTAAAGACACAACATGAGTGTTTTACAACAAGCCCGTCTGAGATAATTTTATGCTTCCATGATTAAGATGACTAACTGGGAGTAATTGGTGGAGAATATAGGTATGGGTCATATACCATTCTCTTCGTATGGATGTTATCTACAAAATATCAAAATTTCATAACAATCGGATGAACGATCAAGGAGATGTGGCTAAAACATTGGACAACATACAATCTTAAAAATTTCTGAAAGTCTCCTGGAAGTTTACTGTTTCGCCTTTTCAGGCCCTAAACATGCTCAAAACTCAAAAATATTCTTACTTAAAGCTTGGAAATTTCCTGGGATTGAAGATACATATGCAGACCGCAAAAATCCGATTCCGGACGAGGATTCTATAGTGTTTTTACTAAAAGGCTGAAGTCTGAAATTTTCTGGTGACATATTTCAACAAAATTACTCGTATACTCACATGGATTCTCATTCATTCATTCATTCATAAATCAGCAATTTCATACTTCCATGAAGAAATTACAAGAGATGTACTTACCAGGGGAATCTCTAAATCATTTGAGGGCTCGACAATGCCGGAATCTCCATTGGCAATGTTGTTATCTCCATTCGGTTCGGGATTTCGGGAATTCTCCATATTCCCGTGTTCCAAATAAGAGTGCGCTTCATCAACATGCTGCGTATCTACAATAATTTCTTCCTGGAATCACCAACAATAATTATTATTATTTTATTCAAGGAGATACCACGATCACCGAAAGAGATATTACATCGACTTCTTCACTAGTGCTGGATTCCTGGATTGTTTGCCCAGGAACAAGTTGAAGACTGTCATGGAGCAAAAGTCTGAAAATAAATAACAAACCTTGGTATCGTGATCCTAATTGCACGGGTATAGAAAAGGCATGACACAAGGAGCGCTAACAACTCACCAAAGAAACGGCTGGGGACTGCACGTCATTTGCTAACATCATGTAGTCCTTACTGCTGGGTTCTCCTCTCCCGTGGACTTTCTTACATTTCCGTGGATCTCACTATACGATCATCCTGTGGTAAAGCTAATGAAATAACCATAAGTGCAACTCAGTATGAAGGATCTCTCACCATCACTCAGAGGTCCCAGAAGTACCATTTCTTAAAGTTGCATCCGTAGAGATGTCATCTTTGGAAGTATAATCACGGGAGTCAGTCATTCTTGAAAAATGGCTACTTCAGCACATCGTTCATACAAAGCGCAGGATTCAACAAAACAATGAATCATGGAATAAAGGTGCTCACAACAGCGTCTATAAAAATGGTAGCCATCCAACTCTTACCTATTTACAATTTCACTATCTGTAGTGATTACTATCTCGAGAATTTGTTCGCTCCTTCAAACCTGCAAAGATGAACAAATTTCGTTATTCAAAACCATAACGTGATTTTCATGAAAATGTGAACAACTCACGAAACTTCCATCATGAGAACAATTCACATTATTTTCACCGTGTGAGCGACTCCCACCGAGTGAACACTCATTGGTTTTGTGCATACACTTTCAGATCAAAAAATCCATACAAACAGTATTTTGTCAAAAATTGTTTACTTCTTGCAATTGCTGAAAATCAAAATTTTAATTTCACATCAATTTTCACTATGTGAACATTCACTGGTTTTTCAAAAATTGAACAAACGTCCATTCTACAATTATGAAAACTTACATACAAACATTTTTCACCGTGAATAATTGTCTACTTTCAACAATTGTTCAAAATCAAAACATTGATTTTACAAAAAATATATTTTGCAACGTGAAACTCACGTAACTTGAAAATATGTGTATACATTTTTGCTCCCTCTCGCGAACATCCGTCTTTGAAACGAGAAGTGTATTTTCAAAAATTTATGAAAGCTCACATATCGTAAATAAAATTTTTCATGAAAGCTCATAGATTTTTTTTTATTACTAACAGACGCACGTTTATTCAAAAAAAAAAAAACTTTTCTATCGTACGAGCATCCACCTTTGAAACGAGAGTTTACTCCCTTTTGTGAAATCTCACATAAAAATAAAATTTTGGATTTCGTGAAAGCGCATAGACAAAATTTTTATCACTATATTTTGTTTGTTTCTTAACTAACAAACGGATGAACATCTGTTCTTAAAACAATGATTTCTTTTTTGGCTCGGGCCCGCAAACATTAAACCGACCAAAACAGGGTGCCCGACCGTCCAAATCAGTAGTGCTTCATCTCACAGGATGACACTCCATCATTCAGGGTCCTTACCTGAGCATTTGCTTGTACATGACACCATTGGAGCAAATCGAGGATTCTGAAAATACCTTTGTAGACTGAGTTCAACCACCGATCTCATCGACTGAAAATAATCATTTAATGCATACTGCGGAACATGACTGTCCCTCACTAAGCAGGGGACTTAATGTTAATGGTGAATTTTCAACAAAGGTCAAAACCGTAAAATCATGATGCATGTTTTTGACACGGCTTTCAGGCATGCAACGATTCATATTTTACGAAGACATGATGAACATGTATGTCGAAAGGCCTCCACTAGCTGAGCTTTCGATCCTTGACATTTCATCGTGTCCTCTATGTAGAATAAAATAATTGCGCGGTTTTCCGTAAGATTGAGAGTATTAACGCCTTCAGGACGTCGGTGATACTCACTGTTCCCTGACTACATGAGAGAGACCCCCCATCTACATAGAAGAACGATTGGGCGGTTCTCCGTAAGATTGAGAGCAATAACGCCTTCAGGACGTCGGTGACACTCGATGTTCCCTGAATATGTAGAGAAACCGTGTATATACCCAGGCGGTTCTCCGTAAGATTGAGAGCAATAACGCCTTCAGGACTTCGGAAACACTTTCTGTTTCCTGACTATGCACCTCAGAACGGGTATAACGCTTTAACTGGCTAATATCCCTTCTACAATAGATTAATTCTACCGTGACATTCACCACTGAATTCCTAGAAGATAACCTATTTTATCTCATGACTCCGATTTCATGATCGAGTTCACGGCTGATCTCATGGAACGGTAATAGATAATCTCATTACTCCGATTTCATGATTGAATCCATGGCTGATCTCATGGGATGGTAATAACTACTTTCATTACTCCGATTCTGTAGTCGAATCCACGATCCCATGGGATGGTAATACCTATTTTATTATTATTATTAAGAATTCATGGTCGAATCCACGACTGATCCTATGGATTGATAATTATAAACTACTCACTTTTATTACTCAATTTTATGAATCATTCTCCACTGAATTTCATAAATTAGTAATAAATACTCAATAATCGGGCATCTGGACTACCACTGAGTAATCCCCATAAAATGGTGCAAGTGAACTCGACAATGATGCACGAAAGAGCACCCAAATGCGCGAACGAGCATCCAAAATATGGACAAATGAGGAATCCTACACAAAATAGGAGAGAGAAAATAATAACATTAAAATAATGGAGAAGCGCCCATGGGCCGGGCCCACCGGCCGGCCATGCCTTAGCCGTAGCCGGTCCCATGCTTCCTCCATTATTTTTCTTTATTTTGTTATTTTCATGAAGACTCCTCCATTCTAACAACTTTTCTTGTTTGAGCAAAACTCATGGTTTCTCCATATTTTCGTGGTTTCATGAAAAATAATAATATGAAATAAGAAAAGGTGCGCGGGACCGGGAAGCTTAGCCGGCTGGCCATGCCCTATCCATGGCCGGTCCCACACCTTGCAATCCCCAATCTTTTATAAATTTTTATTTCTCTCATCTCATGAAACTTCCCTGTTTCAGCAAAATCATGGTTTCCCCATATTTTCTCAAATATTGCGCAAACCACAAAAAGGCCCAAAGTCAACATGGTCACATGACCGACTAGGCTACTCACGAAAATATATTAAAATATTATTATTTTAATATTCACGAAATATTGATCAAATGGGCATACTTGCTCATTCGAGCAAAATCGAGAATTTCAGTCAAAGATCGAACTCTTCTGAAAGTCCAAGATATTGCTCAAACGCGCATCAAAAAATTCTGAAACTCTCAGGACTGAGACACGGACATTATGGTGACACGAGCATGCTCCCTTGACCGACCAAGGGAGACTCTAAGGCTTGAAACGATCCGGTCCCACACGTTTCACACTTTTGACATAATTTGCGCAATCGCTCATATTGGGTCCAAACTCTTCACGACCAACTCGGGGTTTGTGAAAACGCCCATCAGTTATACCACGACCACCAAAGGACAATATCACGCCATCTTGGTCGATCCCTCACTTTTCCATAATTGAGTTTTATCACCTAATGCTCAATCGAGCACTATTTCAATAAATGACGAAACCGACATTCAATCGTCATTCTTTCACCAACTGGTCCACCCAAGACCCTGATGCACGCTCACTCGAGTAATTGAGCATCACATGGACGTCCATAATTCCATGTGGTCGGTCCCCTCTCACTCAGTGACCTATTTTCAGCAATTCATCAATTAATGAACAATTGATCAAAAATTAGGGTTTCGAACAAACGCTCAACAAATCATCATTCTGAGCAAGTTCAAAACACTAATAAATTTATGTTGATCCATCAATCAATATATGGATTAATTATATAATATTCGGTAGTCTACCAATATTTTAATTAATATTTTATTGGGTCACGCATAAATAAATAATTCGTCGAGAGCAATACTTGCTCAGTCGCTCAAATATTGATCCAACTATCAATATTTAGTAATTTATCAGTAATCTGTCGAATTGAGAATTACTTGCTCAATTGCTCGAATATTGATCCAACTATCAATATTCAGTAATTCGTCGAATTGAGCAATACTTGCTCAATTGCCCAACTATCAATATTCAGTAATTCACAATACTTGCTCAATTGCTTGAATATTGATCCAGCTATCAATATTCAGTAATTCCTCGAATTGAGCAATACTTGCTCAGATCAGTAATTCATCACTGAATTTACAATATTTCTAGTACGTGCAATTTCAACATCATTCAAACTAATCTCAACAAACATGTTCAAATCCATAAATCGCCGAGCATTCATCACTCATGCTCGATTCAACAAAACCTAGACTCACTGTCTAATCAGTCAACAACCGACTAATTAATCCACGTCTGTCATGCAGACTCCATGATTCGTGAGACATCAATCACGTCACAAGGGGGATATCAATTAGGGTTTTGTTCTGGCGGTCTACGGCACGTGGATTCATCCACGATGAGAAACGTGAGTAAGTCGTGCAACGGTTGAAGGAGTTAGCAAAGTAGTGAGTAGCCGGTTAACCAAGTCTCCGCACGACCTGGAACTGGTTTCACCACGATCTTCCACTTTCCCACTCTTTCACTCAAGAAACTGTCATACTTACAGGGATCAGTGTGTTCATCATTCTGGCAATATAAATAAGTCCAAAATCGAGGACAACGGATATCATTATCATCATTCGTCAACAACTCGATTAAAACTTATTCACAGAACTCAACTTCAGCAGTTCATCAATTTGCAAAAACCTTCAACACATCCACAATCCTTGATCATCATTGATCCCACACAATTCTCAGCTTCCCTCCTACAAATCAACCCATCTCCCTATTTGCGTCCGAATTGACTCTGGAGCGGCCATTAACTTGGTTTAGGACGGAGTCCTACAGATTGATCTCTCGAATCTAAGCACTCCCTTTGCAGTGCATTTGTGTGAGGTTCAGCAGTTTGCTCGGTCGAGGAGTCTTGTCCACACGCTCGACTCTTCACTTTCCTAAAAAACCAGCAAACCGTTTTTCTCCGTCTAGAATAGCGACAAGTAATATTGAAAATATCCAACACAGATTTCATGCTACGGTTAACTAAAATATGTCGTGTTTATATTCATCTTTGTAATTGTACTATCTAGCTTTGTTGCTGAAACTTTTGTTATTTGTGATAGAAATCCATAATCTTTTAGAACAACATTCAAAATACCTGACAAGTGAAGAATTATGGGATGCGGCGGTGTATATAAATTTCAGAAGAAAGCCCTGATGATCTTAAGAAAGAGCTCGACTTAATGAAGGTAGCTGATTTTTCTAATAACATTTTTTTGTTTTGAATTTCTTTGATTTATTTTGCCTAATTTATTTTTCACTAGAAGCTGGAAGATGCACTGTGCCAGACTCCAAAACTTCCCTGGATGTTACCTTTGAACTCAACGCATTAGGCATTAACGTTTACCAATCGGTACTAAAGGTTTGGTTCTGACCACTTTTGTCATAGAAGCTCTTATTTTTGTGCAACACATTTATTGTTAGGTTTAATACCGCATCCTACACTCCATGATCTCCCTGTTATAAAGACTTTGCTACTTCTGTTATATTATGTGAAGTGTTGTAGATGAACTAATCATTTACTTAAATTATCATGTATTAAATAGGTCCCCTTCTGCGGGTACTTAGACATGTATCGTGTGATATTCACTGCTGATCAGATATGCAAGATAGAGAGATTTATGTGTGAGGCCGATTTGAAGCAGGGTCCCACAAACTTGAAGGAGAAGGAAGCTCTTCAATTACTTGTGAAGCTGAGATCGGAATCAGATGAAACAGAGGGCCAAGAAAATGTTGAATTATTATTACCTGTGTTCCAAGTTTGTATTACTTCTGAGTTTAGAATATGTGTGACCCAAAAATACTTGTAGGCTACGTATTCATATGGATAAATAGCTAAGACATTGA
Organism: Papaver somniferum; assembly: GCF_003573695.1. NCBI lineage: Eukaryota > Viridiplantae > Streptophyta > Magnoliopsida > Ranunculales > Papaveraceae > Papaver > Papaver somniferum. The sequence continues at coordinate 167,604,069 of NC_039365.1, forward strand.
GTTGTAATTTTTATCAGTTGATCAATAAAAATTCTCTGTATTGGAGACCAAAGTTTGTGTTGCTATCAAAAGCAGGTACGATCCTTGGGATTTTCTACATGAAATAACTACATTCTTTTCAATACCCAGAGATATATTTTCTCTAAAACTTAGTTACCCATATACTTCTAAACCCTAATTATCTACGATTTCAGTATCCAGATATATACTTCTCTGAAATCTTTTTACCTAGAAACTGAACAAAATCCTAATACTTAGGATCTATAATGGGTGGTGAGGATACGTTGGAACCATCATTCTCACTGAATACAATGGGTGGTATTTCAACACACGAACCAACACCAAAATCAATTACATACGGAATAAAACTAAACGATACCAACTTTTATCTATGGTCTCAAATGGTGACAATGTTTGTTGCTGGAAAAAGAAAAAGAGGATATCTTACTGGTGATGTTGAAACAGCTGCTGCAAAAGACAAAGCTAAGTATGATAAGTGGATCATGGAAGATGCTACTGTCAAGGGTTGGCTGATTGGTTAAATGGAACCTGATTTAATGAATCTTTTTGTTCGTTTTCCTACTGCAAAGGATGTTTGGGATGCTGTATCTCAAACATATTATGAAGGAGATGATAAGTCTATTCTCTATGACTTAACTCTGAAAGCCATGTCAACTAAACAAAGTGGCAGACCTATTTATAGTCTTTTGTGTGACTTAAAATCAATCTGACAAGAGTTTGATTATAGAAAACCTATTACCACAACCAGAGGTGATCAAGAAACGTAAGGAAGAGATTGATGAAGAAAGAGTATATGCATTCCTTGCTGCTCTTGACGATGCTTATGATTCAGTTCGAAAAGAAATACTTCGTACTGCCTTTATTCATGCTAGAAGTTGCATTTACTATACCGAGGAGAGAAGAACAAAGATGCAGTACTATGTTAACTCAAGGAGTTGATTATCAAATTTCTATGTCTGTCAGGAAAATCGAGAAAAATTCTTTGAGTACAAAAATATCCCATCCGAATAATAGTAGAAGATGTGTTCATTGTGGGAATACAAAACATATTTCTGAAAAATGTTTCGAAAAAATTGGTTACCCAGGTTGGTGAGATGATTACCAAAAGCATATAAAGGCTCGGAAAGGAAATGTTAAGTGTAAGGTAGCTACCTGTACAGCTGTTGTTCCTACAACAACAACAGAATCTGAACGAGGTAATATTCTTCTTACCTTCTTGCTGATAATTCTAAAAGGGACAATGGTTGGATTCTTGATTCTGGTGCTACTAATCGTATGACCTTTGATGCGTCCATATTAAGGGACACAATTACTTCAACTTGTTCTGGTTTTACAAATGCTAATGGTATGACATATCCTGTTACAGGATAAGGAAGAGTTGATCTAACTAACTCTTTATCTCTAGAACATACCTTATTAATTCCTTTTCTTTCAAATAATCTCATGTCAGTGTCTCAAGTAACTTCTCAATTAAAGTGTTCAGTATAGATATATCCTGATTTCTGTTTTCTTTAGGATCTCAGCAGTGGGGAAATAATTGGCAGGGGTACTAAAAGAGAGGGGTTATACTATGTGGATGATGTGTGTGAAGGAAGGTCTTTGTCATCTAAAGGAATATCTCAAACACATACAAATGAAATTTGGTTACATCATCGTAGACTAGGACATGTTTCTTTTGGATATTTTGAGCATTTATATCCAAAGTTATTTACTTCTTGCAAACCATCTGATTTTCAATGTGAAACTTGCATTATAGCAAAGAGCCATCATGCTACTTATCCTGATAGTTTTAATAAAATATTTGTTCCGTTTTCTTTGGTTCATTCTGATGTTTGGGTCCCTCAAAGATTGTTTCTACTTCTGGTAATGGATGGTTTGTTCTATTTATCGATGATCGTACTCGTATGACTTGGCTGTATATGATGAAGAATAAAAGTGATGCGCCAGATTGTCTTCGCAATTTTCATAAGATAGTTCAGACATAATACTCTGGAACTCTAAAGGTTTTACGAAGTGATAGAGATGGAGAATATATTAAGGGTTATTTGTTTTTTGGTAATTACATTTTTCCCAATGTCAGTGTTTGTTCTAACATTTGTCCAAGTTAGTACTTGGTACCTGGACTTCATGTTGACCCGCGTTGACTCTGTTAAGTCAAATTTTTAGTTAATTATATTTGTAAATACCAAAATATCTTCTACTTTAGTAACAATGACTAACCAAGTCCTAAACCTATTATGACGAGTCATACCGGTCCAAAACGAGTCGCATCGGTCAAAACCCAATGAAAATTTATATTGTTTTTCACGAACTCTCAACTCTTTATCTCTGTAGTTGTCTATCGCTGCTATCACCTCTCTATTTGATCTCTTTCTTCTCCACTGTAATTGTTTTTTTTTTTTTGTTAAAACCAATCATATAGACATATCAGCTTTGCATCAATTGCATCAAATGATGAAGAACACTATTGTGGCAGAGATTTAGAATCTAGGGTTTGATTTTTGAAGATTTTGAAATAAGAAACCAAATAGAGGCTATGTAATCGTTTTGCAGAGATGATTAGGATTTAGTTACAGTACAATTTTGTTTATTTAGGGTTTTGATTCTTCTTTGGGTATCAGTTTGGGTTCTTAATAAAATTGGACAGGGGTTCAATTAGGGGTTTCCGTAGGGATTTTACAGCGTTTCAATGGCTGATTTTGATAAAAAAGGAGAAGAAATGATTAGTTCTTGTTGCAGATTCACTAATCCAATTTGAGTTCATAAGGGTATGGTGAATCTAGTGAATCTTGTTGTTCTTTATTTTTGTTTCCCTAATTTCAGTAGCAGAGAATGTTGATTTTGTTCATGTATTGGATCTTGATGATTAATTATTGATGTGCAAATTTGTTACGATTTCACTCAATTTCTAAAAATTGGGTTTCCGTTGAATTTGTTGTTGTGGTTTGTGAATTGGGTTTGTTAGGGTTGTACTCAATTTCCCCTAATTAGAGAGTTTATCTTTGTTTCCTCAATTTTGATTTTTTGAATGATGACGAACCTTATAAATTACTATGGGTCGTTGTAGCTATTATGAATGATGAAAAATATTGAGTGGAGTTAATCTTTATAGCTTGGTGGTGGTCTTAATTCGTAGTTTGGTGATGGTGGTGCCTGTCGGTTAAGTTTCAATCTAAATCAGTTTGGTTGGAGTTTTAATTTGCCGGAGAACATCAATTAGGCTTCTCAGCTGACGGCTATGTTAACGATGTTAAATAAAATAAATTTATTTATTATTTTTAAATAATTACTAAACACAAGTCAAGATTTAACGGGTCAATGAAGGTCAATGTTATTTCTAAGTACCAAATCCTACGTTGGACAAAAGTTAGACCAAACACTAACATTGGACAAAATGGAAGTACCAAAAACCAAATAACCCATATATTAAACGTACCTTAAATGGTTATTTTGCTGAGCATGGTCTTGTTCATGAAACTACTTTTCCATCTACACCGGAACAGAATGGAGTTGCAGAAAGAAAAAATAGACAGTTGTTGGAGATTACCAGGGCTAGCTTGATCGGAGCATATATGAAACCAAATTTTTGAGAAGAAGCTATTATTAGTGATGTTTTTCTTCTTAATCGTGTTCCTACACGAGTTCTGAAATTTCATACACCAGTAGATAAACTTGCTTCTTTTGTGACTCTTCCATTTAATCTTACACTTTCACCAAGAGTATTTGGTTGTGTAGCTTATGTACAAATACAAAAGAATTTATGTTCGAAGCTTGATCATTGTGCTCTTAAATGTGTCTTTATTGGATACAATCAATTTCAAAAGTTCTACAAATGTTATCATCCTCCAACAAGAAATACGTATGTCACCATGGATGTGACTTTCTCTGAACATGAGACGTATTTTGCTTCCGCTGAATTTAATACCTCTCACTTGGGAGAGAGTGTAAAAGAAGGTGTTAATTGGATGGAATTTTTTCCGGATAATTATAATTTAATGATAGAATCTACAGAAGCTGAAGAAGTTTTAACTACTAGTGATGAGGAAGCTGGAGATGGTCAACAATTTATTGAAATAGGAGATTTATCAATTGGTAATGTTGTTGCAGAATCTATAAATGAAGACGGAATGAAACTCAAAGTCTGATTGAAAAAGATAACCCCACTGATGCTACAGTACCCACTCATGTCAATTATACTCCTGTTGTTGACGTAAGTAGTGATACTTCTACCACTCCTGTCAATTATACTGCTACTGGGAATTGTGAAGTTGTTGAGGCTAACAGGTATCAACTACCACTAAGGAGCAATCATGGAGTACCACCATAACTAGAGATATTCTCCAGAACCTGTAAAAAAGGTTAAATATCCTATTGCAAATTAGGTATCAGCTCATAGGTTCACAGAATCTTGCAAGGCATTTGTTAGTCAGATGTCAGATATAGCCATTCCTAATAGTGTTTAAAAAGCATTATCTAATCCTAAATGGTCTGATGCTATGCTTGAAGAAATGCGATTTCTTATAAAAAATCAAACATGGAGGAAAGTTATACTACTAGAAGGAAAGAAACCAGTTGGTTGCAGATGGGTATTCACTGTAAAGATTAATCCTGATGGTTCTATTGACAAGTATAAGGCAAGACTTGTTGCAAGCGGATTTACTCAAACTTATGATTTAGATTATCATGATACTTTTTCTCCAGTAGAAAAAATGAATAATGTCCGTGCATTGTTGTCTATAACAGCGAACTTGGGCTGGCCACTGCAACAATATGATGTAAAAAATGCATTTTTACATGGAGACTTAGAGGAAAAAGATTACATGTCATTGCCACCAGGAGTTGGTGATTCAGATCCTAATGTTGTGTGTAGATTGAATAAAGCCTTGTATGTCTTGAAACAATAACCACGCGCTTGGTTTGGGAGATTTTGAAAGGCAATGATTAAGTTTGGGTATAAAAAAAGTAATGTTGATCATACATTATTCTTAAAGAAGTATGGTAGTAAATTAACATCACTCATTATTTATGTTGATGTTGATGATATGGTGGTAACTGGTGATGATGCTGATGAGATGCTAAACTTAAATACATATTTGTCTTCAGAGTTTCAGATGAAAGATCTGGGAGCTCTCAATTATTTTTTTGGGAATCGAAGTTGAAAATCTAATCAGGGTATTTTCTTATCCCAACAAAAATATGTACTTGATTTACTCAAGGAAACAAGTATGTTAGGTTCTCAACCTATTAGTTCTCCTATTGAGCAAAATCATAAACTAGATGAGGCTTCTGATCAAGTACCAACGGATAAAGGACGATATCAAAATTAGTATGGCGTTTGATTTATCTCTCTCATACTAAACCTGATATTTCTTATGCAGTGAGTATTGTTAGTAGGTTTATGCATAATCTTGGTAAACAACATATGGACATTGTCATAAGAATAGTGAGGTATTTAAAGTCTGCACCTGGAAGAGGTTTGATGTTTTCAAACCATGGAAATATGGATATTTTTGGGTACACTAATTCAGATTGGGGTGGAAAAGGAGATAGAAGAAGATCAACTACATGTTATTTTACATTTGTTGGAGGTAATCTTGTTACTTGGAAAAGTAAAAAACAGAAAATTGTCTCTTTATCTAGTGATGAGGATGAATATAGAGAAATGGTTAAAGAAATTTGTGAATTACTACGTCTTAAACAGCTCATGTGGAAGCTTGGTTTATTCACCGAGTGTCTAATGAAGTTATTTTGTGATAATCAGTCAGCAGTTAAGATTGCCCAAAATCCCATTCAGCATGATAGAACCAAGCATGTTGAGATTGATCGAAACTTCATCTATGAGAAGTTAGAACGTAAAATTATTGAAGTACCGTTTTGTTGTTCTTCAGAGCAACTGGCAAATGTGTTAACTAAGGCGACATCAAAAAAATCATTTTGTAATTCCATTGTCAAGCTGGGCATGTGTGATTACACTCTCCCTCAAGATGGCGCATAGATATCACATGTAATTACAACTCTCCCTCGAATATTACACTTAAATTCATTGTCGTTTGATATCACACATGCCCAGCTTGACAATGGAATACTTTTAGGCTACGTATTCATATGTATAAATAGCTAAGACATTGAGTTGTAATTTTTATCAGTTGATCAATAAAATTTCTTTGTATTGGAGGCCAAAGTTAGTGTAAAAATGTATAGAAAATGAAAAACAGGTTTCTCTTTCGGAATTGGATTTAGCGTTCTGTGTGTATATTTCAGAATTACAAAAAGAGATGGAGCAGATAAAAAGGGAGAGAATATGGAATGACATGCTAAAGGAAGAAAACCGAGTGAGAGAAAACATAGATGTAATTTCCCATGTTCCGGTGATAGTTGTAAATGTTGTTGAAATCTCTCCTGTTTCAAATAGGACTCGTGGATCCATTCGTCGATCTGCATCATTTTAGCTTATTTTATTATTGGAGAGCTGAAAGTTAAATAGAGGGAATGATCCTTAATACCTTTGCACATGTTATCTTTTTATTATCTGTAAAAGGTAACGGTTTTAGTAAAATTTTTATTCCTTGTGTTGGACCGGTGGCGTCAGTGCGGATGTTTTGAAAAAGCGAAGCAAAATTTTTTCATTCTCATTAACCATGAACCAGTTTTATATCAGGGTATAACTTGTTGTTTTACGTATGGGAGATACCCGTGCTTACTCTCAGAGCCAATCGTTCTGACTTGCCTAAATTCTAGAATGTTTTCGTAGCTAGAATCGTACAAGATAAGCCCATCCATGCAACCGTCCACGATGTAGAGAACCCGAAACTCTTTACATGTGGGGAGGGAATAGTGGAGATAATAATCCCACGTTAATCACTCCTTAAGCCTGGATCCACAATATAAATTCAAGGATCATTCCATGTACTACCAATTGGTTTTATGCTAGATGATGATATTCCTCCCAGTCTGCTAAATAAATATTTTTAGTGGTCTATACCACTTTTTAGTTTCTAGTTTGCATACTTGGGTTGGTATGCATATCCGTTATTGAAAAATATGTTGTGACTGAATTCCCAATGTATAATTTATATTATTTTTAAGTTATATTATCTTTAAGTTAGCTAGTTGACTGTAACGAGCAAGAAGCGTATAAATGACAAGTCTTAAACATTTTTATAACAAATAATTTATTTATATAACAAATAGTTTATCCTCTTTAAGATTGCTTTTTATCTGCAGGAGCAAGCGTAGAAAGAATGAGTCATCTTGCTTGTTGTCTGTTTAAGAATAAGAATTTGTCATGTTTATCTCTATTTATTTTCATTTCTTCAAGTCACCACAACACTTCTAACATGAAAAGAGGATTTAGAAAATTTATGAATACCGAATAATAGGTGAAGGGTGAATCTGCTAACACGCTTATTGTCAAAATGTAAATGGGTCAAACCCATTATCTAAACGTAAACGGGCCCGAGTCGACCACCGTTATCATTTGTCATTACTTGTTCATGTAATCGTCATCTGGCTCATCTTAGAGCTTCACCAGTAGTCTCATTCTGTGTGTTTCCTATGTGGCAAAACAAACAACATATCTTCTCATTTTTTCTTAATATTAGGGTGAAAAAAAATCCATCTCCAACGGTATTGTATTTGACATCTCCTTTAGACTAGGATAGATTTATTTTTAATAACTTAAGATTTTATTAAATTTAAAAGAGCTAAAAATGGATATTCAGTATATTAATGTCAATTTAATTAAGAGGTAGGATCCATGGACACTCTTAGAAGGACAAGGTCAGACAAGATTTGCGTCATTTTATCCACAAAACCCAAACGAAAATGAATTTAAGTGTAATATCTTGATGATATAATTCCTCTTATAAGACTCTACATTCCTACAAAAAATGAACATAATTCGAGGTAACAAACCTCACCATCTACCAATCTTAATTTCAACCATCAAATTTGAACGACTGATATTCAAAGGGGCTCGAATTGTGCTCATTTTCGGTGGGAATATAGAGTCTTACAAGAGGAACATATCATCAAAATATTATACTTAAATTCATTGTCGTTTGGCTTTTGCGGAGAAAATGGAGAAAATCTTGTCTGACCTTGTCAATCTAAGAGTGTCTTACCTTGTCCATCTAATAATGTCCATCTAAATGATGTCTAGACATTCATCTTGAGGATGTCAACCCAAAATTAAGCGATATCATTTATACATTGATTAAATAAGGGTTGAAGAAGGATTTTAGAGAGAATGGATGTATATCCTATGTGGACTTAGACATTTATCCTTCTTTTTTTGATCAGAAAATAGATGATATATTAGAGTGAAAGAATTTACAAACAAAGGCTACCAGTGGTAGAAGGAAAGAAAAAAGAAAACTACATTATGTTATACAAACAGATTATCCAAGTCCCTGGTAACAGTGCTAGCAAAATTCAGGTGTACTCTTCTCCCCGCCGCAGCAGCCCAAAGAAAAATTGAAGATTTAGCTTCATTCCCTAAGTCCTCATCTGTTTTAAAGTTATGATTACTATCAAAACTACGACTGTTACGTTCCTTCCATAAAGTCCAGAAGATAGTAGCTGGAATTGAGTTCCAAATATAGTTTCCATTGGATGAGAAGATCGTAGTATTCCGGGAATGAGCTAACATCATCACAGAGCTAGGAATGACCCAGGTGAAACAGGAACTTGGCAACATCATTGACCATACACGATGTGTGATCTTGCAATCCAAAAATAAGTGATCGTGAGATTCCAGGTCATCTCCATACAGTATGCAAGAGTTATGCACGTCAATCCCTTTGTACTGTAATACATCTTTTGTATTTAGTTTTCCATGAATGAGACTCCAAACAAAAAGATTTATCTTAGGTGGTATAGCTTCCTTCCAAATGAATTGATGCGAAAAGTTATCTACCCCATCTGCTTCCACGAATTTTGCATAGAGATTTTTAACCGAGAACACACCTGATGAGTGTAGTGACCATCTTCTTGTGTCTGGCAAGTTGTCTAAAACTGGAGGAGTGTCTCCGATTACTGTAAGAAGGGATGCAAACTCATATACTTCTGAATCTGTGAGAGTCCGTTTGAAAACGAACTGCCAACTTTCCTATGAAGAGATCATACCTGCCACTTTAATATTTTATCCCGAGATAACCTGTAAAGAGTAGGCGAGACCTGGGATAATGTGTTCTGTCCACACTAGATGTCATTCCAGAATGAAATATTCATAGCTGAGTGCAAAAAGAGAGTTGAGTTTTCACTAATTAAAGGAGCATAATCTGAGATAGCACGCCAACACGATACGTCGTAAGTTTGAGTGACTGCACCAGGTATCCAACAAGAGAAATCTGACCCATATTTGTCAACTATAATCTTGTATCAAAGTTTATTCTTATCGACGCAAAACCTTCAACTCCATTTAGATAACATAGCTAGGTTCATAAGTCTAAGATTGAAAACACCCAATCCCCCCCCCCCCTTTCTTTAATAGCACGTATCAGATCCCAATTGACTAAGTGAGAAAGCTTTGCATCCTCTTTGTATTCCCACAAGAAGTTACGCATCTTCTTCCCAAGAATTTTAATGACAGAAATAGGAGCCCTGAACAATGAGAACAAATAAGTTGGTAAAGAGGATAAAATACACTTTAAAAGACCAAGTTTACCTCCCTTAGATAGGGAAATTCTTCTCCAAACTGATAACCTCGCATCAAACTTCTCTATTATTGAGTCCCAAATACTTTTTGAACCAGACTTGGCACCAAATGGAATCCCAAGGTACAAAAAAGATAAGTTATCAGTTGAAAAACCAAATTCTTCATCCCAAATAGATAAATCAGTCACATCACCAACTCCAATGAGTCTGGTTTTAGAAGTGTTAACCTTTAAACCAGCAATAAACTCAAAACAATGCAAGGCTGAAAACAAATTGTGTTATTCCTCCTTTTTATTATCTATAAAAAATCTAGTATCATCAGCATAGTGAAGATGATTAACAATGATACTCGAAGATGAAACCGAGAACCACTGAACAATCCTTTATGGGATGCTCTATCCATGAATCTAGAGAAACCTTCCATTTCAATATTAAAAAGGAGAGGAGAAACCGGGCATCCTTGCCTAACGCCTCTTGAACTATTAAAGTAACCAAAAGAACAACCATTTATCAGCATAGAAAAAGAAGCGATAGAATAACAGAATTTCAGCCAATTGCACCATTTTCTACTGAAACCCATTTGGTTTAACACGAATTCTAGATACATCCAGTTAATTCTGTCAAAAGCCTTCTTAAGATCAATTTTACAAAAATACCCGGATTCCCAGACCTAAGTCTAGAATCTACAAGTTCATTAGCAATTAAAGTACCGTCAATAATCTGTCTTCATTCAATATAAGCACACTGCACTGGAGATATAAGCTTATCCGTTACCAATTTAAATCTTATTGCCAAGACTTTTGCAATAATCTTGTAAACACTAGTAAGCAAGCAGATATGTCTACAATCTTTAATAGTTTTAATATGATCATTTTTAGGGACAAACGTAATGAAAGTAGAATTGTTCTTAGTATTGATCGAACCTGTGGTGCAGAATTCATTCGCAGTACTCATAACATCTCTCTTGACGAAATGCCAACACTTCTGGAAGAACATAATAGGAAAACCATCCGGACCGGGTGCCTTGTCATTACCTAAATCGCTTATGGCATATATAACTTCTTCTTCAGTGAAATCAACATCCAAAATTCCAGCTTCCATAGAAGTTATACTATCAAAAGTAATACCCTCTAAATCAGGCCTAATAACTTCTTCCTCAGTGAAAAGGGTCTTGTAGTAGTCTGCAATATGCTCTTGAAGTTGTACTCTGTCAGATACCGAATCACTACCGATATATAACTGTCTAATTCTGTTGTATCTTCTCCTTGCAGAAGAATATTACTGATAAAGAAACATGTATTTCTATCTCCTTCTTGAAGCCATTTTGTGTTGGATTTGATTCTCCTAGAGGTCTCCTCCATTTTTGTGATCTTCTCAAATTCGGCCTTATTCTGCAACTGTGCATTTAATTCCTCTTCAGAAAGGATGTTATCTCCAGCTATCCCATCAAGAGTGTGAATTTCAGAGAGAATATAATTCAACTTTGTGTTTGTGTGGCCAAATACTTCCCTTTTCCAGATTTTCAACTTCTATTTGAGTGCTTTGAGTTTTAACCAAAGAACAGTGCTAGGTGTACCTGCAAAACAAAAAGAAAGCCACCAATTAATCTTCCAAAAGTTGTAAGAAACCATTCTCCAAAAACCACATGACTTCAAACCTAAAAGGACTAGGTCCCCAAGATGGGTCTGAGATGCCTAAAACTAGTGGGATATGATTAGAGGTAGGTCTGGCTTTGACTAACTGGGAAACAAATGGGTAATGTTGCTCGAAGGAAGGAGATATAAGAAACCTGTCTAATCTGCACATAACATGGCTTGTCTGACCATTAGACCAAGTGTATCTAGATCCTTTCAGAGGTAGGTCAATAAGATCATGCTCAATAATAAACTTATTAAACTTCTTCATGCTGCTTGTAATCTTGTTACAATTCTTTTTCTCGTCACACTTGGTAATAGTGTTAAAATCCCCACCAAGACACCATGGAGTATTTACCCAATATCTACAAATATTGTCCAATTCCACTCAAAACTGAGTTTTATCAACTTTTTTATTTGGACGATACACATTTATGAGAATCCATTGGAAGTTATCCATCTTATTAGTGCAGAGTATCGAAAGGGTATACGCACCTACAAGAGAGTCACTTTCTTCCACAAGATCTTTATCCCAGAAAATAAGCATACCACCAGAGCTTCCTAAAGATTGTTGTAGAGTCCACCCAACATTTTTATATCCACAAATATGTTTTATGTCCTAAGAAGTACATTGTGTCATTTTAGTTTCTTGAAGAATGATAATAGGAGCCCTTATCAACTGGATCATCTTGTGAACAACCGTTCTTCTACTGTTAGAGTTTAAACCTCTAACATTCCAAGTGAGGATTTCGAAACTCATTTGGAAATGTAACTGGCCTTTGTGTTAACTGCTCTTCTAGTTCTTGTGGGAGGAGAAGAAATAACATCAACAGTGATACCTAACCTTCTTAACTCATTCTTCAGTTTTAATGGTATAACAGGATGTGGGTCATCATACAAAGTGATCCTTGAATACGCATCATCGATATAATCTTCTGTGGAGGGTTCAAAACCAGGTGGGTATATGGGTGTGCTTGTACCCGAAGAGCAAGGAGAATCTCCATTTTCAATATGCATCAGGAAGAAGTCTTCAAGACCTGACAAAAAGACTGCATATTGTTTTTCCTCATTTGTAGGTAGGAAATCTACACCATCTATGAGTAAAGTACTTTGAACAGCAAAGTCTTCATGTATCTGCTTCTTGAGTGGAAGAATTGGGATGGGTTTGAGAATATGACCAGTGTTGGAAATCTTAGAAATTAAGAATTTCCGGGAGTGATTTGGCATGGATGAGAAACCAATGCCAAGAGTGACACCGAGGTTAAAAAGCCGATTTACTTCATTCAATATACAGGTTGGAATTGAGAATTGAAAAGATTGTTGTTTGCGTACCGACTGAAGTGTGGTATTAGCGTTTATAGGTTCTGGTGGAAGCATACTTTTGTGAACTTAACGAAGAAGAGTGTGTGATACAGGTGCAGAAATTGTGGGTGGTGATGATATGGGTATAGAGGGAGCTGGGCTGGGGTATTGGAGTAGGTGATATATGATGGATTTGAGGGGCAGGGTTGGGTAGTTTGAAGTAGTAGGTAGGCTCATAAAAGGTGAATATTCAGGTGAAATAGGAGTAGTTGCAGGTAGTTTAGGGTTTTGGGAATCCCCAAAATATTCAGAGATTGCCAATCTGAAAGAAGCTGAGTGTATTTCCACCTCAGCTGGATGCACATCTTCGTCAATCTCCATGTCAGCTGGATGCACATCTTCGTCAATCTCCATGTCAGCTGAATAACCTTCCACGTCATCTGACTTACCATCTGATACGGGTGCTAAAGAATCAGATTTAACAGGGTCTTTACATGACAGATTGAGTTGTTCTACCCGTTGCCATAACTGCTTAACCATTCTCGCTTTGTTTTTCTTTTTCTTTTTGGGCCTCCTCTTCTTTTTCTTCTTTGACCCGTGCAGTGAATTGTTATTTTCAAAATTGCACGAAGAATCAGAATTGGCCGTGCAATCTGTTGGATGTACCGATGATGTAGGATCGGCCTTGCATGAAGCTAGATTATCGAGAGATTGGAGAAACTTTCTTTTCTTAGCTCTACTGGTTTCCAACAAATCAGACACCACAATACTCGCTTAATGAGATCCGGGTTTGCATGTGGAATAACAAGGAAGTTACATTCAATCTATGTTGACTTTTCTACAACTTTGACATGAGCAATGAACATACGCTTGCCTATGAAAATCTTGATCACCCTCGGGTTTGAATTGATGCCGTTAATATTTCTAATCTTCATGCGCATGAAACGTAGATCCTGTAGCTTTAGCGTTGTAGCATCAACCACCAATAATTCACCACAAATGTTTCCAGCTGCATGAATGATATTAAGAGAACAAAACTGGTATGGGATTCCAATAATTTCAATGTTGAAGTCATAGAAATGGTTAACTAGGGAACTCCAAATCTGATTATGCCATCTAAAGATTGAGTACGTGACATTGTCTATAGTGAACTTGAATTCCAAATCTGCATGTGATTTCTCATCAATATGAATATAACTTGAGTTGAGTTTATAGGAAACAGTTCAAAAGGAGTCACAATCTGTAATCCAGCACATAATAATGTGGGAATGTTATATATACCCTCACTTTTGAGGGACCTTCACAAATACCCCTAGTAGTATAATAGGAATTTTTAATAAAATTATAGTTCCGGCAATTCCTTTTTTAACCTTTACGATCTTATTTTTCTTCATCTTATCTCTAAACACAGAGAAAAATCTCCATCGCTCCCGCCACTCCATTTCCATCTCCATCTCCATCGCCTACACCACAACCATCACCTCCACCTCCGCCACCATCTTCAATTCAATTTAGAGTGAGTTTTCGTCGGAATAATCGAGAGACGAATGAATTTTAACTGGAGATAAGATTAGCCGAAGAATCAACTGAGAGTCTGAGATCGAGAGAAATTCATTATTATCAGCAGTTCATCATGAAGATTTATGAGAGATCTCTTCTTACGAATCACTTTCTGGTAATTCAATTGTTATTTTTAGATTCGATCTACAAATTTAGGCCTTCTTCTTCTTGTAAAGATTAATCAAAATCATATTCAACGAGATCTGATTTCTAGACGAATTAAAACTATTTATTCAATTTCCACTTCTTTGTTTACTTATAGTGAATTGAGCTCAATATTTTTGAATCTGAAACTCGTATGATTCAATTTTACTATTAAGTTTTGGTTTTGTTTTGAATTTAAATTTAATTTGACGATATATACTAATTTTAAGATATTTGTTGTTCAATTTGTAGTTTTAATGTTGTGGTAGTGGTGGTGGTGGAAGGTGTTAATGCAGCGCTGCTAGTCGATTTTGCAGTAATATTACTTGGTGATTGTTGTTCTTGTTCTGGTGGTGGTGGATGTTTGTTGCAGCAGGTTATGGTGGTGGCTTTCATTTCTTATCCCCCATTTTTACAGTTTTGGGTTTTTGTTTTGGATATGAATGACAGATTCAAGTTTTCTACCACCATTGCTGTATGCAATTTTTGGAAGTTCAAGACATTTAGGAGTTGGTCCTGTATCAATTGCATCACTAGTAATGGGTTCTATGCTTAGAGAAGTAGTCTCACTAACTGCAGAGCCAATTATATATCTCAAATTGGCTTTCACGACAACCTTCTTTGCTGGCGTATTCCAAACATCTTTGGGTCTGCTTAGGTAAGAAATTGATTTATTTTCTAACCTTATCTTAGTTTTTAAGAAATAAAACGAATTTTTGTGGATTATGGTGATTTGTAATTAAGTCTTACCGATTATACTAATCACAGTTGATACTTTTCCATAAATGTTTAATCTGGTTGGTGTTAACATTAATCACTGAATGAGTCTGAACTAGTGATTGATTTGGTGTGTACAAAATGGAGAGAGTTTGCCGTGGCTGGTGCTTAGAAGGTCAAGGTGCTGCGGCTGGAGTTTGCTAATGTGGTTGAGCTGATTGTATTCGTGGATGGAGGTAAGCAACAAAGATGGGAAGTATGTGATTTGAATCAGTTGTGGAGATGGACTGGCTTGATTCTAGTTAGATTTTGGTACCTACAAAGTGGCTGGAGCTCGCAAGAGTTCTGTAATACCAAACTGCTGAGGTCCGTATTATGAGAAGCTGGTGGCTCGATGATGTACGATATTGGATTGACTGAGATGTAGCTGGATAGTAGATGAAGGTGTTGTGCAAATAATGAAAATTGGCCAGTGGTGTTGAACCGATGAAGTAATTTATATCAGCTATGCTCTTTTATAAAGATTAAGGACATGAAGAATTGAGGTGGGAAGATTACCAGTTGGGTGTTAAAGGTAAGCCCTATTTACCACTAACTAATTTCCTGGCCACTTCTGTGAGATTGGCATCTTTTGAGTTATACACATTGTAAATTGATTTATTCTTTTGTTTTTATTATAATAATGTCTGGAAATGAAATTATGTTTCATCTTTAGGTAACTCTTTTACTAGTTCTGCACACTTCGCAACATCAAATCAGGCTGTATCACGAGGTGGTTATCAAAGTTCGAAATTTCCTAAATGGGGTTCTCAAAATATATTTGGATTTCCTTCTTATCCTGTATCCAGCTTTGTGCCTCCTAGAAATGGTAAGGTTTCTTTCAAATAACTCTATCTTTCATCATATTCGACTCGTAATAATTTGTCATATGGAAATGGTAACTTGCCTTGAGAATAGTCTGTTTAGTAGATAGTGCATTTCATTTTGACTTTCCGACACACTACTACTAGAAAGTATTGAATTGTGGTACACTGAATTTGTGGTGCAACGGTAGCACAACTGGCTCCACGTCAGAAGATGCGTGTTCGATTCACGCCAGGTTCGCTAATTTTAGTACGTCAATTTTTTATACCATATTTTGGGGTAAATTTTGATTGTTGATACCATATTTTGGGATCAACTTTGGTTGTTGAAATGATATTTTGGGATCAACTTCGGTTGTTGACACCAGATTTCGGATCAACTTCGGTTGTTGACGCATATTGTTCTTTTATGATTTTTGTTTTGGGATCAATTTCCGTTGTTGACACTATATTTAAGGATAAACTTCTGTTGTTGACGCCATATTATTTTTTCTCTTCCTATTTTTTTTCTTCAGATTTTTGTTTTGGGATCAACTTCGGTTGTTGACATCATATTACCTTTTTATGATTTTTTGATTTTTGTTTTGGGATTAACTTCGGTTGTTGACAACATATTATGGGATCAACTTCAGTTCAGTTTGTTGACGCCATATTATTTTTTTCTTTATTATTTTCTGATTTTCGCTTTAGGGATCAACTTCGGTTGTTGACACCACCAACGACAATGGTGGACTGGTGGTGGGCGGTGGTGGACTGGCGGCGGAGGACTGGCGGAGGGTGGTGGAGGACTGGCGGCGGCAGTAGCAGTCGCGGTGGTGGTGGATAAGTTTTTCAAATGATAGGGATATATTTATTGATGTACAAGGATATATTTGTTGGGTATCAAAACTAAAAGTATATAATTAATGTACCTGTAATAATTCCCCAGTGTATGGCCAAGACACAACCTTTTTTGGATGAATATATGATGAATGCATTATCTCACTTACCAATCTTAGTGCCTGTGTGATCTAGTCTAATGAACTGTCCAAATTTAGAGTTCTTTGTTTGGACAGAACACGATGCAGCATATGTTTCACAGAGGAATGGAGATTTTGGCTTTGTAGGCTCGATATCTTTTGGTTTAGATTGCAAACAAGAGTATCTCTTTTGGGTAAATAAGGATTGATCATAAGAGGTTTCAGGGTTGGTGAAAGGTTTTGGGATGCTGTGTGTTACGGATTGTGGGTTGAGATTTAGGATTTGATAGAGAAGAAGAGAAAGATAAGATGGAGTCCATGGCTGCAGCAATATCAAACCAACCCTCAAAGCGTGGACCAGAGGGGATGTAGAAAGAAGAAGGGTATGATTTGGGACAGATCTTGAAAGCGTGATATACAAGTAATACCCATTTGCATTGCAGAGTTTGGTAGCACAAAACCATTTCTGATTATCTTCATGTTTCCAAACTTTTCTCCAAGATCACCATTTTTGGCAGCATCAAAAAATAAGTTATCTAGATCTGCAGGTGAATGAACCAGTCAACTTTCCATGTGTATAAATCTCGGTGAGGGTAATGGGCGACATTTATCCTCATTGGATAAGTTCTAACGAGGGGTTAGTCGTGGGAGAGTTCGAGAGATTTTAATGTATTTGTGTTTTCTCCTGTTAGTCGTGGGGGAGTTTGAGGGAGTCTCTCCAAATCCCCGTTAGTCGTGGGGGAGTTTAGAGGAGTCTCCTAAACTCCCTAGAAAACACCTGTTAGTCGTTGAGGAGTTTAAAAAAAGCTCTTGAACTCCCTGTTAGTCATAAAACCCCATAATACTAGGGAGTTGGTTGCTTTAGGGAGTTCGAAGGAATTTTTAGTGTATTTTGGTCTCACAACAAATCTCTCAAAAGAGTAGAGATTTGGGAAGGAGTTTGGTGCGTAGAAAACCATAGGAGAAAGAAGAGGAAACGTTTTTTCCAGGTATGTTTTTTTTTCTTCTTTGATCTCCATGATTGTTTATAGTTTGATTTGTGTACTATTTTGATTGTTTTTCATATCTTTGATCTCCATTATTGTTTATTTTGATTGTGTATAGTTTTTTTTGTGCGTACTTTCTCTCTCGGTAAAAACCCTAATAGTGTTTTTCGTATAGATTTTTCTGAAAAACATGTTCCTGCCCTGTTTGTCGAGACGATTCTGACATACCTATAAAACTCATTCCTTTGTGATATAATTTTTATGTTAAAGAGGAGTTTCTTAGCTTTGCAACTAGACCAAATTTGTTGAATTCCATCACACAATGATTTTTGTATGATTTTTTGAGTAAAGACCGTGAAATCTAAAAAATTTCTGACGACGTATTCAAGTCCTGAAAACGTGATTCCTGCCATGTTTGTCGAGACGATTCTGACATACCTATAAAACTCATTCCTTTGTGATATAATTTTTATGTCAAAGAGGAGTTTCTTAGCTTTGCAACCAGACCAAATTTTTTGAATTCCATAACACAATGATTTTTGTATGATTTTTTGAGTAAAGACCGTGAAATCTAAAAAATTTCTGACGACGTATTCAAGTCCTGAAAACGTGATTCCTGCCCTGTTTGTCTAGACGATTCTGACATACCTATAAAACTCATTCCTTTGTGATATAATTTTTTTATTAAAGAGGAGTTTATTAGCTTTGCAACCAGACCAAATTTGTTGAATTCCATCACACAATGATTTTTGTATGATTTTTTGAGTAAAGACCGTGAAATCTAAAAAATTTCTGACGACGTATTCAAGTCCTGAAAACGTGATTTCTTCCCTGTTTGTCGAGATGATTCTGACATACCTATAAAACTCATTCCTTTGTGATATAATTTTTATGTTAAAGAGGAGTTTCTTAGCTTTGCAACAAGACCAAATTTTTTGAATTCCATCACACAATGATTTT
Organism: Papaver somniferum; assembly: GCF_003573695.1. Lineage (NCBI taxonomy): Eukaryota > Viridiplantae > Streptophyta > Magnoliopsida > Ranunculales > Papaveraceae > Papaver > Papaver somniferum. The sequence continues at coordinate 167,622,872 of NC_039365.1, forward strand.
TTTATGATTTTTTGAGTAAAGATTGTGAAATCTAAAATTTTCTGACGACGTATTCAAGTCCTGAAAACGTGATTTCTGCCCTGTTTGTCGAGATGATTCTGACATATCTATAAAACTCATTCCTTTGCGATATAATTTTTATGTTAAATAGGAGTTTCTTAGCTTTGCAACAAGACCAAATTTGTTGAATTCCATCACACAATGATTTTTGTATGATTTTTTGAGTAAAGATTGTGAAATCTAAAATTTTCTGAAGACGTATTCAAGTCCTGAAAACGTGATTTCTGCCCTGTTTGTCGAGATGATTCTGACATATCTATAAAACTCATTCCTTTGCGATATAATTTTTATTAAAGAGGAGTTTCTTAGCTTTGCAACAAGACCAAATTTTTTGAATTCCATCACACAATGATTTTTGTATGATTTTTTGAGTAAAGATTGTGAAATCTAAAATTTTCTGAAGACGTATTCAAGTCCTGAAAACGTGATTTCTGCCCTGTTTGTCGAGATGATTCTGACATATCTATAAAACTCATTCCTTTACGATATAATTTTTATGTTAAATAGGAGTTTCTTAGCTTTGCAACAAGACCAAATTTGTTGAATTCCATCACACAATGATTTTTGTATGATTTTTTGAGTAAAGATTGTGAAATCTAAAATTTTCTGAAGACGTATTCAAGTCCTGAAAACGTGATTTCTGCCCTGTTTGTCGAGATGATTCTGACATATCTATAAAACTCATTCCTTTGCGATATAATTTTTATTAAAGAGGAGTTTCTTAGCTTTGCAACAAGACCAAATTTTTTGAATTCCATCACACAATGATTTTTGTATGATTTTTTGAGTAAAGATTGTGAAATCTAAAATTTTCTGAAGACGTATTCAAGTCCTGAAAACGTGATTTCTGACCTGTTTGGTTTAGACCTTTGGGCACAGCTATCAAACCCATATTTATTTCTTATCATTTTTATGTTAATGAGGGATTCCTCGGCTTTCTAAAGAGACGAAATTTGCTGAATTTCATCACCATAGAATCTCTTCTTTCTTGCTTTGTTAAGTTCTAGTATTAGTCTAAGTACTAATGTAGTTAACATGTCACACCATAAAATGGAAAAATCCAGCCAATCTTCTGAAAACAACAAGAAGAAAAAGAATGTTAGGAAGAATAAGAATACGGAACCGGAAACGGAAGTGACTACGAATTACAAACAATGGAAAACTCGAGAGACTGAGAAATTATTGGAACTGTTGGTAGAAGCTACACTTGAGAAGAAGAAAGACACTAGTGGATGTTTTACTAAGAGAATAGTGGAAGAGGAGATACTTCCAAAACTTAACCAAGCATGTGGTTGTGACAAATCTTTTGAGAACTATAAAGGGAAACATAGATGGCTGAAGACTAGATTTGGTCAATACTAGGATTTGTTTAAATCTTGTACTTCTGGATTCGGTTGGGATGATGCTAACAAGATGATTACTGGATCCGACGAGATGTGGAACAATTACTTTGAGGTATGTGTGTGTTACTTACTGACAACTAATTTGATATTTTTTTCTTCTATTTTGTGCAGAGTTCTAATTCATGCTTTATCCTTTATTTATTTTGTGTGTTAACAGAGCCATCCAAACCAAACTAACTTAAGGGAAGATAATGGTAAAGACTATGGTGACTTGCTTATTGTTTTTGGGAATAAATGTGCTTCTGGAAAAGTTACAGTTGATCTTACCCATGAGGGTACAAGTGCTAGAACCTGTGATAAGGAAGATGAACAAGATAATTACTTCGATGTTGATTATACTCAACGAGAGCAATATGATAGTGCTTTTAACGTATCATACGTGGGATATGGCTTAGAGGAAAGTGATGAACAAGATAAAGATGAAACTCAAGATATGAACACAACAAAAATTCCCGTCAGAAAAACGGCACCAAAGAAAAGACCAAGGTGTGACATTGGTGACTCTTCTACATCAACTAATCCTACTGGGCAGTCTGATTATCTAGAGAAATTGATTGCCAACAATTCATCGATTGCTTATTCTATTGATTCAATGCATGCTCTTATTGCGAAAGAGAAAGAAGACCGCAAAATTGAAAAAGAAATGCGTAGAATTGATAAGGATAAGAAAGATAACCAAGTATGGGATCTTGTTTATGGCATGAATGAAATTTCTTTGGAAGATAAGCTGAAAGTAATTGAAATGCTGGACAACAATCACAAGAAGAACTTATTCATACGTTTTACTCCTGAAGAGAGAAAGTTGTGGATTGGTTCAAAGTTAAAAGCATAAACCTGTCATCTTTGCAAGTTTCTATTAGGTTTAATGGGCTTTTAGAGTTACAACATTTGATCGTTTTTCTTCGTAAATATTAGTATTTAATTTTTTTTCTCCAAGTTGAGAACTTATTATTATGGATTGATTGCTACTAATTTTTATGGATTGACATCTTTATGGTTATTATGATTGAATTTATGAACTTTGTATTCTATATGCTTATTTTCTATATACATATACTTTTATGCTTTTGAAATAATGATGATTCTAATAAAAAAAGTACTTTTATCATCTTTTTAGGTGAACATGTCTGATTTGGATTTATCTACTGATAGTGAAGATGAAGCCTTTGATACAGAAGAACAAAGCAGTGATGATGAAGATGTAAGCAGCAATAATAAATTTGAACTATCCATATTTTTGAATATACTTTCAGCGGTGCATTCATGGTTGATGGATATAATCAAGCAATTGCAATACATACAAAGTCAACGTATTGAAAGACCAATGAGACGCCCAGTTACTTTGTTTGGATATAACCATATAAGGAGAGTTTTGCGTCAAGACCCAGAAAACTTTCGAAGAAGTTATAGGATGTACCCTGATATTTTTCTAAAACTATGTTGTATCATTAGAGAAAGTACATCATTATGTGATACAAGATGTGTTTCTATTGAAGAAATGCTTGGTACATTTTTACTCGTTGTTGGCCAAAGTTCACGATATTGCACAATACGTGACACATTTGGTCGCTCTCGATGGACAGTTAGTAAAAACTTCAACAGGATGTTGCGAGCTTTAAATGTTATAGCTCCGAGGATGATGGCTAAGCCAACAAGTGCAACTCCATTTAAAATTCGTGAGAGTACACGATTTTATCCTTACTTTAAGGATTGCATTGGAGCTATGGACGGTGCACATATCCCAACAATGGTAGAGAAAAGAAATGCAGTCGTTTATCGGAATCGACATGGAATTACATCTCAAAATGTGTTAGCGGTTTGCAACTTCGACTTGGAGTTCATATACGTGCTCAGTGGATGGGAAGGGTCTGCTCATGATTCGAAAATACTTAACGACGCAATGAAAAAAAGAAATGGACTGAAAATTCCGCAAGGTAATTTTACTTTTATCTAATGTGAAGTTTTGAGTTTTTTGGTTAAGTTATTTTCGGGTTCTACTTGACGAAGTTTTCTTTTTGTGTTTTATTCAGGTAAATATTACTTGGGGGATGGTGGCTTTGCAAACCGACGATATTGTTTAACACCATTTCGTGGCCAACGTTATCATTTGAAAGAATTTTCTGGTACGGGTAATCATGCGAAAAAGGCTGAAGAATTATTTAACATGCGTCATGCTTCTTTGAGGAATGTAGTTGAAAGATTGTTTGGTGTTGTGAAGTCTCGTTTCTTGATCTTTAAGTCTCAACCTCCATTTCCGTATCAGGTGCAAGCGGAGATAATGACAGCTTGTGCAGGCCTACACAACTTCTTACGAAAAGAATGCCGTTCAGATGAGTTTCCGGTCGAGGAAGAGGAAGAGGAAGATAGCCATCCATCAACGCTTGTAAATGACGACGAAATTTTGACACAACAACCTCAAGAACAACAACGTCAAGAAGCTAATGCATGGAGAAAGAGTATAGCGGATGATATGTGGGAAAATGTTCGTGAACAAAGGGAGTTAGAATTGTATGGAGACCGTTAAATTGAAGGGAAAAAAATATCTCGTTACACAAAATAATATACTATTGATACAGAGATATGATCATTTTTCATTTATTTTTTTCTTTTGATTAAAGATCAATGTTATTTGCAAATGAGGGTTTATTGTTTCTTAAAAGAGAATGAATTAGGAGTGAACTCTCTCAAACTCCCCCAAACTCCCCCGAACTCCCTCTAATAAACTCCCTCAAAATCCCTACACTCCCCCAAACTCCCTGAACTCAAAAACACCAAACTCTCTCAAACTCCCTACACTCTCTCAAACTCTCTCAAACTCTCTGAGATTTAAAATACACTCAACTCCCCCGAAATCACTCGAGGACTAACCCCCTATAAGTTTCGGTTTTGGTAAAACCATTGTATATAATGCTTGATGATATTTTTGGAAGAAGTTTTACTTGAACCATGCATTATGTATGTATGTCTTCAACCTGGTAGTTTATATTTACAACCCATGTCAACTAAATTTGTTGTTCAGCCATCGGCCACTGATTTCAACAACATATATCTTACTCCGATAAAAAAGAAAAATAAATATTAGTAGTGTATTTATTTTTTGCAATGGCCAAAAGTTTTGTTTCAGAGTCTCTTCAAAATTGCATGTCGTTGAAATGTAAAATTTCTCCCACAATTCGAAGAAGAAGGGAATATTGTATTGTTATTTTTGGAATCCATGAAATTATATTTCTAGTTTAAAAGTTCATGGAAGTTTCATGTTAAATCCATGTACATTTAGCATGTAATAATGTCCATCATATGATTTGTAACACAACACTTTTCATTCTGGGAAATAAATAGGTTCTTTTCATTTCGTGCCATAATGAGATTTTGTGGAGTGATGGAAATAATTAGGGAAAATCAAAGCAATTCAAGTAGATTACTTTCAAGCATGAGATATCGGAGGAAACTATAGCAGAAAAAATGTTGGGATATCAGCAGTTGGAGTAGAGTTATCTTCCCTTTAATCTACTAAAGGGTTGTTCAGGAATACTAAATTGAGTCAAAAGCCATACAAATAGATTGCTCTATTAATAACTAATCAATATCTTTAGTGTGTTTTTCTACTGTTCTGCCGTTACAATGCCAATATAAATTGTAAGAGACTTTCTCTTTTTTTGATTAGTAAATTATTTACTTAGTTTTACTTTTAATCAATTTACATATAGGTTTTACTTATTCCAATATCTTTTTTTTGGAAGCATGAAAAACATAACTGACAACCTATAGAGCTATTACACATGGGTATTAATATCTTATTTCAATACTTATTAATTTCAATAGGTTTTACATGATTTTATATGAGGAACATGTTACCAAAATTTTAGCTTCAAATTCATTACCGGTTGGGCTCAGTAGAAAAAATGGCGTTAAAATGTCAATATTATGTCATTATAACCATGTCAACGGATCCTACCCTTTTACTTATTCCAATATCTTATCCATTTTAAGTTGCAAAACTAGTCATAAAACACCAAGGTGACCAAACTTGTGGTACAAAAAATCCAGCCATATTATTTTTAATAAATAAAAACCATTTGATTAAAAAGTGGCACAAAAACCCCATGTCAAATAATAATGAGTAAATTTAGTTTTTGTTACTTTTAAAAAATCCAAACATACCCTTTTTATCTTGATTTCTTCTTCTTCTTCTTCTTCTTCTTCTTCTTCTCTCTTTTCTTTTTTCTTCTTTCATCCACCTCCTTCTCCCCACCACCAACAACAAAAAATAGCTCTGCGAACACCAGCAGCAACACCTCCGTTACCTCCAGCAACAACACCTCTATCTACTCCACGAACACCTTCGTATCCTCCACGAACACCTCCGTGTCTTTTCTTTTACTTTTGTGTTCAGATCTATCACCAACAGTAGCTCCGCCACCACCAAACCAGCTGTTATGTCCAGATCCGTCACCAACAACACCTCCACGAATACCTCATTCTCTTTTCTTGTACTTTTATGTTCAAATCTATCACCAACAGTCGCTTCGCCACCATCAAACCAGCCGCTATGTCCATATCCTCCACCAACAGCACCTCCGTCTCCTCCATTAACACCATCATCACCTTCTTCTCTTTCTACGTCCTGATTTTCCATCAACAACATCGCCTCCTCTTACTTTTGCTTTTTCCCACCACTACATGTCAGATCCGCCACCAACACTACTTCTTCCTCCTCCTTCTATCATCTAAAACCACCACCAATAACTTCAAATCATCCACCAACAACACCAACAAATGATGATAAGTCTTCACCGTCGAAATCAATATTGTGTTGGGGAAATGACAGATTATGATGAAACGAAATTTTGGTTTCACCTGATTTTTGCCTAGTTTATTCGGCCTGACTTGGAAGTCGGGGGGTTTGGTTTCATCATTGAAGTTATGTTGTTGAAATGACAATATGTGGAAAAATGATGAAACCTAATTAGGTTTCACTATACCATTTTTCCGGAATAGCAAATAAAATTGCAACAGCTCTTACGCAGTTGCGAATTCACAACTACTCTGAAATCTGCAACTGCTTTAAGCAGTTGCGAAATTTGTAACTGCTCCTCAGCTGTTGCCAATTGCAACTGTTGAAAATACCTGGTGTGCCAACCGCTTGTGTGCAGAGTAACACCAGCATCATTCTGTGCGGTCAGTTTAAGTGCTGGGAACAGATTTTTTAACTTGGGTTAAACCCATTTTTTCACTTTCACCTCACCCTACTTTTCACTGATCGGGAATACTCCCTCGCTTTTCACCTGTACGACTCTCTCTCAGCCACAAAATTTCTCTACTAACTCCATTGAAACTCTCTCTTCCTCCATTATTTCCAGATCTGAAACTTCTCTGAAGAAAAACTCTCTCTCCCTACCATTAACAGAAGCTCTGCAAATGTGAGTCATTTAATTCAGAACCAACACAGTACTTTGTTTATTGAGTTTATAGTTAGGTCAGTTTCATCTTTGCAGTTCTTACTAACTAATGGTTCCATCTTTGCAGTTGGAAGTATATCTGCGAGATTTGGGTGTTTCTATTTCGACCTAGGTATAATTTCCTCTTTCTGATTCTCTTATGGTTTCGATTTCATAAATTGTAGGTTTAATTTAGGGTTTTAATTTTTTCAAATCTGCTTGTTTCCACTTCAATTTTTATGTCTATTTTTGTGAAATCTTGTTGTGCAATAGATTTAGTATACTGTGAGATATGGGTGTTTGCTGATTTGAAGATTCAGGGTTGATTTTATCTAGGGTTTTACTTTTCCAATTTCATTTTTAGGGTTTTTGTGTGAAATCTGGATGTGTATTAGATGCATTTTACTGTGAGATGTGGGTGTTTGCTAGTTTTATTTTAGTTCATAGTATGATAGGTTTGAAGTTAAATTTCATTTCATAGTATCCCGCAGTATGCTAGGCAAAAAAGTTGAAGCTTTTACTAATTTTTTCGAAGTTAAATTTCATTTCATAGTATCCTGCAGTATGCTAGGAAAAAAATTTGAAGCCTTTTCTTATTCGTTTGAAGTTAACTTTCAGTTCATAATATTCTGCAATATGCTAGGAAAAAAAATCAAAACTTTAACTAATTTGTTTGAAGTTAACTTTCAGTTCATAGTATGATATGTTTTTGTTGTACCTATGTCAGAGAAGTTAAATATCTAATATCATCAGAGGGGGAAAGAATTGGTTTTCTGTTATTTTTATTTTGGGTTTACATTATCATGTTTAATTTGGTTCAGGGGCAAAGGGGGTTGTTATAGCAATATAAAATTAATACTAAGAAGGGGATATTTGTAACTCGATTATTGTGGGTGTTTTTACGAATTTCATGTTTGAATTAGTATCTCATAAGCTATGACTCTATAATGGTCCTGCTGGCTGCTGCACACTCAGCAGTATGGTTCTGAGCCACATTGCATTCTTATTTATATGGATGTATATACACTTGCATACTATTTTATGCAATTCATTATCTGTTTTATTTCACATGGTATAGTATAGCGTAATATGATGTGTTTGAGTTGTACCTACCTGACATATGTATCTTTTTTTAGGATCAACAGTGTAGGGTAATGGAATGTGATAAGGGATGGATGAGTTGGAACCGTAAATCTTCTCAATACATACGAGGTGTAGGGTTATTCATAGAGTTTGTGCATAAATATGGTGGCGATAGTTCATTATTCTCATGCCCTTGTAGATGTTGCAAGAATAGTAAAGGATTAGAGCCGCTTAGTGAAATTTGATTTCATTTACTAAGACATGGTATTGATTTGACATATACGGTGTGGCGTTTTCATGGGGAAAGCTCAGTAGCAGCTGAGAGGGTTGGAGGTATAACTTCCAGTGTAGGAAAAGATGTAGCTGCTATTGTAGGAGAAGATGTAGCTGACAATGTAGGAGTAGATGTAGCTGAAAATATAGGAGGAGATGTTTCTGCTAATTTAGGAGGAGATGTAGCATCTGATCATACAGTCCAACCTGATGTAGAAGGTGTAGATGAGAATGGTGGATTACATGATACTGTTCATTGTCCTGCTGAAACTAGCCGCAGTAGGAAGCGTAAATCTGCATATGACCGTGCTAGGGCACCATTGTATAATTCATGTCCATCAGGAAAGACAACACTGAATGCTGCTATAAAATTGAATGACATTAAGATCCAGCATGGGTTTTCAGACAACGGTGTCACTGCACTTTTAGAAATAATGAAGGAGTTGCTTCCCAAAGAAAATACACTTCCATCTAAGTACCCTGAACTAAAAAATATGATCCAAGAATTAGGAATAGATTATATAACTTACGATGCATGCATAAATGACTGCATTTTGTATTGGAAGGATAGAAGTGAAATGGTTAAGTGTCATGTTTGTAATGAACCTAGGTATAAGAAAGTTTTCAATAAGGAGAGAAAACTTACTAAAGTTGCTCAAAAGACTTTAAGACACTTTCAATTAATTCCTAGGCTGCAGCGGCTGTACAGCGTGTCATGGATAACAGAGCTAATGTTTTGGCACTTTAGAGCTCAGTCATATATCAATGTTATGCGGCATCCCGTGGACTCCTCATCTTGGCGATGTGCTGATAGCTTTTCGCCAGAGTTTTCTAAGGATCCGCGTAATGTGACCCTTGGGATATCAACAGATGGTTTTAACCCAAATGGGTGTTTCGGTACTAACCATAGTTGTTGGCCGGTAGTTTTCCAGCCATACAATCTATCTCCTTCCTCGTGTATGAAGCGAGAATTCTCGATATTGGTGTTGTTGATATCTGGCCCAAGAGCATCAGGTAAAGATATAGATGTTTATTTAGAACCTCTGATAGAAGAGTTAATAGTGTTATGGAATGATATGATTGCCATGAAGTTTCACCTTGTAGTTTAATCATCTGAAAAATATGAATGCATTGCTTATTTTGATAAGCTTTTATTGTTATGTTTATGTGGATTGTGACAGGTTTGTTATAGGTTTTGTGACAATAATTGGGTTAGCTTTGGTTAGTTTGCAGGTTATTATGGCAGAAGTGGAGGTGAATGAAAATGGACTTCTTGTTTCCGCTAATGCAACAAAACTTGGCCACAGAAAGGGTGCCTTGGTTCGTACCCATGTGCCTATTTCGTTTAAAACCTGAAAGCACGTACATCAGAAGTACAAAGACGATGTTTGGAATGAACTAAAGGTACCACATTTACCCTGACTCTGAATTTGGTTGATAACAACATTAAGACATCAATCTTGTCTTTCCAGGGAGTGTATAATTTACCTGAGACTTCTAAGCGAACTACAGTGAAGTCGATGTCTGATCCATGGAGGAGATTTAAGCATGAGTTAATATTGGGCTACTATGACATATATCCTACTCACGAAGAAAGAATCAGAAATGTGCCTCCTCTTGTAAAAGAATAGGACTGGATTATATTTTGTCTCAATGAAAATGATGAAAAAGTAGCTGAACTAAGAGCTGAGAATAAGAGGAAAAGACAACTTTATGACTACTCTCATTGCTCTGGTCGCAAACCTCATTGCTTGTTCAAAGATGAACCGGTATGTTTAGTTCAGTTTTAACAATGCTTCGATCTGATTCTTACAGAAAACAATGGTTGATCAATATTCACAAACTCATTATATTTGTGTTTTAGGAGAGCGTCAATCCTGGAGTAGAAGTCAGTACCTCCAATGTATGGGTAAAAGCTCATACACAAGAGGGTGGGGAATTTTACCTAGTGCAGAACCATACTTTGTAATTCAGCTTATTTTCCATTTGTATCATTTCTGAAATTTTACATATACTATTTATCGTGATTTATAAATCCAAAATTTTATACTCGGTACCGCAGGCTGAGATTCAGAAGAAGCAAAAACTGATCAAAGATTTGCAAGATGCGGGTACTCCCACATCAAACACATATGCATTGATTAAAGCATTTGGAAAGGATTCTAGGGGACGGGTTTGTGCTGTTGGCCCCGTTTCTCGTACACAAGTTGATATTTTTGCTCCTGCGCGTGCTAAAGTGTATGATCCAAAGTCTAAAGATGTAGTTCTGAATCATAAAGTGGATGAACTAGGTGGTAAGATAGAGCTTCTGATCGGAGGCTTGGGAAAATTGTGTCACGCTGTGAAGGATATCCAATCTGCAATGCCAGCATCATATGTTGCCTCGACTAGTTCACATTCTCAGGCGTGTTCATCTGGTCATGGAATTGGTTCACCTGGTCACTTAGATTTATCTCCTGAAGCCTCACCTGTTAACTTAAGTTCACCTGGTGAACACATATCTCCAGCTCGATCAGCAACAGGTGATATGCAACAATGTTCCTTGCTTAACATGGATGGTGAAGTCTGTGCTATTGGTAAACTCTGTACTGGTGAATTTGGACTTATGTGTCACGACTTTCCTGTACCACCTAATCTTGCAAAGGTTTCACTTGATCGCATTCTCCTGCCAGCTGAGCGCACTATAAAAGCTAACAGATTAACAACGACCTTTCAAGATGTTGGAATTGGAGGATACATGGTTCATCCAAAGATGTGTATCAAGTATGTGCTTAGAAAGACTTTATGAAGTTGTGCATAAGTATCTAACTTCACCAGAAACAACTTTAATATATATATATATATATATATATATATAAGTCTATTTTACTTTGATTCCCTTGTTTCTATTAAACTTCTGTACGTATGTCTGTGGTTTTTTTTTCTCTTTTATGTGATTAGGTAGGTGACTTCATCTAAGAACATCAGAGGGGAATATCAATCCCTGGCACGTACTTTTATTTATGCTTAGCTTTCATGTTTACATGGTTGAATACTAACCTTCAGTATACTTTTTTGCGAGGTAATGATCATTATTGCTGGGTGACAAGGGAATTGCGTGAGGATTTGGATCAAATTATGCCCCAGTGTGCATTATTCAGTTAATGTAAACTGGAAACCCTAGCTAGAGAAGCAACAGCCGTTGGGAAGAGAAGAAGAAGAAGAATAAATCAGCCATGGGTAGAAGTAAGTTCTCCCCCAAACCCTAGCTACTGCCTTTCCATTTATACTTTTATTTATCAAATTTAGAATTCATATTGTATGTAAAACTGGCTAAATTAGAAAACCATGCAAACCAGTGCATTTAAGCAATTTAGCTCTCATTCACCGATTTGTTTTCTTTCTCATTTTATTTGTCTGTTTATGATATGACATGAGCTATGTGCTACCAAATTAAGCAAGTTATCTTTGTTACTCACTATTGACATACGATATGAGCTATTCAAGCAAGGTTTGAGTATTTTTTCTTATACTTGTTGCATTGGTTAAATTGGAGAAAGGTTTGAGTATTTTTCTTATACTTGTTGCATTGGTTAAATATTGCAGGACCTGCTAGGTGTTACAGGAAGATTAAGAACAAGCCTTACCCAAAGTCAAGGTACTGTCGTGGTTTACCTGACCCAAAGATTAGGATTTATGATGTTGGCATGAAAAAGGAAGGAGTTGATGAGTTCCTTTCTGTGTCCATTTGGTGAGTTCCCTTTCTGTGTCCGTTAGAATTTATGATGTTGGCAACAAGTACATGACCAAGTTTGTTGGGAAGGATGCTTTCCATTTGAGAGTCAAGGTACATCCTTAATATGTCTTGCATATAATCAATCTCTTGTTTAATAATATCATCTCTTTATATACAGGTGATACTTTACGAGCTTCCTAGCACTTAGGAGATCTTTCTCATAGGTTTGGTAGAACGGGACATGCTGGAAAGATGGTGAAATTCATACCCCCTGCTGACAGGTATGTGTTATACTGAAATTCTATTCATACACAGTACTGGAAACATAAAATTAGAACCTTTATACCGGTTATAACACATCAGGAGAAACCGAAAACAAAAATGCTACGACCTATGTGATATGATTCTAAAGTAGTAGTTAGTGTATGCCTTAGAGGTTCTAATTTTCCTCTATGCTAGCTTATATCATCTCTGAATTTTGAACTCATAACTGAACTTGAGAAATGGAAGACTTTGTTGTTCAGTGTGGCACTCAGTGTGTCTCTCACTGGTATTCTACCGAGATTTGGCCTGAGTTTAGAAACTGAAATTCATTGGGTATATTGATTGTATGTTATTGGCCTGAATAAATTGTTCAAGTGGAAGACTTTGTTGTTTAGTGCGCATTCAATGTGTCTCTCAGTAGCCTAGATTTGGCCTAAATTCGTCCTAGAAACGTTATATAGAACTCTTGACTGAGTCAACGACAAGTTGACTTGACTTTTTTTTTCATGTTGCAAAAATTTAGCAATGGCCGGAAACTGTTGCTAAATTTAGAACCAGAACAATAAATCCCGGTCCGGCTAAGTTTAGCCGTTCTAAGTTTTTTTTGGTATAAATTTTGCAACTGCTTCAGAATGTTACGACAATAATATAGCAACAACATTCGACTGTTGCTAAAACTTTTTGCAGCAGACAAAGCCGTTGCAAAGCCGGGGAAAAAAACACTTGGGTGAACCGAAAACCGTTGCGATTTTTTTCGCAACGGCTCTATAGTTGTTGCAAAAAATATGCAACGCCACGTTTCGCAACGGCTTGCTGCTGTTGCAAGTCCCTTTTGCAACTGCATGCAGCTGTTGCTATTCTGGAAAAATGGTGTAGTGTTTCATCGTATTTTTTTCACTTTGTTGAAGGATCTCTATGAAACCAATTTTTGATGGTGAGACACAAGTGGATTGTTTTTTGTTGAAACTAATTTTAGTTGAAGAGGTAATGATAGTGGTGATTGTGGTACTGGTGGTTGTGGCGGCGATGGGGGTGGTGCAGTCGATGGTGGTGGTAGGTTTCATCTTATAGTGTTTCATTTTTTCTTCTTTCTTCTATGATGAAACCAAATTTTTTCCTAGTTTAATCGTCCTGACTTGGAAGTCGTCGTGTTTAGTTTCATCATTGAAGTTGTGTTGTTGAAATGACAATATGTGGAAAAATGATGAAACCTTCATCGTATTTTTTTTCATTTTGTTGAATATTGATCTCTATATGAAATCAATTTTTGATGGTGAGACACAGTTGGATTTTTTTTTTGTTGAAACTATTTTTAGTTGAGGAGGTAATGGTAGTGGTGGTTGTGGTGATGATGGTTGTGGTGGCGATGAGGGTGGTGCAGTTGACGGTGGTGGTAGGTTTCATCTTATTGTGTTTCATTTTTTCTTCTTTCTTCCTTCTCCTTTCTTTTATGATGAAACCAAATTCGGTTTCATCTAATTTTGGTGAAACCAATTTTTTTATTTAGTTTTATCATTTTTTTTTCTCCTTTTATTGAATATTGATCAATGAAACTCATTTTTTTGTGACGGTGGGCGACTGGTTGGTGGTGGTGGTGTTGCTCGCTGGCGACGGTGGTCGTCGGCGGTAGCGGTCTGTGGTGGTGGTTGGAGGCGGCGACGGTGGTGGTGGTTGGCGGCGGCGTGATGGTGGTTGGCGACCGGTAGTGGTGGTCGGCGGCGGATGGTGGTCGATGGTGTTGCTAGTTGTTGGTGGCCGGTTGTTGTATTTGGTGACAATATAATAAAAATTAAATCTTGGTTTGATTTTTGTTTTTGTTGGTTTAATTTAAACTAGAAGGATGATATAGATAGTTTATGCTAAGTGAAAACTACAACCACACCCATTTTTCTGATTTTGGACACTGTGAAACCCACCGAAAAAAAGTTCAGGCGCGCACCCATTTCTTAGAATTTTTAGAATTTTGTTTCCGTTTTTTTAACAGTTCAATATCCTCTTTTCTGTATCTCTCTGTGTCTCTCGAGATCCAAAGCAAGGAAGGAATAAGAAACTAATCAGAAGAAAATCAGAAAAGATGTTTTCTCTCATGGCGAACTAAATAGCAGATCTAAAAATTGGTGGAGAAAGATCATGATGATGGTGATTTCCAGTGAGTTTTCAACCACCACAGAATTAATCAATTCTGAAAACCCCATCGAGTTTCCAAACAACCATCGAGTTAATCTGAACCCACCACCAAATCCCATCGTCATCCGAAGAGACCACTACCTTATACATCAGTTGCCGAAGTCGATAAGAAGACATCATAAAGAACTCATCTAATTTTTATCCGTAGTCTCCATTATTAGCTCTACTATTTCCATACACAACACAAATCACCACCAAGACTTCAATTAAAGATTTACATACATCACTTGTTTGAACGACATCAAAATCTGGTCTTCGTTTAATATTTCGGCACACAATTCCGGCGACGTATGACCCAATTTTTTGCATCGACAACCATCGATCCAACACCATTTTTCACAAGGCTCTCAAAACCCATGGAAACAACTAGTAAAGCCAAATCTCTGATCTCTTGTTGCTGTTGGAGAAGGTCTTCATCTGTGTTCTTCAATCGCCCATATTTCTCACAAATTTGTTACCCGAAGCCGTGTCCTGTACATGAACACCCGAAAATGATGAAGTGAAAATTAAGAAATTTTCTTTTGTGTAGAAAAGAGAAATAAGACTTGGTGGGAAGGTGGACACGTTCCACTTATACTCTCAACAACTGGCGCACCAATTGTTTGCCAATCTATATCTACATGTTAATATCCACATCTCAACAGCTGGCCCAGTTATTTTCTTTTGGAGATTACCAACACTCCATCACCCTATCGGCACCCGAGGACGCCCACTATAGGGAACTGATGTCACTGCGAAGGATCTCTGAAGCTTGAATCCGAGATGCTGAGCTTGGTGTGAGTTGGTTGTGTTGCAGGTGTTATGCATCTAAAAAAAATTGTTGCATAATTTGTTATGCAGTCCCGAAAATGGTTGCATAACATGTTATGCAGCTATTATTGTAGGTGGATGATAAGTAATGCAACCTTTTTTTTTGCATAACTTGTTATGCAGTACAGAGAATGATTGCATAACACGTTATGCAGCTATTTTTTGTCAGTATTGAAACCAAAAAAAAAAATTGTCACGAAAATATGACTGCATAATGTATCATGCATCGAGAAAATTGTTGCACAATCTTTTATGCATCCGTAAATATGGATGCATACTGCATTATGCATCAATTTTTTTATATACGCACTAAAATCAACCAAAACAATGGTTACATAACTTGTTATAGATGCATAACTTTGTTATCCAAATGCATAATTTGTTATGCAGTGGAGAAAATGGTTGCATAATTCGTTATGCATCTGCAGAATGTGTTATGCATCCTTTTTGGTGGCTGCATAATGGTTATGTATCAAGTTTTCGAAAATTTTGCCTAAAACGATGATCACCTCCGATTTTTTCATGAAAAACAAAAATTTGATATTGTTGTTTGTACTCGTTGTGTAGCTCTCTTTAAAAGATTTCCAACCATATAAAATTTGTAAATTTCTAAGGTGCGGATTTTTAGATATGTTATGTCCAAGTTGAGTTGCCAATTATACCCCTGATGCATAATTCAGTCATGCAAATGCATAATCCGTCATGCAGAAGTTTTTAATAATTTCATATAATTATGGGTGTCGCGGAAATAATTAAGGGTGTCACAGTACCCAAAATTAATTATAGGCCTGAGAATGAGAATATTTTTTTTTGGATCTCCCCCTAATTTCCCCTTATGCTAAATGAGGTTTTTGGGAACAATTTGTTTTGTTGGAGTTTTTGTGTATGGATAGTGATATTTTTGGGGTTATAATTCAGGGCCGTTTAAGTTATTTTGTTTTTCTTTCTTATTTTGTGATTTTTTTTTAACCTTTTCGATACGAATTTCCGTAATTGTGAAGAAAATTACTCCCGATCAAAAACAAAAATATCTTATATATACTTAAGAAAAGTGATGCTTCAAAAAAAACAAAAAAGTACCATTGTGTTATAGGGCCTAATCCATGGGCCATAGCCCAAGAGTCATATTCCAATCATAATTAATTGGTTGTAGTGCATAGACAGTAATTCGTCCATATAGGAGAGAGAGCCCGTCTGTTTGGTTTCCTAGAAGAAAGGCAATTTGGGAAAGGGATCCACTGTTCGTTAAAGAGATTTAAGGTGTTCATATATTGGCATTGAGATCGTTTGCATGATATAATTCATGTACTGTCGGCTACGTATAGGTACGTTTCTTCAAGATTTATAATAGCTATTAAATCTATGATGATTTGATTTTGACATAGATCCAATATATTTGTTATCCTGATCCGTGATTACATCTTATATCATTTGGATTTTATAATATATAATTTGTATATGATCCATGATTACGTTTTATAATATATGTATCTATTGAATGTTTATGCTGTTCAACGGTTCCGCCGGTGAATAATCACGAATTTTTTTCTCTGTGAAAACACTGTTCGTCTTCGGAGGAGAAAGGAAATTCCTCTTCTACCCGCGGTGCGCGATCAAGTTGGTCCTGGTTTTGTCTACGTGCAGCGGGAACCAAAGCATGAGGTACGTAACTAATTTTATTTGTTTGCGTTAACATTGAAAATTTGTTGGGCTTATTTATATGGTGTGTAGAACATACCTAGTTCTATATATTTTTCTTTACCCCTTTTAAGATAAATTTATATTATGTAAACGATCAATTTAAATCATGACCGCTGATCTCGTTCATTAAGAATTTTGGTCTTAATATTATTTTTAGTTCTACTGAATATGATGACATTGACAATTGTTGAATGACGTCTTTTGTTCAATTGGTTGTACCAACTCAATTCAAATATATTTATTTGGGGTTTAGAAGTACTTGAACACCATTAATGCGTACATGATTTTTTTTTTTCCCAAAATTTGAATGATCCGTGGAATGTAATCCATTTGCTCGACTATTAATTTCTCTGCAGTTTCAAAAGATACATTCAAATAAAATCACATGTATTCCGATTTTTGTGGAAGAACTCACAAAAGATGATATGAGTCAGAAAATTCCCATTTATCTATTTCATCTATAATACTAATGAACCGGTATATGTTGAAGTATGACAACAAGAGAACTAATTATTTTTACTAATATGTTCAACCTAAAGTAAGTGGTTGACATGTGTAGTGAGATTCTCTTGGCCTATTGAGATAAAGAAATTTCTCAAAGAAAAGCTAAATGCAAAATTGAAAATGGAAAATACCCGAAGTAATAAGGGTTAGACGTAATGACTCATATAAAGCATGTGAAAAGGGACATATATATCATGAGACAAAAATATATTTTTTTCTCCCTAGTAATAATGACACCAAAGTACAGGTATCTGCTGAATATGGGATGAAGCTATGATGTAATTCTAGCTCCCATCATAAATGAAAGAGTTGGAAATGCAGCTGGTCATAGGTGTTGATATATATGTGTGCATCATAGTAGCAACCAATTTTCACATCAACTTTAATGGCAACAAGAACTTTGCCTAGCCAATTGACTATTTAATTGAACTAGATAAAATGTCTATGCTTATGGAATAGAAAGTACATCATTCCCACAAGACATAAATTCTCTAAAGCACTTGGGATATATCTGGATGAAATGTAACATATATTCATTCTAAAGTAATTGAGTTGAATCTGACTTTTGTTACATAATAAGACCACACCACTTATTAAATCTCTCAAGACTCAATGTCTAAGCTCTGTATGTACTAAAGGATAATCACATCTTGTTAAGTGCAAAGGGTGTTCATGCGTGAACTGTTGCCTACCTTTTTGGAAACTTACAGTGAAAATGGAGTTGATTGCATCTATAAATTATTTCTAATGAATGTGGAAGGAAGCATATTCTTAGAAAATTAATGTGTCAATCTAGTGAAATGTAAATCACTGGAACTTGAATTACTGAATCCATTTTAACCCCCACAATGAATCGGTTGGGATTGATTCATAAAGACGTTGACATAACCTTAAGAAACATTTGTTGTGACACGATGTTCCGTTTTGAAAGTACTAACACGGACATCACTTCATTTGAGTGTACAAGACAATGAACTAGTAGAATGTGAAGTTACGACATCTATCACAACTAGTGATTTCTAAAGTTAATAGATTTGCACTGCCTCTCCCCAGTATGCTTTAAAGTAAGAAATCACTTGACTCATTTTACAAAGTCTTTCTTTAGTAAAACATGATTGAGACCATCCTGTTTTACTTAGATGCAAATGAAAGATAACTCATTCTTCAAAGAAATAAAGTATTGTTAGTGAACATATATCCATGCAGAATGCGGATCATTCAAGTGATTGATGGCTCTGGTGGATGATTCAACGCGTTGAATCAGTTATTGCTCACAACAAACAATGCGTTTAATTTTTGTAAAAAGTCCTAGCAAATAATACACAATGAAAAGTGCAAAGGCTCACCACCCTTGTTAATGATAGAGAATTTACATCCAAAGGAATTGATGAATATTGCATGTTAAATAGGATCAATATAGAGCATCTTATACCCAATGGTCTCGCCGAGGCTACCATCAAAGGTTAGAGATGGTGTCTAAGATATGGTTATGCGTACAAACCTACCTTTAACTTCTTGGGGAATATGCAATATTAACGCATCTTTACTTAATTCATTTTTTTAACCCAATATTAGTCAACCTTTTCTGCGTACCAGTTGGTAACTGGATTTAAGCCTAACATTTTTGTACTTACGCATTTTTGGTTGCACTATATATGTGCCACTACGACTCCACATCGTACTATGATGGGTTTTCAAAATTGTTGGTTAGTTATGTTGGATTTGAGTTCCCAACAATTATCCGCATTTTAAACCTTTTGGCAGGAGATCTCTTACCACTAGATTTGCGCGTTATCACTTTAATGAGAAAGTCTTCCCGTCATTAGGGGGAGATAAGAAAATTTTTTTTCTAAGGGAACGACAAGAATTATCGTGGTGTGTGCCCAAATGTGTCTCATATTGATTCTTGTACTCCACAAATGTAAATGTGAAGTGATAATTGATTTTCAGAGTGTACACTGATGTCTCTAAGGTGATGAGATCACACATACCAGCTGCAAACCTACCTACGAGGTTACAAATCCTTAATAAAGGATATACACCATAGACTAAGGTGTTGCAACTACACTTGGTGGAAGTGTAGTTAAGGTCGTGGCCCCACAAAATAAGATGGAGAGACCACCAGGTTCGATCAATACTCACCTAGAAAGGAAGTAGATGAGTAAGGAACAACCTAATTTGTATCATTAATGAAATCATCTCATTTGATTGTCTCTGACTATGTCCATGAATCAATACTGTAGGACGCTCCGAAGTTTGATGATTACAGAGAACAATGAAATGCTAAAGGATTATGAGAATAAACAAGAGTCAATGGAAAAGATCGTGCGAGAATATTAATTATTATTTTTATATATAGTTTCTCAAGGAAATGGAGCACGATGAGATCGAACCATGCTTCTTATTGTTCAATTCAATAAATAACATATATGGCCTACACAATCCAGGTAGAACTTATTTCTTTGGAAAATATATGGGTATTTGGTGTGGTAGTGCTAACCAACCAAGTGTAAAGCCTATTGGACATACATAATTAATTTGTCACAAAGAAAAATAAGAAGAAACTAGTCTTAAAGTACAAAGACTCGCCTTGTGACGCGAGGTTTCTCACAAAGCCCTGGAATTGTTCTCTTGTAATGAACGTTATAGAGTTCTGCTACTTAGTTAGCTTGGTAATTTCAAAAGGACTTGAAATGCATCATATGTATGTGGTTGTTACATATCTCTGAAAGCATCAAGAGATAGAAGATATTTACAAAAGTACTTGATAGACTTTTGTTACCCAAATCAAATAACTCTAAACCACAGATTGCGTTTACAGTTAGATAGAACGCTCACTTATAGATTCAAGCAATCAGGCAGATGTGGTATACCTATGTAAGTGGCTATTTGATTTGGAGGGGATAGACAAGTAAGTTATTTTTCCTTGCGTATTCATAAGAAAGTTCCTGATTTGGAATTGTAGCTATTCATGTTGATGGTACAGACATGATGTGTACTCTTGATGTAATAAGAGACCTTAAAAGCTATTTAAAATCCGAATTTGAGATGAAAAATCTAGGGAAAGATCGATCGAATACTGAGCTTGTGGTATATTATTCCACCAGTTTGCATATGTCTAAAGTGGTCAGGCAATTTAACAAAGACATGCATCTTGATAGCACTCTCATGATTAGTCGAGGTTCAAATGTAAGTAAGTAACCATTTCGCCCAAGGGAATATGACGAAGATGTGTTGGGAGATGAAATTCCCATATCTAAGTAAAATAGATTCATTTTTGTACTTAGTATAATAATGTACTCGATTAAATTTTACATCCTCAGGGAACTTGTTAGCTAGATATAGCTTCGCGCCAACGCAGCGTCATTGGAATGGTATAGTGAACGTAATCATGTACTTAAAAGTAACCATTGACATAAATTTGTTTTATCCCTACAAAGACATTAAAAGTAATGCTAATGAAAGTGCTATCCAAAAGTTGTTGATTATGAAGGAACAATAATCTCTTCTCCAACGAAAGTAATTAGAGGGAAATATCGTAGATTATTTTCTAGGTTATTACCGATATTTAGTTTCGAAAAGTACATGACTAAAGGAACTGTGTGGAACAACTCTCAAAGTAATCAGGGGAAGATGCCGACATCAGGGGGAGGATCCAAGGATATGATGTCAACATATTTTACTTCGAAATTGAAGTTGTGTTGTACTCTTTTTCCTTTCGATCGAGAATAGTTTTTCCCAAAAGGGTTTTGTCACTCGACAAGGTTTTTAGCGAGACAACACTAAACACATCAAGTATGTTGAACGTTGAAGACATAAAGATCGCGTTGGTATTACTGAAAATATCTGAATCAAAGAAATGAATGGCGAAAGTCTGTTAAGAAACGTAACTTCCAGAATCAACAGCAGGGTCTTATAAACATTCAAGTCACTAAAGTAATGTGTGATAAACTGCCTTTGACTACAATAGACTAATAAAAATTGTCTGACATCAAGGGAAGCATCTAATGGTGTGTTGAACTATTTTCCTTCATCGAGGTTACTTTTCCCGCAGGGTTTTATTGCTCGGCAAGGTTTTTAATGAGACAACAACAAACACCGAAAATGTAATTTCCCAACTAAGGCTATTGTCTTTCCCACGAGGATTTTCTGCCTTAAGGGTTGTGAAGCAAGTGATCATCTGCAATAGATCACCTTTACTTGCATCTGTCACGTTGAACTCTTTTCCCTCTGTCAAGGTTTTCTCCCACTGGGTTTTCCTTGTCAAGTTTTTTACTGAGGCAACATATTGGAGTCCAACTATGTTCTAAGTTTGATTAGTATTGTACTCTTTTTCTTTAGTTCAGGTTTTGTCCCTATGGGTTTTCCTGACGAAGTTTTAACGAGGCAATTAACCTAGGCTCGTCAATCTTTGAAAATCGTATTGCATGTGATGAACTACATGTAAAGTACGAGACAACATGTGAAGTACTACATGTGAAGAGTTGTACCAAGGTTTTATCCCACTGGGTTTGTCCTTGTCAAAGTTTTAGTAAGGAAATTGATTTTGGCACAAGTCATCAAGGAGACAACGACATTTGAAGAACTACATTCGAAGCACTATATGTGAAGCACTACATCTGGAGTTCCACTGTTGAACCGCACAAGGGGGAGTGTTATAGGGCCTATGGCCCATGGATGTGCGGTCCATTAGATGACTAGGTTTTTCCCTTACATGTATATAAAGAACATTATGTGTATGTAATATCCTGATGCCTCTTTATCAATACCAAATTCTTCTCCTTCTCTACCTCTTTCTCTTTTCCTATTATTTCCACTGCAACACATCACTCATTATTTTTAACAAACTAAAAATTAACGAAGTATAATCTAAATAAATAATTTAATTAACAAACAAATAAAAAATAGGATCTCAAACGCACCAGTCACCACATAACCCGGTGAGAGATAAGTCAGCTAACACACTTGTTTTCTTCAAGGTAGCATCATAACTCATAAGTTTCTCTAGCAGAGTAACAGGTGTTCATAGTGTGAAGAGAGTTTCTGCGACTAGTCCAAGCCCATTATAAAAACGTAAATGGGTGACGTTTACGTAATTGCCATAAGGCCCACAACTACCGCAGAAATGTTATCATTAGGGGTGTGCATAAAATTCGGAATCGTGGATTTCATCCGCAACCGTACACAAAATTGTGGATGAAAACCAATCCACAAGAGTCTATGAACCGGACATGAATGAATTTCCAAATCCGCAAGGTTTAGCGGTTTGGTTGCGGTTGGTTTTGTAAATCCGCGAATTTACCCTAGAATTTTAAGGGAACTTAATAAAATTAGTACCGGTAAAGCCCGTCAAAACAAAGCTTATGAGCCTCCGGCGGGTGCCATCACTGGTTATAAAAAGAGAATGGATTTTTATAACTGAGAGAACTAATAAAGTAAGGCGAGATCTTGACTCGCAAATAAGTCACAAGTTTAAGTAGCTCGAGAATCTTTCTATCGATTGTAACCAGGCTATCAGGAGGTGATACCCTATACTCTTTGTTACTTATTCACTGAAATACACTTACTTGAACTTTTGACACTAGACTCGTATGAAATGACTACTGCATTTACACTGACTTCAGCACTTTTGGGCTACTTCGTCGTCATAACAGTGCAAATTTCTCATTTCATTATTATGCACGCAAATTGTTTGATGAAATGTCTGGCATAGCATGTTCAAAAATTCCCTCACCGGTTTTGTTTGTTTACTCTTTTTTTTCTTTGGACTAAATTCGTGGTTTATCCGTATTCGGTCTGTATTATCCGTTGATCCGTGGATGTGAAATCCGCGAATGATTAGACCGATCACGGTTCAATTTTTCAAATCCGCAACTTTAACAGTGTGGTTGCGGGTGACCCCTAATCCGCAACCGTCCATCCGTTGCACACCCCTAGTTATCACGGTCATGTACGTAATTGCTTGTTTATATCATAAGGCCATATCATCATCTCAGTTTCAGCTTTGTATGCACACCTATTTTCCATGTAACCCTCCTGCAGCCATGCTTGATTTTCTATTTTTCAAGAACCCTTCGGGAAGCAACATTTACATGAATGACTACTAGAACAATATAGAATTATCCTAACAGGGTCGGTAATGAGTTGTATCATTGCCTTAAGAGTGAATACATTTCATTTATACATAAGAACACTTTTTCGTTCCAGGAAATATATATGTTTTTCTCATTTCATTTCATATTATGAGTGGTAGGAGTAAAGGAAGTAAACAATATCAAGGTAATTCAAGGATTAGCATATAAGACGTTGGAGGAAACTGCAGTGGGTTAATAGTCGGGATAGAAACCAATTCAAGTAGTATAAAGTTTCACACTTCATTGTTTCACTATTATGATGAATGGGATGGATATAATGTGTTCTTGGGAGACAAAAACTTAGATAGCATAACACCGTGAGAGATGCAACAAATATAAAACTAATAAAACATTTAAGATACTGATTGATTTCATCTAACTCAGCAAAAATGATTTCCAATAATACAAATTAAACACCATGAAATTCAATATAATAACATAAATAAACATTGGTCTAGCTAGTTGTAGTTACTGAACTCCACCTATTTATTCTTGCTGCAATCAGTCGGCTTGAAAAAAACCTTCTTGTCTTTGAGATCATATTCAATGAGGAAATCCATCTGAGCTAAGTTTCCATAGAGGGCATCACCATCACTTGCAGAATGGCAAGTTAAACAAACACCATCCGGGGTAGAAAGAAAAGAATTTCCATCCTGGAGTTTAATATCGGCACCCATAAAATGGAATGTAATGCTTGGAAACTTTGTATTTTTATCTGCCTTGAAACATAACAAGCCTGTTTCCGAACTAATAAAACCTTCACTATTTGTTGCTTTCTTAACTTCGGATACAATATCCGAATACATTTCTTCTGGAAGAAGCGTCAATGTTGTTCCTGAATCAATGGCGATGTTACCTTCTTGTCCATCAGTTTCTTCCTTGCTTTTGAATGGAATCCTTTTGTCATTAACACTAACAGCCTGAAGTGTTAGATAATATAGACCATCTTCTACTGTTATAAATGGAGTTGAAACGACATCTTTTCCTGTAATCTCAGCATGACTACCAAAATTGAACTTACTTGAACCAATATCAGCATCTACTAAACAATAAGAGAATTTTGAATCAATCTTTGCACCTACCTGACTAATCAAAGAAAGTTTACCAGTACCAAGACCAATCATACCGTTTGAATATACATCTTTAAAACCTTCATTGCTATGACCACAACCTATTGCAAACTGTGGAATTTTAACCGGTCTACCACTTGTTGAATCAAATGTAAGTGTTTCAAATGCTAGGTGACCTGTTGAGGAAGACTTATCTCCGTACCCAATATCATATTTACATAATTTATTTTCACAAGACATAGATTCACCTAGTTTGAAACATACTGGTGTCAAACAATGAATATTTTTGTAAGATGAAGATTCTTTTGGATCAAAGAGTGGTTCATTTTGCTCATAACAATCTTGACATGGCTTACATTGCACCCATGTAATACTACTACCAGTATCAGTATAAACAAGTAGCTGACGAGGAGGTGTTCCAATAGATATATTCATTAAGTAATCACCACCAATAGCATTTAGAGTTGTTGTTATATTACCATTTTGATTAGCATTAGTTGGGAAGGAAGCCACTGATGATGATCTTTTGGAGACACCATTAGTTCGACTAATGGAACGACGAATAGCAGTCTGAACTCGATCATGATGTGTCTCTAGTGAGTTGTAATATGGTGAATTAGGTGAGAAATCACGATGGATTAGATGAACACTAAAACCACCATTACCATTAGCGTCCGCATGAACTAAAACCGAAAGAAGAATGAAAACAAGTGAGAAACGACGACTTGGTGTGGTCATATTGTATGAGATTTTAGCCATCAAAGGATGAAAGTTTAAGATGTATATACTTACGATCTGAACCCTAAATACTAAACCCTAAAGTCAGGGTGTAGTCAATTCCTGAGTTTGAGAGTAAAACTCGTATTCAGTTAAGTCGTAACAAACCCTTAAAAGTATGCGTAGAATCTGGAGTATTTTCTAAATGACACAATACCGTCTCATCCCGAAATTAAATGTTGCAAGATCCATTTACCAGATTTCCCACAGGGTCAGCATTATCATCAACAATGTTATTTCTGTGGCTCGTTTCGTTTGATCGTACTACCATTTTCGTACCTCCTATATCATAATGGGTATAGGCACGTACTCATTTTAAGCAGATGGACAATTAGGTGTGTGATAAATTTGGCTTAATATCTTTGGTGTCATTTCTAGCCTACCCCCAACTTTGTTTGGAGAAAAAGGCTATGTTTTGCGGTTGGATAATTAGGTGTGTGAAAGCACCTTTTACTAGTACGTTTGTTATGGGGAACACTAGCAATTTTTGAGCTCATAACGAAAACACAATCTTTTTGTTTACTGTAATCCTCTTCTTATTTATCGATGAGAGAGGGAGTTTAGGGTTTATCACTAGTTATATTTATGAAACTTAGATCCAATGTCTAAAATTATCAGAGATATACAAGGATTTATCAGTTGTAAATCATTAGCAATAGTAACGATTATCACAGTGTTCTTTTTATCGTGTGTGGTTGTTTCTGCAGATAAAAGTTTCAAACTTGAGAGCTTATCAAGTCACAACAATGGCACTACGACTAAACTTATGGATACTTCCTTTTCTCAACAAAAGTATGCTTCGGCAAAGTCTAAACGATCAGATTACCAGCATTTATGGCCGGTGAGTCCGTATACTTTGATCCAGTTCATGTTTCACGATAATTTTTCTTTTGTTTATTTAGTCACTTTGGTTTCTCCGAATTTTGGTACAAAAGCCAGGATTTGTGAAATTTGATCTTTATGGAATGGGGTTTGTAGGAAATGAGATTTGGATGGCGGATCGTAGTTGGTTCAATTATTGCATTTATTGCATCAGCATTTGGGAGTGTAGGAGGAGTGGGTGGTGGTGGAATTTACGTTCCTATGCTTATTCTAGTTATCGGATTTGATGCGAAGTCCTCTGTCCCAATATCTAAATGTAAGAGTGTTATACTTGGTTGTTACAATTTTGTTTTCAGGAACTATAAGGACAGCATTTTTACTATTTGATTTTATGGTCAGGTATGATAATGGGTACTGCTGCTTCAACTGTTTACTGCAACCTTAAGAGAAGGCATCCAACACTTGAAATGCCTGTAATCGATTACAATTTGGCGGTGCTTATACAACCGATGCTCATGTTAGGAATTAGTATCGGTGTAGGTCTAGGTGGGATCCTAGCGGATTGGATGGTCACAGTTCTTCTAATTGTTCTTTTTAGTGGTAAGAAGCGTATCGAATTGCATTTTTCTTGTCTCCGAGTATGCGTTATTGATGGTATTTATAAGTGATGGGGAATCTGCAGGCACATCAGCTATGATGCTCTTGAAGGGCACACAGTTATGGAAAAAGGAAACAATAGCGAAGAAGGTAGTTTTTTTAATTTAGCCCATTGCATAAGTATTCTATTTTGCCATGCAAATTCTCAATGTGGATTTGAACTCGTCTCCATCCCCTAGGTTCAGGAAGATGCTGCACGTATCGAATTAAATGGTATGTAAATCCTTGATATGTCAATGACTAGGGTGAGAGAGCATTGAGATGGCTTATTGAGTTCCTGTTTGATTAGACATTCGTTCCCTGTTGCACCAGATGTTCGAAGTGAAGAAGTGGAACAGAATCGTCAACCAAGTGATGCCAGCAATTCCGTTCAGAAAAAGGCCAATGAGGTGGTCATTTAATAGGACACGGGACAACCTAAATTTTCCATCTCTCTACGTCCATGACTAAGCTGTTTCACCTATATGCAGGTGCCTGTTCTTAAGAATGTCTACTGGAAGGAACTTGGTGTTCTTGTCTTTGTCTGGGTCTCATTCCTTGTGATGCAAATCCTGCAGGTTTGTGGTTACTCATGTGTTTAACCCATTACTGGCTCTATTGAATGATTTTCTCACCAATGGACTATTGCATGCACGTGCTCCGCAGATACGTACAACAACCTGTTCAACAGTATACTGGGTTCTGAGCTCAATGCAGGTTAGGTATCCGTAATTGAATATATTTCACCGTTGCAATTAGCCACGCGCAAGCTCAAATGTTGCATTTGGTTTCCTTCAGATCCCTGTTTCAGTAGGAGTTACTTTGTACCAGGCAGTTTGCTTTCACAAGGGAAAGAAGGTGCTCGAGCCTATGGGAGAAGCAGGTACTGAATTGAAAGTACATCAGCTAGTCCTCTACTGTTTTCTTGGTGTACTCGCTGGTATGGTTGGTGGGCTTCTAGGTCTTGGCGGAGGTTTCATTTTGGGTCCTATGTTCTTGCAGATTGGTGTACCTCCTCAGGTGCATATGACCATTCCTTTTTTCATCCGCTTTGTTTTATTTCTCGTGCAAACAAAAGAAGGGACTTCTGGAGGTTCATACTCACATTATGTATAACACTTGCCACAATGGAAATCTCTCTTAGCTTTATAGCTCTGTTGTTTCTTGATTGTAACCGGTTGCAGCATCTTCTAATAAACTTGGTATATATCCCAATCACACTGCAGCGCTCAAGTTAATGAATTTTTTTAATGCAGGTTGCTAGTGCCACAGCCTCCTTTGCCATGATGTTCTCCTCGTCTATGTCTGTTATAGAATTTTACCTTCTAAAGCGTTTTCCAATACCTTATTGTGAGCAAAACCAAATCACTTAAACTCTTTTACTTGTATATTTCTGTTCTGGAGTCCAGCTTGGTAAGATAATTTCCGTAACATTTAATTGTATTTGCTGTAACATCAGTGATAATTGCTTTACATTCTTATTGGTTTCTTTGGCAGCTGCGTACTTTCTAGCCGTTGCAATTGTTTCCGCTGTAGCAGGCCAATATGTAGTAAGGAAGTTGATCATTGCACTAGGAAGGGCATCTCTCATTGTCTTCCTCCTAGTCACATTATTCTTTGTGAGCGCATTTCTACTAGGTGCGTGTACGCGAGAATCATTTTGCTTATCTTCACATTGTTGGTCTGTGATCATCTATTTACTGTATGTAGCAAGTATCCCCAATACTTCATAATTTTGACATATTGTATTGTTTTCTAACAGGTGGGGTTGGAATATCCAACATGGTCAAACAGATTCAGCATAAGGAGTACATGGGATTTCAGAACTTGTGTCATGCCTAGTATTAGTATGATTCAGATTCTCCTAACAACTGGTAACAAGTGATGTATATCAACTGCAGAATGGCACCAGAAAAGCCCACTAACTTACACATAGTGTTTGAGATCAATCACAAAATAGACATGTAAATGAACATGACTGGAACAAGATAATTGGCTAGACATTTGAGCATTTCGACAACATTGTTCTTAACTCTCTGCAGTTTAGTTAGCTAACTAGCATAATTGATTTGGAAGGCTTTTGCAAGGAGTAATTAAAATTTCACAGCACGAGTATTGTATGTATTGTTCATTGTACTTGTAACTTAAGCGCCAACTTGATCCACCAAACCTCAAATATGAGAGTCGGGCTCGTGGCTAACTGTGCTAGCCCCTGTTGGTTTAAATGAAACTGTCTTAAGGTTGAATCTTCCTCATGGACCTCCGATTCACAATTCTAACTCGAGAACTTACAAGTAGACCATAATCTTCACGGTTCACCACAGATAATAAGTTTAAACCTAAATCAGACGGACAGATATGCATCATGACCCTTATAAGTAGGATGGTTTTCTTCTGCTGCATTTCATTTGCGCCTCCATCCAGAAACCAACCAAACCCCAACCTTGAAAAGAAACACCGTTGCAACAACAAAACCATGGAAGATGGAGATTCAATAGCAGCATCACCAGCAACAAATTACATCAGCACGATGATTTTTCCTCTCGAAGCTGTAAAAATCCTGTAAAGATCTGTTATGGAAGGTTTTAGCCTTTTAGGGTCTTATTTGCAGGAAGGTCCTGTGTAGGACACAGATAAGTCTAAAGATTGTGTCAAGGATGACGAAGGACAAAAGAAACTGATGCAGAACCATGGCAGAGTTGACAATAATAAAGTTTGCCTGTTCAAATGTTAATATTACTGATCTTATTCTGATAATCTTTTTGTTGGGAGAGGAATACCAGTGTATGTTCATCTTACAAGTTTTTAATTTGAGTAATGTAAGTGGAAAAATTAATAGAAATTTTCACAGCTGAATGATTTTGGTGTTGATGCTTTCTTATCTTACCTATGTGTATGACTAATTTTCACATCTAAATGATTTGTTGTAGTGTTAAGAAAATTCATATTAGTGAAAAGATCAATGTATGATGCAAGGTTAGTTTCTCCAATTATCTGTAATGCATCTAAAAAATGGTCCAAAATGAAAAAAATTTGATTTATTTGTAAGCGATTGTATAATCAAGATTTTGATTTGAATGTATTGAAACGTGATTGTCATGAACAGAAAAAAAAAATACCGAAGAAAGTTTCACTTGTTGGAATTTTAGACACAGCATTAATCCACATCACCCACTAGCTTGTCAAAGAAAATATGTTAGAAAAAGTAGTGGTAGATAATGGTCGTTCTCACCCCCAAAATTCATCATTTTAATTACAGAAAATTGGCTATATAGCCAAAAGGATATTTTTTCTGGGCCAAATGGACAGTTAGGAATTCGGTCTGGGTCAAATGATCAAAAGAATCTTTTAATGTGGAGAGACGTTACTACCCTTTTGTAACCGTTCGCCCACCACGTTTTCCTTCTCTCTTCATCAAAACCACCCCACGTTCTCCCCTCTCTTCAACAAAACCCAGAACCACCAACATCTTCATCTTCTCAAAAACTCTGTGAGTTTTCAAACCACCAAACTCCTCCACCGTCTCCCCCACACCAGAAACTAGTTTCATCCACCGTCTCCTAACAATCTTCACTACCAGAAAATCGTTTTCCTCCACCGTCTACTAACAATCGTCACTAACAGAAATCAGTTTCATCAACCGGTTCACCACCATCAACACTACCAGAAATTGGTTTCATCCGCCGTCTGTAAAACACCATCAACACTACAAGAGGGGTTTATGAGAATTAGGGTTTCAATCATTTCAGTGTATTAGAAGAGTTAGGGTTTCAATCGATTCACAGAATGTCTCCTAAAACTCGTAAATTTTCAAACCCTAACTCTGTTTTGTTCTTAATTTCAGAATTGCATGATTAAATTGTTGAATTGGTTGTTTTAATTTTCATTTCAGTTAGTATTTTTTAGATGAAATTGGTTTGCATCTGGTTATTTAAGTGTTTTCCATGTTAAATTGGTTGAAGTGAAATTGGCTGAATTTGGTTTTCATCTGGGTGTCTGAAGTTGGATTGAATCTGGTTATATCAATTGTTTTAGCAGGTTTACACTATGATGAAACTGATTTCATCCAGGTTTAGTTTGCAGCGTATGTTGTTTCAGAAGATTAAGACTAGATGAAAACAGTTTCATCCAGGTTAAAACCTGCAGGATTTTGCTCCTTTTGTTGGAAATATCATGCAACTTTTTAAAGTTAGGATGTAACTTGTTGTCATCCAGCAATAACATAGGATGCAGTTGGTTTGCATCTGTTGGTGTACCTTAATTCTAATGATTAGGTTGTAAAGAAACTGTAGTGGTTGAAACTGGCGATATTCAGAACGGTTGCATGTGTTTAATTCTGTTAAATCACTCGCAAATGCTTTTGTTGTAGTGCGAAAAAGAGTACATGATTACTTTATTATATGTGCTGCTTGGACTTGGAATGTGACTGAGTGTCTATGGCCTTGCAATGATGTGGATTCTTATATAGTGTACTTTTCCATATGTACTGCCTCTAAACGATAAGTATATTTGCAACAAGTCATTCCAGCTACACTGTTGTATGATTTTCATTTTCTTTATAAACTCAATGACCATATAAGTGTTATGGTTTGAATATTTTTGTGTTATTATGGGACTAATAATAGGGTAGATATAAGCGTAAACTCCTTGTCTTTGTTTCTTCAGACCATGTTAACATGTATAATATATAGAATGTAAGTGGGTTTCATCTGATACCTGCAAAAACATGGTTTCATCTAGCTTTAATATTTAGGATGTAACTGTGTTTCATCTGATACCTGCAGAAACTGGTTTTCATCTGGTTTTCATCTAGCATTAAAATATGACTTAACTGGTTTCATCCAAATTGTTGCAGGAAGCAGTAGCAACAAGAGTGAGATGAGTGCTGGTGCTGAAAGAAGAACCAAGAATAAGCATGATGTGAACGTGGGTGGTGAATTAAGCGCGGTGGATATGGATGATGTGGATGCCGAAATGGATGAAGACACGGAAGAGAAAATGGAAGGGAAGAAAAATTTTCGTTCAAACATGAAACCCACAGTTGAAGTGTTGGGTTCACTGGTATTTACTAAAAGACAAGAGGATGTATTAAGGAAGACTAAATTCTGGAACTTTATTGAGGCGATCAAACAAGGTAAGGTGGGAAAGGCCGAATGTAGCAAAGCTCCAAGGGCGTTAGAGTTCATCATAAGAAATTTTGACCCGAAAGAGTTAGTATTCAAGATTGGTGATCAAGAATTCAAGACCGATCCAAACTATCTGGCTGTTATTTTCAAAATGCAGAGAATAAGTATGAGTGAAGAAGATAAGAAACTTTATGGACCAAAAGAAGACCCTAGTTTGAAAACTTCTGAATTTTACAAAAAGTACTTTCTGGAGCCAATGAGAAGGGATGCTGAAAAGAAGAAAGAGGAAGGTGGAAATAAGAAAGCCGGAGAAAAAGAGAAGAAAAGGAAAGAGAAGAATACTGGGGAAAAATTGCATAAAAAATACATCGTCGAAGGAATAAAGGATGCTATGAATGAATAAGGCAAAGAAGAAGACTTGGCGATACTTTTGTTGATGTTCATGTTCTGTACAGTCTTCTTCATAAACACCGGAGGTATGTATGTGCACTACAAGTATTTGAACTGCCGACAGTCAATTGAAACAATTAACAGAGTCTCTTGGCCGGATCTCATCCACGAGCATCTAATGCAAAGCGTTAAAGCCGTGCAAAATACACCTTACTCAATCAATGGTTACATCTTCTATTTACTGGTGAGTATCATCTTCTTTCTTTTGAATATATTTTTATTTTTACATTAAATGAATTATCATCTTATATGTTTTGTTGTTGCAGTTATGGATTTTTGAGAAAATGAAAATCATTTATAGGAAAGAAAACGGTAGTGATGAGTGGCCAAGGTTTGCAAGATGGGACTTGTATAAAGTATCTTGAGAAATTGAGGGGAAGCTTGAAACTCTTTCAAGCAATCAGGTAAAAATCTATCATTATTATAACTGGATGAAACCAGTTTCATCTTATGTTGATTTAGTTTAGATTCATTTTTAAAATTTTACCCTCTATTATAACTGGATGAAACCAGTTACATCTTATGTTATTAATGGATGAAAATCTTTAAACTAAGTTTCATCCTGTGTAATCTGTGGATGAAACCCAGTTACATCAAGTGTTATCATATGATGAAATCAATTACATCTTATGTTATTAATATGTTTATGTGTTTGCAGGTTGTTGATTTTGTTGGTAGCTGGAGTGTAGAGGAGAAACAATTATGCTTGTTTGATGAGGAAGAATAAAACAAATATGAAGATGATATTTCCAAGCTGAAGAATGAACTAGAGGAGAAGGACAACATTATCCGTCACTTGAATGTCGAGTTGGAAGCAAGGAAAGCTGAGTTGGAAGCAAAGGAGGTTGAGTATGAAGCAAAGGATAAGATAGTCTCGGACTTGCAAAGTCAAGTGGAAGCCTTCAAAGTGCAATTGAAGCCTCAACCGGGAACTCCGCAAGCTTAACCTCTTGATATTATTGTTCATAATACACCTGAGAACTATTTCAATCTAAAAATCACTCAAGAGATGAACAAACCAGTGGAGGGTGTTGTTCCTGAAGACGCTATCAAGGCAGGTGAAACCAGTGGAGACGTAAATCCAGATGCTGATGATATTCACGGAGCAGAACCGGTAGCACCAGTTCCTCCAGCAGAAATCCCCGAAGGAGTTGTCGAAGAAGAACCTCTGTCAGTTATGAATCAACTTGGATCGATTTAGAAAAGAGTGAAGAACCTATATAAAAGGACTAGACAAAATAAGTTTGTAACATATGAGGATGAGCGTGCAGAGAAGAAACAGAAGGAAGATAAGTTAAAGAAGTTAACAAAGAACAACAAGTTGTGGAAAAATTACTTGAGTGGAGGAGTAAGATTATATGAAGAGAAGTTAATAAAGGAGTACTTTGGAACTGGAACGACAAGGTACGTACACACATTCTTTTTTTTTTCTTTTCATTCTATCGCAAGTGTTTAAGCTATGATGTATATGGTTTCATCATGTTAGAAAAATGAAATTTGATGAACTTTTATAAATGCAGAGACTGCGTTTGGAAAAGCGAAAGTGGTGTATACATTGTTGGAGAACACATCCAGCAACTTGTTTTCAATCAGCCATTGGTGAACCCTATTTTGGAGTTCAAAATCAGTAAATGGAGACAAATGTTTCAATACGGTGGTGATACCAAAGGATACTTCAAGTCGATCTTTGTCAGCGCGCTTGCATGGGTAAGTATATTTATTAGCGCGTCTTGCATGGGTAAAAAATGATATAAAAACGTTTGAACCTTCATTTTAGAATAAATGAACTAAGTTGTGCAATTTATTTTTAGCTTGATATCATTACGGGAAATGAGATGAAGGCTACATAAATGATAGTTGCTGAACTGGAGAATATTGACGTCGAAACGCAACATTTGTTCATCCCAATGGCAAGCAAATTGAACGATAAAGAACATTTCACATTGATTCACTTTGACATCCATGGAAGAACTTGGACACACTACAATCCTCTCCTAGGTTCTTCAAACTATTTAGAGGATACTAAAATAATGGCGCAAAGAGTTAGTCAGCTTCTTAGTTCAACTTGAAAGTACTAGTGTGGATGACATTGATGTCGTCATAAAATCAGATTGTCCACAACAGGGAGAAAGGTAGGTCCTTAACTCTTTGAACTAAAATTATAACATACAAACTGAAACTGAAACGAAGTTTGAACCGACATTACATTTTTTTTCCAGATTGGTAAACTGATATTACATATTTATTTCTCTTGCAGTCCCGATTCTTTAGTGTATGTTATATACTTCATGGAATGGGAAATGACAAATAGTTACTCCTTTAAAGACAAAGATATTGTAGGAGAGGAGATGAGCGCAAGACGAATCGCTCTCGCATATGAAATCCTCAGTGATGAGAATAGTTGCTGGAAAGATCAATGTATTTAGGTTGTTTTGAAAAAATTTGTCAATGTAGTTGATTTGGAAGTACTTCTTTTTTTTTTTGTTGAACTATCTGTCTTTGCATACATTTATGAATTTGAAGGTTAATTAAATATGAATTTCTTTTCTGAAAATTGCCTGCACTTCAATTTTTTGATCGTTTGAATATAATGTTGTGATGGAATATGCATGATGAAACCAGACATGATTACATTTTTTTGTCAGAATATTCTTAGAGTTGCAGGTTGAAAATATATATTTTTTTGTTAGAATGTAACCAGGCTAGGATGTAACTGGTTACATCCTAGCCTGTATAATTTATTTTTTTTTGTCAGAATGTAACCAGACTAGGATGAAACTGGTTATATCCTAGCCTGTATGAATTTCAGAGTTTGCAGGTCGATTTTTTTTTTTGTCAGAATGTGAAGGCAAAAAATCTCATTTTTTTCCAGAATAGGCAGGATGAAACTGGTAACATCCTGTACAATTAAATTTGAATCTTCACAAACATTCAAATTTTACAATGAAAACTGAAAAAAATGTACAATTAAAAAACCAACAGAAGACTATAAGATATATATATATATATATATACTATAAAACTGAAGAGAAATATGTTTTTATGAAGAAAAAAAATAATTCAAGGTAAATACTAGTTGCAAAAATATAATTCCGGGTAAATGAATCTTAAATGTGCAACAATAGGCTGCACAGAATGAAGGCTGGAGATGTTCTTAAGCAGGTTCTTAACAATGCTTTTTCGCAGGAGGACGAGGACACGTCGTCTTGTTATGATGTGCCTGAGTATGGCAGTTACCGCACGTAATTGGTCTCTTGAAACTTGCGCTACCAGTGATAGGAATTCATTTCTTCTTCGGCCTACCAGGTTTTTTTCCTAGGACAGTTGGTGGGTTCACGAGATTTCCAGTAGCAACATCAATAGGCTTGTCGTAATCGGGAATGGGCTTGATAGGACGATCATACGAAGCACGGAAGCTAGCAGTGCTGAAATACGGATTAATGTACTCGTAAACATTGATCTTATTTGAATGCATACACGCAATAGCGTGATCACAAGGGAACTGCTCAGTAAACCAAACCCTACAGCTGCATTAAAAATTCGCAATATTAACAGCATGCGTGTGCTTTCCATCAAAAACTTTCCACTCCATGTCACGAGACTTGGTTATTCTCCACTGGACACTAGCAGGAATGGAAGCCATCACTTTTTTCTCTATCCTGGGACAAATGAATCCTTTATACGTCGCCCCCTTGAACTTCCTTTTACGCATATGATCCATAATTTTAAGTCTAATCCAGTTAACAAGTGTTGCAATAGGCATACCTTTTGCTTCCTTAATCCAAGAGTTGAACGACTCTGCAATTTTTGAACACATGTCGCCATAACGACAGCCCAAACAATGTGTATTGGACCAACATTCCATTGGAAGGTCATTCAAGAATTTCTGAAGACCATCACATCCCATATCCTTCAACTTTTGCATACCTTGATGAAATCCTTCATGCGTTGATGAATAAAAACATTGTTTGAACAAATCCATCGCAGCACCATGCTCTCCTTTTTTCTTGTTGGTCTTGCCGCGAACATTATTCTTCAAATGCTGGTAACACCAACCATGATGAAAAGTTGGAAAAACATCACGATTCCCTTGGATCAAACCCTCATGGCGATCCGAAATAATAGTTAGTACACGAGGACCCAAGATAGTTTTTAGTTTCTCCAAGAACCAATGCCAATTCTCAATAGTTTCACCTGATACGATATCGTATGCCAGAGGAAATATTCCTACAAAAACAAAAAAAACACAAAAAGAAAAAATAATATTAAACTGACTGAGACTGCTATTGTACAGAATGAAACCAGTTTCATTCTCTAGTCTGACTTCACCAATTAAGGATGAAACTGGTTTCATCCAGTGATAATCTGACATAAAAAAAAATCTGAATTTCTTTCAAATTTATAATATGACATCAAAAATGAAATCTAAAAATAGAAGACGTACCATTATTCGCATTCTTCCCGGTAGCCGCCATAAGACAACCCTTAAATTTTCCAGTTAGGAAAGTTGCATCCAAGAACAATACCGGGAGACAATATTCGAAACCAGAGATGCAAGCATCTAAGGCTAAGAACAAACTCTTAAACTTGCCCCCTTCAATAACTAAATCATCCCTACTACCTGGATCGTGTTTCTTCACGGCTTCACACCACCAAACCAAGTCGGTGTATGATTTAGAGTCCTCGCCATACAATTTCTTCAAACATAATTCTTTCCCGGCATGCGCCTGATCGTAGCTCAATTCTAACCTATAATCACTTTTGAATTATATAACAATATCCCTGACTTTCTTGTTGGGATTCTGTTCGATCTGGTCAAATATCAATCTCTTGACAAGTTCGCGCGTAACCAGATCATCCTTTGTTCCATCACTATAACCAGCACAGCATTTATGTTCCCCGTTATAGGACTTGAGGAATAAATGACATTTCACATTGAAAGTCTTCGGAGCTGCATGGAACATCCAGTCGCAAGTAAATTGCTCCTTGTAAAAACACTCCACCGTATACCGTTCTGGATTGCTCTTGACGACTCTGAATTTGCGACCAAAAAAATGGTTATATATCAACAACAAGACGAGCTTCATCTCGTCCTCCATAAAAATATTGACCAACACCTTTTATAATAAACTCCCATTCAGCCGCCTTGCAAGATCTTTTAATTGCCAACTTTCCATTGAATGCACGTTCTTTAGACATGGGGATATCTTGAGACGAAACAAGCTCTTGAGAGGAAGGAATAGGTGATTCACCTGAGCTATTGCATTTACCTAAAAGCAACTCCGTCATTGTAAATGTACGAGTAACTTTTACTGCTGCTCGGAAGATGACGAGGAATAACCAACTGATCTCTGCTAGGGTATGGTGCTAAACGAAACTCGCTCATTATACTGCTGCTCGGAAGATGACAAGGAATAACCAACTGATCTCTGCTAGGGTCTGGTGCTAAACAAAACTCGCTCAGAGTAGGTTCACGAACAAAATCAGGAGCACGAAAAGGAACACGTTTAAATAAACGAAGCTCCAAGAAAGACAACTCCTTAACAATAAACAATGATAAGAAATACCTGAGCTTCACATCACTGTCAACAACATTTTTTCTTCCCTCATAGTCAAATACAAACTGAATTGAGTCCGGTGAAATGTTATTCCAATAATAAAAAACATGCGACTTCAACTCATCAACTGTTGACTTCACATTAACATGGTATGGACATGCATCGGAACCCCGGATAACCACACAGAGAAAATGCCGATCCATCTACAAAAAGAATAAATAAACAACAGTTATGAATCTGGATATATTCAATTGAAAAAAAAAAGACAAAAACAAATTAAACAAACAGGTTGACTAAAAATAAATGATGAAGCTAGTTTCATCCTTCTTTAAAAGCTAGAAAATAAATCAACTAGCCTAGCCTTCATCATCAGGTGCATTCACTACTGGTGTAAGATAAGCTAAACTATATTACAGTAACCTAGTAGTTATAATAGTTCATTCGAGGATTCAAGACATTGTGCTGAGTTCCCGATTAATGATTTTTGATGGGGTTGTAGTAGTAGTGGTAAGGATGGTTCGAACTCTAAGACTTCTGAAGGTGAAGGATTTTTAGATTTATAAAAATTATATACAAAAATATTGACAAATTGGTGGAGAGGTACTGGGACTAGGATTTCGCC
Source organism: Papaver somniferum (assembly GCF_003573695.1). Classification (NCBI taxonomy): domain Eukaryota; kingdom Viridiplantae; phylum Streptophyta; class Magnoliopsida; order Ranunculales; family Papaveraceae; genus Papaver; species Papaver somniferum. The sequence continues at coordinate 167,661,505 of NC_039365.1, forward strand.
AAATTCATTTCTTAAGGTTCAAATAATAATTCTTTTATCAATAATAGCTCGAAAAATATGTTAAATATATCGACTCTAATTTATTGCCAAGATAGATTCTCAAAATATTAGGTGTAAATGTTAAGCATGGGACATCAAATCATCTAAGCTAAGCATGACCCATCAAATCAAATCACAACTAATTAATTTAAATCATAATTTCAATTAAAATTAATGCAAAAGTAATGAAAAGAATTAAATATAATTACCCAAGTGTGAAATAAGGCTTCCTCCATCGCCCCAGTGTTGGGGTTTATCTCCTCATATTAATCATAATCTCAAAATACATGTATAAATCTCAAAAGTTGATTAAAGGGAGTAAAACAATTGAACAGAAAAATCGCAACAGAAATAACTGTTGCAAAGGCGCTGTTCAACCATTACAAAAGGAACGATAAAAAGCTGAAGTGTCGTTGTCGCGCGTTGTAACTACGACTGTCAATAAACGACGGTTCTTGCAAGTCTGTTCTTCTTGTTCTTCATCTTCATCACGAACAGAAGCAGCAGAGAGAATTGGTGATTCTTCCTCTGCAGCTTCCTCTCTTCTCCTCCCCACTCTCGACACCCTCTCTAGTAGACCCAACGAGCCTATTTATACCCAACAACAGCTCCAAATCTCGCCACTAACTCCAATATAATTCTTCATTATGTGGGCAGTGAATAACAATATTTTCCGAATATTTTCTTACCAAACTTGGAATTTCTTGCGTAAACTTCCTCCCTCCATGCTCCAAATCGATTCTTCACGACCCAAAGTGATGCTCGAGCCATTCCACATCATCAGAACACGTCCATAACTCTCCATGACGCGTGATTATCATCCTCCAGTCCATGCTTGCCCTTTTTTGAACTCGAGAATCAAAACACGTATTCCAGCCAAATTTGATCGAAACCACCACCCAAACTTTGTTCCTTATGCCAAATCACATCTTTCTGCCAATTTTCAGCGATTGAATCGCACTCTAACCCATTCATTTTGACAATCAAAATTCTGCCAGTTGAAAACTTCATTTCCCGCCAAAAACACAAATTCAAATTGTTGAAGAAGGTGCCCCTTATCCAGAGTGATGGGGTGCGAATATCAATTGGGGTGAAAATAGTAATTTTTCTGGGTTCCTCCGGGACATTTCGAGGACGCTTCCGGTGCATTTCTGGGGTGCCTACGGTACATTTCTCCGGGGTGTAAAACACTGCTTTTTGAGCCCATTTCGCCGCAAGGGATTATTTCTCTAAAATTTCCTACAAGAACACAAAATAACACAATAAGTACTTAATCGAGTCTAATAATACAGAAAATTGAGAACGAAATAGACACATAAATGCGTCTATCAGTTCCTAAGAGATGTCATAACTATATTCAGAAGTGCTTTAAAATTTGGTTTGTTTACGTTAGCATTTTGGTTAGTTTAAATATGTATTTTAGACAGTTCCTTACAATGTTTCTTGTGAGTTATGAACACAACAGCTAAGAAAGCTCCTTAACGGTGCAACTTACAGGTTATGTTCAGTTAGTATTTACCATGATTAATAATAGAATAATTTGGTTAGCAACTTACAGAGACATTGTTACTAAATCTCACCTTAAAGGCAGTGCAGGTTTGATACTTTGATAAGACTTTAAGAAGACATCAGTAATCTCTCATCTTAGGTGTAAAACAAATAAGTGCAGAGCACAGATGAGGATTCTCTATCAATTGTAGGATTACAGTAAGCTATTAATCATACTCATCATACCAGTTAGAGCATTCTTCTATGCAAAAAAAGTAAGCCAATGCAATTCCTTACCCACAAAAGCAGTACATACTAATTCAGTTCACATCCCAATTGAACATACAAACTTCACATCTGTGTATATTGCATTGAAAATAAGAATACTAAACCCTATAAAACATGATTCGAGACATAACAAATAATATCATCACGTTCGAAATCATCAATTAAACCCAAAAACTAAAAACCAAAAATTACTGAATAATCAAAATCAACAACTAAAAACCAAAAATTAAAAAAAAATTGCTATCAAAACTCCAAAATCGACAAACACAGATAAGGGTTACAAAAATTATTCCAAAACCAAATCAAAATTATATCAATTGAAAATTCAAACTTACCGATTCGATGCTATTAGATGATTTCAAAGTAGAGTATTCTAAAGTTCGATTCAACAACCGTTAATCACCATGTATTAAGTTCACATATCTGAAAGGGAAACGAATCTCTGAAGAAAAGGAACGAATCTCTGATTCGAAAATCGCTCAGAGCTTAAAACGAATCTCTGAAGCTATTTTTTTTTCTTCGCGAAGCTCTTGGGTTTGAAAAAAGCTTGTTTAAAAGGAAGGGGGTTATTTTAGGTAGAATCTTTTTTTTTTCTGAGTGAAATATCCAAATTGGTTGCTTAAATAGTATATTTCTGATTTTTGGCTATATAAACAGTATCTAAACCTAGAAATCTATTTCACCCAGGAATTCTTGATTTTTTTCCTTTTGACCAATTTTATGTTTTAATTAAGAGTTGGAACTTTCAAGTGAAGAATGCATTATTTTCCAGTTTTTTGGTTTAATAGCCCTTGGATTTGAATTGCACTAAGTGCACTTGTGACTGCTAGGCTATAAATATTCCCTCGATATTTTATACAAATTTATGTGAATTTAGTTTGCACTCTTGTTCTTTTGAGATCCTACTAGCAAGGGACAATACTAAGAAGTATGAGAAAAAAAAGTTGGCACTCTTTTAACTCCAGATAGCAGCCTACAATCATGAAATGGCTAACTGACTAACTGGGCTAGTCCCGGTTGGTTTAAATGGAACTGTCTTGTGGATGAATTTTCTCATGGACCTCATGTTCACATTGTAACTCGAGAAATTACGATCAAACCAACTAGTCTCAAAACACTTCACGTGTCTCAAACAAAAAAGCTTCACAATTAACCGCAGATAATAGGTTTACCCTAAATCGGACGGACATATGTGAATCATAGTCCTTATAAGTATGATAGTTTTCTCGCATCTGTGTAGAGGATGAACGGCAGAAACCAACCAAACCCTAACCTAGAAAACAATTACAGTTCATCACTACAAATTCATGGCAGATTGTGGTTTAATAGCAGCATCACCAGCAACAAAATACATTTACACTATGATTTTTCCTTTCAAATATGTCAAATCTATCACGAAGGTTTTCTTTTAGCTTCAGAACATCTTCTCATCCACTATTTACAACTCACTAGGGTTCTGATTGGGATTCGACAGATCAGGATCTAAATACTGTGAAGAATAAGAGCACATAAGAAACTGATGCAGAACCATGAAGAGAGTTGACGATAATAAAGTTTGCCTGTTGAAGTTTTAGTACAGCATTACTAATCATTTTGTTTAATTTGTTGGGAGAGGAGTACCTGTCTATGTTCATCTAAATTACATGTTTAATTTGTTGGTACATGAGTAATGGAAGTGGAAAAATTATACTCTCTCCGTTCCTTTTTAATAAGCTGGTTTCTATAAATAAATGTTTCAAAAAAATAGGCTGGTTTTCTAATTAGGAAAGTCAAATGTTACTTTAATTTTCTGGGACTATTTTTCTCTTAACTTCTTTTGATGACAAGTGTCATGTAAACCATTTCACTTTACTTCTTTTACTGACAAGTGTCATGGTGACCATTTCACTTCACTTCTTTTATTGACAAGGGTCATGGGGACCACTTTCAATGATTAGTTCTCTTAATTTCCTTAAATTCCTCTAAAAACAAAACCATCCTATTAAAAAGGAACAAAGGGAGTAGAATTTTCACACTTAATTGGTTCCAGTGTTTCTTAATATGCTTTCATAATTTACCTTGTATGGTTTGTTGTAATTTTAAAAAAAATCATTAAAAATCAAAGATCAATGGATGATCTAAATTTAGTTACATATATTAGAATGAGAGCCACAATTTAACTACCACATTGATACAACTTTCGGGTGTTTGTCTACTACTTTTTACATTGATGTTTTTTTTCATCTCATCACTAGTCCTCTAGTGAAGTGCCATTAAGTGCTCAAGATTGAAATTATCTGTATTGCATCATAATCTATGAGATTAGCCTTTAGATTTACCAATGTTGTCTTATAAAGAAAAATCAAGAACTTTTACGGAGCGAAAACATCTTCCAATTGGAAATAGTCATACAAAAAAGGAACTTCTCAATACTCAATAGTTGAACGAAAAAAAAACAAGGATTGAGTATGCTTATGCCATATCACCAAAACTGTGTCAAATCTGTAGAATCCCAGATTACAGTTCAAGAATCCGTGACTTAACTGAAGATAAGACTACTCAACGAAAGGAGATACTGGAGAACGAAACCATGGAGTTAGGAGGTCCCTCAAAAGCAAAAGGAATAGAGGAAGATAACTATGAGTCATCTGATTCCCACAACATCACTGTGCAAGTTACAAAAAATGATATACAATTCCATTAGGATAGTAGGATTCACAGGAAAGGAGAAGCAACACCAGAAGGTGGTATAAGAAGAAAATGAGGTGAATAGCAACATGATGACTAAGGAAGAGTTTCTTCATAACCTCCTGCCAGCTGATCTATCAGATCCTTTCGTACCAATCTCTGGTAAAAAATTGGTGCAAATGGAAAATGAAATGATGTTCTCATCAGGATCAGGGGATTATATGGAGAGCAACAAGACTTCCCAAAATATAAGAAGCCCAAAATCAACCTCCATCAAGCACGCTACGAGAACCAAATTGAATACTATAAAGATATCACCCTCATCCATTCCACCTGGTTTCGAAAATGTCATTCCTCAAGCTGCTAATTTAATCAGCACCAACAAATATTGGACACGACAACATCGACCAGCTAATCTTTTGAACAAATTTGAAGATGAAGGCCCAGAGGAACGTGCACAGAATCCTGGACTCTCCAAAAAGAAGAGAGGACATGAGGAACCAAAGATTTTCCCTGACAATGGCAATACAGTAGAGGAGCACAACAAGGAAGCTCTGAATAAAAAGGAGAAATTGCTTGAAGCGGAACCTGAAATCAAAACTGAATGGAATCCAAATACGCAGAAGGTAACTCTAAACTATCTCTTTTACTACAAAAAGATGACTGGTAAACTTAGAACCCTTATCTCTAGATTCAAAACTTCTTATGTGTCCCAATACCTTGGAAAAAAGGGTAAGGATTACCCTATTATTTCTTACTTTTGGGAATTCTTAATTGTAATAACTTGGAACTGTCAGGGCCTTGGCCAACCCAATACACAACAATATCTCTTATATATCCTTAACAAGGAAAACCCAGACATCCTGTGCCTATTAGAAACCAAACAACAAAACCATAATATGCATAAGATCATGAAAACTGTAAATATGCAACACTTTTGGTTGGAACCTCCTAGAGTCCAAGCTGTTGGTATGGCTTGAATATGGAAACATAACTTAAAACTTACCATAGAGAGCTCTACTCACAACCAAATCAATGCCATTCTAAAGAATAACTGCACTAATAAATCTTATATGATATCTGCCTTCTATGCAGTCCTTACACTGTTGGGAAACAAAACTCTTGGAACATGTTAAGGAGTATAGAAAATAACATTAACATTCCCTGGCTTGTAATGGGGATCTAAATGTTGTTCTTAAGAATGAGGAGAAAAAAGACTGTAGGCCCTTTGATAGAGTAGAAGCTGAAATTTTCAATGATATAATATATGATATAAATCTATAAGACTTGGGTATCAGTGGTTATCCATTCACACGGTGTCATCAAAGAACTGACAACTCAAGAGTGGAGGAAATACTGGACAGGGAACTTAGCAATGATCTTTGGATGGAACTAGTTACAAAATCTTCCATGCAACACCTCATTGCTAGGGGCTCTGATCATGGTCCTATTATATTAAAAACAAACCCAGATTGGAAGGATGGTGCTTACCCCTTCAAGTATTTTGGTCCCTGGATGGAACATTCTGATTGTAAAAGAGTTATTAAGGAGGCATGGAAAAACTCTCATGGCTCAATCAGTTTCTCCTTTGCAAGAAATCTTAAAAATGTTAAACACTCTCTTTATAGATGGAATAAAACCACTTTCGGGGTTATTCAACATAATATTGCAAAGCTAAAGTTAGATATCGAAAATCTGACAAGCAGCAGCAACAGATGTAATACCACTCTAAAGAGAATTGAAATCTCTTTAAACAAATGGAAAAATATAGAGGAAAATTACTGGAAAACAAAGAGTATAAACAATGTGATAAATCTGGGAGACAAAAACACCTCCTTTTTTCATAATGCTGCTAGAATCAGATATAGAAGGAATATAATCGACTCAATGAAAAATCCTCAAGGAATTTGGCTAAGTAATAGACAAAATATCTCAAATTATCTTACAACCCATTTTCAGAGTATGGCTACAACTAGTAACCCAACTCTAAATATGGAAATGTTGGATGTGATTCCTAGAATAATTACTTACAGTGACAATATTGCTCTTATGGAAAAGCCCCTAGAGGGAGAAATAAAAAGTACTTTATTTCAAATGGAAGGAAATAAGGCACCCTGCCCAAATGGATTCCCTCCAAATTTATTCCAAGACTCTTGAGAGATAATTGGAAAGGATCTAATTGGCCTAGTGCAAAATTTCTTTGTCTCCGGTTTCATGCTTAAGGAAATGAATTCAACATTCATCTCCTTAATCCCACTAGTCCAATTCCCATCCACGCCAGGGGATTTTAGACCAATATCTTTGTGTAACACTACTTGCAAAATGATTTCTAAAATCATGTCACAGAGGATGAAACCTCTCCTTAGTAAAATCATTTCACCATATCAGTCTGCATTCATACCAGGCAGGCAAATTAACGATAACACAATGGTTGCTCATGAAATAATCCACAATATGAGAACTAGAAGAGACCAACAAGAGTGGATGGGGGTCAAAATTGATATGTCTAAGGCCTTCGATAGGGTGGAATGTCCATTTCTCTTGGCCGTGTTAGAAAGAATGGGGTTCTCTAATGAGTGGAGACATAGAATCAATCAATGTATCTCCACAACAAACCTAGCTATTCTTCTAAATGGGGTCCCCTGCGTTTTTTTTAACCTTCGAGGAGATTAAGGAAAGGGGACCCTGTTTCTCCTTATTTGTTCATACTATGTATGGAAGTTTTCTCGAGAACACTAATGAAAGCTGAAACTGGGGGAGAAATACATGGTATAACAATAGTTAAAAAAGCTCCTCCCATAAGCAATTAGCTTTTTGCGGATGACTGCATCATCTTCTATAAAGCTAACTCAAATGAGGCAAACAATCTCTTGAAGATTCTAGCCAATTTCAGTAAATGCTCTGGACAGATGATAAACCTCACTAAATCTGGCATTTTTTTTCCAGTAATAACATATCCCCTGAGTTGAAGTTGGTCATCACTGAAATTATGCAAGTCAGTCCTATATCCCTAACGTACAAGTACTTAGGGTTACCCCTGTTTACCAATAAATTCAAAGTTAAAGCCTTCAATCCTGTGATTGACAACATTAAACATAGGATCCAAGGATGGAATAATAAGACTATAAATCCATGTGGTAAAAGGATCCTAAAAAAACATGTTACATCTACTTTGGCTAACTACCAAATGAGCACTTTCAAAATCCCAAAAACCGCAACAGATGAAATGAATAAAATCCAAAGGGATTTTTTCTGGGGAAAGGATAAAGAAAAACGAAAAGGTATATACCCAAAGGCTTGGGTAGGGGTCTGCAAACCCATAGAAGAGGGAGGATTAGGTTTTGTAAACCTGGAAAAATTCAACAGTGCAAGAATCACTAAAATGGGTTGGCGTATGGTGCAACAACCAAACAATATTGGGGCTAAGGTTATAAAGTCTAAGTATTTCGAGAAGTCATACATAACATGTCTACCCTACCAAAACCTACGGATTCATGGGTTTGGAAAGGGATCCTCTCTGGAATATCCAACATACAAAAATATGGTGAATGGGAAGTTAGGCTAGGAAACAATATAAACATTTGGTCAGATAATTGGGTTACAGGGATACAAACCCCTATCATTAAACCAATTAACTGTCCGGAAGGACTGGAAAAGGTGGCTGATATTCTAACTGAAAATCACCAGTGGAATCAAAACCTAATCCACAGTATTTTCCCAAATAATATTGCGGAAAACATTCTTAACACTACAATAAGAGCTGGTCAAGAGGACAGAGTAAAATGTCCTCTTACAAAAAATGGCTCTTTCATGTAAATTTCTTCCAATGTTGAACTTGTGTTGCAATGGTAGCTTGACTGACTCCATGCCAGATGATGTGTGTTCGATTCGCGCCAAGTTTACTCCATTTACATGGATCAACTTCTACTTTTGATCTTTTTTTTTTGATCAACTACCATTGTTGATCCCCTAAATTGGATCGACTTCTATTGTTGATCCTTTTTTTTTGGATCAAACTAACGTTGTTGATCCTCTAAATTGGATCAAATTCTACTGTTGGTTCTATTTTTATCTGGATCAAATACTGTTGTTGATATAAAAATATCTGAACCAGTGGTGGCGGTGGCGGCGGACTAGTGGTGGTGGAGGACTGGTGGTGGTGGAATATTAGTGGTGGTGGCGGTTGGTAGGTGGTGGTTGTTGAACGGTGGTGGTGGAATGGTAGTTGAATGTTGATGGTGGTGGTACTAGTGGTGGTGGTGAAGTGGTAGAGGAAGAAATTTGTTCCATTTTAAAATCGGTCCGCGAATTATAACCCCAAAGGTGTCACATCCATGCACAAAAACTCCACCAAAACAAAATGTTCACAAAAACCCCATTTAACATAAACTGTCTACATTACCCTTCTATTATTTAAATCACCCTAACAAAAATAAAAATCAACCCAACCTTTAAATTTTATTATATTATCACCACGAACAACAACCCACCACTAGCAACACCACCACCGCCCGTCGTCGCCGCCGCCACCGACCACCTTCGCCGCCGCCACCACCTACCACCTTCGCCGGCTCCACCGACCACCACCGTGCCACCACCAGAAAAATGATGAAACCAAAAATTGGTTTCACCAAAATAAGATGAAACCAAATTTTGGTTTCATCATAAAAGAAAGGAGAAAGAAGAAGAAGAAAAAATGAAACACAATAAGATGAAACCTTCCACCACAGTCAACTGCACCGCCCCCATCGCCACCACAACCATAATCACCACAACCACCACTACCATTACCTCCTTAACTAAGACTACTTTCAATAAAAAACAATCCACAATAAGATGAAACCTACCACCACCGTCAACTGCACCACCCCCATCGCTGCCACAACCACCAGCACCACAACCACCACTACCATTACCCCCTCAACTACAACCAGTTTCAACAAAAAATAATCCACCTGTATCCCACCATAAAAAATTGGCTTCACAGATATTAATATTCAACAAAATGAAAAAAATACGATGAAACCTAATTAGGTTTCATTAACTTCAGCCAATTCATTACACTTTTAACAATGCAGACATACACCTCTTTAATTGTAACCCATACCAGTCCTTTATGCAACACCTGAAGCTCAACTACAACTCTCATTGCATTAGCACCACCCTTACTCAGTTAATCCATTTTTTATCACTTCTATAACTTCAGTTAAGGCCACCACTACCAACAAAACTTCTTCATCAATACCTGGAATACCAGTACCAGACCCTGCTATACACATTCTCCCAATTCATACACACATATAATCAAAACCACCATTGTACATACAATCGAAACCACATATTGTCATTTCACCAACATAACTTCAATCATGAAACCAAACATGCCGTCTTCCAAGTCAGACCGAATAAACTAGACAAAAATCAGGTGAAACCAAAATTTGGTTTCATCATAAACTTAATTTTCATCATTAAAATCTTTGGTTTCATGACAGAAAATAGGCAAGTTTATGATGAAACCAAATTTGGTTTCATCATTAGTTACTGTTTTCACCAACCGAAACTGTCAGAATTTGATGAAACCAATTTCGGTTTCATCATAAATCTGTCATTTCCCAATACAATATTGATTTCGACTTTGAAGATGTATCATCATTTGCTGGTGATGAAAACATCATAAGGTGGTGGTGGTGATTGTAGAGGATTGAACGAGGAGGCGGAGGTGATGTTGGGAGCGGATCTGCAGGTACTGGTGTTGATTGTAGATGAGGTGTTGTTGGTGGCCGATTTGAAGGTATTGGTGGTGGTTTTAGATGATAAAAGGAGGAGGTATAAGTAGTGTTGGTGGAGGATCTGATGTACTGGTGGGAAAAACAAAAATAAGAGGAGGCGGTGTTGTTGATGGAAAATATGTAGACGGAGAAGAAGAAGGTGATGATGGTGTTAATGGAGGAGAAGGAGGTGATGATGGTGTTAATGGAGGAGACGGAGGTTCTGTTGGTGGCGGATCTGGACACATCGGTTGGTTTGATGGTGGCGGAGCTACTGTTGGTGATAGATCTGAATAGAAATAGAAGAAAAAGAGACGAAGGTTTCGTGGAGGAGACGAAGGTGTTGCTGCTGGTGGTGACAGAGGTGTTGTTGTTGGTGGTGACGGAGGTGTTGCGATGGTGTTCATGGAGAGATATTTGTTGCTGCTGGTGTTAATGGTGGTGGGGAGATGAAGACCGCATAAATAGAAAAAAGAAAGGAGAGAAGAAGAAGAAGACAAGGTAAAAAGGGTATGTTTGGATTTTTTTAAAGTAATAAAAACTAAATTTGCACATTATTATTTGACCTGGAGTTTTTGTGTCACTTTTTAATTAAATGGTTTTCATTTATTGAAAATAATATGGCTGGATTTTTTGTACCACATGTTTGGTGACCTTGGTTTTATTTGACTAGTTTTGTTTTAAAATAAAGAAAATATTATATGGGTGAGGGTATTAAGATAATCTAATTTTAAATAGATAAGGTTATTAAAAAGTAGGGACATATTTATTGTTGTATAAGGATATATTTATTTGGTTTGAAAAGTAAAGACATATAAATAATGTACCCATTCATCAACGCTAGGGATTGATCTTCATATGAAGAAGAAGAAGATGAAGAAGCAGTTGTGTTATTGTTCATCTTCAAGTCATGAGAACTCTGTGCGACGAACTTCTGGAGTTGTTCCATATCACTTTTCATTTGTTCTAATTCATCCAAACTCAATCCATTAACATATGAATCCCACCAAGTTTTATAATTACCATCCCCAAATCATAATTTATCAAGGACTCCAAGAAAACCCTTCTTTTCTTTTCATCTTATAATTCTTTTTCAACTTCAATACACCTACTCTATTCTTCATCATCACTAGTCTGATGAATTTTAGAGGTACCATTGTTATTATTAACAAATCTGTCAAGTAGGAAATTAGAATTCCCACAAACATAGGGTTTTCCGGCAGGAGAAAAGGCAATCAGTGCAACTTGTGCACCAGTTAAAACAGATAATTCAGTTGCCTTCTTGAACAAAACCTTTCGTCTTTTGGAGAACGTAACTTGTAATCTTGATTTGTCTTTTATTTTTTCAATCTTAATCCTCTTACGACCATTGACTCCTTTTCTCTGTTTCTTCATCTCTATCATCATCACTTGATTCATCATCATCATCTCTTTAGTTTAGCACAGAACAGAGTGTTAACCAACAAATACAACAACAAGGACAATCTCAAGAAAGACAACGGAAAATGCCGTCAAAGTATGTATGGAATTCATCAGGCCCACCAAAAGTTTCATTCCCAGTTTGGGATGCGGAAATGAATGGATTACCAACTGTTGATCGTCTTCGTCGAAGAGGTATGCCAATTACTAATGTCAATTGTTCTCTCTGTCATCAAGAACCCGAAACAATAGCTCATTGTGACTTTGTATAGAAGATATGGGAGCATTTCCTAAACCTACTGGAGTCAAGATGGCATCCACCAGATTCTTGCATGGACCTTCTTGTCTCATGGCAGAGGAAATTCAAATCTGAGCCTGTCAAGTTCCTCAAATTTTGATTTCCTTTTGCTATATGGAAGCAAATTTGGAAGGAAAGGAATGAAAGAGTTTTCCGTAACAAAGAAAAAACGGTAGAACGAGTTATTACTCAAGTGAAAGCTTGTTTATTATCCTGGGCAAGTGTTCAAGAATCTTTTAAGAATCTTTTAAGAATCTTTTAAACATTTTCATGAATCTTTTAAACATTTTAAGTTTGCGGACTTCATCCACGACTGGAGGATTTTTAAGAACACCAGCTGAAATCAATATTCAAGTGCTTTCAATACATATTTTCTATTGTAACTGCTTCCGTTGTTTTTGTTGGAAAACGATTAATAAAAAAATAATTTTTTAAAGTTTTAATAAAAAATTATAATTTATTGTTTTATTTTGTGAATGAAACTTTTTAGTCCCACATCATGGAGTTTCCAATTTTTAGTAGTTTTAAGAAACTATATAAAGCTTTTAGTCCCACATCGGGGAGTTTTTCTTCTTAAGTTGTATTTGTCAATTATATAAAGAAATTCACTACTTTTATAAAATCAATGGGAAAGGGGTTGCTCTATATTTTAGAGGGACCCCTAAGGGAAAATATTTTATAGCGGTTTTTAAGCATTCGCGATTTTCCTTCACGGTTTTTTCGGAGTTGCCAAGCTCAAGTTGAGCATCTACTACATATGCTAGTAGTAGGTGTATTAGGGTGTTTTATCCTGCAGATATCCATCCTGTGAGGTCTATAGCATCACTCTTGAGTGTATCCGGGCGCTAATGTCTTAAGGACAGCGTGTTGAACACGTGACTCACTCTATTTTCCAAAGTTTTGCTGTTGCGGAGATACGGGGAGCTTGTTCGTTTCGTCAAAGCAATCACTTCCATTATAAAGGAGCTAAGTATCAATAACTTTTGCTTATTTGATTTTTCTTTGTTTTTGATTACTGCACCCAACAATCTTAAGACATTAACATTTGTAATAATCGAAAACGATTGATTGGTTTGTGAATCATGGATGTTAATTGTGGAGTGAAAAAACAAAAACGAATTTCTGGTCAGCTGTATAGTTTCAATTTTATCTTTTAATCTAGAAGGAATTTCGATAAACCCTTTGACACAACGTAGTAGACATCCTGATAGTTACCCTAGTAAAAGTTCAGAATTTTTGGAGTTGTAAAAGTATTTTTTTGATATTTTACAAAACAGAAAAACTTTCTGAAAAATTCTGACGAGCAGAAAATTGTTGTTAACTAAATTAATTTTTGTGGGGTAACCATGAGTTTTTTGAAACGCTGATTCAAACGAAGTTTGGATATATAGATATTATCTTCAAAACTCATATTTTACTTTCTGATTTGGAATTGTGATTTGTGAATAAAGGTGTCATCTCCGAGGGACATGGCTAATAGCCGCATGTGGTTGGAAACAAATCTTCCAAAGATGGCAAAGGTGAGAACATCGAACGCAACTCTAAGCATGGTCTTCATGATAAAGGTATATTTCATAAACCTGAATCCGGAATTACTTTAGTTAAGGGTGAGTGTTATGTTTGTAAAATTTCTGGCCACGCGGTAGTAAATTGTAGACAACATAAAAACCTTAATAAGTAGAAAGTTAATGCTAATTTAGTTGAAACAAACTAGAACGAGTTTGGTGGCATGATGTCGGAAGTTATTTTAATAACCAATGTGAGAGACCAGTAGGTGGACTCTGGAGCCACCAAGAATGTTTGTTGAAACAGAGACCTGTTCACCTCCTATCATAGGATAGGGGATGTCGAGAAACTCTTATTGAGTAACTCATATGCAATAGAGGTTGCATAAAAGGAAAAGGTCGAGCAGAAGCTCATATCTGTAATATTCTCACATTGAATGAAGTTTTCATGTTCCGAGCATATGCGAAAATCTTGTATCTTGTTCTGTTGTAGATGGAAAAATATTTAAGATCTTAATTGAATCTGGAAAACTTGTTGTAACTAGGCAGTGATTTTTTAAGCAAGAGTTATAGGACTTTGGGTCTATATAAGCTTAACGGAAAAACTGATGTGAACGTAGTTGATTCTTGTGATATCTTTGTGTGATTGATTGTTTTACGTGGTAGACTTGGAACCGTAAACTTATAAGTCAATGCTTAACTGGCTAGCATAGGCTTCGTACCCAAATTTAGTTTGGATTTTGAACACAAAAGTGAAATCTGTGAAGAATCAAAATATGCTATAAAATCTTTTAGCACAAATGTTCAGAGTAATTCTAAGCCTTTAGAATTAATTCAGTTAGGCCTAGTTGACATGAGTTCAACCCAAAACCACTGTGGTAAAAGATGGTTATAACTTCCGTAGATGATTGTACGAGGTACTATCTTGTATACTTGCTTAGGATAAGGATGACGCCTTAGAAGCCTTAAGATGTATAAACTTGAAGTTGGAAACCAATTAGAAGCCTTGAACATAACAACCGTATCCTTAAGGAGATGATAATTTCCATGTTGATTAGTTCAGGATTACCTGCGGCCTTGTGGGGGGAGGCAGTCCTCTTAACTAGTATATCCTGAATAAAGTACCCTTTTAAGAATCAGATGAAACTCCATATGGTTTATGGAACGGTAGATGACCTTCTTATGAATGTGTCAAAGTGTGGGGGCGTTTGACTAAGATTGTAATTCCTCTTCCTAAAAGAACTAGATTGAAACCAAAAATGTTGATTGTGTTTTCGTATAGGGTATATTGAGTATACTTCTACAAATAGATTTTTGGTTGTGTGTTCTGATTTTTTCTGACATTGGTGTGAATATTATTACGGAATCTAGGGATGCTGAGTTCTTTGAACATGTTTATTCTAAACCTGTACCTCATTAGAGATGTGTTGTTGATCCCCTAGATTTATTCAAATAGTCAGAACTTATTTTAAAGGAAGATGAAGTTGATGTTGAGCCTAAGAGAAGTAAAATAATTAGACTTGAGACTTCTTATGAAACCGACTTCATAACATGCCTAGCTTAGTCTGAGCCACAGACTTGTAAAGAAGCCTTAATATCTACTGAAACCCCATTCTGGTAAGAAGCTTCATTTAGTGAAATGGACTCAGTCCGTTGGAACCAGACTTGGGAGCTTGCTAGTTTACCTCCAGGTTGTAAGACCATGGGATGTAAATGAGTCTTTAAGAGGAAACGATAGGTAGATGAAACTGTGGAAAAATATTAAGCTAAGTTGGTAGCTAAAGGCTATAAACTAAAAGAAGGTGTAGATTTCCTTGATTCTAATTCAATTGTGACGGAAATTACTTCCGTTGAGATACTAATTGTTATTGCTGCCATAAAGAACGTAGAGATACATCAGATGGATGTTAAGACAGCTTTTTCTAAAACCGTGAATTAGGTAAAGAAATTTACATAGATCAACCTGAAGACTTTGTAGTGAAAGGTTGTGAATACAAAGTTTGTAATTTGAAAAATCTTTGTATGGTTTTCAAATAAGCACGTAAACAGTGACATGGAAAATTTAATCATGTGATAATGGATAGTGGATTTAAATTAATGAATCTGACAAGTATGTCTACAAGTAACTTGTTAAGGATGTCTGTGTAATTGTATGCTTGTATGTTGATGATATGCTTGATACAAACATAGATGTGATCAATTCCACTAAAAACATGCACTGAATGAGAACATTGACTTGAAAGACTTGGGCCCTTTTGATGTAATCTTAGGGATGAGGATTAGAAGATAATCAAACATTTATAAGTCTTAGTCGTTCTCATTATGTTGAGTTGTGCTTAAGAGATACAATCAGTCTGATTGTAAACCTGCTTGTACTTCGTACGATTATTCTTGTAGTCTCAAGAAAAAAGGGTAGTGGAGTATCTTAACTTGAATACTCAAAAGTTATAGGATGTCTGATGAATTTAATGAACTGTAAGAGTCCAGACATTGCCTATATTGTGAGTAAGTTAAGTGGATATAATTGTAGTCCAGAGCAAGAGAATTCAGATGCACTGAGTAGAGTATTATGGTACCTAAAATACTCTTTTGATTTATGAAAGGTATCTTGTTGTCCTTGGGACTTTATGATGCAAACTGGATAGTTGACTCAGAGGAGTCTAAGTCTACGAGTGGATATGGTTTCACTCTAACATGTGGGTTTGTTGTTGGAAGATTTCCAAACAAACATATCGCTCAATTCATTATGGAATCTGAGAGTATTGCGTTAGATAAAGCATGAGAGGGGGCCGAGTGCCTAAGATGATTTTTAGAAGACATTCCTCTTTGGCATAGGCCTGTGCCAGCTATATCTATACATTGTGTTAGCCAAGCTATAATAGTTAAAGCTAAGAAATAACTAATCTCAATCGGCGTTATTTCCATTGATTGGATAAAGTCCAAGGAGAATATCGCGCAATCTTTGACGAAAGGTTTGTACAAAGAGATAGTTAAAAATGCATCGAGGGGGTTGGGGCTTAAGCTCATATATTAAACTTGCCATGAAGGATACTCAACCTTGCTGACTGGAGATCCCATGATCAAGGTTTCGAATGAGACAACTAATTTGTGGTGGGTAAAGGTAAACACTATCAGAGATTTTCATTCTCTGTCCCTTCCCTATGGTGTAGACGTGATAGTGTGACTGCATGTGGAGGATGACTTTTTAATAAGTCTTAATGAGTTCTATAGTTTCAATTTAAGATTGAAGTGGGGTGTAGCAGTAACACTCTTTATGGAAACTCACCTATCTGAATGAGGAAGTGGGTCGCTTCCTGTGAGAATATGAGCTGATTCTCTAGAGCATTCTGAGAAACAGGATACGTCCAGGGCCAAAACGGACAAAACGGCACGAGCTTGGAAGCAATCTTGGAGATATCACCCGTGGTTGTTATCACGAATTACATCAAATGTTAGCAGTTCAAGACATAGTTCACTGTCTCTAACAAGTAATTCTGGTAATATCTCACTAAGCAAAGGTTCAAGACCTCATGGACACCTCTGTCTAAAATGGTATTTCCTGCGTTTTTTATGTGATTTTCATTTTGATGGTTTTGGTATTACTGGAACTTAGGACCTAAAGGTCACTAAGGGTTCACTAGTTCATGCTTTTTCACTTTGGTGAAAGATACCTATAGTCTCACCATGTGAGAATTAAAGATGAAAGCTCTCAATACTATTATGATTTATGCAATCCATAGTATGATCCTGGGGTCAACACACTTTTGTGTGAGGGAGAGGACGTAGAAATGACTAGTATGATTTCAACACTTGCACGATCAGTCTGTTTGGATCGTGAGGTTGGGATGTTTATTTACCAAGATCTATCTGTGTTTTCATGTTTTATTGAGTTTTCATTCATGTGGGGGATTGTTGGAAAACGATTAATAAAAAAATATTTTTTTAAAGTTTTAATAAAAAATTATAATTTATTGTTTTATTTTGTGAATGAAACTTTTTAGTCCCACATCGTCGAGTTTCCAATTTTTAGTAGTTTTAAGAAACTATATAAAGCTTTTAGTCCCACATCGGGGAGTTTTTCTTCTTAAGTTGTATTTGTCAATTATATAAAGAAATTCACTACTTTTGTAAAATCAATGGGAAAGGGGTTGCTCTATATTTTAGAGGGACCCCTAAGGGAAAATATTTTATAGCGGTTTTTAAGCATTTGCGATTTTCCTTAACGGTTTTTTCGGAGTTGCCAAGCTCAAGTTGAGCATCTACTACATATGCTAGTAGTAGGTGTATTAGGGTGTTTTATCCTGGAGATATCCGTCCTGTGAGGGCTATAGCATCACTCTTGAGTGTAGCCGGGCGCTAATGTCTTAAGGACAGCGTGTTGAACACGTGACTCACTCTATTTTCCAAAGTTTTGCTGTTGCGGAGATACGGGGAGCTTGTTCGTTTCGTCAAAGCAATCACTTCCATTATAAAGGAGCTAAGTATTAATAACTTTTGCTTATTTGATTTTTCTTTGTTTTTGATTATTGCACCCAACAGTTTTGTTGTATCTTTTAAGTGCTTTCTCAGCACTTCATTGTTTGAATGAATTTTGCTTTTTCCAAAAAAAATCAGCAAATACAAGTAGGGGAGTGGTACATGGAACAACTACCTTATATAGAAACTGATATGCCAAAAAAAGGAAACCAAAATATAACCGTTAAGAGTTGCTAAAAATCAACAACAATAGAACTGAGAATAGAAGTTGATTTCTTCTTTGCTATGGGAATTTCTTTTCCACAAAATCACATTCAGAATCTTGTGACTTGTATGAGTCAGAAGAAAGTGCGGCAACATCACTAGACTCAAGGTCGACGGTCGGCAGCTAGCAACCCTGAGGGTCCTATCTTTCAGTATGTGTTCCAGTCCATCTTGTTCTCATCTTGTTTTCAGTACTTGGCATTTAACACGTCAAACCACTCTTTGACGGCAGTGATTGATGTTGAGGGAATATAGTTGATTTGGTGGAACACATTACGTGTGAAGTCCTTCAATAAAAACCGTGAAGCAGGATTAAATAAAAACCGCACTCTCACACTAATTCTCTTAAATGGGACCCATGTTTTCCGCAGACCTATGGAGCCCACCACACATGCGTGTGTGCGGTTTCTAAGTAGTTTGAAACCACATTGCGTTTAGAACCACCGGGGTTGAAGATGTGCCAAATTAAAAAAAAATTCAAAATTGAAAAATATTCTCACAAGTTAGGGGATATTTATATGATTATATAAAGTAGGATTTTGGTTAAGGGGATTTTTTTTAGATGAAATGGCAGTACTGTCTTTACTCTAAAAAAATATCGTCAAAATTAGATTTTAGACAGTCACAGTCGGCACTGGTACACGTTGGAAGGCGATACCGATTGGGTTTGTCGGTATTGATTTATTGTTGGAACCAATACCAACCATGTTAGTCGTCATAACTTATAGGTTCAACGCAATACCGACGGGAATGAAACCAATACCGATTGTTTTTTTGTTTTTGATTAGAGACATGGCTTGATTATCCTATTCGTCTAAGTACATATTCGGAATCATGCATCTATATGGGAACGGACTAAACAAATTACTTGTAGATTTAAGATTACTAACCCTTATGTCGATCTTCTCTTACAAAAATGCTACAGATGGGATGCTCCCATTAATATCTTCCTGGCTAACCAATTTTCAAATCGTACTTCGCAAAATAGTAGAGATTAATCAGATTCTGGATCTGCACCAGAATACAAGCGATCATTTGTAGCGTTAGGGGAGACACTTGGGTCGTTTCAACATTCAAGTATCATAATCAAATCAAACAAGAGTGTGGGTGATAAGGTAAGTACCTACGGTTGAAAGCTCAAATCAAAATGTGAAGTTCAATCTTGACATACCTTGGGGATACCGAAGGATAATTTAGGCATCACTAAATTACTGCATAGATAAGGGGTCCTTCAAATTACTGCATAATGTTTTTTTTCTTTTTGAGTATCCCCCAATTTATGAGAGTATCCATCCCAACTAAGCAAAATGTTGTCGGGACGAAGACTCCCGATGACCCAAGAAATTCGTTCTTTTTCCATGGTAATCCCCTCTACATTGATGGGTTCGTACAGGTGAAAGTGCAAGAGAGGCAGCATTTCTTCGTCTCCAAATCGGAAAATCACATGCTACAACTAGGTTAGCCCCCCTTTGGTTCTACCATGGTCTCTGACCAATTCCCTGAAAACAGAATGAAGTACAGGTATATATATCAAATCTAGCGAAATCCCCCAAAATCTGTATTGTATTCTAAAACAATAAATATATAAACATAACGGTTTTCTAGATTAAACTAAAACCCTAAAACTTTCGTGAGAGATAGAGAGGTCAAAAACTATTTCAGAATAGAAATCCTAGCAAAAATTACTTTTTTTATCTTCGGTTGGCAGGTTAAATACGACAGAAAAACTCTTATTTTGTTGCCCCTCTAAGCCCGTTGCCACACAACCTATTTAATTAAACTCCTATTTTAAATTGTGAATCGAATCATAACTCGTTTTTTATTTTAAAGAATCGAACCGTATGTTGAATCGTGAATGATAGATTCATGGTTAATTCGATAATTATTTGTTATAATAACCTTTGGCATAAATTAATAACATTTGATGTCTAGATTGTAATAAATAAAAAATATTGTTGAATAAGTTGGTTCATAATATCAAGCCAGTTTGGATGAAACCTTACAAAAAAAATATCTACTAATTACAGCAGTCTATAACACATATTAAGCTAGTAAGTCGGAGGAAGTAAGCCGGTTCTGAGTGATAAATCTAAGATGGATGTGAGAGTCAAAGTATCTTGTCGACAAGAGAGAAAATTATTAAGTTAGACCATGCATTTCTAATCTAGTCTACAAGAGAGAAAATTATTTAGTTCAGTGGGTTCAAGGTTCTATTTGCCAAGATCCCAAACCACAAGAACTACCCGAAATTGAGGAAAACCTCAACTAACAAAGTGTAGTTATTTCCTATTAACTACAATACATACCGTAGTTATAGCGTAGATTCTGAAGCATAATGCCTCTAAGGCCGAGTCTAATGGAGGAGGGAAAAGGTGAGTTGAACAGTTGTGCCACGTAGGTCAGAGGGAAGGCCTGAGCGTTATGGTGAGGAAGGGAAAATATAGATGAATCCTCGCCCAAAAATATTTTTATTTATATAAAATACTATAGTTGAGCTCTAAATCTAATTTTAATACTCTTTATATTCCACTTTATATGATGTTTTGGGAGTTTTCAGGCAGATTAAAAAATGGAGAGAGATATGAAGAAAATTCTATCTATGCCTTGAGAAAAGTCTTCAAACATTAATTGCTATTACTGTATTTAAAAATATACTTATAGTTCCATGACAAAATGTTATGGTATTGTTGGTAGTTTTGTAGAAAAAATACGAAAACTATCACGTAATATAGAACAAAACAATAACCCTAGACATTTATGTAAAGTGGAACGAAGGGAGTATATTCTATTAGATTTTCTTTATAAAAAAAATAATGCTTTTCACCTTTCTTGGCGAGGATTTTTCCCTCGCTCCTGTCCAAATTCCCCCAGCGTTCTCTTCATGGCTAGTCATATATGTCATTGGAAGACAAATTCTTTCTGGTGGATCCCTTTGTTGAGCACAAGAAGCTCAGAGGATTTTATCCACATTTTTAGATGAACATGGTTTAGACTCATTTTACTAGTCATGAGCGTGTTTAGGAAGCCGAGAAAGAGGCATGTATCGTAAATGAGGCTTATGCCTAATTCTTATGTTTTTACTGGACTTTTAAATAAGCTTGTAGTGATCAGAAAGATATGGGTATTTGCTTATAGACTTTGAGTCTCTTTCAGTTTGGGAGACCGAGAATGAGGATAATGACATCTTTTGTCTATATAGGACTGTCTCAGTGAGATTTTACCAATGTATTTCGTGTGGATGTATTAGGTATCAATCCATGATTATCTTCATATTATGGGGGTAAACAAGACCAG
Source organism: Papaver somniferum (assembly GCF_003573695.1). NCBI lineage: Eukaryota > Viridiplantae > Streptophyta > Magnoliopsida > Ranunculales > Papaveraceae > Papaver > Papaver somniferum. The sequence goes on from NC_039365.1 coordinate 167,683,011, forward strand.
TGTATCTCGAAAGGATGTTCTAGGAGTCTCTTGCATCGTACTGCCGCGCCATATGATATAAGATGCCAAAATGTTGAAATACCTCAAAATTAGATATTTTAGCAACAAAGTGGTAGACCACCAATGCTGCAACTAATTGCGTCTTCGTACGTACCTTTTTTTGTACCTTGAAGGGATTAAGCACGAATGGTAGTTCATAAGCATCAGGATAGCAACTAAATCCAACTCGTGTTGGAAGGCCAAAGCCAAGTAAAACCTAGTATGTAAATGCCAAAGGGTCTATCACAAGATATGCACCAGATTATACGTGACTGACACTTCCTCGGGTAAAAAATACGGTATAATGATGCTTTCCCGTCATATATACTTTACCAGCTAAGCTTTATATCTTATTAGTGCATTTCCTCTTAGTGTATCTTCAACCAACACCCCTTATCTATATATATGTCTGATTTAGATCCTATATTTAGAAAAAGGGGAGAGGATAAACATGTACCGAGTACACCTGATTTCACCACAATGAGTTTCAAATTTTTTACCATAGTGGTGCCTAACCAGTTTGTCATGATGCCCAACTTGAGTATTGCACTACAATGGTGCAATATCGCTCTTGGAAAGCTTCCCACTTGCGGGATGCATCATTTTGGTGTAGTATCGCACTTAGCCAGCCTCTTACTAACATGATGCGCCATTGTGGTGCAGTATCGCACTTAGGCAGCCTCCCACTGGCATGGTGCAGCATTGTGGTGCAATATCGCACTTAGGCAGCCTCCCACTGACATGATTCACCATTATGTGGTGCAAGTTCTGTTCTGGGATAACATGCCCTCAACGTGTAACACAAGATTTGAGATTAAGCTTCATCTAATTGAATGACACATCTTTGAGCGTGTCATGCGAAAAATGCGAGTGTACATAAGTACTTCATGATGGAGGATGAGTTATTATCCTCCTTATATAATAAAGGCCCAACAATTAGTTCTTAAAAAAAAGAAAAAAAAAAACTAGTTGTTAAGTTGAAGTATGACACGAGGGTAAGCAAAAAATAACTTACAAGCATGCTAGAATCGGTTGATATGTAAGGATATATAAAGACCAATTGTGACTTTGTAGTTTCTGGCAAAGTGAATATCGTTTACCCACAGCATATATTCATGTCCATATCCGCCAATTTTAGCTTAAGAAACTGCTAGAAAACAATTGCCAGGAAACCTAGGTCTTTAGATGATTATTCTAACGACAACGAGGACACAACGTGTCGGAATTGAGATTCTAGTTTGCAGAGAGTCCTTTATTATAATGATGAACAAGACAAGGTGGATACAATCACAGATATTTTGTACATGATATTTTGTACAAATTTATGTGAATTTAGTTTTTGTTCTCCCTTGTTTTGGTTTTTCACTTGTTCATTTGAGATTTGTACTCGCAATGGACGATTCTAAGTATCAAATAAAAAATTGCCACTTGCATATAGACAGATGAAATGTAACTTGATTTGGTTTATTATGCAGTTTATCAGACTTGTTATGTTTTTCTTGGTTATATTTTTTCGAAGATACATCTCTCATCAATAAAATCTTCGATTGTTGGAAAGGCTATACCATCACCCTCAATCATTAAGAAGAGATCTCTTTCCTGTACAGGCCTCCGTGACACTTTTATCAGACTTGCTCGTGATAGAAGGGCTCAGGAATTCCTCTTGATAGTTTTATCACATCTTCACAACTCGTTTGTGGATCCTTACATACTGCCATTATTAGAAGACTACTCATGGGGTAACGATGGAGAACAAATGCTTCATATGTTATTGAAGAATTACAATTGGTTTGGTTATCTTTGTATGATTGGTCTTAGGATCTCTCTAGGACTTATCGCGTTGTGCTCTTTTCCTTCGTCAAGGTTTTATCCCTTTGGTTATGGGTTTTCCTTGTCAAGATATGGAGGCAACATATGCGTGTCCAACACCTTTCGGTGGATTTATCATTTACCTCCATTTGTTTGTCTCTTATTTTCATGTAATTCATTTAATTTCTGTCTTTTATTTTCATGTAATTCTTACCTTCGATTGTAATGCTGGCTCCTTTGAGTCCTAATTCTTAATGAAATACCTAATTTACAAAAAAAGAAAAAAAAAGGTTGTTTAATGTTTGGGCAACACTCTTTCTAACTAGGTAGCCTAATTTAGAGCTGTCAAACGGGCAAGCTAGGGTCAACCCGTCCCTAGCTTGACAAGCCATGGACGGGTTAGGGTCATCCCTAGCCCTAGTAATATTCATGTACAAGCCAAAAACCCCAACCCTAGCCCTAGACGGGTTGGCTCTAACGGGTTGCGGGTTGACTTGTTAAATGAGGTGGTTGAAACTAAAATCACTTAAATGTATAAAAAATTTAATGGGCAGAGGGATCACTACTCCGTAATCCTAAATCAAATGAAATTTGGATTGTATTAAATCATTTAAGGAAATATGAACTTTGATTTCTAACACAACACCCTAAAATTCTTAAATTAGTAACTTAAAATTCCTAAATTAGTAACTCACATGAAATTGACGGGTTGACAGGTAACCCGCAGGTGGACCCTAACCCGGCTTGTTTTTACTAGGGCTAGATATGACAATCTTAACCGGCTTGTTTAGACAACAAGCCAAGCCGAGCCGGATTAAAACAAGCCAAACTAGGTCCAACCCACGGGCCGGGTTAGAAATTGACAGCTCTAGCCTAATTGATTAGGAAGGATGTTTCGAAGGAGTTATTAAAATTTCACGACCCAAATATTGTATATCAGGACACTTTCTTTTTCTCAAACGCAAAAAAGGGCCAATTTTACTAAAAGAGGAGACACACATTTCTCTAAATAGATAAAATTTAATGATCCCAAATAATTTATTTAAATTAATAATTTCTCGATAGAATTTGATGATCCTAAATAAGCTGGCACAAGATAAAAATTAACGGAGTTATATTATTATCTCTCTAAATTAATTTAAAACATTGGTCTCAAAACTATTAATTTAAAGAGTTTATGTGGCAGAGGTAGTTCATTATGCTTGTCAATTACACGCCAGCTTGATCCACCGACCTAAAATCGGGCACCTGGCTCAGTGTACTGGCCCTTGTTGGTCTAAATTAAACGGCTTAAGTTTGAATTATGCCCGCGCAGTCCCAAACATAGTCGGTCAAATACACAAATTGGATCTTCGAACGAAAACAAAGATGATAAGTGAACCCTAAATTGGATGGATAGATATGCATCACAACCCTTATAAATAGTGTAGCTTTCTTCTGCTGCCTCTTATTTGTGCCTCCATCCCTCTGTGTTGAAAATGAAAAGCAGAAACCAACCAAACCCTAACTCACAAAACAAACACAGTAGATCGCAGCAACAACAAAATCATGGCAAACGAGATTCAATAACAGCATCACCGTCGACAAAATACATATACACTATGATTTTTCCTCTCCAAGCTGTCAAATCTCATTTGAATTGTAGGCAACCATAGCATAGCATCGGTCTCCGGTCTCTGGTCTAGGGTGTTCTTGATTCTAAATCCTGTTCCTTGCAAAGATCAAGATTTAAATATTGTGAACAATTAGAAAAGTGACAGAAGAAACTGATGCAGAACCATGACAGTCGACAATAGTAAAGTTTTACCTGTTGAATCCTTGTATGATTTTACTAATCTCATTCTGGTAATCTTTTTGTTGGTACATGAGTAATGGAAAAATTAATTGGAAATTCCACAGCTAAATGATTTTGGTGTAATGTTAAGAAGATCAGTGTATGATGCAAAATTCATTAGGAATATATATTTTCTGTTTATTTTTATTTATTTTTGTTTTTAGATTGATGAAAATAGAAATCAAGATCCTTTTAGGAAGCAAATTTCTAGTTTCCATATTCACGATGTAGTAGTAGAGAAACACCTCTATAAATATCCGAGTATCAAAGAGTGATGCAAACTCTGTGCGAAATACAGACAAGGGAGGAGGGTAGAGAATCGATAAAAGGCACGATTGTAATGCAAGGTTATGAGATGGATGTCCTCAATGTTAGGCAGCAGCAGTTAATAGAAGCAATGAGTAGGAAGATGAAGCTTGCTGGAAAGAGTTTGATACCCCCATTATAGTTTGCAGAGCCAGAAGAGTTGCCAAGCCGGAGTCAGGGGACAAAAAGCTTGCCCCACAAAACTGGTTCCAGATAGAACTCGTGCTCAAACCACAGATAAAAATGTTTCTTTAGCTGTTGGGAAAAGGCCTCAATCAGATGTGCGAAAAACAATGTCACCTAGGCCACATCCATCAATGTCTGGTCGTCAAAAACCATTACTTAAGTCACAGCCATCTAGGTCGCATCCACATGTTCAAGAACCTGACAGATCTAGACTGATGCCCAAACAGCCAACACCTTGTTCGACAGCCCCTAAGGTGAAAACTCCCAAGCAACTTACATCCCGTCCTCCTGCACAAAAGGACCGTGGAAGGAAGAGGTCTATGACTCCGGATCGGGTCGATTAACCATAAAGGATCAGAAATATATTTGGTTACAACCCTAGCAAATACGGTGACTATAGAGATGACAGTAGCATGGAGGTGAGTTTTAAGGAAATTATGCGGGAAGAAAGGCGCAGTTCAAGAATTGCACACGAGGATGAGTGAGAACGTATACTCATCGAAAGAGCCGAGAAAGAAGAGGTCAGGCCCGGTTTTGAGGCCCTTCAAGTTGTGTTGCTGCACAAGCCACAAGGTGAAATTTATTTTTTTCTAAGCTACATTGGACTTGTATTTTTGAGGCCCAATATTAATCGAAAATTTCAAAATAACACACTAAATTACAATTTGGTGTACTTCAAATATTTCACAAAATTGGTTAAAAAGACCAAAATCAATAATTTCTGGGTAAAAAAGACATCTAGATTTTGATACTGTTTAAATGGATAAAAATGTAAAAATAGTCAGGATGTAAACAGTTTCATCCTACCCATTTTCAAATACTTTTTCTTATTTTTAATTTACATCAGGATGGATCCAGTTTCATCCTCGCTATTTTTTAAGTTTAAGCCAGGATGAATCCAATTTCATCCTTGTTATTTTTAAACCATGTTTTAAAAATATTTGAACAAATGACCCATTTTCCATTTTTCTGTTTCTTCTTTTTCTTTTGGTTTAATCTCATGTATTCTAGTCAGTTTTTGCCATGGTTTTGGATTGAAATGATAATTCTATGTGTAGCTTAATTGGTCTTGGAATTTCACGTCCACAACATAGTCATATTTGATATTTATAGTGAGTTTTGGTAATAAAATTATGTCAGAATTTATTTTTATTGCCCAAATCATCTCCCAATCATACAACGCATGATCATAGCTCGTAGGTGGATTATAGTATACCAAAATTAGTAGGTATACTAATTAAATCCTCCATATGATCATGAGCATCACTAATTGAAATTAGAAGACATTGTTCATTTAGTGGTGCTAACAGAAATTATGTTCATTTGGTTTAGCTATTTAAGAACTGTCCAACTCCCAACAGTGGTTCTTAATCCAGCTATTAAATAGTAGTTCAAGGAGAAACCAAGTTGCATAATAAAATTTAACTTTCAATTTATCTTTTTCGAGTTTTTGAAGCTCCAATTCTATGAAAATTATTGATTTAAAGTTTAATTAAATGAGAATTTTAAGAATTCCATTCTCCTATCACCACTCTGTTGGATATTTGCAAGATTGTTTGCCGCTATCAGGGGGTCTGGGGAGACGTAGCCTTTTTCTGGTTTTACTTTGGAAAACCTAGAAGTTTCCATTCAAATTTGAACAAACACGTCTCTTCCCATAAGCCACCATTGATGGCTTTTGGAAGCGTCTATTGGTGATGAAAAGGCATTACTAACAGGCATGAATATCCCTATAAATAGTGAAGGCATTCTCTCATTCTTATCAATCAATTCAACTTGTTTTCTCTCTTTCTAAAGCATCATCAGAAACCTTTCTCGTGTGTTCTTGATTGGGTCAAGGGGTACAAACCTTGAATCCAATTTCTCTGTTGTAGGGCTTTCATTGTATCCTGAAGGCATTATTTCGCATACCTGTTATAATCGCCAATTGATATTGGGAGGTAGAAATAATCGTCTAAAAGAAATCTTTTCGAGCCTTGAAAATTAAAAGTACAACAATTCTTTGTGTTTATTTCATCCTCTATTTGAACCTATTTTCCAACATACTCCACTCATCATCGTTCAATTCCATTTAAACCATATATTTAAGGAGAGGGAAATCAATTTAGACAGCGGTGGGTCCCGAATGAACAACCATGAACAAGTAATTTTAAGATATGTGGAGTTAAGTGGTGAACACAGTTAAGGTACAGACAGGCTTATCGATTTCAATCGAAACCATGGCAAAAACTGTTTCTTTGTGTTTTGCTCCACTTTTTCTTGGTCTTATTCTCATTTCGAGTATTTTGATGACTTCTCAGTAAGTTCTACTTTTTTTTTCCCCTTTCTGTTGGCCCTTTTGTTATTGTAGTGTAATTAATTACCCGTTTGTTATTGTTGTTGTAGATATAGAGGTGTGAATGGCTTCACCATATGTTTTGACGATGATCTTAAGTGGTGGACAAATTGTGAAGAGTATTGCAGAAGCAGCTATGCTCCTTTAACATTTTTGACTTCCCATATCCATAATGTATTTAGCTTTTCTCCAACCAAATGCGCATGTTGCTACGACGATGGTAATAATCCTTAATTAATTAAAGTCGTATTGTCTGCTTACCACTACTAGCAACAGTTTCCACTATTATCGTCGGACGGCCGCGATCACTCCCAGGTCAAAATTGACACCTGCTATTGTTTTTGTTTTTCCCTTAATTAGCATCACTCTTGATCGATGCCATGTAATTTATCTTTTCGGTTGGTTTGGCTTTGGATTGAAGTAATATTACTGATGTGTGATTTTTGTTTAACCATGGCAGTAGTACTGTATGTCATTGTTCAACCGTAACAGGTTTTGTTTCCAAATTTCACCATGCACTATTCTAAAAACAGCTACAGACTAATTAAAAGAAGAAACCCCTAAAGTTTGGCCCTAGCTCCCTCGTCTCAGAATGTGTTGGAAGTTAAATCAAGATACGATGATTTGGTTCGTGGATCAACATATGATGTTGATCCAGTCCGAATGGATCAACTGCTGCAGTTGACGCAGTCAAGTTGGATCAACATACGTTGTTGACACACTGTGCGATATTTGGAAGTTCGAGTTAACTAGAAGAGCAAGTTGTGTCGGTTGCTTATTTTAGAGTTTTACTATATTTAGAGTTTCTTTGAGTTTCTAGAAATGTGTTTTATTTAGAGTTTGATTTTATTAGGAAAGTACTTTGAGTGATTGTCAAGTTTATGAGACTATAAGTAGGCTGTTAAGCCATGAAAGAATGTACACCAAACTGGTTATCAATGTAATCATTTTATTGCTTTAGTTTGTGCTCTCATCTCTCTTGCTCGATCCTACATTTGGTATAAGATCTAGGTCAGAGGAAGGGAGAGGAGAAGGAGAAAAGAGTTCGAAAAGATTCATAAGTTTTTTCGATGTTGACGTGTTGTTGTGTTGCTGTTTTTGAAGGTTCGAGAGTTACAGATGAATTTGATTGTTAGGTTGTGGGTGAACAAAAGCCGAAAGGGAGTTATGTAAAGTTCTGCTGCTGTTTTTCGTGAAACAAACAAGAAAGTTTTTTGGTGTTACAATGTTTTGTTGCCTAGGGTTATGACCCGAGTTCAAAGATTAATGGTCGTAAATTAACGACTGTTTTGGGAGAGTTTATGAACGTGATGGTTCTCAGTTTGCAAGCTAAAAAAAAGAGAGAAGTGCAGCAGATGAACGTGTAAGTCGCTGCCCTAGATTTCATGTGTGTGTTGGATTAAAGGCCAAGGTACACGGTGTGGATGATTTACTCAGAGTTTGAGCTCTGTGTTTCCTAAACAGAGTTGATGGAGATTTTGTTGCTATTATATGAGGAGAAGTTGCTGTTGGAATCAATTGAGTTGTGATGCAGGAAGGTGTAGCTCGAGTTAGGTTTAGCTGTTAATGGTTGTACATGAGCAGACAGAGGTGGCTTATTGAGTTTGATTGGACCGAGTAAACTAAAGATGGAATCTGCTCTTGAAGATTGGAGTGATTGTTTACAGTTGGTTTGAGATGGCGATGTTATTTCTCATGGTTCGAGTGATGCTTACAAAGGGTTTAGAGAGAATTCTGAAATCAAGAGGGACATGAATCTGTAGCTCGGATACGGTAAAGTTTCTTGAGAAGATGGGTGCTTCCATGAAAGTACAGAAAAGAATATTTGAGTTGGTTTTGTTATGGGCGAGAAGAACAGAAAAAAACAAGATGGCAGTGTTGCTGCTACCAAGAGAAGACAAAATTTATTGTTGTAGTTTGATCGTATGGTCGTCTTAGTCACGTGAGTTCCATTATTCAGAATACCACTACTCCTAGGTATAAAGACCCAGGGTCCCCTACCATTTCTTGCACAATAGGTAAATGCCGTGTTGAGAAAGCTTTGCTTGACTTAGGAGATGAAACCTACCCAGATAACACTTCAGTTAGCTGATAGGTCCGTTAAATTTCCACGTGGTGTAATCGAGGATGTTCTTATAGAGATCGACAAGTTTATATATCCAGTGGATTTTGTTATCCTAGATACCCAACTTGTCCCCGACCCAGAGAAACAAATACCAATGATTTTAGGTCAACCATTTTTAGCTACATCCAATGCGATCATTAACTGTCGAAATGGTATTATGAATTTGTCTTTTGGTAATATGACTATTGAGCTGAACATTTTTAATATTAGTAAGCTACCCTCTGAACTAGATGACTCGAACATAGAAGAGGTGAACATGATAGGAACATTAGTCGAGGAGTCATTACCAAACACTTTGTTAGAAGATCCATTAGAGAAATGTCTATCTCACTTTGGGATTGATTTTGATGATGATAATGTGATTAATGAGGTGAATGCTTCGTTAGACTCAACCTCTTTGGTAGACACTAATAATGGATGGAAACCTAAGTTCGAACCACTACCAGTTTCTAAGTATACCCTAGTTCCTTCGTTAGAAGAGCCTCCTAAGTTGGACCTAAACCCATTGTCATATACCCTAAAATATGTGTTTTTAGGCCCGTCTGAGACTTTACCTGTGATTGTAGCATCCTACTTGGATAGTGATCAGGAAAGTAGGCTAGTAACTGTCCTTCAGAATAACAAGGAAGCTTTAGGATGGACCATAGCAGACATAAAGGGTATAAGTCCTACTGATTGTATGCATCATATCTATTTAGAAAGTGACACTAAACCTTCTAGGGAGATGCAACGTCGACTAAACCCTAATATGAAAGAAGTACTTCGAACCGGGGTTCTTAAGCTATTAGATGCAGGCATTATCTACCCTATTTCAGACAGTTAATGGGTCAGCCCCATTCAGGTTGTTCCCAAGAAGTCCGGTGTTACTGTAGTCCAGAATGATAACAATGAGTTAATTCCAACCCGAGTGACCATGGGTTGGCGTGTCTGTATTGACTATAGGAAATTGAACAAGGTCACTAGGAAGGACCACTTTCCCCTTCCCTTCATCAACCAAATGCTAGAGAGATTAGATGGACGTAGCCATTTTTGCTTTTTAGATGGATACTGCGGTTATAATCAGGTTGTCATATCCCCAGAAGACCAAGAGAAAACCACTTTTACCTGTCCCTTTGGTACCTTTGTGTATAGATGCATGCCTTTCGGGCTATGTAATTCCCCTGCGACCTTTCAGCGTTGTATGCTGAGCATATTTTCTGACATGGTAGAATGGTTCTTAGGGGTCTTTATGGATGATTTTTCAGTGTTTAGTTCGTCCTTCGATGAGTGCTTGCATCATTTGTCATTAGTTTTGACTAGGTGTAAGGAAAATAATTTAGTGCTTAATTGGGAGAAATGTCACTTCATGGTTCGTTCAGGAATTGTTCCAGTGCATATCGTATCTTCGAAGGGTATAGAGGTAGACACAGCCAAAGTTGGCCTTATTAAAACTTTACAGGTCCCAAAAAACGTAAGAGATATTAGGTCATTCTTAGGGCATGCAGGTTTTTATCGTCGATTCATTAAGGATTTTATCTTGATTTCTAGACCTCTCTCCAATTTGCTTGCAAAAGATGTTAAGTTTGTCTTTGATGATGCTTGTTTAGAGGCCTCTGAGAAGCCTAAGACGTTACTTACTACCGCCCCCATAGTCCAGGCACCCAAATGTAACCTACCCCTTTTGATCATGTGTGATGCTTCATATTATGCTATTGGTGTTGTGCTAGGTCAGCGAGAAAACAAATTACTTCATGTGATTTACTATGCTAGCAAAACTCTGAATGATGTCCAGTTGAACTATACCACTACCGAGAAGGAACTTTTAGCCATTGTGTTTCCCTTAGACAAGTTTAGGCCCTATCTCGTAGGTTCTAAGATCGTAATATATACTGATCACGCTGATTTGAAATATCTTATGTCTAAAAAGGATACGAAACCTAGATTGATTAGGTGGATCCTTTTGTTGCAAGAGTTTTCTCCAGACATTAGAGACAAAAAGGGTGCCGAAAATGTAATAGCAGACCACTTTTCTAGGCTAGTTGTTGATTCCCCTGATGATTCCCTTCCTATAAGGGATGGCTTTCCTGATGAACAACTGTTCTTTGTTACCCAATTACCTTGGTATGCAAATATAGTGAATTATCTTGTTACTGTTCGAATGCCCCAACATTGGGGTAAACAAGATCGTTCTAGGTTTTTAGCCGAGGTGAAGCACTTCTTTTGGGATCATCCTTATTTGTTCAAGTATTGTCCAGACCAGATTATTAAGAGATGTATACCTGAGAGTGACCAGTCCAGTATTATTTCCTTTTGTCATGATCATGCTTGTGGGGGTCACTTTAGTGCTAAGAAGACTGCTGCTAAGATATTGCAGTGTGGATTCTATTGGCCTTCGTTGTTTAAAGACTCTCATAGTCACTCTGTTACTTGTGAGCGTTGCCAGAAATTAGGAACCATTTCACGTAGGAACATGATGCCCTTGAACCCTATTGTAGTTGTTGAGGTCTTTGATGTGTGGGGTATTGACTTTATGGGTCCGTTTCCTAATTATTTTGGTAACTTATACATCCTTGTCGCTGTAGACTATGTCTCTAAGTGGATTGAGGCGGTTGCGTGTAAAACCAATGATCATAGGGTTGTGGTTGAGTTCTTGAAAGATAATATACTTACACGTTTTGGTATACCGCGAGTTATAATTAGTAATTGAGGGTCTCACTTTTGTAATGGATCTTTTAGGCTTTTGATGAAGAAATATGGTATTACACATAAGGTAGCTACCCCGTATCATCCACAGACTAGTGGTCAAGTAGAGGTTTCCAATAGGGAGATAAAACGTATATTAGAGAAAACAGTTAATCCTAATCGGAAAGACTGGTCGTCTAGGCTTACTGATGCCTTATGGGCTTACCGTACTGCGTTTAAGACCCCCATTGGAATGTCACCTTATCGAATTGTGTATGGCAATGCATGTCACTTAACTGTTGAGTTAGAACATAGAGCATATTGGGCTGTTAAGCAGCTAAATTTTTCACTCGACAAGGCAGGAGCCCATAGGAAACTCCAGCTCAATGAGTTGAAATAAATTCGTAGAGATGCATATGATAGTGCTAAGGAGTATAAACAAAATGAAACTTGTGCATGATAAGAATATTTTAAGAAAGTCATTTTCTCCAGGTCAAAAAGTTCTTCTGTATGATACCCGCTTGCATCTTTTCCCTGGGAAGTTACATTCTCGGTGGACGGGTCCTTTTATTGTTCGCACTGTCTTTCCTCATGGAGTTGTTGAGATCGAGACACCAGATGGTAGTAGTTCTTCGAAGGTTAACGGTCAGAGATTGAAACCCTTTTTAGAGCCCTTTCCTACAGGTGATGTTGAGGAGGTCCATCTGGAGGACCCTGTTTACCCTTGATTGACATCGAGGTGATTGTATGTTGTATATTAGTTTTTGATTTCTCTCTTCACCCAGGTACTAACTTTCCGACTTCTCTATTTACTGATTCCTCATGTTACTTTACATTTTGGTATTGCTCTTTTATTAGAAACATTGAGTACAATGTTAGATTTAAGTTTGGGGGTGGGGAAGAAACTTTTTGTTAGCTTTTAGTTCCAATAAATAAACTCCAGAGCTTAGAAATTTATGCTTATTAAGGTTGGAACTAACCAATCTAAGTGGATGGGAACATCTTGGTTGTAGGAACCAATATGATTAGATGAAACATCTAAAGAGTCTATTCATAAAAGCACAGAGCTCAGGTGTTAGAATTAAAAAAAAAAACATGGTAGTTTCGCCATATCTCGTTGAATCCTAATCCTTCTGTTTTTATTTTTTAAGTGATTTGGTGGAGCACACGATTCAAGTTGTTACCATTGTTAGGGTGAAATAGAGTGATTGAGATACTCAACAAAAAAAATAAAAAAAATTGAGACCAGACCATCAGACCAACCGGAATAAATTCAATAAAGTCGACCACTGGTGCCCTTGTATATGCGAGTTGTGTTGACCTAGAGTTAGGTTTATCAACCACTGATCCCCTTGTATATGCCAGTTGTGTTGATATTAGTCAGACCGGTATTTCAGTCCATTAGGATAGGTTCATCTTGGCAGCGGCCTTCAGACAGATATGGGAAAAACTGTTCACTTTAAACCATCTATTTTTTTCTCTTTATCCATCTTCTTAATCTTTCCATGTGATTGGTTGACTTCGGTTATGATGTCCAGAAACTATCTGAGTAGAGCTTTATCACTTATATATGAATTTTAGTATGCTGAGTGCAAACTCGTGTATAGAAATTGGAATTTCACATTAGGGTACTTCCTCCTGTAGTCAATGAGAGTATGCCAACCAAGGAGATTCTTTAGTGCCTTCCAAGGTTCTGTGTAGATAGCTAGGGTCTGGAGTAAAGGTTTTGTGGGTACACCTCTGGTAAACCCTCCGGAGACAACACTCCGCCGTTAGGGCCACCTAGCGGTTTAACGGCTTGTTGCACGTGCTAAGTGTAGTCATTTTAATTTCTAGATTAGATTTGCTCGAGGACTAGCAAATAATAAGTTTGGGGGTATTTGATAGACACATTTTTGTGTCTAAGTTGTTCTCAATTTTCTCTATGTTGGTACTCGATTTTGTACTTATTATGGTGTTTTGTGTGTTTGTAGGTATTTTAGAGAAATAAACTTGTGTGGAAAAAGTCGCTCGAAAAGTGCTATTTGTACCCCCGGAGGAGATTTGCTATTCGGACCCCTCTTTGGATAAGGAGCACCTCAATTGATAAGGGGCACCTACATGCTATTCGCACCCAAGCAGCTGGATAAGGGGCACCCTTTTCTTCCTCATTTGAATGTTAGTTTTGGCGGGAAATCAGTTTTTGAATATTTTCAACCTGCGCACATCCTGTTTTGAATTTAAAGGAACTGTGGTGAGATTCAATCACCGAATCCAATTGGAATGGACTTGATAGGCCCAACAAATGCTGGTTTGGATGTTCGAAAGAGTTTAGTTGGGCTGGATAATCGTTGGGAAGAAAACAGGGCAATATATTCCCGTGAGTAATTCTATGAATTTTTCATTATCTGCGGAAGGTTATCTTGAGTCAACAGTGTTCTTTTCTTCATATGAGGAAATTTCCCAACGCGTTGGAGTGTGCAGAGCTGAAGTTAACGCGTGAAGGAGGTATAAAAGGGAATTATTTCTCGTGAATGGCAGAAGAGAATAACGAATTTATTGGAGGATTATTATCAGTTATGTGGAGTATTATCGGTTTTGGGAGGCTATATAAGTTGATAGGGTGGACATAGAAGGGGACGGAGAGAATTGGGAGAAGTTCAGAGCATCACAGAGTCGGGACGATCACTTGCAGGAAAATTCTTTTCTGCTGGTGCACGAAGAACATAAGACGCAAGAGAACACTCGTTCATCAACAGTGACAACGACAAACACCAGTGGGTCGTATAGCTACAGTGACAATGACAGTTTTCATTTATCGTTCTCTGTAACAACTGGTTTGTAACAAACATAAGTGTTACAAACCCGGTTTTATTAATTTTTTTCCCATTTCATCATTTGTAAACCATCTTTGAGCAATGAAATCAACTTTTGAGCGTGTTTCCAACATGATGATGAGCTAATTCTCCCACAACCAAGGCAATGAGGAAGCTATTTACGCATGAATAATTGGTAACTATTTTTTTTTCTTTAATTTATAATTTATAATTTATAATTCACTCAATCACTGCTTTTGCAGAGTTTTATATTGTTTGCATAATTTTCTTAATTAGTTGTGATTCAATCTGATAGGTTATACTTTGTTTAGTCAATTGATAATCTATGTTTAGGGAATACAATTGATATTTGAGAAGTTGCCTGATTATTTGTGAGTTAAGAAAATAAGGGACTTAAAAGATAATTAGAGTTTTGGGTTATTTACCATCATTCATTCATGTGTAATAGTGGAATCAGTGTCTTAGTTATTTTTAATATTTTGAAATCAATTTTGCATTAAGTTCTCTTAGTTCTTTTTTAAGTTTTATAAGTCTAAAATCTATTGCTTTCACAAGTCTCAACAAATCTTTTACTACAACATCATTGAAAAATACTATCAGTGGGCTACTGTAGTTGCCATGTGCAGCATAAATAATATCCCACTTAGTTACAGTAAGCAACCAAGCGCGATCTTTGGGATATTGGTAAAGGACAATTATGACCATATTTTAAATTTGTTACGCTATCATTTAATAATTTTTGCACCAGCTTAGTTAGTTTAGTGAGTGCAACAAAACTAATATATGATACAATGCGTCAAAAAATTAAAAAAGTAATTAATCTATTGTCTTTACCTGTCACTAGATAGATGATCGAGTAATGATTATTTTAAATGCATGTTTTCGTTGAGTCGTTGAGGTTGTTAAGTGTGCATTAGACTTGATAGTTTCTAAAGTTCATTGAGCCTCATTGTAGCTATGAAAAATAAAATAAATAACATTCTTAGATCGGTAGCCTAGCAGGAACCCATCAAGTAGTTCGATATTCTAAATTTCGTGCTTCGTGCAACTCATTACACGTCGTGAATTGAGTCATAAATCATAGAATGATTGACCATTGAACAATGTTGTATGTCAGATACTCCAACCCATGTGGTAAAATTGTTTGAAATTTGTAAATCTATTCATTATTCTTTCTAGGGGTTTTTAGAGCCCATTTGGAGAGGCACATGCAAAAGAAATGAAGACAAACAAGCACACTGTTGGCAATACCGAAGTCGGAAACAGAATTATTTGAAAGATATCATCTAAAAATATCCAAAGGTCCCGACTGGTTTTTATTCTTATTATTATTAGTAGTTCAGTACTATTGGTTCCATGATCTGTCATTATAATTGTTGTTAAAATTTAAGTATTAGGAGTGTGAGTACTTTGAATTCTTGATTTAAATCCTCAAAGAAGCTTTATTTCCTTTGTTTTTAATTGTTTTATCTACTAAAGGCCAAGTACTCGATAAGAAGGAAATTACCAAATACTAAATCAAATCCATATCACCAAGGGCGTTTTATTGGATTTCATCTCGGAAAGGCCGATAAAGGCAACATTGCAAATACCAATTTTACATGGCTTGGTATCAAAATTCATTTAAGATAAAGTATCTTTAACCCATAAAATCATTATCCCCCATTAGCAGCTACGGAGAATAAATCATTTAGGTCCTTAATTTGAATAGTTATAAAACATACAATCAAGTATACCATAAATTTTACCTTTATCATAATATGCATATATGTGTGGTTTCTGATTTGACTATGCCATATCCACGGTTCATCTTAAAATACGATAGCAAGCTTTAAATTAACAAGGTTTAGTTTGATGTGATGAAGCATGAAGAACTATTTTCTTTTTTCAAATTCGATCACAATCACATTGCAAACAAGACCTTATAGATAGAACACTTCTCCTCCTTAGAAAGGTCTGGTGAATTTGAAGAAGTTTCCACTAGTGGAAAATCGGTGTTTTACCACCCACATCAGAGACCCTCATTCACGGTAGTCAGACTGTTGACTAAAGAAATCGGTCTCTGATATAATAAAAAATACAAAAAAAAATTTAATCCCTAAAAAACAGTCTCTGAATATTTACTATTTTACCCTCGTTCAGAGACCGATTCTACTACCCATGATTAGTGATGTATATGTAGTCAGATGAACAGCTGAAAATGTTAGAAATTTGAGCCATCGATCTAGATGAATGGACGGCTTGATCGTGACTTCGTTATTATCGATGTATCTGTACTCATCTCTATCTTCGTATCCATTATCTTTATTCAGCCATACCTGTTTCACTAACTCACTGCAGAATGCATCGCCCTTCTTTCCTCTCTCCGTAAGTTTAAACTAAATTTCTCTCGATCGACCACCACCATCTTCTTCTTCTATAATGGATCCAGATCCGGAAGGTGAAATAGAAGTCAATACCCTCAAAAAAATAATCGATTTCAATGGTAGTCTGTGTGTTGTGAGATCGTCTTCCAGTATGCCCAGAATTGCGTGCGGCCGGAGTGAAATCGCCCATTATCGATTTCTTGTGTTCTTTGGAGTCTGATGGTGCATCTGATCTTGGTTGTTGGAGGACGTATGAGACTTCGATGTTGGATATGATGAATTCGATTTTGGTTTTCCAGATTGGGAAATTGTCTCCGGAGCTGTTGAGTTTTCGAGTTGTGGTTAATTCTCTGTAAAAGAATTCTGAAATCACGACTGATTGATTAATCAGATTGAGCTTGAGATTGGGTTTTGATGGATTGGGAGAGTGTGATTTTGAGATCAGTCTCTGTGTGTAGAATATAGAGAAACCTAATTGAGATTTGCGGAGTCATATATTCCGTCTTACGAATCATTGGGGTAATTATCTATGTCTCAATTTTATTCATCATTTTCAACTATAGAAATTGATTCTTAATATTAGGGTTAGGGTGAATTTCGAAGCTCTTGATTTTCCTGGTTGTAGTTTCGATTGAAGTGTTATTTTTGTTCATTAGAGTTGATGTTTACTTCAACTGGTTCGTGTTGTCATTCCTGATAACGATAGTGTGGTGGTAGTGATGAAGTAAAAGATGGCTCAGTTGCTAAGAGATCGTTGGTTACACTGCTTCTGTTCTGTAAGGTGAGCTAATTAGTTTGTTTTTGTGGGTTTTATAAAAACTCTGATCTCATGGGTTTTAGTGGTAACTAGTTTTTAAAGGAGCTGTTTTTGGATCGATTTCAGGAGCTGTTAACTCGATGTTTTCGTATCTTCTGTGTACAACGACATTCTGATGATACAAGAATTGGGTGATTCTAAATACTTAGTACTGTGTTGCACGCACTCAGGTTTGCTATTTCAGTCAAGTGAATTTGATAGATTTACTTCATTTGATTTTGTTTGAGTTTTAGTTTTTGCACTTTGAAGATTGAATGAGTGAATTTGGGGTTTTATTGTTCTTGTTTTGTAGGCAGAAAAAGCTTCTTGACTCTTGTTCCTTGAATTGAATAAAACAATTATCAAGAATTCCTGGCTTTTGTAGGTTCTATTCATATTCGATCTTCATTTGCTTTTGTAACTCTGGTTGTGGACCTTTTTTGATGGTGTTTGTATGCTTGGCTGCAGATGGATTTGGAGAGAAAGGTAGGCCAGGCATATCTAACCATAGAGGAATGCCCTGAGAGTCCTTGAAGCTCCAACTGGGTTAGATATGGGTAAGTTCAGTTATTTGATTGGAATTTATTTATTCTCCCCTTTGATCACTACAATCTCATATCCCAAAGAGATGATTAACTAGATTCTGTGGGCCTCAGTGATTTGTTTGCTAGTCTTTTTAAGCACTAAAAAATATTGGAATTGGATGCTATCATATTGAATTAGGACTGGAAATTCGTGTTCATTTCCTTTTTCGATATAAATATCCATATGAAGCTCATGAAGTTGTTGATAAGCTTAATGGTTAGTTACTATTATTTTAAAAAATAGAGTTTTGTTAAAATCTTTGTTTGGTTTTCTTTGCCAGGGATATCTCTACCCATGAATGGAATTTAGTCTTTAAACATAATTTGGTGGACCAGTTAAGGGCCTGCCAGTTTCATGATGTGGAATCTAGCTATTGTTTGTATTGCAGGACTTCACCTCCCAAACAAGGAAGAGACAATTGCTGCTAACCTGATCAAATGGCTCTGTGTTGTCTACGAAGGTTTGGATAAGCTGTTATTCCTTACCTTACCTTGAGAATTTCTCTTAAAGTGATAAATAAACTTAGTTTGTTATGCTGATGTGCACATTGTTCTCTTTTGAATGCTCCTTGTTTGGTATTGCAGGTATGGACAAGATCCCTGGTAGGGATTTTAGTTACAGTCGGATGCACAACAGTGGTACTAATTGTCAAAGACTCAAACTTTGACATTCTTCAACCCCCCGAGTACAGGCTTTTTGCTCATAGGATGAATTCTGAGCATCTAGGAAAGACGATATCACAGGTAAGATTTCTTCTTCCATATATATTTTGGATTAAATGGAATATAGTTGTCACTTATTGTTATTTTTTATGTTGTTTGACTCTTCTCGAAGTTTTGGTTAGTTATTTATGATCTTTGGTTATTCGTACCAAAATTGATACATAATGGTTGCTTTTGCATCATTTAGAAACTGTAATCAAGTCTCGTATCCCAGGCTCAACTATGACTTTTACTCCTTAAGAAGTTGTAGTACTATCGACCAACACCGCTCAGACTCAGGTAAATCACAAGAATGTAGTCCTTGTTATCATTTTAGGTGTTATTAATTAGTTTCTCCAGGTATCATTACAAGTTGTATTAAGTTGTAAAGTTATTATTCGACTTTCAGTGGGTCTGCGAAACATATATTAGTGGCTTAGGGCAGTAAAAATAGATGGAAATCTTAAAGTGATGTATCATGTCACACTGAAAATCTCATGACTCTGTGTTTCAAACTTGGGTAATTGAAAAAGGAGGAGATAGTTTAACTGATTGATATATAGTCCACAGTAGTAGATGTTATTTTTATGTCTATTGTTCATTGTTGAATATGTTACATATATATGTAAAAAAAATATCCTTTATTTCTTTCATGTGTACTAGTTTTGGTATGGTAACAGGAAAGAGGGTTGAAAAAGCTTTGAAGAGGATCAATGCGCTTAAGCAGTGTGTGCTTGACAAGCTTGGTGGTGCCTTTGTAAGAATCAACATTCCATTTCTAGTGAATTGATATATTCATACTTGATGCTTATTTGGATTTTGGTTTTAATGGATAATCTTCGTAGGCTCCAAAATCATCATCTGGTCCAAGACATACCCTTTTGGGTTCATGGTTATGTACTGTTAGCCCTCCTTTTGATTTATAATAAATAATATAGAAAATGTGGGATTGATACAAGATGGGGAGAACTCTTTTAGTAGGTCTGAAATACTTGCATCTGTTAGTGTAAGTTCATTATTTTGTTTCTTGTTCATGTCGTTATTTGCATTTATGAGCATTGTTTAGTTATGAAAATCATTTGTTGCTCTCTTCCAGTGCACTGTGATTTTCTAATCATCCATTGTACTGATCGTTGGATTTTTCTATTTGCAGGGTTACATCATTTGGGGTTTTTATTAGAGTGTGTTGCACTTGACAGACACGAGGTTCCCAGCAAAGGAAAGTGAATGCTTAGCTTCAAACTCTTTTAGTTTTTGTTATTGTGTTGGGTAAAAATTACCAACATATTGCATTGTATTGAAAACTGTTAATATGGAAGTATTCATACCTTGTAGAATATTTCAGTGGGCATGTTCAATTTGGGTCACTAGATTTTTATTTTTGCAATCGTTGTTTGATTATCTTCATCATAAGATATGGCTCCCAAATACTCACGTACTCGAATCATGTTGGTTTCATTATATGAACAAATACTGATGTCGGTGGATGTGAAGAAGAATTATAGGTCTCCATTTCTTACTCAGATAGAAATGGACCACTTGTAATCTCCATTTTTTACTCATCATAGTTTAGTCTTTAATGAGTTAGCAGCGAGATACATCGTACATGAATCCATGTCAGCAATTTTAAGTAATAGGTACCTGTAGGTTTGTTGTACGCAGCTGCTAATGCAGGTTTTCTATAGAGTCGTTGGTGCTTTTTCCTGTGTTTTGTTGGTGTTGGTGCCTGGTGGTTTTTCTTGTGTCTGTTTATGACAGGGAATACGGACTGACTCGCTATCATTGTTGTTTATGTTTTAGGTGGTTTAGATTTGAAGCAAGTAGAGAAAGTAGCACGTCGATCTTTGGTTTGTGAGGCAGCTTCATCGAAGAAAGCTGAATTAGCAGCCAAGATATAGCTCGTCATGCAGAGAAAAGACCGAGTATACAAATGCTTTTCTCTGTAGTCTATAAAGTTCATGCTTTTAAACCATTCACATAACTTCCCACCAGTTGCATGTTACTTTTTAAAAATTGATATTGCATTGCATTTTGGTTATTGACTTATCTTACAGGTGTATTTCTCTGTATACAAGTATCTTTAAATAATGAACTGGCTAGTTTTATGTGCAGAAGCTTGAGATCTCCAATTTGTTGTTTAATCAAATGTCTATTAGTTCATCATTTTGTTGTTCAGAACTCAGAATTTCATCCTTTCTTGTGTAATTTTAAACCTAATGGATAAAATGAATGAATTCTTAGTTTAAGTACTTTAAATTTGAGTTAAATTTGAAGTTTCATTTCATTTTGAGTTTGGGTGTCATTTGACTTTAATGAAAACTGGATCTTCCAATGTTTATGTGTAGTGACTCTTATACTCTCGACTGATTCTTGATACAGGTACGGGGGGGGGGGGGGGGGGGATTAGTGCAGTTAAAGCCGCTCTAGAGAGTGACACCAGGGTAAGTGTTTCTTATTAATTAGATAATTTAAATGCTCTCGCTCTATCTCTATGCCTTTACAGACACGGGGTTTGCAGCTTGTCACATTATTGATATATAATTTCTGAATGTTGTGGCAGAATAAAGAAGTAACTGAAGATATTCAAAAGGTTGTTGCTGCAAAATTGTCGAAGGTGTGCTCATCTATCAACTCAAGAAGTGTTCCAGGCGTCCTGATACCAGAGTCGATGATACGGAATTTCAGGAGAATTAAGTTTATACAATTGATATAGATGCCAGCACATAAGAAGACAAGGTAACGACACATGATTCTTTGAACTTTATTCATTCTTCCAAGTTCAGTTTGCTAATATCAATACAATCTGCAATTGTCAAAACATCACAGCCCAGGTTGTTAGATGAGAGGCAAACTACTGTATTCAAAAGATCGGTGAGAGAGAGTTATCAATTGAAGATAAAAGCATCTAGGTTCGTCTTCAACGAAATTAACTAGAACTCCCCATCATGCCATTTTCTACTAGGTTTGGCTTTCTTATCCATTTTATGACAACAGTTGAGTTTAATTTGAACTGAACGAAGTCATTGTGTTGTTGTTGATTTGCTTTGCAGGAACGAAGTTCTTTGTCGTATGTGAACCAGGGACACACAACACATGGATGCTCTACTTGATATCATTTATGAAGTATTGGCTAAGTTCATCTTCATCGGAGGAGCTAATCGTTTTGTTGTTTAACATGTTTTTTTTAGCTTATTGTCTATTAGCATCTTGTTGTTAGAACTTAATTACTAGCTAGCTAGTTTGGACATGTATTGTCTTGAACCAGAATTTCATTTTTTTTTGTGTAATTTTAAACCCAATAGATAAAATGAATGTATGTGGAATTCTCAAATTTGAGTTTAAATTTGAATTTAAGTTTGGGTTTCATTTGACTTGATTTTGAGTTCCATTTGACTTGACGTTGACTTCCATTTGATTTGACTTGACTTTGACTTGAGTTCAATTTGACTTGAGTTCAATTTGACTTGACTTGACTTGACTTGACTTGACTTTGATGCAGTCAGGTTATTTCAGATTTAGCCATTCAGGCATTTCAGCAAATCTGAATCTATATTTTTCTTTTATATTATAATTTAAATCTGAGACCCACGGTTAAGGGTCTGTACCTCGCCACCCTTAAAATCGGTCGTTATTCTGAGACCCACGGCTTTGGGTCGTACCAAACAGAGACGCTTTATCAGAGACCCCAACAGAGACGGTTAAAACTAGTCGTATAACTCGTATATATGACTTGTCCTAACGGTCGCGAAACTTCTGTTTTCCACTAGTGTTCATGCTGAAGGCTGCCACTCATCAACATCTAATCCTCCCACATTAAAAAATTTACCTGCTAAGGCACCAAAAGATTTATTCATACACGACACAAATCCAGAAAAATCTCTCGATATATACCTCTAGAGAGTAAAGTATGCATGTGTCGTTACAGCACGGGTTAAGTCTTAGTACAGATACAACGTACACTGTGCTAATAATAATGAACAACAATAGGTAGAAAGTATTAGAATATTTTCTACCGAATATCATAATCGGAAGTTTGTGATATTTCTAAACCACCGATTATATGCATTTTGAACTCAGAGACTTTAGTTTTCTTCAATAACAATATTCGGTAGACAATTTTATTTTCTTTCTATCGATTGTGTGTGTATATCGAGGCACGACTATTTTTTTTGAAATAAATATTCTTTGGAGTATAATCGGTAGATTACTTAACATACTAATATCCGATTCTAACCAAACTCTGATAAAAATTTGAAAATTTTGAAAGAATCGGTAGATTACATAACATACTAACTTCCGATTTTCGTTAAAAATTTTAATATCATAAATATAACGATTATACTTCGACAATTCTACTACAATGACTTGTTATTAGCGTCATGGACGTCTTGGACGAGCCCTAAATGGATTAAATCTGTCCATCACCTTAAGGATTTGAAATGAGCTTCGTAACGGAAGCTTGATCTTTTCCATCTCCGCCATTCTCCGAGAGATCGTTCTATAACCTCATCATTCGTTTCACCCCTCAATCGATATTGATTCACAAGATAAGTTAAATGGAAAAATTCTTCGACGTGTCCGTTTATTGAACCAACTCGGCAGGAAAGATCAGCGGAGTGACGGTTATTTGGGTTACCGGTGTCGACGCAGAATTTTTCTTGAATTCTCCCCAAATAACTCATACTCATTACGCCTCCTTGCCTACATTCTTCTCCTCGCCTCGGATAGAATTGAACATAGCGCCTACATAAGGATAAATCTTCTTCCATCGTGAACTCCGTAGAATTAATGAATGGTTAGCCAATTATGTTGAAGATGATTTCTTTGATGTTGGAGAGAGTTAAAATGTATTTTTGTTGCATATAGGGGAAGAGGATACCCTCCTTATATATATTATAGTTCCAACGGCTCTTTTTTTTTTTTGAAAAAAATGTCTGTTTATGCGAGGTGTAACATGAGTGTACACAATATGTGACTCATCAGCACATTAAATATTTTATAATCGGACGTTTAGATTTAACCGTTAACTCCCGATTATGATACTTGTAATAATTGGAAGAAAAACTAGTTAACTAAATCTCTGAATATATAGTGGCTCAAAAATCCAAACCTGCCAAAATCCTTAGGTTTTGGCATTTTGGAACGACCATAAGCCTTGGAATTTCGAAATTCTAAACCACTATATTCGGTAGTCATTTAAATTTTATGTCTTCCGAATATAGAGTGGCTAAAATATCAGATTTTTGAAAAAACTGAAAAAATCTTCAAATTTTGAACTTGAAACAATTAAACGAAAAACTGGTTAACCAAACCTCTAAATATAGAGTGGCTCAAAAATCAGATTTTTGAAAAAACTGAAAATCTTCAAATTTTGAACTTAAACAATCAGACGAAAAACTAGTTAACCAAACATCCGAATATAGAGTGGCTCAAAAAGATTTTTGAAAAAACTGAAAATATTCAAATTTTGAACTTGTAACAATCGGACGAAAAAATAGTTACCTAAACCTCCCATATAGAGTAGCTAAAACAATCCAAACCTGCCAAAATCCTTAGGTTTTGGCCTTTTGGAACGACCATAAGCCTTGGAATTTCGAAATGCTTTACTACTATATTCGGTAGTCATTCAAATTTTATGTCTTCCGAATATAGAGTGGCCCAAAAATTAATTTTTGAACTTGTAATAATCGTAAGATATATTAGTTGACATGACCTCCGATTGTTAACAGCGACTGAAAAGACTTTATACTTTTCTACATTCGTAAGATATGTATATTAATAAATCTCCCGATTGTGCATCAAAATTCAACAGTTTCATGATGTTATATTTGAGTCCTTTGCAAATCATTGTTAAACTCATACACCATTCATAATCCATAAAACTAACCATTCACAAACCATAACGTGATTTAAGAACTTAAAATCCGATCCAAACCTTAAAAATGACATAATCCAACACAAACCTTAAAAACGACATAATCCAACACAAACTATAAATACTATGAAACAGAAGTTTGCCATTTATTCTACCTGTTTTTCTTGACTTTACGACCGTGATTACCTCCAAGTCCTGCACGACCACGAGTTTGATCACCTTCAGTTGGAGCACCTTAGCGCTCGATGAAGCTCGAGTTCTTTTACCCGTCTTTGATACTTCCATCTTGGGCGGATGCTTCTTCATGCCTTTCTCCCCAAACTGGTCTGCATAATCTTCATTATACATATTATCAACTAAGTCTCTAGCCTCTTTTATCCTCTCAAATGGCACGGGATCTCCGCTTCTCATGCATGCAGTTAACATGTTGGAAACTTTCTTAAACTTATTCACATGTTTTTATACATAATGACATAACATCAAACGGATATTACCTAAGATTTATAGCCATAATATAAAGTGAAAATTTTATAAGAATACGCACCAGTCTATCATAACCATTTGGTTTTTCTTTGATGATACAATTACAACTGGACCCCGCCGAAGTAGTCTTTGATTTAACTTCACGGATAACCAAAGGATAGGATACCTTCCTATACCAACTCATATAGCTTGGAGAATTTTCGTCACCTCGGGTGACAGGTCAACCAGTGTTGATAATGTAACTTTTCCTCTTATCCCAGTTCTCAAGAACACTAGGTGGGCCTGGGTGAACTATTGTGAGATTGTCACCACTAGAAGAGCAGTTTTCTAACTCCAATTTGTAGAAATCCCCGAACTGATCCATTGGTTGATGTTGTATATACCCGTGTTGTCGCATCACCCTAGAGGGGTTATACATCACATATCCTGTGGGGTGCCACAATGGTCCAAAATAAAGGGACCAGTCCGACCGAACATTAATATGCCTACTAGCTCGGTCTTCCTTGTATGGATCAAAGCATATATCTGAGGCCTTCATTTGGTCCAAAATATCTCTCATGCGAATCAACTGCTGCTCTTTTGAACTAGAACGGTTGTCTTCGAAGATATACTTTGTTCCTCTAGGAGTACCTTTGCGCCACTCCGGGTTCTCTCCGGCCAAATTCAGGACAGGGATGTGGTCATAGATCCATGCCTATATATATAAGCAACCAAGTATTAGGAAATGGATTCTAGCAATCGGAAGTGATAATACATAAATTGAAATCGAATATACATATTCGGAAATTGGAGATTGCCGAATACAGCATATTCGGAAGTTAATATATGAACTTCCTACCGAACATGCATTATTTTGAGTTCAGTAAACTCAAATTTTTGGCCTATATAAGCGGTAGTAATTTCCAAACACTAAGTTCTGATTCTAAATAATCGGAAGGAAAAGTAAGTACTGTGTTCTCGAATAAAATACATTCAGAAGTTAAAAATGTGTAATTCCTACCCAATATGAATCATTTGGAGTTCAAGAAACTCTAATTTTTTTAGCCTATATAATCGGTAGTAAGTTCTCAACACTAAGTTTCGTTTGTTAATAATCGGAAGCAAAAGGAAGTATCGTGTATCCGAATAAACTACATTCGAAAGTTACAAATATGTAATTCCTACCGAATATGCATCATTTGGAGTTAAGAATATGCGTCATATTTATTTTCTACCGAACAACTATAGATGGACTTACAGAGTTAAAAACAAACATGCAATAGAGCCACGTTCCCGCCAACTTGGCTAGTTCATCGCCTCGACGCCTTTCTAAACTTTTCCATCAATAATGCTAGGCATGTCGTGCCCCAAGAATAGTCACCGACTTCATGGAGAGGATCCAAAAGTTGTAGAAGGTTGGCGTCGATCCGGTTTCCAAAAGTATTGGGGGAAATGACACATCCCAATACAAAAAGGAGATGTGTGGTTGGCTCGTGATCCACTTTCTCATCAGTTAACGTTCCTTTTTTTTTCCTTTTCCAAGGTTCCTCAGAACATATTCATCAAAATAGTAGTGTTGATCTGTCTAGTTCTGTAAGATGCATACATCATGAACTCTTCTCTTGATGTCTCTTCATCCCAACCTAAGTACTTTTTAGTTAGAGCATAAAGTTGTGCCCTACTTAACTTCTTTGTGTAGTTCAACTTCACAGTTGTGCCTTGGTCAGGGAGGTTGAGAATCTGCAGAACATCATCCGGGATACTATTCAGCTCCCCAAGCGGAAAATGGAAGGTATCACTCTCAGGATATATTCTCTTCACTTATGTGATTTCAATGTTGTTCTGGTAATAAGATTCGTTCAAGACTTGTGAAAGCAGATTTTAGACTTAATTTTAAATAAAAAAATATAGGAAACTTAAATAAAAGTGATATGAAAAATATGGAGAAGACTGGGGCTATGGATTCCACTAATTACCAATATCAAAGTGATTTATATTTTCTAATTATAATTATGCAAATCCTTCATTCGAATTGATTCTTAATATTTCAAAATATAGATTCCTCCGTTGCCCCAGAGGATGGGTTGAGCTCATCATTGTATAAACTTGCTCAAAATATTGATTCATGCTCAAGATTTGTTTACAAAGATGAAATGGAGAGAAAATAATGAAAATCGGGTGTTTGCAACGTTTATAATTGTTGCAAAACACTGTTACAAAGAACGATAAAAGGAACTGTTGTTGTTGTATCTCTGCGACCCTCGTGTGGCTGTCGTTTCCACTGTAGCATGAACGACTGCCTCTGGTGGTCTTTTGTTCTTCGTGTTTTTCCGCAGTAGCAGAAATGGTGGTTCTCTGGTGCGATTTTTTTCTCTTCTGTTGTTGCTCTCCGCCTCTCCCAAACTCTCCGTCCCCCTAAATGTGATACCAGAAGCCTATATATACCCACAGAGGCCTTCGAATATCACCCCATTACTCCAAATAATTCTCATAACTCCGGAAGCAAAGAAAATATTCTCGGGAATATTTTCTTCCCTTTTTCTTCTACTGCACGCGTCTGGATACGTGCATAGAATCTTTGTTTAACTCCTTCACGTTTCTGAAGCAACCAACGCGTGCGGTACACGTCCAAACTCGCTGTAATCCCGTGAGTGTCTCCCTTGTGAACACGGGTTGCCCTGTTTAGCTTCAATCCGACGATGCAGCCAATTCTAATCGAAAAAATCAACCATACCACACCTGTTACGCTCCGTAAAGTCATCCCGTGCAAATTCAGCCATTGAGTCTCACTGCAGCTCCTCCAAATCCGAAGAAGAATATGTTGCAGGTGAAAAAAAACAGTTTCCTGCTAAAAAAATAATTCAAATGAGGGAGAAGGGTGTTGTGGACAAAAATAGGTGTTGTGGACAAAAATGGGCTACATATAGCCGTGGGTGACACTTAGCAAAAATGGGGGTCCCTATAGCAATTGTCCTCCAGGGTGCTCCGAGCAACTTTTCCAGCCGAATTTTCCAACAATATTTATTTCCAAAGAAATATCTACAAACACACAAAACACCAAAATAAATACGAAATCGAGTACTAACGATACAGAACATTGAGGACAAATTAGACCCAAAAATGTGTCTATCATCCACGAATGCCGATATAGCCACACGATCATGTTCCAACATTGAATTCTCGTCAGCAGCAGCTAACCCCGAGTTGGGTATAACAGTCTTGAACCTTTCACATTCACCGGATAAAGGCCAATCAAGCATTTTTGTTTGTGCGGCAGTGGGTTTGAGTAGATGAACCGCATCTTGATGATACTATTAAAAACACAACAAATGTTTAGAGTAAATACAAAAACCTTTAATACAACTATTACGATAAAAACACATAGAAAATACGTTAATAAAAAGGATATGATTATTATTACCTCGGTTTCGTATATGTCTTTGGCCCAGGAGTCTTTGTATCCAAATAGCAATTTTTCTCCATCCTCCGGTAGACCAAGAATTTTCCCTGGTGGAATATCCTGCACCTTCAAGATATCAGGGACAAGATGTGATGTTTTCTTAGCGATATCCTTCTTTCCACCTTCTCCTCCTTTGTTGGCTTTTTTGGCTTTTTTGGTACCACTTGGTTGTCCTTCTTCTTGGGTACCACTTGGTTGTGCTTCTTTTTTTACTGTTGGCACTGTATCACTTGGTTCAAATTCATGTTGGGATGTAACTTGTGGAGCACTTTTTTCTACGCCACCTTGTTCACTGCCTTGTGGAGCAGTTGGTTCTACACCTTGTTGAGTGGCTTGTTGAGAACTTGGTTGCACACCTTGTTGACTTCCTTGTGGAGCAATTGGTTCTACACTTTGTTGAGTACTTGAATTTCTCTTGGCATTCCTTTCTCTCCTAGCACTAGTTTCTTACTCCCTTCTCGACGAGGCCTTAAGTCGCCTGTTTTTGGGGCTTGCTTAGATCGACTTTTCCTAAAATAAAATAAAAAAATGAACAATGCTTACAAACTATACAATCGGAAGAAAAAGTACAAAAACCAAACCCGAATGTATACATTCGGAAGTAAAAGGAAACATTTTGTTTCCGAATACACCACAATCGGAACATAATCAAATATATGTGCTACCAAATATTCATCAGTTGAAGTTCAGAAACTCTGAGTTTTTCATCCTATATAATCAGAAGTTATTAATAATGATTTCTACCGAATAAAATATGGCTCTTAAACTATTGTAGTTTCAACATTTTACAATTGGACGTATAGAATGTTATATTCTATTCCGAATATATGCTATCCCCAAAATGGAATTTTTCCTAAATCACAATTTTGAGAATTTTACAAAATATATATATATATATATATATATATATATATATTCGGTCGTAAGTGTACTTCCGATTACTGTGTCTCTACATCAAGATATTCCGAAGTCAAAAAATTCATTAAGCTACCGATTATACCCATTTTGTACACAGGAAGATATGACCAACAATATCCGTAAGTTAACCTATAAATCTATCTCCCGAATATTGTCGATGTTCTTCAGAAATGAAGAACACGACTATATTCGGGAGTTATAAAGCATGCATCTCTCCCGAATCTGGGAAAAACAGAAAACCCTAGAAAAAGAATTTCTCGATTCGTCGAATTAAAACGACATAAACCCAAAAGATTATAGAATCTTACCTAATTTGGGCCATTTGAAGTTGTAGAAGTGCTTGACTATCAGATTTGCCACCACCAACTACATCCGCGGCTTTGTGTTCTTCGCGTTCTTCGTCATTTTCAGCAACAATTTCTTTGTTTCTTGCTGCAATTCCAATACCTGGATCGACACCGCGAATAACGTCTTTCGTTCGAGCTCTTTTGGGTTTATCATTTGTAGACATCGTTGAAGAGAATAATCGACGATGTTTTTATTTGGAGATTCACGACGACGACGATGAATCGAAGAACGAGGGAAAAGAAAATTTTCCTCCATAATCAGGAGTCAAGAGGAAGAGCAGAAGAAGAAGAGTTGAAATGGGTTGGAATGATTTTGATTTGGTTTTTATTTTCTTTTTACTGGAAGGGCATTTAGGTAACTTCAATGTCCTATATGGTATCCCTTAACTAGTTCCCTTGGCTGGGTATAAATTGTTGGCCCCTAATTCCTTTTGAGTGGCCCCTAAAAATACTAGGAAAATTATCTAGACATTCAGAAGGACCTGCGTGTCATATTTTTTATTTTTGATAGTTATATTAATCCTAAACCTATCCCCTTTTGTTTCCGGCTAGAAAGTATATACTTGTAATTGCGATTAATAACTAGGGCAGTTCCTATGAAACTCAACAGAAAAACAAAAAAAAAAACATTTAAGCCAGGTGGATGGGCAAAAGTAAATTTCCACTATGGGAAATGTAGTAGGTGGTTGATGAAGAATCGCAATGTTAATTGGGGAAAAAACGCGTCAGGCGCAATAGAAAAGCAGCAGGGTAGACAGGATCCGCAGGTGGTCGATGAGGATCCGCAGGTGGTTGGTAATGATCCGCCAACGATAAAATCCCAACGGTTACTATTTTCAAATCCTATAAATTCATCCATTTCAATCACACCACACCACTTTTAATTTTTCTACCTAATTTCCGTATAAAAAATCTTCTACTAGTTATTTACAGTTTTTACTATAAAATAATGGTGATGAGGGCCGTCATAAACATCTTTAGGAAAAAAAAAGATTGAAAAAGTGAAAGAATACCGATGTCTGCTACAAATGTCGATTGTACTCAAAATCGTGCTAAAGAGTTTGCTTCGCCGAGTTTAGTCGTTATTCCAGAATCAACTGCAGGTCATGTGTCGGGGTACAAGAACGGTCTGCATATTATAAAATGAGAGATCGGTACAAAGATTTAAATGTTGTTTATCTAGGTCTACCCCGCTCCAGTCACAAACATGGTGGATAGATATCCCTGGTGTCGGTTTTATTATCTAAATCACAGAAAACACAACTGCACGCTTACGAGAATAATTATAGAAAGGTGGTGGCCTACGACGCACATGTTCTATTTCATGTACTTTGAAATTGGTAAATTTCTTTAACTAAAATTTAAACTTATTTTCATTAAAAAAAAATGATTAATGCATATCAATTAATTAGATGGTACCATTGTTGTTACAGAAATTACCCTCCTTGATTTGTATTTCATTTGTGGAATTCTAAGTTTTGTGCGAGTCCCTGTACCATTCACCCAAAATAAATGGATGCCAAATAATAAATGTAAGATACTTTTTTCCTTGTTTTCAAAATCAACTATAAGAGCAGTAAAGAGTTGAAAGGAGGTGGAATACATTATTCAGCTTTGAAGCTTTTCCCAAAGTAAAATGCTCACTCAAAAAATGTAAAAGAATATGAGGAAATCAAAAATATTTGTCTTATGGTTATTAGGTCAGACATTCTTTCCTAACTCAATCTCACGTTGGTTGGCTTGAAGTGTTACAACATCTTGATACTATACTAAATTATGATTGGGGGTCTACAATTTTAGCAGAATTGTACAACGCCCTCGATGCAACATCTGTTGGTGTTGCAAACTTCACTGCTCTTTGGGGTCTCATAGAGGTAAATATCTAAATTATGAAGTTTAAATTAAGTATTTTTTATAAACAAATTAATAAAACGTAGGTAATATAATAAATTATAGGTTAATTTGAATTATTGGTGGTATACCCACTTTCATGTTGATAAACCAATTGTTAGAGAAAATACCCGTAGAATTCCAATAATAGACATGTACCACAAGAATGACCCGGAAAGAGACACCGGTAGCGAAAGGGCGCTCTCCAGTTTTGTTAATAGGTATCCACAAATGACATGGAGCCACGAAAATGTCGTTGTTCATCCTTACAATGATTTTCCTGAGTTCGCAGATCCGCAGGTATAAACTCTTCTTGATTATGCACTATGAAGAGTTGTTTTTTCTACCCCGGAAATGAATAGAGGTGTTCGATATTTGGGAGAAAGACTACTTTTCAGGTTACAATATACTTTTGCATATGCGATCAACCCCCCAAAACAGATGCAAGTCTCCGCATCAGATTATGATAGGTTGCGACATCATCTATCGGAGAAGTGTGAATTAAATGCTCAATCTCATATTACTGACCACAATATCTACAATGGTACCAGAGGATTGCGAAGCCTACAATTGGTGTGCATAACATGCACATTTATGGATTTGATTTCCCTGTGTTAGGAGGTGTAGGTCGTAATATGCAATTCATTCTTAGCCAGTCGCCTAGAAAAGAACCATGTTTTATAACTTGACCCACTACAGATGGAAGTTCTTCATCGTCTTCATCAAATATGCATGAAATACGTTGGGAATGCCAAACATAACTTCACAAGACGAGCCAATCACGGTTCCCATTGTTTCTCAAGCTATGAAACACACCTATCCATATTACAATTTGGAGGCCACTGAAGATCAATTGAAACAAGAGCTTAACAATTTGTATTGGTTAAATCAACAAATGACGAGCTTGCACGTACAGATAGTTCTGAAATGGCAGACGAGTAAACTTAGCTTGAGTAAGTTAAGCTCGTTGAACTAACAAGCGTCGAGACATCTTCTTCAACAAATTATAGTGACTGAAGAGAAAAAATTGGTGTAAATTTTGAGTTGAAATGAGCCGAATTCATAGGGAAAAGAATTAGAGTCGTTGGATGAAAAAATCAGATTTATCCACGCGGTTTCATAAAGGACGCACGGATTTACTTAAGCCAACGGATTTAAAGGGACCGAATTTAGTTTCACCTCTGGCGGCTTGTGGTTACCCACACGGTTAGAGACGAGGCACGCGGCTACCCAAGAACCACAATGGGCAAACAATTTAATCTGCCCGTTTCCCAGCTATTTTTCTATTTTGTTGAGTCCACATTGGGATCAAAATGTTCACTCCATACGAACCACTATACTAACTCATCAAAAAAATGAAAGAAAATTCCCCCGAAGGCACAACTACTGGCTTGGTTGGAAGTACCGAATGCAATCCAAACATTAAATAATCTGCTTAAGAGAGGATGTCAAATCTCAGAAACAAGATGCTCTCTATGCAACATAAACCAGGAGGTAAACCATGTCCTATTAAATTCTAGGCTTTCTAAAGAAAAAAAGGAACTACTTCTCTCAATCACTGGATTCTGCATAGGTTCATAAAGCAGAAATCAAAGATCAATTCCAAGATTGGCATACAGACAAATGTAAAAAGCTGGCCAAGAAAGTTTGGTATTCGATTCCATTTGCCATTTGCTGGGCCATTTGGAGTGAAATAAACAGAAGAACAATAGCAAAAAAAGAAGGCTAGATGCAAGGAAATGTTAATAGCATAGGCGAAGAGGTTAATTTACCAGTGGGGCTCATTGTTTGACATGTTGAAATCTGCAAGCTTCAGCGACTTGATCATGAACTGGAATCTATGACGGCTAAACTCATCTTGTGAAATTCTGTTTTGAAATAAGTCATAGGCTATATCTGTATTGGGCTCATTGTCTCAGCTGTATTTTTTTCATTCTCATCCATAAATCTAACCATTTTTCATTAAAAAAAACTCATGAAAAAAAAAGAAAATCACTATATCTATTTTCCACCCTGTATGTACATTGTTGTGCCTAATCATAATGATTTGGGTTGCATCAAAGATTGAAAATACCGTTGGCGAGTTATAACCCCAAAGGTGTCACTATCTATCCAAAAAAAAACCATCAAAACAAAAGTAACATAAAAACCAAAAGAAAAAAAAATAAAAATAACACAAAAACCCCAAAGAATTTGATGACACCAATTTTGGTTTCATCATAAAATTTGACGAAACATCATAAAATTTGATGAAACCAATTTTGAAATTTGGAGTTTTTATATCAATTTTTAAAAATTTGGGGTTTTTGTATCAATTTTGTTTAACATAGAGTTTTAATGGATCATAAAATTTGAACGGGGTTTTTGTACCACAAGTTTGATCACCATGGGTTTTTATAACTAGTTCTGTTGAAAATTTCCCCCATGTTTATCACTTTTTTTTTTATGCAAAAAATGAATTTTATTTATTAGGAATTGAAGTTAGGAGGGATATCTCTCCTGTCTTCTTCTAACTGAATACAAATGATTTCAGGGGGTGTTCCCTGCCAAGAATATGAGATCCTAAATCTCCTAAAATGCTTAGCTAGTGTGTCCGCAGGACCATTGCATTCTCTTATTACATGTCGAACCTTCCAGGATCGAAAACTACTAAGATAAAATTGAATGTCTCTGATTATAGTTAAATGTTCCCAACTGATGCAGGTGTCTGGACCGTTGATTGCTTCCGCTACGTTTGAAGAATATGTCTCCAGAAGAATGTATTCTAGATTGAGAGTTCTAGCCCAGCCAACTGCCTCCAATACCGCCATACACTCTGCCTCCTCAGCATCTAGATATGCATTGCTGAATATAAACTTGGAGTACTGGTGCTCACCTGCAAAATTCCTTATGATTAGTCCAATGCCACAATCTTTAGAAAGTAATTTATAAGAAGCATCACAATTTATTGTAACATATGGATGCTCTGGAGGTATCCATCTTCTATTCCTGTCAACTGCATTAGTAGAATTGAGAACATTGTGTCTATTGTTGTCTGGTGTAACCAAGTTCTTCAGATTCTGAGCTTTTCTAATAAGGGTTGTGAAATTTGGTTTAGTCCCTTCAAAGACAATCTTGCACCTCTCCTTCCAAACTTCACAAACTACACAACCAATAGTAATAATCAAATCTTCACAAGCTGTAGATTGATCACTGAACCAGCTGATAATCCAAGACTGTATGCTGGTATGGTTGTGTATTGAGCTGAGACCTCCTTCAACAGAATTTATAACTGTTTTGGTGAAAGAACAATGAAGAAGAATATAACTTGTAGTTTCCCACTCTTGTTCACAGAAAGGGCATATGCTGACTTCTCCTCCAACATGCCTTAAGATTCTTTCACTTGTACCAACAAAGTGCAAGTACTGTCAGTCATAAAACATGCTACAACCGTTGGATCATACGATAAAATTGATAAGTGAAACCCTATATCTAACCGGCAAATCTACAGCCCTTATAAGTAACACAGTTTTCTCTTTTTGGATCCGAACTGTGCCTCCCAGCCTCCATCCCTCCAATCTACAGAAAAATCAGAAAGCAAATCCTAATCTAAATACAAACAACAACAGCTCTCTCTCATCCATCAGCTGCAACAACATCATGGCAGAAGCAAGTGATGGTGATTCAATAGCACCAACAATAAGCATAATGATTTTTCCTCTCCAAATGTTAATTTTAATTTGCAGTACTTCAGTATATTTTTGTTTTGTTTACCGGTCAGCAGTCACAATACTGTTATAGTTGTTCTTCAGGGTTGCTGGTTTAATATGTTAGTTGAATCATTTGTACTACAACTATTTCTTCTTCTCTATCAGATATGTGAACCAATTACCAAAATAATTTATGAATGGAAGATGTTCTGTCGATTGTAGTTATTATTTTGTTATTTTCTTTATTCTTGAAATTATCCCAATTATGATCTGATATGTAAAATATCTATTACATTCAAGTGCAAGGCCTTTTTTTTTTTTTTTTTTTTTCGTGCCATGGCTAATCGTCTTGCTCCGTTAAACAGAGGATTGCTGCGAAGAACTATAACAGCAGAGAGGATCGCAAGCCAAAGTCACCGGTTTTTACGGAAAGTCTGATTACTGTTTATGTTAGGAAATAGAAATCAGATCCTTTTAGGAAACAAATTTCTGGTTTCCTTATTCACGATGTAGTAGCAGAAAAATACCTCTATAAATATCTGACTATCTAAGAGGGATTGAAACTTGAACTAGCTCTGTGCAAAATTCAGACAAAGGTAGGAGGGTTGAGAATAGAGAAAGATCGGTAGAAGGCATTGTTTTTACAATTAAAATCAGTGATGGAAGGTTATGAGAATTTGGATGAGTATGAGGACGACGGATTCATCGTAGATGAGGAAGAAAAGGCGTCTGATGACGGATTTATCGACGATGAGGAAGAACATGTGTCTGAAGAAGATGAAGTTGAGGAAGAGAAAGTGCAAGAAGAGGTAAGGAAGCCTACGAAAGACGAGATGGATTACCTCAAAGTTAGGCAGGAGTTAAAAGAAGCGATGAGGAGGAAGATGAAGAAGGGAAACGATTCTGTCACCGGAAATTCCCAAGAGAGGGAGAAGCCTAATTATGGTTCCTTTTTTGGCCCCTCTCAGCCTGCTATTGCGCGAAGAGTCATCGAAGAAAGCAAGTCATTGCTGGAAAATATGCATCTGGCAGCTAGAGTTTTAAAACCCAATCATACTTTGCAGAGCCAGAAGAGTCCTACTGTCCCAAAAGCTACCCCAAAACCTGGTGCAGGTGAGCAGCCTCCAACAGTTGTTAGCATGGAAAAACAGAAAGCGCGCGTCTTAAAGGAAGCGAGAGATTATTCATTTCTTTTATCTGAAGATGCTGAACTTCCAGCTCCTGCAAAAGTGCTTCCACCCCAGACTGGTTCTGTACCAAATTCTGATGCTCGATCAGCTCAACTGACGCCCAAAATCCCAAAGTCTGAGAGCAATACTAGCAGGAGACCACCTGTTGCTGGGGATAACCGAATGCAGAGTAAACAAGGGCAGCGTAAGCCGATTCCTGATGGTAGGCTTGATTCTACCTCAGTGAAGCATAGAAAACAGCTGGGCAGCAGTACTGGAAATGGGTCAAGCCGGAGTCAGGAGGAAAAAGGGTTGACCCCCGAAACCAGCGTTCAAATCAAACCCTCGACTCTGACTATGAAGACATCGGTTCCAGATAGAGCTCACACCAAGGATAGAGATGCTTCTTTAGCTGTTGAGAGAAAGCCTCCATCTGATGTGCAGAAAACAGTGTTACCTAGGCCACATCCTTCAATGTCAGGTCAGCAAAAACCATTGCTCAAGTCGCAGCCATCTAGCTCCAATATGCAGAGAGCGCCATCCAAGTCGCATCCACATGAACAGGGAAAGGATGTTCAAGAACCTGACAGATCCAGACTGATGCCCAAACAGCCAGTATCTTGTCCAACAGCTCCTAAGGTGAAAACTCCCAAGAAACTTCCATCTCGTCCTCCCGCGCCAAAGAACAGTCAAAGGAAGAGGTCTATGAGTCCAGATCCGGGCAATTACCAACAAATTATTAGAAATTTGGTAAATCCAGGTTATGACCCTCGCAAATACGGTAACGATAGAGATGACAGAAGCATGGAGGCTAGTTTTAAGGAAATAGAGCTGGAAGAAAAGCGTAGTGCAAGAATTGCAAAAGAGGAGGATGAAAGAGAACGTCTCCTCGAAGAAGAAGAAGAGAAAAAAGAAGCGGAAGCCAGGATGAGGAAGAAGCGTAAACTAATCAGTCAGCAGTGATGATAAAAAACCGAAAGGCAACCAACCTTCTTCTCACACTCAAATTTTTGTAACTTCAAATCCTCAATTAGTATTTTTTTTTCCTAGTATATATAATCTCTTGTTTGTGCAATCAGTTTCTAGTATTAAATAAAATTTTCTATATAAAAATAGAGATTTTTGAGCGACGTGGTTAATCGGAGCTTATGATTGATTCTGGATCCACCATTTAAAATTCCGGCCAATAGAATTAATGTAAAATCTTATCTCATATAATATATATTTTCAACCAATCACATTCAGGACAAAAATACTATCAAAAGCATCTAAATCTAATAATATCTCTTAAAATTCCAAAAATAAAAAAAAAATAAAGTAGTCTAATAATCCTGATTAAATAAAATTAAAATTCACAAATAGATAATATCATGATTTAACAAAAGACATTAGAAATCATTCATCGGAATTTAATCACAAAATTAAATCAATCATAGGAATAAAAAAGTAATCCAATGTCCGGTTACACTTCTGATAAATTATAAGCCTATCTTAATTACAAATCCATACTATTGATAATTAAACTAACTATGATTGAAATTCCAATGAAATTGAAAAAGGCTTTTGATCAAATTTTAAATTAGTGACAAAAATCAAGATCCTGTAGAATAATGACTACTTACATGCAAATCGAATCGCTCTCTCTCTTCCACATAATAATTGATTGTTAATCCTGTGCAATAACCAAAAAAAAAATATATTCATTAATATAAAATCGTTGAGATTGAAACTGATATCAAGTAAAACAATATTAATAAAAATGTATAATACACAATCACGAAAGAATTTGGATATATTTTTCAATTTCGATATATTTTTTCTTAATATCACTCATTTCATAAAAAAAATAGTGACCAAAATAATAAAATTTTAAATATATTCTAAAAGAATCCAAAATAATATCACTCATTTTTGAAAACACTAAACATAAAGAGTTTTTTTCCACTATTTTTTTGTAAAAGAAAGTTTACTAAAATAAAATCAAATAATTATATCCATAGACGAGTCCAAAATCTTAATTACATATTTTTTAGCATAAAAAAGAGAAAACTTTAATGAAAATCGGTAATTCAAATAAGTGGGTACAACGGCGTTTCCAAAAATAATCGAAGAAATAAATGTTGTTATCTAAAAAAATAAAAATTATAAATATTTATGGATATTGTTCCGATAACTTCTTTTTTTCCTTTTTTTGGGGTTTGTTATATAAATGATTCGAGCAAAGACAAACCATTGTTTGCA
Source organism: Papaver somniferum (assembly GCF_003573695.1). Taxonomy (NCBI): domain Eukaryota; kingdom Viridiplantae; phylum Streptophyta; class Magnoliopsida; order Ranunculales; family Papaveraceae; genus Papaver; species Papaver somniferum. Next base: position 167,721,621 of record NC_039365.1, read on the forward strand.
CCTCGCTTCTTTCTTCTAGAGTTTTCTTTGTTTTTTTTTATTTTCTTCTTATTGTTTGAGGTTTTGTTGATTGATTTTTGTTTGTTGTTTGTTTTGCAGGTTGATAGATTTGCATTTGTTGTTTGTTTGGCAGGTATGCTCAAAAGTGTTCCATGTGATTTTCGTAGGGAAAAAATCTGATAGCATGAAGGGTTTGGTAAATCTCTTTGTCTACCTTACTTAAATTTTTGTATTGTAGATGCATATGTGCAACAATCAAATGTTTAGAGTTCGTTGCATGGCGTCTAGAATTAATTTGGTTTGTGGCAATGAAATAATTTTTTTGCCATTCCTTAGATTTTTCTTTGTTCTTCTTTGATTTGTATTTCATTTTGCAGTTGCTTCCCTCCTGGTGATAGGAGCGCAATACTTAATTGTACCGTAACAACGAAAACCATCCTTTTATTTCTTTCTTTTTTGCCAGGGTTTTTGTTTGACTTAAATTATCCATATACTTTAAGTGTCTACATAATGGTTGCGCTTTTGTTTTCAAGGTCTCAAGATGTTTTCCGAAAAAGAGTTTTAATTACTTCTGACATTCAGTGCGATCTTTTGGCTTATGTTCCATAGCATAGCATTGATGTAGTCATCAACTGAGCTATATCAATTCAAGAGTACAACCTCGTTTGGTTTGAATATAATTATCTTTGCATGAAATAAATTTCTTATTTTTTTGTACAAATTTTTCATACAAGTACGAGAGAATATCATCAAAGATTTTAATACAATTATTAGTTGCTAACTTGGTGTGCTTTTCGTTTTTATTGCAGTGTTGAAGCCACTAACTTTTGATGTTCATCGCAGATTCGCCTATGCAAGCTTAATGAGCGAGGTTTGGTTTGTTGTGCAGCATATTCATGATCTGGGATCATATCTTGAGATCTTACTCTATTTACACAAAATTGGTTAAAAAGACCGAAATCAACAATTCCTGGGTGAAATGGACAGTTAGATTTTGATACTGTTTAAATGGACAAAAATGTAAAAATAGGCAGGATGTAACCAGTTTCATCGTGCCCATTTTCAAATATTTTTTCTTATTTTTAATTTACACAGGATGTATCCAGTTTCATCCTTACTATTTTTTAAATTTAAGCTAGGATGAATCCAGTTTCATCCTTGCTATTTCTTTTCTTTGGCCATTTCACCCAAACTATTTTTTACTCGTCCATTTGAACCGTGATTTAAAAATATTTGAACAAATGGTCCATTTTCCGCTCTATTTAACAGTACTATGTGATGCAATTTTGGTCTGACACCTCTAAACATTAAGATGACTGGGATATCATTCCAGAACAATAGGTTCCTGTGGTTATTTTTTCAAAGGAGGAGTTCCGAGGGTTATGTTTGCGGCCTATTTTTTCTATTTGGTATTGTGTTTGTTTGTCTTTTAAGATTGTGATCTTTTTTATTTTAGATTTTTGTCTCGACATGAATTAACAATCGCCATCCTCGATTGTGGATAGCAGTGGTGCAGATAGAACTTCTTAAGAATAAATATGGGAAGACAAATAAAGAAGAAATGAAAGGTGCACAATCACCATTCGCGGAACCTATGGTAAGAAAATATCTAACCAGTATGATATATTTAATCTGTAGCCCTGGAAATAATTTTTGCGGCCAGTTCAAGTCTTAAGAATAATTATATATATATACAAATGTAAATCAGGCAATTTTCCAACCAACATTTGCATTTCTGAACAGATAAATCCAACTTATCTTGGAAAGAGGAATCCTACAAAGGATGTTAGCTCTTTTTGCGTTTCTCCTGGCAAAAAGATGATTTCTCCTTTTTGCGTTGGTGGTTGTGCTTCAGTTCTAGGAGTTGATACAGCTAGAGTCGTTCAAGTCTCAATTCCATCCAAGAACATAAACAGCTCGGGCCTGAATAAAAAAAAATTCTCAACTAATCAACCCACTAAACATCAACAAGAGAAACAAAGAGCAACAATCCGAGAAAGAGAATTACTTGACAATTTATATTATATTAGATTTGTGCCCGTGCTACGCACCGGGCATTTATTTTCTTTTAACTTGGTGTGTCGCGGACTTTGCCCCGCCCCGTGGGAGATTTTCTATCAACTTAACTGATTCTAACACTCAGCAAGGAGAAATGATCAAATCCCCGACTAAAATCATATTTCATGCTAGAATACTATAAGACAACCCTCCATTCAATCTCTAATACAAACCCGGAGAAACGATCTTAGTCATAGGATTTTAGCGTAATCAGTTCACAAAGGACGCATGTTGTTTGGTCAAATTATATAATAAAGAAAACATCAACTGCAAAAAAAAAAAAAAAAACATTGCATTCGTCAAACACCCTAATTTTTTATTAAAAAAAGGACATTTGTATGAATAACCTGCATTGCTAGAATGGTCGCAAAATAATCATAGTGCGTCGTTGATAATTGGAATAGATGGTTCCTCCCACTACGGATAAGCTGATGATATGCATGTTGATAGTGGTCCTGAGCATTTGGCCATTTGCATTCAAGAAACTCAACATGAGACAGCTCCTCGAACAATTAATTCCACGAATGAGCAAGGGCGTATCGCAGCCTACAAATTTTTACAAATGATAAGCCGGTCTGTCAATCACGATCAAAGTGAATTGTGCATATAGACGATCCAAGGTCATCACGATTGACGAATTCCATCAAATATATTAAGAACTGGGTTAGATAAGAAAACATAGCTGAAAACATTCTCTACGGACCCATCTCTACAAACCAACAATGTAAATGCATCCAAACGCTAGGTGACCAGTTGTCTCAACGCATTAAGAAATCTGACGCAATGGGCTTTCTAACATTACTTTCCGTTGCTAACTTCCGGTGCGAGTTCTTCCGGACAATCCACTCTGTTAGGTGGCACCCATACCCTCCTCTTTTGTGAATGCTTCTGTTTCGGATGAAATCATATAATCCTTCAATGTAATCTCGCCGTTTACACTGCATTCCCATACTCTCTTATCCTCCAAGTGGATATCCACCCCAAGTTCTTTTTAGAATTTGATCTTTCATATTCGACGAAAGCTTAGAGTATTGGCTGCAAGGTTTCTTTCACTCTCAAATCAGCCATGTCAGACGATTGAACAATGCCATCTATCACCCCCAAAATTCGAATGTTTTTTGATCGCATATATCCATTGATTCTTAGTTCATGCGTCCTTCCCATATTGTATCCCATAATAACGTTAATGCCTCTAAAGAATCTTTTGCGAGTATTACCATTCCAGAAATTCAAGGGTAAAGGCACGGAGCTGTTAAGGGTCTAGTGGGGACAGTAGTCCCCACTGGATTCTGGGATTTTAACTGTATAGGTTTGGTAATTAGATAGTTCTACATTACAGGGAACAAACTCGTTGGGATGACGGAAAATAGGTAAAAAAATATGATCTCGTATTCTTCCCGGTAGCTTTTCTCAGTAAAGAAAGAAGAAGATTAACTGGGTAATTGATGATTAAAGGTGGAAGAAAAAATTGCGGCCGCATAATCGGATTTAGATCATACTATTAGTATACCAGTTTGTCCCCCCTAACCGAAGTTTCTAGCTTCATCCCTGCAAGGGTTTACCTTTTTGTATTCCCGTTTTGAATTTTTATTTTACAAATTGCTTGTGTATAAACAACTTAACTGCTCTTTAAACCTAATTCTCGTATAACAACAGTATTCAATTTGTTTTTGTTTTTCTTTAAATCTTAGCAGCTAGCTATATGATGTAAACCTGGTACGAAGATCAAATTTTATAAACAAATTATCAGATTAAAACGATTCAAAGAACATAGTTTGTTATACAGATGCAATTGTTTCGGAAAATACCCACCTCATAGTTGTGTCTGTAGACGAAATTCTCTTTTATTATATTTTTATACGAGACTGTAACAGAACGCGGTGAAATCCTCTAACGCGGTGAGATCCTTATGACGCATTGAAATCCTTATGATATGAATGAAAAATCCTCATGAACATGCAAAATCTTAAATAGATCTTCTTGGTATCAGAATTAGGAAACAGAGTTATATCAAGAATCACGTTGGCATTAGGAAACCAAGGGGATTGGACGCATGAAAATATCTCGCCATGAAGGAATTGTCATGAAGAGTTGTGTCAAGATTTCCCTTCTCTGTTGTATTTAGTTTCCTAACATAGCCACGGTTCTGAATTCCAAATTGAGACGGCCTGAATTGTCATGTTAGAAGGAATTTCAAATTTACACGGCTCAGTTGATTTTTTTTTTTTGAAACCAATCATAGGTTGCCAAGTGTCCTCACCAGAATGTTTGTTTCACAAAATTCAAAAAAAGTCCTATTTCGACCAATAGGAATCGAGGATTTTCTAACCGTTCGACGTGAGGGCTTTTTTTATCCAGGCCTTTAAGTCTTTAGATTTTATTATATCCGGATGGTTTATGTGCATATTAACTTTCCTATTAACTTAACAGGTTGATAGCTTGAGGGCGTCGTTGGAGGTACACGATTGGCACAATTAGGGTCCGAGGAAATTGTGGTAGAAGTACTCACCGGTACTCTTTAATAAGATTGTTATGGAGTATTAAATTTTGAACCCACATTTGGGAATACCACTACAGGTTGAGGATACTAAAACAGAAAAAGAAAAAAAAAATCTTATAAAGTAAATAACCTTATGTATATATTTTTGGTAATGGTTAAATTGGTTTTAGTTAGTTAAGTGTTAGGTTATATTAATTATTAGATTATCGAGATAAATATATAGGATACAATTATCGATTTTAGATTGTGTTGGTTTCTAGACGAAGGAAAAAACAAAATCAAGAATCGGCATGGCCTTCATCCAGTATCCATGCCGATAGTGAACGGACGGTCGGCTGCTTGCAAATTAAAGACTATCCATGATAAAAATTCAATAAAGGAAAAAGAAGAAAATAAGACAGTCGGCAGGCCGACTTAATCTTCCATTTTGGTAGTTAAATTATCTGTTGCATCCGGTGGATTAATTCCATTCATTCAACTCTACTACCTCCATTTAAACGGTGCATATATTATTAACTTTTGGTTTTACTTTAGACTTATTTGTATGGGATTGGACGTCAAAGTTGACGAATGCTCTTGATACTTGATAAGTGCATATGTTCTTGATGTTGATCCAGTAAAAAGGCTAATCAAACAATCGATGTGCGCATCATTCAAATATTAAGACTATGCCGACTTTAGAAGAGTAAATTCATCTCTTTTATCTTCTTAGAGGCCTGTTGTTAGCATACCTAGGGGCGAGATTTGGGTTGAGTCAACCCACCAAATCCATGCCCGACCGAAACGTTGGGCGGGCTTGGAAAATGTATTTTAAAATTTTGGACAGATGTCATCTGAGCACAAAACTTATAAACCCGAGTTAATTTTGGATAAACATGAACATATATATCTCTAACTCAAACAACTCACCTAACGCGAAGAACTATAATATAATTATATACAACTATTTTCATAATTGGTATTTTTATCTATTTAGGGTAATTTTATTTATTATATTCAAATCTAATAAAGTAAAATTATATATATATATATATATATATCTCATTAATAATTCAATATAAAAATAAATTATATTATTATAAATAATCTTAAGTTATTTGGAAATTTAAGATACATATAGTAATTAAAAGTTATTATTATTGTTATTATATAAAATTCAAATAAATTGTAAGATAACCAGGGTTTAAATTTTAAATTTGGGCAAACTCCATTTAAACCGTGATATACTATTTAACTTTTGGTTTTACTTTAGACTTACTTGAATTGAACATCAAAGTTAACGAATGCTTCTGATCCTTGACAAGTGCATATCTTCTTGATCCAGTAAAAAGGCTAATCAAACAATTAATGTGCCCATCATTCAATTATTAAGACTTTGCCGACTTTAGAAGAGTAATTTCATCTCTTTTATCTTCTTAGAACCCTCCTATTAGCATACCTAGGGGAGAGATTTGGATTGGGTCAACCCACCCAACCCATGCCCAACCAAAACGTTGGCTGGTGTATTGATGTGTTTTCAAAGTTGTTGTAGTGATAAGATTCGTTCAAGACTTGTGAAAGCATATTTTAGACTTAATTTTAAATAAAAATATAGGAAACTTAAATAAAAGTGATATGAAAAATATGGAGAAGACTGGGGCTATGGATTCCACTAATTACCAATATCAAAGTGATTTATATTCTCTAATTATAATTATGCAAATCCTTCATTCAAATTGATTCTAAATATTGCAAAAGTTGATTTTTTAGAAATAACAATTGTAAATCGAAAATAAGGGACATCAAAACCCTAGGCTAGCATGCTCCATCAATTGAAATAACAATTGTTTAACAAAAACCATTTTTTTTATTTATCAAGGCAAATAATCATATAATAATTACATAAATTAAATAAAATAGTGATTACCACAATTTATTGGCGAAATAGCTTCCTCCGTCGCCCCAGAGGATGGGTTGAGCTCATCATTTTATAAACTTTCTCAAAGTATTGATTCATGCTCAAAATTTGTTTACAAAGATGAAATAGAGAGAGAATAATGAAAATCGAGTGTTTGCAACGTTTATAATTGTTGCAAAACACTGTTGCAAAGAACGATAGAAAAGAACTGATGCTGTTGTATCTCTGCGACCCTTGTGTGGCTGTCGTTGTCATTGTTGATAAACGAATGCCTCTGGTGGTCTTTTTTTCTTCGTGTTCTTCCTAGCAGCAGCAGAAAAGTTTTCTATGCAACACGATCAATCTCCTCTGTTGTTACTCTAAACTCTCCCTAACCCTCTCTACTGACCCTCAACGACTTATATAGCCTCACTGCACCCAAATCTCGCATCATAACTGCATATAATTCTCTCTTCAATACACTGCTATCACGGGATATTTTTTTTCCTTTTAAAACCCGTTCACGCATCTGCAAGTGATTCTTCGTATCTGCTGTTGGTTATACACGCTAAAACACGCTACTGAATGTCATTGTTTGGTTCGAACACTCTCAAAACACACGCACAACAAAGAATTTCATGGGAAATGGTGAGATATTCTCATGCACACTTTCCATAATTAACCCGATAAATATAGCCCAACTTAATCCAAGCAAAAGCCCATACCACGCCTGTTAATGTCTGTCACGTCTTCCTCTGAAGATCCAGCCATCGAGTCTCGCGAAAACTCCTTCAAATGATGAACTAAAAATCTGCCAGGGAAGAACCAAACTTTCCCGCCATTTTTCTGTTTGAAGGAAGAAGAAAGGTCAACCCTAATCCAACGTCTTGGGTGCCAAATAACCAGTGGGTGCTATAGACAAATGGGCTACCCATAGTCGTGGGTGCTCCTTATCAAAAGTGGGGGTCCGTATAGCAAATGTCCTCCATGGGTACTCCGAGCAACTTTTCGAGCCGAATTTTCCAACAATACTTATTTCCAAAAAAATACCTACAAACACACAAAACACCATAATAAGTACGAAATCGAGTACTAACAATACGGAATATTAAGGACAAATTAGACACAAAAATGCGTCTATCAATACCCCCAAACTTATTATTTGCTAGACCTCAAGCAAATATAATCTAGAAAATAAAAATGACTACACTTAGCACGTGCAGCAAGCCGTTAAACCACTAGGTGGCCCTAGTGGCGGAGTGTTGTCTCCGGAGTTTACCAGATGTGTACCCACAAAACCTTTACTCCAGACCCTAGATATCTACGCAGAACCTTGGAAAGCACTAAAGAATCTCCTTGGTTGGCATACTCTCATTGACTACAGGAGGAAGTACCCTGATGCGAAATTCCAATTGATGTACACGAGTTTGCACTCAGCATACTAAAATTCATATATAAGTGATAGAGCTCTACTCAGATTGTTTCTTTACATCATAACCGGAGTCAACCAATCACATGGAAAGATTAAGAAGATGGATAAAGAGATGGTTAAAAGTGAACGGTGTTTCCCATATCTGTCTGAAGGCCCCTGCCAAGGTGAACTTATCCTAATGGACTGAGATACCGGTTTGACTAATATCAACACAACTGGCATATACAAGGGGACCAGTGGTCGATAAACCTAACTCTAGGTCAACACAACTGGCATATACAAGGGTACCAGTGGTCGACTTTATTGAATTTATTCCGATTGGTCTAATGGTCTTTTTTTTTTCGTTTTGTATCTCAATCACTCTATTCCACCCTAGAAAAGGTAACAACTTGAATCGTGTGCCCCACCAAATCACTTAAAAAAAATAAAAACAGAAGGCTTAGGATTCAACGAGATATGCGAAACTACCATGTTTTTTTTAATTCTAACACCTGAGCTCTGTGCTTTTATGAATACACTCTTTAGATGTTTCCATCTAATCAGATTGGTTCCTCAACTCCTATAACCAAGATGTTCCCATCCATTTAGATTGGTTAGTGTCAACCTTAATAAGCATAAATTTCTAGGCTCTGGAGTTTATTTATTGCAACTAAAACCTAACAAAAAGTTTCTTCCCCACCCCCAAACTTAAATCTAACATTGTCCTCAATGTTTCTAATGAAAGAGCAATACCAAACAGTAAAGTAACATGAGGAATTAGTAAAGAGAGAAGTCGGAAAGATAGTACCTGGGTGAAGAGAGAAATCAAAAACTAATATACAACAACATACAATCGCCTCGATGGTCAATCAAGGGTAAACAGGGTCCTCCAGAGGGACCTCCTCAATATCACCTGTAGGAAAGGGCTCTAAAAAGGGTTTCAATCTCTGACCGTTAACCTTCGAAGAACTACTACCATCCGGTGTCTCGATCTCAACAGCTCCATGAGGAAAGACAGTGCGAACAATAAAAGGACCCGTCCACCGAGAACGTAACTTCCCAGGGAAAAGATGCAAGCGGGTATCATACAGAAGAACTTTTTGACCTGGAGAAAATGACTTTCTTAAGATATTTCTATCATGCACAAGTTTCATTTTGTTCTTATACTCCTTAGCACTATCGTATGCATCTCTACGAATCTCTTCCAACTCATTGAGCTGGAGTTTCCTATGGGCTCCTGCCTTGTCAAGTGAAAAATTTAGCTGCTTAAACCCAATAAGCTCTATGTTCTAACTCAACAGGTAAGTGACATGCCTTGCCATACAAGTCGATAAGGTGACATTCCAATGGGGGTCTTAAACGCAGTACGGTAAGCCCATAAGGCATCAGTAAGCCTAGACGACCAGTCTTTCCGATTAGGATTAACTGTTTTCTCTAATATACGTTTTATCTCCCTATTGGAAACTTCTACCTGACCACTAGTCTGTGGATGATACGGGGTAGCTACCTTATGTGTAATACCATATTTTTCATCAAAAGCCTAAAAGGTCCATTACAAAAGTGCGACCCTCCATCACTAATTATAGCTCGCGGTGTACCAAAACGTGTAAGTATATTATTTTTCAAGAACTCAATCACAACCCTATGGTCATTGGTTTTACACGCAGCCGCCTCAATCCACTTAGAGACATAGTCTACAGCGACAAGGATGTATAAGTTACCAAAAGAATTAGGAAACGGACCCATAAAGTCAATACCCCACACGTCAAAGACCTCCACAACTAAAATAGGGTTCAAGGGCATCATGTTCCTACGGGAAATGGTTCCTAATTTCTGGCAACGTTCACAAGTCACACAGTAACTGTGGGAGTCTTTAAACAACGAAGGCCAATAGAATCCACACTGCAATATCTTAGCAGCAGTTTTTTAGCACTAAAGTGACCCCCACAAGCATGATCATGACAAAAGGAAATAATACTGGACTGGTCACTCTCAGGTATACATCTCCTAATAATCTGGTCTGGACAATACTTAAACAAATAAGGATCATCCCAAAAGAAGTGCTTAACCTCAGCTAAAAACCTAGAACGATCTTGTTTACCCCAATGTTGGGGCATTCGACCAGTAACAAGATAGTTCACTATATTCGCATACCAAGGTAATTGGGTAACAAAGAACAATTGTTCATCAGGAAAGCTATCCCTTATAGGAAGGGAATCATCAGGGGAACTAACAACTAGCCTAGACAAGTGGTCTGCTACAACATTTTCGGCACCCTTTTTGTCTCTAATGTCTGGAGAAAACTCTTGCAACAAAAGGATCCACCTAATCAATCTAGGTTTTGTATCCTTCTTAGACAAAAGATATTTCAAAGCAGCATGATCAGTATATATGATGATCTTAGAACCTAAGAGATAGGGTCTAAACTTGTCTAAGGCAAACACAATGGCTAACAGTTCCTTCTCGGTAGTGGTATAGTTCAACTGGGCATCATTCAGAGTTTTGCTAGCATAGTAAATCACATGAAGTAATTTTTTTCTCGCTGACCTAGCACAACACCAATAGCATAATCTGAAGCATCACACATGATCTCAAAGGGTAGGTTCCAGTTGGGTGCCTGGACTATGGGGGCGGTAGTGAGTAGTGAGTAAATTCTTAAGCTTCTCAAAAGCCTCTAAACAAGCATCATCAAAGACAAACTTAACATCTTTTGCAAGCAAATTGCAAAGAGGTCTAGAAATTAGGCTAAAATCCTTAATGAATCGACGATAAAAACCTGCATGCCCTAAGAATGACCTAATATCTCTTACGGTTTTTGGGACCTGTAAAGTCTTAATAAGGTCAACTTTGGCTTTATCTACCTCTATACCCTTAGAAGATACGATATGCCCTAAAACAATTCCTGAACGAACCATGAAGTGACATTTCTCCCAATTAAGCACTAAATTTTTTTCCTTACACCTAGTCAACACTAGTGACAAATGATGCAAGCACTCATCGAAAGACGAACCAAACACTGAAAAATCATCCATAAAGACCTCTAAGAACCGTTCTACCATGTCAGAAAATATGCTCATCATGCAACGCTGAAAAGTCGCAGGGGCATTACAAAGCCCGAAAGGCATGCGTCTATACGCAAAGGTACCAAAGGGACAGGTAAAAGTGGTTTTCTCCTGGTCTTCTGGGGAATAACGATCTGATTATATCCAGAGTAGCCATCTAAAAAGCAGTAGTGACTATGTCCAGCTAATCTCTCTAGCATCTGGTCGATGAAGGGAAGGGGAAAGTGGTCCTTCCTAGTGACCTTGTTCAATTTCCTATAGTCAATACAAACACGCCAACCCGTGGTCACTCGGGTCGGGATTAACTCATTGTTATCATTCTGGACTACAGTAATACCGGATTTCTTGGGTACAACCTGAACGGGGCTGACCCACTTACTGTCTGAAATGGGGTAGATAATGCCTGCATCTAACAACTTAAGGACCTCGTTTCGAACTACCTCTTTCATATTAGGGTTTAGTCGACGTTGCATCTCCCTAGAAGGTTTGGTATCACTCTCTAAATAGATCTGATGCATACAAACAGTGGGACTTATACCCTTAATGTCAGCTATGGTCCACCCTAAAGCTTCCTTGTTTTTGAAGGACGGTTACTAGCCTACTTTCCTGGTCACTATCCAAGACGGAAGAAATAATCACAGGTAAAGTCTCAGACGGGCCTAAAAACCTATATTTCAGGGAATCTGGCAATGGTTTTAGGTCCAACTTAGGAGGCTCTTCTAATGAAGGAACTAGGGTAGACTTAGAAACTGGTAGTGGTTCGACTTTAGGTTTCCATCCATTACTAGTATCTAACAAAGGGGTTGAATCTAACAAAGCATTCACCTCATTAATCACATTATCATCATCAAAATCAATCCCAAAGTGAGCTAGGCATTTCTCTAATGGATCTTCTAACAAAGTGTTTGGTAATGACTCCTCGACTAATGTTCCTATCATGTTCACCTCTTCTATGTTCGAGTCATCTAGTTCAGAGGGTAGCTTACTAATATTAAAAATGTTCAGCTCAATAGTCATATTACCAAAAGACAATTTCATAATACCATTTCGACAGTTAATGATCGCATTGGATGTAGCTAAAAACGGGCGACCTAAAATTACCGGTATCTGGTTCTCTGGGTCAGGGACAGGTTGGGTATCTAGGATAACAAAATCCACTGGATAAATAAACTTGTCAACCTCTATGAGAACATCCTCGATCACACCACGAGGAATTTTAACGGACCTATCAGCTAACTGAAGTGTCATCTGGGTAGGTTTCATCTCACCAAGTCCTAGCTTAAGGTACACATGATATGGTAGTAAGTTCACACTAGCTCCTAAGTCAAGCAACGCTTTCTCAACACGGTATTTACCTATTGTGCAAGAAATGGTAGGGGACCCTGGGTCTTTATACTTAGGAGTAGTGGTATTCTGAATAATAGAACTCACCTGACTAGCTAGAAAGGCTTTCTTCTGGACATTAAGCTTTCGCTTTCGCGTACACATATCCTTGAGAAACTTGGCATAAGAGGGAATCTGCTTAATTGCATCTAGTAGTGGAAGGTTGATAGTTACCTGCTTAAAAACCTCCAATATATCATTAAAATTGGACTCCCTCTTAGTTGGAACTAGCAGCTGTGGGAATGGGGCTCTAGGGACAAAGCCGGGCTCAATATGACCCTCATTGGTCTCTTTAGAGACTCTATCAGTCTCCTCAGTTTCTGGTTCAGAAGGGTGAACTAACATGTTCACTATCAGGCATGGAAACCTTGTTGTCTATCACTCTACCACTCCTAAGGGTTTTAATAGCATTCACATGATCAGATGGTCTTTCACCTATTTCATTAATTCCTCTAGGGTTGGGTTGAGTCTGACTAGGAAACTTACCTCTTTCTCTTAAAGACTCATTTATCTGACTAACCTGGGTTTTCAACTCGGAAATAGCCTGAGAGTTAGCCTGACCTATTCTCTTATTTTCTTCTAAACCTTGAGCAACAGATTGCTGAAACTGCACAGTGTTACGAGTTAACAAAGCAAGAGACTCTTCTAAACTCATAATCTTCTTATCCGAAGGGTTCTGAAACTGTGCCGGAGCTGAAGGATTCTTAGTATATAAAAACCTGGGGGAACCTGAGCATTACTAGACTGACCTTGATTCTGGCCCTTGGACCAAGAAAGGTTTGGATGGTTTCTCCAGCCAGGGTTATAGGTTTCTGAATATGGGTCAAACTTCTGTCGGTTATCAAACCTAGTGTTGTTATAAAGAGCATTGGCTTGCTCTTCAACCATGGCCTTCCCAAAAAGGCTCATTTCTTCCACTACTACCACTAGAATGACCTAATTCTAAGGCTTCTAACCTTTTGGCTATAGCTGCTATTTTGGCATCTGACTCATGAGATCCTTCTACCCTATTAACATTTCCTCTACTTAGAAGAATTTTTTTCTGGGGTTCCCTACTATTTTCCCATTGTTGGGTCTTATCGGCGATTTCATTCAAAAATGTCATCGCTTCATCAACAGTTTTATTCTCAAACCCACCTGTGCATAAGGACTCAACCATGGTTGTTGTTGAATAATCTAAACCCTCGTAGAGGATCTGAACTAACCTAACCTTCTCCAAACCATGATGAGGACATTGAGATATCAAGTCATTGAACCTTTCTAAGTACCTATATAAAGATTCTCCCTCTTGTTGGGCAAAAGTATATATTTGTGTCCTAATAGACGATGTTTTATGCCTTGGAAAAAACTTATGTATAAAGGCAGAAGTAAGTTGGTCATAGGTTTCAATTGACTCAGAGTCCAAACTATACAACCAAGATTTGGATTTATCTTTTAAGGAAAAGGGGAATAACCTAAGTTTCAACGCATCATCACTTAGGTTTTTAATTTTCAGAGTACGACAAACTTCCTCAAATTCCCTAACATGAAAATAGGGGTTCTCATTCTCCTTTCCTAAAAACATTGGGAGCATCTGTAAAGTCCCAGGTTTCAGTTCATAATTTGCCTCGGTTTCAGCTAACTTGATACAAGACGGACGAGAGGTCCTAGTTGGGTTTAGCAAAGCTTTCAAAGTTGCCATTTCCGGCACTACCAAAGGACTAGGAGTAATAGGGGTACTTTCCTCAAGAAGAGACAGATTATCAAAACTGAAGTTTCCAAAAACGGGGCTCTCAAAAGAAGAGTCTTCGAGCTCCCCTCCTTCACAAGAAGAACTACTAGGTTTGTCACTAATCAAACGACCTAGAGCGTTTCTTTTCCAAGCCCGTTTAAAAACTTCGGGCATACACTAGAAAAACAAAATCAAAAAGAAAAGTCCTAAAACGGAAGGGATGTTCTATGCAAACACAAACAAGGATGACTCCACCACAACAAACCTACTGATTTCTAGCAAACAAAAAGCATGATGGATCCACTTAGATTGTTTCTAGACCAGCTTCTAATCCTTTGAACGGGAATTCGTTACAATTTAAGCAAACCCCTCTGGAATCAATCTGAGTCAAAGTAAGTTGAATAGAGGCGAGGGAAGCTCGGTGGAGCTTTGATACCCAAGGCCTCACCGGTATTACAAGGCGGCGCAGTCACGCATTCAACTTACAGAAACCGTCAAGAACTTCGAAGTATGCTTAAAAGAGTAACCAATATTTTTCGAATGACTTTCCTATTAAGCTCGTTACCCTATCGGTCTCGTTCTAGTCAAAATTTTAGGCTTAGGTTCGCGTTTGGTGTCGTTTTCCTAAGGCGGGCAAGAAGAGAACGGTGATGAAATCAGAACCCTTATCTTGTATGGCCAGTCCTTGCCCTTTACTAGGAAATTAAAGCAGCCGTTTTCAAGTCCTCAACATATATGCATACGAAGGAAGACAGTAACTAGCTAACAGGGGATTCGTGAGTGTTTCGACAAACTTACCTCTCGTACCAGACGGGGGATGAACCTTTGTAGTCGACTCGGGCCACGACTCCTATGTCATGTACGAACCCGAGGGGCCGAGGTGATATCGTAATCACTGTCCTTCTCTGCAAACAGTTTATATTTAAACTACCCTTCCGTAGGGTTTAAAAAATAATGTCCCAAAATATAAAGTCCAAAGTCCAAAAATATAAAGTGCAAAAGAAAAAGAAAGTCTAAAAAAAATAAAAATCTAGAAAAATAAAAATGTCTCTCTGTTTTTTTCTCTCTTTTTTATAAAATAAAAAAAATCTTCTTCTTTCGCTCCTTTCGCTTTGCCTTTCACTCAAAGTCTTTAAGTATTCACCAAAAGCTTTGGCAAAATTTTCTTTCGCTCCAAATTCCGAATTCTGTAAGAAAAGGACAAAAACCCAAAAACGTAAAGAAGAACAAATAAAATAAAAACCTAAAAAAAAAAAATCTAAAAACTCTAGCCTAAAGACAAGTCCCCGGCAGCGGCGCCAAAAACTTGGTAGGTTTGGAAACCTACAATAATATATTGCAAGTGTACAACGTCTAACTAGTAGATAATGGAAAGTACAGGTCTTTCCCACGAGGAGTGTGAAATACTGTACCAACTAATATCAAAAATTAAGTAATCAACAAGATAATTTTTGAAGGATTTTTAGAAATTCGGAACAAAATGAAATGATAAATAATTTAAAGATAAACAAAATGAGTGTGGGTTATTTGGGTTTTCGGTTTCCACCAATTAATTATGCAAATTCTCTATTCGTTAAAAATAAATTCCATGCATTTTCAAATATTGTTTCTCCGCAATAATTTTCTTCGCTTCATGGATAGCGATTCTAAAGCATTACCTATCAATCCTAAAGCATATCGCGTCAAGGGATTTAACCAAAGTACGCCATATCAATTGAAAAGCATAAATAATCAATGAAATCACATGAATAATAAAATACCAAGCTATATGAAGAAAAACTACTAGTCATTCAAATCATTATTGAGCATATAAATATAGAGTTTACACAATTTATTGGTTTCTACCTAAACCCTAACATAACACTAGCTAGAAATGGCTTTCTCAAAAGCCATAAACATAATAAAATTAAACTCTAACTAATGAAAAATGAAGAATCGAAAACAAAACCTCAAAACCCTTCCTTTGTTGCGGCACTGTGGCCGGGTGCCTCCCCTCTCAAATATTCGACATCCTTCTTATACACCTTCCCTTTCTTTTATTTCATTAAACAAAGTATCAAAATAAATTATTCTATGAAATACTTGCACACAAGTTGATGTCGTCATCAGTATCTTTCCCCAAATAAATTCTCTTTATTTCCAAAATCTCCTAAATTAAGAAAAAATTATTTTATTTCCAAAATAATCTCACGTGTGAATATTCCTCAATTAATTATTCACATGGCAAATAAATTATCTTTCCAGGTGGAATATATTTTTAATAAAGTAAGAAAGATAAAATACTTCTCATTTTCAGTTTGCATGTGCCAACCCCATTTTGATGTCAATTCCTTTGTTGCGTTTGTGCCTCGTCTATGAAACAATTCTATGCTACTGATATATATGGAGATACCAGGCCAGCTACATTTTGTCATTTTTTTCATTGTGGTTGTTGATATATGAAAATACCAGTCCAACCTCATTTCATCATTGTGGTTGCTGATATATGGAAATACCAGGCCAACTCCATTTCATAATTGTGGTTGTTGATACATGGAAATACCAGACCAACCCGGCTGCTGATACATGGAAATACCAGACCAGCATAATAAGTGTTGATGATATATAGAAATATCAGGCCAGCATAATTGATCATTGTGGTTTCTCATACATGGAAATACCAGGCCAACCACATTTCATCATTGTGGTTGCTGATATATGGAAGTACCAGGCCAACCACATTTTTCCATTTTCGTCGCAAACACCATTAAGTCTCACATTTTGCTGTTTATTCGCTGGATGATCAAATTCACTTGTACTTTCTACAAAAGCCCTAAAATAGTATTAGTAACTAAAATATTGTATCATAGCTAATATAATTATGGGTATAAAGTGTAGCATATACATGCTTATCAACACCCCCACACTTATATTTTGCTAGTCCTCGAGCAAAACAGAGATATTATGCAATTGATTTTTTTTGATTTTTTTTATTTTTTATTTTACTCTAAGAAAAGTGAAAACCTGCAAAAATATGGATAATTACCTACTCCCCACACTTGAAAATTACATTTTCCTCAATGCAATTGAGTCATCCAACGTAGAAATTAAGATGGAAACTACAAAAATAAACAATAAAAATAAGAGATAGAGTAGAGGGAACAAATCTGATGGGTTGACTCCCATGAAGCGAAATGTATTTGTTTCCCTACTTGCCAATAGCATGTAGTATCAAATAAGGTGAGATTGGTACCCCAAAGTAGACATCCAATCATATATATATAGAGTCTAAAAAGTCGAGGATCATCCTAAATAATCCGGTCAGCTGAAGATATGTCCCTGTGAACACTATAAACCTCCAAAACGGTATGTAAATTCATTCTCAATCGAAAATTGTAAGTGATATTCAAATAATGCATAAATGGGATAAGTAAATCATTCTCATACGCAACAAATTCAGATTGTTTGACAGTTTTTATTGGCGGAACACGCTCTAAATCAGGTTCTAAATCAACTGAAATAATTTCCGCGGAACAAGAGCTTAATGGAGCAATAATATCACGACTCATAGACCCGTTATCATCTAAAACGGTTTCATTATTAATATCATCAAGACGAAAAAATTCAGAACTTAATGGCTTAAGGGTCAAGGTCGGATCTTTCTCCACTGATGGAACTAGTCGCGACTCGGACAAAACTAGAGGTTCTAATTTGGGTTCCATTTATTAGTGTCTAGCAACGGTGCGGAGTCTAACAAGGCATTGAATTCACAAACAACACTATCATCATCAAAACCAAACCCAAAATGAGCTAAGCAAACCTCTGATGGATCTTCCAAGTGGCTCTTGCAAAAGCTTGCCGAGTACATACTTGCTTTTCGCCCGCAACACTTCTGATTAAGGTACCTAAAAAAAATCAAGCAAACTGCATAAAAAGACAAAAAGAAATTTAAAAGAAAAATAAAAATAAATTATGTACAAAAACTAAAAATAAGCTATTTACGCTGATATCAACTAGTGAGTATTTTGCTACCACTCCCCGGCAGCGGCGCCAAAAATTTGATGTGTTTTCAAAGTTGTTGTAGTGATAAGATTCGTTCAAGACTTGTGAAAGAAAATTTTAGACTTAATTTTAAATAAAAATATAGGAAACTTAAATAAAAGTGATATGAAAAATATGGAGAAGACCGGGGCTATGGATTCCACTAATTACCAATATCAAGGTGATTTATATTCTCTAATTATAATTATGCAAATCCTTCATTCAAATTGATTTTAAATATTGCAAAAGTTGATTTTTTAGAAATAACAATTGTAAATCGAAAGTATGGGACATCAAAACCCTAGGGTAGCATGCTCCATCAATTGAAATAACAATTGTTTTACAAAAACTATTTTTTATTTATTTATCAAGGCAAATAATCATATAATAATTGCATAAATTAAACAAATTAGAGATTACCACATTTTATTGGCGAAATAGCTTCCTCCGTCGCCCCAGAGGATGGGTTTAGCTCATCATTGTATAAACTTTCTCAAAGAAAAAAAAAACTTATAAAGTAAATAACCTTATGTATATATTTTTGGTAATGGTTAAATTGGTCTTAGTTAGTTAAGTGTTAGGTTATATTAATTATTAGATTATCGAGATAAATATATAGGATATAATTATTGATTTTAGATTGTGTTGGTTTCTAGATGAAGGAAAAAACAAAATCAAGAATCGGCATGGCCTTCATCCAGTATCCATGCTGATAGTGAACGGACGGTCGGCTGCTTGCAAATTAAAGACTATCCATGATAAGAAGAAAATAAAAGACAGTCGTCAGGCCGACTTAATCTTCCATTTTGGTAGTTAAATTATCTGTTGCATCTGGTGGATTAATTCCATTCATTCAACTCTACTACCTCCATTTAAACCGTGCATATACTATTTAACTTTTGGTTTTACTTTAGGCTTATTTGTATGGGATTGGACGTCAAAGTTGACGAATGCTCTTGATACTTGATAAGTGCATATGTTCTTGATGTTGATCCAGTAAAAAGGCTAATCAAACAATCGATATGCGCAACATTCAAATATTAAGACTATGCCGACTTTAGAAGAGTAAATTCATCTCTTTTATCTTCTTAGACGCCTATTGTTAGCATACCTAGGGGCGAGATTTGGGTTGGGTCAACCCACCCAATCCATGCCCAACCGAAATGTTGGGCGGGCTTGAAAAATGTATTTTAAAATTTTGGACAGATGTCATCTGAGCACAAAACTTATAAACCCGAGTTAAATTTGGATAAACATGAACATAAATATCTCTAACTCAAGCAACTCACCTAACCCGAAGAACTATAATATAATTATATACAACTATTTTTATAATTGGTATTTTTATCTATTTAGAGTAATTTTATTTATTATATTCAAATCTAATAAAGTAAAATTATATATATCTCATTAATAATTCAATATAAAAATAAATTATATTATTATAAATAATCTTAAGTTATTTTAAAATTTAAGATACATATAGTAATTAAAAGTTATTATTATTGTTATTATATTATATTCAAATAAATTGTAAGATAACCAGGGTTTAAATTTCAAACTTGGGCAAACTCCATTTAAACCGTGATATACTATTTAACTTTTGGTTTTACTTTAGACTTACTTGAATTGAACATCAAAGTTAACGAATGCTTCTAATCCTTGACAAGTGCATATCTTCTTGATCCAGTAAAAAGGCTAATCAAACAATTAATGTGCCCATCATTCAAATATTAAGACTGTGCCGACTTTAGAAGAGTAATTTCATCTCTTTTATCTTCTTATACCCCTCCTATTAGCATACCTAGGGGAGAGACTTGGATTGGGTCAACCCACCCAACCCATACCCAACCAAACATTCGCTGGTGTATTGATGTGTTTTCAAAGTTGTTGTAGTGATAAGATTCGTTCAAGACTTGTGAAAGCAGATTTTAGACTTAATTTTAAATAAAAATATAGGAAACTTAAATAAAAGTGATATGAAAAATATGGAGAAGACTGGGGTTATGGATTCCACTAATTACCAATATCAAAGTGATTTATATTCTCTAATTATAATTATGCAAATCCCTCATCCAAATTGATTCTAAATATTGCAAAAGTTGATTTTTTAGAAATAACAATTGTAAATCGAAAGTATGGGACATCAAAACCCTAGGCTAGCATGCTCCATCAATTGAAATAACAATTGTTTAACAAAAACCATTTTTTTTATTTATCAAGGCAAATAATCATATAATAATTGCATAAATTAAATAAAATAGAGATTACCACAATTTATTGGCGAAATAGCTTCCTCCGTCGCCCCAGAGGATGGGTTTAGCTCATCATTGTATAAATTTTCTCAAAGTATTGATTCATGCTCAAAATTTGTTTACAAAGATGAAATGGAGAGAGAATAATGAAAATCGGGTGTTTGCAACGTTTATAATTGTTGCAAAACACTGTTACAAAGAACGATAGAAAAGAACTGTTGTTGTTGTATATCTGCGACCCTCGTGTGGCTGCCGTTGTCACTGTTGATAAACGACTGCCTCTGGTGGTATTTTGTTCTTCGTGCTCTTCCTAGCAGCAACAGAAAAGTTTTCTCTGCAACACGATCAATCTCCTCTGTTGTTACTCTAAACTCTCCCAAACTCTCCCTAACCCTCTCTACTGACCCTCAACGACTTATATAGCCTCACTGCACCTAAATCTCGCATCATAACTGCATATAATTCTCTCTTCAATACACTGCTATCACGGGATATTTTTTTTCCTTTTAAAACCCGTTCACGCGTCTGCAAGTGATTCTCCGTATCTGCTGTTGGTTATACACACTAAAACACGCTATTGAATGTCATTGTTTGGTTCGAACACTCTCAAGACACACGCACAACAAAGAATTTCACGGGAAATAGTGAGATATTCTCATGCACACTGTCCATAATTAACCCGATAAATATAGCCCAACTTAATCCAAGCAAAAGCCCATACAACGCCTGTTAATGTCTGTCACGTCTTCCTCTGAAGATCCAGCCATTGAGTCTCGCTAAAACTCCTTCAAATGATGAACTAAAAATATGCCAGGGAAGAACCAAACTTTCTAGCCATTTTTCTGTTTGAAGGAAGAAGAAAGGTCAGCCCTTATCCAACGTCTTGGGTGCCAAATAACCAGTGGGTGCTATAGACAAATGGGATACACATAGACGTGGGTGCTCCTTAGCAAAAGTGGGGGTACGTATAACAAATGTCTTCCAGGGGTACTCCGAGCAACTTTTTGAGCCGAATTTTCCAACAATATTTATTTTCAAAAAAATACCTACAAACACACAAAACACCATAATAAGTACGAAATCGAGTACTAACAATACGGAATATTAAGGACAAATTAGACACAAAAATGCGTCTATCAATACCCCCAAACTTATTATTTGCTAGTCCTCGAGCAAATCTAATCTAGAAATAAAAATGACTACACTTAGCACGTGTAGTTTCATCTCGGACCCATAATTATATGCTACATTAATTATAAGAGTAATTTCATCTCTTTTATCTTCTTAGACCCCTCCTATTAGCATACCTAGGGGAGAGACTTGGATTGGGTCAACCCACCCAACCTATGCCCAACCAAAACGTTGGCTGGTGTATGGACAATGTATTTTAAAAGTTTGGACAGATTTGGGAACAAAATCCATAAAACCGAGTTAAATTTGAACAAGCATGAACCTAAATATCTCTAACCCAAATGACTCACCTAACCCGATGAATTATAGTATAATTATACACAACTATTTTCATAATTGGTGTTTTTATCTTCTTAGAGTAATTTTATTTATTATATTCAAATCTAATAAAAAAAGTATATATATATATATATATATATATCTTATTAATAATTCAATATAAAAATAAATTACACTAATGTAACTAATTTTAAGTTATTTGAAAATTTAAGATAAATAGAGTAATTAAAAGTTATTATTACAAAAATTTATTGTTATCATATAAAATTCAAATAAATTGTAAGATAACCTGGGTTTAAATTTCAAACTTGGGCCAACTCGAGGAACCCGAGGAATATGACTTGGGCAGTATCTCAATGGGTTCCGCTGGTTCGATAGACAATCTAGACAAATAGATTCTAGCTCGGGTCTGGCTCGGCCAAGCCTTCTAAACCATCGAACTAACCTAAATCCCACCCTAAGCATACCTAACATTATTTAGATTAGAGTATCCCCAAAGTGGGTTCTAAATTTACTGATGCAGTACTAATTTTTTTATAATTAAATTATAGCCAATTACTCACCATTAAATATCCAATATTATTTAGATTAATTTATCACAATTATAATAAAAACTAAATTTCTTAATTATATTAATTTTCGTATAATTACGATACAATTTTATTATTTTCTTTTACTCCCTCCGTTCTTATTTAATAGGCTCGTTTCCATGAATAAATGTTTCAAAAAAAATAGGTCGGTTTCCTAATTAGGAAAGTCAAAAGTTATTTTAATTTTTTGGGACCACTTTTCTCTTAACTTCTTTTGATGACAAGTGTCATGTGGACCATTTCACTTTACTTCTTTTCCTGACAAGTGTTATCGGACCATTTCACTTCACTTCTTTTATTGACAAGTGCCATGAGGACCATTTTCAATGATTAGTTCTCTTAATTTCCTTAAATTTCTAAAAAAAAAAACACCCAGTCTATTAAAAAGGAACGGAGGGAGTAGTTTATAAGGATATTGAGTCCATGATTTTCCCTATTGCATTGGTTTTTTATTAGTTTATTCAATGTTTTGTTAGTTTTTTTCCGCAAAAATGTGATCTTACTGGAATTTTACTAATTTTTTTAATAATATTAGTATTAGTTTTTATTAATTTTTAATAGTATTATACAAAACTAATTTGAAAATATAGATCCAATATTTTATAGTGAGACATTGACCCGTGCGTAGCACGGGTGACAAACTAGTTAAATTAACAACAAAAGTGAGCTTCAATTTCGTGTATTCTAATCAAGAAAAATAGACAACTCTGCCTGAGTCAGAGGTGTCAAACAGGCCGGACCGGCCCGCCTCTTGACTAGTGGCCCATACCATCTTGCAACCATCGGCATAACCTATAAAGGATCCCTTGGCTAGCCAAAGCGGCCCATGTAATTTGCGTGCAAAATTGGTTCCTGAAAATAGAAATCAAGATCCTTTTAGGAAACAGAATTCCTAGTTTCCTTAATCACACAGTATCTAACCTGACGGTCAAGATTTACACGATATACTTAGAGAAACACCTCTATAAATATCGCAATATTTGGAGAGCAGGGATGCAAAAACTGAACCAGCGTTCGGTGCCGCAAAACAGAGAGACCAGGGCGGAGGAAGGTGCAAAGAAGTAAACAACACTTCAATCGACAAAGGGTATGTAGGGTTTTCCTTAATTTGCATAAGTCATTGTTGTTTTATAGAGATTTTGGTTCTTATTAAGTTATTAAAATCTGTACATTAAAGCCCTAGATGTGTAAATTAGGGTATGAAACGATCAAATTGTTGTCACCCAGATTGTAAAATTAGGTTAGGAGTTTCAACAATGATGAATTAAGGTTGTGGTTTGGGAGTATAACACTAACGAAATCTGCTGTTTTGGGGCAATTGGATATACAGATATTTTTCTGAACTAATAATGGAAGAAGCAACAAGTAGCAACAGTTCTGACATGGAAACAAAGATGGAGCAGCCTCAAGTTGTATACCGCTGTAAAAAATGCCGGAGAATGGTTGCTGCACTTGAGAATGTGGTTTCGCACGAACCAGGAGCAGGGGAACAATGTTTTAAGTGGAAGAAGAGAAGTGGGGAGACTGAACCGCCTAGATGCTCTTCCATATTTGTTGAGCCCTTGAAGTGGATGTTGGACAAAGGTTTGATTTCGATCATCTGGCTTGTTTTTGTTTTGTACTGCTTTGGAGTAGAAGTGTGCTAATTTTTATTTTTATTTTGGGTTTTTTTGGTTTTGCCAGTGTATGAAGGCAACATTGGAGAAAAGCTTTTGTGCGTAGGTTGCAATGCTCGATTGGGTTCTTTCAACTGGGCAGGCATGCAATGTAGTTGTGGTAAATGGGTCAATCCTGCGTTTCAGCTGCATAAGAACCGAATAGATGAATGCCCTTTATGAATTAAGATTTGTCAGATCAGTGTAACAGACGCAAGTTAATGAAATCGTCATGAATATGGATTGAGACGCGGCTATTTCTTAGGAGTTACTAACATAGGCTTAGAATAATTCTTTGTACTGCAGTTGTGCTCCTCTAGTGAGAACTAAATTATAATTGTGAATCTGTGGTTCTAAATCTAGTCTATGGTTTGCCATAATGACAGGTAGTCTCTCTTAGCTTTACTTGGTCTTGGAATGGATAGTTTTTAATTGTTTCCTGATGTAACTGTCCGGTTGCAGGATCTTCTAATAAAGCTTGTTTTATTCTCAATCACAGCAACTAAGATTGTGCACTGCCCAATGTTATTGAATTATTTCATGCAGGTTAATAGCCAAATAGGAATTGGAATTGGAATTTGCTTTGCTTTGCTTTTTGCTATTTTGCATTTTGATAAAGCAGTACTTATATTGTATCAGTTCAGTTCGTATGAGCCTGATATGGCTGTAGAACATACATATATACCTGTAAACACAGCCCGGTTTGATCCAATCGAGCCAGTTAGGTAGGTGGCTTTGATATCTAAGCTTGCTGCTCTCTGGCTCTGGCCTATTGTGATTTGTAAACATGTATATATGCATTCTAATGCCAGATGTATTTATACTTACGTATAAAGGTGACCACCAGCTTTGGGGAACATTTGCATCTGTTTATTTGCGATCATAAGGGAAGAAGGGGATTCCTAGTTGGATGAACTCAAAGCCAAAATGGAAAGGATTAGAAAGTTGCATAGATACCCATGACCACGCTTGGGTAACCGGTGAGCGCTTGTAATGGGATAATTCACTAGTTATGATTGAACTGGTTTTAATCAATATTCATCACACTATATGCATGCATGCCTTCTCACTCATATATTTTTGCATCTACTGATGGGTGTGCATGCGTTATAACTGTCCCAAATTACAAATGCAAAATATCGTGGATATGACTACCATATTAACAGGTTTACCATGAAATTTGAGTGATTCACTGGTCCCAAGCAGAAGATATAAAAGGATATGGATATTCCACCTAATTGCTTTTAATTTCTTTCTCATAAAAAGGTAAGTATTCAAGCCAATCCTAATGAGTATACTAAATAAGTTTATGCATTTTTACAAAACTCAAGTCAATCCTAATGGGGTATACCAATAGGTTTAAGCATTTTTGAGTCGTTGGAGTAAACCGGAGAAAATAAATGTTAAGTACCAGCATCTAAGGAGATGTCTCAATGTTATTAACTTTTTGAAACTTTACTATAAAATATCATATCAGGTGATAGAATCAGTCCAACTTTATTAGGTTTTTAGATCTAGTTGTTATATCATTTCTGTCTAATCTTTGTGATATTAGAAGCATAAGTTCTGGTTTATATGTAAGAAATGTTTAGCTGTAATACATCACAAGTTCAATGTGGAAAGCAATTACCACGTCTAATTTCTATTCTCAGTCCATAATTCATTTCAGAAGCTTAGTGCAAATGAACCGTCTTGCAGTTGGTTGACTATTAGGCCAAATGTACCCCAAGAGGCAAAGAACTCTCAACTTAATCTTAAAACTTATGTGGTTCGCTAGAAACACACAACCAGAATATGAAAACTTTATTTCTAAAAACCGGATCTTCTCATGGGGAGTTGTAAAACGCCATAATTTTCTTAATACAATTTCCGCGCCTTAGAACTCATACATATTATTTTATTTAAATTTTAATTAGTACTTAATTTATCAGACTTGAGAGCATCTTTGGCCAAAACAGCAACAGTCAAGATGTCGTCTTCATTAAGAAGACAATTTTTGTCTATCTTGAGTTGTGGAAGGCTACTCGAGTTCAAGTAATACAAGATCAACATACTTATCTGATCATCTTCTTCAGGAATTGAATTTGATATTTAAGGCAGCACGACAAAGATATATCCAAGTATGACCATTCGTCTATTGTAGGTGAATTGGGTGAGGACTTTAAGATCTCAAGTCTGATTCAAGAAGAGTTATCGATTCATATATCCGAGGAAGATCTATCAGTCGTCCACAAGTTGAACGAACACCAGTCTATCGCCCACAATCCAATCATGAGAGAAACTAGGGTCTTCTTCATAGATGGTACGAGAGGTACTAGGAAGACATTTTTGTGTCGTGCGTAGCAACCGTCACGTCAGGAATTGCTGCTACTACGCTACCTGGTGGCAGAACTTCGCATTCAAGGTTTAAGCTTCCAATAATGCCGATATCAACATCTAAGTGTCTTATGACTATACAATCTGATAAAGCTAAACTTTTGAGGCATGATATTATGCTTATGTGGGATGACGCTACAATGGCACATTGTTATTCCTTGGAGGCATTTGATCTGACAATGAAAGATATAACAAAGAGCGATGAACCATTTGGTGGCAAAAAAATTATCATGGGAGGGGATTTCCGTTAGGTTATACCGGTGATTCCGCAAAGTACAAAGGAACAAACAGTCGATGCATGCATTAGCAGGTACATTTCAAACATAAACGTGCTTTTATATTACAAAATATGCCTTGGAATGTATAAGTATATCATTTTTCAAATGAAATTCAGTGAACTATAAATTTTTGTTTTAGATATCTTCGAAATAATGAAATCACATAACATTCTTAACAGATCACGGTTATGGGAGAAAGTGCATGTTTTGTATTTGAAGAATAATATGCGTGCATCTCAAGATGCATTTTATTCTGATTTTTAAATTCGTTTTGGTGATGAGGATAAACCTTGCATTGCTAATGAGACGATAAAGGTTCTTGAAGATGTGGTCAAACCATGGGTTAATGATGATTCAGTGTTTCGGCTTATAGAGGTAATATTTCCAAACTTGATGGATATGGAAGAGATAGAAACTATATAATCAACAAGGATTGATCACACCATTGAACGAATACGTCGAGAAGCTTAATGAACAAGTAATTAGCATCTTTCCTAGGAAAGAGGTTATATTTTGCTCATTTGATTATGTTGATGATGACACTCGTCATCTTTACCGGCAAGAATACTTGAACAACATTGCTCCAAGTGGTTTATCATCACACATTTTGAAATTGAATCTTGGTGCATGATTTAAGTTTTTTATTGGTTGTAGTAGTGAAGGTTCAAACTCTCGGATTTGTGAAGGATAATTTTTTTTTAGACTTAATAAAAATAAATAAATAATTTTATATGCACAATATTAACAAAATATGGGAGAGAATTTTTACCGGGGATCAGGATTCCACCATTCACCAAAATTTATGTGATTCAATAACAATTCTTATCATGCAATTCTAGACAATATAACTCCAATCAAAGGAAATTGTGATTCTAATCATTGCCTAAATTAGATTTTGAAAACATCCACTGTTAATCGCGAGCATGAAGTATCAAAACCAATTTACTAAGCATACTCCATCAAGAGAAAACACAATTGATTAATAAAAATCATTTACTCCATTTTTATTCGGTGCAATTAATCATAAAAGAGTTGCATAAATAAATTTAAGTAAATTTTACTACATAACTTTTGGAAGAATGGCTTCCTCCGTCACCCCTGGGATTGGGTTTAGCTACTCATGATGAAAAACCTCTCAAATTGATTCATTGATACTCAAAAGTTGTTTACAATCAAGAGAAAATGGAGAAAAAACGGTTTACAACAGTGTTTGCGACACATATAGAGCGTTCAAAAAGAACGATACAACAGAGGTGTTGTTGTTCCGAAGTCGGGGAAAGGAATTGAGTATTGTCGCAATTAAGCGACACTAATCAACGACTATCCCTGAGGGTATTATGTTCTTCGTGTTCTTCCTTGCACCATCAACAAGCTTTTCTCCTGCGTGACTTTCTTTCCATTCTTCTCGGCTCCTAAACTCTCCCAAAGACTCTCCAACTCTTCTAAACTCTTTAGCCTTGTATTTATAGTGTTTTAGAACAAAAATATCCGACCATAACACCGTATAATCTCCCATTAATCCCGTCATTGCTCGCTGCCCATATTTAACAATAATTTCCATTTTTGGCTTCTACACACGTAAACTTTGATCCGGCACGCTCTAGTTAACCTTCCCCACGCCTCCGAAGTCATCGAACTCCTCCAAAACACTCCATGCATGGCAAACACACAATCAAACTCGTGTTACAGGACACGTTGCTCTGTTTTGAGCTCGTGACTCAAACCAGGATTTCCAGCCAATTCCGATCGAATTCGATGCCCATAATGTGTTCCCTATCCCATATCACAACTTCCCACCAAATTTCAGCGATTGAATCGCACTAAAACACCTTCATTTTCTCGATCACAAATCTGCCAGTTTTGAATATATTTTCCCGCCAAAAAGTTGTTTTTGAATTTAAAAAGAAGATGGATGCCCCTTAACCAGAGCTTGGGTGTGAATAGCAATTGGGTGGAAATAGTATTTTTGGGTGGAAATAGTAATTTTTATGGGTTCCTCCGGGACATTTCTGGGATGCTTCCGGTGCATTTCTGGGGTGCCTACGATACATTTCTCCGGGGTGTAAAACACTGCTTTTTGAGCCCATTTCGCCGCAAGGGCTTATATCTCTAAAAATTCCTACAAAGACATAAAAGAACACAATAAATACAAAATTTAGCACTAACAATACATACAATAGAGACATATTAGACACATAAATGCGTCTATCAACACCCCAAAACTTATTATTTGCTAGTCCTCGAGCAAATTTATTCTAGAAAGGAAAATCATTTGAACCCCTAGGTGGCCCTAGTGGAGGAGTGTTGTCTCCGGAGGGTTTACCAGAGGTGTACCCACAAAACCTTTACTCCATACCCTATCTATCTACGCAAAACCTTGGAAAGCACTAAAGAACCTCCTTGGTTGGCATACAATTATTGACTCTAAGAGGAAGAACCCTGATGCGAAATTCCAATTGATGTACACGAGTTTGCACTCAAGCATACTAAAATTCATATAAGTGACAGAGATCTACTAAGATAGTTTCACGATGGACATCATACTCGGAGTCAGACTAATCACATGAAAAGATTAAGAAAATGGAAAAAGAAAAATGTAGATGGTTGAAAAGCGAACGGTGTTTCCCATATCTGTCTGAAGGCCTCTGCCAAGATGAACCTAACCTAAATGACTGAGATACCGGTCTGACTAATATTAACACACTGGCATATACAAGGGAACCAGTGGTTAATAATCCTAACTCTAGGTCAACATAACTGGCATATACAAGGGTACTAGTGGTCGACTTTATTAAACACACATTTATTTAAGAACTAACAACATGATTGGACCTTGTGGACCGAAGTGCATGTTTCTTGTCAGCAGATTACATGGTGATTCCCGTGGATCCTGCATTCCACGCTTGTTTAGGTGATGGAGACAGGGAGAACACACACATATTGCTATCCAAGTGTTAGTATTTATTCCGATTGGTCTACTGGTCTGGTCTATTTTTTTTTTATTTTTTTTTGAAAAGGTAACTCAGTCACTCTATTTCACCCTAGCAAAGGTAACAAATTGAATCGTGTGCCCCACCAAATCACTTGAAATAAAAGAAAACTAAAAATAGAAAGTGAAAAGGACTCGACGAGATATGGAGAAACTATCATGTTAATTCTAACACCTGAGCTCTGTGCTTTTATGAATAGACTCTATAGATGTTTCCATCTAGTCAGATTAGTTCTTCAACTCCTAAAACAAAAATGTTTCCATCCACTTAGATTGGTTAGTGCTATCCTTAATAGGCGTAAATTTCTAGGCTCTGGAGTTTATTTATTGCAACTAAAAAGTTTCTCTCATACCCCCAAACTTAAAATTAACATTGTCCTCAATGTTGTAAAGATGAAATTAAAAGCATGAACAAGGAGAGACAGTTACTATTTGAAGCAAAAGAGTGAAGGAAGGATATTACCGGGTTGCATGAGATTGGGTTACCTCCCAAGAAGTGCTAAGTTTATAGTCTTCAGCCAGACTAAGAAAGGTTTAAACACCTCGAATCATAAAGCAATAGCCGAAATAATTGTGGGTTATCGAAACCAAATAAAGCTATCACAAGTAAAAGGAATATGCTACAAGCCAAGAAAATGAACATGTATTGCATACCCTTATCTAGTTTCCTGATTAAGATACCTATGTCCCATTGTGGTTCAGGTTCAGGTTCTATGAAAGGATCTTAATAGAATATTTTCATTGGATGCACTTCCTCATAGATAAGTTCCAACAGTTCATGTTTAAAAGTCTGGAAAACCTCAATTAAAAATAATAACAACCTGAATAACTGGGGATCCTTAAAGTCAATCAGATTTGACTTACACAACTGACCACAAAGAGAGTGGTGGTCTTCCTTAAACAGATGTGTCGACCCTAATCTCCTAAAGTAATTAGGTTTAGTCTCAAAACTTAATAATTGACACATCTGAAATTTATATGTTCCCACAATTGGTAGAAAAGTTTTTGGTGGGAAAACAAAGTCAATATTGGTATAATTGCCTAGGCTAACCTCATCAACCAGAGGATGGGTTTCTAACAGTTGAGACTCGTGTTGAATATTATTAAGTTCGGGAAAACGAGTACGAAGATAGTCTTGTAAGATGGTTGAGGCATTGATGTCAAGTCCCACGTGAGGGATTTTTGTAAGAGTTAAAGAACATGGAGAATGATAATCACCCCCAAACTTAGAGTTTTCGGCGTCTCTAGGTAGACTGGTCATAATCTCCTTAATTTCTAGGTCATCAGATTCCTAAAAGTGGGCGACTGATTTTTCTAAGTCAGGTTCATCCCCGCTAATCTCTACGAGTTCATCTAAGACTATTGTTTCTAAATAGTTTGACTCGAAAACAGTACTCTCAAGATAAACTGGTTCCTCTAAACCATCATTGGTTTCGTAATCATCGTCTAAAACGGGGGTATTTCTAGTCAAATCCTCGTCCTTTTGAATAGGTAAATAATTATTAAAATTATTTGGATTTGAACTAGAAATATCATTATAATCATCATCACCATCCTCCTCCTCATCATCATCATAATATAATTTTTGATATTCACGAATTCTCAAGCTTTGTTCCCAACTACATGGTCTATGTTTATAATATTTCTCATAGATTGTTAGAGGTGATTCCTCAATAAAAGTTGGAGTATCCATATATCGCTGCCCACACATATATTCACCAAGAGTCATTTCCGAAGACGTCTATTGATAACGAGAATTTCTAGACATATATTCTCGTAACGTCATCTCAGGTGGCGTCTCCTGAAAAGGATTCATCACCGAGGAAACACAAACTACAGAGTAATTCTACACAATCACAAACAAGGCTGACTCGACCAAATAAAACCTATAAATTCTAGCAAACAAAAAGCATGATGGCTCCACTTAGATTGTTTCTAGACCAGCTTCTATCTTTCGAAAGGGAATTCGTTGCAATTTGATCAAACCCCTCTGGAATTAATCAGAGTCAAAGTAAGTTGAATAGAGACGAGGGAAGCTTAGTAGAGCTTTGATACCCAAGGCCTCACCGCATTAGAAGGCGGCGCAGTCACGCATTCAACTCACAGAAACCATCATGAACTTTGAAGTGTGCTTAAAGAGCAACCAATATTTTTCGAACGAGTTTCCTATTAAGCTCGTTACCCTATAGGTCTCGTTCTAGTCAAAATTTTAGGCTTAGGATCGCGTTTGGTTTCGTTTTCCTAAGGCGGGCAAGAAGATAACGGTGATGAAATTCGAACCCTTATCTTGTATTGGCCAGGCCTTGCCCTTTACTAGGAATTTAAAACAGCCGTATTCAAGTCCTCAGCATATATTCACCTTAAGGCAAACAGTAAACCCTCTTGCAGGAGATTCGCGGGTGTTTAGAAGTTTACCTCCCGTACCAGACGGGCGAAGAACCGCTGTAGTCGACTCGGTCCACTGACTCCGGTGTCAGTGTGCGAACCCGAGGGGCCGAGACGATATAGTAATCGTCGTCCTTCCCTGCAAACAGTTTGTATTTAATTTTTTTTTTTTAATTTATAACCCTTCTGTAGGGTTTTAAAAATAATGTCCAATGTTCAATGTCCGGAAAAAAAAAACAATGTCCAAAAATAAAAGATTACAAAAATAAAAACTTTAATTACAGTTTCTAAAAAAATAATTAATAAAAAAAAATAAAAAAAAAAGTCCTTCGTTTTCTTTCCGTTCTTTTTGCTTTAAGTTATGCTCCTAGTCTTTATGAAATCGCCAAAAATCTTTAACAACTTCTTCTTCTTCTTTTTCTTTTCGATCCAAGCCTCAAAACCTGTATCACATAGACAAGTACCCAAAGAACGTAAAAAAGAACAAAGAAAAATAAATCTAAAAAAAAAAAATCTACCTAAACACAATTCCGCGTCGGCGGCGCCAAAATGATTTAAGTTTTTGATTGGTTGTAGTAGTGAAGGTTCAAACTCTCGGATTTGTGAAGGATAATTTTTTTTTAGACTTAATAAAAATAAACAAATCATTTTATATGCACAATATTAACAAAATGTGGGAGAGAAATTTTACCGGGGATCAGGATTCCACCATTCACCAAAATTTATGTGATTCAATAACAATTCTTATCATGCAATTCTAGACAATATAACTCCAATCAAAGGAAATTGTGATTCTAATCATTGCCTAAATTAGATTTTGAAAACATCCACTGTTAATCGCGAGCATGAAGTATCAAAACCAATTTACTAAGCATACTCCATCAAGAGAAAACACAATTGATTAATAAAAATCATTTACTCCATTTTTATTCGGTGCAATTAATCATAAAAGAGTTGCATAAATAAATTTAAGTAAATTTTACCACATAACTTTTGGAAGAATGGCTTCCTCCGTCACCCCTGGGATTGGGTTTAGATACTCATGATGAAAAACCTCTCAAATTGATTCATTGATACTCAAAAGTTGTTTAGAATCAAAAGAAAATGGAGAAAAACGGTTTACAACAGTGTTTGCGACACATATAGAGCGTTCAAAAAGAACGATACAACAGAGGTGTTGTTGTTCCGAAGTCGGGGAAAGGAATTGAGTATTGTCGCAATTAAGCGACACTAATCAACGACTGTCCCTGAGGGTATTATGTTCTTCGTGTTCTTCCCTGCACCATCAACAAGCTTTTCTCCTGCGTGACTTTCTTTCGATTCTTCTCGGCTCCTAAACTCTCCCAAAGACTCTCCAACTCTTCTAAACTCTTTAGCCTTGTATTTATAGTGTTTTAGAACAAAAATATCCGACCATAACACCGTATAATCTCCCATTAATCCCGTCATTACTCGCTGCCCATATTTAACAATAATTTCCATTTTTGGCTTCTACACACGTAAACTTTGATCCTGTACGCTCTAGTTAACCTTCCCCACTCCTCCGAAGTCATCTAACTCCTCCAAAACACTCCATGCAGGGCAAACACACAATCAAACTCGTGTTACAGGACACGTTGCTCTGTTTTGAGCTCGTGACTCAAACCAGGATTTCCAGCCAATTCTGATCGAATCCGATGCCCATAATGTGTTCCCTATCCCATATCACAACTTCCCACCAAATTTCAGCGATTGAATCGCACTAAAACACCTTCATTTTCTCGATCACAAATCTGCCAATTTTGAATATATTTTTCCTGCCAAAAAGATTTTTTGAATTTAAAGAGAAGATGGATGCCCCTTAACCAGAGCTTGGCTGCGAATAGCAATTGGGTGGAAATAGTAATTTTTGGGTGGAAATAGTAATTTTTATGGGTTCCTACGGGACATTTCTGGGATGCTTCCGGTGCATTTCTGGGGTGCCTACGATACATTTCTCCGGGGTGTGAAACACTGCTTTTTGAGCCCATTTCGCCGCAAGGGCTTATTTCTCTAAAAATTCCTACAAAGACATAAAAGAACACAATAAATACAAAATTGAGCACTAACAATACATACAATAGAGACATATTAGACACATAAATGCGTCTATCAGTGCACCTATTTTGTTGTCAAGGAATGTAGATGCAAAAAAACGGTTTATAATGGTAGCAGATTAATAACCAAAGAGTTTTTCTCGAATTGTATCAATGCCGAAGTTATTAGTGGGATTTTATTGGTACACGAATCTTCATTCACAGGATGCCACCGGAACCACCTGAGAATCTGAAGCTACCGTATAAATTTGTGCGCAAACAATATCCGCATAAATTTGTACTGCTTTTGCTTACAAAGGAGAAGTGTGCTAATTTTTATTGTTTTTTTGGATTTTTGGTGTTGCCAGTATATGAAGGCAACATTGGAGAAAAGTTTATGTGTGCAGGTTGCAATGCTCGATTGGGGTCGTTCAATTGGTCAGGCATGCAATGCAGTTGTGGTACATGGGTCAACCCTGCGTTTCAGAAGCATAAGAACCGAATAGATGAATGCCCTTTATGAATTAAGATTTGTCAGACCAGTATAACATACACAAGTTAAACGTAATCTTCAATGGATTCGCGAAGATGGAACAAAGACGCGGCTATAACTAATGAGTTACTAATATAGGCTAGCTTAGAATAATTCTTTGTACTGCAGTTGTGCTACTTTAAATTGAAGGTGTCTTATATCTATCTAAATTATAATTGTGAA
This sequence comes from Papaver somniferum, assembly GCF_003573695.1. Classification (NCBI taxonomy): domain Eukaryota; kingdom Viridiplantae; phylum Streptophyta; class Magnoliopsida; order Ranunculales; family Papaveraceae; genus Papaver; species Papaver somniferum. Next base: position 167,756,409 of record NC_039365.1, read on the forward strand.
TACGTGGTTCTAAATCTAGTTTGTGGTTTTCGACAAAGATCAGGAGTCTCTCTTAGTTTTACTTGGTCTTAGAATGGGTAGTTCTGTTGTTTCTTGATTGTAACTGCCCGGTTGCAGGATCTTCTACTAAAGCTTATTTTATCTATACACACTTAACAGGATTTCTCTATCTTGGAAACTAAGATAGTGCATTGCTCAATGTTGTTGAAATATTTCATGCAGCTTAATGGAATTTTCTTTGATTTGCTTTTTGTTCATCTTTGTAGCATCAATGTTATTGAAATATTCATGCAGGTTAATAGCCAAATAGGAAATGGATTTTTCTCTGGTTTGCTTTTTGCCTTTTCGCTTTTTGATAAAGCAGTACTTACATTGTATCAGTTCAGTTCGTACGAGCCTGATATGGCTGTAAAATATACATACCTATAGACACAGGTCTAGTTTGATCCACTCTTAGAAATATGTGGGTTTGATATCTAAGCTTGCTGCTCTCTGGGTCTGGCCTATTGTGCTTTGCAAACATGTATGCATTCTAATGCCAGATGTATTTTTACTTGCGTATAGAGGCGACCGCCAGCTTGCGGGAACGTTTGCATCTGTTTATTTGTATTAGGCATATTCCTATGCATAAAGTTAAAAAAACCTGTTTGACATACTAAGTGGCATGGCAAATGAGTTAAGCCACGTAAAACAACTGAGCGATAGAGTTACTATCGACATCCATTATCTATAGCGATGGCGATAATATGAATATCGCTGGCATCATAGTCTCCATCACTCGATCATTACTATATCATCCAACAAATATTTTTTAACGACTATTTCCCCTTGCTTAGTTCCTATATATATGCTCATGTACTTCTTTGAATTACTTGCACCTACTTCTACATATACTTTACCAATTTCTGTATCTGTGTTCTCAATTTTAGATTTCATAATCATCAATGAAGAGATCCAATGAAGAGAGGAATGTTATTACGAATCGGTTTAGATTACAACAAGAAATGCATCAACGGAGGTTGCAACAACTTGATGATGAGGAAGCTGACAATTAATCAACAATCTGATGCTCGTACGTTTGGGCCAAATACCTAGAGTTCCATAGCCAAAAGAAATATTCTCAAGAAGATATATGTATCGAGGAATTTTACCACCAAAAATTGATGCACGATTATTTTCTTCCCAATTGTGTGTACTCATATCAAGATTTCCAACGGTTGATTCTACATTCCTCGACATCTGGTGAAAAAGATTATTGATGAGCTTTATCACGTATAACCTCAATTTAATTATCATATTGATGCGCTAAATATTATCGGTCATAGTCCTGAACAAAAAATTAATTCGCATCTAAGGATTCTAGGTTATGACAAACAAGCGAATGTAAACGTTGACTACACTCGTCTGGGAAAAACAACTTCATTCGCTTATCTTTCATTGTTTTGCGAAGTAATAATTAATCATTTCGATCCAACGTAGGGGTGCCATGTTTATTATATGCATCAAATGGGGCACGCTTTATTGTATTAAGGTAAAATCAAGATAGGGGATTCCCATGATGCTAGGTTGTCTTGATTATATGCACAGGGTATGGCAGGGGTGCCCTATTTATTATTCCAGTCAATATAAGGGTCAGTACCCGAAACCAACCATTATCCTTGAATATGCTGCTTCTTATGATTATTGGATATGGCGTTTTTTTGGTCTTCCAGGTTCACAAAATTATATTAATGTTTTGCACAAGTCGCCTCTATTTGAAGATCTAAAATATGGAGGTTGTCTCAAATTTCGTTTCACAATCAACTGCAATACACTCATGGTATTATCTTGCGGATGATATCTATCAAAAATGATCAACCTTGGTTCAATGTTATTGTCATCCCCCTGCCAGCGTATTGGGTGATTCATATTGGAATTTTAACGAACGCCAAATGGCATTGAGGAAGGATGTGGAACGGGCTTTTTGAAATTTTGAAGAGGAAGTTCTCTATCATTTGTGGTCCATATCGTGGTTTAAGTCCTCGTGAAATGCACAAGACTATGCTCGCTTGCATAATTCTACATAACATGGTAATTCAGGAAACCCGGTCGTGATAAGGAGCTGACTAACTATGAAGATGAAGATTTGAGGTATGAGATTCAACCACAAAGAGGCGTTCCTGCAAGACATTATAGGAAAATGACTAATTACTTTCAGAACCAGAATTTATATGACAAATTAAGAGAAGATCTGAGATGAGTGAATCTTTGGAAAGTGTAAGAAAGAGCGGTGGGCATAATTATTAAGTTTTATTTTATACTATGTCTCAACCCGTGCCGTAACGGCACGGGAAAGGATATGTGTTTCAAATGTATCCATAGATTCATACATGTCGTAATTGTATGAGAAGAATCGAACCGATCGATTCAGGTCTAAATGTTTTGAGGAATTGGTTAATAAACATGTCCTTAGCCTCGAATCTTTTAATATTGTGTATATGTAAGTCATACAACCCTTTGGGACAAACATAGTTAGTCATTAGAGAAAATCCTATGGGCAGTAGAACATTACTTCGTTCACTACTTCAAAAAAATATCATCAAAGGTCATTCACCAAACTTGTAACAAAACTAAAAACACCTAAAATTACTTTAAAATTATTTAGATTAATTTTGCAAAATCTGTTAGCATTAGAATTTAATTTTTCTCTTTGATATAAATTGTTGGGTTCCCAATTTACATAGATTGATTATTCATTTTCCTAAAATATATAATAATATTCAATTCTTGATCCATTTCTTTTTTTGTCTCTTTACCTATTATTATGAACTATTTCCCAAGCACGCATAATTACACGAAGTTGGGGAGAAATGGAAAAAACAGAAATCATGACAAAAAAGGAGAATAAAGAGAGATGTGACAAATTGAATCGATTACAATTAATATTCATGCGTAGCCTTGCATAATCCCATGAAGTAGGGGAGAAATAATGACAGAAATAGAACCATGACAAAAAAAGGGGAATAAAGAGAGATGTGACAAACTGAACCGATTACAATTAATTTGCGTGTAGCCTTGTGTTTGGTCAAAATTTTTTTATAGGTTTCATTTTTCTTCCTTCCTCCTAGCCGGAAAATCTTAAAATCACAACATCTTCTTTTTTGGAAAAATCTGGCCTATAAAAATTGTTTTAATTTTAAAAAATAATAAAAAAAGTAATTTGAAAACTAAAATCAAATTAAAAAAAAACAAAGAAAAATTAATCAAGGATGACTATATAATTTACCTATCTTAGGACACCTTTTCTCACCCCTACTACCACTACTTCTTCCACCACCACATTATCGTCACCACTCCAATAGTCTCACCAATACCCACCACCATTATCTCCACGCCGATCCACCACCACCACCCACCATCAAAACCACCATTAGTGCTTAATTTACCTATTTTAGGACCCCTTTTCTCTCCCTACTACCACTACTTCTTCCACCACCACATTATCGTCACCACTCCACCAGTCTCATCAATAACCACCACCATTATCCCCACCACTGCCCACCATCACAACCACCATTAATGCTTAATGATATGTCTAATATCAAATAAACTTATTATTTATTTATTTTTGAAGCATAATAAACTTATTATGTATAAAAAAAATATATTCATTTGATTAATTAAAGAAACATTTATTATGAAATATCAATTGAACATTTATTATTAAATTTTAATTAAACCTAATCATTTATAGCGGTAGATTTATGTTAAGCAAGTATAAATTTGATCGTTCTTTATCTAACCTAACTTGTCCAAACTTTATTTTGTATTCTAGAAATGTAACGAATTTTAATATAATACTAAAAACCATGATTTATTCGATCGGGTATTATAAATAGATGGGATCCCATTTGGGTGATCTAGAGGTCATGATCATATTGTCTTATATGATTTAGTATCCTCCTCAAAATATTTGTGTTTTGTCCTTACCAGTTGTGCTAAAAACAGCCAACTACATTTATCACAATAAAATGTTGTTCATTTTGTAAAGACACAAAAGTATTATTGTCCACTACTATTCACTAACATCCACCACTGTATGTAAAAACCAGCCACACCCACTATTTTTTCAACACCAGTAATGTTACCACCTCCACCACTCACAAATACCCGCCATTGTTTCCACCACCCACTGCTTCTTTCACTACCACCATTTAAAATTATTTACATAATTTTTAAACGGGGCACTTTAGTACAGTGGTAAAGTCATTGGGTGATAATATCAGTTACCTGAGTTCGAAACTCGCCAGCACCAAATCCTTTACCGAACAATATATATATAGTTTTTAATAAACTTATTTATTAATAAAAATACATATTTATTAGATTCATTAAATGAACATTTATCATGAAAATTTAATTAATCATTCATTATGAACAATTAATAGGACACTAATTAATAAAGTATTTATAATGATTAGTTGAAAAAACCACGGCCGTAGATTTATCCCTCCTAGACAAATCTCGACCACTCTTTATCTAGTCTAACTTAGCCAAGCTTTGTTTTGTATTCTAGATATCAGTTTAAACATTTAATTGTTAATTTGTTTGTACTTTGTTAATTCAATATTACGTGAATGAGTTAAACTTCTTATTAAGTAGAATACACCAACATTTCAAATTAAGCAACTTTTCATTTCAAATTAATATTAATATTAAGTACAATCAAGAACATTTCAAATTAAAATTAAAATTCATCATCATCACCAGCTTGGTTGTTATTAAATCTAGCATGTTATTCTATTTATTCTTGTAGCCTGTCAAATTCTATTTTCCACACCTGTTTTTGTTGGAGGTTCATAAGTGAAGTGTCATCTTGAAGAATGTTATGCTTTTCATAGTCATTGACAAATTTTTCTTGATACAGTCGACTTTTTTCGTCTTCCTGTTTTGAAATTTCCTGTCAACTTCTCTTTGCTTCTCGACGGTCTTCTGATGTTCCATAAACTCTGTCATGCTAAAACCATCGGAGCTTCCCCCTTCTTGAGCTAATTTTCTATCAAGTGTTTCTCTGTTTCTTCCTAGAAGTTTTTTATTAGCATCATCGTTATTGAGAACTAAGTTGACATTTGGGTTTCTTGGGGTATCTGGTGAAGAATTTGGTGTTGAGGGAGAAGAATTATATGGTGACCTTTCATGTACTTTTTGATTAGATGCTAACACGTTTGGATTATATTTTTTCAACACCTTCAAAATACGATAATTATTTTCGAATGCAAAATTTTTGCAAATTTTACGATGCTATTCTGTACGAACCTGTCTTTCAACATCACATACATAAGACCACTCTCCCGGCCTCTCTTATCTTACATTATCGCAACAACATAAGAGGCTACTTCCTTATTGATTACAATGAAGTGTTGCGCCAAACCAGTTGCATCACGATCTTGATATCTCAGAAATATGTTATCCCACATGGTGTTTCCATGCTGCTGTGCACCATCGATACAATCTTGGGTAAAATAAATATAGTTACGACAAATGCATTCATCTTTTATGATGTTGAATATTGCACTTCGGAACTTTTCCGTTTTACCTTTATGACTTTCCCTTTTCTTGAATTTGAGATTGTGAATTCATATTACCAGAAATTAAGAAGTGTACGGAATGTGTGATTAGTTAATCTTGTTTAGATCATAAGAATATTGAGATATTTAGAAATTCTTGTGTGAGTTGAAATGAATTTGAACTTGGATATTTATAGAAGGGGAAATTGTAGTCGTTGGATGAGAAACTGATGAGCGATGATCTAGTCTGCGAGCGACAGTGTGACTATCGATGGCGTTGGATAGACCAGCGAGCAATGTTAAGACCATATAGCGACAGAAATTTTATCGGTCAGTAGAATCTTTGTCATGTATGCCTAAGTGGTATATTTGACACTATGAAACATATGTTTTCACTTTCTTATACCCATAGTGGGTGATGAAGTGGAAAAATAGGTTGTTTGACATGTATGTAGGAATAAGCCTTAATAAGGGAAAAACAAGGGGATTCCTAGTTGGACAAACTCAAATTCATGATGGAAAGGACTAGCGGAAGTTTCATAGGTACCCATGACTAATCTTGGCTAAATGGTGAGCGCTTGTAATGCGATAATTCACCTAGGTATCATTGAACTGGTTTTAACCAATATTCAACACATTATATGTATGCCTCCTCATTCATATATTTTTTTCATCTACTGGTGGGTGCGATATGCAAGCATTATGAAAACGCATGAGTACCAAGTACACCTCCAACTTTTTCGCCCGGCAACCTGTATGGACAAAACCTAATACAATTGCAAGTAGACCAACTGAATCATCCTTGACAGTATGTATATAGAGTTTATATGTCTAACATCTTCTCAATCAGTATGTATATAAACAAGAGTCCGTGAACCTGATTATTAAGAAGAGTACTTGGGCGATTTCAAAAGTAAATATCCAAGATCAATCTAGTGGTATCCAAATAATCCAATCGGAATTCTGCCAAGTAATTAAACTTGTTATCTATCTTTTAAGATACGAATTCTACAAGAACGATTCTCAAAATCAATCACAACTAGATGGATGTATCTACTAAGATTGAATACGTATAGCTTGCGTAAATCAAATTATAAAGATAAACAATATAATGCAAAAAAAAAAAAAAAAAAAACACAAGACACCAGAAGTTTTGTTAACGAGGAAACCGAAATGGCATAAAAACCCCGGGACCTCGTCCAGATTTGAACACCAAACTGTATTAAGCCGCTACAGAGACCAACCTATTATTATACTTCGGAACAGAATGTAGTGAGACTAAATCCACACTCAAAGCAATTTAGTTTTGTTCGCGCTCCTTACATCTCTTGAACCTCGCAAGGCTCTACGCAATTGATTCCATTAGTTGATGTCCTTTACAGCCTAAGAGTTGCTTCATCCGAAGTGAAGACTTTTGATACCCATATGCCTCTAACAGATACGCCTGTTTGATTTCCGTTTAGATCAAACATCAAGATGAAGAAATATGTTTTTAATAGACAAAGCTATCAAACCTCACAAATACGGAACTTACGACTCCCGAAGAATAACCTAGATTCCTAACCAACTCTCAAGAAAAATCTTCAAAAGATCAATTAAGATTAGTTTTCATATATCTATCTTGAAGAATCAGAAAGTCTGAGACGATGAAAACTTTGTGATTAAAGAGATTAAGAAAATCTCCATAACAAAAAAGCAAGATCAGGATACACGAACTATCAAGGTAAAGATAGTCGGACCTGGCTTCACGAATCCCCAAAGCGAAGTCTTTTAGTCGTAGACCTAATTATATTTCTCAGAGGAAACCTAGGTCTATAGGGACGACTCTGGAATCAAGTAGGACACAAAGTAGGGATTTAACTTTCCAGTTGAAAAAGCATCTGTATTTATAGTTTTCAAAGACCGGGGGTTAGTGAGAATTCAAGCCAAGATAACTTGAGAATCAAGCAAACACTTTTAGATCTTAAAAATATAATAGAAAAATATAAACTAGAAACCGGTTCTTGAACCATTTATAATGATTGTTCGGTTTGGAAAGTATGCCAAATAACTAAAGGAAATTAATATTCTTCTAAACACCTAAGAATTTAATCATGATGCACTTATAGACACTTAATATATACAGTTCTGTTGCCCTATTTGTGTTTTATAATAACCATTTTTACACTAGTTCTATTATTATTTTGTCTTTTGGAGGTAGCGCATGTAAAATCCAAATTATTTTATCGAAAGATTTTTTCTTTTTTCGACTCCATTTTACTAACTTATTTGTTTCCCTGTTACCCTGCCTATTCACATACGGAATATTTACAGTAGCAGCATTATACAGAAAAGTTGAAACATCATTAAAATAGCTTTGTTTTCCAATCACAAGTAGATGATTTGTTGTTCAAAAAGTTAACTGCATCCTTGCAATCTGCTCTTATTTGTATGTTATTTAGATGCATCTTCTGCGCCCATCGAATTGCTCCATGTATTGCTAAGCCTTCTGTTGCTGCTGATCCTGTAGTATGCCCTGAAAAGAAACAAATATCCATTATTCTGTTATTCAGCCAATAAATCATTCCAATCTCATATGAACCATCCTCCTCATCATAAGAAGCATCCACATATATAATTTCATGTTTAAAACCGACATCAATTTCATTTCTATAACTTATATCACCCCTACTCCTTGTTCTTTTGTGTACCATCATGTCAGAATATTTCTTCCTTGTCATTCAAAAACATATTAATCTCTTTGATGCAGTGTACAGGGTCTGGTTTCACTCTCTAAAGATTAACATCATTTCTGTGGTTCCAAATTTTCCAGCAAATGATACTGAAAATCTCTTTCCAGTCCCACAGGGCAGGTGAAGACCAAGATTTAACCCAATTGAAGAAGTCTCCATTACATGGTGGCATTTGAATTCCAATACCAAACCACACAGCTCTTGTAAAATTACAAGAAGTAAATAAGTGTGTTGATGTTTACGGTATATTGGAATTACACAAAAAACATGAAGAATCCACATGTTTTAAGACTGAGTTCGTTTAGCTTTAAGAGGAAGAACATCCGCCGTTATTTTCCAAGTAGAAATATTAAACCTGGGAATAGTTTTTAGATGCCAAATATACTTTCATAATTTCTCTCCATTATTATTATCCTCATGGGTCAGAATCCTATAGGCTGATCTAGTAGAAAATTCTCCTGCTTTTGTACTTAGCCACCTTAATCTATCCTGATTGTTTGTATTAATGTATATAGACTGAATTCTGGTAGCTATCTTAGCAGGAAATACAGATTCAATTAAGCCTTTATTCCATTTTCCATCAGTGCTAATGAGATCAGAGACATAAACTAAATCTTCATGCTGGCAGTTACATAAAATGCCTACTTTAATAATCCAATTATCCTTTGCTATATAAATATCTCTCCCATTATCAACCTCCCATATGTTTTTATCTGGAATGACTTGTAAATCCTTTCTTATACTTGTCCAAATCCAAGATGGATTATAAATTTTGATTTATGAAAGGGATGATTCCTTGGGAAATATTTTCCTTTCAATAACCTGACTCAAAGGTCATTTGGATTATTTAACAACCTCCAAGCCAACTTACTAAACAAGGAAACATTAACTTTATGTGGGCTACGAATTCCTAATCCACCACAAGATTTAGGTGTAGTAATTGTACATCAAGCTTTTGGATAATACACCTTCTTAGAATTGTTTTTATTCCATCAGAAATCCCTTTGCATTCTATCAAGCTTATCTAACACCGTAGTTGGAAATTCAAAACATTGCATTTGAAAGCATGGGTATGCAAATACTAGTTGAGTTAATCAAAAATGCCGCCCAGCTTGTGATAAAAGCTTTGCTTTCCAACCATGTAAAGTTTTATAGGCCTTCTCTAATAAGGATTCAAAATTCAGAGCCCTTTGTCTATTGAAAAAAAGAGGCCTTCCTAAATATTTTTCGTCTTTAGAAATTCTCTGAACTTTTAACATCATAGCCAGTAACTTCATATTTTTGTTGTGCACTCGTTTACTAAAAAACACCCCCGATTTATGATAGTTTATATTTTGTCCTAAAGATTTACTGAAGACATCCAAAATGTGCATCAGATTTATAACCTATGACATGTTTGCTTTACAGAATATAAAACAATCATCTGAAAATAGCAAATGAGAGATAACCGGACAATTTTTTTTTAACTGTATTCCTGATAATGTTTAATTTTGCTCAGCATGCCTCAAGTACAACCTTGAAAAACCTTCAAGAGTTGTTATGAACAGATACATAGATAATGGGTCTCCTTGTCGGAAACCCCTCGAAGGTCTAAAAGGAATACCCGTATTCCGTTTAACAATACTTTCGATTTCACCGTCGATATACACTCATATATTAAGTCACACCATTTTCTACCAAACCCAAAAATTTTAAACATATGAATCACAAAGCTCCATTTTATCTTGTCAAATGCTTTAGATAAATCTAATTTCAATGCTAAGAAACTTTTTTTTGTTTTACTTGTGTTCATCGAGTGTAATATTTCATGGGAAATAACAATATTGTCCACCATCTGTCTCCTCGGAATGAACATCGACCGATTTGGTGCTATGATTTATCCAACATAGATTTTAGTCTAGTTTCCAAAAGTTTTGAAATTAGTTTATACAGCGCATTGCTAAGACTTATCGATCTAAAATCTACTGGAGTAACCGGGTTTTCTACTTTAGGAATTAGGGAAATAAAATTTTCATTTAAATCTTTCGGTAATTTACCCATTTCGAAAAAACTAGTTACTATGTCAACCACTTCTTGCTCTAACATACTCTAGTATGACTGAAGAAACCCCGGGGGAAATCCATCTTGACCCGGTGAACCCCAAGCATTCATGGAAAAGAGTATCTCTCTAATTTCATTCTAACGAGGGACTTTGATTAAAGCCTCATTTTCTTCATCAGTAATCACTTTAGGTATTGTTAGAGCACTGCTCGGTCGAACTCGCATGCGTTGCTATCTCAAGCATGTTTGTCAATGTTAGTGATCAAAACTATAATTCTTGATTTCTAGTCTACTATAGCTAAGTCTCGGACTAGGATAGAAAGTGTAGTTGGTCTCAAGAACTCCATGGCGATCATCATACAAGAAGAAGGACTACTCAAGGAACTGGTGGAAATTCATCAACTAAAAGGTATGTGGAGACTTGAACTTATCTATCACTCAAAAGTCTATATACTCTATCTCCTATCTTGAGACAAAAGTCGTTTTGCGATATAGACTTTGATTATACACATTTGCTATTTCGAGCCGAGTTTATCTCGCTTATCTATTTCTCGAAATATGTGTTGGTAAGCTTTCGCTTTGGCCAAGTTCATCTTTACCTAGTGACGAAAGTCATGTTATGTTTCAATCACTTTGAAAATGGCTTTGACGAAAAATGGTTTGTGAATAACAACTATATAATGTCCTCCAAGAATGTTTCAATGATTGAAATGAGAGTTTAGATTATATAACCAATGTTGGATATAAGCATTTTGTGGCAACACATATATGTATAAATCCTTATTCCTTGAACCAAAGTATGCGTACTTTGTTGATCAGGAAAACCGGAACAAGAGTTGTGAACCGAGTCCGCGAACTGGCAGAGGTTCTCATCCCGAGAATATCTGTTGGAGTTTGTGAACTCCTTCCGGGAACTTAAGTCTGCGAACTAAGTCCGTGTACTTGAGTTGATTATATCTAAAGACGATTATTTGTGAACTTATATTTATATTAACCAAGGAATGCAATTTGCAAACCGTGGTTATAAAGTTCATGAACCGATTCGAGTTAATCAAATCATTTTTGCTTCGATTGTGTGTTGTATAGTTACATAAGATTTATACAATTGAACAACTCTCTAACTAGTTCATTTCAGTCATTTGAACTAGTTATGGTGAAGAAGAATATGGTTGATATGAAAGTGCTCATATGGCTAACCATTTGGTTAACTACTGTTGAACCAACAAATGTACATGTTTGGGTATGGTTACACAAACCTAAAATCGTGCATTTCATTTGTGTGTAACAAGCTAACTTTTCGATCCAACGGTTGAAAGATATTAGCTTGAATCTAATCAGGTTTTCATCTAACAGTGAATATTGAATTCTTTGTTACTGAGCTAACATTGATTGCAAACTCTGATTTGAAAGACTATATAAGGGAGAACTCTAGCAACTGGAAAACCTAACCCCCACACCTCCTGCGTGATACTAGTTGTATAAGCTAGATTTGATTCTCCTTTAACCTTAGGTTTCTTCTCGAGACCCTGTAGGTTAACGACTTGAAGACTTCATTGGGATTGTGAAGCCATACCGATACTACTTTCTTGTAGTTGTGTGATCTGATCTTGCTGATTCTATCGTGTTGAGTACAATCGTAACGATTGGCTTGAGATTGTTATCTCCGATAGGCAAGATATAAAAGTAGTCACAAACATCTTCGTCTCATCATTTGTGATTCCACAATATCTTCTTTCGCCGCGTCGATTAAGATTATTGTGAGGTGATTGATAATACTAGGTTGTTCTTCGGGAATATAAGTCCGGTTCACCTTGATTTATCTAAATACGGGACAAAACTTTTAGGTATTTCTGTGGGAGACAGATTTATCTATTATCGTAGACTTTTATGTGTGATACAGATTTGTTTATTAAAGTCTTCGATTTTGGGTCGTAGCAACTCTTAGTTGTGGGTGAGATCAGCTAAGGGAATCAAGTGCGTAGTATCCTGCTGGGATCAGAGATGTAAGGAGCACATCTATACCTTGGATCAATGTGAGATTGATTGGTATTCAACTATAGTCCAGACCGAAGTTAGTTTGTAGTAGGATAGTGTTTGTAGCGGCTTAATACAGTGTGTGTTCAATCTGGACTAGGTCCCGGGGTTTTTCTTCATTTGCCGTTTCCTCGTTAACAAAATTCTGGTATCTGTGTTATTTCTTTTCCGCATTATATTTTGTTATATAATTGAAATATCACAGGTTGTGCGTTAAGATCAATCAATTAGAATATCCAACCTTCGGTTGTTGATTTACATTGATTCACACTTGAACGTTGGTCTTTGGTACCGTTCAAGTTATTTCACATAATAATCAGGCTCAAGGATTTCTATCTGTTCGATTTGATGATTACATTGTGAAATAGAAATATTAGAACTCTTTGATATACTTTATTAAGATTGAGTCTAGTTGATTCTCTTAAAAGTATATTGGAGTTTTTCCATACAGCTTGCTAATCGAAATATTGAGTATAATATTCTCAAATATAGGATTTATATTATTACCTTCCGTAGTACTGATATTCAAAAAATGATCTTTCAGAAGCAAATCCAACTACTCCTTATCTTCCAACCGAAGTCCTTTTTTATCTCTTGACATAGAATTGTATTGTGTCTTTTCCTATTAGAGGCTACCACATGAAATTATTTTGTACACTTGTCATGCTCTTTGAAAAACTTATCTCTATAGTTTTCCAACCAATAAATGTTCTCAATCTAAATCCAAGTATCCAATTCCTCTTCTAACTTCTTTAATGTTTTCCTAGAAACCAAATGCGCTGGCTTAGTATTTTCAACATATATTTTCCTTAAAATGTGTTCCTTATTTTTAAAAATGCTTTCAAGAACATTTTTGTTCTAGTCCTTGAAATCAAAAGACAAGTCCTTTAGCATCTTCTGAAAATCTGTAGACTCATTTCTCATTTTATTCAGTGCCCAAGCATTTTTTGTAAATGTCTTATATTCTTTATGTTCCATCCATCCTCTAAAAAACTTATACGGTCTTGCCTGTTTTACTCTTATAGGATCAAAATATATAAGCAACGAGTTATGATCTCAAGCAGTTCTAGTCAAGTGATGATCTAAAGCCTCAAGGAAATTCTCAAACCAATTTATATTAACGACATCTGTCAATCCTTTCTCTTATATTTTCTGCTCCTTCTCTTTGATTTAACCAAGTAAATGGGTCTCCCGTACGTAACTCCAATAATCCCAACTGCTGAATTGTCATCTGAATAATAGAAAATGCACTAGAGTTGGATTCATTGCCTCCTTCTTTTGCAGTGCTATCTAAGACAAAATTAAGATCACCTACAAGCATCCATAGTTGTTTATTTGATCCCCTAACTGGTAAAGATATTCCCACTGACTTGATTAACCTTGTGTTTTTAAAACACCATACGCCTCTTGTTTTAAAGCAGACCATGATATTGTTTAATTTAATCTCTACTAATTGTACATTTAAATTATTAAACCAAGCAACTATTTGCCCACCAGATTTAACAATTGAAGGAATAATAATACAATCCCTAAATTTAAATTTTCTAGCAATCGCTTCCATTTTTTCCATAGATATTTTCGTTTCCGAAAGAAAGATCAAATTAGGCTTATGTTTTTTTGAGAAAAAAAAGCAGGTGATTGAAAGTCTCAGGGCTGTTACAGTCCTGAGCATTCAACGATCAGATGATCATTATGCAAGCAAATAGAATATAATATCCTAACCTTAGGACATAGGCATTATATCACCCACTTCATTTATTGGTTTAATATGGTAAGCACTTGTCAGACTTAACAGCCACCGATTTGTGCTAGTGGAGTATATTACTCACGTCCAAAATAGCAAATGAATAGAGTTTGATAGTGGGTTCTTACTTCTTCCTGGTTACGAGAATTGCTAGCCTTTTCCATGAGTGTAATTATGCAGCTTTTGAACTGGGCTGATTTCATTGGGTAAAAATGTGGACTTTGCTAGTGGAGGGTGAAATGGACGAAGTGACTGGTGGGTCGTTTGGGTTGTCTTCGAACGATTTTTTTTGGGACCATGGTTCTATTTTTAATAAGACATTAAAAAGTAAATCTAGGTCACCTCTTATCTAGATATTTATATTAATATCTAAACTACCCTCCTGGTTATTTTTTTAGGTAATGATTAGTGAAATCATTAGTGAAATGATTAAGCTAAAGAAGTATAATTATTGAGAGAGTAAAGTTAGAGAAGATGAAGAAGAAAAACATGGAAAACAATTTTTTTCCCAATTTACTAAGCTTGAGTATTCAAGTGATGATAGCTCATCTGATTCTTCATCTCCATCCTCTCCTAAAGTATTTTTTAATCTTCACAATGATCTAGATATGAGTTATTTTTTAGATGGTGAATGTATTCTTCCACAAACTCAATCTCAAGATGAAAATGATGGATTTTACCAACCACAACCGGAGGAAGAGTATTTGGGTACTCAAGTATGCTTCAAACTTAGATAATGGTGGTTGAATTGGTCCAAATATTCATAAAACTATAAATTTTTATAAAAAATCCTGTTAGGTTCAGGTAGTTCGGTTACCAAGTGTGAAAAACAGGTAAGCGAACACGGAGCTCGGTTAATAAATGTCAAGAACATATAACCGAACACAGAGTTCGGTTTCTTTCTTCAAACATGCAGGTAGCCGAACTTTAGTAATAAGATTTACAAAGGTATGTTCGGTTAGTTCGCAAAATTCAACCCAACCAAGTTCCCAACCTAACTGCAGGTTAAAAGTAACCCAGTGTTAGAAGTTCGGTTGGTTCGCAAACTTCAACATATTTTGCGAATCAACCGAACTGGGCTTATATATGCATATATGCAATTAGGCAAACGTTCGGTTACTACGAAATTTATTTCTTGGCGAATTAGGTAGAGTTCGGTTACGAAGTTTCAAAGATAGAGTTCGGTTACAAAGAAAACTTAACATTTTTGCGAACGAAACGAACTTTTGGACTTCTCATTATTTTCGTAAACTAAAGTTCGGTGATATCCTTATTTTGCGAAGGAACCGAACTTATGGACTTGTGTTGTTCTAATACAAGGAGTTCGGTTAAAAGTATTTTTTGCGAATCAACCAAACTCTGAGTTCGGTTAAGAAAAAATTAATTCGTGATAGCCGAACTTTTTGCGAAGAAACCGAACGTTTTGCGACGAAACCGAACGTTTTGCGACGTAAACGAACTAAAAGTTCGGCTGAGACTTGTTTTTGGCGACGTAACCGAACTTTTCTCTGAAAAAAAACCTCCATTAAACCTCTCTGCAACTTCCATTTTAAACTCATTTTGATGATTACTTCTCATTTATTCAACCAAAAACGAATGAAAAGTAATAGGTTTGTGAGAATATCCTTGTTAATGTTTTAAATTAAGTTATATATATAGAAGTGGTGGTGGTTGGTGGTGGTGGTAATCGGAGGTGGTGGTGGTAATCGGTGGTTGGTGGTGGTGATAATCGGAGGTGGTGGTGGTGGTAATCGACGGTGGTGGTGGGAGAAAGTGGTGGTGGTAATCGGTGGTTGGTGGTGGAGGTGGTGGTGGTGGTAGTAATCGGAGGTGGTGGGAGGATGTGGTGGTTATATATATATATATAGGTGGTTATTGGGTTGGTTTTAAATTAAATTAGGTTAAGGGTAGGTTAGTCATTTCAAGGCTTTAGGACACCCCTTATAACTATAGGGAAGGTTGCCTAATAAAATCATGGTCCCCTCAAAAAAACCATGGTCCCTAAAAAATCATTCTTCTTTTAACCTATGTTCCACGTAGAGAAGGAAATTTTTCTTTTTTAGGGTTCCGTTTTCAAATGACGGTACAGAGTATGCTATGGAATAGAAGATAAAACAAGGGGTGAGAACAAAACCGATTCACAAGTGACGGCGGCGAAAACGGTTTAATTTCTTTTTTCTTTCGTAATAATTTTTATGGGTTTTAAAAAATCCATCTCCATGGTTTGCTAGATTTCATAACTAGTGTCTTTACGGTGAAAACTACTTGGAGCGTTAAACCGTTATGAATTTAATTGAATATTATTTTGGTAAAAGGCTATTATGAATTGAATTATCGGAATCCTTAATTATGGTTTATTGATTTTATAAAGAATATGGTGTTGCTTCATCGGCTTTGTACGATACAAAAGCCTAAATGCATAATGTATATATAGTTTTCCAATTTTATTTGCTATGGTATTTGATAATCCATGCTTAGGTTAAATCATTTGATGAGTTATGCTAGTTGACGCAAATAATAATTGTGAGCCTATAAATTTTATTTTCAATAATTTCCTTATCATTATAATTTGATAGTTCATTCTTAGGAAATTTTGACGGGTTATGGTTAGGAGATGCATGTTTTTTATCGAAAAAATTATAACAATAATAGGTGTTGTGATTGAACAAAGATATGGACACATATTTAGAATTCGAATTCTTTCCGGTACTCAATTAGAAAAATAGTAATGGAATCCGTTGACCCTGGTTATCGACCCAATTATCGTATATGTTTTAGTTTAGTTAATTTTCCTTGTTTTACATTTTTGATTCTAAAATTCAAAAAAAAATAACATCTTTGGTTTGTTTATTATTAGAGATGTTAGTTATTGGTATTTCCACCACTCCATGTGGATTCGCCCTGTACTTGTCTCTGTCTACTAGTTAGACACCGTGCGATTACGGTTATTTATATATAGGTTTCAAAGCCTATCATGCACACACATAAGTGTTTGAGTAATCAATGAAATCTTAGAAGTGTTTGAGATCTGCTAAAATCTACTAGGAAGGTTGGTACAACGGTTCGTGAACCGTTAGGATTGTTCATGAGTCAGGGTTCGAACCGATTTCGCCAACCCTACAAGACTACTGAACTCAGTTGACCGCGATTCGTGAACCGGGTTCGTCAACTGCTAGCCTATGATACCAACTTAAATAAATCATTTCACAACGGTTCGTGAACTGTTCCCATCTAAACTTGTGGTTTGCGAACTGGTTCGCCAACCCTTATGTATTTCTAAAACTCAGCTATTTATGGTTTGCGAATTAGTTCGCCAACCTACCCCGAGAATAAATATCAGATAGTTCAATATTTCTCTCTTATGATATCTAAAAGATTCCCACGTGATAAATCATTTGCATGGGAAATTTTCAATTGATCCACAAATTAATTCACACAATGAATTATTTAAAACTAATGTTGTTAGGGATCTTTGAACATCTATGCTAGAATCATATTTCAAGATTTTTAACAAGACAAGATTGACTCAATATTTCTTCTTTGTAAATATACTATAAGTTATACGACATCGTCTCAAAAATATAGAATCGTAAGATAGTGAGTAAAATATAATGATTTAGTCTTCACATACCTGATATAGAAGTTCTCAAAATGTCTTCGTTGATCTTTAGTCTTCGAAGATGATGTTTGATACTCAACTACCAAATTCTAACCTAGTCCGAGACTTGACTTAGTAGACTAGAAATCAAGATATAGTTTTGATCATGTAACATTGACAACAATCTTGAGGTAACAAAAATAGTGAGTTCAACCGAGCACTGCTCTAACACGTTATAACTGTCTCACAAAATACAAACCCAAAATATCGACGAAATGACTACCATATTAACGGGTTTACCATGAAGTTTGAGTGAATCATTGGTTACAAGCAGAAAATATAAATGGATATGGATATCCCATCTAATTGTTTTCAATTTCTTTCTTAATTAGTACACCAATATGTTATAAGCATTTTCGGGTTGTTGGAGTAAACCGGAGAGAATAAATATTAGTAATAAGCATTTATTAGGTAAAGTCTCAATGATATTAATTTTTTTAAACTCTACTATGGAATAAATTATTGTGCAGTAGACTCGGTCCAAGTTTACAAAGTGTCGCTCTAGCCTAAGTAGACATATATCATTTGTGCCTAATATTTGTGATACTTCTATGTTTTGGGAGTGTATATTGATATGTAAGAAATAAGAGTTAGAATACATTACAGGTTCAATATGGAAGTACTTTTATATTCTCTGGGCCATCCCCTAATGCATTTTATATTCTTAGTGCAAAGGAACCAACTTGCAAAATCAAAAAACTTATAAAGCATCGTAGTAAATTCTAAACTTATTTAAAATAAGAAAGGGAAAAAAAAACTCTAAATCAGTAAGACGTTAATCCGGCGTTCAAGATGAAATCAAGTGGCCACTTACAAAGACATGTTATTTTGTTTTTGATCAGCCTACAATGATATACTTCTTTCTCAAAAACATTATAGCAGTCAACAAGAAGATGAGAGTAAATATTAACTAAAATTAAGCACTTAATGTTATTTGGTTTCTTTCAATTGGTTATTTATATTTTGTCTTAAGTATAGGTTTTTTAACACATAAAATATATTTAAAATTAATATATACAGAAATTAAAACATTAAGATATTATAAATGTACTATCATATTTTTCAATAATCATTTTTGTAAACACTTGTTATAATATTTAAATAGTAACTTATGTAATACTATTAATAATCATCAAAGATATTTCTCGATCGAAAAGATTTTAAACGAGAATCTTCTCCAACATTCACGAATTTTTTCTCAAATTTTCTTTCCAAAATAATCCTTTTTGAGGAATGTTGTGGTAGATTTCAGAACTCTTATCATTAATAAAGTAATCTTGACATAGTATCATGATTACTAGACTTTTTCTTTCTCTTAGAAGTATTTTCTTGTTGAAGTGAAAGACAAGCTAATAATCTTAACAGTCTTGGTAATTTTTCCTCTAGTTTTAGTATGTGAAGGATAATAGTCTCACATTGCTAATTTTCCTTAATATGCACTAAAATAATGCCTAAATTTTTGGATCAACCTTGGTTACTTCAGTTACAACATGTGTTACGGGTTTAGTGGTTAACTTTAAGACTAATAACCAATTGCTTTGCTTTGGTCCAAATAGGAAGGGCAAGACAGATTCAAAAACTGCAAGACGAGTTGCTTCAACTTTTGTCAGGAGACTAACTACTAAAAGAGTCTTAAGAAGTCGCAAATAATTTTTATTGAGGGTTGTTTGACGTTTCTCTAATAGATTGTTTCTCATTATAATTATGTGGATACTTATTTCCTTCCTATACACAACTTCTTGCAACTGGTGGAAACTATTTTTCAACTACATTATCTCGTCGTTTCAGGTTTGTGTGGTTCATTTTTGTTTTTCCTAGTTATCGGTTGATTTCACTCGTTCCTAATTGTTATATTTTTGTGCATTTCACAACCTACTCCTGGAACTAATTTTTTCGATATCTCTAATAAAATTGATCGCCCCAAGGGTGTTGTTATTGTCCCTTTGGAGGAAGAATTATTAGGTGGTAAAGTGGAACACTTAAGAAGATCAAGATTATTTGGTATTATAAATTTTTGCAGAGGCGCCTTCTCTAGTGTACTACTATGAGGTATTATAAATTTTAAAACTAAAAGCATATTTCTTTCATTTTTTATTTTTATCTTCTATCAGTTTCCTTCTTGCAGCGATGATATCTTATAGTTTGTTTCCTTCTTGCAGCAATGTGGTTACTTGGTTAGTACATCACCTTGGTGTTTCTCTTAGGATCATAAGGGCAACTTTGGATGACTTTGCAGACTTTCTTTCTACAGCTTTCCATCGAATTCATTTGTCGCCTTCGAACAGATGATTGAAGATCCTGGGAAGATTGCTTCATTATAGGTAAAACATACTTAATAGTTCCACACACATCTAATAACATGACAGATCTTCCAAAGACTGCGTCTAAGTAATTTTCATCTTCGGATGAAAAAAATCCTACAGGTCTTTAAAAGTAGCCAAGTTGTCGGAAATAGATGAAGTCAGATCTGAAGATCTCAATTTGCACAATTTTTTCCTCAACTGCAGCACCAAGGTGGTGAGATCTGGTGGGAAAAATGATAGAGCGAGCATAGTAACCAATTTTCTTTGAGGAAGAGATTTCCTCCTAGTTTAGAAGAGGAAGAAGGTGTTAGCTATATACAAAGTTGAGAAGATTTATGTATTTATGGTGGATGGTGAAAAGGAGAGAGCACCAAGTACACCACCAACTTTTTCGTTCAGAAACCTGTATGGATAAAACCTAATACAACTGCAAGAAGACCAACTTAATGATCCATGACAATGAGTTTATATCTCTACCTCTTCTCAATCAGTATGTATAAGACAATGAGTCCTTAAACCTGATTGTTAAGAAGAGTACTTGGACGATCTAAAAAATCAATATCTAAGATCAATCTAATCATATCCAAATTGTTAGAGCACTGATCGGTCAAACTCTCAACCGTTGCTATCTCAAGCTTGTTTGTCAAGTTTAATTTTCAAAACTATAAGTCTTGATTTCTAGTCTACTTATAGCTATGTCTCGGATTAGGATAGAATGTGTAGTTGAGCTTTAGACTTCATGGCGTTCATCGATTGAAGACGAAGATCTACTAAGAGGAGCTTGGAGGAAATTCATCAACAAAAGATACGTGGAGACTTAAACTCATATATCACTCAGAAGTCTATTTTATTCTATCTCCTATTGAGACTATAGACACCCCAATTTTGCACGGTCACAATAATATGCCGCATAATCGTATCTGAAATGGTCTAAAACATCAAGTCCTACAAGCCCAAAACGGTGATAGGGGGTTAGGGATCAAATGGTAAAAGTCCATGGGAAATTGCCATAGGGACGTCCACTAGCGGACCACCCAATTACCCAACCTTAGCCCGGTATTTTTGGTCGCAAGCCATTAAGTCCACCAAATCCCAAAACGTGAGTGGACTTTTAGTTCATATCCAATCCCAAGTATAAGATGTTGACACCTTTTCAACCTTAGGTCGGCATTAGTTTGCCTCATATGCAAGTCTTTCCCTGTTAGACAAAATGATAGGATTAAATGATATATTGCAACTATAGGAATTGAAATAAAATAATGGTTAAATATGAAAATAATATATATTAATTTGAAAATGATATTTAGGTTTTTAATAGGAGCGGTCCGACCAAAGTCAATAATCCTATGATTATGATTAATGGAGAAACAATATAAATAGGGAGCTAATTGTGGTGTCAAGGAGGGAGGTTCGGATAGAAATCCAAGGAGAAAAATTGGGAGGAAATTTGATAGAGAAATCAGTAGAGATTAGGGAGCAAAAATTCTTTAAAGAAATCGGAATAGAAGAGAGGAATATAATTTTTTGGATACGATTACGCGGCGGACGTTTATTTGTTGGCTCTCAATCTAAGTGACATTGGAACAATTCTCACAGCAAAAACAGGTCGTCTTCAATTACTCTTTCTTATTTATATTTTGTCAAAAGTCACGAGTTAGCTTGGAAGTGTCAAAGTTAAATAAGGTAAGTTGAACTAATTACTGTTTAATTAAAAATCTTGGTTGTCTTCTTGCATTTGTCTGAATCAGACATTCATTTTTGGATTAATAATACACAGAACATGGAAATTATAAGGTGCTATAGTTAGGTGTCGTATGCTTTGTTTGCATGAATTAAATAGTGACAAGATCTCTTGTTGCCTGTTCATGTGTCTTTTGCCGGCGCATAATAGTACGCATTCTTTTTAGCTAAGCTGCATATACGACCTAGTACTGGATGTTCGGTTTATAGCCGAGGGAATTATTTATTTTCCTTTGTTTCTTAGTAATGATAATGATAATAATCCCCTTTCTCCAATAATGATAGTAATAATAATTTTTTCTTTAGAATTTAATTTAATTCATCATCAGGAGTATCTAATAGTTTGGTATTTTTGCAGGTTTATAACATTGTTAAGTTTGATTATTTTATATATATTTTGTGATCCAAATCCTAATATCCCAATTATAAATTAGAGGCCAATCTTCGGATTGGACGGTTAGGTGCCTCACACCTTCCTAATCCGTATCTTGATTTCCGAACCTATTTCTGAATATTTGGAGTAGTGTTTATTTTGGGTCATAACTCCCTAAGTTGGGTGGCGACTTCTTATTAATAATTTTCCACGTGATTTCCATTTTAGATATTTAGAGATCCTAACCGATTTCGACTGTATCTATAGAGACTAAGTCGTATAGCTATATAGACTTTAATATTATGCACATTGGATATTTCGAGCTGAGTTTAACTCGCTTATATCTTTCTCAAAATATGTGTTGGAAAGCTTTTTTCTTTAACTACGTTCATCATTATTCTTGAAGACAGTCAAAAGGTGACCATGTGAAAATCGCCTTGTAACATCTTACATGATTTGTGTGAGACAGTCATTTGATGTAGACTCGGAATGTTTCGTATTGATCATTCAATCACTTGAAAATTGCTTATAAGCTAATAGTTTGTGTGAGATAGCTATCGTCGTGTTCTATGAATGTTTCAGTGATTGAAATCGGAGTTTTGAACAATTAATCATTGTCTGGATATAGCACAGTATGCATACCCGTATGCAAACTGTTGTAAGAATGATTCAGGTCCGGGGACCAAGTATGCATACTCGTATGCGAACGGTTTTAACTGCTAAAGTCTGAGAACTAAGGTTGCGTACCCGTTTGCAAACTGTTTCACCTGAATTCGGTATAGAACGACAATATGCGTACCCATTTGCGAACTGTCGGAAAAGATCAAAGTATGAAACTTAAGTTTGCGTAACCGTTTGTAAACTTATGAGGTTAAGTTCTAAAATTGGTTAAGTATGATTTCATACTCATGAACAAATACATTTATATATTAAGGAATGCAATCTTTGCAGACCGTGGCTAAATGTTCATGAATTGATTCTTGTGAATCAAATCCAATTTTGATTCAATTGTGTCTTGTATACTTCTATGAGAATATAAACAACTGAACAACTCTATGAGTAACACAATTAAATTTATTTGATTATCATTTGATCTAGAAGTGTTAAGATGAATGTGGTTAATACAAAAGTTTTCATATCTAAATGAAGGTATATTTCATTTGTGTGTAACAAGTTAAGGCCATCTAACGGTGGAGAGATATTTCTTTGGTTTAAGCAAACTTATCTTGAATCTTATATCAGGATTTCATCCAACGGTGAATACTGATTGCTTCTCAAAGTTATCAAAATCTGATTTGAAGACTATATAAGGGAGAACTCTAGCAACTGGGAAACCAAATCCCCACACCTCCTGTGTGATACTAGTTGCGACTGGAGTCGATTCTCCTTTAACCTAGGTTTTTCCTAAAACCATTATAGGTTAACGACTTTAAGACTTCATTGGGATTCTGAAGCCATACCCAACTATTTTCTCTGTAGTTGTGTGTTCTGATCTTACTTGTTCTATCGTATTGAGTACTATCTTCTCTAATATTTTCTCAAGATTTATCTCCGATAGGTAAGATATAAAAGGTAATCACAAGCTCTTTGTCTCATTCTTTTTGATTCCACAATAACTTTTTCTACTACCATATAGTTAAGTTATTGTGAGGTGATTGATATTTCTAGGATGTTCTTCGGGAATATAAGACCGAATTATCAATTGTTTGATGTTCACCTTGATTTACCGAAAGACGGAACAAACTTTGTAGGTATTTATGTGGGAGACATATTTATCTATCATCATAATAGCCTTTTCTGTGAGAGACAGATTTTTTTATCAAGTCTTCGACTTTGAGATCATCTAAGATAATCAAGTGCATAGAGTCCTTCTAGGATTCAGAGGCATAAGGAACGTGATTGTACCTTAATCAGTGTGAGATTGTTTAGGGTTCAACTACATTCCAGTCCGAAGTTAACTTTTAGTAGGCTAGAGTATGTAGCGGCTTAATACAGTGTGGTGTTCAAATATGGACTAGGTCCCGGGGGTACTCTGCATTTGCGGTTTCCTCGTTAACAAAACTTCTGGTGCATATGTTATTTCTTTTGCGCATTATATTTTCTATATAATTGAAATATCACCAGTTGTGTGTAGTTCAATCAGTTGGTAAATCCAACATTTGGTTGTTGATTGAAATTGATATACACTTGACATTGGTTTTTGTTACCCTTTAAGTTGTTTCTCATAATAATCAGGCTCATGGATTCTATCTGTTTGATTTGCTGATTACATTGAGAAACAGATATATAACTCTTGGATATATTTTCATGATTGAGTCTAAATGTCTAGTTGATTCTCACGGAATTATATTGGAGTTAGTCCATATATTGCCTAACGAAATATTGGGTGTGGTTGTTAGCCCCCGCTTTTTCACAAATAATCCAATTGGAAGTCTGCCGAGTAATTAAACTTGTTATATATCTTTCAAGATACGAATTTTACAAGAAACAAGTCTCGTAATCGATGATAATTAGATGGATGTTGTTAGAGCATTGCTCGGTCGAACTCGCATGCGTTTCTATCTCAAGCATGTTTGTCAAGTTTAGTTGCCAAAACTATATGTCTTGATTTCTAGACTACTTATAACTAAGTCTCGGTTTAGGAAAGTTTAGTGTAGTTGAGCTTCAGACTCCATGGCGATCATCTTACGAAGAAGAATAACTACTCAAGGAACCAGTGGAACTTCATCCGACAAATAGGTATGTGGAGACTTGAACTTATCTATCACTCAAAAGTATATCTACTCTATCTCATACTCTTGAGACAAAGTCGTATAAGTATGATAGTTTTCATACATACACATTTGCTATTTCGAGCAGAGTTTACTTGCCTATCTTTTTCTCGAAATATGTATTGTAAGCTTTTGCTTTAACCACTTTTCATCTTAACCCGTGATGAAAGTCATGATGAAGTTTTTATCTTGAAAATAGCTTTGATGATGATAGTTGTGAATAACGACTATTATAACATTAAAGAAGAATGTTTCAATGATTTAAATGTAGAGTTGAGATTACGTAACCAACTATGGATATAAGCATATATAGTATGTTAGCACATTAGTGTATAAATCCATGTGCCGGAAACCAAGTGTGTGCATACGGTATTGGTGAAGGAGACAGGTTGGGTACGCGTACCAGCGGAAGTTTTCGAACCGAAAATTTCTGATGACTTTGTAAGTTTGCAAACTGTTAAACCAGACACCTTAGGTACGCATACCCGTACGCGTACCCACGGAAGTTTTCGACCGAAAATTTATGTTGAGTTTCAAAAATCAAATCCGATAGCTATGGTACACGTACCCGTACGCGTACCCAAGATGGTTATATTTCTCAAATCGGAATTTCATGAACTTAAACAATAAATCAATAAGGAATGCAATCTTTGCAAACCGTGGCTATATTGTTCATGAGTTGATTCAAGTGAATGAAACCGATTTTGTTTCAATTGTGTATATTCATAAAGACCTAAGCAATTGAAAAACTCTTCAACTAGTTCTTATGAGTCATTTGACCTAGTTATGTGAAGAAGATGAATATGGTTAATATGGAAGTACTCATGGCTACCATTGGTTAACTATTTGTGAACCAACTAAGTGTACACGTTTAGGTACGGTTACTCAAACCTAAATGAAATACATTTCATTTGTGTGTGACAAGCTAAGTTTCGATCTAACGGTTGAAATATATTAGATTGGTTAAATCAGATTTTTCATATAACGGTGAATATTGAATGCTTTGTTACCAAGGTAACTTGGATTGCAAACCCTGATTTGAAAAGTATATAAAGGAGACATCTAGCAACTGGAAAAACTAATCCCCACACCTCCTGTGTGATACTAGTTGGTTTTGCTAGAGTCGATTCTTCTTTAACCTTAGGTTTCTTCTCGAGACCATGTAGGTTAACGACTGAAAGACTTCATTAGGATTGTGAAGCCAGACGAAACTACTTCTCTTGTAGTTGAGCGATCTGATCTTGCCATTTTCTATATACGAGTTCAATTGAATAATTGACTTGAGATTATATCTCCGATAGGGCAAGATAAAAAAAATCACAAACATCTTCGTCTCATCGTTTGTGATTCCGCAATATCTAGTTTCGCTACCATACGATTTAGATTATTGTGAGGTGATTGATAATTCTAAGTTGTTCTTCGGGAATATAAGTCTGGGTTATCAATTGGTTCTTGTTCACCTTGATTTTATCAAAAGACGGAACAAAACTCTTAGGTTTATCTGTGGGAGAAAGATTTATCTATCATCGTAGACTTTTCTGTGTGATACAGATTTGTTTATTAAAGTCTTCGACTTTGGGTTGTAGCAACTCTTGATTGTGGGTGAGCTCAGTTAAGGGAATCAAGTGTGTAGTATCCTGCTGGGATCAGAGATGTAAGGAGCGCAACTGTACTTTGAATCAGTGTGATATTGATTAGGGTTCAACTACAGTCCAGGCCGAAGTTAGTTTGTAGTAGGCTAGTGTCTGTAGCGGCTTAATATAGTGTGGTGTTCAATCTGGACTAGGTCTCGGAGTTTTTCTGCATTTGCGGTTTCCTCGTTAACAAAATTCTGGTGTCTGTGTTATTTCTATTCCACATTATATTTTGTTATATAATTGAAATATCACAGGTTGTGCATTAAGATCAATCAACTAGAATATCCAACCTTGGTTGTTGATTTAAATTGAATGAAACTTGGATATTGGTCTTTGGTACCATCCAAGTTTATCTCTCTAGTATTTGATAAAGACTCACATATTTCCATTTTCTTGAGTAAAGATCAAATCGAGAGATTGAGATATTAACTCTTTGATATTCTTTTATCTAGATTGAGTCTGACTGTCTAGTTGATTCTCTAGAAATTATATTGGAGTTAGTCCATACATATTTCTAATCGAAATATTGGGTGAGGTTGTTGGACCGACCCCCGCCCTCCCTCTTTTTCAATTGGTATCAGAGCAGGCAAACACGTTTAAGACCTCAAAAGTCTGTGTTTATAGCGATCTGACTCTATGGACAAAGGTACTTGTAGCGCCCCCAAAGCTAGCAGCTGACTAATCCAAGAGATTAACTAATAGAGAGGCACTAAAAATCTAAATCCTTTACTTTAACATTCAATTAAGAAATCTGCTACAAAACTTACCCAAAATTAGCCCCGCTCAGAAATATATATACAAGAACTCCTCTCAAATGATACATATACAATAGTCATTTGGTTTGCAAATAAAATATAACACATAATAAACATAGCAATATTTAACTAATTAACGGAGTAAACTCCTCGAAGCTTTCGCTATGCAACTCTGATCTGTCTTTGAAACTGAAAGTGGAAAAGGGTGAGCACAGAGTACCCAGTAGGAATAACATTTAACTTTAAATAAATCATGAGAAAGATTTGGAAAACAATTAATGTTTTCCCAAACATCAGTGACTAAGTCACTGGAATGCACAAACATGTATATGGAAAAACTCCTTCGTCAAACAATGTATAATATGGTTGTGCAATTCCGAACTCGCAAATCCACACCTAATCGTACATATGGATGTCGACAATTCCGAACTCGCAAATTGTCGACCGATATAAGCATAAAAGTTGAAATCATGTAGATATAAATGTGAAGGAGCGTACCTTATATACCACATGTGGAAATTCTCATTTCCCATAACAATTCATAATGACATACCTTACAAGTCCTTTCCATTTCATGGAAAGATTCAAAGAACCGACAGAATTATCATAATGCAGTTTATATAAAGCATGGAATGCATGACAGACAATATATGAGTTGATAAACATAAGCTTTTGTAAAAGAAAACAACAATGGTTTAAAGATAGTTAAAGTATTCCCACCTCTTTTGATGACAAGACATGCCTACCTCGAGATCCGCGATCTACTGGTTCGTCCTTTGAATCGATCGTTGTTAATTTAGACTAACTGTTAATCATACAAAAACTCTAAAAATCTAGCCAAGATGGATCACACAAGAATCAACAATTCTATATAATGATTCTAGGCCAATTTAATGTTCTACATCTTTTATTTATTTATCTTTAGCATAGAAGGTTTATTAAATGAATTGAGTTGGTTCTATAGTCCATTAGATAAGTCTTGTGAATATCTACAACTTAGTTGAAGAAGCCAAAGGATTATTCGGACCATAAGGGTTCCAAACATCTAATTAAGAAACACTTATTCTAAACCCAAGTCCACTACTCCGTCCCCTTAACCTAAGGCATGGTCCATATGAGTCAACTAACGGTCACTGACGGTCAAATGGTCCACTAAAGGTCAACGTCAGTCAGGGTCAAGTCAAGTCTATGGTCAACGGTCCAGTGTTAAAGTGTAACTCTGTCACACTGAGTCAGCTACAGTCTGGCTAGGTCTAGTCAACTGAGTCAAGGTCTGATCCGACTCAGTCAGATATCTAAGTCAGCTAAGAACATAATCAGTCAGATAATCGGACTGGGATGACTAGAAAGCCTAAGTTCAAGAAGCAGAAATTTAAACAATCAATATACATTTCATTCGTTCAAATAGAATTCAATAACTCAATGCAACTGTAATTTAAGCCTACCTGCAATAGCAGTTCCAAGCTTTCCCCTAAAGACTCACTCAACACCTTCATCTAACCCTCATTCCCAACTTCAAATCAATCTCAACATATATAACTCAGCTCAGCCTACACAAGCACAACTTCAGTTAAACACCATTACCCGCAACCGAACAATTCCCAGTTCTTCTCAACACATATAACCACTACTTGTACCACTAACTGTAATGCAACCATACACAGTTCAATTCCATTACCTCCAAGTTCAGTTCAACTTCATCACTAGCTAGTTGAACAACTCCATTGCAACTCAATCTCTTTTCCCCTAGATTTAGCATGCTCAACAATAACACTAATTCCATAAACTCAACTGTACAAACAGTTCATCATTATTTCAATTCTTCTATGCAACGTCAACATTTACTCAGATCAACACATAACACCTACCTTTTCATATCCATCCACAACACAACATTTCAAGTCTCACCTTCCTTATCAATCACACAATCACATATATGAAACTGAACTTTACCAAAATAACTAGGAAATAACAATTACCTCAGTTTCAGTTCTGCAATTCAATTAGATTCTTCTTCTTGTTTGAATCGATTCTTCAATTCTTCTTGAGACCACAACATCCCACCAATTCAGTTCATCCAACACCAACAACATCTCTAACACCTTCTTTCTAACAGAATCAAGCCCTAGCCTTCGACTCATAATCTTCATCTCTATCATTTAATATCAATCCTCTTTAGAAACCTAACTCACTGATCTTCCAACAAAATCACTTCACATCTTCTCAGTAACTAAATCCTCCAATTAACATCGTTAATTTCTTATTCACTTCATAATATTCAAAACCCATCCTTGAATTCCTTCTTGTTCATCACCTAGTTGAACTTCTATCAGCAGAAACCCTAACTTCTTGATTCTTCAAACCCTTACTTATTCTTTTAATTCATCCACCAGTTCTCATCCATATCTTCAATACACAAAACCCATCATGAAATTCTTCTTATTCATCCTCAATTGAACTCTCAAATTCAATTACAGAAACCCTGATCAACTTCTTAATTTAGGGAAGAACAAAACATGAACCCTAACTATGAAATTCAAACCACTCATCAATCCTAAGTTCTAATTCGTGTCGAACCCATCTCAAATTAAACTCCTAGAACACTAATTTCATCTTTTAATTCTTCTCTGAGCTTTACGTAGAAACCCTAGCTTCTAAATTCCCTTCTTTCTTCGAGACTGAATCATGGACAGTAACACCATTACTACCCACTACAACATGATCTTCTCCACTTTCTGCCGATCACATAACTTCAATTGGATTTCTCTCAACTCGCAGATGAAGAAGAACGAAAGAGAAGAAGAAAGAAAGAGGAGAAGAAGAAGAAGAAGAAGAAGAAAAAATGAAGAAAGAGGAAGATTAAACGAACTTATCTGCTCGATGGGTTCTGATAAGGTCCAAGGCAAAAGATAAATACTACCCACCAAAATGATATGGGGAGCCGATTATGAAAAGACTATTTTGTCCTTCATACTTATCTAATGATTACTTCCTCGTTCGGTATCCGATTGACGCGTTCGAATGGTCCATTCCGCATAACTTTTCGAGACTTATTCAACGGTGCTAGTTTCGTATCTAATTCATTGTTAGATTAAATCCTATTAATTAACGTTCTTGTTAAACTAATCGAGTTATTATCGTCTAATATTGTCTCTTGACTGGTCTAATAGCGTTGACGAGCTTAAGGGTCTTTACAGTATTATCTCTGATAAATGCGTCACCAGAAATAAAGACTCTGTTTCTAATAGATCTATCAAAGAGAAATATCCGTCAATCTCGGTTATAGACGAACCTAGTGTTCAAATGAAACAGACCAGTACTGACATGTGTTATCCTGATGAATCTGACTCTGTTGCTCAAGAGGAAACAGATAGAGAGAGTAAACTAATTATAAATCTTGTTAGAATTCAAGTTGATAGATTCGAACAGTTAAAAAAACATGTCAGTGTTCTTCTTGGTGCAGTAAAAGACTGTGGCTCCCGTGAAAAGGCTTCTTATAAGGAAAAACCTGAAGTTCGATCAAATCGTATCTTACTTGAGGCAAAACTTAAAAAGGATGCTTTAGAAATTGAACATCTCTTGAGTAAACTCTCCATTCAAGGATGTTCAAAAAGGTCTTTTATACCATCTACTTCTACACAAACTGAAAGAGCTCCAGTTTCAGAAGTAACTTCAAATTCTCTTCCCACTCATACTGATGCACAGGGGATTGACACATCAGTTGGAAGAGAGAAATATCCAAACGATAATATTAAGACTGCAATCTCTAATCACTTATATGATCAGAAAGTATGCCTCTTTGTGAATCAAAAGGCCATAGAGTGCAATAGAGGAAACCCAAATTGAAAAACAAATCGTTGATTCAACTTCAACACACCTTAGATTTGATTCTTAAAGGTGTAACTGACATTCGTATGTCTAAACCAATTGGTTTTAGTACACGTCATGTGTTTCCCACCAGGAAAGTCAGTTCAATGATTTCCTCAAATGCACAAAAACATAATAAACCTGTTGACAAATATCGTCCAAGAAGAACTCATGTTCTCTTTCCGTTCAGAAATGGAGATAATGATAACCCTGATGTGAAATATGAATCAAGTGAAGAATGCAGATATGAGAAGATGGATGACAATCTTAAATTGATTATTGAAGGATATAAGGAAATCATCAACAGGCCGACCGCTCCATCTAGACGACACTCATCAGGTAAGAATCCTTACTATGTGTCGTATTATGATGATAGTAAGTTTTATGATAATTTTTCACATCATGACAGCCTTCCTCCAAAGTACAGAAGGAAGAGATTTAACTAAAAAAAATATATATTTGATGAGCTAAGAGCTCATACTTGTGCTACTTAATCACAAGGTTGAAATCTCTCACACAAAAATCTTGGTTGAGAGATATGCTCAGGTATACTAGTTGGAAATGGTATTTTCGGTTTCTAAAGCTATTTTCTTATCGTCTTTATCATGAGTATCTTTGCGAAAATTCTTGCACAAGTATTTGTTTTTACTATGATCAGTTTTTGGTTAAACTTGGTGTTACTCTTGTACTCTAAAATTGCTTCTCTTATGAGACATTTTTTTTGGGAGTTTTTTTGATTTCCTCATGTGCAAAGAGTTTTCTGCAAGGTCGTGTGCAAACGACTCTTGTCCTTCATTTGGGTCAAGATTGATCTCTTACGGGCTACCTGTGTGTCTGGCACGAAGCAATTAAGGAAACCCTAAAAACTTCTTTCCTAAGAAACCTTTAAGTACTCGAACTATTGAGTTATGTAAGTCACGTACATATACTCTAGGTTTTGGGTTGTCAAGAATGTCTTCTTCTTCATCTCACTATGGTGATTTTGCAAAGGGATTTCTTGAGAAAGGTTTCGGTTTCGAATCAAAAGGGAGGAAGAAAAGAACTATGGTAGAAGATGGTGCACCCAATGCCTCATGCTACTATGCATACTCACATCAATATGTTGAGAATGAGAATATGGTTTCTGCTGAAGTGGTTCATGACTTTCTTAAATATTTTGAGAAAGCAAAGCTGCAGCTTGTTGATAATATGAAGGATCTTGATGTGATTAGAACTGAGTTGAAAAAGGTTACTATTGACCTTGGTATCATAAAGTCACATGTTAAAAGACTCTTAATGAGGATATCTTCTATGAAGATGCAATTGATGATATGAATCACAAGCTCAAAGGTCTCGAAACCCGTGAAGCTGTCGAACGTGAACTTTGATGCAGCTTATGATCAGTTTTCTAGAAGACATTGTTTATGTTTTTATTTTTCTAGTAAAACTTCTTAAGAGAATTTTATTCTTTTTTTTGTTTAAGAAGGATAACTAGGGTTTGGAATAGCCATTATTGTGGGTACACATAGCTATGTCCAACGTTTTCATCTTGCAATGTTTCTAGATTTATTTATTTAAAATCTAAAGTGATTTGGAAGATGATGTTTGCATTATTAATCTTTATGGTTTTATATATTGCAATATGTTATGGGATATGAGTGTTTGCGTCCGTGAACTATTATTTTCCCATACGATGTCAAATGTTATCTCTTTCATATGTCGATATGCATGTATTGATACAAGATCGATGAACTTTTGACAAACAAAAGTTAAGCCTATTATGTCATTTATTGATGGAAGATAGATTAAAATCTTTTGTTTACAAAGATTATGTCTATTGTATGTCATTGTGCAAATAGTGATGAAGATAGAATGAATCTTTGTATATTCCGCAGTATTGATCTTTCTCGATCCATATTTTATGTATATATTGTGCAGCTCCATAAGTTTTCTTATGTGAGCATTTCCAACTAAACAAATCATAGATTCGTTTGTGATTAATTTGGTTGAGTATTCCGATTAAATTAATCACGGATTCTCTTGTGATTAGTTTGATTGAGAATTTTTGGATACAAAATCATTTTGTGGTTTTTGGTGTCCAAAGAAATCCTTCTTTTCTTGTAAAAGTAAGGTCGGTATTGTTGTTCTCTCGGGAATGACATCAAGTGGGGGAGAGTTCTTTTGAACTTGCGCTTAATTTCCATATCTTTATGGGGAGTGCGGCTGTAGAATATTTTAGGGGTTATCTTGTATCTTCATAAACTCCTTGATGAATGCATTTAGCTTCGGCTTTATGATTGCATCTACACAAGTTGATATGTAATTTTCTTTGGTCTTGAAGCATCTCCGTGGAAATTTCATTAGGATCCCGTTTTCGTACCTTTGCCAATTTTATTGACAAAAAGGGGGAGAATTAATATGTAGTTCACACTATAAATACATATGGTTTACGTGTTTTACGGATCATTATGTAAGGGGGAGTGGTTTTCATGTTGAGATGAAAGTATTGACTAAGGGGGAGTGATACATATCACCATAGTATTGTTGTCGAAGTTGTGATATAAGAACTTTGATACTGTGTAATAATACTATGACACTGTATAACAATGATCGAGAGCTTTTGTTTTCTCATTGGTATGGCTAAGGATCTTCAACAACTATGATGCTGAATTGAACATCTATGGAATCATGGGAGTACTTGGAAAAGACGAAGTTTTCGAGTAATGTTGAAGCACCAAGGAGATCAAGCATGTGGACGAGAAGCTACAAAGTTTTATTTATTTTGTAATCCATATGTATTGATAGTTTTGCCACTAAAATCGACAAAGGGGGAGATTGTTAGAACATTGATCGGTCGAACTCGCATGCATTGCTATCTCAAGCATGTTTGTCAAGTTTAGTTGTCAAAACTATATGTCTTGATTTCTAGACTACTTATAGCTAAGTCTCGGTTTAGGAAAGTTTAGTGTAGTTGAGCTTCAGACTCCATGGCGATCATCTTACGAAGAAGAAGAACTACTCAAAGAACCAGTGGAACTTCATCCGACTAAAAGGTATGTGGAGACTTGAACTTATCTATCACTCAAAAGTATATCTACCCTATCTCCTACCCGTGAGACAAATTCGTATAAGTATGACAGTTTTCATACATACACATTTGCTATTTCGAGCCGAATTTACTCGCCTATCTTTTTCTAGAAATATGTGTTGGTAAGCTTTCGCTTTAACCACTTTTCATCTTAACCCATGATGAAAGTCATGATGACTTTTCAATCTTGAAAATAGCTCTGATGACGATAGTTGTGAATAACGACTGTTGTTAGTTCAAAAGACGATCTTGTAATAATCCATTGTTAACAGAATCCGTTCTGTGCGTGATTGATCACAAGAGATTCAAGTGATTGTGTGCATGTTTTTATTGAAGATTTAAGAAGATTTGAAGACAAAGAAGATATTGAAGATCTGACTTGGGTTTATAATCTTTGGTGTGCACAATACTTGTTTTGGTAAAAGAGGATCCAATTAATAATCGGTTTATCCTTATGGTAGATTGGATTGATTAATTGAGTAGATCGGCATCAACACAATTCTTTGGATTAAGAGTGTTGTTGGCTTAATCTTAAACGATTACTTCGGTAATTGAGCAAAAGATAGATCTAAGGACCTGACGAAGTAGTTTATGTTAAGATAAACGGAAGAGCCTTTGTCCAACTCATATCACTTGGTTGAATAGAGTTGATACCAAACAAATTTGTTGTTCCTTTACTGTTTGGAATACGAACCAAAGGAATTATTCCAAGTACGTGACTTATTTATAAGTTGTGGGCGTGGGAATACAGACGGAACTAGGTGAACTATCGGTTTAGTTGTTTGGTCTCAACTATACGAAGTTAGGGGTAATTTTGCGTAGCGGCTTAATCCTGAGAGTATTCAATTCTGGACAAGGTCCCGAGGTTTTTCTACATTTGCGGTTTCCTCGTTAACAAAATCTTGATGTGTCATTTACTTTATATTTCCGCATTATAATTGTTTTATTATAATTAAAGTAAATTACACAAACGTTAATTCATATTTACTTGATAAGCAATCATGTTGTGTTTGGTTAAGTTCGAACCTTTGTATCAAGTAAATATACTTCGTTGTTGTATTGTCTCGATCTCGTATCCATAGACGATCACACGAAGTGTAAACCGATTAGTTGTATTGTCTCGACTCATTCCATAGACAATCACTTTTGGAGAAAGGACTTATAGGTAGGAAAAGTTTTAGATTGTGGTATATTTGGGTACCCTCGCCTTTTCAATTGGTATCATAGTAGGAAAACACGAAAAGATCTAACAATCTGTGTCTTATGCGATCCAACCTATAAGAATGAACTCGAGTTCTCATGAATCGACTTCAATTAACGTACCGCCAAGATTTGACGAAACAAACTATCTATGGTGGAAATCTTCTATGAGATCTTTTCTTCAATCACGAGACTCTAATTCTTGGATATTAGTCTTCGATGGTTATATTCGTCCAAAGATAGAAAATTCTAAAACTGAGTTTAAACTCTTAGTAGATTTTTCGAACAAAGAAAAGGAACTTGCAAAGCATAATTCAGATGGTTTGAATGCTATTATTCATGCTGTAATTCTTAATTTACAACATCATGTGTCAACATGTCAAACTTCGAAAGAAGCTTGGGATAATCTTCAGATCCTACTTAAAGGAAATTCATCAGAGAAAGAATCTAGAATTTAAACTCTCACTTTCGACTGGGAAAACCTTCGAATGGATGACAACAAAACTTTTGAAGAGTTTCATATTAAACTCTCTGAGATAATCAATTCTTCTTTCTCGTTAGGAAAGACTATTTATGAAAAATATATAGTATGCAAAATTCTCAGATCGTTTCCATCTAGATATGATTCCAAAAAACATGCAATCATTGAAGCTACTGATCTTTCATCTCTTTCTAGAAGTTCCTTAGCTGGAAAACTGAAAATATTTGATCAAGAGAATCTGCCTAAGCAAAAAGACAATCTGGCTTACAAAGCCTTTAAAAGGGTTCTGACTGAATTTTCGGAAAGCTTTAAAGATCAGGAAGATCAATCTGATGAAGATGAAGCTGAAATAAATCATTACTTGTCTCTTATTACTCAACGATTCAAGAAGCTGTTGAGACATCGAAAAAGAGAATCTCTTGTGTCAAAAGGAAAACATGTTCCTTCATATAAACGTGATGACACCTAGAATGATGATGATATCATTCCTCAATGCTACAAGTGTAGGGGATTTGCTTATATTTCTCCAGATTGTCCAACCAAGGACACACAGTGGAAAAGAAATGCTTACACTGCCACTCTAGATTATTGTCCTAATGAGAATTATCAAGTTGATGAGATAGATCATGTTGCAACTATTGCAGAAGTCTATGAGTCTGAAATTCTTCCACCTATAGACACTCAAAAAAAACTTACCCCTTCGATTTTCGAGGAGATTTTTCCAGGAAAAGATAAAAGAACTCACCTTCTTAAATCTGACATTGTTGAAATAAAATCATCACTTAATCAACTCAATCGGAGTTTTCTAAATTATAAAGAAAAATTCAACAAGCGACTAAAGAAAATCGAAGTTACTCAATGCTCCGGAAAAGCGCAAGTGTCTAAACTCATCTTCGATATTCATTCTTGCCAAGATGAGATCAGGAAGCTAAAAGCAGAAAATCAGAAACTGAGGGAAAGACTCAATTATCTTGAAAAATCATCACCATGTATGTATGATTCAAGAGACAAGAAAGTGAGGCTAAACAATTCTCAAGGATCTAAATCCAGAAAAAGTAATATTTCTGTTGTCTGCTTCCGGTGCAAACAAAGTGGGCACTTTCAAAAGGAGTGTCCGAATACTAAACAGAGGGAGACACTGTATAAAACCAGAAAATCAAGATCAAAGCCTGGATCAAAGTTCTCTTAGAAACAAGAGAACAAGCCCTTCGAACATCATGATCTCACTTCGAGACTAAGAGATGAGTCTAAAAAATTATTTAAATTTTCAAGGGAAGAAAATTCAACAACCAAATTGTGACAACCTAACCGGTTATCATGAATCCTTACTTGTTATCCTTGATAGTATACAGTAAGGATATAGATGTAAATATTTGGGTAAAAATATTTTTAAAATTGATTTTTCAGTTATGAATTTAATTAAAATAATATTCTTAAATATACTTGAGAAAAAGTGCTAAGAGCTTATAAGAGGTAAGATATCTTACTTCATTTTCGTAGAGTTCTGACAGAGTGTCTACCTCTAGTTGCAGTTCTCACAAAACTGAAAATGTCTGGACTATATTGTTTCCTAACAAGAAACTTCGTCTTGAGTCTTCTGATGGCGATTCTGATTCATCTCCAGAGCTTCAACATGATGTTCCCAATGAAGAGATCTCTTCTCTCAATGATAATCTTCTCAAGAATCTCTCACTAAAGTTAGATCTAATTTTATGTGAAGTAAGGAACATGGAAAAAGATTTTAGGAAGGAAGTTAAAGAAGTCAATGACAATTTTGTGAGTATTGAATCAAGACTTGTGATTATTAAAGATGATTGGAATCCGGTAAAATCTGCTGATCCGGTTTCAGTCTTGGAGGAAAACTCTAAAAAGTCGAGCTTAGAGTTTCAAAAATGAGAATAATAGACATCAATTTTTTATTTCTTTCATTGATTGTATTGGTCCATTATGAATAAAATTATTTGATTGGTAATTTTTCTTGTGATAGTTTTCGGTTTACATAGCCTGTGCTTGAATGCTTTTATCTTATTGCTATGTATGTTTATGGGATATTTGATTTCGGTTTTATTACCTTAATATGCGATCTCATATATTGTAAACCCTTGTGGTTTGGGTGACTTTTTGATTTAGCAGGATTAAGTTCTATCCCATGTTG
Organism: Papaver somniferum; assembly: GCF_003573695.1. Taxonomy (NCBI): domain Eukaryota; kingdom Viridiplantae; phylum Streptophyta; class Magnoliopsida; order Ranunculales; family Papaveraceae; genus Papaver; species Papaver somniferum. Next base: position 167,794,512 of record NC_039365.1, read on the forward strand.
GTAGGCTTTATCAAAGAATCATGAGGGGTTCTGGTAGAAACAATATGTGAAAAAGTCACAATATGTTGAATCGGTTTTGGTTTAGTATAAAAGCATATGTGTTTCGACGGTTTCCAACTTTTGCTTCCAGTTGTTAAAACCGATTTTCAACCTTTCTCTGGTAAAGGTTGGTTGTTGTTATTCTTTTGTTTATGCATAAGGATGACAACATGATGATATTTCGATATCAATTCTACCTGGACGAAGATGCAAACATATTGGAGAAGTGGATGCGAAATTTGAGGTAACAATCTTGTTAGTTAATTGTTTTCCTGTTTAAGAAAAGCCTGAGTTTGTATCATATATATTTATTGCTTATGCTTAACAAAATTTCGGTAAAATTGATATTTGTTCCATGATGTGTGTGTGGATGTGTGTGATTCAATTGATTCCGGTTAAGAAAAACTATTGTTATCTTGCTTTATTGTGTGGTATCAATTGTTTAGGCTTACAAAATTTCGGTACAATTGATGTTGTTTGTGATTCAATTGGTTCCGGTTAAGAAAAACTATTGTTATTTTTTGTTTGTATGGTATCAATTGTTTAGGCTTACGAAATTTCGGTGCAATTGCGGTGCTTTTAATGTGTATGTTGTTTCAATTGCTTCTGGTTGAGGTGAATAATTATGCAAGTTGATTTATGTTAGTTTGTATGAATTATTTATGGCTTAACGAAATAAAAGGTGTACGGTATGAGTTGTTTAGTACAATTCGATTCCGGATAAGAGAAACTAAGTTAATTATGATCTAAGTTAGACTTATCGAAGTGAGGTTTCAGTTATTCAAGTCTAACCGAATGCCTTAGTATTAAGGAATACAATACGAGGTTTATTGCTTAACCATTAAACATTGTAGATAAGACATCGCCATAGTCATTTGAATGCTTATGTGATTATGTATGGGTATGAGGTGATTTCATCCTAGGGAACAATGTTTTACATGTGTTCTAAGTAAGTAAGTTCATAAACTTGTTTGTGAACCGAAAAGGAAACTGACAGGTGTTATTGGTTTTTTTATTCATTGCATATCTTATGAACAACCAATATGTGTGATTGAGTATAACCGCTCACAACTTGTTTGTGTTCTTGGTAGAACTATTCACAAAGGCCTGACTTATGTATCGGTATGACTTTTATTAGTGAAACCGATCTTAAGTAATCACCTGAGATGGTATGATCGGGTTTGTGTTATGTCTGACCAAATTTGGGAAATGGGAACCGATCCTAGTAAGAGGTGCAGTACATCACAAAGGGGAACCGATCCTTGTATGAGGTGCAACAAGGTTTATAGCAGAAAGGGAAACCGATCCTATGGACATGTGCAACACGTTTTTAGGAAAAGGGGATCCAATCCTATGGACATGTGCAACACATATAAGTCAGATACCATATATATGTGGGGAACCGATCCTAGTACCTATTCAACCGAATTTTGGAAAGCTAGTGTGACTATGCACAGTACTCACATGGAGGTAGACCTAAAATTGTTTTGGTAGAACCGTTAAACCCATGATTATGATTGAATGTTTTTTTGATCAATCAAATAGTTCTTGAAAGTCAGATGAACCAATTTTAAACTTGTTTGGAAGTCTGGAAAATCGGTTTCAAGGTTGTAAGTGTGAAAGAGAACTTACAAAGTAAGGATGTCGACATACTTTGAACACGTGTTGTGAATGTTATTTCTTTAATTTTAAGTTCTCTTTCACACTTACAACCTTTCTAGTAATGTGCACAAATTAATAGCCTTTCTAGCAAATTAATCCTTTGTAACAACAGACTTCCTTTTTTGTTGTTGTTACTGTTGTAGCCGCCTATTCGGAGATCAGAGTACCCTAATTAGGAGAAATCTCTTACGGCCACTCAGTTTAACGTCTTCTTTGGGATTGAGAAGCTCTAGCGTGTACCGTTGGTGGGAAACTAGATAATTGCGGTTTATCTTTTGTTTTCGATTGATATGATTGACTAACGGTGGTTAAAATATGATTGCACCTAGTTTGTTTATGCTTGAGGATCTTCTTTTCTGATATAAGATTCACTCAAACTAGTTCAGAGTTTCGACAAGGATCTTTAGACTGTTGTTAGTTCAAAAGACGATCTTGTGATAATCAATTGTTAACAGAATCCGTTCTGGGCGTGATTGATCACAAGAGATTCAAGTGATTGTGTGCAGGTTTTTATTGAAGATTCAAGAAGATTTGAAGACAAAAAAGATATTGAAGATCTGACTTGGGTTTATAATCTTTGGTGTGCACAATACTTGTTTTGGTAAAAGATGATCCAATTAATAATCGGTTTATCCTTGTGGTAGATTGGATTGATTAATTGAGTAGATCGGCATCAACACAATTCTTTGGATTAAGAGTGTTGTTGGCTTAATCTTAAACGAGTACTTAGGTAATTGAACATAAGATAGATCTAAGGACCTGACGAAAGAGTTTATGTTAAGATAAACGGAAGAGCCTTTGTCCAACTCATATCACTTGGTTGAATAGAGTTGATACCAAACAAATTTGTTGTTCCTTTACTTTTTGGAATACGAACCAAAGGAATTATTCCAAGTACTGACTTATTTATAAGTTGGGGGCGTGGGAATACATACGGAACTAGGTGAACTATCGGTTTAGTTGTTTGGTCGCAACTATACGAAGTTAGGGGTAATTTTGTGAAGAGGCTTAATCCTGAGAGTATTCAATTCTGGACAAGGTCCCGAGGTTTTTCTACATTTGCGGTTTCCTCGTTAACAAAATATTGTTGTGTCATTTACTTTATATTTCCGCATTATAATTGTTTTATTATAATTAAAGTAAATTACACAAACGTTAATTCATATTTACTTGATAAGCAATCCTATTGTGTTTGGTCAATTATGAACCTTTGTATCAAGTAAACATACTTCGTTGTTGTATTGTCTCGATATCATATCCATAGATGATCACACGAAGTGTGAACCGATTAGTTGTATTGTCTCGACTTAGTCCATAGACAATCACTTTTGGAGAAAGGACTTATAAGTAGAGGAATGTTTGGGTACCCTCTCCTTTTCAACTGTTATAACATTATAGAAGAATGTTTCAATGATTGAAATGTAGAGTTGAGATTACGTAACCAACTATGGATATAAGAATATATAGTGTGTTCGCACATTAGTGTATAAATCCATGTGCCAGAAACCAAGTGTGTGCATATGTGTGCATACGGTATTGGTGAAGGAGACAGGTTGTGTACGCGTACCAGCGGAAGTTTTCGAAGCGAAAATTTCTGCTGAGTTTGTAAGTTTGCAAATTGTTAAACCAGTCACCTTAGGTATGCATACCTGTACGCGTACCCACGAAAGTTTTCGACCGAAAATTTCTGCTGAGTTTCTAAACTCAAATCCGGTAGCTATGGTATATGTACCCTACGCGTACCCAAGCTGGTTATATTTCTCAAATCGGAAACTCATGAATTTAAAAAATGAATCAATAAGGAATGCAATCTTTGCAAACCGTGGCTATATTTTTCATGAGTTGATTCAAGTGAATCAAACCGATCGATTTTGTTTCAATTGTGTCTATTCATACAAACCTAAGCATTTGAACAACTCTGCAACTAGTTCTTCTGAGTCATTTGAACTAGTTATGTGAAGAAGATGAATATGGTTAATATGGAAGTACTCATATGGCTAACCATTGGTTAACTATTTGTGAACCAACTAAGTGTACACGTTTAGGTACAGTTACTCAAACCTAAATGAAATACATTTCATTTGTGTGTGACAAGCTAAGTTTTAATCTAACTGTTGAAAGATATTAGCTTGGTTAAACCAAGGTAACTTGGATTGCAAACCCTGATTTGAAAAATATACAAAGGAGACATTTAGCAACTGGAAAAACTAATCCCTACACCTCTTGTGTGATACTAGTTGGTTTTGCTAGACTCGATTCTCCTTTAACCTTAGGTTTCTTCTCGAGACCCTGTAGGTTAACGACTGAAAGACTTCATTGGGATTGTGAATCCAGACGAAACTACTTCTGTTGTAGTTGAGCGATCTGATCTTGACATTTTCTATCGTACGAGTTCATTTGAATAATTGACTTGAGATTATATCTCCGATAGGGAAAGATTAAGAAAATCACAAACACCTTCGTCTCATCGTTTGTGATTCCGCAATATCTAGTTTCACAACTGTTTGTGGGTGAAAACTGTTTTTGCTGATTTTGGTAATTTTGGGCGTGTATATGAGAAACAAATCTAAACCCAAAACAATGTACTGCACGGGAGTACTTTTGATTCGAGAGATCAATCTGTACAATCCTGGTCTAAACCAAGAAATGGCCGTTTCAGGATTGCTTCGGTCACAAAGTGAAGGAAAAGGGTTGGTCTTAGGGAGGGAATCGAAGAAAGTGTTGAGACCAGAATTGTTGATTCTGAAGGTGTGGTTATTTACGACTTGTATCAGAAAGTAGAACTAGCTAGCTGACTGAAAAGCTATCAGGTGATTTCTGGATGTTGTATTGTTCTCCTGACCAAAAACCTGTCCTTGGTGAAAATAGGTGAAGCCTTTTTATACAAGTCATATTGAAATGTACCCTGGTCTTGTAGGAAGTAGAAACGATTGAGTGGTGGAAGAATAGGGTAACGTGTAACTGTCAGACATTACGCTTCCACGATGAAGGAAGTGAATTCGTGTAACTGTCAGATATTATGCCTCCATAATGAAGGAAGTGAATTCGTTACACCGTTATTTTTCACCGCCACTAATTGTCCCGCTTCATGACACTTTCTTGTAACAGGCACATTGCACGCTGCACGATGTAAACCACCAAACCAATACCCTGATGAGCATCCCCCAGTTTGTGACATGTTTGATGTATCAAGTGTTTTCTTGGAAAACATGTAGCACCTTGATACGTGTGGCAAGTAAAAGTCAAGGGACTTACCGCGGGAAAATAACATGTGATGTTATTAGGATCGTTTTGGCTGGTCGCCTAAAACTTGCCACAGGCCTGTCAGTTCGGTAGCGAACTCGGACGGCCGAGATTACATCCTGTGAGGAAGGGTGTCCGTTGATTATGGCTACCTTCCGTTGGCGCATGATAAGGGCACGGTGATGATTTGATGTACGCCAGTGGTAATGTGGCACGGCTGGCATGCTCGTGCATGCCAGTGGCACGGTGGTGCAAGTGGCGCCTGGCGTAGCCATGGCCATTAGATATAGGCAGCTGGTCGTCTAAAACTTTCCACAAGTCTGTCAGTTCGGTGGCGAACTTGAATGGATGAGATTGCATTTCATGAGGAAGGATGGTCACTGATTATAGCTATTTTTTTTTGTATAGCAAAGTGGCGCCATTGGCATAGCGACATGCTAGTGGCCGTGGCATAGCGGCATGCCAGTGGCGTTTTGGCGTGGCCAAAGCTAAGATTTGGCTCCGTCGCCAAAGTTAGCTTGGCGGCATGGCCAAATATAGGGGTTGGCGTCGTGGCCAAGGCTAGGGTTTGGCGCCCTGGCCAAAGGTTAGGGTTTGGTAGCATGGCTGGCATAGTTAGCACATGCCAGTGGCACGAAGTAGCGTCTAGCGTAGCCATGAACGCTAGACTTTGGCACCTCGGTGTTGGACCCACATGTGGCGTGGCAAAATTGGCCATGTTGCCGCATCAATCTCAATGCTCCGGAAAACGTTATTTGGCTTTGGTTGGCGTAGCAACTTTGCCCAAATTATGGTCTGGCATGTCGAAACCCTAATTAGTGCGTGTGGCATGCGGCCGAGGCATGGCGATACTTTTGTGCAAATGGCTCCATAGTTATGCCAAAGGAGTTATGGCAAGGTTATAGTGTGGAAATGTCCACAAGAGTAGGGATTGTAGTGGGTGGCTATGATATGACGCCAACCCTAGGGCTTCCTGGGTCCCACACGGCTCGTGGCATGTTGTGGTGTCGAAGTGGCACAATTTGTTCCATGACTGGAAATTAGGGATTTGGTTAATGCATAGGCGTGCTTTTGACCAGAAAACCCTAATCTTAAGCCTTTTCATGGCGTTGGCCACGACCAGGAGGTAGGTTAGCACATATGACGCTATTTATGGCATGTTTCCATGAAGTGGCATGTTACTGCGGCAGAGTGGCATGCCGATCAATATGTTGTTGTGGCAGGGAGCGTTTGGGTTGCCAGTTAGTATGGTGGCGCGGCAGGGTGCGTTTGACCTTTAACGTATGGTGGCAAGTTTAGAGCGACTTGATTGGCCAAGAAAGGGGGCCGGCCAAACATAAGGTGTGGCCACACCTCTAGTGCTTGTAGCGCATTTAAAGTGACCCGATTGGTTGGTAGGAAGGAGAGGGGTCGGCAAGTATGGGCCCAGCCACAACTTATGTACGTGTGGCGAGTTTAAAGCCACCTAATTGGTCGAGGGAAATATGGAAGGTTTTAGGTTGGGGCGTGGCGAATGGTAAGTGGCGCCAAGGCATGGACACGCCTCCCCTTGTTGTTGCGGCTCCCTATTTTCTGGGCAAGGTTTTGCACCTACTAATCCACAGAGGATTAATTACCTAGTTTGCCTAGGCTTACTTTCGACAAGAAAGGTATGCGCAAGGCGCAAAAGTAATTGATTGAATCCTATGTGTTGACATAGAGTTCTTTAAGTTCATTTCCAGAGAGAAGCATGCTTTCTGATCGAATACTTTATGCAAAGACCTTATCCTTGATGTTTGGAAATTCATGCTACTCTGCTGCGAGTGAACACAAATTTTCATGTCATATCAACTTTAAGGGTTCAGTCGGGGAACATAGCATAGAAAGCATTCAAAGAAATTTATATTAAGAGAATATAGGAAACGCGCCGAAATTTACAGAACGTCTGGGATGGTTGCTACATCCGCCAGTCTGAATAGATTTCATGTAATTATATTGAACGACTCAATAAATATGCCAGTGGAGAGGTTAAGACTCATGGCTATGATTCCTTACAGAGTGACGTCACATCAGATGTAAGGTTTTATAATTTTAACCATAAGCTAAAAACCACCGTCAACATTAAGTCCCCTGCTTAGCACGTAACAGTGGCGTTGTTGCGGGGTAAGCATGAGATGGTGACAGACAAGACTAAAATCAAAAAGGCAAGACGTGAAGAGATTGCCAGGGAAATTCGACTAACCTTTGGTGGAAGGCATGAGGAATCCGTGATCCTTGTGGCTTGGAATGGTGAAGTGGCGCTGCTTTGAACGGCGGAGATGGCGCTGCTTTGGCTAGTGAAGATGGTGTTGCTTTGAACAGCGGAGATGGTGCTTCAATCTTGGACGTGCGGAAATGGCGCTGCGGAAAATGGCGTCGCTTGCTCGGAATGGTGGATGGCGCGACTATCTTGGAATGTCCAATGGCGCGGCTAGATTGGAATGGCTGATGGCGCGGCTACCTTGGAACGGTTAACGGTGCGGCTAGCTTGGAATGGCCGATGGCGCGACTACCTTGGTCGTACGGAGATGGTCCCACTTGCTTGGCTACGTTCGTGGCATGGTAGATGGCGTTGATCTGGTTGTGGAGTGGGCAGGGATGGCGTCGTCTAGGAGTGGTGAATATGCATCCATGGACTGCTGGCGTAGTGTTGGCTTGGCCGTGGATATTGGCGCCATGGAACGTCAACACCGTGGGCCCAGCTGCCTTTTTTTTCGTGTGCGTCCCAAAAGAGAAACCCTTCCTTAGTCGAACTCCAAAACACCATGCCTATAAAAGGCGTTTCCTATCTTCCTTACCTTCGTATTGTTGGCTTTGTTTCCACATCTTGGTGCTAGCGTCAAAGGCTTGGATCAGCGGAGAGAACAACAGCAAAAGTAGGCGAGCGCATTTTAGGTATGTTTCTCAACGTTTCTTTTTTTGTTCGCTCTTCTGTGTTGGTGTAAACCCTAGCCATAGGCATGACCTCCATGAATTTATAAAATACTTCAATATGAATGATTCCTCTTTGTTAGTGGTATTGTAGTAGCGTTAGTCACAACAACGAAACCAATTATTGTGTTAGGTAAGCATGTATGGGCATACGACTTCGTTTGCTCTTTACTCCATCAAAACCTAGATGTAGGGTTTACTTTTGTCCATGAGCACAATTCTCGTGGCCAAGCGTAATTTGGCCGAGGGTATGCTTCCTGCGGCTTTACATATTTCCCACGATATCATCTAGTTTCGGCCAAGAGCGCATCCCCCGCGACATCACATGTAACCTGTTGAGCAGGCATCACTCCCCATTCCTTTTAGCCGTAAGTTCCATGACATGTGGACAAACGAGGAATTTCCATAGGAAATGTGTTGTCGACTCTTGATTATTGTACCCAAATTTTGGCAAAATCTCTATGTATGTTTTTCTTCAAAGTAGTAATTTTTTGTCATGTTCCATTGCAGTTACTTCAAAAGCATAAGGAATTTTGCTAAGATGTCACCTGAAAGCAATTCTGCCGCCGCATCGAGAAATGCTAACAACTCCAAGCCGAACATGGATGATGAGTTCTTTACAAGGTCTGCTACAATTACAAGGACCCATCATAAATTCGTGGAAACTCTTCTGACTGATTCAGAGAATGATGGAGAAGTTCAATCAGTCTCTCCAAGGTGTATAATGAGGTTTTGCCTTCAGAAGAAAGAGTATCCGGCTTCTCCCATAGACTTCAAAATCTGTCGTAGTACATTGCACTCTTACGGAAAATGGATGAAGTTCATGATGAGTTGAGACCATGTAAGAGCTAATCTGACTGGGGCGCAAATCGTGAATGTTGTCATGGCTTCTGCGACACTTCAAATCAGAAAATACGTTGCAGGATTGATTACTTTCATCTCCAGATGGTGTCCGGAAACTCACACGCTATATGTAGATGGGGTGAGATGACTATTTCTTTGGAAAGCATAGAAGTTCTGCTTAGTCTTCCAATAATTGGGAAACTTGACGTTGTCTTGTCTTAGGAAGAATAAGAAATACATGCCGCTTTGGTCACGAAAGCAACAGGGTACGTTTGGAAGAATTATGAGGAAAAATTCTTCTATAACTGGTGGGTGTATGAGTGGTTCCTTGATGAGCCGGAGTCGGATCAAGTGTTGGATGATACACTCCATGTTGCTGCGTTTTTAGTTCTGTGGCTATCCAGAGATTTTTTGATGATGGTTCTGGCAAGAAGGAGGTAAGGCAGAAACTCATCAAATTTGCTATCAAAATAACGAAAGGCGTTGCTCTTCCCATCTGGATCGTTTGGTAGCGGACATGTACGTCTCTAATGGGTACATTAAAGTAGACTCGTATATCCATGTCGCCTTTATCCAAGCATGGTTGTGGGAGCATTTCAAACATTACACCCCTAACCCGAGAACCTCATTTCCTGATACATATGGCGGCTTTAGGATACTCCGTTGGTTGGAGAGGCGTCCCATACCTGGCGCAAAGCTCATTGATTTTCTCGATAACTCACATGCAGTTAACTTTCGTCCTTGGGCTCGGGCCCACGCCTCCGTAGTTCAACCAGACACCTTTGGTTCCGCACCGAACGTGATATTGCATTCTGCTGGAGAGAATATGAGTATTGGAGAAACCGTGTTCTTGCGAAGCTGCATACCCGGGTATTTGCCATCTTTTTTCAGAGGGTCTTGTGAAGTAGTCTCTTACAACATTGACAGGGTTTCTCGACATATGGGATTTGATCAGGGAGTCCCATTCTGTCTCCCATCGATAACTCCAGATGAATTGCTACCCTTCATTCTTGATTACAATGTCTTTGCACCGGATAAAAGCATTCCCTTCTTGCTCCTAGAACTAAAACCTGTGACGACTCCCAAATATAATATATTCTGGCAAGATGAGTTTTTCACCATTCATCAGTTCGTGCAGGATGTTGTGATGTACACGTGAAAAACCTTCCTCTGCAGTTCTAGCTAAGCATAAATTGTTGAAACAACGTCCTTCGGGCAAGCGAAAGTCCTCTAGCTCGGATGCACACAGTCCCCAGGGAAAGGAGCGAAGGTCGAAAAGTCGTGCAGGTGGTTTCCAAACGGATTCGACGATGCTTGTGACTTTTAGTTCTTTCAACACGCAGGTGTGTATAATTCCCTTACTGACTTGGCCGAATTACACAAATTTTCCATTTCGTCACTGACTTCTCTCTTTTTTTTTTTTTTTTTTTTTTTTGACTCAGGGTACAACTAGAATATCTTTGCCAGGCTTTCCAAGGAAAAAATACGACACCTATTGAGGAAGGAGATGACAAGAATGAATCTCTTGAAGAAGAATCCGAAGAGGAAGAAAGTTCGAGATCCGGTGGTGAGAGGAGCACTTCTGAATACAACAGCGAGTCTTCTTCTAGTGGGCCCATAAATGAGTCGGTGATTTTTCCATACCCTTTTTATTTTAGGCCATTTATTAGGACTAAATACTCAATCGGTGTCATCACAAGAAGAAGTCGTCGAAGATAACCCTGAGATGGAGATTCATCGCGATGAAGATGTGGTTTTGTCTCCGAACATGGAAGTCGTGCCTGCTAGCAATCCGTAGATGGAGATTGGTCGTCGTGAAGGTGTTGTCATGCTTAGGAATCCCGAAAACGCTCCCGTGGCTGTAAGTGTAATTGTTGTCAAGGAATCCCTTCCGGTTGTGGGATCAGTTGCAGGTGCCATTTTCGACCCTCCATTTTTGAATTCTTATGAAGGTCATGTTCTGATCGGAGGCTTTAGTGTACCAGCTAAGTATTAGGAGTTGTATACCAGAATATGGGAAAGGTATGTACATATTGCAACAACCAAAAAGATCACCAGCCGGTTTGCGTTGGTTAATCGGGTGGAAGAAACATTATCCTCAATTCATGATATGTGCAACGTGACTGGTTACACTGTTTCGGGAGATGTAATCTCAAGCTGGAAGTTCCACCGAGATATGTGTGTGAACTTTGAGTTTAACATTTCCTGGTTCTTTGATGGATTTTCCGGTATCCAAAGGCTGCAGGCTGAAGCGGTTGATGGTCCTTCCACGGATTCATCTATACTTCCATCGCTGCTTCATTCTTTTCAGTTCTCTAACATCCAATAAACTTATCGTGTCCCTGCAATGATTCAATCTAACACAAACACATTCAATTTCTATCTTGAGCCCTAAATTCTTCTCTGCAACCCATAACTCAAACTCAAACACATTCACAGCACAATCATCTCACAACACTACTAGGACCATGCCTATGAATCACTACCTCAACTCAAAACCCCTCTTTATCACAGACCCATTCATTCCATGGAAGTGAGCTTAATGTCCATTCGATCAGTCAACAACAACAGAAGCTTCAAATTTGTCTTTCCTTCTGTTAAATCTCAATTCCACCAGTGCTTCCATCTGCATAGACAACACCAACAACATACATTCAAACCCTAAATTCTAAACTGTAATCATGGCTTCATGTCATAACCACCATACTCATCTTATCCATCTCAATTCACTGTCTATAGATACGTCCATAAATTCAACAACAAAACTGCATAACTTAAACAAAATTCATAGAGAAGAACAATTACCTCAAACTCATTTACTCAAGCACCAGCCAGTTCATCCCAGATAACTTCATAATTCATCTGAGTTCCAAATACAAACTCTAACTATTGAACTTAAGCTAGTCTCCAACCGTAACTCTCAATTCAGATCAAACCCACCTCCAATTAATCATCTAAACCCTCAATTCAGTTCATCCATCAACATCAGTTCTTAACCAACCCTAATTCAATTCCCAAATATTCTATTCTCTCAATCAAACTCAATTCATCCATCAAAATCTTCCAATCTATTCAACCCATCCTTTAATTCCTTCTTATTCACCCTTAATTGAATCTCGAAATTCATTTCAGGAACCCTAATTTCTTCACAATTTCATTAACATCTCAATTCTTCTTCAAGACAATACTACAACTTCAATTTAGCAATAACCCTTTGATATTCATCTGTTAACATCCCGTTTAGCTTATCAATTCCAAATAAACTCAACATCAAACTCTAACCTTCACAGAAACACTTCGCTTCAACTTAATCGTGGATTCTAACCAAACCCAACTATGAACTCATCAGCACCACACTCGGTTGATTGGTTTCACTAATTTTCTGCAAGGTTTTCTCAACAGAGATTTCATCTCTGGAACGCCGGAGAAAAAGAAGAAGGAGAAGGAAGAGAAGAAAGGAAAGGAAAGAGAAAGAGAATTCAAGTGTAGTTAGGTAATGCTGCTTCTTGTGACTGATTCAAATCGACCTAATAGTGTGAGTCATTGTCGAGTTTGGACCAACACGAATTCAAGGGTAGTTAGGTAATGTTGACAGGTTGTATTGACTTTTTCAATGATTATAGACCGAGTTAGTGGGCCCTGACGGAATATCTAACGGTTGTGGCATTTAATAAACTCTGAAAAAAACGGTGGCATTTTCTTGAATCGGGATTTGCAAGTGTGGCAGTTTGTTAAAAATCCCTTTTTTTTTTTTAAAAGGAAAAAGAGACGCCTAGTTTATGGTTTGATTTTCTGGTTTTTGGATTGATGAATGATTGTTTCTTATAAGATTTTTTGGATTATTTTGGAATAATGACCCTTTGATCAATCGATATGTCGAAATCCGAATTGTGAATATAAGTAGAAAACTCATTTGGGAAGATTGTGGAACCGTGAATGTTGCGTGAGAAGGGAAAAAATATTGGATGATATGAAATCTTGGTATGATTGGGTTGTGAAAACCCAAACAATAGACCGCGTAAAACTTACTCGCTTTAGGGTCCTTCACCAAAACTGAATCTTCAGGAGTAAATACGAGTCTTTATGTGATGCCCTCATTTCCACGAGAAGTCCCCAGTCATTCTTTATTGTCTGTGGAACATCTTTATGTCGATCCGTCATAAGGCGGAGAATCTCTAGTCCCCGGACGCAATTCTCCTGAATCCTTCTTTTCTTGGACGATGCGCTTCAAAGCATTGCGTTCACTGCTAGGATGATGGAATTTGAGAGTTGAATTTACAACCGAGAGATTAATCTCCCACTGTGGTCACCAATTGTTTGTGGGTGAAAACTGTTTTTGTTGATTTTGGTAATTTTGGGTGTGTGGATAAGAAATAAATCTAAACCCAAAACAATGTACTGCACGGGAGTACTTTTTATTCGAGAGATCAATCTGTACAATCCTGGCCTAAACCAAGAAATGGCCATTCCAGGCTTGATTCGGTCACAAAGTGAAGGAAAAGGGTTGGTCTTAGGGAGGGAAGCGAAGAAATTGTTGAGACCAGAATCGTTGATTCTGAAGGTGTGGTTGTTTACGACTTGTATCAGAAAGTAGAACTAGCTAGCTGACTGAAAAGCTATCAGGTGATTTCTGGATGTTGTATTGTTCTCCTGACCAAAAACCTGTCCTTGGTGAAAATATGTGAAGCCTTTTTATACAAGTCATATTGAAACGTACCCTGGTCTCGTAGGAAGTAGAAACGATTGAGTAGTGGAAGAATAGGGTAACGTGTAATCGTCAAACATTATGCTTCCATGATGAAGGAAGTGAATTCGTGTAACTGTCAGACATTATGCCTCCATGATGAAGGAAGTGAATTCGTTACACCGTTACTTTTCACCGCCACTAATTTTCCCGCTTCATGACACTTTCTTGTAACGGGCGCATTGCACGCCGCACGCTGTAAACCGCCATATCAATACCCTGATGAGCATCCCCCAGTTTTTGGCATGTTTGATGTATCGAGTGTTTTCGTGGAAAACATGTAGCACCTTGATACGTGTGGCAAGTCAAAGTCAAGGGACTTACCGCGGGAAAATAGCATGTGATGTTATTAGGCTCGTTTTGGCTGGTGGCCTAAAACTTTCCACAGGCCTGTCAGTTCGGTAGCGAACTCGGACGGCCGAGATTACATCCTGTGAAAAAGGGTGGTCGTTCATTATGGCTACCTTCCGTTGGCGCCTGATAAGGGCGTAGTGATGATTTGATGTACGCCAGTGGCAATGTGGCACGGCTGGCATGGCTCGCGCATGCCAGTGGCACGTTGGTGCAAGTGGCGCCTGGCGTAGCCATGGCCATTAGATCTAGGCAACTGGTCGTATGAAACTTTCCACAAGTCTGTCAGTTAGGTGGTGAACTTGAATGGCTGATATTGCATTTCATGAAGAAGGATGGCCATTGATTATGGATATATCTTGTTTTATAGAAAAGTGGCGCCATTGGCATAGCGGCGCCTGGCGTAGCCATGGCGTAGCGGCATGCTGGTAGCCGTGGCATAGCGGCATGCCAGTGGCGTTGTGGCGTGGCCAAAGCTAAGATTTGGCTCCGTGGCCAAAGTTAGGGCTTGGCGGCATGGCCAAGGATAGGGTTTGGCGTCGTGGCCGAAGGTTAGGGTTTGGCGGCATAGCCAAGGCTAGGGTTTGGCGTCGTGGCCAAAGTTAGGGTTTGGTGGCATGGTTGGCATAGTTAGCACATGCAAGTGGCACGAAGTAGCGTCTGGCGTAGCCATGGATGCTAGACTTTGGAACCTCAGTGTTGGACCCACATGTGGCATGGCAACATTGGCCATGTTTCCGCATCAATCCCAACGCTCTGGGAAACATTATTTGGCTTCGGTTGGCGTAGCAACTTTGCCCAAATTAGGGTTTGGCATGTCGAAACCCTAATTAGTGCGTGTGGCATGCTTCCGCGGCATGACGGTACTTTTGTGTAAATGGCGCCATAGTTATGCCAAAGGAGTTGTGGCAAGGTCATAGTGTGGAAACGGACACAAGAGTAGGGATTATCGTGGGTGGCTATGATATGGCGCCAACCCTAGGGCTTCCGGGGTCCCACACGGCTCGTGGCATGTTGTGGGGTCGAAGTGGCACAATTTGTTCCACGTACTGGAAATTAGGGCTTTGGTTAATGCATATGCATGCTTTTGACCAGAAAACCCTAATCTTAAGCCATTTCATGGCGTTGGCCACGAACATGAGGTAGGTTAGCACATAGCGCGCTATTTATGGCATGTTGCCATGAAGTGGCATGTTTGGCATGTTACTGCGGCAGAGTGGCATGTTGGCATGCCGATCAATATGTTGTTGTGGCAGGGCGCATTTGGCTTTCCAGTTAGTATGGTGGCGCTTCAAGGTGCGTTTGGCCTTTAATGTATGGTGGCAAGTTTAGAGCGACTTAATTGGACAAGAAAGGGGGCCGGCCAAACATAAGGCGTGGCCACACCTCTAGTGTTTGTGGCGCATTTAAAGTGACCTGATTGGTTGTAGGAAGGAGAGGGGTCGGCAAGTATGGGCCCAACCGCAACTTATGTGTGTGTGGGGATTTTAAAGCAACCTGATTGGTCGAGGGAAATACGGCCGGTTTTAGGATTGGGCGTGGCCAATGGAAAGTGGCGCCAAGGCATGTCCATGCCTCCCTTTGCTGCTGCAGCTCCCTATTTTCTGGGCAAGGTTTTGCACCTACTAATCCTCGAGGGATTAATTACCTAGTTTGCCTAGGCTTACTTTCGACAAGCAAGGTCTGCGCAAGGAGCAAAAGTAATTGATTGAATCCTATGTGTTGACATAGAGTTCTTTAAGTTCATTGCCAGATAGCAGCATGCTTTCTGATCGAATACTTTATGCAAAGACCTTATCCTTGATATTTGGAAATTCGTGCTACTCTGCTGCGAGTGAACATAAATTGTCATGCCATATAAACATTAAGGGTTCAGGTGGGGAACATAGCATAGAAAGCATGCAAACAAACTTATATTAAGCGAATATAGGCAAGGCTACGAAATTTACAGATCGTCTGGGATGGTTGCTACATCCTCCAGTCTGGATAGATTTCATGTAAGTATATTGAACGACTCAATAAATATGTCAGTGGAGAGGTTAACACTCATGGATCCATTTCCTTACAGAGTGACGTCACATCAGATACATCATATGTAAGGTTTTACAATTTTAACCCTAAGCTAAAAACCACCATCAACAGCTACCATATGATTTAGATCATTGTGAGGTGATTGATAATTCTAGGTTGTTCTTCGGGATTATAAGTCCGGGTTATCAATTGGTTCCTGTTCACCTTGATTTTATCAAAAAAGGAAACAAAACTCTTAGGTTTATCTGTGGGAAACAGATTTATCAATCATCGTAGACTTTTTTGTGTGATACAGATTTGTTTATTAAAGTCTTTGATTTTGGGTCGTAGCAACTCTTGGTTGTGGGTGAGATCAGCTAAGGGAATCAAGTGTGTAGTATCTTGCTGGGATCAGAGACGTAAGGAGCGCAACTGTACTTTGAATCAGTGTGATATTAATTAGGGTTCAACTACAGTCCAGACCGAAGTTAGTTTGTAGTAGGCTAGTGTCTGTAGCGGCTTAATACAGTATAGTGTTCAATCTGGACTAGGTCCCGGGGTTTTTCTGCATTTGCGGTTTCCTCGTTAACAAAATTTCTGGTGTCTGTGTTATTTCTATTCCGCATTATATTTTGTTATATAATTGAAATATCACATGTTGTTTGTCAAGATCAATCAATTAGAATATCCAACCTTGGTTGTTGATTTAAATTGATTGACCCTTGGATATTGGTCTTTGGTACCATCCAAGTTTATCTCTCTAGTATTTGATAAAGAATCATAGATTTCCATTTGCTTGAGTAAAGATCAAATCGAGAGATTGAGATATTAACTCTTTGGTATACTTTTATCTAGATTGAGTCTGACTGTCTAGTTGATTCTCTAGAAAGTATATTGGAGTTAGTCCATACAGATTTTTAATCGAAATATTGGGTGAGGTTGTTGGACCCCCGCTTTTTCAGACGTATGTACTAAGATTGAACATGTACAACTTGCATAAATCCAATTATAAAGATAAAAAATATAATGTGGTAAAGAAAAAAAATAAGACACCATAAGTTTTGTTTACGAGGAAACTGCAAATGTAGATAAACCTCGGGACCTCATTCAGATTTGAACACCAAACTGTATTAAGCAGCTACAGACACTAGCTTGTTATTATACTTCGGATTGGAATGTAGTTGAAACCGAATCCACTCTCCAAGCAATTTAGTTACAGTCGCGCTCCTTATGTCACTTGAACATCGCAAGGCTCTATACAATTGATTCCCTTAGATGACGTCCTTTATAGCTTAAGAGTTACTTAACCTCAGAGACTACTTTTGATACCAATCTTCCTCTAACAGATAAGCCTATTTGATTTCCATTTAGATCAACGATCAAGTATCGGAAATATGTTTGCAATAGACAAAGTTATCAAACCTCACAATCCGGAACACTTACACTCACTTAGATGAGAATCCTGGATCATTTACCACCTCTCAATAATAATCTTCAAAAAATTGCTAAAGATAATTTTCAGATATCTATATTAAAGAATCACAAAGTATGAGACGGCGAGAACTTTTCGATTTCTATCTATCTTTCCTGAAAGAGATTACGAAAACTTAGATAAAGGAAAAGAAATATCAGGATACACGAACTATCAAGGTAAACATAGTCATGAATCCCCAAATAGAAGTATTTCAGTCGTAAACCTAATTATGTTTCTCGGAGGAAACCTAGGTTCATAGAGGACGACTCTAACTATCAACTAGGAAAAAAAGTGTCAGTGATCTAATTTCCCATATGAAAGAGCATCTTTATTTATAGTTTTTCAAGAATGAGAGTTGTTTAATAATTCAATCTAAGATAACTTTAGAATAAAGAAAAAACTTTTGGTCTTGAAAATGCAATAAAAGAATATGGACAGTGGTACGGTTACGGAACAGTGTATAATGACTGCTCGGTTTTGGAAAATATGCCATGTGAACAATGAGAAAATTGATGTTAATTAAAACACCTAAGATTTTAATCATGATGCACACACATAAGTGTTTAAGTGATCAATGAATTTAAAAGAGTCATAGCAATGCTAAATATATTTAGAAAATAATTCTTTGAGAATCTATTAGATTCTACTAGGACCGTTGGTGAAACGGTTCGTGAACCATAAGGCTAAATTTCATGAGTCAGGGTGCTACCATTCGTGAACAGGGTTCGCCAACTGTACTCGGCTCGAGAACTCAGATATACATTATTCGTGAAGTGGGTTTTCCAACCTTAAGCCTTTTATACCAACAACAAAAATTTAGATCACCACGGTTCGTGAACTGTTCCTAACTGAACTTGCGGTTCGCAAACTGGTTCACCAACCTTCATTGTATTTTTGAAACTTAGATATCTATGGTTTTCAAACTGGTTTGATCCATAAATTAATTCCCAACTAATCCGCAAATTAATTCTCAAACAATAAATTGTTTCGAAATAATATTGTTAAGGACCTTTGAACATCTATGCTAGAATCATATTTCGAGATTTTTAACAAGACAAGATCGACTTGAAATTTCTTATTTCTAAATCTATTATAAGTCATACAACATAGTCTCAATAGATAAAACGGTAAGATAGTAAGTAAATAGAATGGCTCAGTGTTCACATACCAGATACAGAAGTTCTCCAAATGTCTACGTTGATCTTCAGTCTTCGAGGATGATGTCTGATACTCAACTACCTAATTCTCACCTAGTCCGAGACTTGAATTAGTAGACTAGAAATGAATATATAGTTTTGATCATCTAACATGAATTGACAACAACCTTGAGATAGAAAAACTTGTGGGTAAAACCGAGCATTGCTCTAATAATCTCCCTATTTGTCAATTTTAGTGACAAAGCTATTCAATTCATATGGATTCAAAATAATTAAACTTTTCAGCTCAAAATCCACTATGCTGGATTTCCTTGGTTTTTCTACAAACATCTTGAACTTTTCGGACTTCATGTTCTTCTATGGTTTTGCATGTATTCATTCATCACCTTTGTTGTTGAAACTCCGCAGCGATACAACTTATGAGAATACTCGAAAAGAGCTTTGTTAGAATAAAAAATCACTCTACTTGTTGGTTGCTATACAGAAACATAGTATTGATACCTTTCTCAAAGTTCAATTGCACCACAACTTGAAAGAAATAAAATTGTGATATGTTCTCCCCTTTAGTCAATACTTACATCTTTTGCAAAATAGGTAAAATCTATAGATAATAATTCACTCCCCTTACATAATGATCCGAAAAGCCATATGTTATAGTAACATATTACATAATAATTCTCCCCCTTTTTGTCAAAAAAATTGGCAAAAGCGAAAAATATGGATTATGATGAGTTAAACAAAAGAATATTCAAGACTAGAAAACACATATCAGCTTTTAGTTTAGACGATTCCACCAAAAAAACTTAGTTTTTGCGTCTATGAGACATATAGGTACAAGTATCTCGTACAATTCCATATCCACTCTCCCCAAAAAGACATTAAGTAAAGATATAGAAGACAAAAAAAAGTCGCCCCCATTTGATGTTATTCCCGAAAGAACAACATGATTGACCATGACTCTAATTACAAGAGAAGGATTTTCTTGGGAATTAACAAATTTGCTCGCCATCTACGAACAAAGTAGATTTTAATCCCAATATTTTTCTATTTTCTTACAAGTTATGAACATAGAAGTTGAAAATAACGATCTTAATGTTGCAGCCACTAAGATACAAGATTTTCGTGAAAAAAATAATCATCGACAAAAACTATTCTCTACGCCAGTTACGAACAAGAGAACAATTAATGCGATATGACTCAGCATAATAATTATAACTTCTCTCTCCATGAACGAACATAGAAATTAAATTTCACCATTTAATCCCTGGAGATTATGCAATCAAGGAAGTAAGTAGCTTCCCAGAAAACATCTTACGGAATCCTGCAGTAATATATTCACAGAAATTATAATCGTGGAGAGATCAATATTGTCCTTCTAAAAATAATTTACTCCTCTTTTGCTAGAGTTAATATCTTAATCTATGAGAAAGATTTTCTAATGACCAGAATATGATATCAAAGAACAAATCTCACAAAATAAGCAATATATATATATATAATCCATGAAGAGTAGGTATCGCAAGTCATTTTACAAAATAAATTTTAATTAAATAAACTTTAAACATGCAATATGAAGGTATTTGGAATAGCTAATGTAACACATAAAAACTACTCCAAAATCTAGTATTCCTCCTTAAACGATAAAAATAAAATTCTTACAAGGAGTTAACTAGAAAAAAAAGTATATATGTATAAAGGAAGGAAACATCTAATTAGATATTTTCATTCACCAGATATTTCAGGTAAGCAAGATCTTCATAAGCCTTTTTCAAGTATGATTTCCGGAGATCAATATTCGTCCTAGCAATGGAAAGATGATCAAACACAACTTTAAAATCTCTCGTAATATTTCCTACCAAGCCGGGGGACATCTAAACAGTTTAGACTGATTTGACTCAAAGTTTAGACCGTTTACAATACATGCTTATTAGGTCTACCAATGTTTCTCCGCTCTGCTACAAATTTAAAAAAAGAGGGTACCAAGTACACCACCAATTTTTTTGTTCGCAAACATGTAGGGAAAAAACCTAATACAATTTCAAGCAGACCAACTTAATGATCCTTGATAGTATGTATATAGAGTTTATTTCTGTATCTCCTCTCAATCACTACTTATAGACTATGAAGTCCGTGAAACTGATTGTTAAGAATATGTAGCACCCCGAAATTAAGCTACTTACTAATCTAAAATATCAACTACATAATAAGGAATTAAGGATCTAAGTCATATACTTAAGCTTCAAATTAGAAAATATGATACAAAACTTAACCCATTACTCGAATAATTGTAATAAAAAATCTCTCAAGTTATATAAATAAATTAATGTATTTTTTGTTACAACAATGTACATACCTAAATGATTCATATGCTTCGCAAGATCTCAAAAATTTTAACTAAGAAAACGACTATCTTCTTGAGCACCAACTCTTCTGATAACTGAAAAACTGAAGTGGGAACGAGTAAGCACTGAGCACATCATCCCAAAAAGGGGGCTCAGTGGATACCTTTATGACTTTCAAGGAATCACTAACCTAGATCGCAGTTCTACAAGAGAAATGATAAAACATCTTTTATACACAACACAAAGCAGAAGATAACTCCAAATCACCTTCCCAGATATTGTGTCCACAAACAATATCTATGAAAGATCTACCAACGGATGGATCTACACAAAAATGACTTAGAGCAACCTAAACATATGTTATCCTAACATCGTCTCACTCAATGGAGAAAAAAATGCTAGAATAACTCCAGTCTCAAATGATAGCATGAATCCAGGTACCATATGATATTTTTGTGAAATGCATACACCTCATAAATTCTGATGCCACCACCTAAATCTAAAATATAAGAATGTTTTTGATTACTATGACTTGGCCCCGTAAAGTAGGTTCACAAATGTCCCAATCATTATTCATAAAATTGGAATCTCTAAATAATGACCCTATCCAATCATGAACCTAGAAGTTCTTCCTAAGTCAAGATCATAGCAACCAAATCATACTACTAAGACTGAAGAATCAAGCATAATATGCATACGGTCAATCTCCCCAGATAAAAAGATAATTATATAAGATTTGTCGCTTTTACGCCCCTATTAATTGCATAAAATAAATATAAAATATAATATTCAACCCAAACTTCCACCAGACAGCCTCGAGGGTCTAATAAAATCTATAGTTTGCGTTTACACCTCTTATGGTATAATTGGACTCCTCGGTCGCCACTTAAGGAACCCTACGGACCTATACAAGATAATATTGGATGCTTTTACGCCCATATTTAATTAACAAGGAGTTATGGGAAAAACCAAAGACTCTCCTTGCAGGTAAATTGATAACGCATATCATGAAACATACTCATTCAATTGCACTCAAACATAATTAAATACAAACATGGTCGCAAAATAGTAAAGACTCATAATGCTCACGAATAGAAAATAAAGTTTAATGATTACAAGAAGGTTACAAGAGTTCCCACCTATTTTGAAGGCAAACGACTCTAACTTCAAGATTCTCAATCTATAATTTCCTATTCGTGGTCATCATCATCATTGTCATCATCTTAATGTGTAATTACCATCTAAATCAACATGACAATGATATGTAAATGGTCTTTCAGAATCCCCATCAATATCCTTTGTTTTATTTCACAACATCTTTTCTTTGAGTGTGGTTTTGTAAGGGAAGTTTGGAACTTGCCACCAATGCCTGCAGATGGAGTATCTTCAAACCCTGTTTGTGTTACTGATAATTCTGTTTTACCTAATTATAATGCATGGAGGGAAGCTAATGAAAACTCTATATTTATAGCTTTGGCTTCAACTGAATGTTGGTTCATATGGAAAGATAGATGTCTCAGAATCTTTGAAGACAAAACAGAACTTTCCAACTCAAGTGGCTATGTCTATTGCTAAACATTTTGCATATTGACATCTTGGTAATGTCAATATTTCGAAACTAGTCATAACTAGAACTCTGCATATAGACATAGATTGTGTTTCACCATGCTTGAATACTTTTAAAATAAATTTGTGATGCTCTTGGATATCAGCAATTACTAATGTAGTTTTCGGAATCATTTTTTGGAATTGGACGGGCCCTTTCAAAGGAGTAGAAATGTGTATCTTCATAATCTCTTCAACAGAAGAAGCAAATGCAGTAGTTTTGCAAGCAATCAAATGGGAAGAAAAAAAATAGAAATATAATTAATTTGGTCATTAAATGAGATAATCAAGCAACTATTAACAATGTGCAACAGAGAAACAACTAAATCAATAGATAACGCTCAACAATTTTAGATGAAGCAAAAGATTTAGCAAGCCAGACTCTCTTTTGGGTTTCCGGTTTGCGGATAAAAAGGAAAATGGAATTGTTGATGTTGAGTTTTTTTGAGTGGAAGGAAAATGGAGTTGTTGACTTGGTAGAAAAAGGAAGAAGTTCTTCAACTTCTGTCTCATGGGAAGACACATGACGGACGTTTTCTTAAAATATCGATCTTTTGACTTTGTCAAAGCATATGGTGTAAATATTCTAAATAACCATGTTGTTTCTATCACAAATGAGGTTAATCAAAGAATCCTATTATTGGGATGTAGGAGAGAGAGATTTAGACGGTTTAAAATACTAAGTGGAACCCAAATGATATAGGGGGATCAGATTTATGCAAAAGTTCACAAATACCCTCACTAATTTTAACTTATTCTCGTTTTACCCTCTCATTAACTACCTAATCTAATAAAAAAAAACGAAAAATCATTAAAACAGAGAACCCCCACCCCCCTCACTCACTTATTTCTTCTCATTCTTCTCCTTCTTTCTGTTTTCTTTCTTCTTTTTTTCTTCTTCCATTGTTCGTTGTTTAACGATTAATCGTCGATTCCAAAAAAAAAAAATCTTCGTCGATTAAACTCATTCTATAAAACCATGAAACCTAAGGAAAACTTAGGTCAATCTTCGTCGAATCAAACTCCCTCTGAAGCAGAGAAACCAACTTCATCAAATGAAGATGAAACTGAAGATCAAGAAGAAGTGAATGAAAGAGATGCACCAGCCGCCGCGAGTCTTGATATGACAGAAATAAGGTATGAATTTCAAAATCCCCTCTTTATCTACAAACAGCTTCTGAAACTGCTTACGGCTGGGAGTTCTTGTATTCCCAGCCGTAAATATGTCTTACAGTTGGGATTGTTTGTTTTCCCAGCCATTTATATGTTACACGGTTGGGATATGGTAGAACTCCCAGCCGTTTGTATGATTTACGGTTGGGATATCTTAGAACTCCCAACCGTAAATAAGTCTCCTTCTTCTAGCGATGACTCGGACCCCCCCCCCCCCCCCCCCCCCCCCCCCCGTGACCAAGTTCAATCTAAGGAAGGTCGAGGTGGTAGAGGTGAAAAAGTTTGAGGTGGTCGAGGTGCAAAAGGTGGCCGTGCTGGAACAAGTGCAAAAGTTAGCCATGCTGGAACAAGTGCAAAAGGTAGCCGTGCTGGAACAAGTGCTCGAGGTGAACGTGGTGGAGGTAAAAAGACTCCAATTCAAGGTGGAAGCGGTTAAGGTAAAAAATATAGAGTTATAGAACAAGTTGTGGAACCTGAGCAACAAGACAATTTGGATGAGTTTATGCGCACTTCGGAGGAGGGATCAAGTGAAAGTGGATGACTATTTACTCGCTTTTTATTATATTACTTCATGGATCTTTTATTATCTAAGACTTTGTCTATTTACTATTTTGTTGTTTGGTTATGGATTTGGATGGATGAATTTTTATAACTTTGCATTGATGAATGAATGTTAGTCTTTCTATTTGTCAAATCTAAAAAAACTGAGGAAAAAATCAAGTACAACAATTTTTTGTGCACTTTTGGTTAGGTCGATCCTTCACATAACCTAGACGAAAGTGCATATAATTCTTTTCAAATAAACTTGTACAAAATTTTGGTTGGAAAGTCCCGGCCGTTATACGGAAACGGCTAGGAAAACGAACCGTAGCCATGTTACAGTCAGGAAATATGCAGCCGCGTATTGCATTGGAGACTCAAAAATTAAATGAGTCTTGGTTACGGCTACGTTTCCGCGCCGTGTATCTTTTCCGCGGTTAGAACTCCTAACTGTAATTCTGACATAAATTTGTAACTCCAATTTACGGCTTGGTCGACATTTGAAGTTCCTGGCCGTAAATATTTATACGACGGGGATTTCCTATCCGTATGTCACTCTGATAACCCAAAAAAAACAATGGATCCTTGTTGCGGCTATATATCCAGGCCGTAATCCTGATAAAAATTAACAACTATTATTTACGGACCGAAATACCTAGCCATAAATATGACACACCACAAAACCTGCAGGTTTATACATAATTACGGCTCGGTTACCATGCGTTTTCCTAGCCGTAAATACCTATAATTTTGAATACCACATCATATCGGCTAGTTTTTTGAATTTTGAAAAAATAGATCCGTTTGAAGACTGATCTATAAAAGGTTCTAGCTGTTTAACCACTTATTTAAACTTGAAATAACTCCACCTCCATATAACCACCCATTCCAAAACAAAATCACACCTTCTACATCAATAATCTCTACTAAAACTCCTACAAACTCAATGCAATGCACTCAAAGGATAAACCCGAATTTACTTTGGATGAAGACTTATCTCTTTGCCAAAATTTTGTGCTATGCTATCCAAAGAAGGGAGAAGAACGAAGGAATGGTGGTGTACCAAGTCAATCTTATTAGAAAAAGATTTTCACTTTGTAGTGAAACAGGCAACACTAACAACCGCGATGGGATTAAATTATATCTTCAATTCTCAAACGTACGCAAAAAGTGGAAGAGTATATGGCTTTACTTCGTATGTGCAAGCAACTTCGACTTAGAGGTGAGACTGATGAAGAAGTCGTAGCTCAAGCTAACAAGGAATGGAGAAAATGGAAAGGTTATAATTTCAACTTCGAAGCTCAAATGACCATCATCAAAGATTTCTTGATACATCGGAAGGGATGTTATTAAAACCAACTTTGTAATGGGGATATATTAAGCATGTAATGAATTTTATTGTGGTCTAGTTAATGAATGTATTAGTAATTTTCAATCGTATTAGGAATTCATGTTGAATCAAAAAAATTCTCAACTTTCAAATCGAATTACGGACGGGAAATTTATGTATACCCAGCCGTAATTCAGAATCAGGTTATATTGGGAAGAATAACGGCCAGAAGTTCATAAATTCCCATCAGTTTTATTTGTTCACATCTGGGAGTTCCTAATATCCCAATAGTTTTATC
Organism: Papaver somniferum; assembly: GCF_003573695.1. Taxonomy (NCBI): domain Eukaryota; kingdom Viridiplantae; phylum Streptophyta; class Magnoliopsida; order Ranunculales; family Papaveraceae; genus Papaver; species Papaver somniferum. The sequence goes on from NC_039365.1 coordinate 167,820,272, forward strand.
TAATTTCGGTCGGGTCAACACATTTACCCAGCCGTAATTACCAAAAATTCCAGAATAACCTCTGATTTTTGACGGATTTGAATTGATTAATTGATGTTGGGAGTTGATTATAAGGTTATCTTGAATTTTGTGATGAAGGATTTCATCATTTTTCTTCAAAAATTTTCAAAAAAAAATTCACCAAGATCACCATTTTTCCTTCTTCAAAACTCAAAAAAATCAATTTTTGATTTGCAAAAGATTAATGTTTTGATTAGTCTAATCGATTCACTAACACTGATTAGTTAGCTTAATCAATTTAATTAGCACTAATCAAATTAAGGGTAGATTAGACATTACAAAAAAAGGATAGATAAGGGGTCCTATAGGTTGTTATTTCATGACCCCATTTAGCCCCCAAAAACCCACCCTTTTTAAGCCCCAATAATAGGATTCTAATCAAATGGATTCAGTCACTGTAAGGAAAACTCAGTTGAAGTCTGTCACAAAAGAGTCCCAAACCGTCGATTAGATGATTTTATTTTTTTTCTTGTTTCAGTATATTTATCATATTTCTGAAAGGAAAAAAAAAGTAAACTAGAAGAGAATAAGTATAAATATATTATTTCTGAACTATGTTGTAATAGGCGCACTAAAAGTAGGACCAACACCTAACAATAAAATGCACCAAGGCCCGGTGACATGATTTTTTTTCTTCTCTGGACGCTCAGGGAGCAGTTAAGTGCTAGGCGAGGCGATGGGCTTGGCACGTCGCCTCGCCGAGCGCCTTTTACAACATAGCTTCAAGAATACATCTTCATGTGCCGAATCGAAATCCATAAACTATTGGAGTATTACTTTGCGAGCTGCATACTTGTTACCAAAACTCTTTCCTCCGGTAAGATCCATATAATAGCTATTATGGGCCGTAACCTGTATGTGCCATATAGGACGAGCCAAACATGCTAGTCTTACGGTGTATACAGAAATTAAGAATTTCAATTTATGGCCAACAACTCTATCTTCTACTGAGGAGTCCATAAGAAGAAGAGATGAGTTCACTACAGTTCTTCCCTTCTACTTCTACTTCTTCATTGAAAAACCCTATTTCCATATCAACCCAAATTACATCTTCCATTCAAACCCATAACTTCAATCTTCCAATCTCAAAACCCCCAATTTTCACTACCTCTTCACTTAAAACCCCTAATTTCTCAAACCTCAAGCAATTTCAAAACCCTAGAGTTCTTAAAAGAGTTAAATGCAATGGAGTTAAAGACACTGGTGAAGAAACAAAACTGAAATTGGATGGTGGTGATGATAGTGGTGGGGGTGGTGGTAATGGTGGAGATGGTGATAATGGAGATGGAGGAGAAAAGAAAAATGGGTTTTTACCAGATTGGTTGAATTTAACTTCAGATGATGCAAAAACAGTTTTTGCTGCATTTGCTGTTTCACTTGCATTTAGATCATTTATTGCTGAACCTAGATTTATTCCTTCTTTATCAATGTATCCTACTTTTGATGTTGGTGATAGACTTGTTGCTGAAAAGGTTTCATATTACTTTAGAAAACCATGTCCTAATGATGTTGTCATTTTCAAGAGTCCACCAGTTTTGCAGGTAATACACCTCATAGACTGTTTGTGTAAATGCTGGAATGGTTTAGACTCATTGTTTTAATAAGTTATAGTTTCTGAATTTGGGTTTTTTTTTAATTTGCAGCAAGTTGGATATACTGACAGTGATGTCTTTATTAAGCGGATCGTCGCTAAGGAAGGTGATGTTGTTGAGGTTAGATCACTCAAACCTACTAAGATGGGTCTGTAATGGTGAAATCTTATATGTTTCGGAATTTAATCTATAGCAGGTTAAACCTGTTAGCAAGTATGATTTGTAGAAAAGTAAACTTCCAACTTTAAGTGAATGTTAATTAGTTTGAATTGACTTCAATATTTTTGTATGATGCGGCATAGTTCCACTAGTATTTATCAACCAAAACATGACTTTTAGTTCAGCAACTAGAGCAAAAATTTGGACTTGGGGTTGGCCAGTTCAGTTGTTTACGATAAACCAGCTTGTATGAATGTATAATGAGGCATAGCTCCACTTGTATCCAGTCCCATTCCAATTTATCAAGTTATTGGTGTCTACAAAAAAAACAACCAGGGCAAAAAATTTGTATTATCTTGCACTAGTTGAGATCTGGTTACATGCTTACACTTACCAGAGTTGAAGTGTTTAGTAATTTATATGCAAGTTCCTGGGATTTATCTATTTTGAACTTAAACAACTTGAAAGGATGTGTTTTGATGACTAGACCTTCTCCGTTATTATTCTTCATATGGTTCCGGTTGCGATGGTTGATTGTCCTGACCTTCTCTAGTCAGTTATTTATTATAGATTAGTGTGTATTACCTTGAGATAGTTGAGCTCTGTTTACGCACTTGCACTTACTAGAAGTAAATTTATCATGTAATCTTACTGCAAGTTCCTTCGGTTTTAGCTATTAGGAACTCTCTAACGACTCCAAAGGATGTCTTTATGACAACTGACCTTCTCCGTTATTCGCACTAGAAATAGTTCCGTTGATTGATTACCTGAGGTGAAGCAGTGTGTCTTGCTTTTAAGTGCTTTAAAAAAATAGGGTTATACTTTGCATTGGAGAGCTGTCTCATAGTAAACCAATCTTTGTGTATTGCAGGTTCATGATGGAAAGCTGATAGTAAACGGAGTAGCAAGAGATGAAGAATTCATTCTCGAGCCACCTTCTTATGACATGTCCCCAGTTGTATGTATTATTTGACCTCATGTTTTATCATATTTAGAATATGCTAATTTCCCCAACCATAGTATGCATTTCTTCCTTCCCCTGTGGTCGGCACTTTGCAGAATTTAATTTTCTTGAATTCCGTGTTTAAACTATACTGCAGACAGTACCAGAGAACTCTGTCTTTGTTATGGGTGACAACCGCAACAACAGCTACGACTCACATGTTTGGTAAATAAATTTGTAGTTATTACATTTCATACCTCAGCTTTGCACGTTATTATACCTGTATCTTGAATCTTCATTTTGGTTTTTGTTGTAGGGGTCCTTTACCTGAAAAGAACATAATTGGAAGATCGGTATTTAGGTACTGGCCACCAACAAGGATCGGTGGCACAATTCTGAAAGATGGTTGTCCCATATCACCACCACTTACAGACACATCTAAGAAAATTGCCCCAATAACAACGACATCTCAGCGTGCAGATGACACCCAAAAGGTACCCGAGAAAGCTATGTAGATTATATTTATACCATGTTTTTTGTCTCAGTTCTTCTAGGTAAGGCTGACTGATCGTAGGTTATATTTATCTTTGTAATTCTTTGTGAATGCTTCTGAAACCCCTCCCTATTGATTACAAGTGTAATGGTTGTACATTTATTTAAGGCATATACAATGATAGAAGATCTGCTACATTGTAATGCCTTCTGTAACTTTAGAACAGTTCCATTATGAACAAAGATTTTGTTGTTCCTTCCTCTGAAACTGTTTTGTTCTGTTTTTCATCGCTAGATTTCCTTGGATGTAAATTTTTATGATTAGATAATGGCAAAATGAATCATGTTTCACTGTAATGTTAGTGATAATTCCTATTAAGGGTTCAGGGAACTCGGGTCAGGATGGACTACTTCAAGGATAGGGAACTGAAATAGGCTTTGAAGGATGTTATCTACCATGTACAGATTTATGAGTCATGGGCTAAATTCTTTTGAAGAGTAAGTATTCTTGAACCAACAACCTGCAGACAATCTATCTGAATCCTGTATAACTACAACAGAGAAGCAAGGAAGAATCGCCAGGGACCTTAGATTTTTGCTTTCCTCTTTTAAGTTTTCTGACCTACCGACATTCTCCATTGCCAAAAAGATGTACAGATGAAAATATTTATTGACTTGCAAACAACTCACCACCTATATTTTGACCAACTTTATTCATCAATACTACTACCAAATTATGGTTCTCAATAAATCCCATTGCTACACTATACATGGTTGAATTGCACCCACCAGCATAAGAAAACAAAGAAGATAAAATCTGTAGAAGAAGAAAAAAACATAATTTGAGAGAAACAATGGAATCACTGGAGGATGAGATAAAGAACTTAATCAAGGTATGGATAACCGTTATGTTATGTTTAACCTATTGTTATTTTATCTCAAGAAACATTCCAAAAGGAATTCTTAGATTTATTTCGGTTCTTCCGATAATTCCCATTTTCATCATCCTCCCACTATATCTTTCATGGGTTCAATTATCTGGAACTACAGGTTTCTTTATTACTTGGCTTGCTAATTTCAAACTTATTCTCTTCTCATTCAATCATGGCCCTTTATCATCACCAACAATTTCATTCCAACATTTCATTTCTATTGCTTGTTTTCCCATCAATTTTAAGCAAACCCCATCTCACAAAATCAAGTCTGAACAACACCCAAGTACCCAAATTCACAAACCAAGCTCTCAGAAACATCAATCATATCTAGTATATGCTCCAAAGGGTTTAATACTTGTCCTGATAATTTATACCTATAGTTATAAACAATATCTACACCCAAATTTTGCGATTTTGCTATATTGTATGCATATTTACTTGCAACTAGAACTCATGCTAATTGTAATTGCGGAATCAGTTCAGTTCTTTTTAGGATTAGAATTAGAACCCCAGTTCAACCAACCATTCCTCTCAACATCATTGCAAGATTTTTGGGGCAAAAGATGGAATCTGATGGTCACAGGAATTTTACGGCCAACGGTTTACCAACCAGTGCAGTCCATTTTTATGCGTATTGTTGGGAAGAGGTGTGCCAAACTCATTGCTTTACTTGCCACATTTGTTGTGTCTGGTTTGATGCATGAGTTGATCGTTTACTATTTGGGGAGTGTGGCCGACTTGGGAGATTTCTTATTTCTTTGTATTACATGGGGTGGCTCTGGCAGTGGAGATTGAACTTAAGAGGTGTTTTAGTGGTAAATGTCATTTACCACAGTTGGTTTCAGGTCCTTTGACGGCTGGTTTTGTGTTGGTCACTGGTTCTTGGCTGTTTTTTCCACAATTTTTAAGGTGTGGTGCTGATGTTAGGGCAATTAGGGAGTATGCCATCATTTGGGAATCTATCATGGATTTAGTGAAAAAATGTTGGGATACTTTCCTGGGTCATTGATGTTCTAACTTGAGCTGTGAAAGACTAATTCCAATTTTCTGCTTCTTTTTCCCAACATTGCTAATGGGTGTACCAGTTTAACTTACCCTGCTTATAATCAGACAACGCCAAAAAAGTTAGCTATGTTGATATGTTTTCTGTAATGTAAATATGTCAATGATCACAACTTTTTTACTAATAATGGGGGCACAGGTTAACTTCAACTTTGGATAGATTTTGATGAAACAGCACAAAACCTATATCACGAATGATAGACAGAAGTTTTAACCACCGTACAACAAAATGTTATACCACTTTACAATGCCATCCAATATTCTAGTCTTCAGACTTGCACTACTGGAGACTGGAGTCATTTGATAACATTTCCTTTTTACAGTGACTCCATTTTGCTAGTTTATCCGCCTCCCCTGTTAGTCTTCCTTACAGACTGCTTTTATCTTGATGTTGCTTAGCCTATTGCACTGCTCTTTATACTGCTAATGCTTCAGCTGCAGCCAACCCCATTAGTTACATCCACTTCATCGTAAGAGACATCTACAAACAATATATCATCAAGAACTCTAAACAACAAATCACATAAAATATTATCAAAAGAAGCCAATCATGCTTGAAGAATACATGAAGTGAAGTTTGTAAAGATGTTTCAGACATCCAAGTAAGGAACAAAGCAGCATTAGCTCTCAAGCCAAAGAAAGCTCTTAGGCGGCAACAGCGTATGTTCTTGAGAAACAAGCCTTAGATTTATCATCATTAACAATAAACAACAAACCAATTTTTCAAGAAACAATTAGTATAAAAAAGGCTTTTGTAAAGATGGATCAGAGTACTGGCTTGGAAAACCTCTTCTGTTGAAAAAGAGATTTAAACAAAACGCACATTATAATCTTAGTCGATCAGCTGGGGAAAGGATCATCACTTCCATCTTAATTATTCACACAAAAGACAAAATAGCAAGGACATATTTCTATTTAGAATCACTGTGTTGTAACAGAGATAGAAGCCATAAATCTCTGATCTCTGTGTTGCATCTCTACTAGTTTAAATCTATATCTGGGAGAAAATTATCTGGAAGCAAGTTCTGATAGTAGATTCAGGCTTCAGTGTGTGTAACATTCAGATCATTGATAAAATCTCACTGAAATCCGCTAAGATATAAAATTTATCATCATTAGCCTCTTAATCTAATCATTTGATATAGACTCAAGTTAAACCAGAACGAACACATGACATTGATTAGTAAATGAACTGAATAAGAATAAGCAACTTCTAACACTACTCTCTAAGACAAAGATAATAAGGAATGTGGCAGTTATTTTGACACAAATAAGCTGTTGAAGAACTAAGCGAACCTGCAACACTACAACGGCATAAATTTAGCATGAGCATTGGGGCTTTTTTCGTCATGATAAGCCCGGGGTGCAACATGCAAATAGCAAGCTATAAATGAAGAATATAAACCTCCAAACCTCTAGATGTGGAATAATAATAAATGCCTCAGCCCCTTAGATGTTCAAATTGTGCGGTCATCTCCGCAATCATTACAGGTCTATGTGTAGTCATCATCGGCATTTTATCAGTGATTCTATATGGAAAAATGGTTCCAAACCACACCAAAACCATCCCTCTCACAGAAAGTGGGACCTGCCTTTCTGGAACCTAGCAGGGGGGCCTTCATGGGCGCATTGGATCCCACTTTCTGTGAAAGGACAATTTTAGAGTGGTTTAGAACCAGGGTCTGTTCTAATTTAAATACTTGGAAGAATATAATTTTGAAGCAAGTTATTGAAGTATATCAATTTGAAAAGATCCAGGCTTCAGTGTGTGTAACATTCAGATCATTGATAAAATCTCACTGAAATCCACTAAGATATAAAATTTATCATCATTAGCCTGTTAATCTGATCTGTTGATACTTGCATTTGATATAAAATCAAATCAAACCAAAACATGACTACGACAGAACCTTAACAAAGAACTGGATAAGCAACTTTTAATACCAACACAATAAAGAAATGTGGCAGTTATTTTGACACAAATAAGCTGTTGAAAAACTAAGCGAACTTGCAACACTAAACGGCACCAATTTAGCATGAGCATTGGGGCTTTTTTCTTCATTGTGTATTTCAGAGAAGCCCGGGGTGCAACATGCAGCTAATACATGGAAAATCATACTTTAAAGGGAGGCACTAAGTAAATGAAACATAATTGGGTCTGAAAATGTAGCCAGATATTGTGGCTAGCAACATATGAGTGAGTAACAAGCAATCTTACTCTGGTAAAGTTAATTTTGGCTCTAAGCGGCAGTCAGGTTTTGACATTGAAAGACACCTGCTGTTGACTCAGATATAGAGCCATTTTGAATCAGTTTCTGTTCCAAAATATTATCAAAAAGAACAATTCTAAGTTGATTATTTTTAAAGAAGAATTGTATACTTCAAGGAAGAGAAAAGGGATGCTCAGTGGAAGGAGAAGTCGTTTTTGTTAAAGGCTCACGGGAAAGATTTTTAGATATTCCCCACTGCCCTAAACACACTCCCGTGTGCTTCAACTCATCATTGCATCAAAATCAGAACTCAAGTTCTAACTAAAAATTAAAAAACATTGAAGCACAAACCATACCTATATAATCTTTAAAGTTAAAGAAGTAGTCAATAAGAACAGATTTAGGCTTCAGTGTGTGTAACATTCAGATCATTGATAAATCTCACTGAAATCCGCTAAGATAAAAAGTTTATCATCATTAGCCATTCTAATCTGAATTATTGACTTGAATAAATCAATAATTAACTATTTAGTTCTAACATTACCATATGATCCTGAAAACCTATTTCCATTCTCATAAATCTAATGAAACAAGCTAGAAAATCTGAATAAGTTCTAGTCCTAGACCAAACCACACAGCAGGTCTAGCAGTGAACAAATAGAACATGAGTGATTCATCTTGTGCTTTGAACTGTACATAAAGCAATATTCTAAATTGAAGTTCTGGATTGGAAAACACCAATTCAGCGTTTCAGTCCATTTCAGTGTTAATTTGGACCAGAAAATCTTTGAAAAAAAATTTAATGGCTAGAGTTGCTGATACTCATAAGACAGCACAAAATTCAATATTCCACATAAAGAAGCAAGAGAACTTAGAGAGGCTTTTGTCTTGGAAGATAATACCCGGGGATAAATTAGTTTCTTATTAACAAAACAGAACTTAATTATGCTCAGTTGAATAAAGTTCGCTAAAGTACAGATCTACGGGTAAAATTTTCTTTAACAGCAACAGAGAAGAAGCAGGCCAAAAATCCATAGAGAACCAAAAATCCAGAATTTCTGAGTAAAATGAGAACATTGATTAGGGTTTATATGGCACACAGAACCAGCTTCTTTTCTTAACCCTAATTTTTTTTGCTTCTCTATGGGTTTCAGTCATTTTGTCAAATAGTTCAGTTTCAGGGATCTATATAAACTGAACGAGTGAAAAAAAATACAAATATACAGAAATATATTTCAAAAAGATTAATGAATTGATAATAGATAAGGAAAGAGTGATCAGATAGGAGCGAAAGACTAATTTCTGTTTAAACTAATCAGAGACGTATCTCATCTGAACTATGCAACAATCATCACTTCAATCATCCTCCTTAATCAAATTCATTCACAAAAAAAAATATTAGCAAAATCAACAAATTGAAAATAGGCTTCATAGAGAAGATTAGATTTATCAACATAGAATAGATTCAGCCATATGCTTGTCTATAATTTCTTTAATCATAAGCCAATTCAGAAAATTTCAAAACTAAATCTAATACTTGAAAGAAAAAAAATTAAATCAAACACTAAGAGATACCCTAAATCAAATACTTGAAAAACAAGGAAATCAAACAGTAACAAAACAGAAAGAGTCGATTTGGGGATGAAACTCAGAATATGGGTGGTGATATATAGAGTGGTCGGCAAGGCCGTGATTAACAGCCATTACGACGAACGAGACCATTACAGTATCGTCATTGTTAAATCCCCGATTTACTTCTTTTTACAGTACAAAATCCATAAATATTTTGAAGAAAGATTTAAAACCCTAATTTTCCTAATCTATAACGAAAGATGAGAAACCCTAATTGAGACGGAGAGAAAGAGAAATAGATTCGTTTCCTGGCTTCTCCAATGAGTGATATTTATAAGGCGGACAGATGGGATTTCGGATCTATCAAATCGATGATTATTAGCAAGCTGGGCCTGTCATGGGCCACTAATAGGAGATGCTATCAAGGCTGAGCAACAGATGGTAGGTTGCCGATTTGGTACAACCCGCATCCGAATAGTTGCATCCCAGTCCAGTCCGTAATCCGGGAAAATTTAACACTTATGGTTATGGTTTTTGTTTTTGAAGCGATATTTTATTGAACTACTAATGGGCCATTACAAGAGGGTTTCAGTACCCGGAGATTCGAATACAAAGATTACAATAACATGATAGAGAAGCAAAATATGAAAATCAATTCCAGGATTAGACTTGTATCGGGGGTATGAGTTGAAAATGTAGGGGTGGATCTGGATGAGGTTGTCAAGGCTTCGTAGGACTTTGACGAATACTTTCCACAAGAAAAGTTGTACTTTTGATGGACATGTCTGAGTCCATAGAAATTTGGATGTTGGTGGTGGGTTTCGATGCAGATAATACGAGATAATAGACTGTTTGTTTTCTAGTTCTCCAGCGTCATTCATATCTTCAACCAGAGATTTTATTCTTGAATATATGTTGATGTAGTGCCCAATCTTCTGATCCTGTGAGTTTAGTTCTAAAAGCTATTAGCTCTATTACAATTGATATTATACTATACTAAAACCAAGATACAAACAGAAATACAACTGACAAGCTACTACTACCAAGTAGTTACTAGAAGTAGTTAAACTGACAACGGATAGAAAGGAAATACAGACTAGGCTTACACTTGACATTTATGGATGGCAGATGATATTGGATGCGGGTGGATTTGTGGATTTGCAATAAACTCTATGTAAGATTCCATCATTAATTATGTCTTATTAACCCATTCGCCATAGGTTATTCATCTAACTAAACCACCCGAAAAAGTAAATAATTTACTGAATCGAGTAAATAAACTCAATTAACAAATGTTACTACTCAATTTCATCTCAGTTATGTATAAGAATCAAACAAACGAAATTCAGGTTTCGGCAAATTACATTCATCATCATAATTGTCATTTTTTTTACAGTTGAAACATCACCGGTTTTAACAAGGGATGGATATTTGGTGCAATTATTGTTTTTTACTTTCCAATGTAAAACACGTCTTCGAGAATTACTAATTCATCTCACTTTCCAATAACCTTGGTTAATATAATCAAGCTTGTAGATATTCATTTAATTTTGGTTTTTGACCTTTCTTACTATTTTCAATTTAAGCTAAACTGTTATATAGATGGTAAAATGCAACGAAGACGGAGGTAGAAAACATGAATGGATAAAAGAATCAAGTCATGTTGTATAAACTTTTTCATATAAGTTTTAAGTTTGAATGTTCAAATAAAAATAAAACAAAGTGATTTTCTGGGTGGACTAGTCGGGTGTCCAAGGTATGGATGATGTCCCACTCACGTCAAATTCGCCAAAATACACATCTTAGGCTAGGTTTGGTAATGTTATTTTTTTCTTTCAAGAAACACTTCCTTTGTGGTAATAATTTTTGATATTGGTGTTTCGTAAAAAATTAGAAATAATCTATGCCGTAACGGCACGTCATGAGACTAACATAAAATTCTAGTAAATGTCAAATAAAACATATATTAAAAGAGTAGTTCGATATGTATCTGTAGATGGTGAAATTTGGACAAGGGACAAAAGTGTCATTTCAAGACCATAGACAAAATATAACTCTCATGGGAGAGATTAAGCCCTTGGTCCTCAAGGCATCCATAGCCACGATTTCTAGTATTACGTCCCCGCAAGCCACTGCTGGTCGTGATGCCGTGACTCCTAGCGCACATCCCTGCGAGATATTGCTGGTCACGTAGGTTCTGTAGAGCGTAAAACGTCCCCGACAGACTTATGAACCTGAACGACCAAAATTCCAGCATGTCTTCGCGAGACGCAGCTGATTGTGATGCCATGATTCCTAGTATACATCCTCGACGAGATACTGCTGGTTATGTAGGCTTTGTAGATGCGTAAAAACTTCTCTGGCGGACTTATGACCCAGATCAGAGATATGCATCATGTCTCCTGTAAGAACGACTCATCCTATTTGAGATCAAGGACTGATTCCTAGTACATCATCGCGAGATACACTGGTCATGTCTACTCTAGGCTCTGACTCGACTTACTGAGGTTTCCGAATAATTCTTAGGACATCCCCGTGGGATATACTGGTTATTCTACGTCTGGGCCCTTACGAAAAATTCCTAGAACATCCTTTTGAGATACACTGGTCATGTCTGCCCGACAAATACGTACACAATTGATTCCTAGAACATCTCTGCAAGATACGCTGGTCAAAGACAAGCGAGCCAAAGTCTCGCGGTGACATTAATCGGGCATACAAAGCCTTTTCTCTCTCTTCAGGACGAGGGATTCAGATCTGTTAAGAAAATCTTCAAAGATATTTTGGTCTGTCCTCAAAATCTCGGAGAGATTCACATCTCTCCTCAAAATATCAAAGAGATTAAATCTCCTTGCAAAGTCTCAGAGAGATCACATCTCTCCTCAAAATCTCGGAGAGATTCACATCTATCCTCAAAATCTCAGAGAGATTCAAATCTCTCGGGAAAACCTCACACAAGGCTGAATATTCCTAATGATAGGCACGAGCCTCATGTAGGAGTCGAGTCTCCTTTTCAGACTCTTCACACGAATTCTAAGGCATCTCATGCCTTTTCACGTGACTCATCCTTGTCATTCTTACAGATCAAAGAATATCTCTCTATCTTGGCCAACTCGGCTAAAGAGAATATTTCTCTCTCAACACATCATCACAAAGGGTGACTCAGCTTCAGACAAATAGGGGGATATAAATTAGGGTTTTTATATGGCGGTCTATGACACGTGTGAGAAATAACCGGCCCATTTCTCACAGCAGAAGAGAGTAGGGTGGTGGAATAATGAGATAAACTCAACCTAGTTTATCTCAATTTCTGATGAGACGGGAGAATTGATCCGCACGACACGAAAAATAATCATCATCTTCAACGACCTGAGATTAGAGAATTCATTTATAAATAGGTCCTCTAATTCTCCAAGCAATCATCATCTTTCTCATAACCTCTCAGAGCAATTCTTCTTCAAATCCTAGAATTCTCTGATCTCTCTCTTCGTCTGCTTCCGTCCCTAAGACCAGCCCTAAATCTCTTCCATGTGACTGAATCATTCTTTGAACGACCACTGTACATAGTTTAACAAAGACTGTTCGTGCTCAACCTCCCGTAACTCACTTTCAGAAATCCTAAAATCCCACTTCTAACCTCTCTCAGATTTTAGGTAACTACAATATCTAATTAACGATTATATTTAATTAGGTTTTGAAATCTTGTTAGGCTGAAATTCACATATAAGAACTTATGAACCTAGAAGTTTGATATAATAATTTTTTAAAGTTGTCTTAAAGTGCAATTGATTTATGAGTAATTACTGAAATTATATCTTGCTAGTCAAATTGTTATATTATATTATTTTATTTTATTTTTGATGACCAAAACCAAAACAAAGTAAGCTCGGTCAAACTTGGATTAATATATAATATCTTTAAGATTGTATCATCAATCCATTTAACAACCTTTTGGATTTTAATACCAATTCATTTTACTAAATAAAATAACATGTAAATAGTTGTTATCTAGTTTATTTGATAAAGAATTCTTTCGTTTTATTAATTTTATCTTGTAAAATAACTTTTTGATCCACCTATGGATTCTTCCTATAAACATATAAAATGAGGCATGATTAATACGAAAATCCCTACCGAAGTATTTTTTTTCAATTCTACTTGACTGACAAAACTGGACTGACTTTTGTAAAAAAAAAATAATAATAATAAATTGTATTGTGTTTATAACCGTAAAAGATATAAAGAATATTTTTAAAAAATTACGTATTATATTTATTTTATTTAAATGTACATTCATAATGCGTATTATGAAGTTTATGACCATAATTATGAGGGAACCAATCAATTTAAATTCATAACAAAAATAGGTTGCAACTTTTATATCCGTCGGATGTCTTTAGCTAGGATGAGACTGGAATGGTCGGATACAATGTTTGTCTCTCAAAATGTTATCCATCCGTCTAAACTCAAAAATCCCCTTTGTTTTGTATTATCGATTTATAAAGTGCTTTTTATCCAAAACCGATGAGCTTTTGAAATCTACAAAAGCATAAGTTTTGCCCTCTCCTAATTTTAATGTTCGATTTATCTTTTCTATCCCTATTTTATTTTATAAATGACAAAAGTTACCCTTAAATTTAGCATTCAATTTTTAGTCCCTATATTTTATTCTTTAAAGATTATTATCTTTCTTTTTCAAACTATTTTATATACCATTTTATCGAACATTTTGTTTAATTGTAGTAAATGAATAACTACATACTAAAAGTAAATGAAATTTCTAGGACTAATTTTGAATCACATGTATTAGACTAGAGTATTGACAGACTAAGAGCTCTTTCTTGATTCTATGGGTGGTGGTGCATGGTAGTTGTTAGTTGATGGAGCAATTTGTCTGGTTGATTCCGTTAACGAATGAGACCTCAGCCTACTAACTAGCTATGCAGAGGATTCCCTCTGCGACCATCTTCTTAAAGGAACTACGGTCGTTTATGACACGGAAGTTTGAGGCAATAACATGTCTATGATGCCCGTAGATGTTATGGGTCGCATGCACGCTACACTGAAGTATATAGCCTTGGCCGACATGCTAGGGTAATCTTCGAAAATTTCATCGTGATGGGGATTGATCGTTGCATGCCCAGCGTGTCCACCTAGAACATCAGCGCTCTAGTGTTCGTGCTACCCCTCCTTAATTGGCTCGAGTTGCTAGTTCTACTATACACAGCGTTGTCTGGAGGACAATACATGTTGGCGCATGAGCGGTGTTTGGGTAATCAAGTGCTTTTTGGCTCTCTGCATCTAGAGGCGAACGATAAGCCAGATTTACCCCCTATCCTCCCCAGGATATTGAGCGTTAAGGCCATTTAGACGTAGCATCTGACGAAGCCAGTTGTCTGCCTCAATTTGAGTTAGGGTCAAACTCTCTCGAGGGACCAATCTTCGTGATGTAGCATCTGACACCATGCCATCCTGGGCATACATGCGTTTGCTTGTATGTGTCAGTGTAAAACTCTTCGATAACCCTCGTGATGTAGCATCTAACCGAAATCCCTTCCGAGTATTCAGGTATAGACCTACATTCTCCAGGGTCACACTCTCTCGATGCATATACCCTCAACACGCGAACATGTTAAACCATCCCCTAACAAGTATGCAACCCTGGTAGGTGTCTGAACTCACCAGGAAATTGACTAACACATTTCTTAAGTCGTTTTTGACGTATCCGACGATATGGTAGGATGGGATATGATCATGGATACGCCTAGTAAGAATTTTTCGATCTCGGTTCAAAGAGAACCAACCCATGTTACCCCCTTTTTTGTACCCCCCACACAAGACTAGGACTAAAGGACGGACCTCTGAACTCGCTAAGGAATTGACTAACACCTTCCCTTTGTCGGGTAACGCGAACCCAGTAAGGTGATAAGAGGGGATACTTGTCACCGTTACGTCCTGGAAAGCGATCTTCGATTTCGTTGCGGAAGCGCCAGTTCACTCTGCTCCGCCAGTGTGTTCTCCCCGTATAACCTATACCCAAGCCAGAATAAAAGGAGCGGGTTTTTGGCAATAACGAAGCCAATGTCAAAGCAGTCAAACCTCGTATGAATATGGAAAATTATGAATTTAACGTGGGCGCGTACGGGTAGAAGCGACACGCTGAGCCAGATCTCCGGCGAGGTGATAAGTATAAAGCTAGGGCTGGGTCGTCACCCTGTACTCAAATTTTCGAAAATCTTAGTGACGCGACGACTTGTCCGAGTTCGGTGCCAAATACATAAGGGTCGCTACGTCGACGCCCCGATGTAGTGTCAAGTATACAAGGGTCCCCGCATGCACATAGACGGATGCGGGGGGCAACAAAGTTAGTCACAAAGACTAGGATTCGTATAGGTAGCTGAACGTTGGATCTTTGACGACAAGGCTTAGGGAACTGGCATATGCGGCGTCCAGAAGACATGTTGACATCATGTACGTCCAAGAAACTAAATGGAAAGGCACGAAGGTCCAAGAATTAGGGAACTCAGGTTTTAGGCTCTGGTTCTCAGGAATAGAGAATGTGAAGAATGGTGTTGGAATCCTAATCAACAAGAAACTGGCAGATAAAGTCGTAGAAGTCCGTAGGCAAGGAGACAGATTAATCCTTGTCAGACTTCTGCTAGGCAAAGTGGCATTGAATGTTGTTAATGCGTATGCCCCTCATGAATGGTCCAACCCAGATGACAAGTTGAATTTCTGGGAAGCTCTAGATGGCATGGTAAACGGTGTACCTCCGAGCGAAAAGTTGTTCATTGGAGGAGACTTCAATGGACATGTTGGATTGGATCGAGCGATAGGGGATATGACAGGGTACATCGAGGATTTGGTGTCGGAATAGGAACTAAGCGGGAGAAGACATCCTGAACTTCGTAGTGGCTTTTGATCTCATGATTGGAAATACATTCTTCAAGAAAAACGAAAGGCATCTGCTCACCTATAAGCGTGCACAATGCACGACCCAGGTCGACTATATCCTCGCAAGGAGAGAGTATAAACAAAATTGCTCGGACTGCAAGGTCATACTGGGTGAGTGTGTGGTCACCCAACATAGACTCATGCTAGCCGACTTCTACACCCAGACGCATTGCGATTGGAAGAGAACTACAAACCCACCAAGAAATAGGTGGGGGAACCTCAAGGAAGGCCCTGCATGGGTCTTCAGAGATAAAGATCTGTTAGAAAGTATACTCTGTGAAGAAGGCGAAGCGGACCACATGTCGAAAGAAACTGCTAGTCGGGTCCGACAACTAGTGGAGGAAGTATTGGGAGAATCAAAAGATAATGGAAAACGTGACACGAAAGAAACCTGGTGGTGTTCCGTAGAGGTGCATCAGGCCATCAAGGATAAGAAATACCGCTACAAATAGGCGCAGGACCTCGAGAGCGAAGAAAACCTCCAGAATTATAAGGATGCCAAAAAACTTGCAAAGAAAATGGTGGCAGGGGAGAAAGGAAGGGCCTCTGAGACTTCTAGCGAAAACTAGGCACGGAAGAGGGTGAGAAGGGAATCTACAAGATTGCTCAGATGAGGGAATAGAAAACACGAGACATAATCCAAGTCAAATGCGTTAAGGCTGCTGACGGTCGAGTTTTGGTGGAAGATGCGGAGATAAAGGTACGATGGGAGGAATATTTTGACGAACTCTTCAATGTAGGGGGTGACAACCCATTTGTAAACCTGGTGGACTCTGGTGAACCCGTAGACCCGTCCGAAAAGGCCATCTGTACCATTTATGAAAGTGAAATCAAAGAGGCCCTAAAAGGAACAAAGAGGGGGAAGGCACTGGGACCTGATGCCATACCTATCGAGTGTGGAAGTGCCTGGGTGATTAATGGATATCTTGGTTGACCAAAATCTTTAATAGTATCCTCAGGTTAAACCGGATGCCGGAAGAGTGGCGAAGAAACGTCATTGTTCCGATCTTTAAGAACAAAGGGGATATCCAGAACGGTACAAACTACAGGGGTATGAAACTAATGATCCACACAATGAACCTTTGGGAACGTGTCATTGATCACCGGCTTCGAGGTGAAACTAGCGTAACGAAAAACCAATTTGGTTTTATGCCTGGAAGATCGACGACGGAAGCGATTTTCCTGGTTAGACAATTGATGGAACGCTACAGGGAAAAAAAGCGTGACTTGCGCATCGTATTTATTGACCTTGAGAAAGAATATGACAAAGTTCCATGCAAGGTAATGTGATGGGCACTCCAACAAAAAAGGGTATCCCCAAAGTACATAACCCTAATCAATGATATGTATGAGGGAGCAGTCACAGGTATCCGGACGTGCGATGAAGTACCGAACGACTTCCCTATCAAGATAGTACTACGCCAGGGACCTACCTTGAGTCCTTACTTATTTGCGCTAGTAATGGACCAAGTTACGAAGGATATACAGGGTGAAATTCCATGGTGTATGCTCGTCGCAGACGATGTGGAATTGGGGAATCAAAGATAGAGATAGATGAGAAACTAGAGTGGTGGCGGCAACTCTGGAATCGAAGGGCTTCAGAATTAGTAGGACTAAGACGGCATATTTTACCAAGGAAATAATCCTTCCATTATCTGGGATCTGTGATCCAGAGTGATGGTGATATCAGCAAGGACATCCGGCACGTAACCCAGGTAAGGTGGGAAAAATGGAGATTGGCAACGGGAGTCTTGTGTCCGTAAGGTCCCAGCTAAACTAAAAGGAAAGTTCTATAAAACGACGACCCGACATGCGATGCTGTACGAAGCATAATTTTGGGCGACAAGAATCCCACACATCAGATAAATTGATGCAACAGAGATGTGGATGCTGGGGTGGGCTTGTGGACACACAAGGCATGACAAAATCAGAAATAAGTGTATTCGCAACAAGCTTAGGGTAGCACCAATCGAGGGTATGCTCATCCAACATCGGCTGCGTTGGTTTGGGAATCTCCAACGAAGACCACCAGATGCCCCAGTTTGCTTAGAACACATCCAACGTGCAGAAGGAAGGATGAAGCGCAGAGGCCGTTTGAAACTGACCTGGGATGAAGCCATTATACGAGATTTGATTGGAAGGGGCTTGGAGAAAGAGTTGGTGCTTGACAGAAATGCGTGGAGAGAAACAATCCACGTGATGACCGAGGTATGTGAACTGACCATATTATCTTTTGATTGTCTCTTTCACAAGATGAAGGAGAATCTCGAAGCTGGCCCTTTACGACCTCAACAGACGAAACCTAGAGAAAGAGCTGACAATCGACGGAATTGCTTGAGGTATATACACGAGGTACGTGATCCGACCATATTACTTTCGATTACCGCTCTAGTACGAATATGTGAATCGCGAACATGTAAACCACCATGGCAGAATTATGAAGGGGGACTCCTCCCGAAGCTCTGCAACTCTCAAGATTGTGAAGGGGGAACTAACCCTATAACCCTGCAGCCGGGACAAAGAGTAAGTAGATGCATTGTTTTAATGGTTATGAATGTGTAATCCCATTGAAATGATGACTACTGCACCCTATGTACCGAAAACGAACAAGACACGGAATGTGTCAAAGATTTTTCTTGTCTTTGGACAAGTTGTGTCTAGGCCAGAAGACGACGTAAAACTTTTTGTAACACTTTTATGGGATGATTCTTTACGAGATAGTCCCTAACTAACCCTGGATTTGTTTCGGGAAAAATGGCTTTTAGTTCTGGTTATGGGGAAGAAATACATGGAATATAAGGCGATCTCTAATAACCTGAGAAAAGACATACGTGCCGAAAAGTATATACCTAAGACTTTTCTTATTATCAACCGGAAAAAATCAACTACCTGCCAATTATAGCACAGTCTCAAATAAAAATGGGATAGCTAGCTTAGCTGGTCATCTCCGTTCTTCAAAGGTTTGATGCGTTCCACGAGGTCCCAGGTTCGAGTTCTTGATGGCACAATATTGCAGAATTTGACATGAACAGTAGAGTTAGCTTTCCCCCCTTACGGCATAATCAACCCTCTATCTGCTTCGGCTGCTTCCTCATGAGGCTCGCTGGTAGGCTATCATGACAACCTATTTAACTAATATAGTATGTAGTACACTGTTGGAGCTTAACTTATTAGGTTTCCGGCTAGTTTCTTGTAATAATACTAATAAACAAAAATTATTTGCTAGTTATAAGAAAAATCTACAAATGTTAGACTTACATCCTATCGAAAACTTTCGAATTATTTTTAGGTCATAATCATTAATTTTAATTCTCTAACTAAAGTATAATGTTTATCCTAAGTTAACTAAACCAAATAATTCTCTAACTAAAGTATAATGTATATCTTAACTTAAATAAACTAAATAATTCTCCAACAAAAGTATAATGTATATCTTAACTAGGATATACGGCACGAGCATTGGTTAATTGTCGTCATGAGTATTACCGGTTAATGTGATGTTATTAACTCATTTGGTGTTTCCTCCTACGATATTTCATGTGAAATGTATTTGTTTTTATATTTTTTGTAGGTGTGGTTGACAATTTTTAGTGAAGATAACATATCCAACTACTGAACTTCTTTTTTTTTTTTTTTCTTTTTTTTTGTAAAAGAGGTCGTTAAATTCTTGATCGCCAAACCATTATCGTCCCCATCTTTTCTTCAGTTACCTCCTCTCTGGCATCAAATTGGTATCTGGACATAGTTAATAGAACAGGAGGAAGTGGCGTTAGACTATCAGTCATTACGTTGATTTTGGCGTAGAAGACGGAGGATTATTGGATCTTTTGGAAGACCTGCAAATCGCAATGGTGTCGAGAACAAAGAAGTGCAACACAAAAATGCATCACTCATTCGTTTGCTATGGCGTCTTTGTGACATCTATCTGGAAGTGTAAAAACTTGGCTAAACAAAAAGAATTATCCTAACTAATCGTAGTTCATATCAGCCACCAAAGTAGTCTGTCATCTCTCTTTTTTCCTTGGTTTTAATTACAAAATTTATGTCATTCCCCAATAAAAAGGGCCTTCTTAAGATTGTAAAATTTGAAACACCGAATACGTGAGTTTTCAAATGTGACGTGTTGTTACGAACAATAGAAAAACCTAAACCTCACTGGCTCACTCAATTCCATGGAGTAAACTTCTCATATTCAATTATGTTCGATACTATAACAGAACTTTGTGAAACAGAATGTAAAACCGCTAATGGTTTCACCATTCTATACCCAATTCCCTTGAAAATGATAAGCTTGTCGACGTACTAAAAGACATAGTTGATGTGTCAACAAAATTTTTCAAATAATTCTTGTTGAGGCCTCTTTTAGAGAAAACATACGTTAAGAGAGAACATAATATATTCGCATCGACATAATTCTCTTTACATGCACATCATGGCTTACATGTGATTAAGAAAACAAATTTCAAAGCTACGATATACGTATAAGAGATTATTCTCAAAGCTAAGATACATGTCTGAGCAATTGTTTACAATATATAGGAGTTCAACATACTTTGTACACCTTCGAGAATTGTACCTTTTATGAAAGGGTATACATCCATGTATACATGTAGTCATGTACAACTTTCCTTAAGGCCCATCCATGATAAGAGCAAGAGTCTCATCATAATCCTCATCTCATATCCTAAATATCCAAGTCACGGAGGCTGATATTGTGTTAATCCAAAATCACCATTACATACTCGAAAATGTCCATTTTTTTCCAATGCACATGCAATAACCCCGTATTTTATTGTTATTGGAATATGATGTTTGTTCTTACAATATATCCTGTCAAATCATGAATGCTTATCAGTTTTCTATAAGAGGACATACCCATTTTATGTAGTTAAAATCAGCTTGAAGAAAGACTAAATGCATACTGGATAATGTCATAAAATACTTTGAAGTTCCAGCTAGATCAACAACCTGGAAGTGGATCCATAACTTACCAAGTATGGCTCACCCGTTCAAAGGAATGGAATCTGAGTACAACATCTGCAAGATTACCTAGAAAGAATCAAGAGAGAGATTGAATTAGTTCAATTCTTCTAAACTTGAATACAATAAGAGAAAGAGGTTTAGGTCTGGACTTGAAATTTATATTCATTTCACGTCAATATTTGGGGGGTTGTGGCGGTTGTGATAGAGAGAAGAAAATATGAAAATATAGCTTAAGCAATATTTTATATGAGAAGATCCATTTCTACTCTGTTTCCACGCAGCAAACGAATAGAGAAACAAAAAGAATCTATGGCTAATCACCAGAAAGTAATTTAACCATGCCAGTCAACATATCAATCCATGGAAGAACTATCACATGTCTCTTTGAAGATGAAGACGAATTGAATCATAAAAACCAATAAAACAAAAAAGACTGTTCTAGACTCATTTGCCTCAATTGTGGTTCAAACCCAGAAGACAATGCAAAATGCAAGGGAAGCAATAAAAACCATAATCGCGTGATAAAATTTCAATGAGACCATTTACATTGAATAATAGCAGTCATTTTAGTGACGGACTGATATATTATTCGAATTTTTTAAGTGGAGGTCGAGTATTTATTCCCCAATGGGCGTATACGAAAAACTACTATAGGATGACATTTCTAGCAAAATTGCAGGTAAAATAAAATCTATTACTATTGTGATAAACCATTTACTGAGTGTCACTTACTTGTTTGTGTTCTCTTTTTCTTCTTTTACCACAGTTTGTCAGCCATTTTCTTCCTCATGATTTTCACCCTCAGCACTCTTTTGGCCTCTTTTCTTTTCTGTCTTTTGCTTCACCTCGCCATTATCTCGATCAACAGGGTAACCCTGCACATAAATATTCCACCAGCCTAATTATTTTCAGTAGGTACAGAGAGTTCAAAAATAGGAGTACTACCATATGCAACAACAAAGAGATTACAAAAATACCGCTGAAGACAAAAACGTGTCAGGACATGTTAATGATGACATAAAAGTAAATTTGAAATCCTAATTTGAACAGATCGGGTCTCACTTGTTGTCTGGCTGCTTTTTTCTTGGGGTTCATTTCAACAGGATCCTGGTCCATATTTTCAGTCTTTGCATTCATATCCTCACCTCATTGTATCAAATCGCCAAGCATCATCCTGTCACAAAAAGTAGACATGTCAGAACAGTGACATTGATAATAACTTACAGTTGACAATTTGTAGGTGTCCACCACCAGGATTCGTATTATCATTTGGATTTGTGGCCAATCCCATAAAGGGAGTTCTGGCAACATCTTCAATATCTTCAGTGATATACAAAAACATGTATCTCACCCTAACTTAAGATCCACAAATTGCAAAGGCAGGGAGTTAAACAACAGGGAGTAATAAATGATACACGAAAGCACATAAAAGACTCGTAATCATGAATGCAAAACACAACCAAGCAGTGAAACTATCCCACTAAACCTTACATAATCATGAAAATATTGGATAAACTCATCGAGGGTAAAAGGTCAAAGCTCAAGAACGTTCACAAAAGTAATTAGATATCCTAAAACCCGCACAAAACCCACAAAAACTTACTTTACTCGAGAAAGTAGCTACCAAGTCAGTTAGAAGAAAACAATGCCCGTAGATAAACCAAAAGGCATGTGACTGTTTCTGCTAAAGATCACTACAAATAGTAATTTTAAGAAAAAAAATTGGGAAAAAAATATGCAAATCAATTTTCACCAGGACATACCATGAGATGGTTCCGTAAAGCATTTTTATTCTTATGTATAAGATACTCTCTTTTTAGTGATCTATTGAGTTGTTTTGAACCTTCAAAACACACCATAATCACTATTATGAACAACAAAGAATTAAAGAATCCTACTTCACTTTAAAACCAAACAAAAGAACACTTCACCGGGAATTAAACAAGAAAAAACTGAAAACATGGTCATGAAATATCAGCAAGCATTTTTGAAAATTCAACAAATTTCGAATCTAACCCGAAAATTTCATAATCCACATAACGAAATTCTCAATGTTATATCACCAATCTAAATCATGGATCAAGATAGTTGGCTGGTTCATACAATTCAACCTAAAAAGAATCTAGTGTTCCAGGAAAAAAAGTTCGGTTCGTCCCGTTTACCTGCAAAAAGGTTGAAAGAAGTGAATTGCATATAATGATTAGTTACTATTCATCCACGGGATAAAAGAATTATACACAAAACTGCGATTTCATTTTGAAAAAATACAATATCTTAATACACTCTTAAGATTTTATTACCACTGTTTGTCAAATTTATGGTTAAAGATCAAAATGAGATCCAAACTAATGTAAACACGTAATGGAAAACACATAATGAAGAACGAACAAAGAAAAACTAACCATTTTATATAAATCCCCATAAAGAGATAACAAAAATTATGTATTGAATACCTTATCTGAAACCCTCATAACAATTGACAATCCTGGAGATGAAAATCGATCTCAAATCGACGAACGCCAAACCTTCTTCTATACAATCAAAATTCATTCATCTAATGATCAATCAATAAATTGAACTTGAGCAAAAAAAAAAAAAAAAAAAAAGGAAAGGAAATTCTTCACCTCGAGGACAGATTGCTTTGGCCTCCTACAAAAACAACCTTGAGAATAGAATCGCAATTGGCAGGTCTGAACAACCCGAGCTCTGGTGAAATCCCAGTGGTACAGTAGAAATATTGTATGAAATTGGAGAAGAAAGTCTATGAGATGGTCTAAATAGGAAGGAGAAGAGAAACGCTTGTCCCTGAATCATGTCTTGACTCTTGATTTACATTAATTGCTATGGAGAAGAAAAACGCTTGAAGAAGCATATGAGTCAAAAGAGTAAAGACGAAATTGGTTGACTAAGATTTACTACCCAATATGTTGGAATGGTAAGATCGGTAGCTCAATCTGACCGTCCTTTATGCACTTAAATTGTAGACCTCAATCCATTGGGTAAAAAGAACTTGTCTGTTTTTATCGAGTCCATCCGGACCGTCTTTTATATGTCCAAACTGCAGAGAACTGTCGCTGTAGGAAAACACCATTGTCCCTTATAATATAGATTTAGCTAAACTAAATATAGTTAACCACTGCCTAGTTCGAAGGATTTATTGAGGGATACCCGAAGTAATCGGGGATATTTCATTGTTTATGCCGGCATGGTTTTGTATTTTCGGTATTGAGAAATCATGCCAATATGAATAGTAAAATATCCCCCAATTATTTCTGATATATCCCAATTAAACATTCCTAATTATTGACAGATTAGTTTTTTTTTTAATCGCCATTTTAGATAATAAAGAACGCGCAATTAGAGGATATCAAAACTAATTGGGGGATAAAGGAAAAAGACAAAAACTGGATCCAAATACCAAATCAGGGTCACCCCTTATCTAATTATTTTTATAATTCATAATCTACGCCTCACTAATTAGGTTTAATGGTTAATTAAAATTAGTAAAAATCTTAAGTATTTGGGGGATAGAATAGTGTGTATTTTTATTTGTGTTTGGGTGAGTGAGGTGAGGGTAGAAGGAGGAGAAAAAATATTTGAGAGGGAATTTTTTTTTGTGAAAATGGAGGATGATTGTGAAGAGAGAATTGCTGCTAAGAGGTTGGAAATTTGATTTTTTTTCTTTGAATCCACCATTTTTGCAGCTGAAAAAGCTCGGTGCCGGCATAGTATTCAACCAAAAAACCATGCCGGCATTTGTTGGAAATTTTTATAAATGTCTGCCACTACGCAGAGTTTTCGTCTAGGGGGAAACACCTCCTAGCAGAGTGCGAGACAACGTCTCGTAGAAATGTTTTCTGGTTTTCAGTCCACTGCCGGCACAGTTTCATAATTATCGAGCATGCCAGTACTGCTACCGGCATGGTATGATGCTTAAATTTCTATGCCGACACATGATGTAAAGTATCCAGAAACTTGTTTTTTTTCCACTTGAATACCGACATTGATAGATTTCTATCGAGCATGCCGGCATTAAGTTACAGCGTGCCGGCACCATTTTCCGGCATGGTCTTCATCAATTCCGGCATGATGTTCATCATTTCCGGCAATGTAAATTTTATTTCCGGCATGGTCTTCATCACTACCGGCATGGTCTTCATCACTGCCGACATGGTCTTCATCACTTCCGGCATGGTCTTCATCACTTCCGGCATGGTCTTCATCACTTCCGAATGTTAAAAAAAAATCGTTTTCAAAGTGAGGAGCTGGAAGAGAATTTGAAAGGGAGTGGGGAAAATCTAGAATTTGAAAGGGAGTGGAGAATATTTAGGTTTCAAAACCCCAATCCTAAAATAGATTAATAAGAGGTGAAGATGGAAATGGGGATATATATTTTTTTTTTTATTTTAAGCTTTTTAATTTTTTTTTTTGAGGGAAGGGTGTTTTAATATTTTCGCCCAAAAAAACACCCGTTAGCAGACACCTTTGGTTGGGGAAAATAATTCATATCCCCGGTTAGTTTTGATATCTGCCGATTGTGGATTCATAATAAATGGATTATTAAATTTACTGGGAAATAACCCATTGTCTTATTTGTTTTTGGAGTACCCAATTTCGCCAAAGAGGTATTGATGCTTTTTCTCTTTTTAATTGTGCATCTCCTTTTAGAATTCGAGTCCAACAAAAACTCTCTTTTCTAAAATCCGATTCCAGTAAAGAACAGGAAATTGCGCACTAGCATAAATACATCGATCCTCGTTCGAAGATTTTACAAACTTCTCCAGTGTTGCTCCTCTCTCTTTAGCCGTTTAGACTCTTTAGGGTTTAGCAACAAAAATTGTGCACCTCCTTGTAAATTCGAGTCCAACAAAAAATCTCCTTTTCTGGAATCCGATTCCAGTAAAGAACAGGAAATTACACACTACTATGAATACATCGATCGGCATTCAGAAAAAAAAAACAAACAAAAATACTTCTCCAGTGTTTCCTCCTCTACCTTCAGCCATATAGATTCGTTAGGGTTCAGCAAGAAAAAAAAGATGGAGGGTTTAATCGGTTTAGTAAACAGAATACAAAGAGCTTGTACTGTTCTTGGGGATTACGGTGGTGATAACGCTTTACCAACACTTTGGGAAGCTCTTCCTTCTGTTGTTGTTGTTGGCGGACAAAGTTCTGGAAAATCGTCAGTTCTCGAGAGCATTGTTGGACGTGATTTTCTACCAAGAGGATCTGGGGTTGTTACGCGAAGGCCATTAGTTTTGCAGCTACACAAAATCGACGATGAAACCGAGTATGCAGAATTTCTTCATATACCTAACAAGAGGTTCACCGACTTTGCCATGGTGCGAAAAGAAATCCAAGACGAAACTGATAGAATTGCAGGGAAATCTAATAAGATATCATCTGTTCCTATTCATCTTAGTATTTACTCCCAGAATGTTGTGAATTTGACCATGATAGATCTACCTGGTCTCACTAAGGTTGCCATAGATGGACAACCACAATCCGTTGTCCAAGATATTGAAAACATGGTTTGGTCATACGTAGAGAAGCCGAACAGTATCATACTAGCAATATCTCCAGCAAATCAGGATATAGCAACATCTGATGCTATCAAGCTCGCTAAAGAAGTTGATCCACAAGGTGAGAGAACGTTCGGTGTGTTGACCAAGCTGGATTTAATGGACAAGGGAACAGATGCAGTCGAAGTTCTCGAAGGACGAGCGTATCGGCTGAAGCATCCTTGGGTTGGAGTTGTGAACCGTTCTCAAGCTGATATTAATAGTAATGTTGATATGATTGTTGCACGACGTAAAGAGCGTGAATATTTTGCAACTAGTGCTGATTATGGACATCTAATGCATAAGATGGGTTCAGAATATCTTGCGAAACTACTCTCAAAGCACTTGGAGTCTTTTATCAGAATGCGGATACCAAGTATTGCATCATTGATTAACAAATCTATGGAGGAACTTGAACGGGAGATGAACCAGCTTGGTAGGCCTGTTGCTGATGCAGGTGCGCAGTTGTTCACCATCTTAGAACTTTGCCGTGCGTTTGACCGTGTCTTGAAAGAGCATCTGGATGGAGGGAGACCTGGTGGAGATCGGATATACGGAGTATTCGACAATCAGCTTCCTGCTGCACTGAAGAAGCTTCCGTTCGATCAGCATCTCTCCTTGGAAAATGTGAAGAAAGTTGTTTCGCAGGCAGATGGTTATCAACCCCATCTGGTTGCTCCTGAGCTAGGTTACAGGCGTCTCATTGAAGAGGCTCTCAGTTATTTTAGAGGGCCAGCTAAAGCATCTGCAGATGCTATACATAACATACTAAAGGACCTTGTCAGACTTTCAATTGGAGAAACGCATGAGTTGAGGCGTTTCCCAAGACTTCAATCTGAAATAGCTGCCGCATCATATGAAGCCTTGGAAAGGTTCCGCGAGGAGGGTAGGAAGACAACCTTGCGACTGGTGGATATGGAGTCTTCCTATCTGTCTGTGGATTTCTTTAGGAGACTTCCTCAAGACGTGGAGAAGGTGGAGAACCCAGCTGCGTCCGCTAAGGATAGGTACACAGAGGGTCACTATAGGAGGATAGGATCAAATGTCCTCTCATACGTGAGAATGGTGTCTGATACTCTAAAGAACAATATCCCAAAAGCAGTTGTTCATTGTCAAGTAAGGGAGGCGAAGATGTGTTTACTTAATCACTTCTATACACAATTGGGCAAAAAAGAGGGTAACCAGCTAGCAGAACTGCTGAATGAAGACCCTGCTTTGGCGGAAAGGAGGCACCAGTGTGCCAAGAGGCTTGAACTATATAAGTCGGCAAGGGACGAGATGGATTCCATGGCATGGGCACGATGAGATCATGTTAGGGAATTATAGTTTTGGATTATCTATTTTTATTTTTTATTTCTTAGTATTTTTTTATTTTTATGTCAGTTGTCATGTCAATATCA
This sequence comes from Papaver somniferum, assembly GCF_003573695.1. Lineage (NCBI taxonomy): Eukaryota > Viridiplantae > Streptophyta > Magnoliopsida > Ranunculales > Papaveraceae > Papaver > Papaver somniferum. The sequence goes on from NC_039365.1 coordinate 167,848,195, forward strand.
GTATTCAGAGATTGTTTAACATATGCATCAGTAATTTTGATTCTAAGATATACAAATTGCTGTTCTGAAAGGTAGTGGGAATACTGAAAAAAAGATGTTTTCAATTCCCTATCCATACTGATACAAAAGTACAAACGCACTTTCTTAGCTTCAACATTAACAGCCATGTTGGCCGCACCAGTGAAGACAGTTGCTTTGAAGAGTTCCGATGTTCCATTGCATAAGCAGGCAGTATCTTGGCGAAGGCAGTTGACTACTGCAACAAATACGCAGATTTGGAATGGAATGATTCTGGCTCTGAATTCCCTTTAAGATAAAGGGATTATTAGATGGACTCATAGAAAAAGTGGAGTGATTTGTATTTAACTTTCAAAACAATTTCGCCCCCGAACAAGTGATTTGTGTGGAGCAGCAGGCGATTACAGATTTAGTGCATAGGATTTTTATGTTTTTGTCATTCAGTTTTAGTGCCAGAACGGGCCAGGGGCCCAACAAGGATTTTTCCGTTCCTTTTTTCTCTTTTCTACTGCTAGGTTTCCTCCCCCGGTGTATGAATGTAAACTTTTTTTTTATAATAATCAGCTAATAACAAAGTCAGCTTTCTGGGTAACTTTTTAGATTCACATTTTACAATTCGTCTTTCATGAGTAAATGAAACCAAAGCTACTTGCAACAAAATGAAGAGTAAATGGCATGTGCACCAGAATGCCCAACAAAGCTACATCACATATACAGTGCTAAAATCAAGTCGAACATCATTACTACATGATTCGGTTTAATTTGAGCTAGAAAATCAGTCGACTGAGAACAGAACAAAAGGCACCAAAATGTATTACAACAGCAATGAATGGTGCATTTCCTACCATATTGGCTTTGGGTTTTAACATAGTGTAGGATTTTAAGATCGCCAACAGGCTACAATACTGTTACCAGTCGCACATAATTCATAAATGCATTTTGTCAAAAACAGTTAAAATTAATCAGAGACGGATCTCATCTGAACTATGCAACAATCATCACTTCAATCCTCCTCCAACATCAAATTCATTCACAACTAAAATTTGAACAGTAACCAAATCCAAAATTACAAAACTAATCGATTGATTAAAAGAGGCTTCATAGAGAAGATTAGATTTATCAACATATAATAGATTCAGCCATATGCTTGTCTATAATTTCTTTAATCATAAGCCACTTCTGAAATTTTTTAAACAAGTATAAATCAATACCCTAAATCAAATCAAATACTTGAAAAACAATGAAACCAAATAGTAACAAAGCAGAAAGAGAATTGGGGATTCAACTCAGAATATGGGTGGTGATATTTAGAGTGGTCGGCAAGGCCATGATTAACACCCATTACGACGAACGAGACCATTACAATATCGTCATTGTCAAAACCCCGGTTTATTTCTATCGACCGAGAAAAAAGAAAACCTTAAAAATTTGAAGAACAAAATTACAAACCCTAACTTCTTTTAGAAACCCTAACTGAGAGACGGTGAGAAAGCAAACATGATTGATATTGGTGGCCTCTCCGAAGAGTGTTATTTTTATAGGGTAAACAGATAGGATGGCCGGGCCTGTATGAGTTACGTTAACTTAGTCACGGGATTCTATCAGGGAACTTTAGATCATGGAGACATGTACACAAGGAAAAATGGAACTTGAGTGGTCGTGATTGAGATTGAGGGTTGGTTTAGCCAACATTACATATGTGAATATAAATCATAATTTATTTATTTTATTTTTTTTCTGAAGCATGAAATTTATTAACTACTAAGGGACTATTATGTTAGGGTTGATAATATTTGAGGATTTATCAAATACATTGGTAAGCCACCGATCCATATCATGATATAGGAGGAGAATATTGATTGTCAAACGGGAGAGGATGTTGGAACCGAAGGTCGAAACGCCTTCGGTCAATGCTTTTCACAGAAAAAATTGTAATTTTGGTGGACACAAGTTTATTTGGAGGTAAAGGTGTCCGATGCAGGTGATTGAAGATGCTAGTCAAGTCTGTGTATCTTGTTGCTAGTCAGGGTAGAATTAAAGGTACCTTTGGATCAGCGCCGCTAGATGACTTCCTGCAACAGTTTGGCATTTTTCTACGTGGAATATCCGGTGCTTCTGAGGAACTCAATTACTAAGGAATATATGGTATTCTGAGAGCCCGAGATCAAAGAAAATGATATGGTTATCGCATGCGCAGATTTGGATTTGATGCAACAAATAATGATCAAAGTGGTAAAATTATTACAAAATTGGTTTAAAAGACCAAAATCAACAATTCCTGGGTGAAAGGGACATATTTGGACAAATGACCCATTTTCCGTAAAATTATTTGAACGTTTTTTTGATTCCCCTGTGAAGTGTGAGGTCAAAGTTTTAGGAACCACCATGTCATGGAGGCGGATTCAATGCCAAGACAAATTTCTTCTTGAGTGCAGACAATTTAATACAGATACGGTATTTGTGGAAGGATCAATATATTAGTGCAATGGCACATGCATTTTTTTTCGGACGTTGCATCCGAGAGGTTCAAATTGATTCCGACCCCTGATATGAAGCAACTGCGCCTAAAGTTTGTTAGAGCATTGCTTGTTCGAACTCACAAGTGTTGTTATCTCAAGATTGTTGTCAAAACTATATCTTGATTTCTAGTATACATTTAGTCAGGTCTACATATGTCAATGCGTTCTACCGTTTGAAGGCGAAGATCAACATGAGCTTTGGAAAACTTCAACATCAAAAGATAAGTGAAGACCGAATTTTTCACCTTCCTATCTATGAGACATTGTCGCATGACTAAATTAGACAGTACATGCATAACAGAAATTTCGAGTCAAGTTTATCATGAATAGTGTTCTCGAAATATGACCATTTATGCTTAAAGAACACTTGTTCATACTCGATGAATTTGGTTAAGAACAACTTATTTTTCATGACTTAAATTATCATTCAAGATTTAATCATTTGAAAATAGCCTGGAACAGTGATATGTGTCATTAATGTTATTCAGGAATGTTTCGAATTGTTTATTAGAGAGATATATAACTATTGTTAATATGGATACAGAACAGTACGCATACCAGTTCACATACTAGGAGACCTGTTATAAGTCCGGAGCCACTATGCACGTATCGGCATAGCTATAGTTTGGCAACGACTTTGTGGTACGCATATCGGGTATCCATACCACTAAAATTCTATGAATCGTAAACCATGAACGGTAAGCATACCAAATATGCAAATCGGAAATGATCTGTTGGTTTTAATACCAAAAACGGTACGCATACCCGGTATGCAAACCATAAAAGATTTGTGAGTTCCTAAACTCGGTTTTTATCTTAAGGGTATCCACACCTGATACACGTTCCATGACAGAGTCGTTCACGAACAAGTACAATACACGTATTTACCATGTCGAATATTTTTCAAATGCATCAGAATTATTTTTATGAGATAATCGGCTTTTGAACAAATCTAGACATTTTTTGATCATATGTGTGATTCATGGAAAAATATTAAAGTATTATATGAAAATGGTTAAGCATGTAGTTCGAATGCATCGTAACGTCGGTGAAAACGATCTCAAGTTCTTTAGTTTCTGCATCATAACAAGTCGGTCCTTTCTTCGAATGCATATTGGATTAATTGGAAATTTTGGATTATAAAATACAATCCAGATTAATAGTGTATGACTTGACATATGGAGTTTTCATGTCAGCGTTGTCTTTTTGCATCATCATATATCCATCAGTCCATGAGTCATGCAGTGTTTCACAAAACAAAGATTCGTATACTCCCCCATTTCTAAAAAATAGGTTTGTTTTGTTTTCACAAAAATTAAGAAAGCTAATCATTATAGCCACTTTTTCATGTTTCTTCCTAATCTATCCTTTGGTCTCCACTTATTTGATATTAGAGAAGAGAGAGAACGAACTGGTCCCCTTTTTGTATTAAGAGAAAAAAGGGAGAGAGGTAAGTGGTCCCCTCTATGGATATATTCGTAAAATCATAACGTTTGACTTTCCATATATGGAAACATGCCTATTTTTTTGACATACCCAAATAAGGAAACAAGCCTATTTTTTAGAAACGGAGGGAGTACATACATTATGATGTAATCGTACATGTCCTCTATTTAAGTTTTGGTGTCAAAATAACTTTGAATATCTCAGTTGAAACATCAAAAACACAAAATACTTTGGTTACCCACCGATAGATGAATCCTCCTACATTTTTTTGTAAAATCTGAAAAACAAAGTTTGTACTACATTAATCTGCATTTGTCTTTGGTGTTCATCTAAGTGCTATTGAAAAACACCAAAGGTATTTTTGAATGTTGGATACATATGTCATTTCATGTATCCCTAGCTAGCTAGGGAAGGGCATTAAATGTCTTGAGTAAAGAGATTACTCGCCTCAATACATACTGTTTTGTTTGTGTAATTGTTTGTTCAATTATTCTTTTTCTCTCCTTCTTTAATTTTCAATTCAAAGATCATCAAATCATCTTTACAAGTTTGTTAAGAATTGTGGTTTACTAATCCTGATTTGGAATCAGTGATTTGGTAAAGTAATAATACGATTTGAATCATAGTTAGGTGAATTGGTAACAAGATTTCCATCATTTTATCAGTTGGCTGATTATTAGTCGTTGACAATTGAAATGTCCCTCTCCAGGTTATAAGATGCACTTCTTAGATTGCAGGTCTTAAAATATAATTTTTTTTCACTAAATTTAGAAATAATTCTTTTTTGTATGTGCAATAAATTTTTTTCATTCCGCTCCATAACTCGTTTGATTCAAGATTATTTGATAACATTTTTCATTTTTCTAAAAAGGCCTTGAAGGTGAAACTTCTTTCCTCGAATGAGTTCTTTTTTCTTTTAATCTAATTTTTTGAGCAAGTGAAAACAACAACAATACTTAGAGGTGAATCTATGAAGCATCACCATTTCAGTTTCCAATTTTTAATTGTATTGTTTTTTTTACGAGTTTCTTATGTGGATCAGAATTATATAATTACTAAGGGATTGTTATGTTGATTTTGTCTAACAAAATGACCTAGCTCGTCAATGGTGGGAATCCACCAAATAACCGAAATTATACAACTCCTCCTTGGATGACCATCATGTTGAATTAATTTGCCTTATTAAGTAAGACCCAGTGGAGAAAAATTTGTATGAAGGAAAAAGAGCACAAATATCAACCAGAATTTGATTTAAAAACACAAAAGAAAAGAAAAGAAAAGAAAAAATGTTAAGTTATTTTATTATTTATATACAACCAAACTAACGATACACATAAGTATTCGTATTTGGTTGATCTCGTATAAACTCCGATCTAAACAAGAACGAAAAATAACAAACCCCCTCCCCCAACCCCACCAAAAAAATAAATAGAACTAGGTTTTTCATTAAAATACTATTAAAGAAAAATAAAATAAAATAAAAAACTGATTGATAAAAGAAAATATCAATCATTATTAATAGCTTAGCTTAGTGATAAGAGCCACGTTCCTGATGACGTGTTGTGAAACTAGAATTAGAGAAGAAGCGAACACAAAATATGGATAAGAGGTAGAGAGAAACTCTATTAAATGTGTAAAATACAAGAGATTAGGCATCTATTTAAATAGATATAAGAAACCCTAATGTTTGACACCACGGTATATTAATAAATGAACAATGGTTATGACATTTTTTTTTGTTGTTTGTTAATAGCGCGTTTGAATACTAGAAGCAGAAATCGATCTCAGAAATTAAAACACAAGAATAATTTGCTTCACAAAAAGTTAACTTTTTTGCTTCTAAAAGTTATTTTGATGTTGAAAAATTAACTTTTGGCTTTTCGATTTTTAGAAGTCGACACACAACTTTTCTAATGCTATCCAAACATATCATAAAGTTTCTCAACAACACACAAACACCCCTATTAGCCAAGTAGGTGTACGCGGGAGAACAAATATGACTTTGTTATTGAATTTCACTTACAATTATATAATATTTTGATTTATTTTAAATAACTCAATTCTCTTTACCTTCATAAATTATTGGATTCCTAATCAACTTTCAGCATCAAATCAACGTAATCCATCATATAAATATAAGATAATTAAGTACTAATATTTTAGTGAAAATATTGCAAAATTTAGCTGCACATAAATTCACTTTCCACCCAAGTTATTAATTTAAAATTTTCAAATAAATTAATAATTATGATAATACTAGTAAAAAATATTTTTTTTATCGGTTAAGTGACCACATGATTTTCAGAGGATGTTGTTTGGATATTATATTTATCCGGAGGCACATGTGCTTCTACTTCTCCAGAAACAAAATCTAGTTCCAAAAATCAGAAGTAAAAGTAGATTGTTTCAGAAAAAGTTATATTGCAATAAGTTACCGAAATCAAGAGAAAAGACAAGTCATGACTAAACCTTCCCATCATCTCGTAGAATATGTGGAGGGATTACCACTTTAGGACTTGGGGCACATATACATGGTATATATAACTACTATTGACCCAACCGAATCCCTTATATTTGGATCATTCAGAAGGAGATACTCCATCCACTTTACCATAAGAGTTCAAATACCGTTAGAGTGAAACTTCCTTCCTATTCGTTCAAAGGGGCAAGTCACAGACCGCTCCCGACTATGCAGTATTTTATAAGAAATGAGCGAAAATTTGGTATGCGTATCATAATATGCTTTACGCGTAGTTATACTGACTTTTACCCGCTCTCGTTTAAAACATCAAAAGTTAGGACAGGAACGCGTACATGACTTTTACATACTGAATAAATAAATGATCTAATTTTCTCTACAATCATTTAGAAGATTAATTCATATGTTTTTTTTTTATCTAAAATAAGAACAAACTTAAAAGATTTTGATTCAAGAGACAGATAGCTAGAACCATATGTGGGAGAAAAACCATCTGGAATGATCAATAACCTCAACTTGGATCAAGATGATATGTATATGGAGTTAAAGAAGCCTTATTTATAGACGCACAAGAACATATTACTGGATAAACATCAATAGCAGAATCTACAAATATTCATCATACTAACTTGTATAAAAGAGAGAATTCCATATGCTTATACGCCAAAAATGATATCCATTGGTCCATACCACTATGGTCAACCTCACTTGATGAAAATGTAAGTACGCAAGAAAAGAGCCCTACTTCACTTCCTCGAGAGATCGCGGGCACGTGCAACTAAAAAAGTTATATATCCAAACTGATGCTAGTTGTGGATCAGTTAAGGAAAAGTTAAGAGAAAGACGTCGTGCATCCGGAGAGGTGGAAAAATGATGATGATGGCTTCGTTAAACTCATGATAGTCGATGGAATTTTTCTTATTGAATTCATGTCCGTCATGAAGGGTAATCAAAATAATCGCGATTGCGCTAATATTGACCTTATTTTTGGTCATCGCGGACATAACTTGAATTATAACTATGTGATGCAAGACTTGTTGTTATTGGAGAACCAATTACCTTACATAGCGCTATCTACGTTGCTTTCTGTTTCTAAAGGCCATTCTGAAGAGGTAAGAAAACATTAAAAAAAGTACTGCTTAATTTGCAATACACTCAATAAGTATGCATGTAGTATGTATTATATATAGTTTGGATTTCTTGGATGCAGAACACACACACAATTATCTCGAAAATTATGTTTTCCCCACCGAGATTCCAAGGCCATCACTTGTTAGACACATATATGAAGGTATATTGGTAGAAGGAAGCCATCATCAATGGGGAGACGAGGAAAGAGACATTCGAATTTCTGCTTCAAAGATCTGTAAGTACGGAGTCCAATTCAAGACGGTTGCGAGCTACAACAAGATAAAGTTTGACAAGCACACTACAATGCTAAGTATTCCTTCCATCATCATCAACAAGCATATGATAAATATATTTTTTGACTCGAAAGTCTATGAGCGTCTGATTAAAGATTTTTCGTGGGGTTGTAGTAATGAGGTTCAAACTCTCATACTTGTGAAGGTGAAGGATTTTTAGATTTATAAAAATTATATACAAAAATATTGACAAATTGGTAGAGAGATACTGGAACTAATGATTCGGCCAATCTTCATAACATAGGGCTCAATGATTTATTCTCAACAATAATCTCTCAAAACATAAATTATATGGACTCTTATTTTGCCAAAGTAGATTCTCAAAACATTGATTGTAAATGTTAAGCATGGAACATCAAATCACCTAAGCTAAGCATGACCCATCTAATCAAATAACAACCAATTTAATTAAATCATATTTCAATTAATTTTTAATGCAAAAGTCTTAAAAAGAATTAACAAAATTACCCATGTATGAAGCTCGGCCTCCTCCGTCGTCCCAGTGATGGGTTCTAACTCCGCATATTGGAAACACGCTCAAAGGAATTTTTCATTGCTCAAAAGAGGTGTACAAATGATGAAATGGAGATAATAATGAAAATCGGGTGTTTGCAACGTTTATAATTGTTGCAAACACCGTTACAAAGAACGATAAATGAAAAGTGCTGTAGTATACAAAATACTACGACCCTCAGCTGACAGTCGTTGTTACTGTAGTATGAACGACTGTCTCTGGTTGTCTAATGTTCTTCGTGTTCTTGAGTTGCAGCAGCAGAAATGGTGGCTCTGCAACTCGATTTTTCTTCACTCTGTAGCCTCCAAAGCTTCCCCAAACTCTCGACACCCCTTCTAGGACTCATGTATCTCCTATTTGTACATTCCAGGCGCATCAAATCTCGCCATTAATTCCTCAAAATTTTCATAGTAAAGGAAAATTATTCTTGGAAATAATTTCTTATTTTCTTTCTCTGCATGCGTTAATTGTCTTGATAATTTCCAAAATCTGTTGATATGCAACCTAGGAGAATATCTGCACTTAAAATCTACAACCCATGAAGCATCTTTACGTAATTTTCTTTCCAAGTTTAACCGATATCTCTTCTTTCCTGCTTTAATCGAGAATCGATTATATGGCAAAATTTGATTGATCCCAACCACCACAATATCTTCTTATATCCATATCACATATACCCATTAAGTTTCAGCGATTTAATCTCCTTATAACACCTTCAAAAGTCGATTGGAAAATCTACCAGTGTATAAAGAAAATTTCCCGCCAAAATTTATTTTTGAATTTGAGAAGAAGGGTGCCCCTTAACCAGAGCTGGGGTACGAATAACAATTGGGGTGGAAATAGTAATTTTTCTGGGTTCCTCAAGCACATTTATGGGTGCGTTTCTGGTGCATTTCTGGGGTGCCTTTAGTAATTTTCTCCGGGGTGTAAAACACCACTTTTTGAGCCCATTTCGCCGCAAGGGCTTATTTCTCTAAAAGCATCTACAAAACACACAAAATAACACAATAAGTACTTAATCGAGTCTAACAATACAGAATATTGAGAACAAAATAGACACATAAATGCGTCTATCAAATACCCCCAAACTTATTATTTGCTAGTCCTCGAGCAAAACTAAAAAATAAAACCGAGTTAATCTCGGGTGGGTTTAACAGAGGTGTACCCACAAAAACCAAGACTTCTAATTGGTCACAAGTATTCAAAGAGCTACGAGGACATACATATTCTCAACCTATCTCCAAGTAACTAGAATGCCAGAGAAATTAAAGGTGTCAGCTTTAAAGCTGACTGAAGAAAAGGGGAGACACATCCGCACGACTGCTAGATAAAGAGATATCCGCTACACAGCTAGATAAGCATTGTAAGATGCGTCCGCTGCTTTACAGCTGGATAAGATTAGGAGAGAGATAAAGATGAGAGGGACATCTGCTACACAGCTGGACTAATTACGTGTGATGAGTTAAACCAGTGCTAGAAAGATCTTGTGCCAGATTGAAAGCAGACTAACAAAGCAACCAAAATGCATCTTTCTTCGACTCTCTCACAGTGCTCAGTAGAAATAACGTCTTCTTCGGTCTTCAACTGTTGATGATAAACTCTCGAACCTCATAGAACCTTGACAATTAACTCTTCTCTTCGATTTCTTGCTTGACTTATAAATTTATTCTTCCCTATGGCCTTATTGAACAAAAAGAACGTAATGATGTTTTTTTTTTACAAGATAAAAATTTACATGGCCATGAGAGAAGGACTTTAGAACTTGGATCTTCACAACTTGTGATGTCTTGGTATCATGAACTTCAACAACTTATATCATTTGCTCTTGTAACTTCTTGTAACTAAGTCTTCAACTTTGATTTTTGAATTATTGTTTTCTATTGTTGCTTCTAAACCTTAAACGTCTTCAACTTTTTCATAAATGTTGATGTCACTCCGCTTGTTGATGATGATAAGTTTCTACTGAGAGAGAGTCGTAATCCAGTAACTAAGACTACATTGTGAGGTTGCTCTGTCTTTCTGGCATTTCCTTCTGACCTACTTGCCTTTCCATCATGGATGGTTAGGTCCATCACGGTTACCCTCTAAAAGGAACAGGTTCTCTCCTGAATTTCAAGGATCTCAATGTCTTTTTCTCTAATGTCTCAATAGGTTGTTATCTCTAGCATTCCAATTTCTATCTTTTCGGTGAGAAACAGTATGTAAACTTAGCTAACCGGGTACTATGTGACGCTAGAAGTTTCAAAAATGCGACTAAAATGTTTCTCCCATACCCCCAAACTTAAATATAACATTGTCCTCGATGTTCTAAAGATAAAATTAAAAGCATGAACAAGGAGAAATTGTTATCAATGAAGCAAAAGAGATAAGGAAAGATATTACCATGTCGCATGAATATTGGGTTACCTCCCAAGAAGTGCTAAGTTTAAAGTCTTCAGCCAAACTAAGCAAGGATTAGTCACCACGTAGAATCATATAGTAGTAGCCGGAATAACTGTGGGTCATCTGGATCAAAAAGTGTTACCCACAAGAAGAGGAAACTGCAACAGACCAAGAAGATACCGAACATACCCTTGCTTAAGACAACTACATCTAGTTGTGGTTCAGGTTCAGGCTCTATAAAAGGGTCTAAATAAAAGGTTTTAATCGGTTGGATTTCCTCAAAGCTAAGATCCGGTTCAGGTATTAGAGTCTGGAAAAACTCAACTAAGAACTTATAAGCACATAACAACAACCTGAATAACTGGGGATCCTCTAAGTCAATTAGATTTGACTCACATAACTGACCACAATGAAAGAGGTGGTCTTCCTTAAGAAAATGTGTCGACCCTAATATCCTAAAGTGATTAGGTTTAGTCTCAAAACTTAATAACCGACACATCTTAAAATCAAAAGTTCCCAAAATTGGTAGAAACGTTTTTGGTGGGAAAACAAAGTCAATCTTGGTATTATTGCCTGGGTTAACCACATCAACCAGAGGATGGGTTTCTAACAGTTGAGACTCGTGTTGAATATTATTAAGTTCGGGAAAACGAGTACAAAGATAGTCTCGTAAGATGGGTGAGGCATTGATGTCAAGTCCCAAGTGAGGGATATTTTTAAGAGTTAAAGAACATGGAGAATGATAATCACCGCCAAACTTAGAGTTTTCGGCGTCTCTAGGTAGACTGGTCATAATCTCCCTAATTTCTAGGTCATCAGATTCCTGAAAGTGGGCGATTGATTTTTATAAGTCAGGTTCATCCCCGCTAATCTCAACGAGTTCTTCTAAGACTATTGTTTCTAAAACGTTTGACTCGAAAACAGTACTCTCAAGATAAACTGGTTCCTCTAAACCATCATCGGTTTCGTAATCATCGTCTAAAACGGGGGTATTTCTAGTCAAATCCTCGTCCTTTTGAATAGGTAAATAATTATTAAAATTATTTGGATTTGAAATATAAATATCATTATAATCATCATCGCCATCCTCCTCCTCATCATCATCACAATATAATTTTTGATATTCACGAATTCTCAAGCTTTGTTCCCAACTACATGGTCTATGTTTATAATATTTCTCATAGATCGTTAGAGGTGATTCCTCAATAAAAGTTGGAGTATCCATATATCGCTTCCCACGCATATATTCACCAAGAGTCATTTCCGAAGACGTCTCTTGATAACGAGAATTTCTAGAGATATATTCTCGCAACGTCATCGCAGGTGGCGTCTCCTCAAAAGGATTCATCACCGAAGAAATATAAACTACAGAGGGATTCTATAAAATCACAAACAAGGCCGACTCGACTCCACCAAAGCAAACCTAAAGATTTCTAGCAAACAAAAAGCATGATGGATCCACTTAGATTGTTTCTAGACCAGCTTCTATCTCTCGAAGGGGAATTCGTTACAGTTTGAGCAACCCCTCTGGATCAATCCGAGCTAATGTGAGATGAAACTGAGGCGAGGGAAGCTCATTGGAGCTTTGATACCCAAGGCCTCACCGGCGTTACAAGGCGGCTTGTTTCAACTCCCAGAAGTCATCATGAACTTTGAAGTTGCTTAAAAGGTAACCAATATCCTTCGAAAATTTTTCCTAACAAGCTCGATACCCTATAGGTCTCTTTCTAATCAGATTTTAAAGCTTGGGTTCGCGTTAGGTTTTGTTTTCCTAAAACGGGCAAGAAGGGAACGGTGATGAAATCCGAACCCTTATCTTGTTTAGGCCAGGCCTTGCCCTTTACTAGGAAAATAAAGACAGTCCGGTTCGTCCTCAAACAATTATCACCTTAAGGCATACAGTAACTCGCTTGCAGGGGATTCACGAGTGTTTCGATTGGACTTACCTCCCGTACCAGACGGGGGATGAACCGTTGTCGTCGACTCGGGCCACGACTCCTATGCCGTGTACGAACCCGAGGGGCCGAGACGATATAGTAATCGTTGTCCTTCCCTGCACACAGTTTATATAATTTTTTTTTAATAATAATACCCTTCCGTAGGGTTAAAAAAAGAATAAAGTCCAATTGTCCAGAATAAAGTCCAAATAAAAAGTCCAAAAATTACAAAAATTATGAAAGATAAAGCCTATTTACAAATCCTAAAAAAAAATTATGTCTTTTTTTTCTTCTCTTTTAGCTTTTAGCTTTAAGCTTTTTGTTCCCAAGTCCTTAGTATTCCACTTCGAACCTGTAAATCAAAGACACAAAAAGAAACGTAAAAAGGAAAAAATAATAGTAAAAAAAATAATAAAAACCTCAAAATTCTACCTAAACACAAATCCGCGTCGGCGGCGCCAAAATGATTAAAGATTTTTCGTGGGGTTGTAGTAATGAGGTTCAAACTCTCAGACTTGTGAAGGTGAAGGATTTTTAGATTTATAAAATTATATACAAAAATATTGACAAATTGGTAGAGAGGTACTGGGACTAATGATTCGACCAATCTTCATAACATAGGGCTCAATGATTTATTCTCAACAATAATTGCTCAAAACATAAATTATCTGGACTCTTATTTTGCCAAAGTAGATTCTCAAAACATTGATTGTAAATGTTAAGCATGGAACATCAAATCACCTAAGCTAAGCATGACCCATCTAATCAAATAACAACCAATTTAATTAAATCATATTTCAATTAATTTTTAATGCAAAAGTCTTAAAAAGAATTAACAAAATTACCCATGTATGAAGCTCGGCCTCCTCCGTCGTCCCAGTGATGGGTTCTAACTCCGCATATTGGAAACACGCTCAAAGGAATTTTTCATTGCTCAAAAGAGTGTACAAATGATGAAATGGAGATAATAATGAAAATCGGGTGTTTGCATCGTTTATAATTGTTGCAAACACCGTTACAAAGAACGATAAATGAAAAGTGTTGTAGTATACAGAATACTACGACCCTCAGCTGACAGTCGTTGTTACTGTAGTATGAACGACTGTCTCTGGTTGTCTAATGTTCTTCGTGTTCTTGAGTTGCAGCAGCAGAAATGGTGGCTCTGCAACTCGATTTTTCTTCACTCTGTAGCCTCCAAAGCTTCCCCAAACTCTCGAAACCCCTTCTAGGACTCATGTATCTCCTATTTATACATTCCAGGCGCATCAAATCTCGCCATTAATTCCTCAAAATTTTCACAGTAAAGGAAAATTATTCTTGGGAATAATTTCTTATTTTCTTTCTCTGCATGCGTTAATTGTCTTGATAATTTCCAAAATCTGTTGATATGCAACCTAGGAGAATATCTGCACTTAACTTCCACAACCCATGCAACATCTTTACGTAATTTTCTTTCCAAGTTTAACCGATATCTCTTCTTTCCTGCTTTAATCGAGAATCGATTATCTGGCAAATTTTGATCGATCCCAACCACCACAATATCTTCTTATATCCATATCACATATACCCATTAAGTTTCAGCGATTTAATCTCCTTATAACACCTTCAAAAATCGATTGGAAAATCTACCAGTGTATAAAGAAAATTTCCCGCCAAAATTTATTTTTGAATTTGAGAAGAAGGGTGCCCCTTAACCAGAGATGGGGTGCGAATAGCAATTGGGGTGGAAATAGTAATTTTTCTGGGTACCTCAAGCACATTTCTGGGGCGTTTCCGGTGCATTTCTGGGGTGCCTTTAGTAATTTTCTCCGGGGTGTAAAACACCACTTTTTGAGCCCATTTCGCCGCAAGGGCTTATTTCTCTAAAAACATCTACAAAAACACAAAATAACACAATAAGTACTTAATCGAGTCTAACAATACAGAATATTGAGAACAAAATAGACACATAAATGCGTCTATCAGCGTCGTATGGGTACGAACTGAAAAAGAGGGTGTCTAACAACCACACCCAATATTTAGTTTGGTAATCTGAGAGGACTTACTCCAATAATATTCCAATAGTGAAAACTCAATCAAAGAATAATACTAAAGATTTTATCTCTTTTTCTCAAATCAATCAACAAATCAAACAGATAGAAATCCATGAGCCTAATTGATCTGAGAAATACTTTGATGGTACCAAAGACCAATATCCAAGATCAATCAAAATCCTATCCAACAAACAAGGTCGGATTTATCAATAATGATTGATTAACGAACAACCTGTGATATTTCAATTATAAATATAAACAATATAATGCGAAAAAGAAATAACACAAACACCAGAATTTTTGTTAACGAGGAAACCGCAAATGCAGAAAAACCTCGGGACCTAGTCCAGATTAAACACACACTGATTATAAGTTGTTACACCAATTTCCTACTACCTATTCAGACTAGATGCAATACCTAGCAGAAAATAAATTCTATTTAGAAGTTATTCTCGAAAATCTTCTAGCAGAACGTTAGTTCTCTTTAGAAGATGCACCAACATGATTGATTCTTTTCGATCTTTTATTTTCACAAAATACCGAATCAATTTCCCTTTAATGTAAATCAAGGTTTTGGAAATTTTGTGTTTGTTTTGAGAAAAGACAATTACTAGGTAAAATTAATATCAAAACAAACTTGTAGATTAGGGATTATTATTCAAAGATGGAAGAGAAACCTAATTATTCTACCACAAGAACAACTAGAATAAATCTAGAGATATCTTGTTTAAAATTTCTTAAGGATTTTTACGAGATGCCTTAATCGAAGTTTTCTTTCTAGCTTCCGATTTCGACTAACAAGTGTTGGTATGCGATAGGAAACTGAAATCTATCAAAACCAAGGGTTTATGATCAACAACTCTTGAATGGTTTTATAAAAGAAGAGAAAACCTTAGAATAGACAAGAAGTGAAAAACCTAGATTACAAGTTGTAAAATCAATCACAAAGATTAAATCCAACTCGGCTTTGTGATCCCCAATACAAATACTTTTATCTCATTCTTGTTCACGAAGAACAGAAGACATGGAACACAACCTTATGAAGCTTACATAAATTTTCCAAGGGGGATGAAAAACGTGTAGCACTCACGAACCTTTTATTTATAATGTACAAGGTAGCTTGAAAACTAAGCAAAGCTATTTTCCTTTTTAAAGACTCTCCTAATTTTGGGAGTCTTTTCTAAGTTACAACTCTTGCCAAAATAATTAAATAAATAATTAATTTAGTAAATATTGTATTTATGTGAATAAATCACAATTTATATTAGGAAGGAATCACAAACACTTTAATATGGTAATCAAATATGTTTGGAGTAATAGCTATCTTGCCTAGATAAGAAAACATCAAAAACTTGACTAAAAAAGGCTATTAGTCACGTAATTGGTCTCAAGTCCGTGAACTTACAACAGTTCGTGGATTGTTTCCTACTAACGAACTGTAACAGTTTCAACAACGCTTAAAACTGTTACTTTAATAAATCACTCATAACTTCATCATTATAACTCGGAATTGAGTGATTCTTGGCTCGTTGAATTCGTAAGCTCATTCATATAACATAATAACCTTTTCAGGGATAAAGGTTATTGTCACAAAAGTCGTGGCTCAAATAACCTCGAGTATATGTACATAAATATACCTTTGCCGTCATAGGAATTGTTCCATAGAGTGAGCATTTGTTTCGATAGATTAGAAAGGTAGAATTGAACAAGAATCTAAATGAAATCAATTACCACATACCTTTGTTGATGAATTCCTTTTTGATGTCTTCTTGTAGTCTTCAAACTTCATCCTTCAAGGATAGCTTCGATTCTACTTCTTATACTTAATTCTAATCCAAAACTATCTTTAGTATACTAAATCAAGAAGGCATTTTGGAAACTAAAATTGACAACTAACTTGACATACCAATGCTAGTGGGTTCAACCGAGCAATGTTCTAATACGAATAAATATCCCAAACATCCATCTCACAGCCGTCTCACAGTTCCCGAAGGCTCTAGGCAGACCCCGAATTTAGACTTTTTATATGTCGTAAAAAAATAGTATTTCAAACCCTTTAAGATATGACTTTCCATCAAACAACATTTTACCTTTACCCTCCTATGAATGTTTATCTATATCTTATATAAAAAAAGTATTTTAAGATCTTCGTTTCTTGGTTTTAGAGAAAGTAATAATTAACATTTCAAACAAATATTTGTCTAACTTCATAATGGTATTATATGTGACAAAAAATTTATACTAAAAGAAAATAAAGTCGACATAAGGTGTATATATTAACATGTATTTAGAATCTCGTTCAAAAAGGTGTGTTAGAGTGAATACTCAGTTGAACCCACATACCTTGGTATGTCAAATTTAAAGTTCACGCAATTTTTTCCTATAGGTTTTGTAACGAAAAAATTGATGGTGTACTTGGTATCCTCCTATTTTCAGTGTATAATACTAGCAATTAATTTAAGGATTGAAATAATATTAGTAGTTAGAATGAATCCAAGGATACACCGTATTCATTTATGAATATTTTTGGATTACTTTGATGACATTATGTAGTTGTTTGAATTTCAAGTTTCTTATGTGTCTATCATTTGGAGTCTTCGGACAGTGTATAATAAGATTGTCATGCATAATGTCGACATAAGTGGAGAACCTATCCAGATATGAAAGTTTGTCAAGGTATTCAAAGTTCCGAAATAAGCATATATAAATGAGAATTAAAGAAGTTTGCAAAATCAGATAATTTTAATAGATGAATGTTTGCATTACAAACACATGGGATGATCCACTGAGCAATGAACATATATGAGAATTTGGAAAAATTCACATGAATTATTAAATTTTAGTAATCAAAAATTGAAAGAATGCATTCATAGTATCTTAACTTGTCATAATAATAAAATATTTATCCGTGGAACATGTTCATATTAATTGCTCAAAGGGAAATGTCCATCTAATTTATCATATTAATTGCTCAAATTATTCTAGGATTTCGTATACCAAATGTATAGTAGGTAAAAGATAGGTTGACCGGCCTTCAGGAACCCAAAGTGAAATCTTCAAATTCGTAACCTAGTTATGTTTCACGAAGAAACCTAAATTTGACTTTATCCGTAATACTATACATTGTGTAGAGATTGAGATTCTACTTTGCAGAGAGTCCTCTATTTATAATGATGAAACGGGTTAGATTGTTTAAAGTTCAAGCAATTAATTCTCGTGATCAAATCAAGCTTGTGAACTAGTTTTCATGATTAAAAATTACATTGATCCCAAGCAAACTAAATTTCCCAACATAGACTTCCAAAGAATAGAAACCATGTAAGCATGTGAGAAATTTTCCTTGTCATACAAAAAAGAATACGCACCTGCATATTTCGATTGAAGAACCGTGCATAAAGTTAGCTCACGGATAACCAAGTATAGTTCATGAACCATCAAGCAATGTTGGAGTTCAGTGACACCCCAAAACAGACCACTCCGCGAACTAAGAAAGTATGTTTGAAATGTCTAGGCACATACCCAAAAGAAGATAGCTCGCGAACTAAAAATTAGTTCGTGAACTCAAGAGAAATTTTCAAAAAGTGTCCGGGAACACCTTGAAATTGCTAGTTCCCAAACTGAAAAATGAGTTCGTGAATATTTATATATGCATCCTTTTAGCTCAGTAACATCAAAAAAGATTCATAGTTCGCAAACTAAAAAATCAGTTTGTGAACAAAAGTACTATTTGACGCTTTTAGGCTTATATTTCATATACATAGTTTTTGTAACAGTAAAAATTATTCTCAAGTCTCACCTCAAAAGTGATAAGACTCATGAATATCCAATGCTTGAGTTAATGTTTTTTTCTGTGTGATTTATCATATACTAAAGCCATACGATATTGTCATAGAAGATAAAATAGTAGAAATAATGAGTAAATAGGATAGTGAGTCTTCACATACCTTTGTTAATAAAGTTATAACACATGTCGTCGTTGTTCTTTAGTTATTCAACTATGATGATCTAATCTTAGGCCGAGGTTGACTTTAGTACACTATAAATCAAGATATAGCTAACATTGACAACAAGCTTGATATACCAGCATTTGTGGTTTCAACCGAGCGATGCTCTAACAGGGATCTTGGTTTCAAAGAGTTGATACTTGATGTTTTGAATATCTTTTCCAGTTTCATGATATTTATTGTAATATACTTTATCCATTAATTGTTACATCAAACTTATAGTGGGATTTTTATGCAAAAATTCCTCAACTACCACGATCTTAGCAATACATGGCACAACATCTAGGAATAACCATGAATTTAGTGGAAAAAACATGGGCCAGGATTATGGCAGTCATAACAATAACAAACATACAATAGAAACTCATAAAACCTCGTTCATTTCATCCCACAATTCGGATCGAGACACCATCGTACTTACGAAATATGATCAACAAAATCTGAGGCCTATTGCAATCCATTCTGTATCATCCACTGCACCACATTTCTAGAGAGGCCAACCAAACAGCTGATACACTAGGAAATCAGGCGGCAGACATAAGTCAGCAGAGATCTTTTGAAAATAAATTTTGGGAATACGTAGGACCTGATTTTCAAGATTATATGTAATTGATGACTCAATGAGTTGTAACGCACCCACGTATAATCTCTTTTTAGTTTAAGCTTAAAAAAAGAAGAGGGATTGGATCAAAATTTCATCGTTTTCTAGTGGCAACATTAATATTCATCAATTTTTATATGAATACACTAGGAAAGAAGACTTCTAAATTAGTTTGAAAATATTGCTTAATAAATTAATTCTAATATTCTTACATAAAAGTGTGCAAAAGTAGAGCTTTATGAAAAAGAAAACAGTAGGCTGTGCTTAAAAAAAACAGCATTCTAATGCTTCACAAAGAAAAAAATCAAGCTGTAAGAAAAATTAAAATTTTGGGCCCAACAATATAAGGTTCTAGGGGCCTAGATGGCCTGGTCTATAAGACAGCTCTGACCCATCTAATGGACTCTCTTATCCTATCTGCCAGTGATGTTAATTCACTACACTCCCAAGGGATTATATTTAGTTCTTTGGGTAGTGATGAGACCGTCACGGAAGTAATGAAAGAATTCACAAAAGGCAGTGCGAGGAGAAGTAGATCAAATTTCTCTCGGACAATTGCATTGCAGAAGTGAAGGAGTATTATCATCGGGAGAAAAAGGCAACTAGAAATTGGATATGTGTGCGCGATAACTGGGCTTCAATAATATTATGTCGAAGTTCGCTTCTAAAATATCTTAGAAAGCTTTGCTTAAGAAAAAAGAGAGTACCGAGTAGTACGTCGTTTTTAACCGCTTTAGCAGGGGCGAGCCAACCGGTGTCAAACTGTCAATAACTGACTTTCCAAGTTAATCTAAACCTATTATCACACATTTTATTTGTTTTTCCCCTCCATCGAGAATTATGGCTCCACTATTGTTTTGTTGCCATTCCCAACCATTGCCTTCTAAGTGCTCCCCTTCTATACCGAGTATCGACTCACTGTAGTCAACCCGATCCTGTCTGTTTTGCCGGTCAACATCTTTTTTTATTTTTATTTTAGTTTTAAAAGGAGAATAATTTTATTTTGGGATATTTTGATTTTGGGTCCCAACTTTATGATCAGAGTTGTATTTGGGTCCTCAAAAATTTTAAATTAGAGTTTGGATCCCAGGATCGTGGCTGACCGTCTTGACCGATACCAAATAATATATATTTTTTAGTTAGTCTCTGTTTAGTTAACGGCATCAGGACCTTTAATGTATGACTAGTGACAAAAATTTTTATCAGCTGAAATATCCATTCAACCATTTTATCAAACAATTTTCGAGTATCAAAGATCTTGTTTGTTGATCAAACCCTTACGTCTTTACCACCGGTCCAACCAGGAGATGCACCAATATATAACCATCCAAGAGGAGATCAACTGGATATCTACAATATCGGTAGGATGGTCAATTCCAAACATCAACTGGATTAAGATTAACACGGATGGGGCAGCCAGAGGTCACCCAGATTTTGCGGGAGCAGGATTCATCTGCAAAGATTCCGGCGCACGAAATTTAATGGCTCTAGCTCAACCTTTAGGAATTACAACTGCCTTAACCACAGAAACTTGGGCTCTTCTTTTGGCTTCAAGAATGGAAACAGAAAGACAATGGCCAAAAGTTCTCTTTGAAACTGACTCAGAAAATCTTTTGCATCCTCTAAACCCCCTCCCCCCCACTTCTTGGCACATCTCAGGAATGATTGAGGAAATAAAGAAGAGATTCAGACAGATCCCACAGGTTGCCATTCAACACAACTACAGGAAAGGAAACCAAGCCGCAGATGGTTTGGCCAACCATGCAGCAGATGAAAGCCAATTAGGAAACTTATCAACCAAAATATGGAACCAGGCAATCCCGCATTTTATTAATCAAATTTTATTTCATGACTCAGTGGGTACCACATACCCACGAAAAATTGTAACCTAATTTCCTATCAATAAAATGCATGCTTCAAAAAAAAAAAACCTTACGTCTCTTAGTGATATTAACATTAATCAATTGACTGATCACAAACGCAGTAGACATTAAACATTCACATTGGAGAATGAGCAGTTCCAACCCACCAGTTCATCGAATTTTCACAAATGATAGTAGAATAAGAAACTTGAAAAGATTACCTAGCAAAGGAATTAGATGTCTGCCTGGAATTATCTTTGTTTCGCAACCCAAATACATCTTCAACATCTGATTAAACCCTCGAATTTCAATCACCCTAAACTTAAAATTACATGAAACGGGACTAGATTCCGAAAATTGAACTTTCAAAATCTCTAGTACATGCTACTACATTAATCGCAAATCATCTGAAACACTAATCACATGTTTCTACAGTGGAACCCCAAAATCTATCAACCTTAAAAACCAAATTTTACTAATTCAACCGGTCCACTAATTTCTGTGACGAATCAAAACTAGAAATCTAACTAAACCCAAGGGGTTTTTCGTTTCTGCAACTTTACCGCTCTTTTTTCAGTAAGATTTCAATCTTTTCTAACACACTTTTAAGTTTTAGTCGATTAGATAGAAATAGTGATGGAAAATCTCGTTCTCTTAACAATTTTGCGATGGTTGAGTTAGTAAATAAGTTGAAAACGTAGTTTTAGATAGTCATTTCCTTATTTAACCAGCTTTTCTAACTGTCAACGCAGTCAACCACGGTTATGGGACCCAAACTCTAATTTGGAACTTTCTAGGACCCAAATGCAAGTCTGGTCACAAAACTGGGATCCAAAGTCAAAATATCCCTTTTATTTTCAGTTTAAAACCCTATCAGGTGACCCTTAGGTTTTTCTAATGCCAATAACGATTTTAACAGAAAAAAGCAGCAGATGCCAACAACCTTTTTATCCGATTTTTTATTACACCTAGCAGACCAGCAAGATGGGACATCGTAGAATACTGGACTTAAGATTACTCAAAGCAAGTCTTCTGGTGATACATGGCTTGCTGATGACCATTTATACTGATCTGAACTATCTCTTATCTTGCATAAACAACATTAACCCTTGATCATCTCTGTTAGAGAATCAGTCTTAAAGCGTGTGAATCACTTGAGTGCACTGACAGATGTTAGTTAGCTATTGGTTTGAATACATTGACAGGTGTTAGTCAGTTATTGGTTGGTTACTAGTTATAGCTGTAATGAGTCGGTTAGTCAGGTGTTAGCAGCTTGTCTTTAAATATATGTTTCTCTTTCATGTGTCTGTAATGAAAAACAAATCAAGAAATTCATGAATCTAAAATCATCTTCTCTGAGAGATCTGTTTAACAACATTTTTCTCTCTGACATGGTATCAGATACCTGTTTAAAACCCTAATTTATTCAAATCAAACCATTATCTTATCAACAACAACAATGGCAGAAGCTAACAAACATATCCCACTTACCTTCAAACCACCATCCAAATTATCATCAACTAATTACACCATATGGAAATCTCAAATTGGAACATGTAAGAGATTTTACATCTAGTCAGGCCTTTCCATATTAAACAATAACAAGTAAATGCTCATGATGCAGACAGTTCCTTACTTACTGCAAATCAGAGCGTATCATACTTGCTAATTTTGGTCATGCTAGAGTAGATTCGGTGACTGAGATGATGACTGCAGAAAATGAAACTTAACGGTGGATGGATCCTGAGGTTGTCACTCTTAACCCTTTAACTTATATTTCCTTCTAGTTCATCGAAGAAGAAACATGAAATTCACTAGAAAACAAAACTACAGACACAAAAATTGTTCTCATTTGTCATTTTCTTCTTCTTTTCATAAGGTTGATTTACCAGCAATTAACATCTGTTTGCAGTTGTATATAGCAATGTGACATTGCGGCAAGGGGAAAATATGAATTTTAAGGTTAAAATAAAGTGGGTCTGTTAGAGCATTGCTCGGTCGAACTCGCATGTGTTACTATCTCAAGCATGTTTGTCAATGTTAGTGATCAAAACTATAAGTCTTGATTTCTAGCCTATTTATAGATGTCTCGGACTAGGATATCGATAGTGTAGTTGATCTTATATCTCTCGGCGTTCATTTCTTGAAGACAAAGAACTACTAAGGGGAGCTTGTGGAACTTCTTCGATAAAAGGTATGTGGAGACTTGAACTCATCTATCACTTGGAAAGTCTATTTCTACTATCTCCTATATTGAGACATAAGTCGTGTTACGATATAGTTTCTCTACACGCATTTGAGATTTCGAGCTGAGTATATCTCGTTGTTTGAGGGTGAAAACAGTTTCTGCTGATTTCGGTAATTTTGAGTGTGTGGGTGAGAAACGAGTCTAAACCATAAACAATGTACTACAAGGGAGTACTTTGATTCGAGAGATCAATCTGTACAATCCGGCCTAAACCAAGAAATGGCCATTCCAGACTTGATTCGGTCACAAAGTGGAGGAGAAGGGTTGGTCTATGGAGGGAAGCGAAGAGAGTGTTGAGACCAGAATAGTTGATCGGGAAGAGTAGTTGTTTGACGACTTGTATCAGAAAGTGGAAAGCTAACAGATGGGAAAGCTAACAAGTGATTTCTGAGTGTTGTATTCTCCTCACCAAAACTTGTCCTTTGGTGGAAATAGGTGAGACCTATTTATACAAGTCGCAACGAAACATACCCTGGTCTCGTAGGAAGTGGAAACGGTTGAGTAAATGGAAGAAAGCGGTAACGGGTAACGCCTGTAATTGATGTTTCCATAATGAAGGAAACGTTTCACCATTACTTCTTGTATTTACTAACCGCATCACTCTTATGACACTTTCTTGTAACAGACATAGTGTACGCCGCACACTGTAAACCGCCAGTCCAATACCCCGATGAACATCCCCTAGTTTGCGACATGTTTTGAAGTCTCGAGTGTTTTGTGTAGCATGTTGCTATTTTTTGGAAAGTTGAGATTGTAAGGCTTGCCGGATCGGTGGTGAATTTCGACGGTCGTGATGTTGCATCTTGAGAGGAAGGTTAGCCGTTGATTGTGGTTACCTTCCGTTGGTAGCCAGTGGCGTGGCCACGGTGCTGACATGGCTTGTGCATGCTCTTCCGTGGATAATTAGGGTTTGGTGACGTGACTATAGAATTTGCATAGCTAAGTGTGCGTCGTGGCCAAAGAGCTGGCAGCGTATCTAAAGGTTGCCACAAGTCGTTTGGTTTAGTGGCGAGCTTGTACGGCTGAGACTTGCATCTCAGAAGGAAGGATAGCCGTTGATTGTTGCAACCTTCCGTTTGGCAGCCAGCGGCATGGAGGCATAGCTTTGGCGTGGCCAAATTAGGGCTTTGGCACCGTGGAAAAATTAGGTTTTGGCACCGTGGCCAAGAGTTGGTACCGTAGCTAAGAGATTGCCACAAGTCGTTTGGTGGCAAGTTTGTACGGCTGAGATCTGCATCTCAGGAGGAAGGATAGTCGTTGATTGTTGCAACCTTCCGTTTGGCAGCAGCGGCATGGAGGCATGGCTGGCATGGCTTTGGCGTGGCCAAATTAGGGCTTTGGAACCGTAGCTAAATTAAGGTTTTGGCACCGTGGCCAAGAGTTGGCACCGTATCCAAGAGATTTCCACAAGTCGTTTGGTGGCAAGTATGTACGGCAGAGATCTGCATCTCAGGAGGAAGGATAGCCGTTGATTTTGCAACCTTCCATTTGGAAGCCAGCGACATGGAGGCATGGCTGGCATGGCTTTGGCGTGGCCAACTTAGGGCTTTGGAACCGTGGCCAAATTAGGGTTTTGGCACCGTGGCCAAGAGTTGGCACCGTAGCCAAGAGATTTCCACAAGTCGTTTGGTGTCAAGTTTGTACGGCTGAGATCTGCATCTCAGGAGGAAAAATAGCCGTTGATTGTTGAAACCTTCCGTTTGGCAGCCAGCGACATGGTTTCATGGACGACATGGCTTTGGCGTGAAGTGGAGCCGCTGGCAGTGTGCGTCTTGGAAGGGAGTCGCTTGCGGCTTGAAAGGGAGTCGCTTGCAGCTTAGAAGAGAGACGCTGGCATCTTGCATCTTGGGAGGGAGTTTCTTGCGGCTTGTAAGGGAATCGCTTGAGGCTTGGAAGGGAGCCGCTGGCAGCGTGCGGCTTTGTCTAAATTAGGGTTTGACATGCCGAAACCCTAATTAACACCCTTTACTAGAATCGATGTAGAATTCCCGTACAGACTCGGATTTTGACGGTCCGACCCTCCATTATGATCGAAAAAGAATTCTCTATCTCTCGAAGAGGGAATATTTAGGTTTTGGGACCGTTTAGGGGGTGAAAACAGCCCGACAGTAAAACTCAGGAAGAATTCAGGAGGGATGGCGGCATGGCCAAAGTTAGGTTTTGGTGGCACAAGCCAAAGAATTTGGCGTTGTGGCCAAAAAAGTCGTCACAAGTATTTTAGTTCGGTGGCGGACTTGGAAGTTGAGATTTGCATCTCAGGAAGAAGGGTAGCCGTTGATTGTGGCTACCTTCCGTTTGGCAGGCAGCGACATGGAGGCGTGACCAGCATGGCTTTGGCATGTTTTAGGCACGGCCAAATTAGGGTTTTGACATAAACCGTGGAATTTGGCATTGGTCCAGAAGTTGCCACATGTTTGGTGGCGAACTTGTACGGCTGAGATTTGCATCTCGGAGGGAAAGGTAGCCGTTGATTGTTGCAACCCTCCGTTTTGGCAGCCAACGACATGGAGGCATGGCCGGCATGGCTTTGGCATGCCGTTGGCACGGCGGTGCGGATGGCATGGTTGGTCCTTTGGTGCATGAGGTGTGTCTATCATGGTTGGCATGCCGTTGGCACGGTGGTGCGGCTGGCATAGTTGGCATGCCTTTGGCGCGGAGGTGTGGCTATCATGCCGTTGGCACGGTGGTGCGGCTGGCATGGTTGGCGTGCCTTTGGCGCGGAGGTGTGGATGGCATGGTTGGCATGCCGTTGGCACGGTGGTGCGGCTGGCATAGTTGGCATGCCTTTGGCGCGGAGGTGTGGCTGGCATGGTTGGCATGCCGTTGGCACGGTGGCGCGGATGGCATGGTTGGAATGCCTTTGGCGCGGAGGTGTGGCTGGCAAGGTGGTGCGGCTGACATGGTTGGCATTCCTTTGGCGCAGAGATGTGGTTGGCATGGTTGTCATGCCGTTGGCACGGTGGTGCGGCTGGCATGCCTTTGGCGCGGAGATGTGGCTGGCATAGTTGGCCTTCCGTTGGCATGGTTAGGCCTTTGGAGCATGAGGTGTGGATGGCACGGTGGTGCGGCTGGCATAATTGGCATGCCTTTAGCGCGGAGTTGTGGCTGGCATGCCGTTGGCACGGTGGTGCGGCTGTCATGGTTGGCATGCCTTGGGCGCGGAAGTGTGGATGGCATGCCGTTGGCATGGTGGTGCAGCTGGCATGGTATGCCTTTGGTGCGGAGATGTGGCTGGCATGGATGTCTTGCCGTTGGAACGGTGGTGCGGCTGGCATGGTATGCCTTTGGCGCGGAGATGATGACAGTCAATACTGAGGGTTCTATCATGAAACATAGAATGGATAAAAAAAAAGGTACCTGGTGTTTGAGGGTGAAAACAGTTTCTGCTAGTTTTGGTAATTTCGTGTCATGTGGGTGAGAAACAAATCTAAACCCTTAAAAATGTACTGCAAGGGAGTCCTTTAGATTCAAGAGATTAATCTGTACAAGTCCGGCCTAAACCAAGAAATGGCCGTTCCAGACTTGCTTCGGTCACAAAGTGGAGGAGAAGGGTTCGTTTTGGGGACGGAAGCGAAGAGAGTGTTGAGACCAAAATAGTTGATTCTGGAAGAGTAGTTGTTTTGTGTCTTATATCAAAAAGTGGGAAGCTAACGGATGGTAAAGCTAGCAAACATTTTCTGAGTGTTGTATGGTCCTGACCAGAACTTGTTGTTCGGTGGAAATAGGTAATGCCTGTATTTACTAACCGCAAAGTGTGGGAAGCTAACGGATGGTAAAGCTAGTAAGTGTTTCACCATTGCTCCCTGTATTTACTAACCGCCTCATCCCTATGACACTTTCTTATAACGAGCGTAGTGTACGCCGCACGCTGTAAACCGCCAAACCAATACCCAATGAGCATCCCCCAGTTTGTGACATGTGTTGATGTCTCGAGTGTTTTCGTGGAAAACATGTAGCATGTTGTTGTTGTCTGGTAAGTTGAGCTTGTGAGACTTGCCGGCTCGGTGGTGACCTTCAATGGTCGAGATTTTGCATCTTAAGAGGAAGATAGCTGTTGATTATTGCAAACTTTCATTTGGTAGCCAGTGGCATGAAAGTATGATCAATATGGCTTTAATATGGCCCAATTTAGGCGCGATCAAAAGTTAAGGTTTTGGCTTTGTTTAGGCGCGACAAAACTAGGGCCAAAGGTTACCATGTGTTAGCTGGTAACCTTGGATGGCTAAGATCTGCATCTTAGATGAAAAATTCGCCATTGATTGTTGCAGGCCTTCGTTTTGGTAACCGCATAGGGAAGGCCGGCATGGTATGGCGCGGAAAGGTGGTTGGCATGACATTGGCACATGTGTCATGGCATGCCTTGGCGCGGTTTGGCGTGGCTAAAACTAGGTTTTTTGCCCAAAGGTTACCATGAATTGTTTGACGACCTTGGACGGCTAGGATTTGCATCTAGGATGGAAGGGTGGTCGTTGATCGTCGCACGCCTTCGTCTTGGTAGCCGCATGGGGAAGGCCAGAATGGTATGGCGCGGAAAGGTGGTTGGCTTGCCATTGGCACATGTGGCATGGCATGCCTTGGCGCGGTTTGGCGTGTCCAAAACTAGGGTTTTGGGACAAAGGTAACCATGCATTGTTTGGCGACTTTGGACGGCTAGAATTTGCATCCAAGATGGAAGGGTGGCCGTTGATCGTCGCACGCCTTCGTTTTGGTAGCCGCATGGGGAATGCAGGCATGGTATGGCGCGACAAGGTGGTTGGCATGCCATTGGCACATGTGGCATGGCATGGCCAAAACTAGAGATTTGGGCCAAAGGTTACCATGCGTTGTTTGGCGACCTTGGACGGCTAGGATTTGCATCTAGGATGGAAGGGTGGCCGTTGATCGTCGCACGCCTTCGTTTTGGTAGCCGCACGGGGAAGGCCGGCATGGTATGGCGCGGCAAGGTGGTTGGCATGCCATTGGCACATGTGGAATGGCATGCCTTGGCGCGGTTTGGCGTGGCCAAAACTAGGGTTTTGGGCCAAAGGTTACCATGCGTTGTTTGGCAACCTTGGACGACTAGGATTTTCATCTAGGATGGAAGGGTGGCCGTTGATCGTCGCACGCCTTAGTTTTGGTAGCCTCATAGGGAAGGCCAGCATGGTGGGACCGAGGCCAATGGCGCGGATGGCTTGGCATCATGGGGCCAAGGGTTTGGTACGGAAGGCTTGGCATGGTGGGGCCAAGGCAAGGTGCGGTTGGCTTGGCATGGTGGGGCCAAGGGTTTGGCATTCTATTGGCGCATGGTGCGGCTAGCATGGTTGGGGCCAAGGAAAGGCGCGGTTGGCTTGGCATGGTGGGGCCAAGGGTTTGACATGCCATTGGCGCATGGTGCGACTAGCATGGTTGGGGCCAAGGCAAGGCGCGATTGACTTGGCATGGTGGGGCCAAGGGTTTGGCATGCCATTGGCGCATGGTGCAGCTAGCATAGTTGGGGCCAAGGGTTTGGCATGCCATTGGCACATGGTGCAACTGGCATGGTTGGCATGCCTTGGCGTGGTAGACGTGGATGGCATGGTTGGCATGCCTTGGCACGGAGATGTGGCTGGCATGGTTTGTCATTGGCACAGTGGTGCGGCTGGCATGGTTGGCATGCCTTGGCGCGAAGATCTGGCAGGCATGGTTGGCATGCCTTGACGCGGAGATGTGGCTGACATGGTTTTCCATTGGCACAGTGGTGCGACTGGCATGGTTGGCATGCCTTGGCGCGGAGATGTGGCTGACATTGTTTGCCATTGGCACAGTGGTGCGTCTAGCATGGTTGGCATGCCTTGGCGCGGAGATGTGACAGGAATGGTTTGCCACTGGCACAGTGGTTCGGCTGGCATGGTTGGCATGCCTTGGCACGGAGATGTGGCTGGCATGGTTTGCCATTGGCACAGTGGTGCGACTGGCATGGTTGGCATGGCTTGGCGCGGAGATGTGGCTGGCATGGTTTTCCATTGGCACAGTGGTGCGGCTGGCGTGGTTGGCATGCCTTGGCACGGAGATGTGGCTGGCATGGTTTGCCATTGGCACAGTGGTGCGGCTGGCATGGTTGGCATGCCTTGGCGGGGATATGTGGATGACATGGTTTGCCATTGGCACAGTGGTGCGGCTGGCATGGTTGACATGCCTTGGCGCGGAGATGTGGCCGACATGATTTTCCATTGGCACAGTGGTGCGGCTGGCATGGTTGGCATGAGAATTAGGGTTTAGCATAGATGATGTCGGTCAATGTTAAAGGTTCTTCCGTAGAACGTGACACATAAAAAAAAGGTACCCTGGTAATTCTTACATAGTCATGATGATCGATTCAATAAATGTTTTAATGGTCAAAGTGACGTCATGTCAGTTGTACGATTTACGATTTTAATCCTAAGCTAAAAACCACCATCAACACCTGGTAAATTTCACGTAGACATATTGAATGGCTCAATAAATGTGCTAGTTGGTGACATTATTACTCAAGTGTGACGTCACTGTTTGACTAAGGTTTTACGGTTTTAACCCTAAGCTAAAAACCACCATCAACATTAAGTCCCCTGCTTATCTCGGAACAGGGGCCTCGTTGCGAGGTAAGCATGAGATGGTGACAGACGAGGACAAAATCAAAACGGCAAGTCATCAAGAGATGGTCAGGAAGATCCGGCTAACCTTTTTTGGAAGGTAAAGAGAATCCACAACCCTTGCGTTGGCAGCTTTGCGTAAATTCATCTCGGCCATGGTATGTTGGCATTAGTGCTGCGTTTTTGGCTACTGGTCGACAGAGGTGGCATTGCAATTTGGTCCATGAGACGGTGCTCTGGTTAGACATAGAAAGGTGAACAGTGCTGCTGGCTAGGGCGCGGAGTGGCAGAGATGGCCGCTGGATGAGATGCCGACAATTGGCATGAGCTTGGCTTGGAGCCACTGGCATGGTGCGGCTTGGAATGGAGCCGCTGTCGCTGGATACTGTCTTCGGTCCGTGGAATGGTGGAAACTGGTTTCGGAAATTCGGCTACCAAATGGTGGTGATGGCGCTGGAACTTCGGCTACCAAACGATGGTGACGACGCCTGGCAAGTTTGTCTAAATTAGGGTTTGGCATGCCGAAACCCTAATTAGAGAGTCTTACTAAAATCGTTTTATAATTCTCGTACGAACTCGTATTTTGACGGTCCGACTCTCCATTTCAATCAGAAAAGAATTTCCTACCTCCCACGCGAGAATATTTAGGTTTTGAGCTCGTTTAGGAGGTGAAAACATCCCAACAGTAAAACTCATGGAGAGTTTAGGAGGGATGTTGCGGGCCCCAGGTGGCATAATCGTGCCCAGTCATCTATTCCCGTTCATGGAGAAAGAATGAATCTTTATTCTGTTCAAACTCTAGAAACTCCGTGCGCATGAAAATAGGTATCGACCCTCTCCTATTTTCTGTTGCTCGTCTGGATCCGTACTTTCGTATGCAGTTTCTCTCCAGTGGATTCCAAAATTTACCAAACTCCATTGCATTATTGGGATGGATGGATGAAATATATGCTCGGAAACGATCATGTCAGGGCTAACCTTGGAGACTGTGTTTGCGTCATCGATCCATCCTTGACTTTAGGTTGAACAATGTCTGGACCTTCTGATCGCGATGATGATATGCTGTGGATGATTGTATAGTAGAAATCTTCCGAAGCCACACGATGAAATAGATGAGTTGGGAGACATTCTGTTACCGTTGTGCTGCTATCAAGTCTTCAAGGACTTTGTTCCAAGAGACATCCTTCGAACCATCTTCTGAATCTTGGACTATCGTATGGAATGGGATGCGGTGAGCATTCCCCAGTTATATTTATGTTAAATCCGATGGCATGTCCGAATATGTGAATGTATCTTTGTGGTGTTCTTTTGGAGTCTTTGATGCACATGTACGGCTTCATGTTGAGAAATTCCCGCGGCTCGTAAAACTTCGGCAGTGATGATGTTGAAATCAGAAATAACCAGGTTGAGGGGTGTGAAAGCGTCTCATGATGGTAGTACCCATGTGTAGCATACTTTCATTGCATCGCCTTGAATCCATGTCCACGAGATTTGATACAAGCTTATTGTACTCATCTGGATGTGACGCTGGGATGCTCAGGATATCACATGGACGAAATATTCTGGACAGGAAGGGGTAGATATGAGAGATTTATGTTGTTTATCGTGGCTCCCTCTGTTTCTTCAAGAAAATGTTTCAGCCGCGTCTTTGGAATTATCTCATAAGTCTTTAATAATCGTCGAGATAGACTGCGACGAGCAGTCCCCAGTCGCATTTTTCTTTAGTTTCTGAAGTTGTTTTCCTCTGAGAAGGCTTGGGATCCACCGCGGCCTCGTAAAGTGTTGAAGGCATCTTCCAGACAGAGAGGTGATGATATTCTTGCGCTACACCCTTGAAGGGTAGATGACCTTGTTGTGGCTATGTATTTTTGGTTGACTGTGTCTTCTGAGCTTTGACAATGAAGAGATTCCGTGTAGATCTTTGTAGTGATTGCCGCTGCGGTGGAGCTCTGGCTGGTATCGACAAATGGGCAACAACAGTTCTTGGTAGCAAATGTAATTAGAAGAGACTACATTGTCGTGGGAACAAAGTAGGTTGTCTGGAATTGTATGGGCATCCATGTAAGTAAAAGAATTGGATGGATGCGTAAGCGAGCAAACTTTCCATGATCACGAGTTTTTGCGGGATGTATCAAAAGGTAACCACGACTACGAAGATTGGCTGGCTGCGATCATGATCCTTGACATGGGGAGTGTGGTGGCACGACCCTTTGCAGGAAAGAGTGACGGCCACGGTACGATCTTTGGCAGGAGGGAGCAGCGTTGAAGCGGATTCTTCTCTTAGAGAGGACGTTGAAACTTAAGGAGCCAAACGCTGAATCTTCGGCTTCGGATCCTGGAGCAGCTTATGGAGAAAATGCTGAAGCGGAGCGGCTACCGGAGCGAACGTTGAAGCAGAGCCGCTGCTGGAGGACTTTGAAGCGGAGCGGATGCTGCAGCGAACGTTGAAGCGGAGCCGCTGCTGGAGGACGTTAAAGTGGAGCGGCTGCTGGAGCGAACGTTGAAGCGGAGCGGCTGCGTCAATCAGCGTGCTGTCAAACTGGACACCCTTCAAGCGAACAATGGTTAGGAGTCCTCAGTTCCATCTATCAATCGTGCTTTCCATGAGAGGTTGGGGTTTGGGAACGGATTTCCTGGCTAGAAACAGCTGCTTTCCTGATGCAGTGCGGTTGAGGGATGCAAATATGTCTTGACGCTACACCTTGGAGAAACATAGAATCTCACATAAATGTTTCATCATAGACTGCACGATTTTGTGGGCGAAGTCCCCAGAAATCATGCAGCTCCTAACGGGAAGAGAGTCTTTGTGAACTCAGGAGGATTGTTGATTTTCTTTACCTCGATTTTGGAGAAGTCGTTCATGATCTTCACGTGTGATGAAATTGGATTGCTGATTCCCTTTATACTTGGCGTTCAAGAGCAACGCGAGCCTCTTCGTCTATAAAAACACGCCCTTCTGAAGTGCCAGCACCAGATGTTAACAGTATTCCTTGCCATCTCCATATAGGGTTGACGTGACTCTTGTGGTGGACGCTCCATTAGTGTCTTGAGGAAAATAGGTATCTCTTTCTGAGTTATTTCCATGTATGTCTGAGACTTACGAGATCCTTTCATCTTTCCATCAAACCAACAACGACAAAAGGAGGTCGGCTTCTTCTGGATCCTCCAATCTCTCGTCCTGATGGTGAAGTAGCAGCGGCTCTGGTGACGGTTGGAGCTGTCACACTTGAAGAAACGTTGGAGGTGGCGGAAGCGGCTCTGGCTCTGGTGATCGGAGGTGTAACGCCTGAAGGGACATTTTCTGCGTCGCTGGTGTTGACAGGTGGCGTATTAATATCACTTTGTTAGGAGGCATGAAGAATCTGTGATCCTTGAATTCGCGACTTTGCATAAATTTGGTCTGTCCATTGAGTGTTGGCGTCAGCGCTGCAACTTTGGCTACTGATCGGTAGCGGTGGAACTGCAACTTTTTTCGTGATACGGTGCTCTGGCTGGCTATGGAAAGGGGGAATGACGCTGCCCCATCCGGCTAAGGAATGGCCCATAATGATGCCGGCTAGGACGCGAGATGTTGGCGTCGGCTTGACATGGAGCTGCCGGTGTTGGTTTTGAAGTGGAGTGGTAGGCCTCAAAGATGGGTATAAAAATGAAGCGAAGTGAAACGCGGGCCTACAGTAATACCGCAAGTGCACGGTCGTCAGTTATAGCTCGTGCAAGTACGGGTCGATCCACAGAGATCGGGAGTGTTTTGTTGTTTCTAGCTAATTGGGTTCCTAAATTGCTATTGTTGGGCTTTGATTCTCCTTTGAGTAAATTGGGTCTAATGGGTTTGTTTTTAACAATGAAATGAACTGAGCTTGGGCTCAGTTGGTCTTTGAAGTGTGAATGGGCTTTGGCCTTAAACTTAGGCTTGGGCTCAGTGAACTGAAATTAGCCTTGAAGGCACTGGGCTTTCACAGTGATTTGGGCCTTAGCTTTTTGGAATGAGCTGAGCTTTGGGCTCAGTTGGATGGGCCTTGGGATTAAACCTGGGCTTTTAGCCTTTGGTTTCACTGAATTGAACTTGGGCTTTGTAACTTATGAGCTTTGGAGCATCAGCAGACAGGGAACAGGCAGCAGCAGTGGAGCAGAAGCACAAGGCAGTGAATGCAGCAGGAACAAGGAGAACAAGAATTGCTGCCTTGCACAGCAGCAGCACTGCAAAGAGGAATGAAAGCAGCAGAACAAGCAATGCAGCAAAGAGGAAGGAAAGCAGCAGCACTGCAAGTGCACAGTGCAGTGCAGGGGAAGAAAACAGTGCAATGCACAAGGCAAAGATGGAAGCAGCAGCAGTACTGCAGGGCAGAGGCACAGCAGGAGAACATAGCAAACAAAATAAACATGGAAGCAACACAGGGCAACACAGGGCAAAAGCAAAGAACAATGCAAGATGAACCAAGGCCTAAGCCAAGGGCAGGGATGATAGTGAAACTGAAATGGAGCAAAACTAAGGCATTCTTCCAGAGTGGGAAGAGAACTAGCTTGCTCATTGTCACTAGTGAGCACTAGTTTCTCCCCACTACTCAATCAACACAATGCACCCTAAGCATACAAAAATGGAATGGCAAGATAATCAGCTTGCTATGAGCATTGATTTCTTCCATTACTCAATCAATTCAGTGCTTCAAAGGCTTCTAGCCTAGCATTCCATCACTCCACATGTATCACAAAACAGATATATTAACATTACATGGAACTAAACATGGCACTAACATGAAGATTAAAACAGGAAATTCAAACATGCACATTAACAGGGGACAAACATTAACAGAAATGAAATTGAAGAAACTAAACATCATACAACATCCAACTGTTAACTGTGATAAAGAGCTAGAATTGAAATTGCAAGTGGAACATGAACATAAAACAAAGCATCAAATTGAACTAAAACATGACAGTTGAGGTCCTGGCTAGTCCAGGCCTCTTAAGCATGAAACTGGCTAACCCAGTCTGCCTTTCTACACCACACCCATTCTCTATTTATAGTTACAAGCTTCAATTTCCCTAAATACCTAATTCCCCCAAAATTAGGGTTTGTTCTTCCCCAAATTACACAAAATAGAAATTAGGTTGTCTCAATTACCTACTCCATCGTGATAGTCGCAACCCATGATGCCAATTCTCTTTCTTTACCTCTCCATAGCCTTGTTGTCCTCGATTGATGACATGCAATCACTTTCACCAATTCCACACGTCACTGAGGTCGTGTGATGTTGATGAAGGGATTGAAAATCATCATGGATAGTTGGTGGTGAGAGTGGGCTGTGGTGGTTAGATAATTTGGTGGCGGTTAGGTGGTAGAGATGGCTGTTGCAGGGTGATGGTGATGATGGTGGTGCGGCAGGTGAAGAAGGTGGTTCTGCAGAGGGAGGAGAGGTCGATATGGGTTAGGGTAGGGGCTGTTTGTTTGAGGTTAAATGATTCGGTTGCTAGGGTGTTAGGCGGGATATCAAGGTTCGATGTCCAGCAAAGGTAAGCCACTGGATGGGAAGATGGTAGGTGGATCTGACGGCGATGCGGAGGCAGGCGATGAGCGACCGTCGGATGAAGAGATACAACGAAACGAACGGTACTTGATGGAGTTAGGTACTGTAGTGTAAGGCGGAGATATCAAACTTCGATGAACAGCAAGGGAGCGACCGTCGGATGCTTCTGAGAACTGATCTGACGGCTGAAGACGCAAGCGGGTATGGATTTGGGTTTTAGGCTTTTGGGTATAGAATATGGGTTTGGGAAATGAGTTTGGGCTTGGAAAACCTTGAGCCCACTTCTTCTTTAAGAACAACTTTCTTCTTCAAGCCCATTTCTATCCTTTTTTTTTGGTCTTCCGCACATCACTCTTCGCGGCTTCCTTGCGTAATTCCTCCTGGCTTTTCACTACTTTTCTGTCTTTTTGCTCCGCAAGTCATCCAACTTTATTTATTACCTAAAAATGCAAAATTAATTAATAAAATATTTATTCTTGAAAACAATGAAAATACAGAATATGGGATAAAATGTAGAATTAATGCATAAAAGATGAGTTAAATGCCAACAAAAAGGGATAAATATATACAATATTTGGCACTCATCAAATACCCCAAACCTGAATTTTACTTGTCCTCAAGTAAAACAAAACTAAGGAAATCCTAACTATACCACTGTCGCTGGTCTCTCGAATGCATTTAGCGTATGCACTAAGCCTTTTAAACCACTAAGTGTCCCTAGTGGACGAGTTGAAGTCTCGTGAAGGTTTGCTTAGAACGTACCTAC
Source organism: Papaver somniferum (assembly GCF_003573695.1). Classification (NCBI taxonomy): domain Eukaryota; kingdom Viridiplantae; phylum Streptophyta; class Magnoliopsida; order Ranunculales; family Papaveraceae; genus Papaver; species Papaver somniferum. The sequence continues at coordinate 167,884,540 of NC_039365.1, forward strand.
AAAGTTCTAGGTCAAAATATAAGCTCAGATTCCATCAAATGTGACATGTGCAAAACAGTTTAAGCTCACAGCAAAATGGAGATGTCAATCTAGCTATCGAAGGCACAATCCTAGCACTGATAACAAAAAAAGACATGTGATAAGAGTGTAAAGTGTATCTACACATGTGTAAAGAAAGATCTGAAGTTATGACTACTAATCACCAAGAGATAGTTTCTCAGGCTAAGAACTGAGGTCGAAATCTAGCTAGCTGTCCGGACTTTACGAGAATTGTGAATGAGTTGGAGGTATTTCACAATTACTCGCGTTGTACATCAATGGCATACACCCTCCTTGCTTATTACAAAAACACAAAAGATGACTATTTACATGACTCTTATTTACATTGACTACTCTCTTTTATTTTTGGAACAAGAGAGATGGAATTGAAATACTTGATTTTTTTTTTTTTTTTTTTTTTTTTTGTTTTTTTTTTTTTTTTTTTTATTTTTTTTTATATATACATCGTTTTTTTTTTTTTTTTTTTTTTTTTTTTTTTTTTTTTTTTTTTTTTTTTTTTTTTTTAACAAGAAACACTTTTGATACATATACAAAAGGAAACAAAAGATTACATGACACTTTGCAAGAGGTAGCCCTTTTTGATGCACCCAGTTAAATTCGATGGTTGTCTTTCTTAATGTAACCTCCACCTTCTGTCCCAACCAACCAAAGAACAAGCTAGTCAAGTTTCGTTCAGTATTCTAAAGTGATTGGCAATCGTAACTTCCTATCAAACACCTTGAAGATCGAGGCCATACATGTATTGGTAGATCGTGCGCGTGCAAATTTCTTATCACTATGTGAATTGTGGTAGAATCAGGGTGCCTAATATCTAGACTAAGACTCCTAATAAAAATACATATTTGCACAAGAGTCAACATTTCAAGGTAAATGAGCTCCATTTTATGATTTTTCTAATTTTTTAATTTTTTTGAATTTGATTTTTCACTTTTTTTGGAATTTTTCAATTTTTTCAAAAAAGAAGAAGGAGTTCGTTTTCAATTATGGCAAATTATCATGGTATCTACTCTATACCCCCAAACCTAAACTATTGTCCTCAATGTTTCAAAATATGGAAAGAATTAAAATGCAACATATGGAAAGGGACATGCTGAGTAGAGTAAAAGGAGAGAGAATACCCGATTTCGGCGAAAGCAGAATTAAAACTCCGTTATTCAAGGAAAAATCCAACATATTTCAGCCGAGATCATATTGGATTAGCAAAATATATACAAAAGGAACAAAAGGGTTTTTAAGAAATTTTATCTACTGGATTATATACAAAAAAATCACCATACACCAAAAGTCTAAAGAGTTGAGGATCAACCCAAAAGAAAAAGTGTAGAGACATGGAAAGTTTCAAAACACTAAAATTGGACTTAAATGGGAGAAAAATAAAACTTTTTTTTTTTAACAAAGAAAATAAAATTTGGTTTTTGAATGGGAGCAAAAGAAAATTTTGGTTTTTTTTGGTTTTTTTTTTTTTTTTTTTTTTTTTTTTTAAAAAAGAAAAAAATTTGGTTTTTGAATGGGAGCAAGCCCACTGTTTGTCCTCTAATGGAATGGAAGGAAGGCTGCGGCCCACGAAACACTAAGTTTTAATTTTGAAAGTTTAATTTGGCCCAGTTGGTTAAGGCCCGACGTTTGTTTTAAAACTTTGGTTTCGAGGTCCACTCTTGAGTGGAAACAAGCCCACAATCGGTTACAAGCTCAGCTGGGTTTAAACCCAGAGTCCAAAATACAAGTCCAATGAAAGAATTTAAACAAGCCCACAAATTAAACAAACAAGCCCACAAATAAATTATTACAAACCCAACAGAAAATAAGAGAAGCCCAAAAATTGGCTTTAATATTACAAGCCCACAATTAAAAAATTGGAAGCCCACAATTCGGGTTCTCTTAAATGGGTTACCTTTTAAGCACAGCCCAGCTGCTATGATAATGTTGCAAAAACCCAGTTGGGCTTTGGTTCTTTTCCTTGGTGGCGTCCCAGCAGAGGAAAAACAGGTTCAGAACAGCAGGTCCAACAGCAAATGAAGTGAAGCAGATGCAGATGCAAATGCTATGCAGTGAAATGCAAAAATAGCTAATAAAACAACAAGAAAAACACAGCACCAATCCCCGGCAGCGGCGCCAAAAACTTGGTAGGCCTCAAAGATGGGTATAAAAATGAAGCGAAGTGAAACGCGGGCCTACAGTAATACCGCAAGTGCACGGTCGTCAGTTGTAGCTCGTGCAAGTACGGGTCGATCCACAGAGATCGGGAGTGTTTTGTTGTTTCTAGCTAATTGGGTTCCTAAATTGCTATTGTTGGGCTTTGATTCTCCTTTGAGTAAATTGGGTCTAATGGGTTTGTTTTTAACAATGAAATGAACTGAGCTTGGGCTCAGTTGGTCTTTGAAGTGTGAATGGGCTTTGGCCTTAAACTTAGGCTTGGGCTCAGTGAACTGAAATTAGCCTTGAAGGCACTGGGCTTTCACAGTGATTTGGGCCTTAGCTTTTTGGAATGAGCTGAGCTTTGGGCTCAGTTGGATGGGCCTTGGGATTAAACCTGGGCTTTTAGCCTTTGTTTCACTGAATTGAACTTGGGCTTTGTAACTTATGAGCTTTGGAGCATCAGCAGACAGGGAACAGGCAGCAGCAGTGGAGCAGAAGCACAAGGCAGTGAATGCAGAGGAACAAGGAGAACAAGAATTGCTGCCTTGCACAGCAGCACACTGCAAAGAGGAATGAAAGCAGCAGAACAAGCAATGCAGCAAAGAGGAAGGAAAGCAGCAGCACTGCAAGTGCACAGTGCAGTGCAGGGGAAGAAACAGTGCAATGCACAAGGCAAAGATGGAAGCAGCAGCAGTACTGCAGGGCAGAGGCACAGCAGGAGAAAATAGCAAACAAAATAAACATGGAAGCAACACAGGGCAACACAGGGCAAAAGCAAAGAACAATGCAAGATGAACCAAGGCCTAAGCCAAGGGCAGGGATGATAGTGAAACTGAAATGGAGCAAAACTAAGGCATTCTTCCAGAGTGGGAAGAGAACTAGCTTGCTCATTGTCACTAGTGAGCACTAGTTTCTCCCCACTACTCAATCAACACAATGCACCCTAAGCATACAAAAATGGAATGGCAAGATAATCAGCTTGCTATGAGCACTGATTTCTTCCATTACTCAATCAATTCAGTGCTTCAAAGGCTTCTAGCCTAGCATTCCATCACTCCACATGTATCACAAAACAGATATATTAACATTACATGGAACTAAACATGGCACTAACATGAAGATTAAAACAGGAAATTCAAACATGCACATTAACAGGGGACAAACATTAACAGAAATGAAATTGAAGAAACTAAACATCATACAACATCCAACTGTTAACTGTGATAAAGAGATAGAATTGAAATTGCAAGTGGAACATGAACATAAAACAAAGCATCAAATTGAACTAAAACATGACAGTTGAGGTCCTGGCTAGTCCAGGCCTCTTAAGCATGAAACTGTCTAACCCAGTCTGCCTTTCTACACCACACCCATTCTCTATTTATAGTTACAAGCTTCAATTTCCCTAAATACCTAATTCCCCCAAAATTAGGGTTTGTTCTTCCCCAAATTACACAAAATAGAAATTAGGTTGTCTCAATTACCTACTCCATCGTGATAGTCGCAACCCATGATGCCAATTATCTTTCTCTACCTCTACATAGCCTTGTTGTCCTCGATTGATGACATGCAATCACTTTCACCAATTCCACACGTCACTGAGGTCGTGTGATGTTGATGAAGGGATTGAAAATCATCATGGATAGTTGGTGGTGAGAGTGGGCTGTGGTGGTTAGATAATTTGGTGGCGGTTAGGTGGTAGAGATGGCTGTTGCAGGGTGATGGTGATGATGGTGGTGCGGCAGGTGAAGAAGGTGGTTCTGCAGAGGGAGGAGAGGTCGATATGGGTTAGGGTAGGGGCTGTTTGTTTGAGGTTAAATGATTCGGTTGCTAGGGTGTTAGGCGGGATATCAAGGTTCGATGTCCAGCAAAGGTAAGCCACTGGATGGGAAGATGGTAGGTGGATCTGACGGCGATGCGGAGGCAGGCGATGAGCGACCGTCGGATGAAGAGATACAACGAAACGAACGATACTTGATGGAGTTAGGTACTGTAGTGTAAGGCGGAGATATCAAACTTCGATGAACAGCAAGGGAGCGACCGTCGGATGCTTCTGAGAACTGATCTGACGGCTGAAGACGCAAGCGGGTATGGATTTGGGTTTTAGGCTTTTGGGTATAGAATATGGGTTTGGGAAATGAGTTTGGGCTTGGAAAACCTTGAGCCCACTTCTTCTTTAAGAACAACTTTCTTCTTCAAGCCCATTTCTATCCTTTTTTTTTGGTCTTCCGCACATCACTCTTCGCGGCTTCCTTGCGTAATTCCTCCTGGCTTTTCACTACTTTTCTGTTCTTTTTGCTCCGCAAGTCATCCAGACTTTATTTATTACCTAAAAATGCAAAATTAATTAATAAAAATATTTATTCTTGAAAACAATGAAAATACAGAATATGGGATAAAATGTAGAATTAATGCATAAAAGATGAGTTAAATGCCAACAAAAAGGGATAAATATATACAATATTTGGCACTCATCATGGAGCCGCAATCATTGGCTCGGCGTGCTCCATCTTGGCTTGGTGAGACATCAACATTGTTGGCTCGTCTTGGGACGCGGAGCTGTTGGTGCAATCGGCTATGTGCGGAGAAGTTGCTGGAAAGGTGCAAGCTGCTGGCACTGGAAAGATGTAAGTTTTTAGCGCTGGAAAATATGCAAGATGTCAGCTCTGGAAGGACGCAAGTTGTTAGTGCTGGAAGAGATGCAAGCTGTCGGCACTGGAAGGACGCAAGATGTTAGCGCTGGAAAAGATGCAAGCTGCCGGCGCTGGAAGGACGCAAGATGTTAGCGCTGGAAAAGATGCAAGCTGCCGGCGCTGGAAGGACGCAAGCTGTTAGCGCTGGAAAAGATGCAAGCTGCCGGCGCTGGAAGGACGCAAGTTGTTACCGCTGGAAAAGATGCAATCTTCCGGCGCTGGAAGGACGCAAGCTGTTAGCGCTCGTATTATTGGATTTGTTTCTATGTCTTGGTGCTAGCGGCAGAGTGGTAGCAATAAAGCAGGCGGACATATTCCAGGTACGTATCTCCGTGTTTCTTCTTTCTGTTTGCTCTTCTATTGTTGGTGCAAACCCTAGCCATAGGCATGTCCGCCATAGTTTTACGGGCGACGCCGTCCTAACTGCGAGAAGTCCGAAATCGCTCCTTGTCGTGTGATAACTGGTAACTGAGACGTTTGGTGACTGAGTCATTGATCCCCGAGCGGATCGTTTTCTTTCACCATCTTAGAAGTCCCCAGTCACCCCTTGTCGTGTGATAACTGGTAACTGAGCCGTTTGGTGACTGAGCCATTGATCCCCGAGCGGATCGTTTGATTTCACCATCTTCGAATCTGGGTTGAAGAATGAAATCGAGAATTGGAAATTGATATTGTAACCGAGAGATTAATCTCCCAATGTGGTCGCCAATTGTTTGAGGGTGGAAACAATTTCTGCTGATTTCGGTATTTCGAGTGTGTGGGTGAGAAACGAGTCTAAACCCTAAACAATGTACTGCAAGGGAGTACTTTTATTCGAGAGATCAATCTGTACAAATCCGTCCAAAATAAAAAAAATGGTCGTTCCAGACTTGCTTCGGTCACAAAATGGAGGAGAAGGGTTGGTCTAGGGAAAGAAGCAAAGAGAGTGTTGAGACCAGAATAGTTAATTCGGGAAGAGTAGTTGTTTGACGACTTATATCAGAAAGTGGAAAGCTAACAAATGGTAAAGCTAACAAGTGATTTCTGAGTGTTGTATTCTCCTGACCAAAACTTGTCCTTTGGTGGAAATAGGTGAGACCTATTTATACAAGTCGTAACGAAACGTACCCTGGTCTCTTAAGAAGTGGAAACGGTTGAGTAAATGGAAGAAAGCGGTAACAGGTAACGCCTGGAATTGATGTTTCCATAATGAAGTAAACGTTTCACCATTACTTCTTGTATTTACTAACCACCTCAATATTATGACACTTTCTTGCAACGGGCGTAGTTTACGCCTCACGCTGTGAACCGCCATACCAATACCCCGATGAGCATCCCCCAGTTTGTGACATGTTTAGTCTTTTGTGTAGCATGTTGCTATTGTTTTGAAAGTTGAACTTGGGAGGTTTGCCGGCTCTGTGGTGACCTTCGACGGTCGAGATTTTGCATCTTGAGAGGAAGGTTAGCCGTTGATTGTGGTTACCTTCCGTTGGTAGCCAGTGGCGTGGCCACGGTCCTGACATAGATTGCGCATGCTCTTGGCGTGGCTAATTAGGGTTTGCTGCCGTGACTATAGAATTGGCATAGCTAAGTATGCGCCGTGGCCAAAGAGTTGGCAGCGTATCCAAAGGTTGCCATAAGTCGTTAGGTTTAGTGGCGAGCTTGTACGGTTGAGATTTGCATCTCAGAAGGAAGGATATCCGTTGATTGTTGCAACCTTTCATTTGGCAGCCAGAGGCATGGCCGACATGGCTTTGGCATGGCTAAATTAGGGTTTTGGCACCGTGGCCAAGAGTTGGCACCGTAGCCAAGAGATTTCCACAAGTCATTTGGTGGGAAGTTTGTACGGCTGAAATCTGCATCTCAGGAGGAAGGATATCCGCTGAGTGTTGCAACCTTCCGTTTGGCAGCCAGCGGCATGGAGGCATGGCTTTGGCGTGGCCAAATTAGGGTTTTGACACCGTGTCCAAGAGTTGGCACCGTAGCCAAGAGATTTCCACAAGTCGTTTGGTGGCAAGTTTGTACGGCTGAGATCTGCATCTCAGGAGGAAGGATAGCCGTTGATTGTTCCAACCTTCCATTTGGCAGCCAGCGGCATGGAGGCATGGATGGCATGGATTTTTCATGGCCAAATTAGGGTTTTGGCACCGTGGCCAAGAGTTGGCACAAGTCGTTTGGTGGTAAGTTTGTACGGCTGAGATCTGCATCTCAGGAGGAAGGATAGCCGTTGATTGTTGCAACCTTCCCTTGGCATCCAGCGACATGGTTGCATGGCCGACATGGCTTTGGCGTGAAGTGGAGCCACTGGAAGTGTGCGGCTTGGAAGGGAGTCTCTTGCGGCTTGGAAGAGAAACGCTGGCAGCGTGCAGCTTGGAAGGTATTCGCTTGCGGCTTGGAAGGGAAGCGCTTGCGTCTTGGAAGGGAATCTCTTTCGGCTTGTAAGGGAGGCGCTGTCAGCGTGCGGATTTGTCTAAATTAGGGTTTGACATGCCGAAACCCTAATTAGAGCCCTTTACTAGAATCGCTGTAGAATTCCCGTACGGACTCGGATTTTGGGCTCGTTTAAAGGGTGAAAACATCCGGACATTAAAACTCATGGAGAATTCAGGAGGGATGGCGGCATGGCCAAAGTTAGGTTTTGGTGGTATAATTCAAAGAATTTGGCGTTGTGCCCAAAAAAGTCGTCACTAGTCTTTTAGTTCGGTGGCATACTTGGACGGTTGAGATTTGCATCTCAAGAGGAAGGGTAGCCGTTGATTGTGGCTACCTTTCGTTTGGCAGCCAACGGCATGGAGGCGTGGCCGACATGGCTTTGGCATGTTTTAGGCGCGACCAAATTAGGGTTTTGGCATAAACCGTGGAATTTGACATTGGGCCAGAAGTTGCCACGCGTTTGATGGCGAACTTGTACGGCTGAGATTTGCATCTCAGAGGGAAGGGTAGCCGTTGATTGTTGCAACCCTCCGTTTTGGCAGCCAGCGGCATGGAGGCATGGCCGGCATGCCGTTGGCACGGCGGTATGATTGGCATGGTCGGGCCTTTGACGCGTGAGGTGTGGCTGGCATGGTTGGCATGTCGTTGGCACGGTGGTGCGGCTGGCTTAGTTGGCATGCCTTTGGCGCGGAGGTGTGGCTGGCATGGTTGGCATGCCATTGGCACGGTGGTGCGGCTGGCATGGTTGGAATGCCTTTGGCGCGAAGGTGTGGCTGGTATGGTTGGCATGCCGTTGGCACGGTGGTGCGGCTGGCATGGTTGGCATGCCTTTGGCGCGGAGGTGTGGCTGGCATGGTTGGCACGCCGTTGGCATGGTGGTGCGGCTGTCATGGTTGGCATTCCTTTGGCGCGGAGATGTGGCTGGCATGGTTGGCATGCCGTTGGCACGGTGGTGCGGCTGGCATGGTTGGGCCTTTGGCGCGTTAGGTGTGGTTGGCACGGTTGGCACGGTGGTGCGGTTGGCATAGTTGGCATGCCTTTGGCGCGGAGGTGTGGCTGGCATGGTTGGCATGCTGTTGGCACGGTGGTGCGGCTGGCATGGTATGCCTTTGGAGCAGAGATGTTCCTGGCATGGCTGGCATGCCGTTGGCACGGTGGTGCGGCTGGCATGGTATGCCTTTGGAGCGGAGATGATGACAGTCAATACTGAGGGTTCTATCGTGGAACATAGCATGTATAAAAAAAAAGGTACCCTGGTAAATTTCACGTAGACATATTGAATGGCTCAACCCTAAGGTTTTACGGTTTTAACCCTAAGCTAAAAACCACCATCAACACTCTCTTACATATTTCTCGAAATATGTGCTGGTAAGCTTTCGCTTCGACCAAGTTCATCTTATATCATGAGAACATTTCCGAGTAACATCCTACATGGTTTTTGTGATACAATCATTTGATGTAGGCTTGGAATGTTTCGATAATGATTATTTCAATATCTTGAAAATTGCTTTGATGCTAATAGTGTGTGAAAACGGCTATTGCCATTATAGAAGAATGTTTCAGTGATTGAAATAAAGAGTTGAGGATGTAACCATCTTTGGATATAAGCATATATAGTATGTTCGCACATTAGTGTATAAATCCATAAACCGGGAACCAAGAATATGCATATGTGTGTATACGAAATTGGTGAAGGAGACAAGATAAGTAGGCGGAAGTTTTCGAACCGAAAATATCTGCTGAGTTTGGGAATTACAAACTCCTAAACTAGTCACCTTAAGTATGCGTACCCGTATGCATACTGGCGGAAGTTTTCTAACCGAATATTTCTGCTGAGTTTGGAAACTATACAAACTAAAAAAATCCAGTTTCTTAAGTACACATACCCGTGCGCATACTTAAGCTGGCTACTTTGTCAAATAGGTCAGTTCATGGACTTAAACATTTAAATCAATGCAATTTTTGCAAACCGTGGCTATAATGTTCATGATTGATTCAAGTGAATCAAACCGATTTGGTTTCGACTGTGTTTTCTATACAATTGAACAACTCTTTAACTAGTTTAATTTGAGTCATTTGAACTAGTTATGGTTAAGATGAATAAGGTTGATATGAGAGTAATCATATGGCTAACCTCGGTTAACTATTTGTGAACCAACCTGGTGTACACGTTTAGGTACGGTTACATAAACCTAAATGAGGGTACATTTTATTTGTGTGTAACAAGCTAAGTTCGATCTAACGGTTGAAAGATATTAGCTTGGTTTAATCAGGTTTTTCATCTAACGGTGAATATTGAATGCTTTGTTACCAAGGTAACTTGGATTGCAAAACCTTATTTGGAAACAATATAAAGGAGAACTCTAGCAACTGGGAAACCTAATCCCCACACCTCATGTGTGTTACTAGTTTCATAACTAGAGTCAATTCTCCTTTAACCTTAGGTTTCTTATGGAGACCCTTGTTTGAGGGTAAACTGTTTCTTCTGGTTTTGGTAAATTTGGGTGTGTGTGAATGAGAAACGAATCTAAACCCTAAACAAATGTACTGCACGGGAGTAGTTTAGATTAGAGAGACCAATCTGTACAATTCTGGCCTAAACCAAGAAATGGCCGTTCCAGACTTGCTTCAGTCACAAAGTAAAGGAGATGGGGTTGATCTTAGGGAGGGAAGCGAAGAAGGTGTTGAGATTGTGAAGGTGTTGGATGTTTATGACTTGTATCAGAATATTGAACTGGCTTGCATAATGTAAGCTATCAGTTCTGGGTGTTTTCTGGATACGTATCTAACAACACTTGGTTTTCTGTGTTTGTTCGTGTTGTTTGGAAATAGGCGAAAGACCTATTTATACAAGTTATTAAGCGCAAACCCTCATCTCGTAGGAAGTGGAGGAAGTTGAGTGATAGAGTAGTGGGGTCGTGTAGGTGATTGCACGATCACGTCTTAGCCCACTTCCCTCATCATCTTAACCGTCCATGCCTCCTGACACGTTCTTATATATGGGCGCGTTGCACGCCGCACGCTGTAAAATGCCAGACCAATACCCCAGTAAGTATCCCCCAGTTTGTGATATGTTTGAAGTCTCGAGTAAGTCGGTCGAGTTGTGGGACCCGCAGGAAATAGCACGTGATGCTATTAAGCTAAATAACTAAGTTATTTAAGAAATCGATATTCATAAAATATCATGTATATTCTATGCATGTAATGCATCGAATATGATCAATATGTATGAAGCACCGTTGTTTTAAAGCTTAATAGAGTAAGTCGCGGATTAAGCGTCTTAAAATAACAGCATGTTCAAACATCTTCAAGGGATCGTTTGAAGGCCGCATGGGCGGGACATCCCTTGGCCGATCAATCCATGTGGTAGAGTGATGGACGGTGATCACCAAGGTGCCTCATTGGCTGTTTAACTCTTAGCCTAGGCTGTCCGACCAAGCTGGCAAAGTTGGACGGAAGAGATGATCTGCGACACATGTTTGCGACCGTTGATGTATTTTAGGGTTTTAAAAAGGTGCGCAAGCATCACTCTTTAGCTTGACCTAAATCAAGCATGAACAAAGTTTGGGACCGACCGCGCATGCATGCAGACGGCTTGCCGGTGTACAAGTCCATGCCACTCTGTATCACAGAGGTGCGATCTAGGCCACTCAATTTATCTGGCAAAGGTGAGTGGTCGTGATCGATATGCAACAGAAATCCTTTGCCGCAAAGGATTTGGAAGCCGCGTGACATGCCACCTTTGGGCGTGCATTTCGAGGCGCTCAGCCATGGTTGACCCAGACGGGTCAGTCATACGCATAGGTGGGCACATGGTGATCAACTCTACATCCTTGGGATCTGTTGAGTCTATATCTACACCCTCCGGTTAGTGGTAGGCCTCTAAAAGGTCCTAAAAATTATCCCCGGCAACGGCGCCAAAAACTTGGTGGGCCTTGAAAGGGTATAGAAATAAGCGTGATAAAACGGGGGCCTACAGTAATACCGCAAGTGCACGGTCGTCGGTTGTAGCTCGTGCAAGTACGGGTCGATCCACAGAGATCGGGTGTGTTTTGGAAGTGTTTTAGCTAATTGGGTTCCTAAATTGCTATTGGGTTTTGAAGCCTTTTGGGCTTAAAGTACTAATGGGTTTGTTCACAATAAAAGGAACTGAGCTTGGGCTCAGTTGGTCTTTGAAATGCAAATTGGGCTTTGGCCTTACAGTGAGTTCAGGTTTTTGGGTTAAGCCCACAATTAATTGAATTGGGCTTTAGCTCTAACCTATCAGTACACTAGGCTTTGGCCTTAATGAAATTGGGCTTTGGTTTTGGTCTTCTGATGAGCCCAAGTTGTGCTCTGGGCTTTTGGTTTTAGAAATTGGGCTTGGTTAATGAGGACTGGGCCTTAGGCTTCACTGAAGTGAATTGGGCTCAGTTGGATTGGATCTGAGCTTGGCTGCAGGAACTGGACTTGGCTTGGCAGCAGAAGAAGTGGCAGGGCAGCAGCAGCCTGGCAGCAGGCTTGGCAGCAACAGACAAGGCAGCAGCAGCTTGGCATCAGCATCAGCAGCAGCAGCAGCTTGGCAGCAGCAACAGCAGCAGCAGCAGCTTGGCAGCAGCATCAGCAGCAGCAGCAGCTTGGCAGCAGCAACAGCAGCAGCAGCACAAGTGACATAGAAGGCAATGTAGCAGCAGGGGAAGCAAATAGTAATGCAGCAGTGCAATGCAGCAAGGCAAGTGCACAACAGCAGTGACAGAATGCACAAGCAAGGAAGAAAACAGCAAACAAAATGAAAGATACAACAGGGCAACAGTAAAAGCAAAGAACAAAACAAGATGAACCAAGGCCTAAGGCCAAGGGCAGGGGTGATAAAGAAACTGAAATGAAGCAAGGCTAGGCTAAGGCAAGAATACAGGCAATCACAAATAGAATGGGAAGAAAACTAGCTTGCTATGAGCACTAGTTTCTCCCAATGCTCAATCAGCACATTGCATACAAGCATACACAAGGAATGGCAAGAAAATCAGCTTGCTATAAGCACTGATTTCTTCCATTGCACAATTAGTTCAAAGCTTCACAGATGTATCTAGCCTAGCATTCCTTCAAATGTAACAGCACATTAAACACAACAGTGAACATGTAACAAACATCAACAGGAATGAAATTGGAATCAAAACATGAAATTAAACAAGCACATAACAAGATACATTTAACAGGATACTAACATGACAGGACATAAGCATAACAGGAATTAAACACAACATGAACTGAAATTGAGCTGTAACTGAAAATTGAAAAATTAACAGAACTTGGAAGTTCTGGATGTAGGCTAATCCAAACATAAAGTTTCTACAACACTCCCACACTACATATTTATACCCACAACACAATTAGGGTTCTACAATAAAAATCCCCAAACTGACAGAGCTAGGGTTGGTAATTACTCACCTAATTTGATGTAGCAACATCAAATTGAACTCGACCCATTACTCTATTTGTCCTTCTCTACCTCTCCATGCCTTCAATTTCACTCTAGCTCAACCTAATTTACCTATTTCACACTTTAGGGTTTCGGGCAGAGAATGTGTGGAATAAGTGAATTAGATGGACTAGGGAGATGGGAACAATGATGGGTTATCATTGTTTGACGTGGTGACAGAGAGTGGGTGGCGGAGCAGGTGGTGACAGAGGTGGAGAAGGTGGTGGACATGGTTCTGTTGAAGACGGTGGTGAAGTTGCAGAGAGGAATGGGGGAGAGTGGCTCGACTGAGTTTGGGGTAGGGGGCGTGTTTGGTTAGGTGGATGGGTTCGGTCGCTAGGGTGTGAGGCGGGTTCATCAAGATATGATGTTTCGTGAGATGGGCCGCGAGATGCGAAGCTGGTAGGTAGATCGGACGGTGATTCGGAGGCAAGCGAGGAGCGACCGTCGGATGAAGGGATACAACGAAACGAACGGTGCTAGATTAGGTTAGGTGCTGTAGTGTAATGCGGGGATATCAAACTTTGATGAACAGCAAGGGATCAACCGTTGGATTCAGCTACCATCTAATCTGAAGGCTTGGAATTTCAGCGCTGTGGTGCTCGGCAGAGACTTCAGATTTTGATGCTCTATGAAGGAGCGACCGTCGGATGCTTCTGAGAACTGATCTGATGGCTGAGAACGGAGGCGCTTTTGTGTGTAGAAAATGAGGTTGTGCGCACCATTCTTCGCGGCTTCCTTGCGTGATTTCTCCAGGCTTTTCACTACTTTTCTGCTCTTTTGCTCCGCAAGTCATCCGAACTTTGTTTATTGCCTAAAAATGCAAAATTAATTAATAAAAATATTTATTCTTGAAAACAATGAAAATACAGAATATGGGATAAAATGTAGAATTAATGCACAAAAGATGAGTAAAATGCCAACAAAAAGGGATAAATATATACAATATTTGGCACTCATCAAATACCCCCAAACCTGAATTTTACTTGTCCTCAAGTAAAACAGAACTAAGGAAATCCTAACTATACCACTGTCGCTGGTCTCTCGAATGCATTTAGCGTATGCACTAAGCCTTTTAAACCACTAAGTGTCCCTAGTGGACGAGTTGAAGTCTCGTGAAGGTTTGCTTAGAACGTACCTACAAAGTTCTAGGTCAAAATATAAGCTCATATTCCATCAAATGTGACATGTGCAAAACAGTTTAAGCTCACAGCAAAATGGAGATGTCAATCTAGCTATCGAAGGCACAACCCTAGCACTGATAACAAAAAAAGACATGTGATAAGAGTGTAAAGTGTATCTACACATGTGTAAAGAAAGATCTGAAGTTATGACTACTAATCACCAAGAGATAGTTTCTCAGGCTAAGAACTGAGGTCGAAATCTAGCTAGCTGTCCGGACTTTACGAGAATTGTGAATGAGTTGGAGGTATTTCACAATTTCTCGCGTTGTACATCAATGGCATACACCCTCCTTGCTTATTACAATGAAACAACAAAAGATGACTATTTACATGACTCTTATTTACATTGACTATTCTCTTTTTATTTTTGGAACAAGAGAGGATGGAATTGATAAATACTTGATTTTTTTGTATTTTTCTGATATATTTTTTTTTTCTCTTTTTTTTTTTTTTTTTTTTTTTTCTGAATATATACATCGTTTTTTTTTTTTTTTTTATTTTTAACTAGGAAACACTTTTGATACATAACAAAAAGAAACAAAAGATTACATGACACTTTGCAAGAGGTAGCCCTTTTTGATGCACCCAGTTAAATTCGATGGTTGTCTTTCTTAATGTAACCTCCACCTTCTATCCCAACCAACCAAAGAACAAGCTAGTCAAGTTTCGTTCAGTATTCTAAAGTGATTGGCAATCGTAACTTCCTATCAAACACCTTGAAGATCGAGGCCATACATGTATTGGTAGATCGTGCGCGTGCAAATTTCTTATCACTATGTGAATTGTGCTAGAATCAGGGTGCCTAAATATCTAGACTAAGACTCCTAATAATTACATATTTGCACAAGAGTCAACATTTCAAGGTAAATGAGCTCCATTTTTATGTTTTTTTTTTTTAATTTTTTTAATTTTTTAATTTTTTGATTTTTCAATTTTTTTTTTGGAATTTTTCAATTTTTTCAAAAAGATGGAGTTTTGTTTTCAATTATAGCATATTATCGTGGTATCTACTCTATACCCCCAAACCTAAACTAAACATTGTCCTCAATGTTTCAAAATATGGAAAAAATTAAGATGCAACATATGGAAAGGGACATGCTGAGTAGAGTAAAAGGAGAGAGAATACCCGATTTCGGCGAAAGCAGAATTAAAACTCCGTTATCCAAGGCAAAACTCCAACATATTCGGAGTCACAATGGATGAGCACAAAATATATACAAAAGGAATTCTAACTAAGAAAATTTGGTTTTTAATGGGATTGGACTTTTTGAGAAAAATTTGGTTTTGTCGGGAGACATTTGGCTTTGATGGGAAAGAAAAATTTTGGTTTTTTTTAGGGAAACATTTGGAAAACTTTGGTTTTGATGGGAGAAATTTTTGGTTTTTGAAATTGGAGAGAAAATATTTATTTTAAAAGAAAATAATAATTTTTTTTTTGTTTTTTTTTTGTTTTGTTTTTTTTTTTTGAAATTTGGGAGCAAGAGAATTTTTTTTTTTTTTTTTTTTTTTTTTTTGAAATTAAAATGAAGAAAATAGAATTTGGTTTTTTTTTGAATTGGGAGCACGCCCACTGTGCAAGCCTCTAATGGAATGGAATGAAGGCTGCGGCCTACGAAAATCCAAGTTTTAATTTTGAAAGTTTAATTTGGCCCAGTTGGTTAAGGCCCGACGTTTGTTTTAAAACTTTGGTTTCGAGGTCCACTCTTGAGTGGAAGCAAGTCCACAATCAGTTATAAGCTCAGCTGGGTTTAAACCCAGAGTCCAAAATACAAGTCCAATGAAAGAATTTAAACAAGCCCACACAAAATAAATACAAGCCCACAAATTAAACAAACAAGCCCACAAATAAATTATTACAAACCCAACAGAAAATAAGAGAAGCCCAAAAATTGGCTTTAATATTACAAGCCCACAATTAAAAAAATTGGAAGCCCACAATTCGGGTTCTCTTAAATGGGTTACCTTTTAAGCACAGCCCAGCTGCTCTGATATTGTTGCAAAAACCCAGTTGGGTTTTGGTTCTTTTCCTTGGTGGCGTCCCAGCAGAGGAAAAACAGGTTCAGAACAGCAGGTCCAACAGCAAATGAAGTGAAGCAGATGCAGATGCAAATGCTACGCAGTGAAATGCAAAAATAGCTAAAAAAAAACAACAAGAAAAACACAGCACCAATCCCCGGCAGCGGCGCCAAAAACTTGGTAGGCCTCTAAAAGGTCCTAAAAATTATCCCCGGCAACGGCGCCAAAAACTTGGTGGGCCTTGAAAGGGTATAGAAATAAGCGTGATAAAACGGGGGCCTACAGTAATACCGCAAGTGCACGGTCGTCGGTTGTAGCTCGTGCAAGTACAGGTCGATCCACAGAGATCGGGTGTGTTTTGGAAGTGTTTTAGCTAATTGGGTTCCTAAATTGCTATTGGGTTTTGAAGCCTTTTGGGCTTAAAGTACTAATGGGTTTGTTCACAATAAAAGGAACTGAGCTTGGGCTCAGTTGGTCTTTGAAATGCAAATTGGGCTTTGGCCTTACAGTGAGTTCAGGTTTTTGGGTTAAGCCCACAATTAATTGAATTGGGCTTTAGCTCTAACCTATCAATACACTAGGCTTTGGCCTTAATGAAATTGG
Source organism: Papaver somniferum (assembly GCF_003573695.1). NCBI lineage: Eukaryota > Viridiplantae > Streptophyta > Magnoliopsida > Ranunculales > Papaveraceae > Papaver > Papaver somniferum. The sequence goes on from NC_039365.1 coordinate 167,901,102, forward strand.
GCTTTGGTTTTGGTCTTCTGATGAGCCCAAGTTGTGCTCTGGGCTTTTGGTTTTAGAAACTGGGCTTGGTTAATGAGGACTGGGCCTTAGGCTTCACTGAAGTGAATTGGGCTCAGTTGGATTGGATCTGAGCTTGGCTGCAGGAACTGGACTTGGCTTGGCAGCAGAAGAAGTGGCAGGGCAGCAGCAGCCTGGCAGCAGGCTTGGCAGCAACAGACAAGGCAGCAGCAGCTTGGCATCAGCATCAGCAGCAGCAGCAGCTTGGCAGCAGCAACAGCAGCAGCAGCACAAGTGACAGAGAAGGTAATGTAGCAGCAGGGGAAGCAAATAGTAATGCAGCAGTGCAATGCAGCAAGGCAAGTGCACAACAGCAGTGACAGAATGCACAAGCAAGGAAGAAAACAGCAAACAAAATGAAAGATACAACAGGGCAACAGTAAAAGCAAAGAACAAAACAAGATGAACCAAGGCCTAAGGCCAAGGGCAGGGGTGATAAAGAAACTGAAATGAAGCAAGGCTAGGCTAAGGCAAGAATACAGGCAATCACAAATAGAATGGGAAGAAAACTAGCTTGCTATGAGCACTAGTTTCTCCCAATGCTCAATCAGCACATTGCATACAAGCATACACAAGGAATGGCAAGAAAATCAGCTTGCTATAAGCACTGATTTCTTCCATTGCACAATTAGTTCAAAGCTTCACAGATGTATCTAGCCTAGCATTCCTTCAAATGTAACAGCACATTAAACACAACAGTGAACATGTAACAAACATCAACAGGAATGAAATGGGAATCAAAACATGAAATTAAACAAGCACATAACAAGATACATTTAACAGGATACTAACATGACAGGACATAAGCATAACAGGAATTAAACACAACATGAACTGAAATTGAGCTGTAACTGAAAATTGAAAAATTAACAGAACTTGGAAGTTATGGATGTAGGCTAATCCAAACATAAAGTTTCTACAACACTCCCACACTACATATTTATACCCACAACACAATTAGGGTTCTACAATAAAAATCCCCAAACTGACAGAGCTAGGGTTGGTAATTACTCACCTAATTTGATGTAGCAACATCAAATTGAACTCGACCCATTACTCTATTTGTCCTTCTCTACCTCTCCATGCCTTCAATTTCACTCTAGCTCAACCTAATTTACCTATTTCACACTTTAGGGTTTCGGGCAGAGAATGTGTGGAATAAGTGAATTAGATGGACTAGGGAGATGGGAACAATGATGGGTTATCATTGTTTGACGTGGTGACAGAGAGTGGGTGGCGGAGCAGGTGGTGACAGAGGTGGAGAAGGTGGTGGACATGGTTCTGTTGAAGACGGTGGTGAAGTTGCAGAGAGGAATGGGGGAGAGTGGCTCGACTGAGTTTGGGGTAGGGGGCGTGTTTGGTTAGGTGGATGGGTTCGGTCGCTAGGGTGTGAGGCGGGTTCATCAAGAGATGATGTTTCGTGAGATGGGCCGCGAGATGCGAAGCTGGTAGGTAGATCGGACGGTGATTCGGAGGCAAGCGAGGAGCGACCGTCGGATGAAGGGATACAACGAAACGAACGGTGCTAGATTAGGTTAGGTGCTGTAGTGTAATGCGGGGATATCAAACTTTGATGAACAGCAAGGGATCAACCGTTGGATTCAGCTACCATCTAATCTGAAGGCTTGGAATTTCAGCGCTGTGGTGCTCGGCAGAGACTTCAGATTTTGATGCTCTATGAAGGAGCGACCGTCGGATGCTTCTGAGAACTGATCTGATGGCTGAGAACGGAGGCGCTTTTGTGTGTAGAAAATGAGGTTGTGCGCACCATTCTTCGCGGCTTCCTTGCGTGATTTCTCCAGGCTTTTCACTACTTTTCTGCTCTTTTGCTCCGCAAGTCATCCGAACTTTGTTTATTGCCTAAAAATGCAAAATTAATTAATAAAAATATTTATTCTTGAAAACAATGAAAATACAGAATATGGGATAAAATGTAGAATTAATGCACAAAAGATGAGTAAAATGCCAACAAAAAGGGATAAATATATACAATATTTGGCACTCATCAGTTAGGCAGGCGAAGATGGATGAAAGAGATCGAACTACGACAGATATGTATTTCCGCAAACCTTAATTAGGGTTTTTAATAGTCACGCACACATGACTTTGGGCTATGCTCCTCCTTTGGATTGGTCGATCGTGTGGGGCCCATGTTGGGCTGACGGTGAACATATGTGCACCTCCCTGATGGTCTCAGATGCGATCTAAGCCATCCAAATATGCCAGCGAAGTTGGATGGTTGTTATCGATCCACGACCTTTTAAGCATCACGCCATCCTCACTTCGAGCAAGCGTTTTCTGCTCTATGGCTAGGCTGTGAGAGAGTCGATCGGCAGTGGGCCCGCCAATTTGCATATTAGCACTTCACCGATGCAATCTGCGAAACGATCCAATCCGTCCAACTAGGCTGGCAAAGTTGGACGGTCGCAATGTTTTTTGAGACTGTCTTTGGAAGTCTTTTCTCATGCGAGCCACTCCAAGGCAAAACGAACCAGCTCAACCGCCCTACTTCAGGGCTGGCGTTCGATGGGTGTTTGGGAGTAAAACATGTGTTCGACCGGCCAGGGAAAAAACGGGCCCGCTGGTGGTCATTACGGTGATCTCCTGCTCCTGCTAGGGTTCGTCTAGGCTGGTTAAATCATGTGGTCATCTTGCGTGGCCGTGATCGTTTCTGATACTGATACGGACAGTCCATATTTCTTTTAGGGAATTGAACATGCTCGATCGGGCTAATATAAGCACGCCGATGCGAGATTATCTTTGTTAAAGAATGATGTAGCATGTACGGGTATTTCATGCATGTCTCGAAATTGGCACTTGGAAATTCATGCTACTCTGCTGAGAGTGAACACTCAGTCGTCATGTCATGCTAATAATGAGAGTTCGGCGATGAACAACATAGGAAATACTATGCAAATCATGCATTAATTAATAATACTAAAAATTCACAGAATATTTGGGATTGTTGCTACATGTACCATTCTGGGTGAATTTTGTGTATTTATCGAATTGCTTCAAATAAATAAAACGAGAAGATTTCTGCGCTCATCGCTTATCAAATGACTTTATCCTTTGTAGGATGTCAGTATATTTAAAATTTGTTTTACAATTCTATCCCTGAACTAAAATCCACCATCAACATTAAGTATCCTGCCTAGCACATAATGGTTGCATTATTGTGGGGTAAGCATGAGATGGTGACAAATAAAGATAAAACTTATGAGACAAAGTTAGATGTTACCAGGAGAGATGGGTCATCCTGTCCTTGGAACATGTCACGTTCAAGAGGCGTCCAGGCACTAGTGGAAATCAGTAGTTTCGCGACTGACAAGGCAAGTCATTTAATTCGTATCTATGACTTGCTTTTTCGGTCGAAGAAAGGGTCGTTGTTTGAGCGTCTTTTCAACTATGACGTGTCTCTGGGGGTCGTTGAAAATCTTATATCAACGACTAATTTTAACGGTCAAAACTTTATGATTGTCTTCAATGAGTCATAGATATAAATCCTAATATAAAAAAAAATAAATTCAGATTCGCTGTCTGGCCCGACTGAATCTGACTAAATCTGAAATCAAACAGAAATGAAACCCAAATGAGAATCAAATGAGAATCAAATTCAAATGAGAATCAAATGAAACTCAAATTAGTATTCAAATGAGAATCAAATTAGTATTCAAATGAAAATCAAATGAAAACCAAATTCAAATCAAATAAAAATGAGAATCAAATTAAACTTGCACACAAATAATCATTCAATTTAACATTCATTGATTCATTGGTTTCAAATTAGACAAAGAATTAAAATCTGTAGTTCTAGAATTCTATTACAAAACGATGAACTAAAAAACTATTGATTAAAAAACAAAATTATAAACTCTGATGATGATGAAGAACTTATTCCTACTTCATAATGGTGTACCTGCACAGAAAAATCCATCATCTGATTACCGTGGGGAGGTCACAATACTCAAGAAAATGCTTATAAAAAAAACAACAGAAACACAATAAAGGCGATGTATCAATATCATAAAGATCTACTTATATATAGGTATTATAAAGATAAAACACCTTAGGATTCATAACCTCCATTGTATCTGTACATATTGCAGCGTGCCACTGGTTTGGATCTACATGCAGATTAGTTTGTTACCATGCGTACAACACTTAAATAGAGCAGTATTTAAGAAGAAGGGACATAAATCATCTTTCACTATCATCCCTAAGCTAAAACTGCATTTTACGTGACATGTATAGTGGTTTAGGGCATCGGAAATTACTACCTGCTATTAGAAAAGAGTTAGACGGTCCCTTATGGTTTGAGTAATCAGGGAATGGGAAACCCCAATGGAGAACTGAATAAGAATATCAGTTTCACGATAGACATATGGTTTAACAGAGCAGATTGCAAGGATAAGATACAGTTGAGAAAGCAGAGATGTAGAAACTACACAGAAGTATGAATTAGTCAGACTGGTACCTCTGTTCGAATTGTTCTGCTACCTTGATGAGGACATATATTCAAGTACTTATCGAAAATCGCTCGGGAATCTTTCCCCTTTAAAAATAGAAGAATTACCACTTATCAGTATTTAGTACATTAACGACATGATAATCTATTCAACTGATGGCACCCGAGCCTCTTAACATATCTATATGTTGAGCATTTGGGATTTTCAATTGGTTTAACATCCTTCAGAGTAAGAGGTAAGTGTCGTGAGATAATTGATTCTGTAAACCCACTTCTAGCATGCACCAACCAGTTTCATCGTCATACATATGGTAGGGAAACTTAAATGGTCTTATATGGTGAAAGAGTTACAAGGATAAGAAAACCATTGTCTTATGGCAAGGTTAAGTACCTTTAAGTTACGTATTCTTCGATGCAATCTTCTAAACCATCAAGATCACCAAAAGCAATCAATAAGTGTCTGTGGAACCAAATTGCACTCAGTCAGCATAAAATATAATTAGATCAAGATTTCCTCTTTTCAGTGACATAATATGCAAAAACAGTAAAAGAAGCACGACCATTTTTAGTTTACCCACGAGCTCAGTTAAATTTTAATAAGCACAACAGATACACAAACAATACCTGAATGTAGGTATGGTCAGCTCTGATGAGCTAAGAACAACGCCGTGCTCAGAATTTCCAAGCTTATGATCATATCCGCACTAGGGAAGTAATTGAGGGTTAATATACTAACAGCTGTGGCTTAACAACTACACAAACAGAAGAACAAGTACCTCAAAAAGGAAAGCTTTAAAAACAAAATTGATATTTGGAGCGTATCGTACTTTATACCCCCAATATGATCCTTCTTCTCTAGGAGTGGAAGATGGCACAACCTTGCAAAAATAATCTAGGAAGATAGAAAGAAGAAGTTTTACACAAAAGTTCCTTAATATAGAGTGGCCTAAAACAACTTACAGAAACTTTGGATCCAAAAAGATAAATCACAATACATAATTAGTGAGTCACAAGTTCAAATTAACATATTAAGCTGAAGCAAGTGATGCTAACAAACATATCAAGTATGGACTAAATTTGCAATATGAAAAACGAATAAGAAGAACTAAGTACTGTCGGACACATCAGAATTGTCCCATGCTGACTAATCACACTCGTCCATAAAATAATTGAAAATCAACTCTAACTAGGCACCATCCATCAAAAAGAAACATCAAGAGTTTACATGTTTCCAGGCAGCGATCAGTTCCCATTACTACAGTCACACGAATTCCAGGATCAAGATTCTGGTCAACGACAATATTCTGCACAATTTGGCAAATCAACAATCAGCTGGAAACCAATCATACTTCGTAAAAAAGTATCTTATGTGGCTTCATGCTCATAACAGATGCATTTGATTTAGAACACTAAGAAGAAATATCATTTAAGAAAGATTGAAAATATCAATAACAGGGAGATTTTATTGTCCACATTCTGCAATTCTTTCTTTTGGCTTTCATGATAAAAGAGAAAATGTCATCCTCAGGGAAAAAAAGATGCATCAGATGGCAACATTGGCATATCATATTAAATAAAAATGACTATAACTCTTAGCTAAAACTATTTCAAGAGGCGATTGAGAACCATACCTTCATTAAACCAACATCGACTTGTGTACCGGTGTTATTCGGACCTCTTTCTTTCTGTGTAACACCTGCAGAGGCATTACAAGGTCAACTATTAATTCCATACGTGAGAATGTTTTCAGTTTTCACAATGAAAATAAAAACATACAAAACTAACTTTCCCGATATGGACCCATCCATGCTTACGCAAATGATGAGGAGCATCAAGGGGTGGTAACAAACCCTACGAAAAAATGCAAGCAGATTTTATAAATTCACATCATAAGCAATTACACAAATTTATACATGTCTAATACATGCATTATAGCAATTTTTTGAAGGACGAAAACATACCACAGACCTAAAGCTTGTATGCATCTGCAAAAGCGCACGTCTCAGATACTGAGGTGTCTCTAAATACTTCAGTATTCTTATAAGAAACTGCGTACCGCTCTCACTACCATCGACATCTTCTTTTATTGCTAATCTCAAATCATAATCTGAACCATTATTATTGTCAAATATCACCACCTGTTTACATAAAACAAAATCCCTCTCATAAGAAAAATTCACTTAACTCTTCTGTCTCTGAGTTTCTCAATAAACCCACAATTCCTATTTCCTTGAACCTTCAAACTAATCATTTTTTTTATCAAAAAAATGAAGCCCTATGATCAACTATATTCATTTTCCCTTGAAGACGAATCCCTGACTGTAACAATAAACGAACCCACATACGGTACAATCTTTAAATAATCTTTGGTTTTTTCTGATAAATTTAGAGATTTAAGAACTACAAAAAAAAAACAAGAAAAAATTAACATTAAGAAACAAAACGAAAACCTAATTAGAATATAGAACTAACCTCATCGACTCTGAAAATTATAGCTACACGAGCTATTTGACCAGGTGAAAGCAAACACTTCAGGATGCAACCATCATCTGCTTGTAGTTCATGAAGCGGCTCAAAATTTTTCATAGTCTGCATCATAATACAAATGCTTAAGATTAATGAAAAAAGGCTCAGACTCTTATCAAAACATTACATGCCTTTTTTTTAATAAAATTAAGAACATATATTGTTACAAAACTGATACGAAACCTGAGTCCCACGCTGCAAGCGCCAAACATAACAAGTTCTATTATTGTTTGCAGCAACAACTAATCTTCCATCCCACATTACTGTGAGAGATCGTACGGACATATCCACCTCTGGCACCTGAATTATACTGTAAACTTGATAAAAGGTTCTGATGTCTACAATTACTTCTGATCATAAGGTAACAAAACTGTTACTAGAAACCAAAAATGTTCAACATAGCAATAAAATATCCAGTACATACCAACTCACAACTGCATGAATTTGCTGTCAAATCCCAAACATGAATATTTTTTCATTTCTACCAATGATGCATTTCCAACAATTACAAACTAAGGCTTAATACAATAAATTATAAAATCAATTAGAGCATCACCCCCAGAATTGACCACCTAGTACAACTCCATTTGAGCAAAAATTCCAAAGTTTAGTTACAAAAAAATCACATGCATGGGTCATTCACTCAGGCTAACACAACATAGAGTCACTCATTTTGAAACCCCACACTAAAATCCTCTTCAAACACTAATAATTCTTAATCAAAATCAAATCAAATCAAATCAAATCCTCTAATTCGGTCAAAAATGTACATCAAAAAATCGAAAAAACAAAAACCCTAACCAGAAAAACCCCTCAAATCAACCCTAGTTTACTAGCCAAAATAACCCAAAATTAACAAAAATGGTAAGAGAGATATAGATAGAAGGAGAAGAAATATCCTCACCAGGATTGTACTGCGTGAAAAATTCTTCCACACCTACAACCACACAAAACACAAACAAAAATGAATTAGAACCAAAACTCATAAACCCTAAATTTAAAAAAAAAATCAAAATTAAATAAAAAAATTGAAGATAAACTGAATACTAAGCAAAAGTAAGAGCTTTAATCTTTAATCAGGGGATTCAAAGTCATCAACCTCCATAATCTCATCATCTGCAGCAGGAACTAGTCTTCGATCTCCATTTTTGAAAATCGACAAAGACCCTTTCGAATCTGATTTAGCAAGAGAAAACTGTTTCAAATCAAGAACAAATAACATAAAACATTCTAATTCATCCAAACAATCGAGCCCTAAAAATTGTAAAATCAAAACCCTAACCCCCAAATTAAAATACAAGAGAAAACCCAAATAAAAAAATTACCCTGTATCATATTCCTTGCGAATCTCTAATCAACAACAACACTGTGAGATTCACTGGTCTAAGATTGTTCAGATTCAACCCCATGTATTCTTCTACTTCCTGATTAACCACCTTCACTTCTATTTCTAGTAACATAGAAAATCAAATTCTGGTATTCTAGTAGACATGATTACCAAACCCTAAGAGAGATGAGTTAGAGAAGGATTTGAGGTGCGACTGTGAGAGGGTGAAAGAGAACTGAGTTTCTTTCTCTTTTGATAGGAAAGATATAAGAAATTGAAGAGATACGCACGAGGTGGTCAAAAGAAGAAATATGGTTAGCTTAATCTAGTCGTTTACTGCAGTTTGGCTAATCGTGGCTATCAAAAGGGTGGGGCCCAGGGAAATCCTACCTATAGGAAAAACTAGGATCCTCGGTCACAGTGTGGGTCAAAACACGAGGAATAAAATAATAATAAAGAATCCTATACAACGACCATTTTTAACACTCCCAGATGTGCTCCGCATTTTTATTAAACCTAGGATGGAGTTTGACCGGTCCACGGTCAATTGACTATGAATGAGGGTCGTGGGTGTGGGTCAATAAAACCCCATTTTCCACTAGTGAGGTAAGCGTTCCCCTAACATGATGTCGGTTTATGTCATAATCCCCGACTCTGATGTGGACGGGCCATATCATGAGGAATATCCTTAAAAGGATGTTGATGCCATTTCTGAAAAGATATTGAAGCATCTTCCAAAGAGAACGTTGATGTAGCTTCCGGAAGGCGTGTTGAAGCGGCTTCTGGAGAGAGCATTAAAGCGTCTTCTGGATCGAACATCGGGTCCCGGAGAGAGCGTTGAAGCGGCTTCTGCTGGAGGGAGCGTTGAAGCGGCTTCTGCTGGAGGGAGCGTTGAAGCGGCTTCTGCTGGCGCTTCTTCTAGAGAGAGCGTTGAAGCAGCTTCTTCTTCAGTTTAATTTTCCCTTGCAAATCACATGTTCCTTGATTGACCATCTCTCTTGTGTTGAAGATGTCCTTGACTGATGGCGAAGGAATTTCATGCTGAGCCTCAGTCCCCAAGTGTGGTCTACGTGGCTCTATCTTGTATGCCCGATGGGTCTTTGTACGTAGTGGTTGTTGATTGGTGAAGCTATGGATAGTATCGATCAACGAGCAACAACGGTTCTTGGCAGCAGCTGTGATCAGAAGAGACTGGCAAGGGGAGGCGTGGTGGAAACTTGCACGAACTTGGCACTCTTCATACAATGGTAGAGATCGTCTCGTTATAAGAGGGAGAAGATGAAACCGATGGATTTCTTGATGTTTCTTCATGGAATAGAGAAGAGGGAAACAGTCCCCTGCCCACGAGTATCCACTGAGCTTTCGACTTGATAGATGTTGTCACGCTAGCTTCATGAGGACGTACTTACGTCTGCTCTCTTGAGTATACCCTCGTCTTTGGACATCTTGGAATCATAATGATAGCGTGCTTGCATCTATCTAAATTCACCATCTTTGAGATGGGCAGTGCTAAGAAGTCCCCAGTCATACTCCTTTGCCAGTATCATCATTAGATCGTGTCTTTAAGGAGTAGAGAAGTTCCTTCATGCGAATGAATTAACTAATAGGTTCTGCAAATATAATGAAGCTCTTGACATGGAGGATCTGTATGTACCTCTTAAGTCCCAGGTGCAATCTCCTTTGGTAACACAACTACTTCTTCTACGGGAGACGAAATTCTGAAAGCGTCTCTCATTGATGTAGTTACCGTCGATCCATATATGGAATATCTTGGACATTGTTTCATCATTGTGGCAGTCATGCATATGGTACTGGAGTTGACGATTTTGTAAATGTAGGATATTGTATCTCGGTGGTTTTCCTCTTACTGCTTCAGCGAAACTGCTTACAGAAGGATGAAGGTTGTATTGCCTGTTGGTGAGATGTATGCTTCCACAAACATCGTGAGATCTTCATTACTGGAAGGATTGCTGTTTCTAGAAGGGCAGGTACTGTCGCAACTGAGCGTTTAGCAGCTTCACGGAGTTCAGAGGATGTCTGAAAGCGCAGGTTTTTCAACAAAGCACGATTGACAGGTACCGCCCTATTGATGCACAATTACACCACTTGTTGTTCGGTCGCATTTGGATCGTGACCCTCTAGTGCCTGAATTCGGGACTTCTTGACATAATCATTTGGATGTTCGCTGAAGCATCCCTCTTAAGTCTGACAGGGTGATTCGTCCAAGATGCGGATTCTTTCTCGACACGATGATGCGGACATCGCTATCTTCTTGGGGATGCTTCCTTGAGGTGTCGGTTCTAGTAGATCTGAAGGTGTCTCGGACCCGCTCTCGTATGGGATGACATGATAGGAGAACCTTTTATGATTATTTGGAGACGACAATATTCTTTGAACCTTCCGAAACGCTTCCTATTGTAGTGTGGTCCAGACGAAACTTGCTCCTTCTTCAGCAAGGGGGTGAATGAAGCAACGATCTGGGCTAAACCAGGTATAAAACGTCGAACGTAGTTCACCTTGCCCATGAAGCTTTGTAGATCTTTCACCGTTCGTGGAGGCAGCATCGTGAGGATATATTGGGTCTTGGATGGGTTCGCCTTGATCCCCTCAGCAGTCACCTGGAATCCCAGAAATTTGCCTGAAGAAACACCGAAAGCGCATTTCAAAGGGTTCATCTTCAATTTGGCACCGTTCGAACACTTTCCGTAGGACTCCTGTGTGGGCCACCCGATCTTTTGATTTGACTACTATATCATCCACGTAGTCTTCAACTTGCTTATGCATCATTTCGTGGAAGATTGCCGTCATAGCGCGTTGATACGTTGCACCGGCATTCTTCAAACCAAATGGCATTACAGTATAATAAAAATTTTCGAGAGGAGTTCGAAAAGCTGTCTTACTTGCATCATGCTCGTACATCCTTATCTGATTGTACCCACTATATCCATCCATGAAGGAGAACATGCAGTGTCCGCTGGTGGCATTTACTAACATGTCAATGTTGGGTAGAGGAAAATCGTCTTTTGAGAAGAATCTTTTCAAGTCTCTGAAATCTACGAAGAACCTGATCTGTCCGTTTTTCTTTTTCACTGGAACTACATTAGCCAACCAGGTCGGATGATAGATGGGCTTAATGAAGCCAGCATCTAGCAGCTTCTGAATCTTAGTCTTGATTTTCTCTTCTACCTCGTGCCTGAATTGCCTCGGAGATTTCTTGATCGGCTTGAATCCAGGTATGACATCTAGATGATGCGCGACCAATTTTTCATCTAGACCGGGCATTTCTTCATACGTCCAAGCGAATATGTCCTGGTGTTCTTTGAGAAGTTGCACGAGCTCCGTGCTTTCATCCGTGGACAAGGTTGAGCTTATGGAGATAGGCATGGGAGATTCTTCATTCCCGATGTTAACGATTTTGAGCTCATCGGTAGTGGAGTTGGTGCCGTCCTGCAGTTGTCGTGGAGCATCCATCACCTCTTCCTGTGGCTCGTCGTTGTTGTAGCATTCTATGGAGGAGAGACTGGGTAACAGTCTCCCTTGATAATTTCTAACAGCGGCGTCGGTATACGATTTTCCCTTTATGATCACGACTTTCCACAAAGGTTCGCTCCCTCTTAGTGTGAACGTGGGTCACGACTTTTCCGGATGAAGAAGAGCGCCTTGTATGCCAAGATGCATCGTGGGTCTTAGCCCTCAATGACGCGAGTTGGTCCTTCTCCTGGATTCACGCCCACGTGGAGAGTGGGATGCAATAAACTTTGTCCGCTTCTTCCCGCGAAGCTTCTCTTGCTTCAAATAATTCCACTCAACATATCGGTGCATAAAGAGACAACGATGCAGGAATACGAATGACTTCTTTATTCATCATATTCTTTAGGCACTGGTGATACGTTGAAGGGACAATCCTATTATCATGAAGCCACGGTCTCCCCAGTATCATATGGTAGTCCGACTCCTTTTCTATGACTTCGAATTTCACCTTTGAATAAACGGGCCCTACAGATAAATTCATATTGACATACTCGTACGTGTTGGTCTGGGTTTTTTCGAAGTCTGTCATTGTAGTAGGCTTCTGTACGATCTTGCCTGGGCGAACCTTGGCTGTCTTGAGAGTATTGAGAGTAATCACATTCGAAGACGCTCCCATGTCGATGAGGGCCCTCTTTAACTATGGATCCTTGATGCATGCAGTAACATGTAGGGCCCGGTTGTGACCTTCCTCCGCCATCATGTTCTGGGAGCAAAGGAGTTAAGTGCACATCCAGGGCTGGTTGATTGCAGCAAATTTCTCCGCCCGTTGATTCTTCGAGAGATGCAAAAGTTCGCGTAAACTTTCCACTAGAGAAGCCGCTTCCTGATCCACCAGCCTCTGGTTCGTAGTGAAGCTACTGACTTGACGAGGATCGTTGTGAGGATCAGTCCCCAGTGTAGAAATCTCGGTCACAGGAAAACCGATCTTCTTTGATCAGGTCCATGTTCTTTGTGTGAATCCTTTGCATTCGTGTCAACTCGATCAATGTTGGGATTCTTCCAGCCACGCCGTCAGACATACCGTTGGAAAGAGGAGCATCTTCATTGGAGGAACTCCGATCGGGATTTGGAGTTGTTGAGGCATCCCTAAGACCAACCATTTTGAAATCATCCAAATGGAATTGGATATTGAAGAAATTAACTTCACAACCGAGAGATTAATGTCCCACCGTGATCGCCAATTGTTTGAGGATAAAAACTGTTTCTGCTGGTTTTGGTAAATTTGGGTGTGTGTGAATGAGAAACGAATCTAAACCCTAAAAAAATGTACTGCACGGGAGTACTTTAGATTCGAGAGATCAATCTGTACAATTATGGCCTAAACCAAGAAATGGCCGTTTCAGACTTGCTTCGGTCACAAAGTGAAGGAGATGGGGCTGATCTTAGGGAGGGAAGTGAAGAAGGTGTTGAGATTGTGAAGGTGTTGGCTGTTTATGACTTGTATCAGAATGTTGAACTGGCTTGCATAATGTAAGCTATCAGTTCTGGGTGTTTTCTGGATACATAGTTAACAACACTTGGTTTTCTGTGTTTGTTCGTGTTGTTTGGAAATAGGCGAAGGACCTATTTATACAAGTCATTGAGCGCAAACCCTCATCTCGTAGGAAGTGGAGGAAGTTGAGTGATGGAGTAGTGGGGTCGTGTAGGTGATTGCACGATCACGTCTTAGCCCACTTCCCTCATCATCTTAACCGTCCATACTTCCTGACACGTTCTTATATATGGGCGCGTTGCACGCCGCACGCTGTAAACCGCCAGACCAATACCCCAGTAAGTATCCCCCAGTTCGTGACATGTTTGATGTCTCGAGTAAGTAGGTCGAGTTGTGGGACCCACAGGAAATAACACGTGATGCTATAAAGCTAAATAACTAAGTTATTTAAGAAATCGATATTCATAAAATATCGTGTATATTCTATGCGTGTGATGCATCGAATATGATCAATATGTATGAAGCACCACTGTTTTAAAGCTTAATAGAGTAAGTCGCGGATTAAGCGTCTTAAAATAGCAGCATATTCAAACATCTTCAAGGGATCGTTTGAAGGCCGCATGGGCGGCCCATCCCTTGGTCGAACACTCCATGTGGTAGAGTGACGGACGGTGATCACCAAGGTTCATCATTGGCTGTTTAACTTTTAGCCTAGGATGTCCGACCAAGCTGGCAAAGTTGGACGGATGAGATGATCTGCGGCACATGTTTGCGACCGTTGATGGATTTTAGGGTTTTAAAGAGGTGCGCAAGCATCACTCTTTAGCTTGACCGAAATCAAGCATGGACAAAGTTTTTGGTGGGACCGACCGGGCATGCGTGTAGACGGCTTTCCGGTGTACAAGTCCATGCCACTCTGTCTCACGGAGGTGCGATCTAGGCCACTCAATTTTTCTGGCAAAGGTGAGTGGTCATGATCGATATGCGACAGAAATCCTTTGCCGCAAAGGATTTGGAAGCCGCGTGACATGCCACCTTTGGGCGCGCATTTTGAGGCGCTCAGTCGTGGTTGGCACAGACCGGTCGGTCACACGCATAGGTGGGCCCACGATGATCAAGTATACATCCTTGGGATCTCTTGAGTCTATATCTACACCCTCTGTTTAGGCATGCGAAGATGGATGAACGAGATCGAACTACGAAAGATATGTATTGCCGCAAACCCTAATTAGGGTTTTTAATAGTCACGCACGCATGACATTGGCCAACCGGTTTGGCTGGCTATGCTCCTCCTTTGGAGAGGTCGATCGTGTGGGGCCCACGTTGGGATGACGGTGAACATATGTGCACCTCCCTGATGGTCCTAGGTGCGATCTAAGCCATCCAAATATGCCGGCGAAGTTGGATGGTTGTGATCGATCCACGACACTTTAAGCATCACGCCAGCCTCACTTCAAGCAAGCGTTTTCTGCTCTATAGCTAGGCCGTGAGAGAGTCGATCGGTAGGTGAGGAGTGGGCCCGCCAATTTGCATATTAGCACTTCACCGATCAATTGCGGAATGATCCAAGCCGTCCAACTAGGCTGGCGAAGTTGGACGATCGCGATGTTTGTTGATACTGTCTTTGACAGTCTTTGCTCATGCGAGCCACTCCAAGGAAAAACGAACCAGCTCAACCGCCCTACTTCAGGGCTGGCGTTCGATGGGTGTTTGGGAGTACAACATGTGTTCGACCGGACAGGACAAAAACTGGCCCGCTGGTGGTCATTACGGTGATCGCCTGCTCTTGCTAGGGTTCATCTAGGCTGGTTAAATCATGTGGTCATCTTGCTTGGCCGTGATCATTTCTGAGACTGATACGGACAGTCCATATTTATTTTAGGGAATTGAACTTGCTCGATCGGGCTAATATACGCACACCGATGCGAGATTCTCTTTGTTAAAGAATGGTGTAGCATGTACGGGTATTTCATGCATGTCTCGAAATTGGCACTTGGAGATTCATGCTACTCTGCTGAGAGTAAACACTCAGTCGTCATGTCATGCTAATAATGAGAGTTCGACGAGGAACAACATAGGAAATATTAGGCAAATCATGCATTAATTAGTAATGCTAAAAATTCACAGAATATTTGGGATTGTTGCTACATGCACCGTTCTGGGTGAATTTTGTGTATTTATCGAATTGCTTCAAATAAATAAAGCGAGGGGATTTCTGCGCTCATCGCTTATCAAATGACTTTATCCTTTGAAGGATGTCAGTATATTTAAAATTGGTTTTACAATTCTAGACCTGAACTAAAATCCACTATTAACAACCCTGTAGGTTAACGACTTCATTGGGATTGTGAAGCCAGACCTAATTATTATCTTTGTAGTTGCGTGATATGATCTTGCTGTTTCTATCGTGTTGAGTGCAATTGAAATATTTGGCTCGAGATTTTATATCTCCGATAGGCAAGATAGAAAAGTAATCACAACAAACTTCGTCTCATCGTTTGTGATTCCACAATAACTTGTTTCTCTAGTCGATTAGGTTTATTGTGAGGTGATTGATAGTTCTAGGCTGTTCTTCGGGAATATAAGTCTGGGTTATCAATTGGTTCCCGTTCACCTTGATTTAAAGACGGAACAAAAACTCTTGGGTATTTCTGTGGGAGACAGATTTATTCAATCTTATAGACTTTTCTGTGTGAGACAGATTTGTCTATCAAGTCTCCGACTTTGGGTCATAGAAACTCTTAGTTGTGGGTGAAATCAGCTAAGGGAATCAAGTGCGTAGTGTCCTACTAGGATCATAGCCATAAGGAGCGCAACTGTACCTTGAATCAGTGTGAGATTGATTAGGGTTCAACTACAGTCCAGTCCGAAGTTAATTGGTAGTAGGCTAGTGTCTGTAGCGGCTTAATACAGTGTGGTGTTCAATCTGGACTAGGTCCCGTGGTTTTTCTACATTTGCGGTTTCCTCGTTAACAAAATTCTGGTGTCTGTGTTATTTCTTTTCCGTATTATATTTTGTTATATAATTAAAATATCACAGGTTGGGCGTTGATGGTTTTTCAAATAGTGATTGTAGTAGTGGTAAAAACTGGGTCTTTTCAGACTTGTGAAGAAAGGAATTTTTAGATTTAAATTAAACTAGACAATTAAATAAAGTTGTTCAAAGTTATAGAGAAAAACACCAAGACTAGGATTCCACCAATGACCATTTTAATAGTAAACTCTAAATAGTTCTTATGCAATTTTATCTTTAAAATCAATTCTAATATTTGCCTCAAATAAGTTTTTGAAGTAATAATTGTAATTAAAAAGTATAAAACATCAAAAGTTACTAAAACCCAGCATGCTTCATCAAGTCAATTCACAATTACTCAATAAAAACTATTAATTCAATTTTAATTCGTGCAAATAATCAAATAATAATATTGCAAATAAATATAAAAATTAGAATTATACCAATAAATTTTGTACCAATGGCTTCCTCCGTCGTCTCGGCTAATGGGTTTAGCTCCTCATCCCAAAAACACACTCACAAGATAAATTCATGGCTAAAATAGGTGTTTTTATTGATGATTATATGATGAAATAGGAATTAGCAACGCTGTAATGGTGTTACAGCGCCACTGTTACAAAGGTGTATGGTAATTTAAGACTGCTGTAAACGATAACTATCTACTGCTGTGAAACAACAACAGTGGTACGAAAATAAGTCTGCTGAAGAACGACGGACTCTGCGAGTCTGTTCTTCGTGTTCTTCAGAAGCTTTAATGGCAACAACAACGTTGTCTCCTCTATAATTGCTTCTCCTAGGATCTCATCGACTCTAAAATCCCTCCTAAAGGTTTCTAACCTTTCTTTGATGTAAACCAACACTTATATAGCCTTCAGTTTCCCTAGAAACTCGATCAAATTCGAGAATAAATCTCTTATTCTTCACGTGCAGTTTGAACAATAATTCCATCTGTCGATCTTTGTATGCGTCTGTGAGCTATTCTATTGCTCCCAAAATCTTCTTTGACTTGAACTCAACTGTTTTGAAGTATATCCCACGCAAGAATCTCTCCCAAATCTTTCAAACCAATTCAAAACCCTAAACAGGGACCGTGTGCACTGTCTTGACTTTGTGTGGATTTTCTGACTTATCCAGCCCAATTAGATGGGTCTAA
The DNA here is from genome assembly GCF_003573695.1 of Papaver somniferum. Taxonomy (NCBI): domain Eukaryota; kingdom Viridiplantae; phylum Streptophyta; class Magnoliopsida; order Ranunculales; family Papaveraceae; genus Papaver; species Papaver somniferum. Next base: position 167,918,609 of record NC_039365.1, read on the forward strand.
TAGCTTCTAACAGGTCCCTTATGTCTTGTATAGTCCGTGGGTACCAAATTTGCCCATTGAATCGCCTGCTAGGTCGCTCAAATCCTTGATCCAAAACTGTTGACGCTGCTGCCTTTTTTCCCGCCAAGATGTTCTTTTGAATTTGAGAAGTTGACCTCCCCTTATCTGTGGCTGGTCTCCCTTTAGCAGATGCCTGGAAATGGGTCACCCCTTAGTAATTAGGTTACCCCTTATCCAAAATCAAGGGTCCGTATAGCAAGTGTCCTCTGGGGCATTTTCCGCATTTTTTTTTGCGGGGTTCCTCCGGGGTATTTCTGGGATACTTCCGGTACACTTCTGAGGCGCTTCCGGTACGTTATCAACGGAGGTCCAAATGCCACATTTTTAGCCAAATTCGCCGCAAGAGATTATTTTCCAAAAACACCTACAAATACATAAAATAACCAAATAAGTACAATATCGAGTACTAACAATATATACAAATGAGCTATATTAGACACATAAATGCGTCTATCAAATACCCCCAAACTTATTATTTGCTAGTCCCGAGCAAATCAAAACTACAAAATAAAATTCTAACTCACTGTCGCAGGCATCGTCGATTGCATTTAGCGTATGCAATAAGCCTTTAAACCCCTAGGTGGCCCTAGTGGCCGAGTTATAGTATCGGGAGGGCTTACCAGAGATATACCCACAAAACCTGTACTCCAGACCTTAGCTATCTACGCAGAACCTTGGAAGGCACTAAAGAATCTCCTTGGTTGGCATACTTATTGACTACATGAAGAAGTACCCTGATGCGAAATTCCAATTGCTGTACACGAGTTTGCACTCAAGCATACTAAAATTCATATAAAGTGACAGAGCTCTACTCAGATAGTTGCACTATGGACATCATATTCGGAGTCAAACTAATCACATGGAAAGATTAAGAGATGGATATAGAAAAACATAGATGGTTTTGATGTTTACTAAGTGAACGGCGTTTCCCATATCTGTCTGAAGGCCTCCGCCAAAATGAACCTATCCTAATGGATTGAGATACTAGTCTGACTAATATCAATACACTGGCATATACAAGGGTACCAGTGGTCGATAACCTAACTCTAGGTCAACACAACTGGCATATACAAGGGTACCAGTGGTCGAATTTATTGAATTTATTCCTTTTGGTCAAATGGTCTGGTCTCAATTTCTTTCTTTTTTCTTTTTTTTTTCATCTTTTTTCTTTTTCAACTTTTTCAACTTTTTTTTTTTTATTTTTTTCATGGTATCTCAATCACTCTAATTCACCCTAGCATTGGTAACAACTTGAATCGTGGGCCCCACCTATCACTTAGAGAAACATAGTTTAAAAACAAAATAAAATAAAAATAGAAGTGAAAAGGACTCAACGAGATATGGTGAAACTATCATGTTATTTCTAACATCTGAGCTCTGTGCTTTTATGAATAGACTCTTTAGATGTTTCCATCTAATCAGATTGGTTCCTCAAACTCCTACAATCAAAATGCTTCCATCCACTTAGATTAGTTAGTGAAATCCTCAATAGGCATAAATTTCTAGGCTCTGGAGTTTATTTATTGCAACTAAAAGCTAACAAAAAGTGTTTCTTCCCCCCCCCAAACTTAAATCTTACATTGTCCTCAATGTTCTAAGGATGAAAATAAAAGCATGAACAAGGAGAAACTATTACCACTGGAGGGAAAAGAAATAAGGAAGGATATTACCGTATCACATGAACGCGGGAGCCTCCCAGTAAATGCTAAATTTATAGTCATTAGCTAGACATCAAATACCTCAAAAAGAATTTTCACCTTCCAAAGTCGTATACCATAGTCGAATAATTGTGGGTCCATAAGACCAAATAGAACTGCCACAAATAGGAGACAAATGCTCAAGATCAGAAAAATGAGCAGATAGAGCACAACCTGATCTAAAGTTTCTCGCAAGCAACTGGATTTATCTGAGGTGCCCACTTGGGCTTCATATGAGTGTCTCGGCAAACAGATTCATCCGAAAAACGGGTCTCTAACATTTGGATTTTCTCCTGGACATTATCAGCGGATCAGGTTGTGGAGTCTGAATACACTCAAGCGATACCTCAGATGCACTAGGCTTGAGTCCCAAGTTAGGGACTTCTATTGGGGATAATTGACAATCTCTACCCCAAACTTAGAATTTGGGTGCCTCTACAATGACTAGTCACAATGTTCCTAATTTCTAGACCATCGGGTTCTTGAAAAAGGTCAATTGCTTTCTCTAAGTCATAATCAGGTGGTTCATCCTCAGCTTGCTTCATATCTTCTATGGTCCACTCTAAGGCTTCCTTATTTTTTGAAGCACGGTCTCTGACTACTTTCCTGATCACTATCCAAATCGGAGGCTATAATCACAGGGAAAGACTCGGGTGGGCCTAAAAATGTATAATTAGACTCCAACTCAGGAGGCTCTTTTAAATAAGGTATTAAGATAGACTCAGAAGCTAGTAATGGTTCGAACCTATCTTTCCATATATCAATATCTAACATAGGAACAAATCCAACAGAGCATTTACTTGTTCAATGTTACTATCATCGTCGAAATCCAGGCTAAAATGGGATAAACAACTCTCCAATGTATTTTCCGGTACGATGTTTGGTAATGACTCCTGAACTAAGGTTCCTATCATGTTCACCTCTTCAATACATGTGCTATCTAGCTCAGAATGTAGCTTGTTTACATTAAAAATATTCAGCTCAATAGTCATATTACCAAAGATAGATTCATAATACCATTTCGACAGTTTATGATCGCATTAGACGTAGCTAAGAATGGGCGACCTAAAATCACAGGTATTTGGTTCTCTGGGTCGGGGACAGGTTGGGTATCTAGGACCACGAAATCCACTGGATAAATAAACTTGTCGACCTCAATAAGAACATCCTCGATCACACCACGAGGGATTTTAACGGACCTATCAGCTAACTGGAGTGTTATCTGGGTAGGTTTCATCTCACCAAGTCCTAGCTTACGGTACACATGGTATGGCAGTAAGTTCACACTGGCTCCTAAGTCAAGCAACGCTTTCTCAACACGGTACTTACCTATTGTACAAGAAATGGTAGGGGACCCTGGGTCTTTATACTTAGGCTAGTGGTATTCTGAATAATAGAACTCACATGACTAGCTATGAAGGCTTTCTCTGGACACTGAGCTTACGCTTTCGCGTACACAAGTCCTTAAGGAACTTGGCATAAGAGGGAATCTGCCTAATTGCATCTAATAATGGAAGGTTGATATTAACCTGCTAAAAACCTCCAATATATCATTAAAGTTGGACTCCCTCTAGTCGGAACTAGCAGCTGGGGAAACGGGGCTCTGGGAACAAAGTGAGGCTCAACAGGACCCTCATTGGTCTCTTTGGAGACTCTATCAGTTCTCCTCATTTCTGGCTCAGCAGGGTGATACAATGTTCACTATCAGCATGGCGACCTTGTTGTCAACTTTCTTCCACTTCTTAGGGTTGTGACAGCATTCACTGATTGTACGATTTCTCTCCTCTAGGGTTAGGATCAGTATGACTAGGGAACCTTCCATCCTCTCTCTCACTTATAAACTTAGCTATTTGTCCTACTTGAAGTTCAACTTGGCAAGACTCTGGGAATATTCTTCAATTCCTGCCTAGTTTCTTGTTGAAAGCTCATGTGGTTCTTTGATAGCATTCATGGTTACTTACTAACATAGTGATAGCTCCTCTAAGTAGAGATCTTTTTCTCGGAAGTGTTCTGAAACTGGGTTTGACCTGAAGAGTTCTTAAAACCAAAACCTGGGGGAGGCTGAGAATTGCTAGACTGGCCTTGATTCTGGCCCTTAGACCAAGAGAAATTAGGATGGTTTCTCCAACCAGGGTTGTAGGTTTCTGAGTATGGGTCAAACTTCTGACGGTTCTCAAACCTAGAGTTGTTATAGACAGCATGGGCTTGTTCTTCACTAACTGACCTTCCCAAAATGAATTATCGGGCTCTATTCCACAACTAGAGACTTGAGAGGCTCTATTAGGTTCAACAAGGGGCCTATTTTTAGACTGACCCATTTCTAAAGCTTCTAACCTTCTGGACAAAGCAGCAAACTTAGCATCTGACGCAAAACTCGTATCTACCATATTGGTGCTACTTCTATTGACCAAGAGTCTTTTAGGGGGTTCAACACAAGATTCCCACTGTTGGGATTTTTCAGCGATAGCTCCTAAGAAGGTAAAAGCATCATCAGCATTTTTACTAGTGAACTCACCAGCGCACATAGACTCAACCATGGCTTTGGTCGAATAGTCTAAACCATCATAAATAATCTGTACAAGTTTCATATTATCAAATCCATGGTGAGGACACTGAGATAGGAGATCATTGAATCGCTCTAAAAACCTATAAAGAGACTCTCCCTCTTGTTGCACACTAGCACTAATTTTCTGCCTAACAGCTGCAGTTTTATGCTTAGGGTAGAATTTCATATAGAAGGCAGCAATAAGTTCCTGCCATGTTTCAATGGATTCAGATGGTAGGTTGTTAAGCCAGGTCTTGGCTTTATCTCTCAAGGAAAAGGGAAACATCTTAAGTTTCAAGACTTCATCAGTAAGGTCTTTATTCTAATTGTCCCACAGATTTCCTCAAAGTCCCTAATATGAAAATAAGGGTTCTCATCATCTTTTCCTAAGAATATAGGGATCATTTGAAGAATACTAGGTTTTATCTCGAAATTAGCCGTAGTGGCTGGCAATTTAATGCATGAAGCTCGGTTGGTCCTAGTTGGGAACATGTAATCTTTCAAAGTTGCCATCGCTGGCACAACAGAAGTACTAGGGGTACTTTCCTCACAAAGAGACAGATTCTCAAAACTGAAGTTTCCAAAAACAGGGCTCTCCAAAGAAAGTCTTCGAGCTCCCTGCTTAAATCAGAAGAACTACTAGGTTTTTCGCTAATCAATCGACCTAGAGTATCTCTTTTCCAAGCCCTATTAACAAAATCGGGCATACACTAAAAAAATTCAAAAAGAAATAAAAATCCTAACAGAAGGTTCTAGCAATCACACAGCAGGCTGACTCGACTTTACCACAGCAAACCTAAAGATTTCTAGCAAACAACAAGCATGATGGCTCCACTTAGATTGTTTCTAGACCAGCTTCTAATCCTTCGAAAGGGAATTCGTTACAATTTGAGCAAACCCCTCTGGAATCAATCCGAGTTAAAGCAAGTTGAATCGAGGCGAGGGAAGCTCAGTGGAGCTTTGATACCCAAAACCTCACCGATCCAATGCGGCGCAGTCACGCATTCAACTCGCAGAAACCGTCAAGAACTTCGAGGTGTGCTTAAAAGAGTAACCAATATTTTTCGAATGATTGTCCTGTTAAGCTCGATACCCTATAGGTCTCTTTCTAGTCCAAATTTTAGGCTTAGGTTCGCTTTAGGTTTCGTTTTCCTAAGGCGGGCAAGAAGGGAGCGGTGATGAAATCCGAACCCTTATCTTATATGGTCCAGTCCTTGCCCTTTACTAGGAATTTAAAAACAGTCCATATTCAAGTCCTCAGCATATATTCACCTTAAGGAGTCCAGTAACCCGCTTGCAGGAGATTCGCGGGTGTTTAGAATTTTACCTCCCGTACCAGACGGGCGAAGAACCGCTGAAGTCGACTCGGGCCACGACTCCTATGCCGTGTGCGAACCCGAGGGGCCGAGACGATATCGTAATCGTCGTCCTTCCCTGCAAACAGTTTATATTTAAGGGTACCCTTCCGTAGGGTTTAAAAATAAAAATAAAAATGTCTCAAAATTAATGTCCAAAGTCCATCAGAAAAAAAAAATACAAAAGAAAAGAAAGTCTAATAAAAAAAAAAATTACAAAAAAAATGTCTCTCTTTTTTTTTTTCTCTTTTTATCAAAATAAATAAATAAAATTCTTCTTCTTTCGCTCCTTTAGCTTTGCTTTTCGCTCCCAAACTTTAAGTAAATCACCACAAGCTTTGGCAAAATTGTCTTTCGCTCCAATCTTCAAAAATCTGCAAGGAAACAAAAAAAACCAAAAACGTAAAGAAGAACAAAAATAATAAAAATAATAAAAATCTAAAAAAAATGCTAACTAAACACAGGTCCGCGTCGGCGGCGCCAAAAATTTGATGGTTTTTCAAATAGTGATTGTAGTAGTGGTAAAAACTGGGTCTTTTCAGACTTGTGAAGAAAGCAATTTTTAGATTTAAATTAAACTAGACAATTAAATAAAGTTGTTCAAAGTTATAGAGAAAAACACCAAGACTAGGATTCCACCAATGACCATTTTAATAGTAAACTCTAAATAGTTCTTATGCAATTTTATCTTTAAAATCAATTCTAATATTTGCCTCAAATAAGTTTTTGAAGTAATAATTTTAATTAAAAAGTATAAAACATAAAAAGTTACTAAAACCCAGCATGCTTCATCAAGTCAATTCACAATTACTCAATAAAAACTATTAATTCAATTTTAATTCGTGCAAATAATCAAATAATAATATTGCAAATAAATATAAAAATTAGAATTATACCAATAAATTTTGTACCAATGGCTTCCTCCGTCGTCTCGGCTAATGGGTTTAGCTCCTCATCCCAAAAACACACTCACAAGATAAATTCATGGCTAAAATAGGTGTTTTTATTGATGATTATATGATGAAATAGGAATTAGCAACGCTGTAATGGTGTTACAGCGCCACTGTTACAAAGGTGTATGGTAATTTAAGACTGCTGTAAACGATAACTATCTACTGCTGTGAAACAACAACAGTGGTACGAAAATAAGTCTGCTGAAGAACGACGGACTCTGCGAGTCTGTTCTTCGTGTTCTTCAGAAGCTTTAATGGCAACAACAACGTTGTCTCCTCTATAATTGCTTCTCCTAGGATCTCATCGACTCTAAAATCCCTCCTAAAGGTTTCTAACCTTTCTTTGATGTAAACCAACACTTATATAGCCTTCAGATTCCCTAGAAACTCGATCAAATTCGAGAATAAATCTCTTATTCTTCACGTGCAGTTTGAACAATAATTCCATCTGTCGATCTTTGTATGCGTCTGTGAGCTATTCTATTGCTCCCAAAATCTTCTTTGACTTGAACTCAACTGTTTTGAAGTATATCCCACGCAAGAATCTCTCCCAAATCTTTCAAACCAATTCAAAACCCTAAACAGGGACCGTGTGCACTGCCTTGACTTTGTGTGGATTTTCTGACTTATCCAGCCCAATTAGATGGGTCTAATCGCTTCTAACAGGTCCCTTATGTCTTGTAGAGTCCGTGGGTACCAAATTTTCCCATTGAATCGCCTGCTAGGTCGCTCAAATCCTTGATCCAAAACTGTTGACGCTGCTGCCTTTTTTCCCGCCAAAATTTTCGTTTGAATTTGAGAAGTTGACCTCCCCTTATCTGTGGCTGGTCTCCCTTTAGCAGATGCCTGGAAATGGGTCACCCCTTAGTAATTAGGTTACCCCTTATCCAAAATCAAGGGTCCGTATAGCAGGTGTCCTCTGGGGCATTTTCCGCATTTTTTTTTCGGGGTTCCTCCGGGGTATTTCTGGGATACTTCCGGTACACTTCTGAGGCGCTTCCGGTACGTTATCAACGGAGGTCCAAATGCCACATTTTTAGCCAAATTCGCCGCAAGAGATTATTTTCCAAAAACACCTACAAATACATAAAATAACAAAATAAGTACAATATCGAGTACTAACAATATATACAAATGAGCTATATTAGACACATAAATGCGTCTATCAGGCGTTAATATCAATCAATTAGAATATCCAACCTTGGGTTGTTGATTTACATTGATTGACACTTGAACATTGGTCTTTGGTACCGTTCAAGTTACTCCTCTTATTCAATCGGGCTCGCAGATTGCGGATTGAATTAAGAGTTAAAGATATTAAACTCTTTGATATACTTTACTCTAGATTGAGTCTGACTATCTAGTTGATTCTCTAGAAAGTATATTGGAGTAAGTCCTCTTAGATTTCCAAACAAATTGTTGGGTGTGGTTGTTAGACCCCCGCATTTTCAATTGGTATCAGAGAAGGCAAACACTATAAACCTAATAAGTTTGTGTTTGTTTGATCCTTAAAAATTTCTCTATGGGAAATTTCTTTGGAAAACTTGCTCTTGGCATCTGTAGAGCACGCCAGAAATCCTTAAAGATTATTCAAATATTATTATGGACAAAGCCTCCGGTTTCTCATGATAATCTCATTTCATCTAAGATCTTGAAAAAGTTAGATGGTGAGAAACAATATAAAGGAAAAATTAAAAAGAAGGGAAGATTGAGAAAACTTTCGTTATGCTCAAAGATATGGACTCTCACTAGATTAACTCTTAATCTTTTTGAGAAATACTATCATAATGGATGAACTGACAAAGATCTATTTAGAGCTTTTGAAAGCATTTTTAGATTCTTAGAAAAACTTAATTCGGTTAAGTTTAAGAATCGACCCGATAAAAGTTTTGTACATGTAAAACTATGGAATAATGATGTGCGAACTGAACTCGTTGTCAACACAAGTAGATCCAATACGGGTTCTCAGGTTTTTGACACAGGGTCAAGGTATCGAAAGAATCTCCTTTCTAGTCATATGAAAAGGAAGATAGAAAGTTCTGACAACCCTGATTATCATCATTACTTTGATTATATCACTGCGACTTCTCACAAATATCAACCAGAAATGTTGCATGAGAATCTCTCTGCACATCGTGCCACTTGGTAACAAGATTGTCTTCACCCCATTTGTATATATCTTGAGATGGGGAAAGAAATGGTTTGATTTGTGAATAGTTGGGTTAAAAGGTTATTCTGTCATCCTAGAATAATTAAGTAAGCTTTCTACTGCATCCGTCTCCTCACTCAAATTGTGGTTTCACGGGTTGCTCTACTTAGTGTGTGAACATCAAAGGAAATCCTACATTCCTTTTGTGGTTCGCGGTTCATAAACGGGTCCAAGCCCATTATTGGGTATATAAAGAAGAAAGTACGCGTACCTTCTTCTTCATCCCATCATTCCGCGTATGTGAACTTTCTAGGGTTCATGAAATTCCTGCATTAAATTCATAGGAGGAAAATAAGACAAAGGGGTGTTCAAGGTTCACTCCAAGTAAGTGATTTCCTCTTGTTTTCCCATCCAATTTCTGTATCTCGTGTTGAATTCCAAAGCTTCAAAAAGGATTTCAAAAAATTAGAGTTCTTCATCTTCTAGCATGAATCCTCCTACAGATCAAGATTTTCTTAGGATTAGATTTTTCAATGATTCTTGTGCTAGAGTTTTTGAAAGGATTTCATCTAATGGATTTATTCTAGAAAAGAAATTTTATTTTTTTAGTGGTTATAAAGAGGATTTAATTTGTTTTGAAAAGTTTAAGCTTGGAAACATCTTTGATGGCCTTGGTGAAGGATTTGATACTCTTACTAGAATCTTCTATGCCAACATTTATGATTTTGATCTTGAAGACATGGAATTCAAGACCATGGTTAATAGACAAAGGTTTCATGTAACTAGAGAGTTAATTTCAAAGATTACTAATATTCATCTTGGGAATTATCGCCTTCCAAGACCTTGTCATGAACGTCCCTCTTACGAAACCATCTCCATTGGTCTATGTGGTAAGAGTGTAGCTTGGAATGAAGGTAAGTTTCCTACCAATGATATTAGTTTTTCCTTGACGTCTTTTGCTAAACTTGGAATACCTAATCTTTGTCCCTCCACGATTGAGAATTCTCGTTGGAGTCGTGAGTTTACAGAATTTGTCTATTTCCTTGTGTTGGATTTTCAAAGTCTCGACATTTGCGGGTTCATCATTTTTCAAATAGTATCGATCACATCCTCCAACAAGAAGCTAGGATTTCCTTGCTTGATTGAGCGAATTTGTCGCACTTTCGATATAGATCCAATTGGGAACTCCATTGGTTCTCCCAAACTTGTCCGACCTTGTACCTTCAATCGCATGAAGGAGAATGCTTGCAAGAGACAAAGGTTCAATACACTTGATGACTCATGTGATTCCTCTTCCATGAATCTTCTTCATCAAATTCATAAAGATGTTTGTAAGATCAATTCCAAAGTAAGGTGTGTTCAAGAGCAACTACTTGTAATTGCTACCAAGTTTCCGGATATCAAGGATGACATGGATAGGATTCAAGCTACTCTTATTTGTTGTTTTTAGAAGAATAACTAGGGTTTGGAATAACCATTATTGTGAGTACACCTAGCTATGTCCAACGATTTTCATCTTCATGTTTTTAGATTTATTTATTTATATTTAAGTTTTTGGAAGATGGTTTTTTTTTTTTTTGCAATTTTAATCTTTATGATTTTATATATTACAAATTGTTATGGGATATGTTGTTTACGTCCGCCTATGACTGTCCCATACTTGTTCAAAAGTTATCTCTATTATGTCGGTATGAATATATTGATAGAAGATAGAATGAACTTTTGACATTACAAAAGTTAAAGCCTTTTATGTCATATTTTTGATGGAAGAAAGGATAAAACTTTTGTTTACAAGGATTAAGTCTATTATATGTCATTCGTGATGGAAAATAGAACGAATCCTTGTCTATTCAGCAGTATTTGGTCGATCTCCGATCCATATTTTTGTGCATATATTGTGTTGCTCCGTAAGGTTCCTTATGTTTGATCATGACCAACTAAATTGATCATTATCTTTTGGTTATTTTAGTTGTTGCTCTGTATGTTCTCTTATATCGAGCATGACCAATTGAATTGATCACTTTTGTGGTTAATTTGGTTGTGTAATTCCGATTGAATTAATTATGAGTTTTCTTGTGATTAATTTAATTGAGCACTTCGATTGGATTAATCATGAATTCTTTTGTGGATAATTCTATTGAATATTTTGGATTCAAATTCATGTTTTCATGAGATTTGATTTTGTCCAAAGAAATCCTTATTTTCTTGTGAAAGTAAGGTCGCCTTTGTTGTTCCTTCGGGGATGACATTTTATGGGGGAGAGTTCATATTGAACTTGTGCTTAATTGCCAAATTTTTGTGGGGAGTGCGGTTGTGGAATATTAGGGTTTATCTTGTATCTTTATTAACTCCTTGATGAATTCGTTTAGCTTCGGCTTTATGATTGCATCTAAATAAGTTGGTATGATATTCTCTTTTAGTCATGAAGTATCTCCGTGGAAATTTCATGAGGATCCCACTAGTTTTCGTACCTTTGCCAATTTATATTGACAAAAAGGGGAAGAATTAATGTGTAGTGTGATACTACAAATACATATCGTTTACGGATCATTATGTAAGGGGGAGTGGTTTTCATGTTGAGATAAAGTATTGACTAAGGGGGAGTGATGAATATCACGATAGTATTGTTGTCAAAGTTGTGATACAATTGGACTTTGATGTTGTGTAATAATATTATGACATTGTATAACAATGATTGAGAGCATTTTGTTTTCTCATTGTTATAGCTACGGATCTTCAACAACTATGATACTGAACTTACAACCTTTAGGATCATGGAGTACTTGGAAGTAACGAAGATTTCGAGACGCGTTGAAGATGCCAAGGAGTTTAAGCATGTGGATGAGAAGATACATTTTGTATCTATTTTGTAATCCATATGTATTGATAGTTTTGTCACTAAAATTGACAAAGGGGGAGATTGTTAGAGCACTGCTCGGTCGAACTCGCATGCGTTGCTATCTTAAGCATGTTTTTGGTTAGTGATCAAAACTATAAGTCTTGATTTCTATCCTATTTATAGATGTCTCCGACTAGGATATAGATAGTGTAGTTGAGCTTATATCTCTCGGCGTTCATCTCTTGAAGACGAAGAACTACTAAGGGGAGATTGTGGAACTTCTTCGACAAAAGATATATGGAGACTTGAACTCATCTATCACTTGGAAAGTATATTTCTACCATCTCTTATATTGACACATAAGTCGTGTTACGGTATAGTTTTCTCTATACACATTTGAGATTTCGAGCTGAGTATATCTCACTTACATATTTCTCGAAATATGTGTTGGTAAGCTTTCGCTTCGACCAAATTCATCTTTTATCATGAGAACATTTACGAGTAACATCTTATATGGTTTGTGTGATACAATTATTTTATGTAGGCTTGGAATGTTTCGATAATGATTATTTCAATATCTTAAAAATTTCTTTGATGCTAAAAGTGTGTGAAAACGACTATTGTCACTATAGAAGAATGTTTCAATGACTGAAATAAAGTGTTGAGGATGTAACCATCTTTGGATATAAGCATATATAGTGTGTTCGCACATTAGTGTATAAATCCATAAACCGGGAACCAAGAGTATGCATATGTGTGTATATGAAATTGGTGAAGGAGACAAGATAAGTATACGTACACGTACGCATACTGGCGGAAGTTTTCGAACCGAAAATATCTGCTGAGTTTGGGAATTACAAACTCCTAAACTAGTCACCTTAAGTAAGCGTACCCGTACGCATACTGGCGGAAGTTTTCGAACCAAAAAGTTCTGTTGAGTTTGGAAACTTAACAAACTCCAAAATATGGTTGCTTAAGTACGCATACCCGTACGCATACTTAAGCTGGTTACTTTGTCAAATCGGTCAGTTCACGGACTTAAGCATTTAAATCATAAGGAATGCAATCTTTGCAAACGGTGGATATAATGTTCATGATTGATTCAAGTGAATCAAACCGATTTGGTTTCGATTGTTTTTTTTATACAATTGAAAAACTCTTTAACTAGTTTCATTTGAGTCATTTGAACTAGTTACGGTTAAGATGAATAAGGTTGATATGAGAGTAACCATATGGCTAACCTCGATTAACTATTTGTGAACCAACCTGGTGTACACGTTTAGGTACGGTGACATAAACCTAAATGAGGGTACATTTCATTTGTGTGTAACAATCTAAGTTCGATCTAACCGTTGAAAGATATTATCTTGGTTTAATCAGGTTTTTCATCTAACGGTGAATATTGAATGCTTTGTTACCAAGGTAACTTGGATTGCAAACCCTGATTTAAAAACTATATAAAGGAGAACTCTAGCATCTGGGAAACCTAATCCCCACACCTCCTGTGTGTTACTAGTTGCAGAACTAGAGTCGATTCTCCTTTAACCTTAGGTTTCTTCTCGAGACTCTGTAGGTTAACGACTTGAAGACTTCATTTGGATTGTGAAGCCAGACCCAACTATTATCTTTGTAGTTGCATGATCTGATCTTGTTGTTTCTATCGTGTTGAGTGCAATTGAAATAATTGGCTCGAGATTTATATATCCGACAGGCAAGATAGAAAAGTAGTCACAAACAAACTTCGTCTCATCGTTTGTGATTCCACAATAACTTGTTTCGCTAGTCGATTAAGTTTATTGTGAGGTGACTGAAAATTCTAGGTTGTTCTTCGGGAATATAAGTCCGGGTTATCAATTGGTTCATATTCACCTTGATTTATCAAAAGACAAAAAAAAAATCTTGGGTATTTCTGTGGGAGACAGATTTATTCAATCATATAGACTTTTCTGTGTGAGACAGATTTGTCTATCAAGTCTTCGACTTTGGGTCGTAGCAAATCTTAGTTATGGGTGAGATCAGCTAAGGGAATCAAGTGTGTAGTATCATACTAGGATCAGAGACGTAAGGAGCGCAACTGTACCTTGAATCATTGTGAGATTGATTAGGGTTCAACTACAATCCATTCCGAAGTTAATTGGTAGTAGGATAGTATATGTAGCGGCTTAATACAGTATGGTGTTCAATCTGGACTAGATCCCGTGGTTTTTCTGCATTTGCGGTTTCCTCGTTAACAAATCTCTGGTGTCTGTGTTATTTCTTTTCTGCATTATATTTTGTTATATAATTGAAATATCACAGGTTGGGCGTTAAGATCAATCAATTAGAATATCCAACCTTGGGTTGTTGATTTACATTGATTGACACTTAAACATTGGTCTTTGGTACCGTTCAAGTTACTCCTCTTATTCAATCGGGCTCGCAGATTTCTATTTGCTGATTGCGGATTTAATTAAGAGTTAGAGATATTAAACTCTTTGATATAATTTACTCTAGATTGAGTCCGACTGTCTAGTTGATTTTATAGAAAGTATACTGGAGTAAGTCCTCTCAGATTTCCAAACGAATTGTTGGGTGTGGCTGTTAGACCCCCGCATTTTCAAGGTCCATAAATTCCTCCCAAGTTTGCCTGCAAATCTTAGGGGGAAGGTGTTATTCAAAATGGAGAATTTGGTGGAATTATAAATCCCGGGGAAAACGTGAATTCAAGGAATTTGTGCAATCGAACGTGCCAAGGAAATCGTAATTCCACCGAATCCCCTAGACCCATGAATTCCATGTTTGAAATTCCGCATCCAAACCCAATAAGGTAATTCTAGAAAATTACTAAACACACTTGGACTTTGTTGGGCTTCACTTGTGAAGTTTGTGTTACCTTCTCAACAACTAGTCATGCACTCATAATCACTGTGCCTATAAGATAAGTTGGTTAGTAATTTTAGAAAACAGGAAATTCTGTATGTATGCGTAATGATGTTTTCCTGTTTCTCCATATTTGGCTCGATGATCCAAGATTATTTGATAGTAGTATTTTTGTGCTTCTAAAAACCAAGAAAGTGAAACTTCCGGCCTCGAAAGGTTTTTGTTTCTAAATTGATTATGGATAGAAGTGATCTTGATTCTCGATTGAAGTTTCTGATAAAAGCGAAAGCAATGGCAATAATGAGGGTCTCTTGAGAGAGAGTCTTTGAAGCTGTATTTTTTTCCAATTTAATGTTTATCGTTTTTTCTAAAACTCAACCACAAAGTAACACGCCAACACCCCTAGTTAGTTACTAGCCAAGTAGGTTCTCAAGGGAAAACAAATATGGCTCCGTCATTGAATTTCACTCATAATGATTTAATTAATAATTTGATTTATATTGGGTAACTCAATTCTCTTTACCTTTATACATCATTGGATATCATATTTATTTTTGGATATCATATTTATTTTTGGACTATGTCAACTCCACCTTCCACCTTGGACTGCATCTAGGCGAAAACTGAGTTACCTCTGTATCTCTTTTCTTCAACCGTTTTCATATGTTTTAACCTCTGTTCTTATGATTTACAGTTCCTGATTGGTTTCTTTCTCTGGTTTTGATCCTTTTACGATGATTTCTATATCTTGATTATACTTTCTCTATGTTTATTGTATTTTATCATAATTATTTTCCTATCTGATGATAATCTCTATTTACTTTTTTTTCTATATTAATTTACTTTGTCACCATCTTTTCACTGTTGATTTCTTCATGTCTTTAATTAATTTTCACACCATTACTAATGGAGTTCTTATATTTTTTGCAGGCCTTTCTTGTCTTTGATATGGATCTCATCCAGTTTTGGATCTATGCCCAAAGACTATGCATCCTTCTCTTGACAGTATTGTCACTTATGGCTGTTTTGCCTGTCCACAGATTACTTCATCCGACAATTTTGTCAAACTACAAAGGTTCAACATTAAGTAATTCTCAGTATGAGTATCAGTATACCACCGCCATTCAAATTTTTGAAACCATGAGATGTCAATACTTTTCTCCGAGTCAAAACCCGATTCAACTTCATAAAATTCAAAAAATCAACTTTCCGCCCATAATCATCCGTCATTCTAGGAAGTCTCAGTATTCTGCGGAGTGCATGCATACCATGTCTAAAGAATCCTATCCTTTCCTTTCTTGGAAGTATTCTTTACCAGTTTTTAGGAAACAAATTATATACGTTATATTCTCTATTAACTGCTCCCACTATATCAGAAAAGAAAACCCTAAACAATCTTGCAAATCAAAAAGCTATCCAACCCTAAACGACACTTTATCTTTTTTGAAGAAATGGATGCTCAAAGTTCCAGTAACCTAAGTGATATCACAGAAAAAATGAAGATCGCTTCAATCAAACCCAACAGAGGTGCTATTGGTTCTGCAAAAAATATCAATGAAGCTGCTATTGAATGGTCAAATAGCTTGATTGGCAAGCTGATAACTGATAATGATGAGATTGAAAACTCAGAAGTCAAGGACGAACTGAATCTTCTCTGGAAAAATTACAGAAGAAGAGAAGTTAGGATTGTGGGTAAGCATCTTTATGTCTTCAAGTTTAATTCTCAGAAGGATATGAAGGATGTCATGAAAAAATCTCCTTGGATTGGTCAAAGAAGCTTACTTGCGCTTCAAGCGTATACCACTGCTATAACTTATAAAGACTATATTTTTGCAAAACAAGAATGGAATGTTCAGTTTAAAGGTCTGCTTCTAGAACATCATCATGAAGCCATAGTGAATGAAGCTGTTGAAGATCTGGGTAAAAAATAAGTACAAACCCTAAAAACTGCAGGCCACACTCAGGAAATATGATAATAACAAGAATAGAGATAGACCTTAAAAAACCTCTCAAAATAGGAGAATGGTGGAATACCAACTCAGGAGAACCAACTTGGATTCGATATCACTGGGTTAAGCAACCACACAGTCTTTGTTCAGAATGTTATATTATTGATCATGATGACAACCATTGTGAAGAAGTGGCTGAGGTTCTTAGAGAAAAAGCTATAGCGGAAGAAGAATATGAAGAACACCAACTGGCCAAAAACAATGCTGCTGCTGTAGAAAATGCTGATCAGGAAAATATTGGTGATGACTTCATGATAAGAACGTAAGTGCTACATTTTATACCCATATTTATATTAGCTAGGACTCGATATTTTGGATAATAACATTGTTTTGAGCTATTTGCAGGAAATATGAGCGAATCCTGTCACGGGAAGAAAAAATGGCTAAAGAAAACTAAAATGGTGTTTGCCAGCTGGATGCCTTGTCATTTGCTTTGAGTTGGTCACTGCACCTAAGCTGCTACCTTACTACCCAGATACAAAAACGAAAGAAATTGGTTTCTTTTATAAAAGTTCAATGCACCTGAATTCCAATGGTGGGGATATACTCTTAGATGTTTGTTAACGTGACCAAAGTACTGTCTGGCACTTGCCAAAGACATTAAAAGGGAGCCGTGGGACGTGGTGCTTTTGATGTGATACAAGCAGCTGAATAATTAAAGAAACAGTGGGATGTGGCCTTATGATCTCCACTTATGCATTCGTGATTCAGGGAGAAATGAAGGTGAAGTCTTGGCGGTTCCATTCTCATTGAAGTAGCTGTATGTGTTTGCATGAGGTTATGAAACTAAGGCAGTGCTGGTTCAGGTAGCTGCTGCAGTTTTTAAGCTATATCAACATTGGGTTCATGGGGTTCGAATCAGTGAACAGTTGGGGTAGACCTTGAGATGATCTTGATGTTTATTTTGGTAGCACCGAATATGGTATTCAATATTGAAGTAGATGTGAATCTGCGTGCTTAACTCTTGAAGATATCGATGAAGAAGAATGGGCTGGCCTAAACTGGGGTTGATCATTGGTGCTGTTTACTCGGTGGCAACTAGAAGTTCAGGCGACTGCACAATGGCAACTTGTATTCTTGAATGGGAAATGAAGCAACTCTCGGCACTCGAGTGGAAGAAGATGGCAGCATCGGTTCTTGAAGGGTTTGCATGGAGAGTTGGACGTGACTGAGAAGATGACTGAAGAGAGGTGTTGTAGGATCGTGGAAATAAAAGAATGGAGATAAGAATGTTTGGTACTGGTTCGTTGTTGATCAAAATGGAAGCTTGAGAAGGAACTGAACGGGAAGAGGATTAGATGGTCATGGAATATTAAGTTGGCTGCAACTCTCTTACTGGAGGTGGTTGTTATGGCCGTGCAGGCATGAAGATAGAGAATGACTTGGCAGCAGCTCTTTGCAAGGAAGTTGTTTCTGGAGTTGGATCAAGAGGTATGTACATGGAGGAATGTTCACTCATGGAGTTCAGCGATGGGAAAAAAGTTTCTGGTGATGGAGGTAACCGAGAAGTGATGGGGTTGGCGTTTATCGAAGTTCCACATTTATTATCTTACTTGGTTTCGAGTATAAGACTTTCACGGATCTGGGAAGCTGAGAAGTTAGAAGAAGAGTACCTATTGTGGAAGAAGGTCAGGGACGAGATTTGTCTAGTCAGCTTTCACGAACCAAGGCAACCAGTGGTGATGGCTAGATGGCAGATAATACAAAGTGGACTGAAGTTGGTGTTGTAGCCGGTTTGGAAATTGGTGTTTGGACATGGGCTCTGAAGTTGGACTGGGCCTTGGAAATATTCCCCTGGGTCTCGATCGGAAAGTTCTGGTGCTAATTGAATATAAACAATTTTACAGAATAGGAGGGGGGAGGTCGGCTGCAGAGCCGAGAATAGGAAGAGAGCAAAGAGAAAAGAGCGGCTACGAGGTGGAAGACAAGGATTTGCAATTTTTATATTTCCATTTCCATCTTCTTGATTAGCTAGTGAATCTTTTCAATATGTTTATGGATTTTGAGAAAGCCGTGTCTAGTTAAATCTTTGTAACTAGGGTTTATGATTGAAAACCACTTGGAGTTTTAGGCTATTTTGATTTGAATAATATTGAGCAAAGATATTATGATTTGATTTGATTAATTTCATGATCTTATTTATTGATTAATCGAAATATGGGTTGTTGCTTCACCGGTTTGTTATAACCTTTGTGCATAATTGTTAGGTTCAAAAATATATTTGTCTCATTATTTGATATTCCATGCTTGAGTGATTTCTTTGATGGGTTATGCTTAGAAGAGACAGATATTATTTGTGGATCGATATTTTAGTTTCACATAATTTTCTCGCTAATGCAATTTGATTGTGAATGCTTGGATTTATTCTTTTGATGCGTCATGCTTAGGGTGTCCCAGCGATATTTGCGACTCTAATACATATAATAGGTGATGTTGATAGCACGAACGATAATTAAATATTTATGAATTATGTTTCATTTCAATACCTATATAGAAGTAGTGGTTGACATCATAAAATTCTGGTTATTGTCTCTCTCTACGAATTCACTTTATTAGTTTATCTTAATTTAATTATTTCGTTTTCATTTATAAAAATCCCAAAACATCATTGCTGGTTAATTAATTAGAGATATTGATTAGAGTATTTCCACCACTCCCTGTGGGTTCGACCCGTACTTGCCTTTGTCTACTAGTTAGACACTGTGCGATTGCGGTTATTATAAATAGGGTTTCTCCCGAAAGCCTATCAATTTTTTAGGCGCCGCTGCCGGGGAGCGTTTGTGGAATATTGTAATTGGTATTTTGTACATATTTTATTTTTATTTTCTGTACATAACATCTTTTTTTTTTTTTTTTTGCAGGCGGATGATGAATTCTTTGTACGAGACGTCGTCTAAGATGACACTTGCAGAATATAAGCGTAGAAATTCACATTCTCATGAGATATCTTCTGATATGACGCTTGGGGAGTATATGCATAGGCAACGATATGGAGTTTTTGATCCACATGTGGTAAGTGAAGAATCACCCTTAACGATATATGAGAAGTATTACAAACACACACCGCTTAGTTTGGAACAAAGATTGAGAGTTCTTAAATGCCAAAGTTTATATGCTGATGATGATGAATCTTGTAGTGACTCTCTGTTCCAAATAGAACATATAGATGACCCTGTGGATGATTGCGTTGATGATTTGCCTAACTCCATGGATGAATCTATCTCACAAGATAATTCACCCGACTTAGAGGTTGTTTCTAAACCCTTAAACTTTCAAAAGTTACCCAATTTAGGGTTAGAATTGTGTGCTTCTAAAATTTTGTTGGATTACTTTGCATCTAAGTACCCAGAGGACTTGCCTATTAATGATAGCGTGCATAAGCCGATTGATAATTCCCCCGTCTCAATAGAATCCCCATATTTTGTTCTTTATGCACTTCCATGTGTAGTAAAAACTAGGTTTGGAGGTTATCCCTTGTTTTTGATAGTTTCAACGTCTCCACGTTGTCATGACATAAGTGTGAAACTGTCATTTGTAAGTATTGTATTTTGGGTTAATCCCCAAATTTTCAGATTGTTAATTTTTGGGGATCCTTTATGTACATTCCAGTAAGTATATCTATTTTCTTACTTACTTTTTGTTGTTTATTTTTGCAGATTATGAATTTCCCATCTAATTTCTACGTTGGATGATTCAATGACATTGAGGAAAATGTAATGCTTAAGTGTGGGGAAGTGGCACTTTAGTTAGGAATTTTCTATTTTTTTTCTTTTCAAATGACCAGCTTTTTAGCGGATCTTAAAAAAAATAAATTTTTTTGCAAATGACCAGCTGTTGAGCGGGTCTTTCTGATTATCTGTCTGCTGTTTAACAGACATTTTCTATACCACTTTTTAGTGGTTTCGTCTAGATGTTTAGCAGACATTTCTCGATCTCGTTGTTTAACGGATCCGTCTAGATGTTTAGCACACATTTCTCGATCTCGTTGTTTAACAGATCCATCTAGCTGTTTAGCAGACATCTCTATACCACTGTTTAGTGGTTTCGTCTTGCTGTTTAGCAGACTTCACTCTTTATCCAGTTGTGTAGCGGATACATTATTTGTTTTTCTCGAGGACTAGCAAAATATAAGTGTGGGGGTGTTGATAAGCACGTAAGTGCTACATTTTATACCCATATTTATATTATCTAGGACTCGATATTTTGGATAATAACATTGTTTCGAGCTATTTGCACGAAATATGAGTGAATCCGGTCACTGGAAGAAAAAATGGCTAATGAAAACTAAAATGGTGTTTGCCAGCTGGCTGCCTTGTCATTTGCTTTGAGTTGGTCATTGCACCTAAGCTGCTACCTTACTACCCAGATACAAAAACGAAAGAAATTGGTTTTGTGTACACATATATCTCACTATCAGACACGTGTATATAAAAAAGGTACGTGGAAAGCATGCATGCCAAAACATCAAAACATGATGCGTCACGAAACACCAAATAAACCCCGAGGAGTTACTTTATCTCATCCCCAAAAGAGAAGCTAAGATCAACGGTGGAGAGAAAGTTAGCTGACACGGACTGACAGGGGCAGAAGACACTTTTCTGACACGAGCAGACCCTCAACTACCCACATTAAACACTCTGAGCAGTGTACGTGTCGACCAACCTGTGGAACGAGCGAGGATGCCTCTGCGGGATCAAGGGGCAAACGCAGACCTCCGCGTGATGGACGCAAGGACACAAGAAGATAAGGTTCCAACGGTCTTCAGAGATGGGTCCCACGTTCTAACCTTATAAATACCCAATCTCCACCAAGAGGAAGGGGGATCGAAAAATATCAGGAAGGGAAGGAGAGAGAGAGAGAGAAATAGTAAGGGTAAGTTAATCCCTTAGAGGAGAGAAACATGTACACCCCAAAAGTCATTCAACTATTCGTGTAACCGTGAAGAACATAGTAAAACAACAAACCCCGTGGATGTAGGCCTTAGTGCTGAACCACGTAAACCTTGGTCTTATTTACATTACAGCACTTTACATTCATTTAGCTCCATGCATGTTTACTTATATGTTTTGTTTTCCTTAATACTTATATCCCATGCACAAACGCCACGCATGGAGTTGTTGGATAAGGCCATGATAAACCCGAAGGTTTTGAGCCAATGAATCAACACCAGGGTACCATCATCATAATCTCTTTAGATGATAATGATTGATTGTGAGCGTTCAGACCCCCTCGTGGTTTGTGTGCTCACAATTTGGCGCTAGAAACAGGGACTTCGTCCCGGTAAAAGATTTATCTTGTCCTGTGATTTCATTTTAAATTGGCATATGATTGCTCTGATTTATCAGCTCGGACCGTATAGATCATTCGTTAGCTGTATTATGTTCAAAAACCCACCTTTGATCTTCGATAAGAGTTATTGTTCTAAGCGGGTTATTGTTCTAATCCGTCGGATTTACAATTTTCGTAGTTTTTATACTAAGGATCTCCGTTAATAAAACTTTAACCCGTATTTTATAGCCTGCGGGTATTAATTCCCTCTTGAAAAATTGTATTTCGCCAACTAACCCGCTTCACGTGGATATTCCCGTTTCTGTTGTTTGAAATAACTTATGCAGAGAGAACGCGCTGTGAGTAAAGAAGGCAAGTTTTGGCGATATTTCACTATCAACAAAAGGACACGTGATGGAAAAGACGCAGGAAGCAGGAAAATCCAAAGCTTTGTCAAAAGAAACACCCAGGACAACCCCGATCATCACCCGAAGCAAGCAGAAAGGAGATAAAGCTAAAATGACCAATCGAAGGCAAGATATTGCGGAAATCACTTCACCTATGAACGCTAATTCAGTTGCAGCGGCGGCTCTCAGAGCAGCAACGATAAAGTACGGGGAGGCTACGGTAGTCCCGAAGGCTGCGGAGGCTAGCAATACCTTCGCCATGAGTCAACTTAATCAACCAAGAGAAAGGGTGGATGAATCCAGAACATTCCAACCCGCGCAGCTTCTAACTTTTGGAATGCCGCTAACAAATAATCAGAATCAAACCATACCGGCGGCTCTGGCACCGCAGAGGGGCGCTCACTCCAATTTGGAAACACCAGCAACCGAAGTTGAACCCCTGCCACCTTTAGTACAGACCATGGAGGAGGGCGGCACCACGGCTGTAGCGGCACGCGCTGGGACTCCCAATCAGGGGTCCAACCAATCACACCGACTAATGGCTGAGCTTGAGGAACTGAGGAAGAGCCAGCAGGTTTACACAGAAGTTGTAGCTCTGTTGGCCAGAGAAAATTAAGATTTAAAGGAGCGGATTGCTCTAAGCACGAAGACCAGCCAACAACTTGATGAAGCAAGCTCCAAAGCACCAGAGCCAAACCAAGACTGTAGAGTCGTCCTAGCGGCTAATGAAGACGCGACAAGGAGACGTAGCGTATCCGACCCGGATTATGACGATGGAGAGTCAGACGGTAATGAGCTGAAGAATTTAGAGCACCAACGCGCAATGGACGAACTACGAGATGAGATGATGGCCGAGATCAGGCAATTAAAAAATAAACAAGGTGGGGGAAGGTTAGAAGAGGTCATGAGAGAAGCTAACTCCACGCCCTTAACGCATCGCTTGGCCATCACCCCTATTCCACTGAAATGCCCTGTCCCGACGTTCGAATGCTATGATGGATTCAGCGACCCTGCTGCACATGTTCGGTACTACAACCGTGTCTTAGCTAGATGGGGTCAGAACGACGCCGTACTCTGTAGATACTTCCCGTCAAGCCTGAAGGGATATGCGTTATCATGGTTTGATAATCTACCACCAAACTCCATCCACTCATACGACCAACTCGCAGAGAAATTCTTAAGAACATACATGTACAACAAGACTGTAAACACCGGGATGGATAAGCTCTTTTCACTAGCAATTGGCTACAAGGAAACCACGAGGGAGTACACAAACAGATGGCATAAGATCTGCCAAGCCATAGGGAGCGTGGACCCAGTGGTAAGCATCAACTGCTACAAATGGGGCTTAGACCGAATGAGTCCCCTATTTGTTGAAATTCACGGGAGCGTGCCCAAGACAGAAGGAGATCTCCGAATAATTATCGAAAAGCACGCTCGACTTGAAGAAATTCAACGGGAAAACCCGAGGGCATATCCGCAGAGGTCTCACCGCACCAATTCAGCGTAACAAACCAATGGGGCAAAAAGGGGTTGCTCAGATGAGAGACCTCACGAAGATAGGAAGGAACGGAGGGATGAACGAATAACAGGCGACCGAAAATTCGAAGATCAAGTTTACACGAAACTCAACGCTAGCTACGCTCGTATCCTACGAGAGATCAAAGGGAGGGAAAACTTAGAGTGGCCATGGTCTAAGGGAAAGCATCACCCGAGATCCGAGAAGTCTAAAGATTACTGTGAGTATCACTGTTTCAACGGACACCAGACCGAAAAATGCAAGAACCTTAAAATAATGATCCAAAAATTAATTGATGCGGGAGAGCTCAAACATTACATACGAAAGGATGTTACCGAGGACAGATCCAAACGAACCAAACCATTCCAACTTCCGGAAGAAAACCGAACAATCAACACCATCTCGTGTTCCGAAGCCACAGGACCCTCACTCACAGCGCAGATTGGAAAAAGGTTACGGAAGCAATTCGAAGACCGCTGCGAGTTATATAAGGTCGATGGGATAGCGGTGGACGAACACGAAGAATGGATGAAATCTCCTATCATCTTCGATGCCGAGGATATCGAAGAAGATATGGAAGACCATAACGATCCCTTGGTCCTAACATTACCAGTAGCTGGATGTAACCTCAAAAAGATCCTCATAGACGGGGGAAGCTCTGTAAATGTCCTATTCTATGATGCATTCAAATGGATGAAGCTCCATGATGAACAGTTAATGACCTCTTATCACACCATCTACGGATTCAATGGAGCAGCCACGAAGCCCTTGGGAGACATCGTGTTACAGGTTAACGCAGGGCCCATGAAATTGGATACCCGATTCAGTGTGGTGGACACCCCTTCCCCCTACAACGCCATTATTGGACGAAAATGGGTACATAAGCTCAAAGGAGTTGCGGCAACATACCACCAATACCTCAGATTTCCAACACCTGAGGGAATAATGGAGATCAAGGGAGATCGAATCGCTACGCGAGAGTGCCAGGCCACTCAGGATCATATCAACAATGAGCAAGAAGAGAAGCGAAAAATCCAAAGAGTAAGAAATCAAGAAACCGCAAAAGAGAAGGCCGTAGACCCGTTCCTTAAGGAAACTACAGGAAAAGGCTTGACGAAAGATGGTAATGTCCAAGGCTCGGAAACAAGTACCTCAACAACCAGCGAAAAACAGAAACACGCTAAATAGCAATTAAAGAGCGCCCCAGTCCTCGGAAACCCGAAGCCTGTGTTCACACCAGTAAAACCCGTAAAGGAAATCAACATAGGAACGGAAGAAGACCCGAAGATGATCAAAATTGGGACCATCATGGACGAAGGAAGAGAACATTCCTTAACCAAATTACTTAAGGAATATGCGGATGTGTTCGCCTGGAAGTTAGGAGATATGCCGGGGATTCACCCAAAAGTAATCCAACATGAACTACGCATCAAACCGGGCACGCCCCCGTTCAGGAAGAAAATACGAAAAGTGGCTCCAGAATATCATGAGGCAATAGAAACAGAACTTCGGAAGCTACTAGACGCAAGATTTATCAAGGAAGTCAAGTACCCTACCTGGATCTCCAACATGGTCATTGTTCCTAAGAAAAATGGAGGGGTTAGAATATGCATCGACTTTACTAATCTCAACAAGGCATGTCCAAAGGACAGCTATCCCCTACCGAGCATAGACCAGCTGGTAGAAGCAGTAGAAGGATACGAAGAACTATCATTCATGGATGGACATTCTGGTTACAACCAAGTAGCCCTGGCAGAAGAAGATCAGCCACACACAGCGTTCTATACCCCACATGGCCTTTATTGCTATACCAGAATGCCTTTCGGACTTCGAAACGCAGGGGCAACATACCAAAGGATGGTCGATGCTATCTTAAAGCCATGGATTGGAGGAACCCTAGAAGTCTACGTGGACGACATGCTCGTCAAAAGCAAGCTGCGTAAAAATCACCACCAGGACCTGAGGAATATCTTCGAAGCAATGAGACAGCATCACATGAAAGTGAATCCGGAGAAATGTACTTTCGGTGTCACCTCGGAGAAGTTCCTCGGGTATCTGGTGACGAAAAGGGGCATCGAGGTAGACCCGACGAAGATTCAAGCCATAGTAGAGATTCCGTCCCCAAAGAATCTAAAGGAAGTGCAGAAGCTCAATGGGTCTATAGCAGCGTTGGGCAGATTTATTGCACGGTCTTCGGACAAATGCAAACATTTCTTCAATATTCTTAAAAAAGGGAGCAGGTTAGAATGGACCGCCGAATGCGAGGAATCATTCCAAAAAATCAAAGAACATCTAGCTTCAATCCCGATCCTGCAGAAGCCAGAGCCTGATGAAGTTTTGGCACTGTACATAGCAGCAACGGAGGACGCAGTCAGCGCGGTATTAGTCAAAACCAATACAAAGGTAGAACAACCTATCTATTACGTCATCAAGACACTCAATTCCGCGGAAAGAAATTATACTAAGATTGAACAACTCATCCTCGCACTGGTATGGGCTACCAAAAAACTGAGAACCTACTTCCTAACTCACCTCGTCAGGGTACCATGCAAAGCACCATTGGAAACAGTCCTCAAAAGCACGGGAAAAGTGGGCCGAATAGCCAAATAGAACACCCATCTGGACCAATTCAACATCATTCATGAAATTCAACATTCTCAGAAGTCCCAAGTTCTGGCGGATTTCTTAGCAGACCTCCCCCTTGACAACGACTAAGAGATTAAGGAAATACCAGAAGCCGAGGAAGAAATCAAGGATCCAATGGATATCCTCGACCCTGCGAGTCATAGACAATGGGAAGTCTTTGTCGACGGATCTAAAAATAAGGAAGGAGCAGGAATAGGCATTGTCATTATCACCCCAACTGGAGAAAGGATTATACAGGAACTTAGATTGGAATTCAAAGAGCATACCAACAACATTGTTGAATACGAAGCTGTCGTACATGCCCTACGTATAATAATAGAGATGGGGGTAACCGATGTAAGGCTGACAAGTGATTCGCATCTTGTCATACGGCAAATAGGGCTCGAGTATAATGTGTACGATGGCACCCTTTAAGCTTACATGGCCTTGGTCCAAACATTGGCATCACAAATCCCGAACATTAAGTTCCGACACTTATGCAGAAGGGACCTCAGGCACGCGGATGCCCTAGCATATATATCATCCATGCTGACGGATAAAAATGCCGAAGGTATTAAAATAGCAAGGGTATACGAGCCTTCGATTGCATCTCAATTCTCCTTCGCTACCAATCAAGATGCGATGGAAGAAAATATCGAAGACCAAGTAGGAGAAGACATCCATAATGACTTTGATGAAGAGGACATCCTGTCAAGAGCAAATCAAGACGAAGACTTGAGCAACGAAGATGACTGGAGGGTGACAATACATGCCTTTCTCGAAAAAGGAAGCTTACCTGCGGATCGGAAACAAGCTAGGAAGATACTCTCCAAAGTGGGAAGATATGATCTTCGGGAGGGGGTCCTGTATAGGAAATCCTTCCTTGGACCATTACTACGCTGCTTGTCCCGGAAAGAGGGGCATCGAATTCTAAATGATATCAATTATGGTGACGCGGGGAATCATAGCGGCATGAGATCACTAGCTGACAAAGCAAAAACGCAAGGATATTACTGGCCGACAATGATACAAGATGCCGCGAGGATGTCCCGACGATGTGAAGAATGTCAGCGCTTCGCGAAAAAGATCCAAGCGCCGGAAACAATGTTAAACTCCGTCGATAGCCCGTGGCCATTTGCAAAATGGGGCGTAGACATCGTCGGGCCTTTCATCGAAGGATCAGGGAAGAGACGATTTTTGATAGTAGCCACGGACTACTTCAGTAAATGGGTGGAGGCTAAGGCCTTGGCCAGGATCAGAGACGCGGATGTGTTCACTTTCATATTCCAGAACATCATTTGCAGATTTGGTATACCTGCTGAAATTGTGTCTGATAACGGCAAGCAATTACGGGGAAAAAATATAGACATGCTCTTCGACACTTTCAAAATAAGAAAGAACAAGTCCACCCCCATATACCCTCAAAGCAACGGACAAGCGGAGGATACCAACAAGACCCTCGCCCTTATACTCAAAAAACAATTAGACGAGCATAAGGGAAGATGGTGCGAACAACTGCACAATGTCTTATGGGCATACAGGACAACACGAAGATCCGCCACCGGGGAATCCCCGTTTCTTCTAACTTATGGAGCTGAAGAAGTCATACCTACGGAAATCCTCATGCCAACCACGAAGACCGAAGCTTGGGAGAAAAACCTCACAACAGATATGATGTTAGAAAGGTTGGACGACTTGGAAGGAAGAAGGGAAGTAGCATTGCAAAAGATGGAAAATTATCAACGAAGACTAGCAAGGGAGTACAACAAAAAGGTAAAGCTACGGAATTTTGTAGAGGGACAGTATGTGTTGAGAACAATCCCACGGTATCAGCAAGAAAATAAATGGGGAAAGTTAGCACCTACGTGGGGAGGACCTTTTATGATCCACGACATTGCGGGTAACGGTTCCTACTACCTTCGTAATCTAAAAGGCGAGGTCCTCCGGCATCCTTGGAATGCTAAATGGCTCAAACCATACTTCCCATAGAAGCAACGCAGATTTGAATATGCTTGGAGTGTACCAGAAGAAGAAGGGATCCTGACCGCTCCACATGTTTCTATCTCTGGAAGAGGAATTGCAGACCTCAACTTATCAATCAAACAAGCTTTCAAATTATCAACTCAGTGGAATCTACCTACAATATTGGGGAAAGTAGTTAATCTACAATCTCTCAGGGCTCCCCCATCAGTGTCCATAAGTGTAAGACCAGGGGGAAGGAACCCAGCAGAAAGAGATACCCAACCAATCTTAAGGCAACGGGTCGACGGAATGGGTGTGTAAATATTTTAATCCCATATCCTAGAACGTTGCTCCGGCCCCCACCGTCTGGGAATCCTCTGGCCCAGGATTCGCCAGCGGGGTGACAGGTCTCAAGACGATCACGAAGGTACCTTCCTTCAGTATCGCACTCAAAAACACTTAAAAACTTTTGTTTTGTTTTTTTCACAAATACTTAAAATAAAAACAAAACAACATTGCAGGTATATCAAGAAGAGGATTCATTTCATAAAGGGTGATTACAAGAAGTGAAAGGCCAAAGTCAAGGATACACAATCAAAAAATATTCCTTTTACAGGATCATCAGCAAAAAATATCCTTGTTACATAATTACAAAAAGTATAATGATGCCGCGGACCCTACAGAACGTTGCGATCTCTACCTAGGTGGCGGCCCCATCGTCAGGATTATTCCGAAGACTTGATGGGACGCTCCCACCAGAAGAGGGGACCGAGGAGCTGGGAAAGGCAGAAGGAACGGGACGACGAGGATAGTTCTTCACGAGACCATGTTCATTCCTTAGGCCAAGTTCTATCCTCTCCAGCATCTTGTTCGTCTCCTCAGCCATTTGACAACGAGCCTTGTGTTTAGTAACTGTTGTCCGCTGTTGGGCTTGGGATAATAACGAAGATAGCCGATTCACTTCTCTAGAAGCAGCACCAACGGCCTCCTCGCGGGTTGCTGCTAAATTCTTGAAGTGATTGGTCTGTTCTTCATGCTGCGCTAAGGAAGATTGAGCCTTTTCAAGTTTTTCATTTGTGACGCGAAGGCGTCCCTCGAGCTCTGAAAAAGACAACACCACGGAGTTAGCGTAGAAAAAAAACAAGGTCACACTCGATGAAATGGGATTATACCTTCGACACAAGCCGAAGCCTCTTCATACTCATTAACAACCGCATCTCGCGCTTCATCAAGATGTTCATATTCCGCGGATAATTTCTTATAGTCTAGTTGAAGGTTGGTGAGAGTAAATTGACAGGCATCTAATTCTACCTGCTTCATCGAATCCATATGACGAAGGTGGTCGACCTCTTTATTTATCTCTAAGACCCCTTTGCTGAGTCTGTACATGCACACTTCAAGATTCCTCTCAGACTCAGCATGACGAGCTACGTCGGCACGGGACGCGGAAAGAGCATTGCTGAGAGCGTAGACTTCAGCACGAGCATCATCTCTTTCTCTGGCAAGACAGAGCATATTATCCTGGACCCTTGAAAGAGGAATGGATCGAGCCGTCTGTAATTCTTCTTCCAGCAGCTGAATCCTAGATTCCAACAAGGAAGTACGCTCACGGGTTTCCCGCAGATTATCACGGGTCCACAGCAGTGTGCCATTAAATAAAGCACGATCATGGTTGTACAGATTTTGCATGTCGACCATCTGAACATGCCGCGCGGGCCATACCTCAGCCCGAGCATCCCATTTCTTAGCTTCACTCTTAATTTTCTCAACCAAATCTCTAATACGAGATTTTTTCTGAGCTCTTTCGTTTCGAAGCCATATCCGCTCGGGGACGCCACCCACTGGAGATAGGGTGGGGAGACTCAGACAGAACAACTAATAGATAAAAGAATGACGACATACGGCGAGGGAAAAGAACTAAACCTGTGAAAGTGGAAACTTGGCTACGAGTTTGCTCTAACTCAGCGCGCACTGCAACAAGTTCTGAACGAAGATCAGCCTCTGCTTCACCCAGCTTTTCTTTCTCCTTAAGGCTTTTCTTCAGCTCTTCTATTTCCACCTCAGCCGCAGATAATTCCTTTTCTCGGTGACGAAGCTTAGCCTCGAGCTTCAGAGATTTCGCTTTGAAGAACTGATACAGCACGTGGTTACAATGCTCGCTCCTCATCATCTACACATCAAGATGACAAAACATTATTTCACCGAAGCGTCTGATCGTCACGTAGAAGTATGTACGAAAATTTACCTCCAGCACACGCTGCTGCGGAAAGCCATATTGATACCCGTCGGCGATGGCCATCATATCGGCAACGGAAGTAGGAGGCTCCGGCACAAGAGTAGCTTCGGGAACAGTCAACCTTTTTCCCCAGGCTTCAGACACCTGCGCCTTAGAAGACATCTCCATCATGCGACGGGTATACGCGGTTGATTCCTTTTCCCCAGCAACAACAGGAGCGGGATGAGAGACAAACAGAAGATTCTTTTCCTTAAACCAATCCATGATGGCGTCCTCACCCTCAGACGTCGGCGACTGGGGAAGATTATCGGCAGGCGCATCAATGACAGATTTTCCTTTCTCTGACATGACCCCCTCAGCACGAATGTTGGCATGCTCCTCCGCGCCTAGATGCACAGCAGGCTCCTCCGCACCAACATCTTCTACAGTAGCATCCCCATTACCATCACCACCAAGAACATCCCAATCATCATTGGGGGAAAGTAAAGAGAAGTCCTCGGGAAAATCGAGGGCTTCGTCAAAGAACTCCCCCGTGGAATACATCCGATCAAAATAAAATTCTTGAGAAGTGGGAAGGGTATCCGCGACATCACCAGCAGGGACGGAAACATCCCCGATAACAACGTCATCAGCCACCACAGCTTTGTTCCTTCCTTCATCACCAGCATGACCAGCGAAGACCTCTTCTTCGAAATTGATAGGGGAGGTACCCGTACGTTCCTCCACATCTGTAATCTCGTCCTCAGCAAACTCTTCGTTCACTGGACTAGTAACTTCTTCTTGGGCTTCAACCTCGCCCATCACCGTAGTAGAAGACTGCTTCGGCCTAATCTTTTTCTTCTTCAACACCTGAAACCAACACCACAAAAAGAATTATTTTTCCCGACTGATAGAATTTCTAAAAAAGAAGCGCAGCTAGAATCTGCGTACCTGAGCAGCTGAGATATTCTTCGGTGGGAGTATAGCACCGGAACCATCCTCCTCGTCTCCCTCTACGATGTCCAGGGCATAAGGAAAATTCATGCCCGCAAAGTTCAGACGCCAGGGACAGAAATCTCCATAGCGAACAGGAGGAGACTCGCGCGGCTTACTATTCTCGGTAGGCCGCCAACCGCGGGGACCAGGAATCCAACCGTAAGCCCACGGACCAACTATCTCGATAACGGTGGCGTGCCACTCGTAGTCATGATCGCGCTTGATCCTCTCTCGCACGAGGAAGAGTTTCCGACGACTGGACGCCTTCGTGCCAGGAACATACTTCAGCTTGGCATCGCTGACCTCATTTAACAGACGAATCTCGCCCCGAGGAGCATGGAGATTCTGAAGGCTGACACTCCACGGCTTGCGATTCCTACTATTGACGTAATCACCGAAGGAGTTATTGAAATTCTCAGGAGTATACCATTCCTTCTCCATGGGATTGGGGACGTAACAAGTCATCGACGTTTCCCCCTTACTCCGCAGATAGCATTCCTTCAGGGCGCGGAGATAATTCCCCGATATTTGGGATACGGAACGGCTGTGAGTATTGGTGGAAGAGCCCTCACGACTAGCGAGCACGTCGTAGTAGAAGGAATCACCTGATTTGTACAACGGCAGCATGAGACCAGCTTCGAATGCCCCAACCGTCGTTAACAAATGAAATTCATCGAACTCATACTTGGAGATAAGCTCATACGTAATATCATCCTCAGGGGCATAGAAACTAACCCTGAAGGCTTGAAGCTCATGCTTTTACTTGAATATTTCAAGATCGATATGCTTGAAGGTTACTTTTTTCCTGCTAACAGAGACACTGCGTATCAAGGGAGCAGCCTCATCCTCCTCGGCGGGGCCGGATGAACTAACGAACGCTTCTGAAGCTTTTCTCTTCACGGGGGGATTCTTTGAAGATTCAACCCTAGAAGCTACACCCTTCGTATTCTTCCCTTTAAAAGTTGGAGAAGACCGTAGATGATGCTCGGGCACTAACGAACGTAGAGGAGGAATGTCAAAAGCAACAGCGCGGGGCGGAGCCTGCGTACTCCTAGTATCATCACGAGGACGAGCCGCTGAGCGATCAAAGACTTTTCGAGAACCAGACGGAATTATCGAAAGAATCTCTTCCCTAGAGGACGAGGCTTTCGCTCCAGAAGAAACTCGACTCCGACGAACATCATCTTGAGACTCTCGACACGGAGGAGATCTCGATAACCCAGAATCAGGAGTCTGATAAGTAGGCCGCGGACGGTCAGACATGGCTGCGAAAAGAATAAAATCAAGAACAAGTTACACACAATCAAAAAACATTACCAAAGATCAAAAAACACATCCATAGCAATACAAACCCAAAATTAGTATACATGCTCAAAATTTCACCCTCGAAGTAGTGGCTTCCTTAATTTAAGATGAAGAACAGGGGCAAACTAGTATGCAAGCATCAGAAGAAGTTCTTCATCACAAACAAGGAACAACAGTAGCAGAGAATTCACAAATCAACACAGCATAAAACGGTGGAAATAAAGAAAAGAAAAACTTACCGGCAAAAACAGCAGTAGAAGAAACAAACAGGAGAAGCGGGCGTGATTAATGCTAAGGTGGAGAGAATTTAAGATCACAGGTGCAATGAAGACTGACAGAGAATTTAAGATCACAGGTGCAATGAAGACTGACAGAGAATTTAAGGTCACAGGTGCAATGAAGACTGACAGAGAATTTAAGGTCACAGGTTCAATGAAGACAGACAGAAAATTTAAAGGTTGAAAAAAGAATGAAAACTGAGAGAGTGTTTAGGAAGAATGAAATTAAATTTTCTTTCTATCCTTAAAATACCCGAAAGAAAGAGAAGGAAATTAAGGGAGGAATGGGAAACGTGCCCGTTACATAAGCAGTTAATGCACGAATAAAAGACGTGCCCAAGTATCTAGGAGAAGTTATTATGAGTGAGAAGAATATGCGACGATAGTTTTTCTTCAAGGCACCTGTTAGTCATTCAAGCCCGAAGAAAAGGGGCAAATTGTGTACACATATATCTCACTATCAGACACGTGTATATAAAAAAGGTACGTGGAAAGCATGCAGGCCAAAACATCAAAACATGATGCGTCACGAAACACCAAATAAACCCTGAGGAGTTACTTTATCTCATCCCCAAAAGAGAAGCTAAGATCAACGGTGGAGAGAAAGTTAGCTGACACGGACTGACAGGGGCAGAAGACACTTGTCTGACACGAGCAGACCCCTCAACTACCCACATTAAACACTCTGAGCAGTGTACGTGTCGACCAACCTGTGGAACGAGCGAGGATGCCTCTGCGGGATCAAGGGGCAAACGCAGACCTCCGCGTGATGGACGCTAGGACACAAGAAGATAAGGTTCCAACGGTCTTCAGAGATGGGTCCCACGTTCTAACCTTATAAATACCCAATCTCCACCAAGAGGAAGGGGGATCGAAAAATATCAGGAAGGGAAGGAGAGAGAGAGAGAAATAGTAAGGGTAAGTTAATCCCTTAGAGGAGAGAAACATGTAAACCCCAAAAGTCATTCAACTATTCGTGTAACCGTGAAGAACATAGTAAAACAACAAACCCCGTGGATGTAGGCCTTAGTGCTGAACCACGTAAACCTTGGTCTTATTTACATTACAACACTTTACATTCATTTAGCTCCATGCATGTTTACTTATATGTTTTGTTTTCCTTAATACTTATATCCCATGCAAAAACGCCACGCATGGAGTTGTTGGATGAGGCCATGATAAACCCGAAGGTTTTGAGCCAATGAATCAACACCAGGGTACCATCATCATAATCTCTTTAGATGATAATGATTGATTGTGAGCGTTCGGACCCCTCGTGGTTTGTGTGCTCACACGTTTCTTTTATAAAAGTTCAATGCACCTGAATTCCAATGGTGGGGATATACTCTTAGATGTTTGTTAACGTGACCAAAGTACTGTTTGGCACTTGCCAAAGACATTAAAAGGAAGCCGTGGGACGTGGTGCTTTTGATGTGATACAAGCAGCTGAATAATTAAAGAAACAGTGGGATGTGGCCTTATGATCTCCACTTATGCGTTCGTGATTCAGGGAGAAATGAAGGTGAAGTCTTGGCGGTTCCATTCTCATTGAAGTAGCTATATGTGTTTGCATGAGGTTATGGAACTAAGGCAGTGCTGGTTCAGGTAGCTGCTGCAGTTTTTAAGCTATAGCAACATTGGGTTCATGGGGTTCGAATCAGTGAACAGTTGGGGTAGACCTTGAGATGATCTTGATGTTTATTTTGGTAGCACCGAATATGGTATTCAATATTGAAGTAGATTTAAATCTGCATGCGTAACTCTTGAAGATATCGATGAAGAAGAATGGGCTGGCCTAAACTGGGGTTGATCATTGGTGCTGTTTACTCGGTGGAAACTTGAAGTTCAGGCGACTGCACAATGGCAACTTGTATTCTTGAATGGGAAATGAAGCAACTCTCGGCACTCGAGTGGAAGAAGATGGCAGCATCGGTTCTTGAAGGGTTTGCATGGAGAGTTGGACGTGACTGAGAAGATGACTGAAGAGAGGTGTTGTAGGATCGTGGAAATAAAAGAATGGAGATAAGAATGTTTGGTACTGGTTCGTTGTTGATCAAAATGGAAGCTTGAGAAGGAACTGAACGGGAAGAGGATTAGATGGTCATGGAATATTAAGTTGGCTGCAACTCTCTTACTGGCGGTGGTTGTTATGGTCGTGCAGGCATGAAGATAGAGAATGACTTGGCAGCAGCTCTTTGCAAGGAAGTTGTTTCTGGAGTTGGATCAAGAGGTATGTACATGGAGGAATGTTCACTCATGGAGTTCAGCGATGGGACAA
The DNA here is from genome assembly GCF_003573695.1 of Papaver somniferum. Lineage (NCBI taxonomy): Eukaryota > Viridiplantae > Streptophyta > Magnoliopsida > Ranunculales > Papaveraceae > Papaver > Papaver somniferum. The sequence continues at coordinate 167,953,928 of NC_039365.1, forward strand.
AAGTTTCTGGTGATGGAGGTAACCGAGAAGTGATGGGGTTGGCGTTTATCGAAGTTCCACATTTATTATCTTACTTGGTTTCGAGTATAAGACTTTCACGGATCTGGGAAGCTGAGAAGTTTGAAGAAGAGTACCTGTTGTGGAAGAAAGTCAGGGACGAGATTTGGATAGTTAGCTTTCACGAACCAAGGCAACCAGTGGTGATGGCTAGATGGCAGATAATACAAAGTGGACTGAAGTTGGTGTTGTAGCCGGTTTGGAGATGGTGTTTGGACATAGGCTCTGAAGTTGGACTGGGCCTTGGAAATATTCCCCTAGGTCTCGATCGGAAAGTTCTGGTGCTAATTGAATATAAACAATTATACAGAATAGGAGGGGGGAGGTCGGCTGCAGAGCCGAGAATAGGAAGAGAGCAAAGAGAGAAGAGCGGCTACGAGGTGGAAGATAAGGGTTTGCAATTTTTATATTTCCATTTCCATTTTCTTGATTAGCTAGTGAATCTTTTCAATATGTTTATGGATTTTGAGAAAGCCATGTCTACTTAAATCTTTGTAATCTTTTCAATATGTTTATGGATTTTGAGAAAGCCATGTCTAGTTAAATCTTTGTAACTAGGTTTTATGATTAAAAACCACTTGGAGTTTTAGGCTATTTTGATTAGAATAATATTGAGCAAAGATATTATTATTTGATTTGATTAATTTCATGATCTTATTTATTGATTAATCGAAATATGGGTTGTTGCTTCACCGGTTTGTTATAACTTTTATGCATAATTGTTAGGTTCAAAAATATATTTGTCTCATTATTTGATATTCCATGCTTGGGTGATTTCTGTGATGGATTATGCTTAGAAGAGACATATATTATTTGTGGATCGATAATTAGTTTCACATAATTTTCTCGCTAATGCAATTTGATGGTGAATTCTTGGATTTATTCTTTTGATGTGCCATGCTTAGGGTGTCCCAGCGATATTTGCGACTCTAATACATATAATAGGTAATGTTGATAGAACGAACGATAATCAAATATTCATGGATTATGTTTCATTTCAGTACCTATATAGAAGTAGTGGTTGACATCATAAAATCGTGGTTACTGTCTCTCTCTACGAATTCACTTTATTAGTTTATCTTAATTTAATTATTTCGTTTTCATTTATAAAAATACAAAACAATCATTGTTGGTTAATTGATTAGAGATATTGATGAGAGTATTTCCACCGCTCCCCGTGGGTTCGACCTGTACTTGCCTCTGTCTACTAGTTAGACACCGTGCGATTGCGGTTATTATAAGTAGGGTTTCTCCCGAAGCCTATCAATTTTTGGCGCCGCTGCCGGAAAGCGTTTGTGGAATATTGTAATTGGTATTTTGTACATTTTTTATTTTTATTTCCTGTACATAACTTCTTTTTTTTTTTTTTTTTTTGCAGGATCCTTTTTGAGGATGATGAATTCCAGAGATACTGATCAAACAAATGCTAATGTTGAGCTTATGGATGGAGTAATAATGGTTTCCAGAGAGAATACTGATGCAAGTCTTTGGATGATACCATTCAAACTCAAGATGGCCATGCGACTACGGTACTATACACTATCCATTATATTTATTTTTTCGTAGCAAATTATTCTAACGTCGATAGTCTTCATCTATTCCTTTTACTTATTTATTGCCCATTTAAACTTGTGATTTATATTCTTTTACAATCATGAGAGTTTTAGCATGGAATTGTCAGGGTTTAAACAGTAAAACTACTAGAGACCATCTTAAAGAGATGATATATAGGTATAATCCATATATCGTTTTCATATCAGAAGAAAAAATAGGAGAAGATAAAATGGAAAAACTTATAAAGCCTTTTAAATATCCAAACATGAAACTAGTTCCTTCCATAGGTTTAGCCGGAGGATTAATCCTTCTTTCGAAAGATGGCTTTCAATTTAAACTTGTGAATGCAGAATCTTGGATTATTAACTGTTTGGTGCAGGATGATCTCTCGAAACCGGAGTAGTTACTGACTTGTATATATGGTTCTTCTTATCCCAATAATAAGGAGAAACAATGGACTTATATTAACAATCTTAGTCAAACTATCAAGCAGCCATGGGTGGTTATGTGAGATTTGAATTTGGTTTTCAAGAATGAACACCGCAAAAGTATTTCGGCCAATAATTCTCGTACTTCTAATACTTCTTACTCTATTGCTTCCTATTCAAGATATTCTCCTTATATCAAGCTCATTTATGATGCTGGGTTAGAAGATTTAGGATATACTGGAAGGTCTTTCACTTGGTCAAGCAATGTTCATGGAACTAGTGTATGACGATCAAGACTTGATAGGGCTCTAATTAATGGAGAGTGGATCATTCATTTTGCTGATGCTAAGCTTATTCATCTTCCTCAACAAGGGTCAGATCACTGCCTTATTATGTTGGATACTTCCTCGATTAATGGTGACCTTAGAAGAAATTGGAAATATTTTCAATGTTATGAAAGTGATGAGCCTCTCAAGGATGAAGTTGCTGCTACTTAGAGGGTACCAGTCAATGGTTCACATGCTTATCAATTATCAAAACATCTCATTAATACTAGACATTTTGTGTCCAAGTGGAATAAAGATAAATTCGGTAATATTCAGATAAATATACATCTCATACATCAACAAATGGAGGCCATTCAACAAAAAGATGTGAACCCCAACACTAATCAGAAGATTCAACATATTGAGAACCAGATTGAGCATTGATATCAAGTGCAAAGCGATTTCTGGGGATAAAAAGCCAGGGATGATTATTATCTCCAAATGGATAAAAACACAAGGTATCACCATGCAAATGCAAATAGAAGGCGTTCGAGAAATAACATTACTGCTCTTAAAGATGAAAATGGACAGTGGTGCACCACAAAGAAAATGGAGAAACTTCTAGTCAGGAAATATGGTGCTTTACACACTACTTCGGCGCCATAAAGAAATGATGTTATTCTCCAGTGCATTCCACATGTTATTACTGCTTCAGACAATATGGAATTAATGTGCATACCGGAAGATGCTGAAATACGTAAAGTTTTGAAGGATATGAAATCATGGAAGGCACCTGGTCCGGATGGTTTTCTGCCAGGTTTTTATAAAACACATTGGGAGGTTATTGGTACCGATGTAATAGAGATGGTGAAGCAGTTCTTTCGTACGGGATTTATACTCAAGAGTTTAAATGCTACAAATGTCTCCCTTATTACAAAAACTAAGAACAAGCAATTTCCTTCAGACTTATGCCCTATTGCTCTTTACAACACTTCGTACAAGATTATTTCAAAGATTCTAGTATCTAGAATGAAGAAGATAATGAGAAAAATCATATCTCCACTTCAGGCTTCCTATGTATCAGGGAGACAAATTTCCGACAACATACACCTTGCTCAAGATATTGTTCACACAATGAATAATATAAAATAAATGACCAAGTATCTATCCTTGAAACTGGACATGTCGAAAATATTTGATAGGATTGAATGGTCCTCCATAATGGATGTCATGCTACAAATGGGGATTATCCAAGAGTGGTGCAATCTAATAATGCAATGCATTAACACTACAAAAATATCGATTCTTCTCAATGGGGCACCTTGTACTGCTTACCAACCAACCAGGGGCGTTAGACAAGGTGACCCACTGTCTTCTTATATGTTTATAATTGTTATCGAAGCTAACTCTCTACAACTACTTCATGATGTACACAACAACAAGATACAAGGTATTAAGTTGGCTCTAAATGCACTTTCAATCTCCGATTTATTTTTCGCGGATGATTGTCTTTTGTTTATAAATGCTAATATCCATAATATTGATAATCTTCTCGACATCATTGAAGATTTTGGTGCAGCATCAGGTAAGATAGTAAACTTCAACAAATCAAGTGCATATTACAGTGCTGGTGTTCCACAAAGATTCTGTAGAATGCTTACTAGAAGACTGAAGGTACCAAAGATGAATTCCGATGAACATTATCTTGGCATACCACTGTTAATTGGGAGGAAAAAGACTGAGTGCTTCTCAAAGTTAGTTGATAGAGTTAAAGGAAGATCAACCACATGGAACGGATATTCAATGTCTCAATGTAGCAAGTCCTTAATTATCAATACGGTAACCAACACTATTACATCATACTCGATGAGCTGCCTACAAGTACTTGCTGACACAATCAAACAAATTGATTCTTTACATCGTAGTTTCTAGTGGGGATTTATTGATAAAATAGGTATGTATACTACTTCTTGGAAGAGGTTAGGTTAACATAAAAACTTGGGAGGTTTAGAAATTTGAAAATTATGAATAGAGCACTCTTAGTTAGAGCAGCCTGGCGTATGTATATTAATTCTGATGCACAATGGGTAAAAGCAATGCAGTAAAAATAATGTCCAAGTACCAGCTTGCTCCATGCTAGTACCAAAAAGAATTGTTCGTGAGCATGGAAAGGAATACAAAAAAAAATCTCTTTCATCAAATAACATAGCAGATGGAGAGTAGGAAAAGGGGATAAAATCAAAGTATGGTTAGATATCTGGCTGAATTGATTGAATGTTCCACCAATTCCTAAACAGGGAGCTGATGATAGTGAGAATTATATTAGGGTACAAGAAGTGATGCTAAATGAAGGAAAACAATGGAATGTCCCCCTTGTGAATCACTTCTTTTAACCTGAAACAACGACTTTGATAATTAATATGAGAGCACCAATTGCTGCAAGTGATAAACTCATACGGAATCTGACAAGGAATGTAAATTTTACCCTTAAATCAGCTTATCATAAACTTCATGAGGCCAGCTTGGGTAATATGCAGGTTTCACTAGAATTCCAAGGTACAAACATAAGATGGAAAGATTTTTGGAAGATTCAAGGTTGGCCAAGTGTAAAACACTTCTGGTGGAAGTGTTTATCTGATATATTATCTACAAAGGAACGTCTTTCTAGAACCTGCAGTTACATAAATAGAGATTGTCCTTTCTGTGGACAGTTTGAGGAATCTAAAATGCATATCTTATTCACTTGCTCGTTTTCTAGGGAAGTTTGGATGCTGGTACCAGGTGGGTCTTATATACTGTCAGGAACATACAGAGATGTGGCTGCAATCTTTGAAATGTGGATGAACCAGCACTAGCAGCAAACTCTTTCACCAGATTGGTTAACAATGGCTATGACAGTATCATGGGCCATTTAGAATGAACGCCGTGAAATCAACTTTCAAAATAAGAAGGCAGATCCAAAAGGAGTTGCTAGGAGGGCTATTAGTTTTGCTACTTAAATTAGCAAACTGAACTTAAAAGCACAGGCACAAAGCTCTTATGTTCAACAATCTATTTCTCTAAAACCACTGTGGAAACCACCTATCTATCTATTTCTCTAAAGGAGTTGCTAGGAGGGCATACTACAATTCCAGAAGATTCCGCTTAGAGGTTTGGCTTCCATGGTTTCCTAGTTTCAGTCTTTCTTATTTTTAGGATTCTTTTAGATTTCCTTTTAGTTTTCTGTTTCCTAGTTTAGTTATTCTTCAAACCTATATAAAGGCTAGATTAAGTCTTGTAAGATCTATCTATTACTCAATCAAATTATTAAACACAAAACTTATCTTTCTCTTCTTGCTTGAATTCTCTTCTCTTCTTGCTTATAGCAATCTAGTATTGCTTTCTTTTACCTTGTTCCACATTAGTTGGTATCAACCGCTTAGTTTTAGGTTTTCATCCTATAACTTGATCCTTTACATCGCTTCCGCAACACCTTTTCATTCCTTTTAAGTACAAAAAAAAAGATATGACTGCTCAACCAGTTACTCTAGCAGCAATCGAAGCTCTCATCAAATCTCATACCGAGATTTTGGAAAAAAACATTACTGAAGCTCTTGAGAAGTCCATGGAGGACAAATTAGGGTTAAGAGATACCAAGCTTGAAACCATGCAGAATCAACTTTTGAAGCTGATTCGTGGCACTGGGGATGAGAAAGATGGCATGAACGCTAATTTTGAAGAGGACCATATGCCAGAACTTCCAAAGGCTCGTGACAGTTCCGTTGTTGAGTTAAAGCAATGGGTATGCTCTAAAAGGACTGGTTTGTCTACGAAGTTATATGGAAAAGATGCTTGTCGAGGATTAAGATATATATCACTGACAAGAAACCCATTAGTTGAGAATATTCAGTCAAATGTCAGCAACTCTCCTGAGGAGATACTCCAAAATCCTCCTACTCCAAAATTTGACAAAGAGGTGGCTGGGTCTCCAAAAGCCACTGTAAATCGTTTTAACTGCTTGAATGAGGGTATCACTTCTTCTACACATGGATGTACTCTGAAATTGTCAAGGACTTCCAAAAATCTCGTTACTTCTCCAAGGAGCAAGAGAGTAGAGGTCCAAAGTGTAGCCATTGCTGAAACGTCTGCCAGTTTGCCCAAGAGGAAGGCTGTATACCCCTCAGTTGAACCATCTTTTTCTAAGTCAAAACCTTATGAAGGGGAGAAAAGCTGTATCTGGAAAAAGTCTCGCATGCATAGATCCACAACGAAGACAGGGGAGCAGGTTAAAACAGTTTGGTCGGATGTGAATGGGCAATACAGTCGGATGAATGATTCTTCAAAAAACAACCGTCGAAGCCTAGATCAAATCCGAGGGGGTCATGAATCTAATAGACCAAACAAATTTGCAAGGAGTGAAGAAATAGATATGTGCATCAGTGATGTAGCGGTATCTCAACAAGAATCAGAACCTTACACTGTAGGATGGGTTAATGCCTCTAGAACACAGAAGATTACTCTTCAGTGTTATGTGTCATTCTCTTTTGAGGGTTATGAAGACACAGTTCTATGTGATGTCATTAATATGACGGCAACCCATCTTCTTCTTGGCAGACCTTGGCAATACGATCTTCACGCGGTTCACAATAGATTCGAGAATACTTACACTTTTGTTCATAATGGGAAAATCAAGGTTCTTAGTCCATCCAATTCCACTTCAAACTCTTGTGCGCAGACTGATGCTGTCGTAGCCACTGTTATTCATTCTTTGCACCCACAACATTCTTTACATTCCCATGAAGATTCTAAGCCTATGATTGAGTTGCCTGCAAAGGTGAAGCCCTTATTATTGCAATATAATGTTTTATTTCCAGATGAACTACCAACTGCATTACCTCCTTTACGGAATATTCCACACTGCATCGATTTTATTCCTGGAGCCTCTTTACCAAACCAAGCACACTATCGCTTGAGTCCTGCTGAGCATGAGATATCACAGGGACAGGTAAATGATTTGCTTACAAAGGGTTTGATACGACCTAGAAATAGTCCTTGTGCCAGTCCTTCCTTCTTGGTTAGTAAAAAAGACAATGGATGGAGGATGTGTATCGATTTCAGAGCATTAAATCGCATCACCATTCCTTATAAATTTCCGATCCAGCGTATTGATGATATGATTGATTTACTGTCGGGCTCTATTATTTTTACTAAGTTGTATTTACGCAGTGGTTACCACCAAATACGCATTCGAGGTGGAGATGAGTGGAAAAAAACATTCAAGACACGTGAAGGTTTATATGAATGGCTGGTCATGCCATTTGGGTTATCTAATGCACCTAGTACTTTTATGCGACTTATGAATCAGGTTCTCCAACCCTTTCTCAGTAAATTTGTTATTGTCTATTTTGATGACATACTAATTTTTAGTCTCAGTGAGCTAGAAAACCTCCAACATCTTTCACAAGTGTTTCAAGTTCTTGCTGACAACTCTTTATATGTTAATTTGAAGAAGTGTACCTTCATGGCTTCTTCAGTAACATTTTTGGGATATGTGATTTCTACTGATGGTATTCATGTCGATCCTTCTAAAGTTCAAGCAATTGAAGATTGGCCAGTTCCTACTTTTATTCGTGATGTTCGTAGTTTTCATGGTTTGGCTTCTTTCTATCGAAGATTTGTGAAGAACTTTAGCTCTATTTCTGCACCTTTGACTGACTGTCTCAAGAAGGAGAAGTTTGAGTGGACGGAAGAAATGGATAAAAGCTTTATTCTTCTTAAAGAAAAGCTTTGTACGGCACCAATTCTTGCACTTCCGAATTTCAACAAGCCTTTTGAAATAGATTGTGATGCATCTGTTGTTGGTATTGGTGCAGTATTATCACAGGAGGGTCATCCAATTGCATATTACAGTGACAAGAATTCAGATGCACAAAAGAAATGGTCTACATATGAATTAGAGTTATTGGCTCTTGTTCAATCTCTTAAGCAGTGGCATACTTATCTTATACATAGGGAATTTGTTGTCAACACTGACAACCATGCTTTGAAGTTTTTGAATACTTCTGCTAAAGTTAACAGAATGCATGATCGATGGCTTTCCACACTCAACAAATACACTTTCTCCGTGAGACATAAAAGTGGCAAATTGAATCAAGTTGTTGATGCCTTAAGTATAAGAAGTCATCTATTAACTACAATTCGTAATGAGAGTTATGCATTTGACTATATCAAAGACATTTATCCAGAAGATGAAGATTTTGGCAAACTATGGGATCAATGCAGTTCTCAAACTCATGGGGTTGATGATTTTCTTATACAAGAAGGTTTTCTTTTTAAAGGGAATCGATTATGTATTCCTCAAGGGTCTTTACGTTTACATCTTATGTGAGAATTACATGGCAGTGGTCTTGGTGGTCATTTTGGGAGAGATAAAACCATTGCCCTGATTGAAGAAAGATATTTCTGGCCAACTTTGAAACGTGATGTACAAAAGTTCGTACAAAAATGCATGGTCTGTCAAATAGCAAAGGGTACAATTCAAAATACCGGGTTGTATACTCCTTTACCAGTTCCTGATGCACCTTGGGTTGATATAAGTATGGATTTTATACTTGGTTTACCTCGTACTGCTAGAGGTAATGATTCTGTTATGGTCGTAGTTGATCGTTACTCTAAAATGGCTCACTTCGTGGCTTGTAAGAAATCAACTGACGCTTCTAATGTTGTTTCTTTGTTCTTTAAAGAAGTAGTAAGATTGCATGGGGTTCCAAAGTCTATCACTTCTGACAGAGATACCAAATTTTTGAGTTATTTCTGGAAAAGTTTATGGATGCGCTTAGGCACAGTTCTACAATTCAGCACAACTTCACATCCGCAAACTGATGGACAGACTGAGGTTGTTAATAGATCACTTGGGAATTTGATTAGAGCTAAGTGCCTGGATAATAGTAAGCAGTGGGATGTGTTATTGCCACATATGGAATTCGCTTTCAACACTTATGTGAATCGTTCTACTGGGAAAACTCCATTTGATATTGTGTACTCTAAAGTACCTAATCATACTCTTGATTTGGTAGCCTTACCCACCACACAGAGTACAAACACTGCAGCCGACTCTTTTGTAGACAAAGCAACTGAATTACATAATGAAGTAAAATCTAAACTGGAGAAGTCCAATTCTAAATATAAAGAGGATGCTGATAAACACAAGAGGTTTAAAACCTTCAAGGAAGGGGAGCTCGTGATGATACATCTAAGAAAAGAGAGATTTCCAGTGGGTACTTATAACAAAACCAAGATGAAGAAATATGGTCCTTTCAAGGTTTTAAAGAAGATCAATGATAATGCTTATGTTATTGATCTACCAAATGATTGGAATATCTCCAACACATTTAATGTTCAAGAGATTTTTACGTTTCATGGTGACAATGAACTTCGGTTTGTTTGGACAACTCGAGGACGAGCTTTAATCTAGAACGGCGGACTGATGCAGGGCATACTACAATTCCAGAAGATTCCTCTTAGAGGTTTGGCTTCCATGGTTTCCTAGTTTCAGTCTTTCTTATTTTTAGGATTCTTTTAGATTTCCTTTTAGTTTTCTGTTTCCTAGTTTAGTTATTCTTCAAACCTATATAAAGGCTAGATTAAGTCTTGTAAGATCTATCTATTACTCAATCAAATTATTAAACACAAAACTTATCTTTCTCTTCTTGCTTGAATTCTCTTCTCTTCTTGCTTATAGCAATCTAGTATTGCTTTCTTTTACCTTGTTCCACATTAAGTTGCTAGGAGGGCTATTAGTTTTGCTACTTACATTAGCAAACTGAACTTAAAAGCACAGGCACAAAGCTCTTATGTTCAACAATCTATTTCTCTAAAACCACTGTGGAAACCACCTACACACCCATATCTTGTTATCAACTATGATGCTTCATACGATAGTAAAACTGGTCTAACTGGTGTTGTTCTTATCTTGCGTGATTTTGCAGGAAATTGGAGGGAATGCACAGCAAAATGTTATGCAGGAGTAAAGAACCCTGAACATGTGGAATGCCTTGTGTTTTTTGGTTATTGGATTTATGATCAGCATTCAGCATCAAATCAACGTAATCCATCGTATAATAATTAGGCATTAATCTTTTATTGAACATTTCGGAAAATTTAGTTACACGTTGATTCACTTTCCTGGCAAGTTACTAATTCAAAATCTTCAAATAAATAAATAAGTATTAAAATACTAATAATATATAAATTAACAACAAAAAAACAAAAAATAAAATCGGTCAAATAATTATTAAATCAAGTCTCAATGTCTTGCAAATGCTTCCAATTTTGTTCAAGGGGCAAGGGCAAGTCTCCCCCGGCTGTCCTTCCAATTTTGATCCGCGTACCGTAATATGCTTTCCGCGTAGTTATGCAGACTTTTATCCAACCTTGTTTAAAAATTAATATTTAAAGTTAGCACATACTGAATAGATAAATGATCCAATTTGGTCTATTCCTTCCACTCTCATTTGGAAGATTAATTCAGATTGTTTTTTATCTGTAAAAGCGAACTTAAGGATTTAGATTCAAGAAACATATAGAGACATATATGGGAGAAACACCATCCGAAATGATCAATAACCTCAACTTGGATCAAGATGACATGTATATGGAGTTAGAGAAGCCTTACCTACAGACGAACACGAACATGTTGCTGGAGCAACATCGACAACAGAATCTACAGATATTCATCATACCAACTTATATCAAAGAGAGAAATCCAGATGCTTACAAGCCAAAAATGGTATCCATTGGTCCATACCACTATGGTCAACCCCACTTGATTAAAATGCAATTACATAAGAAAAGAGCCCTACTTCACTTCCTCAAGAGATCACAGGTACGCGCAACTAAACAAGACTATGTAGACAGACTGATGCTAGTTGTGGATCAATTGAGGAAAAGTTATGAGCAGGATGTCGAGCAGATGGAAAGGTGGAAAAATGATGATGATGGCTTCGTTAAACTCATGATGATTGATGGAATTTTTCTCATCGAATTCTTGTCTGTCTTGAAGGGTAATCAGAACAATCGCGATTATGCTAATATTGACCCTATTTTTGGTCATCGTGGACATAACTTGAACTATAACTATGTGATGCAAGACTTGTTGTTATTGGAGAACCAACTACCTTATCTAGTACTCTCTACGTTGCTTTCCGTTTCCGAAGGCCAATCTGAAGAGGTAAGAAAACATAGAAACTACTGCTTACAATTGAAATTTACTCAACAGGTATATATGTAGTATGTAGTTGTTACGTGTTATCTATAATTTGGCTTTCATGGATGCAGAACACGCACAGAATTCTCTCGACAATTATGTTTTCTCCCCCGAAATTCCAAGGCCATCACTTGTTAGACACATATATGAAGGGAATATTGGGAGGAGGAAGCCATCATCAACGGGGAGATGAGGAAAGGACCATTCGAATTTCTGCTTCAAAGCTCCGTAAGTACGGAGTCCATTTCAAGACTGTTGCAAGCTACAACAAGATAAAGTTTGACAAGCACACTGCAACGTTAAGTCTTCCTTCCATCATCATCAACAAACAAACGAAAGATAGATTTTTTAACTCGAAAGTCTATGAGCTTCGTGTGGGTACAAACAAAGATCTCAACTCTTACATCCACCTCATGGACTCTCTTATCCAATCTGCCAGTGATGTTAACTCACTACGCTCTCAAGGGATTATAGTTAGTTCTCTGGGTAGTGATGAGGCTGTGGTGGAAGTAATGAAAGAACTCACAAAAGATACAGTGCGAGGAGAAGTAGATCAAATTTCTATTCGTACAATTGCGGAGGTGAAGGAGTATTATCATCGGGAGAAAAAGGCAACTAGAAATTGGATATGGGTGCGCGATAACTGGGCTTCAATAGTAGGGGCTGCAACTATACTATTGTTACTGTCAGTAGTTCAGACTGTTTACACAGTTCTTGCTTTTCACTACAACAAGAAATAGCACTTCAAAATTTGTGCGTTCTAAATATTGTTGCTAAAATAAGCTTTCATCATAATGTACTATATGTACATACTATTATATACCTGTTTATTTATGCTTAATTGCTTTAACAATGTGAGATTTTCGCATAGTATTTATTACTCTTAGTACAAAATCTCAGTAATAATAATTTTAAGAAACAAAGAAAAAAATGGCATTGAAAAGTAAGCTGATTAATTTACATAGAGCCAATAAGAAATCTCTTTATAGAGAGCCTACAATAAAATGAAAGAGCACCACAAAGAGGTTGCTAGAGTTAAAATGCAGCAAATCATCATATTCTAATTCAGGGATTCAAACGCGTCTGACCTTGAGTACGAGAATCAGACTCATGCCCACCTAAACTAACCAACCCAACTCCTGAAAGAGTTTCTTGGAAAATATCATATTTCATGCAATAAAGGCGTCCGTCTTAGGCGTTATAATAATGGAAGCCAATCTAAACCTATTGAACACATTTGTTTGTTGTTTTTTCCGCCCTTTAAACTAGAATCCTGGCTTGGGCGCTGTCTCGTTGCCAACTATTGTTTTCACAACATTTGATCCGATGCCTTTTCTAAGTGCTCGCCCTTCCGTTGCAACTATTCTATCTTGATCGTCTAAATCAATTAATTATTGTCAATCCCATTCTGTATCTTTTGCCAGTCAACATGCTCTCACTCTTTCTTTAATTAGTATACTTGGAAAAACATCATTTTGTGTCTGAACATCAATATTAAACCCATGAGGTGACGGGTGACTCTTAGGTTGCTATAAAGCCAACAACAGCTTTAAGGAAAAACAAAACAACACAAAACAAAGAAAAAAAAAACAGCAAACGCCAACAATTAAACCCATGAGGTGACCCTTAGGCTGCTATCAATTTTAACCGACTTATTTTGTTGTTTAAAGAACAATAAAACCTGACCATGACTTACATCCATGCTCCTTCTATTCGGATTACCGGTTGTCATGAACCTATCATCACGGAAAACAAACCACTCAAAGAAATGTGTTTTATAATGATGATTACGACCCCGAAAGCTATAACATATTTATACTACCCCGAGAAGGGACATGTACGATACAGTCAATACTGCGCTTTAGATTAGATTAATGGAAGCAAGTCGCGTGCTGTCGTGGAGCTTATTGTGTTTGAAAATCATATTCACGGTGTTGTGGAATTCATTGGAATGAAATTAAAATATCATGAACCAGATTTGGCCACGTCCAAAGTGGCAAGCAAGCGTCGGGATCAGCTCGTGTTTTTCAACATTTTCCAGGAAGGATATTGCTAAATTTATTAGCTAAAGGTTTAAACATTCAGTTGTCTGTTTATTACCTACCTAACGTTAAAGACTTGGTCGCAAAAATTTGAAGACTAAATGTCTTCTACCACCGTCCTTGTTCTCCAAGAGCCATTGCATGGCATGCTGACCATTCGCACAATGATCTGAATTATCTCTTATCTGCATAAAAGCTAGACCCTTGATCATCATCTCTAAGACAGCTAGCTTGCCCTCTTTTAATCCCTTGCGTATACCACCAAACAAAAATAATAAGCATATCCAAAAATTATTCTTCGCTTAATCACGTTAATTTTTTTAATTAGTAATTAACACGTTATATACGCAGCTTCTTGGAAACTTGTCTGAATTTTCTGCAATCATGCATAAATAAGCTAAATAGTACTCCGCAAATAGACGAAAACAAATCAAACTGTGAGAAAACAGATAAAGAACAAACAAAACATTTCAATTTTACGATTTCCGGCCCCTTCAATACATACATATATATATATATATATATATCTTCAAACACTGCAGACCTCAAGTTTCATTCACATAAAACGCTTTAACTTTTGAACCCCAACATTCTTTTGTCAACTGACTTGGTTATTTTGGATGTGGGTTTTTGAGTAATACTGATTTCAATTTCCGCTTCCTAAGTTCTTCAGCTAGTTCTCTGCTCTGATTTTTCCTGTTTTTGATTCATACGTATGGGGGGGAACAACTGTAAGTTGGGTTGTGGAGGTTCTAGTGCTGTGTCTGATTCTATCTGTAAGTTGGACAAGAAGTTTTCATGGATAAAGAAAGATTACAAAACCTTGGATGAGGTAAATATTCTCTTCTACTCTCAACTTGATTCATTGGTCTAAATCTTATTACAGCTGAATTATTTATTTCTTTGGAAGTTGAGAGGTGTTATCTAAGGTAGGAGATCATGAAATCAAATGGTAAGGCTGGATTCCTACCTCGGACCTCAGGAGTCAGACCAGGATGACCCAAGTTTGTTAGGACTTTGGGCTTGTTTGTTAGGACTTGGATTCCTATAATTTCGTTATAGGAGGCTACTGACACATTGATTGTTCCCTCTCCACAGGTTTCTGAAGCTTTGAGAGCCAAGGGTCTCAAGTCTGTTAATCCTATTCTTGGATTTTGTTTCACTCAAAGCAAGTGTAAGACATGTCTTTTCTCATATATTCTGAAACACCTTGAGTATCTCATTTATACGCTAAACTTGTTGCGCGAATTTCAGGGACAACCGAAAAGAGCTTGCATTACATAGGAAATGACCCAAACGATTATGAAAAAGTGGTATCTATAATAGGAAGGACCCTTGCTGCTATTTGTGGGGATAACTATATTCACTGCTTTGGATTTGGAGATGGTATTGCACCTTTTGGTTTTTTTAGCTCTTTTGTGTTATATTTTCAGTTTTTTTTTTTTTTTTAATTGGCTTAGGAGGTCCAGGTTTGTTTTTTGATATTCTCTCTCTACAGCAACCACACTTGATACGCACGTCTTTAGCTTCTACGAAGATAAGAAACCCTGTCATGGGTTTGAGGAAGTCGTAGAACGATACAGACAAATAGCGTGTCAAATGCGACTGGCAGGTAGCCTTGTACTCCCCTCCATCCCCACACCCCCATTCACCTATATTGGAATCTCTTTGCGTTGTGTTATGAGTCTTATGACTAATTTTACTTTTCTTTTCCCTGCACAGATTTAAAGTCATTTGTACGAATCGTTGAAATGGCTACTCGTATTGCAAGTGAAAAATGTGACCAGCATCATATTTTGGTCATGATTGCCGATGGACCGGTAATTTTTACTTCCATAAGAATTTCTTTTGCAGCTTTTTGCTCATCAACTAGCGAATAGTTGCACAGTGTGTTCTATAGTACAATCAAGGGCTTATAGAATATAGTGGAATCCTTTTGTGGTCACAGGTAACAAGAAGTTCTGACACAGAGCATGGCAAGCTAAGTGATGAGGAGCAACAAACTGTAACTGCAATTTCAAAAGCAAGGTTTGTTTTTTGGCCTGTTTTCCTCTGATTGCTAATCGTTGTCTCTTCTTTTGCGTTTTCATCATTTGGGTCAAGACATTGCCTTATAGACTTAATCCTTGCAGCAAGTACCCCTTGTCAATTATTTTAGTTGGAGTCGGGGAAAAGAATGCAAACATGATGAAAGGATTAGAGTCTAAGATCCCTCATTGTACTACCTTTGATAACTTTCAGGTATGCGGCAACGTAAATTTTCATGGAGCCAAAAAAATGTCAACATTTACAGAATATCCAGATCATGCGGAATTTACCTTTTTTTAGTCCACAAATCAAGTTATTTTTCACATGACCAGGCAAAGGTTTCCAATACAGATTTTACCTTCTTTGTGCAGTATGTCAACTACACGGATATAATGTCTCGTGTGCCAGAGGGTAGAAGGGAAGTCGAGTTTACTCTTGCGGCAACCAAAAAACTACCTAACCAGGTTATAGCGATCGAGAAACTAATTGCTTCAACGAGGTTACGATGAATCCTACTTGCTGTTATGTTTTGACAGTTCCGTCCTGCCATCTCGTCTCTTGAATTTTATAATGCCAATGTGTTGAGCTCTGTGAGATTTCTGACTTCCATGGTTCCTTTTGTCTTGTGATGTGCAGCTTTACAAACAATAAAGCAATAGAAATGGATTGGGATTCTACTGCTCCACCTATACCAGTTAGCGGGACGCCTAACCAGCCTTTGTGAACCAAATTTATTTCCATCTCCAAGTACGAATATCATCTTTGTTTTTACAGTTCAAAATATTCTGCAATTTAGGCATCATATACATTCTGCCAGGACAACCGATGGATTTACATAATTGAAATTGGTTTTTTCCCTTCTCAGGACAGAAGTGACTGCCGAGAAGACCCTGAGTTGTGCACACCAGAAAGACTCAAACTAGGCCAAAGAAAAACTATGCCATTTTGGCATTTTTGTTTCTACTGTTCTTCTGGGGAGTTCAATATTTGTTGTCTTAATTTTTTTTCTATTCTTGGGTATATTTGTATAAAGGTACGGATTATAATGTACAGTTTAGATATCCTAAACGACATACTTGTACAAGTACTAACATATCAAAAAAATCATTAAAAAAAAGCATCTGCAACCATTAGCGAACGATGAATCTTGAGCTTGTGGAGATATTCAAGTGGATAATTATAGATGGGTACCAAAAACCAGAAATCAAAAAGGCTTACAAAGTAAATCACCAATCAAACATTGAAAAGCAGTAGACTTAAGGTCTCACAACTATTTTACTCGTTGCATCTGTAAAATTTTAGAAAAGTGAGTAGCAAAGATAAGCCATTCTCCTCCCTAGTACGGTTGAAGCCAATTTATTACCAGACCTTCGGCATTTCCCCGCTGCAACTTTTCCATAATAGTCATTCATTTCTTTCAGCACCACACTAGACATGCAATCCACATCTCGTCGCTCTTTATCCTTTGTGATTTCCTTCACTACTTCAACAACAGCTTCATCACTCCCTAAAGAATTAATGATTATCCCTTGGGAGCACAGTGGACTAACGTCATTAGCCGACTGGATAAGACAGTCCAACATATCAATGTAAGAGTTCAACTCCTTGGTACCGGTACGAAGTTCATAGGCTTTGAGATTTAGAAATCTAGGTACGGTATGTTGGTTAATGAGTATTGAAGGAAGTGTTAGCGTTGCAGTATTCTTTTCAAACTTAATCCCATTAAAACTCTGAACCCTTTTAAATTGGATGCCATATTTGTGTAGCTTGGACGCTGAGAGTCGTACATGTGATTTATCCTCATCTTTCTCTTTCTCTTTTGAAGGTTGGCTTTCATCCAGTAACCCCTTCATATACATGTCCAACAAATGGAGCCCTGGACCTTTTTTTGGTGCAAACATCATCCAGGATAGGACACCATTTACGCTCTGCATCCATGGAAGTAACACAAATTTTTTAGGTGCCACTTCAAAAATCAGGTTGTTCAAATACATATATAGCACCCCCTAGCTACTCATGCATCAAAAGTTACTAGCAGATTAAAATTACATAACTGTGGGAAGAAAAATTGCATAACTGTAGTTCAAAATTTGCAATTTATACCTGTTCTGGCAGGCCTTCGGAAACAGAAAGCAAAATAGAGAGTACCAAATAAGGCAATTGGTTCTCCATCAACAACAAATCTTGCATGACTGCATCGTAGATCAACATATGTCCTTCATAGCCGAAAACAGGATCATGAGTAGCGTAATCGTAATTGTTTTGGTTACCCCTAATGACAGACAAGAATTCGAAAAGAAAAACTCCATCTATCAACATGAGTTGAATGAATATATTATCATCTTGCCAATTTTTCATGTGGTCTAGTTGCTCATAAGATTCCCTTAAGAGAGTCACAACTTGTTTCAATTTGTCTAAGTACGATTCGATTGGAACGCTTGATCTCTTGAGGAAATGAATTAGTGATCTTTGTTTGTCAACTTGCATAGGCATTAAGTGCGGTTTCCCGAAGTGGTACGGACCGATAGACACCATATTTGGCTGATATGCGCTTGGATTCTTCGCCTTGATATCAATTGGTACTTCTGAAATCGTTTGCTTGTGCTCTTGATGCTCTATATTCAAGTATGGATCTACACTATCCAGGTTGATGTTACTGATCATATCTCCTAGTGTTTTTTCCATTTCGTGAATATTTTCTGCTTCAAGGTACGATTTCCAAAGGTTTTACAGTTTTCTAATATTTGCAGAAGGAGATTGGAAAATCCAACTTGCTTCTGCTGAAAGATGCTTCTTTCCAATTGATCTCTCATTTTACACACATATAAGCTGTTGATCCGTCTATTCCTTGTAAATTTACTAAAGTCAACGTAAGTTCACTTGAGTATAGAGTTTTCTAAAGTCAACCTTCCATCCCTATCTATATAGTATATATCCTATCACCATGACACCATCATTGGCTAAGTCCATTTACTTGTATTTTCCAGCAACCATCCATTTTGATTAAGATTGTTTCTTTATCAATTAGCCATAATTTAAAACCCTTGAAAGGATGGTTTGATCTATCAATATTAAAATATTTTGTTTTACAAAACAAGTTGATAAGAAATATCAATCAACATTTTCTTATCGGTATAAATAAAACATGTTGGTATAAATAAATAAATGATGCCATTCTGCTTCCGTTAACAATAACTTCTTCAATTCTTCTACCGAAACTCCTCTCATAGTGGGATGAGAAGAGGCCAATGTGAAATTTAGGCTTTGGTGTCATTGATAAGCAGCACCACACGCTTTGATATACAACTTAAATCATTCGGGTGCGTGCTTTCCGGGTCAAAATTTCTTCAAGTCTATTGAATATACAACTTGATGCATAAAAATTCATTAAGCCAATTAATTTACAACTTGTTACAAGAAAATAGTTTTTCTAAGCATTTCGGTACCTGTACATGGCAAGGTCAAGAACATCCTTAATCCTTTAATTATGTTCCTCCAAGAAAAATATGCTTCTTTTCTCTAGAACATTCTACCTGCAGACTTATTTGTATCATACTCAACTTTGGTTCTTAATTATCCTTTCCTGGCCTCTTTTCTTTTCTTGGATTCTTGTCGTAGTTTTGTAGTCTCTCCGTGCTGTACCAAAATATGTGCCTTGTTGAGGTTTTCGGGAAATGCTTTGGTCTAAAAGAGGATGAAAGATATAATCAAAATGGTCATCAGAACAAGATAATCAAAGTTAAAGGGACTGTTGTTTTAATGAAGAAAAATATGATGGATATGACTGATTTCTTTGCTTCTCTACTTGATCATGCTCATGAGTTATGTGGTAAAGGTGTTTGCTTGCAACTTGTCAGTTCTGTTAATGCTGACCCAGGTAACAATAATCACTCACAAATTTTCTCCTTTTTATATACTCATTAGAATCATGAAATTTAGTTTTTGGAAAGTTTTATAGCTCCACAGTGAGCTCCAAACCTCTCCAAGGCATGACTATAAGTATAACTTTTTTAAAATAAATACAGAAAATGAAATGCGAGGAAAGGTTACCAAGGAAGCGTATTTGGAAGAATGGGTGAAAAAGAGTACCTCTTTGACTGCTGGATTGTCAGAATTTCATGTCACATTTGAATGGGATGAATCCATTGGAATCCCGGGTGCATTCTTAATCAAGAATTACCATCACAGTGAATTTTTACTCAAAACCTAAACTTTAGAAGATGTTCTTGGAGTAGGTGTTGTTCATTTTGTTTGTAATTCTTGGGTTTACCCATCTAAACGTTACAAGTATACCCGGGTTTTCTTCTCTAACCAGGTGAACTCATATTTATACTTAGAATTTGTATACACTTGAAAATTTTCTTCGTTTGTAATTATGTTTGAAGGGAAAGTTGAGTTGAAGCTTGTTGTTTTTTATGTCATACATGTACTGATTGATGCAGAGTTACCTGACAAGTAACACACCTGAGACTTTACGTAAATATAGAGAAGACGAGCTCAAAATTCTTCGAGGAGATGGAATGGGAGAACTTCAGGCATGGGATCGAGTTTATGACTACGTACTGTATAATGATTTGGGAACCAACCGTCCTATTCTTGGAAATTCAACCGAGTTTCCTTACCCCCGAAGAGGAAGGACAGGGCGAAAACTCATTAAAAAGGGTGCATGTCACATCCTTAACCTATTCGTGTATGTTAATGTGAATCTTAATGAGATAATGTATTTGTTGTATATATAGTTTTACCATTTCATTCAAATATGTGTGCAGATCCAAGCTATGAAAGTCAAATGTTCGTGCTCAACTTAAACATTTATGTTCCTAGAGATGAAAAGTTTAGTCAACTCAAGTTTTCAGATTTTCTAGCCAACTCAATGAAAGGACTGGGTCAGATTGTTCACCCAGAACTAAGAGCAATTTTTGATAAGACCCCAAATGAATTTGATTGCTTCGAGGATGTGCATTATCTTTATGAAGGATACCAGGGTCGAGCCAATCAACCTGTAAATTCCCATTCATTGAGTTCATGTTGTTGTTTTAGCTTGGAGTTTGTTAAAGAAATCTTTCGTTCTGATGGTGCACATCCCCTTAAATTCCCCAAGCCTGGAGTCATACAAGGTAATGTTATACTTATATGGACTCACATAAGTTGCTTGCCATTTTTAAGTTAAATTGATTATGGGAATTGGTTACGGATGTTTGCAGCTGATGAGGTTTCTTGGAGGAGTGACGAAGAATTCGGACGAGAAATGCTTGCAGGAGTTAACCCAGTCGCTATATGCCTTCTCCAAGTACATATTCAAATTAAAATGCTTTGGTTATCACATATAGTAAAATTCCGTTTCTAATATAATGATGGCTGTACAGAATTTTCCCCCAACTAGTACACTTGATCCTACATTGTACGGAAACCACACGAGTTCCATAACCAAAGAACATATTGAGAAAAACTTGAATGGGCTAACAGTAGACGAGGTACTATCAGTAGTGAAGTTTTGTCAATCTTGTAGGGAGACCTCGATAGTTTTATCAGATAATGTGAAGTTAAATTTTGTAGGTACTAGAGAAGAGGAAGTTGTTCATATTGGACCATCATGATCACCTGATTTCGTACTTAAGTCGGATAAATATAACCGGGACAAAAACCTATGCGACTAGGACAATCCTCTTGTTACAAGAAGATGGGACCTTAAAGCCTTTGGCGATTGAGCTGAGTTTACCGCATCCAGATGGAGAGATTTATGGTGTTGAAAATCAAGTCTACACACCAGCTCAAGAAGGTGTTCAGGGTTCAATTTGGCAGCTAGCCAAAGCTTATGCGGTTGTCAATGACTCTGGTGTTCATCAACTTATCAGCCACTGGTATTACTTTTTGGTCATGATATTAAGTACTAGTTTTAGTAGTAAATCAAAATTACGTTATTCTAAAACAACAAGTTCATTCATTTTGCAGGTTGTATACCCATGCTGTGATTGAGCCATTCATAATTGCTACTAATAGACAACTGAGTGTTCTTCATCCAATCTATAAACTTTTGCAACCTCATTATCGAGATACAATGAATATTAATGCTTTGGCACGTCAGATTCTAATATGTGTAGATGGTTTTATTGAGAGATGTGTTTTCACAGGAAAGTTTTCCATGGAATTGTCTGCTAAGATCTATAAAGGATGGAATTTTATAGAACAAGCACTCCCCGAAAGTCTCCTTAAAAGGTAGCCCACAAGCTAAAGTATATTTGTACAGTATGCTTGATCAAATTTGTGCACATTTCCTGTTGGAAACATGGATATTGCGACTTACGAGTGATATATTGCTGTCTAAAACTTAGCAATCTTTTGCTTCTTTCAGAGGAGTTGCAGTTCCAGACCCAAGCAAACCACATGGTCTACGTATATTGATTGAGGATTATCCATTTGCAGTAGACGGGCTTGAGATCTGGTCAGCAATTCATAGTTGGGTCCTTGATTACTGTTCGTTTTACTATCCTAGAGATGACTTAATCCAAGATGATACCGAGCTCCAATCATGGTGGGAGGATATTATAACTCAAGGCCATGGTGATCTAAAAGATAAACCATGGTGGCCAAAAATGCAAACTCTATCTGAGCTAACTCAATCATGCACCACAATTATATGGATATCTTCAGCACTCCATGCAGCAGTGAACTTCGGACAATATCCATACGCAGGTTACCTTCCAAATCGTCCAACCACGAGTAGACGATTCATGCCTAAAATAGGAACACATGAATATGAGGAACTTCCGAAAAATCCAGATTTAGTGTTTTTACAAACCATCAACAGTCAACTTAACACTCTACTTGTTATATCTCTCATTGAAAATTTGTCCAAACATTCCACAGATGAAGTGTTTCTTGGACAAAGAGAATACCCTGAGCTTTGGACTAAAGATGCAACACCACTTGAAGCATTTAAAAGATTTGGTGAGAAATTGGTGAATATTGAGAATAGAATTGTGGAAATGAACAATGAAGAGCAATGGAAGAATAGAACGGGACCTGTAAAAATCCCATACACTCTTTTGTGTCCATATCCTTTATCTTATGATCCTCTTGGACTTACAGGCAGGGGAATACCCAACAGTGTTTCCATATAAGGGAAAAAAAATCCTTAGTTTGGTTCATGTATTTGTTTATAATTTCTTTTGTGTAAAAATTACATAATCCATATCCTTTATTTTTGTTTTGCTCTGATTCTTTTCGTATTATTTTCTTTTTTTGTTTTGGTTCTACTTACACTTTTGAAAGGTGAAAACTTTGCAGACAACTTTAGGACCATGTTTTGCACATAATTCTAGAGCAACTACATTAGCACATAATTCAAAGAGTCTCATCCTAACTATATTAGACTGTTTAATTTGCTACCACCTAACTATATTAGAATTCTTCTCAGCATGGAATTCACCAAAAAGCCATAGCTAAAGCCAGTTATAGTTTGACTTTCTTTTAGTAGCATTTTGACATCCACCATTGTGATGCTCTTATCTGTTAAAGTCAAATTTCTTAGAAACGTCCAACAGCCAATAATTGGAGTTTTTTTATTACGTACTTGCGCAGATTATTTATGGAGAAATGATTAATAGTAATTGATTATTCTAATCATGACGATGCGTGCGCTGCGGGTCAAGACTTACTCAAGTCTACTAAATACACACCAACTTGCTAGATGCTTCATCTGACCAAATAGCATATACAACTTGTTACAATATTACAATTAATCCAATTGTACGTTGGCATAACCAGGTCAAGAGCTCCATCAAGTCTATAACTATCTATATATGGCGCTCCGGAACGTAATTCTACCATACACATCCTAGAGATCCAACTTTGGTTCCCAATTCTTGCTTTTCTTTTTTAACATTAATCCGTTATATATCTTTTTTTTCATCGTCAAAGTATGTGTCTTTCTGAGGTTTTTGGAAAATGTTTTGGTCTAAAAGATGATGAAAGGGATAATCAAAATGATAGTAACAAGATCATCAAAGTTAAAGGAACTGTTGTTCTGATGAAGAAAAATATGCTGGATGTGACTGATTGTTGTGCTTCTTTACTTGATCGTGTTCATGAGTTGTGTGGTAAAGGTGTTTCTCTACAACTTATCAGTTCGGTTAATGGCGACCCAGGTAATTGACTAAATCCCTTCAACTATATATTCACGTATTAATTTCATAATTCTCCATGTAATTTAGCAGACTCTAGGCAAACTATGCTGACCTACATAAGTGATTCCATGATGTAGAAAATGAAATGCGAGGAAAAGTCAGTAAAGAAGCTTATTTAGAAGATTGGAACAATAAGATATCATCTTTCACAGCTGAAGCAGTAGAATTTAATGTAACATTTGAATGGGATGAATCTATTGGAGTCCCTGGTGCATTTTTAATCAAGAATTTTCATCACAGTGAATTCTTACTCAAAACCTTAACTTTAGAAGATGTTCCTGAAGTTGGTTCTGTATATTTTGTCTGTAATTCTTGGGTCTACCCTTCCAAACGTTACAAGTGCGCTCGGGCTTCTTTTCCAACCAGAGTTATTTGACAAATAACACACCGGAACCTTTACGTAAATATAGAGAAGACGAACTCAGAAATCTTAGAGGAGATGGAACTGGAGAACTTCAAGCATGGGATCGAGTGTATGACTATGCACTTTACAATGATTTGGGAACCGGTCGTCCTGTTCTCGGAAATACAATCGAGTTTCCGTACCCTCGGAGAGGAAGGACCGGGAGAAAACCCATGAAAAAAGGTTCTCATGCACCTTTCACTAAGATATATTAATTGCAACCACATATTACTAACCATTTTTTTCATGAGTTTACAAATAAATTAATCCTTACTTATTCATCACTGGTTCTACTGCAGATCCAAGATATGAAAGTGAAAAATTCAAATTGAGTCTAAACGTTTACGTTCCTAGAGATGAAAGGTTTAGCCAAATCAAGTTGTCAGATTTTCTAGCCTATGGAGTGAAGGCATTGAGTCAGGGAGTTCGACCAGAGTTAAAAGCAATCTTTGATAAAGCACATAATGAATTTAATAGCTTCGAAGATGTGCTGCATCTTTACGAAGGATATAAAGGGCAGGTCGATCAACTTGCAGACTCCCATTCAGTGAATTCAAACTGCTGCCTCAACTTAGAGCTGGTTAAAGAAATCTTTCGTTCAGATGGGGAGAAAGCTTTCAAATTCCCTAAGCCTGATGTGATTCAAGGTACATTCATATTCATAACTAATAACATATGCTAGTACAATTTGTTTGAAAATTTGAGGTTTAATGGTATGTTTGCAGCTGACGAGTTCGCTTGGAGGAGTGACGAAGAATTCGGACGAGAAATGCTTGCAGGACTTAACCCTATTGCTATACGGCTTCTCCAGGTGAAAATAAAAATCAAATGATTGTATGGTCATTTTGATATTTTCCAATTGCCTAATTTTGCATTAATTTTGGATGGACTCCATTATGATTTGCAGGAGTTTCCGCCAACTAGCAAACTCGATCCTACGTTATATGGAGACCACACTAGTTCGATAACCAAAAGCCATATTGAAAAGAACATGAACGGGTTAACAGTAGAAGAGGTACTATCATTACGAAATTTGTTTTCATTCCTTAGAAAACCGAAAAGTTGATCAGAGGGAAAGCCTTCTAATTTTATCTTTTTTCTAATAACATGGAGTTATATATTTGTAGGCACTCGAGAATAATAAGTTGTTCACATTAGATTACCATGATGACTTGATACCATACTTAAACCGGATAAATACAACCGCGACTAAAACATACGCAACCAGAGCAATCCTTTTATTGCAAGACGATGGGACCTTAAAGCCTCTGGCAATTGAGCTGAGTTTGGTGCACCCAGATGGCGAGATTTATGGTGCTGAAAATAAGGTTTACACTCCAGCTCAAGAAGGCGTCGACGGTTCAATTTGGCAGCTAGCCAAAGCTTATGCGGTTGTCAATGACTCTGGTTTTCATCAGTTTATCAGCCATTGGTATACCAGTTCTCGGTTTAAATTAAGCGCAAAATCCTTACTTGCCCTGTAATTTTGAGTTTCGAATTGATTTGACCAGTTTAATTCGTATTCTTTTTGTAGGTTGTATACACATGGCGTAATTGAGCCATTCATAATTTCTGCTAATAGACAACTGAGTGTTCTCCACCCAATTCATAAGCTTCTTCAACCTCACTTTCGAGATACAATGAATATCAATGCTATGAGTCGTAATATTAACCTCACCACAGACGGTTTCTTTGAGCAAACTGTGTTTCCAGATAAGTTTGGCATGGAAATGTCATCTACGATATATAGAGATTGGAATTTCACTGAGCAGGCACTCCCAGAGAATCTCATTAAGAGGTAAGAACTCATAAGCTACTCCATTTGTATATGCAAGCATATATTCATTTATGCATTTTAGCTTGCAAGTTGCAACTTGACAAGTTTTTACATCATTCAGGGGAATTGCTGTTCGAGACCCAAGCAAACCACACGGTCTATGCTTGTTGATTGAAGACTATCCTTTTGCTGTAGATGGGCTTGAAATTTGGTCAGCAATTGAAAACTGGGTTCTTGACTATTGTTCATTCTACTATCCTACAGACGACTTAATCCAAGGTGACGCGGAAATCCAATCATGGTGGGAAGAACTCAGAAATAAAGGCCATGGTGACTTGAAAGATGAACCATGGTGGCCAAAAATGCAAACCTTAGCCGAACTAACTCAGTCATGCACCACTATCATATGGATAGCTTCAGCACTCCATGCAGCAGTGAATTTCGGACAATACCAATATGCAGGTTATGGGCCAAATCGCCCAACTGTGAGTAGACGGTTCATGCCTGAGCTAGGGACAAGTGATTATGATGAACTTGAGAAAAATCCAGATTTAGTTTTCTTGAAAACCATAACTAGCCAGCTACAAACACTTCTTGGCATGTCTCTCATTGAAAGTTTATCCAAACATTCTGCCGACGAAATATTTCTTGGGCAGAGAGAATGCGCTGATCACTGGACTAAAGATGCAGCACCACTTGAAGCATTTAAGACTTTTGGCGAGAAGTTGGTGAATATTGAGAATAGAATTGTGGAAATGAACAGTGAAGAACAGTGGAAGAATAGAGTTGGACCTGTGAAAGTCCCGTATACTTTGTTGTGTCCCTATCCTTTACCTTCTAATCCCATCGGACTTACAGGCAGGGGAATACCAAACAGTGTGTCCATCTAACTGACAGAAGAACTTCCATATGTTTTAATTTTGTTTGTGAAGTTCTTTCTAAGTTCTTGTTTCTTTAATTTTAATCCTAAATGAAATTGGGGTCCTCTAAGATTCTATGATTACAACTATTAGTCCACGTAACTTTACACTAATTGATGCATGGTGCTAATACATGCATTTATTGATTCCCTTCTAACGCTATATTAAACACTTACAGGGTTAGTTAATAGGGATTTTTAGAGATATCAAGAGAATTTTTTTTGTAGAGATTTGGGGAGACTCTCTGGTAAGTCTAGACTAGGGCTGCACATAACCGACTCGACCCGCCGACCCGACCCACACTCGTCGAAAAATACCCGTACCCGAACCGACCCACCTAGGTATGGGTCGACTATGGGTGAGGCACGTGAAAACCCACCGTATATTGGGTCGGTTGCGGGTAGGAACTTCCTTCACCCGACCCGACCCACCAACCCGCCCAATATTCCCTAGCATGCTACTCCTTAGATTTTCTATCCTAGAATGAATCTCAGCCATTGGATTGAAAAAATAAAATACCTAACCCTAACTAAGCATCGCACTCGCAGCCCACACCTATCACTTCGGCCTCTTCTTCTCTCCTTCTCAGAGACAGAGTCACAGAGACTCTTCTTCCTTCGTCAATTCGTTGTTCTTGAATCTTGATTAGTGAACTGAAGGTATTAATCAACTTAAAACTTGTTCCCAACTAGTTGAACTCTATGTATTGTTGATTGTTCTTGACTTTCTAAATAAATCTAGGGATTCATTTGAAATTGATTTCAATTTCCCGCAAGATATAAAATATGACGGGTAACCCACCACCCGACCCGACCCAACCCGCATTATTGTGGGTCGGGTGAAAAGCGACCCATTGTTATGGTGGGTCGGTTGCGGGTGAAAAGTTCAATTACCCACCAGCAATGGGTTGGGTGGTGGGTGAGGCCAAACCCGACCCAACCCGACCCATGTGCAGCCCTAGTCTAGACTTTCGGAGTGATATTTAGAAAATCTCACAGTAAATTATTGAGACAAAAATATATAGAAACAAGAGCCTTTCATGCCCGTGCAAATGCACGGGCTACGGTCATAAAATTACATCAGGTTCTTCAGATTATGTGTGGTTAATGACGAATCTAAATTTTGAAGTGAAAGCCTTGTATATCCAGGAATCTCGCCCATGTTAAACTTGGCAAAATTCAAAACACTAAGGACATTATGTGAACAAATAATAACATTTTAATCTAACTGATTATTACTTTAACAGACAACTGAGAAGACAACATGTACATAAATAAATTACGAAATAACAATTTAAACTACCTGATTATTACATTAATCCTTTAGAAAAACATGAAACCAAAGTTAGGCATCTAAGAATGGAAAGGCGTGATATGAGCTCATCAGGAAATCATCTTTTGGAGATGATGCAAGCAGTACTTTCCCTTCTTATGTAACGCCACGAAATATGTCAAGCGTAATCTGACAACAGCGCGTAGTAATCGGGAACCTGTGCCATTTATATTAGTTACCATTGAAAATCTCTTAGAATCCGCACCCCAGACTTTTTTTTTTTGTTGATCCGTAAATTAAACACTTTGTAGATGAAAAATCAGAGTACATGAAGCATCCGCACCGCAGACTTGGAGGAACATATCTGACATTACTTGCTCAAGGATGATTGAAAATCGAACTTACCTAATAATGAAGGGAAGGAAAAGGACTTTGAAATCAGGAAAAAAAATAAAGATAGGTTGGGTAGCTATTCAAGCGTGACCTGATCATGAGGATTTCAAATTTCCTATCAGTTCAATTCAGTAATAATTTTTTCTTTGGAGATAATCCATCTGGGCCAACATTCGATCCGGTTCGTACATGCACAGTTGTTTCATCCATGGCGATAACATCCTGTAAAATAACACTAAGATTTATTTCCGATTACTGCAAAAATCTGAAAATGATATCGAATTACATTTTTAATATTGATTGATATATGTGCATAGCTCTTTCTGTTTGAAGTAAATTTTCTTGACTGTCAGATTATAGTTGTCTCCCATGAAATCATGCCATTTTAATTTGATACAGTGAACGCCTTATCTTCATTGCTCTACAAATTTAGAGTCAATAAATTGTCTAGTTGCATAAATAATCTGAATTTTATTTTTTTACATGTTTATTGTACAGTACGCCTTATCTTCATCAAATGCTGTGCAAATTTAGAGTCAATAAATTGTCCAGTTGATTATTGACTGTGCCACTTCATCGAATGCTACAATTTGTACCAAATCTGTATGGTCTTGTATGTTCACCTTTCTTCTGTACCTATAGCTGAATTATGATTAGCTTTGATTTGAACTATGTTTCGTTCCAATTCGTTAAAAGCCTTTAATTTTGAAACATATTACCTGGTTACCGGATTTGGGATTTTTTGGTCACACATTTTGGGCGAATACTCGTGATCAATGTTTGAGACCCTCTACTTGCATTTTGATCATGCATCGTATTGGCAACCATCCGTCAATAAGACATCAATGACGTTTATTCACAATAAGAAAAAAGTTGCTTTGTTACTGCACACTCTTTAAAGGGGTGTGCACAAAATTGGACTCAACATCGAACAGTGGATACGCCTTAAAAACCGTATTCTCACACTTTGCAAACTCATTTTCGTCTTCATACAGTTCTTACCTCTGCATTCTCAATCATAACCTTCGTTTCGAAGAAGATTTAACCTAAAACTGAACTTAGTAAAGAAAGATACTGCTTCTCCTCCCTCCTTGGCTAGAGTTTCTGCTGCTAAATGGTGGCTATTTCATCTTTCGGTCCCCAATCAGGGGTTATCATCTTCCATAAAATAAAAAATTAGACTAACAGAGAAAATACAAATCTTCATATCATGGAAGCCAATTAGTAGTTTAGTATACTATTCCTTGATAAATGTTCAACGCTAAAATGCAATACATTTTGAAATACGATTAGCGTTCATCTTAAATAAATAAAAATGGTTGTGAAATAAACCGGAAGGTCAATAGACTTCTATAGGGATAAACATACCTCGGCTCGCCATATACAGATAAACATGGATTCCAAGAACAGACCATGCTTTGTTCGCCATTTCATGTTGTTTTCGGTCTCTGCATAGATGGAAAACCCAACCACAGACTTCCAAATGTAAAGTCTTGGAAGTATAATTGGGGTGACGAAAGACTTAGTCGAATTTGGAATAACAATCCGATTACAATATGATGGTGCATATGCAGAGAGAGAAATACAAGAGCCTTTGAAAACAAAAAGAAAAATTTGCTAAACCTCATTAGAAACGTTAAACTACAAGCGTTCTTTTGGGCCGAGTCGAGCACGAAGATGCTAGGCCTAACGGCGAATATGGTGATTGCATTATGGGACTCTTTATTCCGGCCTTTGTAACCTTGTACTTTGTTGTTGTTTTGGGTTTGTTGAAGTGCCCTTCTCTATTTTGTTCCCGTTTGTATTCATTGGGTTGTGGTAACCCACTTAAGTACCTCTGTTTTCAATGAATTTTTCTTTGACCGATCAAAAAAAAAACTTACAATCCTTGATATGTGGATTTTGTTACTGTATAAACACAAATTAAGATTATGAGAATTCAGAACGGTGAGACGTGTATTAAGGAAGCAACTGTTAGATAAACCTGAAACTCATTTTAGAACTGCAAGATGCCCCTTAGAATCTTTCAATCATGGACACAATTGTTGAATACACAGTTCAAGCTCTTTCGAACTCTACTTTCTTCGGCGTATCTAATGATTCTACACTCCTAGCCGAAAAAACTGGAGAAGAAGATAACTTCGGTATTAATTGTGAATTGAGAAAACAAAGGGCAATCTTTTTATACAAATTTACCAAGAGGGCAAGAGGAGTGTCTTTTCGCAATATTTGTGTACACAAACATGAGAAGTCGTATCTCTTCCAAAAAGCCACCAATGGTATCTGTACATAAACCTCAGAAGTCGTATCTCTTCGAAAAATTAACCAATCAATTAGTATTTTCCACATGGCTTAATTGTATTGGAGAAAATATAAGGAATGTTGTGGCTCCGACATGTCCGTAAAAGCGTTCTCCTTTATATTAAGAAGGATTGATTTTACCTTCCATACATCAAGTAAGAATGAAAAAAAATCACAAATTATTTTATAAAATATAATATATGATAAATAATTCATAGATTTAATACAAAAAAAAAGAATACAATCAATAAAACACGTGCCTAATAGAAATTGTGACTATTTTGTCAACCGAAAATTAAACCAAATTGAACAAGAACATAATGCATGGGTTGAGATCTCGCATAATATGGAGTTTTTGGAAAATAATATTATTTTTTATATGATGGAATTTATTACTATAACTTATTTGGTTTATTGTTATTTATTTATTTTTAAATATTATAAAGTCTCTCCAAATATCACCTATTTTGGAGAGACTTTGTTTAAGCCTTTTATGGTATATTTTCACTTAAAAGTCTCCAAAAATCCCCCATAACCTTAAATCATTGATTTGGAAATCCAAATCCAATAACAGAGAATTGTAAAGACTTTCAGAAAGTCACCATCCAATAATAGAGAATTCTAAAGACTTTCAAAAAGTCACTATCCAATAACAGAAACTCTCAAAGATTTACAGAAACTCCCTATCGACTAACAAGAGATTTGGAATATCTCTAAAATTCCCTATAATTCTCAATTGACTAACCCCCTGTTACTCTATAGCATGCCTATAAATAGAGATATTACATAATGTATTCTAATAACACACATATCGATCAATAAGATCTTTTATTTCTCTCTCATATATCTTTGTCTACAAATTTGCTCAGTTGAGTATATTAATCTTGAATTTCAATCAAGTGTAATGCTAAGAGGCTAATGTGTGTACTTGATAGGGAGACGGTCCACAAACATAAATATGCAATGATACAAGGATTTCTTTGTGGTTAGGAATATAAAAAAAATAAAAATAGAATGAATCAGAAGAATGAAAATGGATTGGAAAGTCGGCGACTTTCGATCTGAAGGAAATCTGAAAATCCAAATATTTTTTGGTTAGTCTAAATTCCTAGAGTGAATGCTCGGTTGAACCTACATACCTTGATACGTCAAGTTTGTTATCCACTTTATATGCAAAACTAATTTTTGATTTGGCCTACTAAAGTCAGCTTCGGTTTATTCAAATCAGTGCCAAGATTATTGATTACTTTATTCAGATGAGTACACAGATTATCGTTGACGGTTTCTAAAACAACCTAGAATCTGTACACAGACTGCTCTTTTCAAAGCAAGGGACCGTCATGATCTGGTACCAATTGAAAAGGAAAGGGTACCAAGTACACCACCAATATTTTCTCGTGTTAGAGCATTGCTCAATTAAACCTACCAAGCGTTGGTATGTCAAGTTCGGTTGTCATATTTAGTTCCAAAACTCGAGTCGCTTAATAAGCGAACTAGAGTCAACTTCGTTAAGTTAGACTAGAAACGATAGAAATATTGTGTTGCACTTACTCACGAAGATTTGAAGATGGATTAAAGACAACAAAGACATTATCCTTCAGCTTGAGGTTAGTAACTACAGACTTGACTGGTTCCATTTCTATCTTGTTTCTTACAAGTCTTTTAGATTGAAAACATAACATGTGAAGTTATATAAGAAACGCTAGTATTTGACTTGGTCATATTATTATGATCAAAGTGTCAAGGAAGTATACACCATTTGTTGAATGCTTTGATATGGTATATTGAATTACGAAGAATAGTGTTTATCTTTTGAACTTCGTAAAACTTCGATAAATTAATAGCATTGGGATCAAAGAAACTTATTATTTTAGCGAAGTTATTAATTATCCAAGCCTAGTTGGGACCAAAAAACTTTATTATTTTAGCGAAATAATTAATTTATCGAGAATTAATTTATCGATGAAATCCTATTTTTGATAGAACAAGCATTGGATAACTGTCAAACCAACTATTCTTGAACGCAAATTTTGTATTCAGTAAAGTTTCTAGGCTACCTTTAGTCGGTCCAGACGTCATATACCTTTAATGTAAGTACATGCAAACAAATTTGTATCAGGTATTAAATCCAAACTACAGGTTTGAGCTTTCAAAACAATCAACAAGTCTGTTTTTCGTGTTCAAATTCAGAGAAAACGTTGAGAAAATTTTCAAAAACTAAAAAAAAAAAAAAAAGAATAAGAAATTGTAATTAGGACTTAAGGAGTATACTGACGTACAGAAATTCATTTTATGTCACGCTAGTGAGCCCTTTGATTACATTGGGAAAAGAAAGTCTCATTTTCAAATCATAAACTCGTATCTCAAAGCTTGAAACACAGCTGGAATTGCAATTTGACACCTAGTATCCAATTTTCTCTCCTACTTTCAGAGAGCACTTGTTTAGAAACTAGGTTACTAATTTGACCGAATGCTTAATTTGATTTATTAAGTTTCAATGCCAACAATTTTTCACAATTTCATTGGTTCCAACATTGCCTTTGTGATTAGGACTTGGTGTTGCGTTAAAACCCTGCAGAAGCGATTTGCACAGCTACACAAGAATACTCTAAATATTACAAAGAACACAAACTAGAGAATAAAAAAGACAAAGAATTTAACGAGGCTGAATCCTCGAGAAAAAGAAAGATTTATATATTAGTGTTTAGGAGAAAACATATAAACCCTATCAAGAAAGAAGAATTTTTGGTGTAATTTTATAAGTTCTCTACTAGGCTATTTATATAGGTAAATTACTTAGACTACAAGACTAGGGTTTCATAACATAGGAATTCCCTAAACTTTATGAATAAGCAAAACACATAAAGAGTTAACAAACTCTTTATTGACCTACTAAGTTTGAGTTTGGAAAAACTCACAACTCTTCCACCGACCTAGTCAGGACCACTAACCCATATCCAACAATTCTCCACCTTGGATCATGCATTCATGCATGAGACGATCAATATATGAGATCACCTCTGTCTTCCAACGTCGATTGCGCCATAAGTTGCCTATGTATCATCTGCAAGGAATCAAATCGACCGTCTAGAAGGCCTCCACCAGGTTCCTAAGAACCTCTACCCCATGGGGTCTCACCAAACCGGAAGAATTTGGATCAATTTCGAGAAATGAGGAAACTTGACCTCAGATACTACTTTCGTTAACATATCAGTTGGATTGTCTTTGGTATCGATCTTCACAATTAGAATGTCTTCTTCTTCCAAAATTTCTCTAACAAAGTGAAATCGAACATCTATATGTTTGGTTCTGGCATGATGCACTTGATTCTTAGCCAAGTAAATTTCACTAAAACTATCACAATGCATAGGCAGTTGTTTCTGCACAACACCCAAGTCATCGAGTAAAGCTTGTGACCATTTAGCCTCCTTAAATTCCTCCATCACTGCCATATACTCCGCTTCAGTAGTTGAGAGAGCCTTAGTAGACTGAAAATTTGATTTCCCAACTAACCGGTTCTCCAGCCAAGGTAAATACATACCCTGTAGTTGAACGCCTCTTTTCCAAATCACCAGCATAGTCAGAATCCACAAAACCAATGCACAACTGATTGTTCTCATCTTCTTTCACAAACTCCAAGCCAACATCAGTTGTACCATAAAGATACCTCAAATCCATTTCACAGCTTGCCAATATCCTTTACCAGGATTATGCATATAACGGTTGATTACTTACTGCATGTGAAATGTCTGGCCTCGTACATACCATTGCATACATAAAGCTACCAACAACACTAGCATATGGGACTTGGGCCATATACTCACGCTCTTCTTCAGTAGTAGGAGACATATCAGAACTCAACTTAAAATGAGGACCAACGAGAGTACTTACAGATTTAGTTCCTTCGCAGACACCAAATTTCTATAACACTTTTTTCTAGTATTCCTTTTGAGACGAACAAACTTTATCCTTCTCTCTGTCACGTTGAATCTTCATGCCAAGAATCTTCTTAGATTCTCTCAGATCTTTCATCTCAAACTCATTTGACAATTTGTGATTCAAATCTCAATATCTTTCTTGTTATTCGATGCTATCAGCATATCATCGACATACAAGAGAAAATATATGAAAGACTCATCACGTAGCTTCTCTAAGTATACACAATGGTCATAGTGACTTCTTATGTATGTTTGGCCGATCATAAACTGATCAAATCGTTTGTACAATACTGTCTTGGAGAATGTTTCATCCCATACAATGATTTTTTTCAGCTTACATACACAATCTTCTTTTCCGGCAACTTTAATCCCACTAGGCTGAGTCATATAGATCTCATCTTCTAGATCACCATGTAAGAACGTCGTCTTGACATCTAGCTGAACTAGGTTTAAATCATATTGTGCTACCAAGGCTAACAAAATTCGTATTGACGAGTGTTTCACAACTGGAGAGAACACCTTATTGTAGTAAATCCCTTCTCTTTGGGCATAACTTTTCGCAACTAACCTTGCCTTGTAGCTTACTTAATTCACCTGAGATCCTTCTTTCTTAGCATACTAGTTTATCGCCCGTGCTATGCACGGGCCTATTTCTGTGTTTAAGAATTCCATTCAAGAGTTCATGTGTTAAAATTAGTTTTATTAGAATATAGAAACATTATTAAGAGTTCGACTAATAGTCAATAAACTCGTAGAAAGGATCGATGATAGAAACAGTCAGAAGTTTTTCAAACCTTATAATGAAGGCACAATTGGGGGATACTCTCAAAAATAGGGGATACTCACGGTTAAATGAGTTTGAATTTTTTCATAGGTTACCCTATCTCAGTTACGTTATGTGATTTTGTTGGAATTTTACTAAGATAGCACGGATATGAATAATGATTTTCTTTAATAGTTTTTTTTTTTCGAGATCATCATAGTCTTCTTTTGGTTTCCTTTTTTACACACCTAGTACTTCTACGTGAAGATCAACAAACATACTCCTTAATTTGAATAATATATAGAAAATTAAGTGAGAACAAAACATAGGGATGGTTATAAGAATTTAAGTGCATGGTGCACTGAAATATCTTCCTCAATTAGTAAAATTAAACTAATGAAATCTTTTGTCATCTTTTAGGACCACAATGATGCATGTTATATTTCTAGTAAGGGTGCACATTCCTCCTTTTGTCATAGGCTATTCATTTAACTCTGGTTAACGATTTTTTCTCTTTATATTTTTTTGGAAACGGGAGTATTTGGAAAATTGAACCCAAGTTTCCTCTCCCTTCCTATTTAGCACCTTTCTCGAATTAATGTTCTGATCTTATAGAATCAATTTTAATTTCAATTTTAGTACTACAACCAACCCTCCTCGAATCTATTATATGAGGTTGTAGAGATGAATCTCGTGTCTAAGAAGTAAAAAAGGAAAACAAAAACGGAGAAGACATAGATGTGTTATGTGTAAAATAGATAGAGAAAGAGAGGTGTGTATATGAATAATAATTGGGATAATCTGGGTTCTGATTTCACTTATTGTTCTTAACCATTTCCAATGTGTTATTCATTAATAGGATAAATAACCCCGGTTAGTTACATAGCCAATGGTAAGGGGAGGAACGTGCACCCCTGGTTTAGTAGGGGTGCACAAAGTCGCACTCGTTATATTTCTAGCAATACCTCTCTACTTCTTGTTCAAAATTGAAGCCAGAAAACCCGTCACGGCTATTATATTTTTCGCCTCTCAATTTTCAACTGACTTTTTGAGATAGCGACGTGTATTTGTTCTCTCTATTAGTTACAAATATTAAATATAAGATAAAAAAATAATCCCATCTCACAATAGAACATAGAAGGCTCTGCTTCTTCAGTTCATGCAACGATAATTCACGTGCATCACAGGGTGAAAGGAGCACTAATTCCAGTCGAATAAAACAACCAAACAACAGTGCTCTTGTTCTCCTTGTACATCTCCTTGTCCCCTCGGCAAGGAACAAAGCAGAATTGTTGCAGGCCACAGTATAACATGTATTTTTCAGTCATATTAATATCTTCAGGGTATCCTGATTGTAACAAAATTTAGGGATTTTCACAAACCTTGTACCCATTGCAAGGAAAAAATCAGAATTATTGCAGGAGACAGTATAACTAATTAACCATGTAATTTCCAGTCATATCAATATCTCCAGGGTATCATGATTGTAACAAAATTTAGGGATTCTTACAAATACTATATAGTAAAGCCTAATCATGTCAGCATCAGTTCATTTCCAGTTTTTTTTAGGAGTGTCTCAGAGAAAAAGGGCATTAATGGACGGTGAGAAAACCCCATTAAAAAAAATTTATTTTTGAAATAATAAGCCCTAGCAAATACATATGAAACCTAATTTTGGAATGGAAACAATCTGATAGATGGCATCAAAAAGAAAAATTGAAATAAAAGGAGTAATTGTCTGATACAAACATCTTCAAGAGCACTTGTTTCATCTAGGTATTTAAAGGTATTTAAAAGGGTATGTGTATGAAAATGATTGCACTTGTTTCATTTTGAGTATCTTTTCCTCTGGATAACAACCCAGAGAACTCTTCACAACTATTTCTTGTGCCATGACAGAAAATACTGAAGTGATCCCTTCCGTGATCCATTCCAAGCTATTAGCTGTTGAAAAAGTAGGTAAGAGTTTTGTGTCAAATTAAACAAAGTCCCAATTGAGGAAACTCTTTCAAATCAATCAAACCAAACGAAGTCTCATTCTAATATTGGGCTCGGCAATAGTTGTTTTAATAAGAACATATAGGAACAACTTGGAAAATAATGGCAGGAGCAAGTTCAATGACAACAGCAGTTGCTATTACGTAGTCGGATCTTGTCAGCAAACTTTAGCACACTTAGCACACAAATGCCATGTACTGAAAATCTCGTCGTCATTGATGCTTATGGTTTGTATTGGCACTATGGATACACTTCTAACTTATTACTAAACCCACTGCATGGATCATAATTTTTCTTACGGAACCCTAATTATTCTACTTGTTCTTTTATGGATTGGTCTTATATCAGTAAGAATACCCTTCTTCACCGTGAAATCCTCTGGATACTATGCAATAGACCCGATCAAAATATTTTCCTCAAAGTAAATAAACTAAACCAAAGTAATAAAATCAATTAAACTCAGCACTTCAATTTCTTTAATATTTATTTTGTTTCATTGGTTGAGATGACACAGGTACTATCTTGGTGTTTAGATGACTTTGTTGTCTTTATATGTATGCAACTTAAAAATCACCAGTCACACCATTGAAACAAATACCAAAATTTGAAAGAGACAAAGAGATAATTACCATATTCTCCATGTTATCAGATATTTTTCAATGCGAAAATCTTCTGGGATTATCCAATCACACATCAGAACTTACATTTGTTTGTACCTGGTTTCAGTTGCTTCTCAATCTTGCATGAGCCATAGATATCAACAGTCGGCTGATTCGACTCTGAAACAAAATGAAAAAGGCACATCAAGTTACTCAAGCACAATAAAACATAAACACAAACAGTTGACATGTTGTAAATGAAGAGCAACGTATTTAGAACGGAGAGTAGCAGAAAAAACACCTAGAAAAAAAAAGACAATAAAAAATTAAGTTTATCACCTCACCCATGTAGTGCAACCTTCTAGATATCTTCTGGTTATTTAGTTCGTTTAGTGTTTACCAACAACAAAATGAACCAAATCTATCTTATCGCCTCATTAATTTTCAGAGGAGAGATATCACCAACTGCAAGCAAAGTCGCGAAACAAAATAATCGAAAAAATTCTACAAAACTAAATCATCAAAAAACACACCAAAAAACATGGTGTAACTAGTATACCTCGTGTTAGTTTATTATTATCACCGCAGAGCTCCGAAACAACAGATATTAACCGTTATGCATATGACCTCTCTTATTGCAGTAGTCATTATCACCAACTGATTTCATCCTTATTAGTACATGCAAAACAAACAAACAAATAGAATGATTACAGACAACCACAGAAAAAAAACACAATTGCAAAAAACAGGGAGGAAAAAAAAACTACAGCAAAATAAAAAAGCGACATGCAAACAACGGGATTTAGCCTTTGCTCGGATGCTTTATATAATGAGTCACCAAGCCTAAAATTTCCTTAGAAAAAAAACTTTATTTGGGAAATAATATCAATAAGTATCTCTTAAAATTTAAACCATTTTTATTTGAGAAATAAATCAATGAATATCTTTACATTTATACTATTTTTATCATTTTGGATGACAACTATATTTTTAGATAGTCGCATCTATTTGTAGCAACATTTTCGTCCAAAAGATATCGAGTATCCTATGTAGAACATGGGTCTTTGGTTTTTTTTTTCTTTTTATGGAATGAACAATCTCAAGAAAATTATTATTGAAATTCATTCAATGTTCTGTGTTGCATTTTCTACCACGTTTTTTGTTCTCTCGTTCACAATATTTTACTTAATATCATGCTCAATTAATCCAAGATTTTAACAATTTTGTATTTTTAATGTTCCACAGGATTGAACGATTTTGCTTGTTTTTTGGAAAAGTATATGCATGCTTTGATCTATAGGTAAGTATTCATAACTCTATGTATTTTGATTTAAAATATTTTGTTGATCTAAATTGATCAAATTTCTTTTAATTTTCATTAAAATTGTAACTGTAACTATGATAGCAATTGAGATTTATTCAATAATTAGTCATTTGGAAGTGTAATTAAGATTAATTTAATTAGAAGAAGTGTAACTGGACAATGGAC
Organism: Papaver somniferum; assembly: GCF_003573695.1. Lineage (NCBI taxonomy): Eukaryota > Viridiplantae > Streptophyta > Magnoliopsida > Ranunculales > Papaveraceae > Papaver > Papaver somniferum. Next base: position 167,993,586 of record NC_039365.1, read on the forward strand.
ATTTTTTTTAATTATTTTAAAATGATTTAACTAATATTGTGATGAAATCTTGATGAATTACAGATACCTTGATGTGATTTTTATTTAATTTTAATTTATTGATGTATTTTTGTTTAATTTTGATGTCGATATATCATTTAAGATGTATTTTTGGCAACGATATGAAACTTTTTAAGATTTAGCTATTTTTGGTAAAAAATAAATTATTTTATTATAGCATGGATATATATAATGTGGGGCACATAAATATTTTCCTCGTTCAAAAGTTAATTTTACCAAAAAAAAAATATTGGTGAGGCCAGAACCAACTAGAATCTCCGGTTAACCACAACGCTCGAAAAAACTCATGCTCAATTAACCCAAGATTTTAACAATTTTGTATTTTTAATGTTGCATAGGATTGAACGATTTTGCTTTTTTTTGTGGAAAAGTATATGCATGCTTTGATCTACAGGTAAGTATTCATAACTCTATGTATTTTGATTTAAAATATTTCATTGATCTAAATTGATCAAATTTCTTTTAATTTTCATTAAAATTGTAATTGTAACTATGATAGCAATTGAGATTTATTCAATAATTAGTCATTTGGAAGTGTAATTAAGATTAATTTAATTAGAAGAAGTGTAACTGGATAATGGATATTTTTTTAATTATTTTAAAATGATTTAACTAATATTGTGATGAAATCTTGATGAATTACAGATACCTTGATGTGATTCTATTTAATTTTAATTTATTGATGTATTTTTGTTTAATTTTGATGTCGATATATCATTTAAGATGCATTTTTGGCAACAATATGAAACTTTTTAAGATTTAGCTATTTTTGGTAAAAAAAATTATTTTATTTATAGCATGGATATATATAATGTGGGGCACATAAATATTTTCCCCGTTCAAAAGTTAATGTTACCAAAAGAAAAATATTGGTGGGGCCAGAATCAACCAGAAGTTCTGGTTAACCACAACGCTCGAAAAAACTCTGTTTTCATATAAAGAATACTCATTTGCACCCAATGGCCTTCTTACCGTTTGGAAGCTTCATAAGAACCCATGTGTCATTCTTGTAATGAGACTCCATCTCATTCTGCATAGCAAATTCCCATTTTTGACGCTCTACATTGTGTATAACTTCAAAATAGGTATTAGGAATGCCTTCTTCAATAACTGGTAATGCATAAACTACAAAAGCATTCATCCAACCAGGTTTCCTGGTTTGTCTTCCTGGTTTGCTGGTTGCAATGGTTTCAGTGACCGTACCTTATGTATCTTCCACTGCTTCATTTTTCTCTTCATTAACCTCGTCACTATCATTTCGAACTTCAGTATGTAACTCCCTTGTAGACGTCACGCCTTCGGAAGTAGTCACAACAGATACAGACTTAGATGGAACTAGTGAAGCTCACTGATACAGGTAGTCTTCTCCACCTGCCAAGAACCCCAAGACTTCACCATATACGCTTCATCAAATGTAACATCTCTACTGGATTCCAAATTTTGAACCCTTTCACTCCTTTCTTCACACCGATAAAAATCCCTTTAACATCATCGCTATCAAGCTTGTTTTCACTAGCATGATATCAGTCATAAGTTGGTTTACCATACCACTTCTTCATCGGAGTTTTACCTTCTAAAGCAGCTGACGGGAACCTATCAATGAGGAATCACGCATATGTAACTTCCCCATACCAAACCGCTTTACCTAATCCAACATTAGATATCATACATCGTACCTTCTCCAATAAAGTACGATTCATGCATTCAGCTACCCCATTTTGTTACGGTGCCTTCTTAACTGTGAAATGCCTTTGTATTCCCTCATCCTGACATACTTGCATAAAGGATCACTTTTGTACTCACCACCATGGTACAAAGGTAGTACCTTGATCTTTCTGCCAGTTTGAGTCTTAGTTGCATTTTTCCATTTTACGAAGACTTCTAGGACTTCATCTTTATTCCCCATGGGGTACACCCATACGCGCCCTAGATAGTCATCAATAAAAGACACGAACCAATCCCTCCCAATGATGCATTCTTGGAGGTACCCCAAACATCTGAGTGAACATAATCAAGAACTCGACTAGTGTTGTGAATTGTTCTGCCAAAGCTTGTTCTTGTCTTCTTGCCTTTCACACAATGTCCACAAAACTCAATTTGCAGGCAATAGCACCTTTCAACAAATCTTGCTGAATTAAAGAATGTAACGACTTATCACCTGGATGTGCAAGCCGCATATGCCATAAATTTGTGGTCTCCATAGTTGAATCCTCGATGTGTTCTGAAATAGACACATCTCTCATTAGTGTACTCCCAATTAAGTAGTACAAGTTGTGATTTCGTGTGCCCTTCATGATTATGAACGATCCAGAGATTACCTTTAGAAGGTCCTTCTCTGCTACTAGCTTATAACCCTTAGCTTCCAAAGTTTTGAGCGAAATCAAATTCTTATTCACAGCAGGTACGAACCTTACTTCCCGAACCATACCATCATGCATATTGATATGAACACTACCAATCCCGATCACCCTGCAGGTATGATTATTCCCCATACATACTTATCCATCAAACTCTTCAAAGCTTGAGAACCAGTCCCGATGAGGACAAGTATGATAAGTTGCACCTGAATCTAGTACCCACGTACCGTCAGTTACGATACAAGTTGACAGTATCATAGTCAGCGAGAATCTGAATATTTATTTGCGTTATCAATGTTCACCTCGGTCTTGTTGTTATATCTTTCTTTATCTACACGATTGGTACAATCCTTAGCCCAATGGACAAATTCATGACATCATGCATATTCATCCTTATGTAGACGCGTTCTTGACTTTGAACGCCCTTTAGCTCTACCATGATCACCAGTCTTCTTTCTCCTATCTGTTGAACGACCTCTTGCAAGAAGTAAATCATTGTTAGCTTCACTTGACAGATCTTCACGGTCCATCTTCCTGAACTCCTCACTACGTAATGATGTAGTGACCTCAGCATATATCATCTTATTCTTTCCATGCATTAAAGCCTTAATCACGGGTTCATACCTTTCAAGAAGAGAGTTTATCAGACACAAATCTTGTTCATCGTCCTCGATCCGTCAAACGCGCCAAGCCCATAAGAGCAGTTGGGTAACTAGCAAACTATGGTTCTTATGTCGGAAAGAAGGGTTCTTCTTACTTGGTGGCTTTTTACATTTTTGAGTCATATGCGGAAGAAGCATTGATTTTCGATATTGCGATCACATAAACACGGAGACTTTGAGGCTCAATAGCTAAATACATGGCAATTGAATCATGAGCCGGGATCATAAAGAGCATACTGCAAGTAGTAAATGAACAATCAAGATCGGATATAGCTGGTTTTCCGTGAAATCTATTTCAGTAGAGCGTATGAAGTCGATGGCCCGAGGTAGAGCACTCATTTGGATAGGATGGCCACAATTTGCCTTACCAACACCGGAAAAAATCTGAAGCGCAGGATAACCCCAAGGGGTTGTGGGTTGTTTTCTACCAATTGGGGCCCTTCTTTCACCACCCCCGTGGGGATGGTCTACATGGTTCATAACTACCCCTTAATTACTACAAGACGCTTACCTAGCCAACGCTTAGATCCGGCTTTTCTTATTGTTCGCCAAAAATCCTACTTCTACAATTGGTAGGTCACCGGGTTATTCAAATAAGTCGTGTTTTCAGTATTTTTCCTATGTTGCAACTTATGTACCAATTCGATCGATCTGGAGCGGATCGACTATTTTATTTGCTTGAAGGTGGGGAAATAGCCAACAAGAAAAAGAGGAGTGGACTCATGCCTTAACCACTTGGCTACAGTTCCGAGTGAAATAGATTTTAATTGACCAAGCCTTCTGGACGCTCCTCTCGTTATGCTCGAACTCTTCCTCTTGGTCAACTAGGTAAAAATGGGGTGCCAAAAAGATGCTGCTTCACCTCTCATTCTCGACTCTCTTTTGACTCCAGAAACAGAAAGATGTGGGTAATCAGGAAGGCTGTCACAAGCAGTTAGAGGTATGCGATAAAGACCAAGGAAACCTCACATTGTCAGGGTTTTCGTCTCTCGTGAAAAAGCCTGAATGTATCTGCTACTTTGGTATCTCCATGTTGAAGTTCCAGAAAAAGCGAAAGCGGTATCTGAAGATTATGATTCGACCACTAACTTCTCAGTCTTTTCCAGTTCCATTCCTTCTTTATACAGTTCGGATAAAATCCCTTAATCAGGTAATGGAACACTTTTTGTAGGCTTTCGGCTTCGCTCTCGCTCCAATGTAATAGCCATGCATTTGGCACTAAAGAGTGCTAGAAGCTTCTCCAGAAACAAGCAAGACGAGGAAACCTAGGGGTACTCGACAGCAAGACGAGGAAATTCTCTCTGCCCATAGAAGATACTCAGCTCCGCACAACATAGGGATTGACACGCTTTCAGAATGAACATAGACTAGTAGAGGATCCAACTCACCTATTTCAAATCATGGAAAGAATGATCTTGAAATCCGATGCGAACAATCAGTCGAATGAGCAGATGACTCTAACGGCATACCTTTTTCATGATGGGTCACCGAGAAAATGGGAGTTCCTCATATAAAATTATTGACTTTAGAGATATAGAGAAGACAAAATTGTTTGAAGCATCGACTAAAAAGGAAACACCCCTTGTTTCAAAGAGGGGAGGACGGGTTATTCACATTTCATTTGATGGCCAGAGACGAATTGAAAGATAAGCAGAGGTAATTCTCCCCTAGGGGAAGAATAGGCACCATTGTGCAAAGCAGCTTGGCACGAGCACACTATAGTAGAGTCCCAGCACGTATTGAAGGAGGAAAGGCATCTGATTAATAAAAACATAACTATTCATAGATCAGAGACCAGGAGAGAGACATCATAAACAAAGACCAGGAGAGAGCCTAGTTAGCAATTCGGGGTACAGATAGTAATTCGGGACGGTATACGTACGGGAATTATACAGATTTGGATAGGTCGGATTCGGTCAAAAATCCGGCCAACGGTTCGTTGTTCAGACAGTAGTTCAGAACGGCATACGTACGTGCATATACGTTTTATAAATGTGAGTTCGGCACTTAAAATTCGGCTTACATATATGATAAATTGATAAGTATTATAACCTTATTACGAGACTAATTTTATTTGTATATGATTTATAAGATGGAAAAAAACATTTTAGCGTGATTATTTAACAAGAAGTAAACAATTTAATCGCATAAATGTATTAAAAAAATAGTTTGTAGACTTTTAAACAAAAATTAACACATAAAACTGGTTAAACAACTACCAATAGAAAATTTTAACTAAATAATTGTATTTAAATATAAAGTATATACAAAAATCAAACAAAGTTCTAGTTCGGAAATACCATTCGAATTCGGTCAGTTCGGGTACGTTCGCAAATCATTCGTGAGGTACATATAATCCGGAAACTTGGTTCGGAGTTCAAATAGTTCGGAAATATCTTTCGGATTCGGTCTATTTGGATACGTTCGCGAATCATTCGAGAATGATTCGGAGAATTACTAACTAGGGGAAAGAAACCTTATAAACAAAAATAAAAAAGAAGGTGATTTATCCAAGTCCCTCGTGCATCGAGATCTGCTTTCTTGGGCTGATTCAAATGGCAAAGCAGATATTAGTCGACTAACACCAACGTATCCTCGTATTGCGTCAGCCATTAAAGAATCATCAGTGGCCAAGGCAAAGAGGATATTAGTCACTTGATACTTTTATTCATTGATCAATAATAATTTTGACTCTAAAAATTTAACAATGATTGATTCAACCTCACACTATCAAAACACTATCGCATAATAATGGCTCAACATATGATTTTGGGCCTATATCTATTGGCGGTACATGGTGAGAGAGTTCTAATCATTTCACGCCATATCTAATTGTTGATGTATTTGCTAGCAGAACTTATTAACATATATGCTCAAAAAAACAATAGAGAAGGTGGTGCACCTAATCTTCTTATATATCTATGCATTCAATTGATTATATTTCTCATTTTTACAATAAATCCAAGAACTATAATAGGTCCTCAATGCAATTAACATTCTAAATTAATTGACTAGATACCTAGCTAATTAATTCAAGGGTTGGTCTCCTCCACCATTGAGAAGAATTGGTCTTGGAGCCTGGACAAGAAGATCTCAAATGGATTAATGAGTTAGGTGACTGACCATTTTCAAATGGATTAATATATCAGATATCAAAATCCATGTGCACTTTTTTGTTCATCCACACCGCAGTTAGGAAACATGCTATATATCAACAACATACAATGGCTTCAATTTTGTTTTAAATTGTTAGGTGCATGGTGAGCAAGACAAATGTAGTTCAATTACCTTTTTTTTTTTTCTTCTAATGGAGGAGATTATCATACTTCATTAATATGAAAATCTGCTTATAATAGGAGATCACATCAATGAACGGATTAAGATAAATAGTACAAAATTTACATTACGGTAAAAGAACAATGAAAAAAGTACTAACTCCACATTAGCCAAAAAATATTTTAATCACATGGTTATATTCTATTTACCACTATGCCCTCGTAGGTTCATACTATAAATTAATGGAGTGGTGAATACAAGAGACCGTGTGAGCGAGCCAGATTTGTGAGAGAAAGAGAGAAAGACTTATGTGTGCTACCATGGAGAATGATAAAAAAGTGTTTTTTCTTCTCATGATCGTAACAATGCTTTTTGTGGATAGTAGTACTTACTACCCAAAGAGTTTCATTATCTTAGGTGGTGTTGCTGCCCAGGGTTCGCAAACTAATACTGCCGGAGGTAACCTGAATACTGGTATCATAAACACAGTTAACGGTAACAACAACAATGTCGTAAATACGGTTAATAATGACAACAGCTCCGGTTGTTGTGAAAACGGCTCCACTTGTTGTGAAGACGACTCCGGTTGTTGTGAAACAGCGCAAGAAGAGGTCCCAATGGAAACACCGGAACTACCAGCATTTGTGCCGGTATCCACACCATCGGAATTTGTACCAGTTTATGGTGGTAGGTATGGTTATCCTTGGTGGCCAGTTCATGTTTCGGAATTTAGATATGGTGATTCCGGGTCCGCATCTGGGCCAGCTCCAATGAAAAACCAGAAACAGTTGGAGCCTTAGAAGCTGTTCTTTGGGCACGTGACCTACGACTCTACGACTGTCATAAGGGTATATATAATATACTCGACTTATCCCAAGACAATACAAAATAAACAAAGTTGTAGAGGGGAGCTAAATAGATCATGCAGAATACCTTATTTATACTACGTTTGATGCAAAATAAGTGAAGAAGTGAAAGCATTTAATATGGTTAAGGAGAATATTATTACGTTGGCCGATATCATCTGCGTTCTAGCTTTTTTTTTATTTACATCTGAGAATACCTCAAAGGCAGCCGCGCCGTACTCAAAATATGATCCACGAATTTTACATTTTGCTGAATTGTACAACCCAATGTCCATGGACATGTTTTATTTCTAAGCATGACGTACATTACGTTTGATCCCAACTACACTAGAATGCAGATATCAGACGCAAAGTCTCTCACTCACAATAAGTCTGTTTTTCATGTTCAAAATCAGAGGATGATATACGGAGAAAAAAAAGGGAATCATTTTTTTTAATAAGAAAGATAGATAGATTGCTTCTAAAAAATTACATATCCTTTTTGTCCTTTAAAATCAGGACTTTTACCCATTCCGAATAATTATTAAACCAACTAAAACTGAGAGAATTAGTCCTTGCAAATTTGGCCAGAGTATCGGCTAGATGATTTGCATCTCTATGCACCTTACTGCATTTCCAAAATTCAAAATTTCTAAGTAAGGAAACAGCATCATTCACTACATTTTGTGTATTCCATTTCACAACTTCCAGCTTTCCATTTGTTACTGATATTACGTTCTGACAATCACCTTCAAGTTCAATCCTTCTCCAGCCATTATGCTTTGCCCAAATCATCGCTTCCAGTAATGCATTTGCCTCTGACTGTTCAGGATCTATTGCACCACATGATCCTCCCCGCAATCCATTGCTATTACCTGCAAAGTCTCTGGCTATTAGTCCCCATCCTGCAAGAGTATTTATGTCTATATAAGAAGCATCAAAGTTAATTTTAATGACTCCAGTATCAGGGGTTTCCAAGTCTTATCCAACTGTCTAGTTAACAAGAAAAAGGGAATCAAACATTTTTCCTCACAATGATCTTCGATTCTTTCCTCCTCCAACTGATACTAACTCTAGTTGGATTTGGAAAAGTATTTGTTTGGGCTTTCGGATCATTTTGAAATATGCTAAATGGCAAGTTGGAAATGGATCCACCATTAATATATGGACTTCCAATTGGATTCCTTCTATGCCTACTGCATTACAAGATTGGAGTGAGTTGCATCTCAGTAATTATCAATGGGTGTCTCAGTTGTTTGATTCTACGACAGCTCAATGGAATATACCTCTCTTGCGCCAACTCTTCACGGAGGATCAGGTGAATTCCATCCTTACTATTACCGTTCAGTTAGATCAACAAGATATCCTTATTTGGCCATATACAGCATCTGGTATTTTTACCACCTCTTCAGCTTACAAGATGTTATGTGAAATTGATGGTATTAACAATGCTTCTATGAATATGTCTCCTCAATTCTAGCTGAAATTTTGGAAACTTAAGATTCCGTACAAAAATCAACTGTTTCTGTGGAAGATTGTTCATGATGCTCTCCCTGTAAAGGAAAATCTATTTCGAAATATGGATGGTTCTCATAAGACTTGTGTTTTATGTCATTCTAATCAACCATAGGATGTAGATCATTTATTCCTTCATTGTCTTTTTTCTCAAGCTATCTGGAGAAAGTTTCTTCCTCAACATTTTTCTTCCATAATGAAGCATACTACTGTTCTTTCTTGGATACAAAATTGGAAGAATCAAGCTTCTACTATTCAGATTCTCACTAACGCCACCGCTATTCACATTATAGTTTGCATTATGCATTTCATTTGGAACATAGATGCAAAGTCATATTTGAGAACATCACCCCTAACCCATACTCTGTCAGCTGTCAAGTTAATTTTTATATGAATTATCATCATTTAGATACTGCTTCTGACAATGTTAATCATGTTATTAGAGTTAGGTCTTCATAGCATCATGTTTGGCATCCTCCTTCTTTGAATGTATTGAAAATTAATATTGATGCTTCTTTCAACTCTAAAGATTTGTTAGATGGTATTCATATAATAGTTAGAAATCGTGCAGGGAGATATGTCATAGGAAAGGGATCAGTAAAAAGAGCAGCCGATGTTCATCAGGCAGAGACTTGGGCACTTTTAGAAGCAATGGAGGAGTTAGCAAAGATTAATAGCTGGTATGAGGTTATCTTTGAGACTGACAATGTTAATATTAGTTCTTATATGAAGAATCACTCTACTCTTCCTCCCTGGCAGAGTGTTCCTCTGCTTAGGAAATGTATAAAAATCTGTAATCTTAATGTAGTATGGCAGTGTGTTTTTGTTTATAGAGATTGTAATAAACTAGCTGATGCCTTAGATAAGGATGCTAGAAAACATAATCTCTATGGGGAATGGTGGAATGATCCACCTGACTTGTTAATTTCTCACTTGGATCATGATGTAACATCAGTTTCTATGTAATAAAGTGTGTTCTGTTTAAAAAAAAAAGGTCCAGGTATAAAAAGTTATTGTTGACTGACACGTATCAACCAGGATGCAATGCGGGATCGCTGACCTGCATAGCAATTAGTGCCAAACATAGGCTTTCAGAGACTTAATCATAAGTTGGGATGTAATTGTAGAAAATAACTGAAATGCTTTGGCACCATATGGGTTGAGTGTTTGTGCCTCGGTGAAGTTTGTAATTTTTTTATTTTTCAATAAGATTTTACTCCTTTACCTAAGAAAAGAAAGAACAAAAAAATTAGTGCCAAACATAGGCTTTTTTATGTCTCTGACTCATCACATCTATTAGAGCTTCTCCAATGGTATTATGGTGAGCTTCATACGTGGCGTTGTGGGAAGACATCTTTTATCTTGTTTAGCGACTAATTTTCCTAACTATTAAGGAGAAAATAAAATCTTCTCTAACCCAAAAATACTTTTACGTACCTAACTGTCTTTTTCTTTGTTTCCAAAGTGAATGAAGTTAGTTTATTTGGTATTTATTGACCGGCAAAACTAACACATCTATAACAATTGTTCCGCAGAAACTCCATTATGGTTGTATCTCTGTAAGGCTTTTATGAATTGAAAATGGTTAATGTGGAATAAATGATTATATTTTGTGTGCAAATTTTATGCAGAATCCATAAACCAACGACGAATAATTATTGTCCATGTTTTATCGAAACTTCAAGACTGGATCTTCGACAATGGTAACATGTTACAGTTCACATGCTTTAAGAAGAAGAAAAAGTTACAGTTCACAGTATTCGGTTGGTCTCCAAAGATATACTTTATTCAATAACTCATCAGGCCAACTGCCAAGACTGCTTCCTGCTCCTGCAAATTCCAATGCCACAAGATTTAGGTTATTATTTAAATTCTTTATAGCTCTTCAAAGCAATCTCTGTATCTTTATATTTATTTAATCATATAGTTTACTATCTAGCTTAAGCCTTTGTAATGAAGATATATGATTGATTTATAGTAGTATCGAGATAGGATGATGGCTCAAGACAAAAAGAACGGAAAAAAAGAAGAAGTTTATCATATACATGAAGAAGAACTCAGATTATTCCAAGATAATCATCATATAAGGCTGACCACTATGGTCATCCAACATCCAAGATACAAGGTAAAAAGTGTTGCAAAAGTGTTGCAATTTGCTTGATTCAAGCTGAGGTTCAAGAATTTGCTTGGATGTCAGCTTGAATCAACATAGGAGCATCCAATGGTTTGGCGCTCCAAAATTTACTTCAGTGACCAATAGTTTGGCGCTCTAGATTCCTAGAGTATGCTTTTGAACGAATAATGGTTATACGCTCCCAAGATTATTCCCTAACAAAATGCTAATAAGCCTAATCATTGGTCGCTACATTTATTATTCGTTAGATTGAATAACAAATATTTCAATCTGATAGCGTATGTTATAATTGGACCAACATGTTTGAATCTTGAATGTTGTATCTTGAACAACCATAGCGGCTAGGAAGCCACCTTGAATATTTTATTTTGGATGACCATAGCGGTCAGCTTAAGGCCACAGATGAACTCAGATTTTTTTCTCAAAAACTTCTGTAGAGGAAAGCACTGAAATAGAAAGGCAAATATCTACAGAAGAAGTTTGGGTTGTAATTAAACAGTACAAAAACAACAAATCTCCAGGTCTAGATGGATACAATATGGAGTTCTATAAAGCTGCATGCATTGGAGGTCATCAAAAATGATTTCATGGCAGTGATAATAGAATTTGAGAATGAATGAAGCCATACTAGAGAACTAAGTGCTCCTTCATTAGTCTAATTCCAAAGAAGGAACAAGTAGGAACACCTCAAGACTTCAGACCAATCAGTTTGGTAAGCAGCATTTACAAGATAATCTCCAAGGTGATGATTCAAAGATTCAAGTTGGTATTACCAAAACTAATCTCAGAAAATCAAGGAGCATTTATAGCACATAAGAAAATACTTGATGAAATTCTAATTGCAAGAGAACTTATTGACTCAAGATTCAAAGAAAAGAAGCCAGGCATATTGTGTAAGTTAGACATCCAAAAAACATTTGATAATGTTAGTTGGCACACAATTAGAAATGTCTTGCAGTCTTCTGGTTTTGGTGAAAAATGGATCAAATGGGTAGAATGACGTGTCTCTACAACTCAACATGCTTTGGTGGTGTATGGAAGTTCTACCAAAAGATTCAAGCCACAGAAAGGATTGGGACAAGGAGATCCTTTGTCACATGTCCTCTTTATTTTAGTTGCAAAAATATTCTCCAATCTCATGAAGAATGATGTGCAACTGAATATGATTTCAGGCTTCAATATAAACTCCATTCAAATCTCCCACTTGCAATATGCAAATGATACACTAGTCTTCTTAGATGCAACTGTAGAAGAAGCTGAAAATTTGGTCACAGTTCTGCAAATATTTGAAGCAATTACAAGATTGAAAGTGAACTTTTCCAAAATCTCAGTATCGCTATTGGAGCATAGAATATATAACTTCTATTCTTTGATGTAAGGTAGAAGCTTTTACTCTAAAGTATTTGGGCATGTCAGTTGGTGCCAATTCAAGAATCTCAAGCATATGGGACTTAGTAATTGAAAAGTTTTAAAAATAGCTAGCTCCATGGAAAAGGAAGTTTTTTACTGAAGATGGTAGACTGTTATTGATTCAAACTTCTCTTTCTAATCTCCCAATCTATTACATGTCTATCTTCCAAATGTTTGTTGCAGTGGAGAAGAATTGAATCAGATAATGAGATTTTTTTTCTGTGGGGATCTTCAACAGAAAGAAAAAAATCAATTTGGTAGCTTGGGATAGAGCTTGTAAACCAAAGAAAATGGGTGGTTTGGGAATCAGAAATCTCAGGCTTACTAACAAGGCATTAATGGATAAATGGTCATCGAGGTTTGGAAAAGAGAAGACGCAACTATGGATGAGAGTAATACAGGAAAATATGCAAATAATCAACAAGCTATTTGGGCCAGAGACTCAGCTAAACCCTAAGGAAGAGGTATGTGGAATAACATTCAAAAACAAAAGGATGTGGTCCAAAAATTAACCACTCTGCATATAAATAATGGGAAGTCTGTAAGCTTCTGGTGGGATACTTGGGCAGGCCCTCAAGATTTGAAGACTAGATTTCCAAACATTTTCAGGATAGCTGCACATAAACATGCATCTGTGCATGATTTTATTCATTTTGCAGCTTGGAATCTGAAGTTAAGGAGAAATTTGACTCAAGCTGAGATCCCAGAAATGATTGAGCTTTTTGCAGGAATGGGTGCTCCTACAGATGTGCATAATGAAACTGGAAATGATTTGCAGTGTCCAGCTTCAGGTGGATTTAGCTAAAAACTATGCTACAATTGGTTGTGTTAGAGCATAGCTCGGTTGAACCCACCAAGCGTTGGTATGTCAAGTTTGGTTGTCATATTTTAGTGAATAAAAACTCATTTAAAGAGTCGCTTGATTATTTATTAGAGTCAACTTCATAAGGTTAGCTAGAAAGTTACTAGGATATGAGACTTACAAGTATTACTCGAAGACTTGAAGAATGTGAAGAAGTAAAGAGCTACATCGACGAATCATCCTTCCTCTCGAGGTTAGTAATATTTGACTTGAACTGTTTCATTCCTAACATATCTTTCAAGTCTTTCATATTGAAAACATAACTGTGAAGCTGTGAATGACTACACTCTAGTTAGACATAGTGTTAAGAATTACAATATGAAGTTGTAGATGGGGAAAACGTTTTGCTGGTTTTTACGGAATTGAGGAGATGAGCGTGCGGAGGAGACTCCTTGAACCGAGCGAAATGTTTAACTTCACACAGATGCACTGCAAGAAGGGAGTGCTTTAAGTTCGAGAGATCAATCTGTAGAACTCCGGCCTAAACCAATACAATGGTCGTTCCAGAGTCATTTCGGTCACAAGAGATGATGGGTCGATCTTTAGGACGGAAGCTGATAAATGTGTGAGATCAATGGTGATCGAGATTGTAGGTGTGTTTTGTATTCTGCGTAAGAAAGTTTTGAATGATTGAATTTACTCAGTTGAGAGTGATTGCTCAGAACATGAGTTCTTGTAGACGAAAGATTGTCTGTATGAACTTGTTGAGAAATTCTTGTCTGTTTCAATCATGATTCAGAGGCCTTTTATATTGCTGAATTGAAAACACCATGATCCCATGAAGTGTGACAGTTGCTGGAGTCAAAGAGTGGGGAAGTGGAAACCAGTTGCTCATCGTGCGGAGACTTGGTTAACTTTCCACCCACTACTTTGCTAACTCCTCCAACTGATTGCACGACTTTCTCACATTCTCATCGTGTGTATGAACACACGTACCGTAGACTGCCAAACCAAAACCCTAGTTAATATCCCCCATGTGACATGATTGATATCTCATGAATGTGGAGTCTGCAATACAGATGTGTATTTAGTTAGTCAGTTGCTGACTTTATGAGAGTACGAGTCCTTGTATTGTTGAGTTGAACATAATTTGCAAATGTTTTGAGACTCATGAATCGAACATGTCTGCTGAGACAGAAAATATCATTGTCGAATAAATATTGATAATATGAGCAAACTGTGTTGCTGAATCGTTGAATATTGATAGTTGAACCAATATTCCTTAGTCTGAGCAAATATTGCTCATCTGATGAATTATTGAATATTTATAGTTGAACCAACATTCTTCAGCGTAAACAAATATTGTCCATTTGAGCGAATGTTGCTCATTTGATGAATTGTTGAATATTAATAATCGAACCAATATTCTTTGGTGTGAGCAGACGTTGCTCATTTGAACAAATGTTGCTCGTCTGAGCAAATGTTGATTTAAAATGTTGGTATCTGAGCCGAGCATAATTATTAAAATGTTGACCACGGGATCAACGTAAAATTGTTAATGTTTGAATCTGCTCAGAATTATGTTTTTTGCAGAGCTCTGGATTCGAAACCCTAATTTTGACCAATTGTTGAATTAATGATTAATTGATGATTTACTGAAAACTGTTCATAATATGAAGGAGGGACCGGCTACATGGGATGATGAATCGACCGTGTAGCTCCCAGATGCTCAAGTGAGCAAAATACCAAAGTCTCTTGAAGACCAGTTGGTGAAAAGATGATTAAATGTTGGTTTAATCATTTATTAAAATAGTCATGTGTGAGCGTCAGATAGTAAAACCTGATTATGGAGAGATGAGGTACCGACCAAGGGGTCATGATACTGGCCCTTGGTGACCATGGGACCATCTGATGGTCGTTTGAGAAAACTCCAAGTTGTTTGGGAAGAGTTTGGACACAATATGAGCAATTAAGCAAATTAGGTCAAAATTGTTAAAACACGTGGGACCGGCTCTTTGCAAGCCTCAGGGCCAGCCTTGGTCGGTCAAGAGGACATGCCCGTGTCACCATAATGTCCGTATCTCAGTCCTGAGAATTTCGATATTTTCTGATGCGCGTTTGAGCAACATTTTGAGAAAATATGAAGGATTCAGGGTTTTGCTGAAACTGGGGAATCCTCATGAGATGATGAAAAATAATTAATAAAATAGGGGATTTGCAAGGTGTGGAACCAGCCACGGCTAGGGCATGATCGTCCAGCTAGTAAGCTCGATCCCGCGGCACCTTTCCCAATTTATGTAATTTTATGTATTTTTCCTAATGTGAGGGAAATATCATGAAACTGAGGAATTTCATGAAGTTAAGGAATCTCCATGAGATTATGGAAATAATAATAATAAAATAGGGAGTCATGAAGCGTAGGACCGCCTATGGACAAGGCATGGCCGGCTGGCCAGAGAGCCTGTCTCAAGGCACTTTTCCCAATTTTATAATATTTTTCATGATTTTAGAGAAATATCATAAAATCAAGAGGTTTGTTGAAACCAAAGAATTTGTTGAAATCGGGGAATTTCCATGAGATGAGGGAAACATAAAAAATAATAAGAAAAAAATAAGGGGCGCGTGGGACCGGCTAGGGCATGGTCCCACGAGTTTCCCTAATTTTACATTATTTTCATGACTTGAGGGAAATTTCATGAATTCAAGGAATTTTCATGGGATGAGGGAAATAATAATAAAATAATAAGAAGTTATGAGGTGTGGGACCGGCCACGGCTAGGGCATGGATGGCCGGCTAGTGAGTCCGGTCCCACGATATCTTTCCTAATTTATTATTATTTCTTTGATACAAGGAAACACGATGAGATTGGGGAGTTTCCTTGAGACGAAGGAGATTTTCTCAAATCAAGGGATTTTCATGAGATCGGGAAAAATTATAAAAATATGATAAAATATAAAATTGGGTGTGGGACTGGCCACGACACGACCGGCCGGCCGGTGGGCCCAGTGTCCCAACGCCTCGATTAATATTTTATTATATATTATTTTCTTCCTATTTTGCATAAGTTCATCGTTCCTTCGTGTTTTGGAATGCTCGTTTGTGCATTCAGGTGCTCGTTTGTGCATTATTGCTGAGTACACTCGCACCATTTTGGTCGGGGCTTACTCGAGAGCTGCTCAGATGCCCGTATGTTGAATATTTATCACTAACCCATGGAATTCTGCTGGGAAGAACCACAAATTGAAATGACGAAATATTACGAAAAATCGTAGAATATTGTTGAATATTCAGTTAATGATTAGAGATAATTAATTGATGGCTCTATACTAGCAGGCATGCTGTCTAGGAGCATTGATTATCTGAGAATTGAGATATATGAGCTTGTTAAAACGTCATATTTCTCTTATATAGTCAGGGAAAACCTTGTTGCATCCTGAAGACGTTATTGCTCTATACTAGCAGGCATGCTGTCTAGGAGCCGTCCAATCTTAGAAACAATTAATGAAATTTCTCGGTATTCATGAGATGTGTCGCTGCAACAGCTGAGAGACTACACATCTTCGTATATTCTGAGAGACAGCATTCTCAGTCAGAGATTTTATGGCATGAGCTTTCATGCTTCAATGAGAGACATGAGCCTCAATACTCATCTGATTGTCGGATCAGGAGCATGTATAATTATGGTTTTACGATTTTAACCCGTGTCAAAAATCCACCATCTACATTAAGTCCCCTTCTTAGTGAGGGACAGTCATGTTCCTCATTCAGCATTGAATGGTGATTTTCCAGTTACAGATAAAATAAGTAATTGAACTTAGTCATAAGATAAGACGTTACCGGATTTTGACTGAATGAGCAAACCATGGTTTGAATGAAAACCCCGGTGGCATAATAGAGCGTCATCCAACGAGCATAAGTTGGTGTAGAACCGCTGATTTGATGGTGGAACCTTTGTTGGTTTAGGATTCACGGGCCGGGCCCGAAAAGAAAATTCTTATGGAATTAGGTTTTGGAAATAAAATTGATATAAAAAGGGATTAATCCTTTTTTTTTTATTTCTCTCCCAAGATCGACCACCACCTCCTCCCTTCATCATCTTCACGCCCGAGCTCAGAATGAAGCAGGAGAAAAATCGCCGAAGCTGCTGATCACCGACGCTGTCAGGCTATATTCCGGCCGGCACCGACCATTTTTTATTTTTTTTTGCTTGCTGATTTCATGAGTTTTTCATGCTTTGATCATGTTAAAACTTTATACATGTGTATATATAAGTGTGAGTTTTGTTGAAAACCCTTGTTTTATTAAACGTGTGTTCGTTCAATCGTTAGTTCAAAAGACTAGCAATAATCCCTAACCTGAGAGAGATTTTTCTTTTGAAATAGACCTGTGTCCAGTGATAAATTTTTTTTTATGATCTTTCAAGGAAACCAAAACTTTATCTTAAAAGATGTGAGCTTTTCACAAAACCGAAAAAACCTTCGTTTCAAAGAAAAACGATCATACGAAGGAAGAGATTTTCTTTTATTACTAGACCGTGACATATTATATAAAATATAATGCCATATATTTATTTACGTGAGTTCGCTCACGTTAGATAAAAAAATTGAAAATTTACGTGAGTTATTCACGTTAATTATTATTTCGTAAAATCAAAACATGGGTTTTGAGTAACCCTCGAAATTAGACAATTTATTTATGATGAAATATTGTCTTGGTGTAAATTTCATATCCCAGCTATGGATGTTTGTACTATGAAAATTATGTTCATGATTTTATGAAAAATCAGTTTCGATTTTCAAATGATAATGCTTTGTTCGATACTGCAGGTTTCAAAGAACGAACTAATTTGGAGTGTTAACTCTTATATCACAATTACCGTGTTAGTGAAATTTTAAATAGGTAAGAGTTAAGAATTACCATTTTTGTAGATGTCTGCATAAGTATTCTGCTGTCAGATTATATAACTCCATCATATTGTCGAAGTTTGCACCTTGTATGATGATACACTGAAGTAGAATGCTTTGTACACATTACAGCTACTTCACAAGGATGTCTGACTCCCAGGAAAATGATGCCTCCAGAGACAATACATGTATGGATGAGACTTCTGATGGTGAATAAGAAGAAGAAGAAACTCCTGGGCTCAAAAACGTTCCAAACATAGATGATGCATTTTTCTTGGTTCAACAGGGAACTGAAAAACGTCTTCAATCTCCAGCATTTCTCCTTTTGATAAATCCTAGAGAGGTTTTTCAGAAGAAACCGATGACTCCTCGAGCAGCCATTCGATTTTGTCTTGAACGAGGACTTTTCCTTGCATCGATTATAGAATTCAAGCTTTCCCGACGGCCTTTAGAAAAATTCTTTGGATGGGCGAGACACATGTTGGGTTTTCCTCGCATTAGAGGCATGTTGGATAGATCACAGGTGACCAGAGCAATCCAAGCATCTGGAGATTTGTTCATTTTTCATGACGCACGAGGTATTGTACCTCTACTTGCTCGCTGGTGCATTCCAACTCACACCTTCATATGCATATGGGGAGAGTTCACTATTACCTTGGAGGATGTAGTTGCTTTGTTGCATCTCCCGATTACAGGTAACTTCCCTGAAGAGCTTTCAACATAGGAGACAAAAATTTCCAATATCTTGACAGTCGAGATGGAGAGAATTAATAAGGCGTCTGTCAAAGGTTGTTATGCCCACTGGTTAACACACTGGGCCACGAGATATTCCTCTTGACGAGCCTGATGGTATGTTATCTATTACCGCTTTCTTGTGTTTATGGATGTCTAGGGACATGTTTGAAGACATCGGAACTTTTCTAAAACCATTTGTAATTCCCTTTGCTATTAAGATGACACAAGGTGAACAACTTCCCATAGGTAGTCTATTCTTGGGTTCTTTGTACTCTAACCTGGATTACTTGGTTATAGACTCCAGTGTTTCGAATGGCTTTATGAAGATTGAATGCTACACCAATACGATTTTTCTCCAGGCCTTGATGTGGGAAATCTTCAAGAGTTATGCACCTATTCCTCGCAACATCTTGCAAGGGCTGAATGCTGCTGATTCTCCCCGTATTTTTACTGAGAGGCATAATGCCAGGATTATTAGCTGGTCTACGAAGCAACCTCAATCCAAGACACGTTTCATTGATGTGTTAGACAATGAATCTGAGTTTAATTTCCTTCCATGAGTGCTGATTCCTCCTTATGTTTTTCAGTTGCAAACTTTCAATACCGGAGAAAGTATGACTTTGAAATCTGGCGTTGACTTGAGCGATGGCGAGAGATCTTTTATGTTGAGTTGTACTCCAGGTCACTTGATATCAACAATATATAGAGACTTTTCAGTAGAAGAATACAACATTGATAGAGCGTCTCGTCAGATGGGCATGGATCAATAGGTTCCAACTTTTCGAAGGAAGAAACCACCAGTGGAACAGGTTAAAACCTGTTTAGATCGCACACGTGTGGAAGGAGGTTCTTACTGGTTCCCTGGTTCTGAATGAATTACATATGTAACTCCAGGTTACATAGACTTCTGGGATCAGCAGATTGAGCGTTTACACGACTTCGTAATGGTTGGACAACCTTTAGTGAAAGAGCCTCCTTCTGCTGATATGATTGCTTCTCGACCAAGATTGAAACACATCTCCGGCAGCGATAAGCGAAAGATATCTCCAGTATGTATCTTTTTGCACATTCTTCATAAAATTAAAATAATTTCCTTTGATTATCGCATCAATTTCTTTTTGCAGGACAGTCATCCTGCGAGACCTCGTCTTGAAGTGAATTTCTCGGAAGCAGAAACAGTCATTCACGGTGGAGAAGGTAGGAACAAGAATTGTAAGCTTCTGCCTAACACCATAAAGTCCCCGGTTGTTTATTTGGTGAGTTGTCAACACTTTTCCGTCGTGACTTCTTCTCTACGCATTACCAGGATCGTAAAACCAATATTTTTTATTTGGTTACAGAACTTTGCTCCGTCAAGTATTGACGGTCTTCAATTCTCTGCTGCTGGGCAGACAATTTTTGATTTGAGCGTTGAAGAAGAAAATGATATGAGTACTCTTCCACATAGCCAAATATGATGCTTCATATATAAAATGTTAATTGTTTGAGAATATGTCCAGGAGGATGTCGTTACGGAAGTGGAGAGTGTTGATGCACGTTCATCCTCGGAGAATAGAGATAAAGAAAATTTCCAGGGTTCGAAACCGAATGGAAATAATGAGCCTCTTGATGCTGACACGGGAAATTCCGATTCCTTAAACATTTCAGAGACCCCTCAAGTAAGTATTTCCCATGAACTTTATCCATAGAAATATAAAATTTTTGATTTATGAATGAGTGAATGAGAATCCACGTGTATATACGAAAAACTTTGTCAAAATTTGTCATCAGAAAATTCAGTATTCAGTCTCTTAGCAAAAACACCATAAAACCTTCATCTGAAGTCGGATTTTTATGGTATGCATATGTATCTTTAAGTCCGGAGAATTTCCAAGTTTTTTCGAAGAATATTTTTAAGTTTTGAGCACGTTCAGGGCCTGAAAAAGGCGAAACAATAAACTTCCAGGAGACTTTCAGAACTTTTCAGACTATACGTTGTCCAATGTTTTGACCACATCCCCTTTCTCATTCATCGGATTGTTATGAAATTTTGATATGTTGTAGAGGACATCCATACAAAGAGAATGGCATATAACCCATCCTCATATTCCTTGTAGATTGCTCCCAGTTCGTCATCTTGTACAGGGAAGAGTAAAATCTCTTCAGACGAGCTTGCCGAAAAACGTGTTTTAATGACTTTCACGCTATTTGTTCGCATCTTAAGTGCATAATGATGAACCTTGATGATATTGGACTGCTTTTATGCTGTAGTTTATGATCCTATTTGGTTTCCATGTCTAGATTGCTTTAACCTCATGTAATCTTCGTATTAGGTACCAAATACCGAAGTTGAGGATACTGAAATCAATAATGATAACGCGAGCAGCCCTGGAGAATTGATGAAGAGACAACCATCCCTGCACTTCAAGGCCATGAGAGGGTTGTTACTGAAGTTATAGAAACCTCGATTTTTGCTACTCCAGTAGTAGAAGAAACCAAGCCACAAGTAGAGGAGACTGAAGAAACTACTGTCATGACCGTAGAAGTTGCTCCAGTAATTGAGAACCGTATAGTGGTGCATGAATATCCAAGTGCGGGAGTTTCTTTTGATCCTCCATTTAATGCATCGCTTCCATATCATAATTTAGTTGGTGGATTCAGCATTCCTATTGGATATGCAGGATTGTACGAGAAGATATGGAGGAAGTTTGGTCACATCATTGTTACCAGAGACCCTGGACGCGCTTATGATTTAACAATGCAAGTAAGTGTCATCTTGCGTGTTGTAACTGATATATGCGGTAGGGCCAGAAATATTGTGACTCCAGATGTACTCTTTGATTGGGAGTTCAACTTGGAGAATTCTGAAAGACTTGGCTTCAATGTGAAGTGGCTTCGTAAGAAAATAGATGCAATCAAGAACTCGTGTGAGAATAACATACCATTTACAAATGATGTTGTGATGGAGAAGGAGGAAAATATTGCTAAGTTGAGCGAGGCGCTGAACCTGGAGAAGGCGGCTTTGCAAATCTTGAAGGATGCAGAGGAGCAAAAGTCTTTCTTTGCTGACTTTCTTTGATATCTTTTCATAATCTCTTGAACTTCTGAACTTCTGAGAGATGTGAGGTTTTATTTTGGTTTTGATATTAATTGGTTTTGGATTGGTAGATGATTGAGAATTTGCTTTTGGATTTGATAGAAATTTCTTTAAGTAAAATGAACTGAATTTTGATAAATTGCTGAATTCTAATACTGAATGCAAGTATTGCAAACGTTTTGGAGAAATTGAAATACAATGAAAGAAAATCCTAAATGCAAAATCCCAGGCGTCATGAATGCTCAAACGCCCAGTGCCTCAAATGCCCAATAATTTCAGGCGTCAAATGCCTTAAGCCAATTCCCATGGATCACTGGCAGGGTCCTGCCATCTGCGTTGATCAATTTGTAGTAGCCTCCAGTTATGGATCTTACAACCATGAAAGGTCCTTCCCAATTGGAGATCCTTGCAAAATGGAGATCACGCTTAGTTTCCTTAAGAAATAAATCTCCTTCTTTGAATTTGTTAGGCTTGGTCGTCTGCGCCTTGAATATCTTCTGCTGATTCGGAATTCCTCGTGTGATGGAATTCCATGGTTGCGGCACATATGGACACTCGCGCAGAGGGGAGTATCCATCATACTGTCTGTCATGCTTAGCCATGTCTTCAGCAATAAATCTTTTGAGAGAATGCTCAGTTTGAAGAAACTATGTATTCAACCATTTGGTGTAATATTGCCGTGGTGAAGCTATCCACTCGTATCTCTTTGCGACGGCTAAGTTGTTAGTGGGAAGAAGTACTCGAACCAGAGCAACATAATTAAACATTTGTAGTATAGGCGCATGAAGAGGAATCAGACTTTCCTGAGTACGGAACCTTTTGATGAAAGAGTGTGCATTTTCTCCAATTTTCTTTGTTAATTCCACCAAGGATTTAACTTCCTCTAGATGCTCGAATGATGGAGTATCTTCCATTTCTTCTGAGTCGGAGCTTTATTCAATCGAAGGCATTAGAGTCACTTTTCCGGTGTGAATCCAAGGTCATCCAAGAATCATGTCATATCCTAGATCTTCCCAGATTATATAAAACTTGGCCTCAGTGTAGACCAAATTTTCTCTGACATTGAGAGTGATGTGGTCGTATGCATCTCTGAGTGTCCCTTTGTGATCTCTGATTGACATGGAAGCATGTGTAGCTTCTTGTCGAGTAATGCCAGCGGCTCTGAGAGTTTTCAAAGGAATGATGTTGATGGCAATTCCAACATCAACAAATTTTCTCTTGAATTCGTTTCCTTTAATATGCACTGTGGTGAGCAGTCCCCAGTCATACATTTCCTTTGTCAGTGGCAGGAGGTACTTCTGGAATCGGTAGACATGTCCCAAACATTATGTGGTTCAGAGCCATGAACATGTCTCCCATCTGCGCCTTCGACAGATAGAGCAATTTGCAGACATGTTCGATCAACGACTGAACTGCTTCTTTGACTGGTTGTTCAGAGATGGAGAAAGCCCTGAATGGGAGAGGATATCTGTGTACTCCTTCGGTCCCCAAATTAAGCTCTCCCGATTTAAACTTTTCTCTGAATATGCGCTTTAAGACTTTGCAGTCACTTGTGGGATGATTGACGAACCTGTGGAAGCGGCAGTAACGAGGACTTTTCATGTCTTCTTCAGTTGGTTCTTTCTTAACATATGTCAACTTGATATCACCATCTTGGATCCAAGCATCCAGGAGTTCAATCACCTCTTTAATGGAAAGGGTAAAGTCATGCGCGTCTTGATCAGGAGCCACTGTGCGCTGGTCAGGGGCTTGTTCATCTTGCTTATCCTTCCTTTGTGCTTTTGAAGGAGCTGAGGTATGCTTGCGCAGTGTTTCGTCTTTTCGTTTGCTCCCTTCTGCGACATCGTTTGTGGAAGGCTGAAGGTTATACTGCTTGTTGATCAGACGTCTTCTACCTCGAGCGTCTCGCGGTTCTTCAGCCTTTGTAGCTTTTGTTCTTTTAAGTAAAGCGGTTGCAGTAGTTGCCGATCTCTTCGCCGCTTCATGAAGCTCTGATAAGGTATGGAAACAAAGGTTTTCCAACAAAGATCTGTATACCGGGATCATGTCGTTGATACACAAGTCTACAAGTTGTTGCTCTGTGACGTTTGGATCATGACAGTCCAGGTCCTGGACTCTGAATCTTTTCACGTAGTCATTGGGATGTTCATTGTTCCTCTGAAACATTATTCCAAGATCAGAGAGAGTAACTTGCTCTGACACAAAGAATTACTTTCTGTAAAAATCATTAATCATTTCTCCCTAATTGTTGATAGTTCCTGGTGCGATGTTGTTGTACCAGGTGTACGCCCTGCCTTTCAAGGATTTTGAAAATTCTTTGAGGCGAACAACATGGTTATGCTCATGTTTGCCCAAGGCTTCCAGGAACCGAGAAACATGCTCCCGAGCATTTCCTGTTCCGTCATATAAAGTGAAGGTTGGAGAGGTATAACCTTTTGGAAGAGGAATCCTTTGCGTAGCATCAGGGTATGTAGGTTGGTGACGATAGATATGTGACGTCTTGTCTTTTCCATGGTTATCTAAGAGGCGTTCCAAATCTTCCCGAGTAATGAAATTTTATGATTCCTTTGCTGATGGATCGTCTGCAGCTTTGCGTACTTCGCTGTCATCCATTGTATGAATTGGAACTACTTCAGGATCAGTATCTGAGGATGTTTCCTTTTCTTTTCCTTTTTCTTGAGCCTTCTCTGACATATTGTCAGTGAGAGTCTTGAGATAATTGAATAGCTCCTTCTGTGTTGCAGCCATGTCAGTTTGATTCTTTGCAAGTGTCTCTTGCACCTTGATGATATCATCCATGGTAGGTTGTGGATTCCCCCTGACTTCCTCAGGGTGTCTGTCGAACAGGGGGTGACCTTCCATGTTAGCGTGAGGAGGAATAACATCACCGTCAGTGTTAGAGGCCGGAATGGTTTTCGGGATATCCTCATTGTTATTTTTGCTAGTGCTAGCGTCGTTTGTGTTGGAACCTGTAACTAACCCTGACCTAAGACCATCCATCTTTGTGAATACTGAGATTGCAACCGAGAGAATGATCTCCCACCGTGGTCGCCAATATGTAGATGGGAAAAACGATTTGTTGGTTTTTACGGAATTGAGGAGACGACCGTGCGGAGGAGACTCCTTGAACCGAGCGAAATGTTTAACCTCACACAGACACACTGCAAGAAGGGATTGCTTTAAGTTCGAGAGATCAATCTATAGAACTCCGACCTAAACCAAGACAATGGTCGTTCAAGAGTCAATTCGGTCACAAGAGAGGTTGGGTCGATCTGTAGGAGGGAAGCTGAGAAATGTGTGAGATAAATGGTGATCGAGATTGTAGGTGTGTTATGTATTCTGCGTAAGAAAGTTCTGAATGATTGAATTTACTCAGTTGAGAGTGATTGCTCAGACCATGAGTTTTTGTAGACGAAAGATTGTCTGTATGAACTTGTCGAGAAATTCTTGTCTGTTTCAATCATGATTCAGAGGCCTTTTATATTGCTGAATTGAAAACACCATGATCCCATGAAGTGTGACAGTTGCTGGAGTCAAAGAGTGGGGAAGTGGAAAATCGTGTTGAAACCAGTTGCTCATCGTGCGGAGAATTGGTTAACTTTCCACCCACTACTTTGCTAAATCCTCCAACTGATTGCACGACTTGCTCACATTCTCATCATGTGTATAAACACACGTGCCGTAGACTGCCAGACCAAAACCCTAATTAATATCCCTCATGCGACACGATTGATATCTCATGAATGTGGAGTCTGCAAGATAGACGTGTATTTAGTTAGTCAGTGGCTGATTTTATGGGATTATGAGTCCTTGTATTACTGAGTTGAACATAATTTGCAAATGTTTTAAGACTCATGAATCGAACATGTCTGCTGAGACAGAAAATATTATTGTCGAATAAATGTTGATAACCTGAGAAAACTGTGCTGCTGAATCGTTGAATATTGATAGTTGAACCAATATTCCTTAGTCTGAGCAAATATTGCTAATCTGAACAAATATTGCTCATCTGAGCGAATGTTGCTCATCTGATGAATTATTGAATATTGATAGTTTAACCAACATTCTTCAGCGTGAACAAATATTGTCCATTTGAGAGAATGTTGCTCATTTGATGAATTGTTGAATATTAATAATTGAACCAATATTCTTTGGTGTGAGCAGATGTTGCTCATTTGAACAAATGTTGCCCGTCTGAGCAAATGTTGATTTAAGATGCTGGCATATGAGCCGAGCATAATTATTAAAATTTTGACCACGGGATCAACGTAAAATTGTTAATGTTTGAATATGCGCAGAATTATGTTTTTTGCCGAGCTCTGGATTCGAAACCCTAATTTTGACCAATTGCTGAATTGATGATTTTTGAAAACCGTATATGATATAAAGGAGGGACCGGCTACATGGGATGATGAATCGACCATGTATCTCCCAGATGCTCAAGTGAGCAAAATACCAAAGTCTCCTGAAGACCAGTTGGTGAAAATATGATTAAATGTTGGTTTAATCATTTATTAAAATAGTGCTCGCGTGAGCGTCAGGTAGTAAAACCTGATTATGGAGAGATGACGAACCGACCAAGGGGGCAAGATATCGGCCCTTGGTGATCATGGGACTAGCTGATGGTCGTTTGAGCAAACTCCAAGTTATTTGGGAAGAATTTGGACCCAATATGAAAAATTGAGCAAATTAGGTCAAAATTGTTAAAACACGTGGGACCGGCTCTTTGCAAGCCTCAAGGTCAGCCTTGGTCGGTCAAGGAGACATGACCAAGTCACCATAATGTCTGTGTCTCAGTCCTGAGAATTTCAATATTTTCCGATGCGCGTTTGAGCAACATTTTGAGAAAATATGAAGGATTCAGGGTTTTGCTGAAACTGGGGAATGTTCATGAGATGATGAAAAATAATTAATAAAATAGGGGATTTGAAAGGTGTGGGACCGGCCACGGATAGGGCGTGACCGGCCAGCTAGCAAGCTCACTCCCGCAGCACCTTTCCCAATTTTATGTATTTTCCCTAATGCGAGGGAAATATCATGAAACTGAGGAATTTCATAAAGTTAAGGAATTTCCATGAGATTATGGAAATAATAATAATAAAATAGGGATTCATGAAGTGTGGGACCTGTATCCAAGGCATGGTCGGGTGGCAAAGAGCCCGTCCCAAGGCACTTTTCCCAATTTTATAATATTTTTCATGATTTTAGAGAAATATCATAAAATCAAGAGGTTTGTTGAAACCAAGGAATTTGTTGAAATCAGGGAGTTTCCATGAGATGAGGGAAACGTAAAATAATAATAATAATAAAATAAGGGGCGTGTGGGACCTACTAGGGTATGAACGGCCGGCTAGGGCCCGGTCCCATGAGTTTCTCTAATTTTATATTATTTTCATGACTTGAGGGAAATTTCATGAATTCAAGGAATTTTCATGGGATGAGGGAAATAATAATAAAATAATAAGGAGTTATGAGGTGTGGGACCGGCCACGGCTAGGGCATGGTCGGCCGGCTAGTGAGTCCGGTCCCACAACATCTTTCCTAGTTTATTATTATTTCTTTGATACTAGGAAACACCATGAGATTGGGGAGTTTCCTTGAGACGAAGGAGATTTGCTCAAATGAAGGGATTTTCATGAGATCAGGGAAAATAATAAAAATATGATAAAATATAAAATTGGGCGTGGGACTGGCCACGGCATGACCGGCCGGCCGGTGGGCCCAGTCTCCTAGCGCCTCGATTAATATTTTATTATTTATTATTTTCTTTCTATTTTGCATAGGCTCATCGTTCCTTCGTGTTTTGGAATGCTCGTTTGTGCATTCAGGTGCTTGTTTGTGCATTATTGCTGAGTACATTTGCGCCATTTTGGTCGGGCTTACTCGAGAGCTGCTCAGATGCCCCTACGTTGAATATTTATCACTAACCCGTGGAATTATGCTGAGAAGAACCACAAATTGAAGTGACGAAATATTACGAAAAATCGTAGAATATTGCTGAATATTTAGTTAACGATTAGAGATAATTAATTGATGGCTCTATACTAGTAGGCATGCTGTCTAGGAGCATTAATTATCTGAGAATTGAGAGCTATGAGCTTGTTGAAACGTCATATTTCTCTTATATAGTCAGGAAAAACCTTGTTGCATCCTGAAGACGTTATTGCTATATACTAGCAGGCATGCTGTCTAGGAGCCGTCCAATCTTTCGATTCTATATAGAAACAATTAATGAAATTTCTCAGTATTCATGAGATGTGTTGTTGCCTCAGCTGAGAGACTACACATCTTCATATACTCTGAGAGACAGCATTCTCAGTCAGAGATTTTATGGCATGAGCTTTCATGCTTCAATGAGAGACATGAGCCTCAATACTCATCTGATTTCCCGATCATGAGCATGTATAATTATGGTTTTACGATTTTAACCCTTGTGTAAAATCCACCATCTACAAAAGTATAACGTCTATCTTTTGAACTTCATATATAATAAAACGACATAATCATATGAATGCTATTGTGATTATGTATGGGTATGGGTGAAGATTTCGTCCTAGGAAACAATGTTTTACATTTATTTAAAGGAAGCACAATTCATAAACTTGTTTTGTGAATCGAAAGGGAAATCGCTAGGCTTATTGGTATTGTTATTCATTACAAATCTTTGGATTACCAATATGTGTGTTTAGTATAACCGCTCATAACTTGTTTATGTATCTTGGTAAAACTATTCATAATGCCTGACTTTTGTATTGGTATGACTTTTATTGGTGAAACCGATCTTAAGTAATCACCTGAGATGGTATGATCGATATATTTTAATTGGTATGAACAACTCTAGACATTGGGGAACCGATCCTAGTAAGAGGTGCAACCGATCACAAGTATGTGGAATCGATCCTTGTAAGAGGTACAACAAGTCTTAGTAATCGGTAACCGATCTTATGACTTGTGCAACCGATCACAAGTAAAATACAATAATTATGTGGTAATCGATCCTAGTACCTAGTCAACCAATTTTTGGAAAGCTAGTATGACCAATCCTAGTACCCACATCGAGGTAGAACCGAAGCTTTGTGTTTTGGTAGAACCGTGAAACCCATTAATGGTGATTTGATATGATAATCAATCACATAGTTCTTGGAAGTCAGATGAACCGATTCTAAACTCGTTTGGAAGTGTGGCAAATCGGTTCCAAGATTGTAAATATGAAAAAGGATTTACAAAGTAAAGATGTCGACATACTTTGAACATGTGCAGTAATTCTTATCTTTTATTATTCAAAGATATTCCTTAATAACTAAAGGACAATCCCGGATCGAAATAAATTGAGAATATTTTAATTAAGGTTTTTAGTTTTTATATGCTTTTAATTTCCAGCAATTAAATGCATATCTTTAGAAAATGAAAATTGGTAATGTGCATTTACTAATTGGAGATTTTCTACTGAGATTTCGGTCAATATTTGGACCGTGCATTTCAGGAATTATGAAAACCATTTTTCGCTTTATTGCATATCTTTGAGAATATTCGGTTTTGGAAATTCCTTGGTGTCCAAACTTCCTTGGTCTATAAATATTGAAGTTTGCATTTCGAGCAAACTAATCCCTAGAGCTAGCAAAACTACCTAGTTGTGTTGTTATTGGTGGAGCCGTCTATTCAGAGAGGAAAGTACCCAAATTAGGCGAAATCTCTTACCACCGCTCGTTTTAATGACTTCTTTGGGATTGGGAAGCTCTACGAGTACCGTTGGTGGGAAACTAGATAATTGCATTTTATTATTAGTTTTCGGTTGATTTGATTGACTAACGGTTGTTGAAATTTGATTGCACCTAGTTTATTTATGCTTGAGAATCTTCTTTTCTGATATAAGATTCACTCAAACTAGATCGAAGTGTCGACGGGGATCTTTAGAACTGTTTGTAGATATAAAGACGTCTTGTGATAATCCATCGTTAACAGAATCCGTTTTTTGTGTGATTGATCACAAGAGATTCAAGTTGTTTGTGTGCAGGTGTTTATTGAAGATCTAAGAAGACAAAGAAGATTTCTTATTTGAGTTCATAATCTTTGGTGTGCACAAAACTTGATCGGTTGGGGACCCAACTATAATCTGTTTATCTTTGTGATAACCTTGATTGATTAGTTGAGTAGATCGACATCGATACATTTCTTTGTGATTAATAATATTGATTGCATAGTCTAAACAATTACTTTGGTAGTTGTTAAATAGATTGATCTAAGAACCTGACAAAGGAGTTTATTGGGATAAACGAAAGAGCCTTTTGTCAAACTCATATCCCGTTGTTTGAAAAGAGTTGTTACCGAAAATATTTGTTGTTCCTTTACTGTTTGGAATACGAACCAAAGGAATTGTTCCAAGTGCGTGAGTTATTACAAGTTGGATGTGAAGGGATACTGAGGGAACTAGGTGAACTATAGGTTTAGTTGCTTGGTCTCAACTATACGAAGTTGGTTTAGATTTTGTATAGCGGCTTAATTCTGAGAGTATTCAATTCTAGACAAGGTCTCGGGGTTTTTCTGCATTTGTGGTTTCCTCGTTAACAAAATCTTGTTGTGTCTTTTACTTTTCTATTTCAGCAATTATAATTGTTTTTATTATAATTAGAAGTAAATTACACAAACGTTAATTCCTATTTACTTGATAGCAACCCTATTGTGTTTGGTTAAGGCCGAACATATTATTAAGTAACCATACTTCGTTGTTGTATTGTCTCGATCTTGTATCCATAGACAATCACATGAAGTGTGAACCGATTAGTGTATTGTCTCGACTCAGTACATAGACAATCACTTTCGGATAAAGGACTTATAGGTGGAATTTTTTTAGATTGAGGTATATTTGGGTACCCTCGTCTTTTCAGGTTGGTTGAGCAGTTGCCTGACACGAAAAATAGAATACCTTTCAACTGCATTTGGATTAAACAAGTTCCTCCCAAAGTACAATGCTTCATGTGGAACGCAGATCAAAACTCAATTGCAACAACTGACAATCTTTTGAAAAGAGGCTCTAAGATTCAAAATGTCTTTTGCTCCTTCTGTAATCTGGTTTTTGAAACTGTAGACCACTTAATGCTACAATGCCCTTTCTCTCATGCAATATGGAGTTATTTTATCAATGGCTACAATATAAGGTGGGTTCAATATGACACTCTACTTCAACAACTTCAGGCTTGGAAGTTTATAAGAGGGAGAAATAAGGGAAGAAAATTGTGGCCTTTAGTAATTTTTGCATTTTGTTTGGCCATATGGAACGAAAGAAATATAAGGGTTATGACAAGAAAAAGACCTCAAGGAATAGATGAAGTTATCATTGAGGTTAAAAATTTTCTATAATTTTTTTTTGGGGGGGGGGAGGGGGCGGCGGCGGTGGGAATCTTTAGAACTACTTTATTCCGTGAGCTTGTAACTCACTAGTAGAAAAATGGTATTGAATTAAGAAAAGAAATCTTACAAACACAGATACAAACAACCTTATTTACACAGTCACACAGACAGGCTGTCATAACACGAGACAGTTACAGGAGGTGGACAACCGACTATTTCAACAGACCAGAAAGAGATAATCCAGGCCATGCCCACCTATAGCTGCAGCTAGGGGTGAGAATTTCGCCCGTAATCCACCGGGACCAATCGTATTTTTACGAATGGATGCCCGGACCATTCACTAATGGGTTGGATGGGGATGGGTTTTAGAAATCCAACGGATTACGGATTGGGCCCGGATGCAACATTGAAAATCCATTAGACATCCCTACCCGTTAGATTAAGGCATTTATGTAGTTTTTAGAAAATATAAAGATAATTTAGGAATTCTTAAGGTGTTTTCTTGGAGTGTTGTCTATGGCACTTTTATATTTGCATACATATATAAAATGTGTAGGTTTTATAAGAAGTCATCTATGTTTGTTTTATTTTTTTATTATTTTATCTAAACAAATCCATTGGATTATTCGTACCCAATCCGTTCATCCGTGCATCCATTGGATGCAAATACGTTGGATATTGGATTGGATGCGGATGCCAAATTTCAAATCCGTAAGTGTAGATGGGGGGAAATGAAATTGCTGGTTTTTACGGAATTGAGGAGACGACGGTTCGGACGAGACTCCTCGAACCGAGCAAACTTCTTAATCTCACACATATGCATTGTACGGGAGTGCTTTGAGTTCGAGAGATCAATCTGTAGGACTCCGTCCTAAACCAAGTCAATGGACGTTTCTGCAAATGATGATTAAGTTTGAATGATTTAGAGAGTGTTGCTCACACGATGATTCTTGGTTAGACGATAGATTGTCTGTTTAGTTTCTCGTGGATTTTTTGTGTCTTGTTTAATCATGGATTCAGAGACTTATTTATATTTTCAGAATAGTGAACACATTGATCCCTGTAAGTGTGACGGTTTCTTGAGTGAAAGTGTGTGAAAGTGGGAAATCGTGGTAAAATCAGTTCCATATCGTGTGGAGACTTGGTTGATCGTCCACCCACTACTTTGCTAACTCCTTCAACCGTTTGCACGAATTACTCACATTTCTCATCGTGGATGAACACACATGCCGTAGGCCGCCAGACCAAAACCCTAATTGATATTCGCTCATGTGACGTGATTGATGTTTCACGAACGTGGAGTCTGCAAAGCAGACATGTATTTGATTAGTCAGTCATTGACTTATTAGACAGTGAGTCTAAGTTTTGTTGAATTGAGCATGAGTGACGAATGCTCAGTGATTCATGGATTGAACACACGTACAGTTCTTATGATGATATTGTTCGTCTGAGCAAGTATTGTAAATTCGAGCAACTAAGCAAGTATTGCTCGATTCGACGAATTACTGATTACTGAATCTTGATAGTTGGATCATTCGAGCAACTGAGCAAGTATTGCTCAATTCGACGAATTACTGAATATCGATAAATTACTGAATATTGAATATTGATAGTTGGATTAATATTCGAGCAACTGAGAAAGTATTGCTCAATTCGACGAATTATTTATTGGTAACATGACCCAATAAAATATTAATTAAAATATTGGTAGCCTACCAAATATTATGTAATTAATCTGAATGTTGATTACTGGATCAACATAAATTTATTAGTGTTTGAACTTGCTCAGAATGATGATTTGTTGAGCGTTTCTCCGAAACCCTAATTTTTGACCAATTGTTCGTCAATTGATGAATTGCTGAAAATATGTCATAAGTGAGGGAGGGACCGACCAAATGGGATGGTGGACGTCCATGTGGTTCCCAAATGCTCAAGTGAGCGTGCACCAGAGTCCTCGGCTGACCGGTTGGTGAAAGAATGATCAAGTGCTGGTGTTGACCATTTATTAAAATAGTGCCCGTTTGAGCATTAGGTGATGAAACCTAATTATGGAGAAGTGAGGGACCGACCAAGGGGGAATATAGAACCGTCCCATGGTAGTGTTGGACCAACTGATGGTCGATTGAGCAAATTCCAAGTTGGTTGGAAAGAGTTTGGACCCGACATGAGAAATTGAGCAAATTAGGTCAAAATTATAAGAATGTGTGGGACCGGCTCCTTTCAAGCCTTAGGGCCGGCCTTGGTCGGTCAAGGAAGCATGAACGTGTCACCATAATATCCGTGTCTCAGTCCTGAGAGATTCGGTATTTTCTGGTGTGTGTTTGAGCAATATCTTGAATTTTCAGAAGAGTTCGATCTTTGACCGAAATTCTTGATTTTCCTCGAATGAGCAAGTAGGATTTTGCTCGTTAGATTAATATTTTGAGAATATTAAAATAATAATAATATTTTAATATTTTTTCGTGAATAGCCTAGTCGGTGATGTGACCGTTTGACTTTCTGGCTTTTTCATGGTTTGAGCAATATTTGAGAAAATATGAAGAAACCATGATTTTTGCTCAAACGGAGGAGTTTCATGAGATGAGGGAAATAATAATTATGAAAACAAGGATTTCAAGGTGTTGGACCGGCCATGGCTAGGGCATGTCCGGATGGCTAGTAGCCCGGTCCCGCGATACCTTTTCCTATTTTATTATTTTTCATGAAACCGTGAAAATATGGAGAAACCGTGAGTTTTGCTCAAACAAGGAAAGTTGCTCGAATGAAGGAGTTTTCATGAGTTCATGAAAATAAGAAAATAAGAAAAATAAAGGTAACAGGCGTGGGGGACTGGCCAATGGCGGCATGACCGGCCGGCCGGTGGGCCCGGTCCCCTAGGCACCTCTTTTATTATTTTTTATATATTATTTTTCTCTCTCATATTTTGTGTAGGATTCCTTGTTTGTCCATATTTTTGAATACTCGTTCGCGCATTTGGGTGCTCGTTTGTGCATCATTGTTAAGTACACTTGCACCATTTTATTGGGGCTTACTCGGTGATAGTCCAGATGCCCGATTGTTGAGTAATTATTACTAATTCATGATATTCAGCGGAGAATGATTCATGAAACGGAGCAATAATTATGAATTGTGCATCCATTACTAATCCATGAATTCAACCGGCGAATTCAGGGAACGGGGATGAATTGGTTATCTATTACTAATCCATGGAGTCAGCCGGGGATTCATGGAACGGAGTAATGAGATATAATAGATTATTTTCTAGGAATTCAGTGGCGAATGTCACGGTAGAATTAATATATTGTAAAATCGAGATATGAGATAGTTGAAGCATCATACTCGTTCTGAAAGGTGCATAGTCAGGGAACAACGTGCAGCGTCGTTAACGTCCTGAAGGCGTTTAGCCCCCTCAACAAACAATTATGTAGGAGAGCCGCCTGAATCTATACACAGTCTCTCTACATAGTCAGGGAACAACGAGTGTCGCTGACGTCCTGAAGGCGTTAAGCCCTCAAAACAAACAATTATATAGGAGGACCGCCCAATCGTTCTTCTATATAGAGGTGGGCCTCTCTATGTAGTTAGGGAACAACGAGTATCGCCGACGTCCTGAAGGTGTTAAGCCCTCCGACAAAAAATTCTGTGTAGAGGACCGCCCAATTATGTTATTCTACATAGAGGTCACGATGAAATGTGTAGCATCGAGCGCTCAGCTAGTGGGAGGCCTTTCGAGAAACATATTCATCATGGCTATGAGAGGAACTCGATCAAATATCGTGAAACGGTTCACGGATCATAAAACACGAATCGTCACATGAGATCCTGAAAGCCGGGTCAGAATTTACGATATTGACTTTTGTCGAAAATCTGGCATCAACAGTAAGGAATCGGATTGGATGCGGATTAGTTAAAAACGAGCCCATGCTCACCCCTAGGAGCGGACTTTGACCGTTTCTTCAAATGAGGCCCAGAACCCAAGCTATCGTAACAGACAGGCCCATAGGTGCAATAGTTGAGGCCCTTGGAAGGGAAAGAGGAGTTCGGAAACCCTACTTATCGCCCTACCCTATAAATATCACTCATCGGAAATCTTAGGAATATCAAGTTACTGCTCCTCCTCTCCGTATAATCTAGGGTTTCTGTAAAATTTTAGGGTTTTAATTTTTGTTCTTCGAAATTTTAAGGTTTATTTTTTGAGCAGAAAGAATTATTTGGGATTAACAATGACGATATTGTAATGGTCTCGTTCGTCGTAATGGCTGTTAATCATGGCCTTGCCGACCACTCTATATATCACCACCCATATTCTGAGTTTCACCCCCAAATCGAACTCGTTTTTTTTTTTTTTTTTTTTTTTTTTTTTTTTTTTTTTTTTTTTTTTTTTTTTTTTTTTTTTTGGTTTCTATGTTTTTAAGTTATTTGATTCGATTAAATTTGGTAGGGTATTGATTTATACTTGTTTGAAATTTTCTGAAGTGGCTTATGATTAAAGAAATTATAGACAAGCATATGGCTGAATCTATTCTATGTTGATAAATCTAATCCTATGAAGCCTCTTTTCGATCAATCGGTTATCCTTTTGTAATTTTAGATTTGGTTACTGTTCAAATTTTTAGTTGGGAATGAAATTGATGGTGAAGGAGTAAAGAAGTGATGATTGTTGCATAGTTCAGATGAGATCCGTCTCTGATTAATTTAAACAGAAATTAGTCTTTCGCTCCTATCTGATCAACTCCTTCCTACCATTTTGGTGATTTTTAGGTTGGGTTTTGTTATTTTGTCTAAATGTGGTTGATTGATTTAGTTTTGCAGGAAGGTCCTCTATTTATCTCACTCCTGCTTGAATGAGTTCATACTAGATCCCTGGTATCCAGGAATTCTGAGCCAGGTGCGCTCTCAATAGGCAGCAGCTGCGGCATTTCGAGTAGGGTTTTGTAGAACCAAAATGGGCATTCAGTGATTTAATGAAGGGGAATTTAATTTTGATTACCATGTACTGTTCAGAAATTTCATTTCATAATCATTTGAGTTTTAACTTTTGAATTGTAAATGCTTTCTAGAACATCAAAATTTCTTTTTAGTGATTTGATAGTTGGGACATTAACATTTTTCCTCATTATCGAAAAATTGAATGCTTTTTCAAAAAACAAAGCTATCTTGCCATTTTAGAGCAAAATTAGATTCTCTTTTAACATTGAGATTTGAGACGCACCAGAACATGGCGTTCCAAAACATCAAATCTTTGAGTTGAGTATTGATTTCATAGCAAACCGCGTAGTAGACAACAAAAACTACGACATTCTGATAAAATGTATAATTTACAAATCCGGAGTCATAACATTTTGACTGCATCTTGCATTTCTTGGTTTCACTACACAACAGTTTCAAAAGTAGAACCAGAGGCTCTAGATAGACCAACATTTAAAGTGAAACCCAGCTTTGAACTCACGAGGCACGTTTACATCATCAATGTGGACATATTTCGTAAGCCCAGAGAGTCAATTCCACAACGCATCTTGACCATAACATTTGTTCACGAGATAGCCATCCGGTCACGTGTCCAGGACGACTTTTCTGATGCGGGAAATAGCTAATTGATTGCAATTTTGTGCCGATGTAGTTTTAGGCGAGTATTTTTCCTACCGGTACTCACCGTAACCCGTGAGACCTCGCAACAGATTTGAGGCATCTTTGCTGCATATAATACGTCCATATTTTTCAGCAAGTTAAGTGAAAAACAGATGCATAGTAATTCAGTAATCTAATCTAATGTCGGTGGGATTGCATTTCAACACGTGGTTCATTGCACAAGTTATTTCTTGGTTTCTAGAAGAAATGAAAGGCGGCAAAGATTGTGATCGACTTTTATTGAAAATTCTACAAACAATGCAATTGCCCTTGTCTACTGAGGTTCGTATTGCCTACCTCTGAATTCAGAAAATCTTTATACTTACACGATTTCACTTGTATTATTAAATTATCTTAACCAGCTTTCTTAAACGTAATTCTCACACACTAATAACTTCGTCCCCACTTCCTTTTTAGAGAGATTATCTACTCTTTGGTCTCTCCCCGGGTTGTCTTAGAGCATCCACAGTGGGCGAGTATAATCAAATTTATGGGATGAGATCCTAACACAGTGGGACGGAGTAAAGATCAAATTTGGACCAAAGATCAAATTCTAGACCAAATATGGTCGCGACCAAATCCCAAATTCTAATATAGTCGGGCGTAAATTTAAAGTACGCTTGATGCTGGGCGTAAATTTAAAGTACGCTTGTTAACGGGCGGAGATTTAAATTACGCCCGATGAACTTTAAAAGTCCGCCTGTTAAAATTTCCAAAGAATGGGGCGGACTTTTAAAGTCCGCCCGATGAAATTTTAATGAGGCGGACTTTTAAAGTCCGCCTGTTAAAATTTACAAAGGATGGGGCGGACTTTTAAAGTCCGCCTGATGGAATTTTAATGGGGCGGACTTTTAAAGTCCGCCTGACGAAATTTTAATCATGTACCGTTGCGTCACACCACGGACTAAACCCAAATTTTGGTCTTTTTTTTGATCTTTGATCTTTGGTTTTGATCGCACCACTGCAGTTGCTCTTATCCCCCTCTCCTCAAACTCAAAGTAGCTAACCCATGTCAACTACTAACTATATAACTCCCTCATGGTCATGGTAGTTGAACCATATGCACATTGCACACCTTTCATATCCCCTCCTCAAGTAAATTAGCAACACCTATGAATACATCTGTCTCTCCACATTTCTTGTTTTTAAGGCATTAACTCTATCTTTATTTCCACTTATAATGTTCACACCCAACTAACTATTGATTTCTAAACCGTTTTTAGCTTTCTAATTTATGATTATCACTTTGGATTTGACTTCTCAAATCTTTATATAGACACACCAATCCCATTTTCCATTTTCAATCTAAATCCAAACCCCAAATCATAAAGAAAAGAAAAGAAAAGAAAAGAAAAAACATAGCAAGAAATATATATAGAAGCTGATTCTTGAGTGTATACAGAATGGATAAAGAAAGATTAACAGCTGAAATGGAATTTAAAGATTCATCATCATCATCATCAACATCAATTGTGATCAAGATCAAGAAAAGCTTACCTGATTTCTTACAATCAGTGAAGCTAAAATATGTTAAACTGGGTTACAAGTTAACATGTGATTATGCAACAATTCTTAGATGGTTTGTAGTTATACCTCTCTTTATAGCTGCAACGATTCAACTCACTGGTATACGATTCGACCAAGTTTCTGATTTATGGAGGAGTCGAGGAGCTGTTGATATGGCTGCTGGGTTAACTGGTTTCACAGTCTTACTCTTTATCTTAACTCTTTATTGGGTTAAGCGGCCTAGACCGGTTTACTTGGTGGATTTCTCTTGTTTCAAACCAGATGATAGTTTGAAATCTACCGTCGACGCGTTCATTAAGATGACGGAAGATCATGGGTCATTCGACGAACAAACTATTCAGTTTCAGAAACGGATAGCGACCCGTTCTGGTTTAGGTGATGAAACATATGTACCGAGTGCTATTACTTCGAGACCACCAAATTTGAACATGAAAGAAGCTAGAGCGGAGGCTGAAATGGTTATGTTCCGTTCATTAGATACTCTTTTCGAGAAAACCGGTGTTCATCCGAGTCAAGTCGGTATACTTATAGTGAATTGCAGTTTATTTTGTCCAACTCCATCTCTTTCGTCAATGATTGTGAATCATTACAAAATGAGAACAGATATTAAGAGTTTTAATCTCGGTGGAATGGGTTGCAGTGCAGGGTTAATATCCATCGATCTAGCCAAGGACTTACTGAAGGCGAATCCGAATACGTATGCAGTTGTTGTTAGCATGGAGAATATAACGTTAAATTGGTATTTTGGAAATGATAAATCTATGCTTTTGTGTAACTGCATATTTAGAATGGGTGGTGCAGCAGTTCTACTCTCGAACATGAATCGTGATCGAGCTAAGTCGAAATACGAGCTGGTTCATACGGTTCGAACTCATAAAGGTGCTGATGATAATAGTTATAATTGTGTTTACCAAAGAGAAGATGAAGAGGGAAATGTTGGTGTATCTCTAGCTAGGGAATTGATGGCTGTTGCTGGTGATGCTCTGAAGACGAATATTACTACTCTTGGTCCATTGGTGTTACCGTTCACCGAGCAGTTCATGTTCTTCGTTTCTCTGGTGAGACGGAAAGTGTTGAAGCAGGCCAAAGTTAAACCTTATATTCCCGATTTCAAGACTGCCTTCGAACATTTCTGTATTCATGCTGGTGGTAGAGCTGTGCTAGACGAGTTAGAAAAGAATTTGCAACTCAGCAGTTGGCACATGGAACCATCAAGGATGACATTACACCGATTCGGTAATACGTCGAGCAGTTCGCTTTGGTACGAGTTAGCTTATACTGAGGCAAAAGGACGGGTATCGAGGGGTGACCGAGTTTGGCAAATCGCTTTTGGTTCAGGCTTTAAATGTAATAGTGCTGTTTGGAGAGCCCTTAGAGAGATTCCTGTTGGTGAGTGTACGACTAACCCATGGGCTGACTCAGTAGATCGTTATCCAGTTAAGGTTCCAGTTGGCTAGTTGTGCTAGTGGCAACCTTTCACGGACGTGTACATGGAAGTAGAATTCGCTATTCGGATATTCTAATTGATTCATTTATTATTGGTTGTTACTGTGTGTATATGTTGCATGTTGGGCGAAAATAAGCTTAAGAAACATGTAAGTTTGTTCTGGTATCATTCCATTGTTGTGACCGATACCCTTTTCTTGTATGATATTTATGACCGATACCTTTTTCTTGTATAATATTTACTGTGAATAAGTTTTATTTTACTTATAAGATTAAATTTTGGGTAAAGATCCAATGACATGGTTAGAATGATATTTGGTTGACATTTTTGCACTATTTTTCTTGTGAAACTCAAATGTCAATAAATTTAACCTGACTAAATTGGGGCCTATAACTACATGATAAAATAGGGTCATTAAGAAATAATTCATAGAAACCTCTTATCCACTATTTATGTTAATGCCTGATATGTCCTTATTAAATTAGTGCTAATTCGAAAAATTAAAAAGTGTTTAATCAAGTTAATCCTGAGATTAACTTTCATTAATGCATAATCAAAACCTGTAAAAAAAATTTTTTTACTCGATCCAGAATCGGTTGATGTTAGTGCATTTGTAAACCGATTCTGGGTTGAGTTTTATGCTTGGAAAGATGTAAACCCAGAATCGGAGTTTGATTTATACCCACATAAACCGATTCTTAAAATCGGGCTTTTGTAATGCACATGTAAACCGATTATGCCTTACTTTCAGAAACAAGATATTCACTACATAGTTTAGGAAATTAGCCCACTACATATATATAGGACTCAGTATGGGAATTCTAGAATTTGACACGTCAAATGCTCGTCAATGAACTTCCGAACACGTCGATACAACGTCGTGTATTCTTTGTGGTAAATGAACTTTCTTTCCCCATTACGAATTCTCCATAGCCAGTTGAAACGTTCCAGCTGAAATTCAATGAATTCTTATATGTTAGTATGTGAACTAGTGTAGTTGAAATAGGTATAAAAATGATCGCATTACTCACTTTTTCCCTAAGAGGAGATCGTGGATG
Organism: Papaver somniferum; assembly: GCF_003573695.1. Lineage (NCBI taxonomy): Eukaryota > Viridiplantae > Streptophyta > Magnoliopsida > Ranunculales > Papaveraceae > Papaver > Papaver somniferum. The sequence goes on from NC_039365.1 coordinate 168,034,371, forward strand.
ATAGTGGCACACCATATTTCTAACTATTACGTACTCTCGCATTGCGCCTTTTATGTAGTTGAATCGAAAAGCCAAGTCTCTCCATTTTCGGTTATTGGGATTCGTTGTACGCCCGTAAAAGAACTCTTTAACTCTCTTCCAAAATATTGAATAGATTTCATTCGGACGTTCGTGGAACGTATTAGCAAAGGATTTAACCAGACATAAATCTTCAAACGGTTCCCATTCCATTTTCTAGGCTAAGTGTGTGATGTGGGAGTGGCTCAAAGAGTTTGTCCTTATATAGATGAAGTCTCAACGGCTATTTTTTTTTACTCAATTCAAACAATCGGATTTTATATATTACCACATAGACCGATTTTGTCCTCACAAAATCATATAAATTTGCCTCTAACAAATCGGGCTTTTGTAATGCACATGTAAACCGATTCTCAAAGTTACAGAATTTTTCTTCATAAAAATCGGATTACATATTTATACATGTAAACCGATTCTAAAAGTTACAGAACTTTTCTTCTTAGAAATCAAATTACATATTTATACATGAAACCCGATTCTAAAACTGAACATTTGGGAAACTGTCAGAATCGGTTTACATATAACTTATGTAAACCGATTCTGACAGAAATAATGCTAGAATCCTCCATTTTTTCCACACACATTAAGTCATTCATAAACTATAAACCGGATTAAGTCATTCATAGACTAGGAGTGTAACCAAACATAATTCGACAATAAGTTTAAGACAAGACATAATTTTTGACTCCATAATTATCCATCCTTAAAGACATAAACATGAATATAACCATTCATTCATGAACATCCCCACCACGACCACGTCCACCGCCGCGTCCTCGTTTACCAGGTTGGGCGCTGCTCGATGCACCTTCAGTCATCTTTTTTTGGGGGGGTCTCTTCCTCTTCTTCTTTGGATCCTCCTCCTCCTCCTCATCATCATCCTGCTCTCTAAACTTTGCACCAGCTTCTACATCTTCAAGACCATTCAATTCATCAATTAGCTTTTCATTGGCCTTCACATTTTTCCCTCCCCTGATTTCTAGCTTTTCCTAGTTTATCAAGTGTCCGACTCGTCTTATCTGTTTCAATTTCAAATAACAAACATTCAATATATAATTTTAAAACCATTAACAAAATCGTAATTGAGTAAGAATACACACTATGTAACCGAGAGCCATATCTTTGTCCTCTATCTTGGGCCTCTCATCTACTCGTATCACTCAAGTATAAGAAACTTTGAGGTACCACGGTATGTAACCCGGAATTTCCTCGTCATCTGCTCGAGATCACATGATGGGAAAGGCTCGTGAACAATAATAATATCATTATCAAGTGATTTGGTTTTTGTCTCATTGATGTTGAACATCTTGTGCGCCTTTGGGATTTTTTGTACGTAACCGTTGTCTTGCGACTCTTGTAGGGTTGTACATTACATATCCTCTTGGGTGAAACAAAGGCCCAAAATATTCACTTTGCTTTCGGCATCCAACCTTCTTTCCTTTTCCTTTTCCTTTAGCCAAATCCTCCTTGTAAGGATCAAAGACAACATCCTTCATCGTCAAGTTGTCTAACTGGCGTCTCAAATTCAGAAAATCCATTTTTTGTTTCTTAGGCTTACTTTTGTAGTTGTACTTGTCTCCATAATGCTCTCCGTCCCAATCCTTTTTCTCAAAAGCCCTTTTAGCAAATATTGGGAAGTGCATATATATCCAAGCATGGAGAAAATCCATATTCCCTCCTATTTGGTTCCTTTGAGACCTAGAATCCTTTCTCAACTCCTTCAACGAGTGTGCAAGGATGGCAGTGGCCCAAGAGTATTCGCGAATCTCTCCAAATGGTTGCAAAAGATGGATAATGTTGGCGCTCACACGGGCACCGGAAACTTCGGGGAAGATTACAGCTCCCAGGACATAGAGGACATACGCATTGTCCGTGACGATGATACATTGCGGCTTCACCTCTTTTCCCTCAAAACGAAGCTTCTTTGTTCCCATGAAGTTGGCCCTCAGCCTCGAGAGATGGAATATCCTCTACTTTTCCTTTCCTACTAGCATCTCCTTCTTGGTCTTTTCCTCATCCCATTGGAACACTTCCTTAGTCCACGCATAAATATTATCCCACCCAAGCTTTGGCTCGTACCCTTTGTGCTTCACGACTTTACCTTCTATGCTTAGGCCGGTAATTAACTTCGCATCATTTGGAGTTATCATCATTTCTCCAAACAGAAGATGTAAAGTATCCGTTTCCCCGTAGTATCTCTCGACAAAGGCCGAACAAAGAGGTCTGTCGTAACCAAGGTGGTCCAAATTGTCGACCGCAGGTACCAACCCCGTAGAATTGACTAGATCGATTACTTCTGGAACTTCTCCAACGGTTGATTCTATTCCTTCCAGTGGCCATTGCCTCATCATACTCACTGATGTTCCTGGCTTCATAAGACGAACGTCATCCTTGTGATCCTATAAAACAAAACAACCACGATGGACAACAATCAAAGCAGTACACGGATAATAATGTTTACATCACATAGCATAAGGTTTAGGTATTTACTATGGTATTTTAAACGTCGGAGGACCAACTGTCTTTGTAACCCCATAATACCTTTCCTCCATCACCGGGTATCCCTAAAGGTGGATCATCAGGGCCGCGAGCAAACATCTTCAGTGGGTCGGCATGTGTCACCTTTCTTCTTCTTTGGTCCTTCTTTCTTCTTACATTTTTCTTGAGCGTCTCCTCCTTGGTCTTGTTGTTGAACTTCTTGTTGTTGCACTTGTTCTTGAACGACTTCTCTTATCTCTTCATCACTTTCATCCTCACCTTCTTCTTCATCACTTTCATCCTCACCTTTTTCTTCATCACTTTCACTCTCATCACTTTCTTCTTCACCACCTTCCTTTCCACCACCTTCATCATCACCTTTTTCTTCTTCAATTTCTCTATCACCACCTTCTTGTTCACTATGTGTTTCAGAATCAGATTCTTCATGTGTTGGTTGCTCCGCTTGAGGTGGTGGGTCATTGATGATGATTCCTTTGGCTTTACTCCCCGTGCCCCTTGGGTTTCCATGGGAAGCATTCAAATTTTTACCGTCTTTTCGACAAGGTCCCAAAGGCTTAGGAGTAGCAAGGTCATATTTCCGCCTATATTTCTTTTCGGCTTGATTTTTTTGCCTGTAGAATACGGATTTAAGCGACAAAAAACAATGGAATATAATGCATTTTTAAAGTCAAGGTACATAATCGGTTTACTCGATATACATATAAAATACGATTCCTAACATAATAAAATTTACAATCGGATTTTGTTAAGTGCTAATGTAAACCGATTCCAAAAATCGGTTTACTCGATATACATATAAAGGTCGATTCTAATCTACACAATCGGTTTTTATGAAGACATATGTAATCCGATTCCAACAAAATAAATATCCAGGAATATTGGCTACAACAATCGGGCTATTTATACATTAATGTTCACCGATTCCTTTTCACATGCTGAACAATCGGTTTATAAGTTTAAGAACATTAACGTAACCTGATTCTGTGAACACTGAATTTTTTTGATTTCAAAATTCTTGATTTCTAACCTAATGCATACTAAAACCTAGTTTAGAGGATTGGGTTGATAGAAAAGTGCCTGATTTGACCCATTTCCTCCTCTTGTGCGATACGAGAGGCTTCAGATTGTTCTTGCACTTCCTTCGTTTTATTTCGAATCGCTTCAACAAGTCCGGGATTGTCGTCACTAGAATGATTCCTGTTAGTAGCATACTTAGTTCTTGTTGGCTTCGACATTTTATAGAAGAAAGAAAACGATTAATCGCTTATGAATCGTCGATTTTTAGTTTCAAAAAAATGAAAAAAGAGGGAGTAGAGGAGATGAAGAATCGGTTCTTACATTAGAAATGAAAACTGGTTTTTGTTAGTTAGGTTTATTAAGGATTGATGGGGATAATTTAGTAATATTAATATTTTTTTGAGGGTAATTTTGGTAGTTTACATAAATATTAAACACCCCTTATCATTGTGTATTATGTAGATGAAGTAATCTACAGGCTCTAGTTAAGTGGTATAGACCCCAATTTAGTCGGGAAATTTAAAGCTAATTTCGTCATCACATATATTCCTCTTATAAAGATCTACCTTCCTCTAACGTGCTAATTAGCATATAACTGCACGACATTTGGTTTGAGGTGACGAATTCCGGAAGGTATTTGACTTATTATAGTCGAGAGTTCCAGATGTAGTTCGATAAGCTGAACGAACTGGATTGAATTTTTCATGTTTCAGCATTAGTAGTAAGCATCTCACCCAACAACATTGCAATAAAATTTGATTACCAAAGTTGTTTATGGTGAAGGGTCGGGATCCTGTATTAAAGGAGTTTGACAAAACTCTTCGACCGTTAGATTAGAAAAATCTAGTGGCCCATAATTATGCTGACGTATCTAATAACTACCTCCGTTTTCTTCTTCTTTTTTCTTCTTTCGGCTTCGTTTTAGCCGAACCAAAAGACTAACCCTTAATAAAAGGAGGAATTGATATTTATCATATATTTTCTCTGAAAAAAAATTTTAAAAAAGAAAAACCACGATCATTTAGGAGATATTTGTTTCATCCTCTTTCTCCGACTTCTTTTTTCTGACCACGAAACAAAGTTCTCCTAAAGCATCTCCAATAATGGGTGCTACTAATCCCATGTGGAGTTTTTATTTAGATCCTTATTTGTGGGGTTATATATACGTAGTAAAAGGAATAATATTTTTCTCATGAACCATTTCCAGTAGTGTGAGGTGTTATTTTTAGGATTTGTTTTTTAAATAAAGATAAAAATGATTACTTTTTTCCTATTGGCTTAGAAAAATTTATTTAATAATAATAATCAAAAAAATAGTCAAAAAGATGACATGGAGGCAATTCTCAAGGTCTAAATAAGACTTTCTCTAAGACCTTCATATTTATTTTTACACCCTTCTTACTTTATAGGACCTACTATTGGAGATGGATTTAATCTAAATGAGGGTCTAAAATCCTATGTGTCAAGAAAAAAATATAACTTTCACCCTCTGTTGGAGATGCTCTAAACATTATCAAGTTTCCATTACTAGTTGATCCGTAAGAATCAACCAATATTGATACTTATTTTAAAGTATTGCTTCACAACTGTTTTCTGCTTCATTCTTTACTTGCTGGTTTGTTAGAGCATCTCCAACAGTGGGTGCTAAAAATACTATGTGGAATTTTCATTTAGATTCTTATTTATGGGGTGTTATATATGTGGTTAGATAACAATGTTTTGCTCATAAACCATCTCTAATAGTGGGGGTCTTATTTCTAAGACTTATTTTTTGGATAATTAAGACTTTCTCTAAGACCTTTATATTTATTTTGACACCCTTCCTGTTTTTTAGGACCTAATGTTGGAGATGAATTTGATTTAACCAAAGATCTAAAATCCTACGTGTCATAAGAAAATAAAAATTTCACCTTCTATGGGAGATGCTCTTAGACAAACTAAACACAAGAAGGCTCATGAGCTTCACGGAAAATCAAACTTAAGATAAGAAAGACATTTCATTTCCAGTAAAACAAAACTTTAATCATGAAACCAAAAGTCAATGATAAAATTAGACTAGTGTTTGTATCCTATATATACATGACCATCCATCTTCTTAGTTGCCAGTAACTAAAAACATTAACACATCTATACGGTATACCCAGCTGCATTACTGCATGTGTTCTTTATCATCAGGAACTTGGTGAGCCACGATGCATTAGGAATTTTCACTAGATTTTTTATCTAACGGTCGAAGATTTTTGTCAAAAAGTTTGTCAAACTCCTTTGTTACAGGATCCTGACCCTATAATGAATACTCAGGTTTAGAACAGCTGCTCGGTCAAACTCGCAAGAGTTGCTATCTCAAGCTTGTTTTTCAAGTTAGGTGATCAACACTATTAGTCTTGATTTCTAGTCTACTTATAGCTATGTCTCGGTTTAGGATAAAATATGTAGTTAAGCTTTAGACTTCACGACATTCATCGACTGAAGACGAAGATCTACTGAGGAGGGATTGGAGGAACTTCGTCAACAAAAGGTATGTGGAGACTAAAACTTATCTATCACTCAGAAGTCTATTCTATTCTACCTCCTATTGAGACTAAGTCGTATAGATACATAGACTTTTACATTATACACATTTGATATTTCGAACTGAGTTTAATTCACTTATATCTTTCTCGAAATATGTGTTGGAAAGATTTTTGCTTTAACTACGTTCATCATTATTCTTGACGAGTTTAGTTGGAAACAATTTATTTGTTGGAAACTAAATAATTAGTCAAAAGATGATCATGTGAAAATTGCCTTGAAACATCTTACATGATTTGTGCGAGACAGTCATTTGATGTCGACTCGGAATTTTTCGTATTGATCATTCGATCACTTTAAAATTACTTATAAGATAATAGTTTGTGTGAGATAGCTATTGTCGTCTTCTACGGATGTTTCAATGATTGAAATGGGAGTTTGGAACAATTAACCATTGTCTGGATATAGCACAGTATGCATACTAGTATGCAAACTGTTGTAGTATGATTCAGGTCAGAGAACCAAGTTTGCATACCAGTATGCGAACGGTTTTAACTGTCAAAGTCCGAGAACCAAGTTTGAATACCCGTTTGCGAACGGTTTCACCTGAGTTAGGTTCGGGACGACAGTATGCGTACCCCATTCGTGAACTGTCGGACAAGACCAAAATTCCAGAACTTAAGTTTGCGTACCCGTTTGCAAACTTAGGTGGTTAATTTCTAAAATCGGTTAAATATGATTACACACTCATGAAAAAATACATTTATATATTAAGGAATGCAATATTTTCAAACCGTGACTAAGTGTTCATGAATTGATTCTCTTGAATGAAATCCGATTTTGTTTCAACTATGTCTTGTATACTTCTATGACAATAGAAACAATTGAACAACTCTATGAGTAACACAATTAGATTCATTTGATTATCATTTAATCTAGAAGTGTTAGATTAATGTGGTTAGTAAAAAAGTGTTCATATGGCTAACTTCGGTTAACTATTGTTGGGCTAATTCAATATACACTTTTAGGTACGGTTACCAATATCTAAATGAAGGTATATTTTATATGTGTGTAACAAGCTAAGACCATCTAACGGTGGAGAGATATTGCTTCGGTTTTAAGAAAAGTTAGCTTGAATCTTAAATAAGGTTTTCATCTACCGCTGAATATTGATTTCTTTGTTACTAAGCTAATTTAGAATGCAAACCTTGATTTGAAAGAATATATAAGGTAAAACTCTAGAAATTGGAAAACCTAATCCCCACAGTTTTGTGTGATACTAGTTGCGTACTAAAGTCGATTCTCCTTTAACCTAGGTTTTTCCTAAAACCATTATAGGCACTACACGAAATCAGGGAATTTGTAACTCCCGCTATTGTAACGGATTTTTTTTCTTCAAGTAACGTCGTATCGACGTTGGTAACTTTTTAAAGTTGGATAATCGTTGCAATAATTGGTATCTGTTATAGAGTTTCGGGAAGGTTGTGGGTACTTACCTTCCTATCCTCAACTTAAATTTCCAAGTTAAGTTGTTACCCTCCGTTACTACTATTACCGCCTCTATTCCTAATATCAGCTCCCATTTCATCTCACACACAAGGGCTACCCAGCCTCCCAACGATTCTGGCTTTTTTCTCCATCATTTTTTTCCCTTTATAACTCTTCATTTTAATTACCAAAAATCAGAAAACAAAATTAAAATCCGAAAACAAAACTAAAATCATCTGAAATTAGTTTTTCATTTAATATGTCTGAAAATTGGTAAATAAACAACTTAATGTGTTGATAGAAAAACGGTTGAGACATTACTACATCTTATCTTTCACCTCCATTTATTTCATATCTCACCGACTTCTTGGTATATCCTTGCAGCTGCCATTGATTTCACTAGAAAATTCATCAGATTCAATTTGAGATTCAGTTGCATGAAACTTCATCAAAAAAATTGATTCAACTGATTATTTTGTGACTCGTCGATTTCATTAAAGATTTAAGCTTAATCGAGTTATCACAGAAGGATTGAGTTTGATTAAGATTTCTGAATCTATCGATTCTACTGGATTATCTTCATCTAATTATTAAGGTATTTTTTTTATTGTTTTCTTAATCGACAGTTTTTCAACATCTGGGGTTTATTAGTTTTAGAAATTGAGGATTATAGATGTTGTTGTGAAATGTATTCTACTGTAATGTGTTGATAAATCTGTGATATTTTTAGCTTTAGTTGATAAACTTAGGTTACTAAGACATAGTACTTTACTTGTTTGTAGGATGTCAAATTTTGTGGATAAATCTTGGACGCGTATAACAGACAATTATAGCCCAGAATACAGAGAAGGGGTTAGAAAATTCATTGATTTTGCAATGGAAAATGGTACTTGTGCAAAAACGTGTGCTTGCCCTTGTAGGAAGTGCGAAAATAGACATAGACGTGGATTCTCGATTGTTAGGACCCATCTGTATGAGCATGGTGTCGACAAGACATACACCACCTGGAGCTTACATGGTGAGAGAAAGGATGGTGCTTCAACAAGTCTTTCTTAGGGGAAGGCCGTAGTCGAAGAAACGCCTGATAAGCAATCAGATTGTTTGAATTTGAATGATTTTATTGACTCTTCCTTTAGTATTCATCATGACCATGATGGAATACAAATTGGAGAATCACCCTTAGAAGATCCAGATGTCGAGAAGCGTTATAATAGGTACAAATTGTTAGCGGCAGAGAAGTTATACCCTTCATGTGAAGACAATCTCACAATCCTCTCTGCTATGGTAGAACTGCATAATGTGAAGAAAACTTATAAAATTTCGGGTAACTGTGTCAATAGTTTGCTGGATTTGTTAAGAGAGTGGCTTACGAAACCTAACAAGTTTCCCAAAAACTATGATGCTATGAGGTCAATGCTTAAGGATCTGGTGATGAAAGTGAAGGCTATTCATGCTTGTGAGAATCATTGTATTCTGTATTACGAGGAAAATGAGGATTTAATAGAGTGTCCGGTATGCAAAACTCTGAGGTTTAAGTTGAAAGCTACCAAAGATGGTCCTATGGTGACAAATGAACCTTGCAAAATGCTGAGATACTTTCCTGTAGACGAAAAACTAAAAAAAATGTATTCTCTACCTTGGATATCATACTCAATGCTGTGGCACGATCGAGCGCAAGTTTCATCTGAATATATGCGTTATCCAATCGATTCATCTCAGTGGGCACAAATGAAAATGAAGTTTCCCTTGTTTGCTGCGGAAGGAAGAAATGTTTGGCATGGAATATCAACAGATGGGTTTAATCCTCATGGTGTACAGACTTTGAGTTGGAGTTGTTGTCCCGTGATCCTTGTGGTTTATAATCTTTCACCTTCTATGTGTATGAAGTCTGAATTCCAAATGATGACTCTGTTGATACCTGGGCGTAAGTCACCGGGTCAAGACATTGATGTTTTTTTGCGGCCGCTGGTCAACACGCTAAAAAAACTTTGGAATCAAGGTGTACAAGCTTTTGATTCTTTGAAAAGGGAGTATTTTACTCTGAAAGCAACTCTGATGTTTGGCATTCATGACTTTCCTGCTCAAGGTGTTTTAAGTGGATGTACCACTCATGGCTACTGTGCGTGTGTTTTCTACGCAGAAGAAACTCGAAGTACTCATCTAGGTTACGATAACAAGATTATGTACACATTAACTATCGTATATTCCTTAAGTCAAGGAACCCATTAGGGATAAGACTCTTTTGGGATTAGAGACACAAGAGCATAAAAGTGCACCGCTGAGACTAACAGGAGCGCAGTCGCTTGAGAAGTTTGCCGATGTTCAATACGAATATGGTAAGCTAGTGGTTCGCAAGACAGGTAAACGAAAGAGATATCAGTTTGATGAAGAGGAAGGTGATTCTGAGCTTGTCACATGTGCTTTCTTCAAGAAGTGTATTCTTTGGGAACTTGAGTCGTATTTTGCCTTGACTATACATCATCGTGTCGATGTGATGCACACGGAAAAGAACGTCATGGAACACATTATCTACACTATCTTTGATAAGGATAATAAGGCTATTGTTGCATGGAATAATCGTGACAAATTGAAGGAGAATAAACTACACTGTGGAGAGTGGAAAGAGAATAAAACAAAGAAAGGAGTAGAGATGGTTCCGCTGTTTGTTTTGAGCAAAAAAAGAGAAAACCGATTTTTGTCAGATTCTTAAAGATCTGAAAGTTCACACATGCTTTTCGTCGAATATAAGTAACAATGTAAATATGGAGAAATTGAACTTAAGCATCTTAAAGTCACATGACTACCATGTGATTATGGGGGTACTTATTACCTGTTCTGCTTCAACATGCCTTTCCAGGAGAGAAAGACTTGCGTACTGCGCTTCAACAAGTCAGTTTATATTTTAGAATTTTGTGCTCAAAGGTAGTTAGTAGAGAGTATCTGAACCAGGCTAAGTGGATGATTGCAGAGGCCATGTGTGTGCTAGAAAAGTATTTCCCGGCTGGATTTTTTGATATAAGCGTGCACAACATGGTTCATTTGGATGATGAGGCCTTAGTTTGTGGACTTGTTAGGTATCGATGGATGTACCCATTCGAAAGGTGAATTTCTATTTTACCACGTGTCCTTTATTTTTATTTATTTTTGTTGTTATTGTACTGAAATTTACATATACATACTGAATCAGGGAAATGAAGGAGTGCAAAAACATCCCAAATAACAACAGATACATTGAAGGGTCAATTACGAATTCGACTGAAATGGATAACTGTGTTAGATTTTCCATGGAGCACATGAAAAATGCCGATCAAGGAGGTCACAAAGCAAACCCTGAGTCATTCTTAAAGGATGAACATGAATTCAACGATGTGGGTTCTGTGCTTGATGAAAAGCCAGTTCAGGTGAGCCCTACTCAGTGGATGCAGATACGTCGGTGGGTAATTTTCGGAATAATCCAGAATGTCTCGTTGTTTATTACACGTATTGGTTGGCCGTGATTTGTTTGTATGTGGACAATAGATTATTCTATTGTCCTAGAGTTTTGGACAAAAGACCTGTTACTAACCTAACCCGGTGGTATGGGGTGATCAGACAAATCCTAGAGTTGAACTATGGTACATTTAAAGAAATTGTCTTCTACTGTGATTGGATGAAGGTAGAGAATGGAACAAAGATCTGTCAGGATTCAGATTTTCCATTGTGGTAAATCTTTCAAGATTGAAAAGTCATACCAATATTTCGGACGAGTCCGTGATTCTCGCTGAAGAGGCTGCCCAAGTTTTCTATTCCAGAGACGTGAAACATCCAGATTGGTGGGTTGTTATTATACGCCGAGAGGAATGACTGCAGATGTGGACAAAGCAGAGATACCAGGTCGCGACAGTTTTCAAGATAGTTTAGAAGAGGAACCACATATACGTAAATTGCTGGAGCAAAAGCATCTACCTAGATCAAAGAAATGAAAAATCTCCAATATATGTGCGATCAGTAAGTTTCCTTTATAATGCTGGTCTTGAATGTATGCAGATTCCAATTGCAAGATACTTTGGATTTGACCAGATTAATGATGTGCTTGAATAACAATTTGTTGTTTTTTTCACCCCCCCCCCCCCCATTTTTACACATATTTGCTTACAGATCCCTGTGTAAGTTACTTTATTGTTTCCATCCCACTTTTTAGCAGCCCTTATGTTAGAAGATGTTGTTTCCACCCAATATCTCCTTTTATCACTACCAAACAAACACTCCCTTTCCCAACAAAATCATCTTCTTTGGGAAAGTAGTTTATGTTTTCTACTCAAAGACAAAAAGCCAGCAGTTATTAGTTGCTCTTCAATAGTTCAGAAGCTGAAGTAAGTGGGAAAACAACAACAAAATCATCTTCAATCTTAGATGCTTCTAAATCTTTGAATAAACCATACTCTTCAATCTTCATCTACACATGTATGGGTTTGTATTCTTTTAAGTGTTGTTTTTCTTCATCTTCCTCTGCATGATTGCATAAAAATGGATTCTCTTTTTAATGATCCTTTTTTTTTTGCAAAGAGAATGTAGAGAAGTGTAATAGCACTTAATGTATTATTTTAAATTTTTTTGTTACTCTGTTTTGTGGTAGACTATCTAGTGGGAACTAAAAAGACGAGGGTAACCAAATATACCTCAATCTAAAACTTTCCCTACATATAAGTCCTTTCTCCGAAAGTGATTGTCTATGGACTGAGTCGAGACAATGCAAATAATCGGTTCACACTTCGTGTGATCGTCTATGGATACGAGATCGAGATAATACAACAATGAAGTATGTTTACTTGATAAAAAGGTTCGGACTTAACCAAACACAATAAGATTCACTTATCAAGTAAATAGGAATTAACGTTTGTGTGATTTACTTTAATTATAATAAAACAATTATAATACGGAAAATAAAAGTAAATGACACATCAAGATTTTGTTAACGAGGAAATCCGCAAATGCGGAAAAACCCTTGTACCTTGTCCAGAATTGAATACTCTCAGGATTAAGCCGCTACACAAAATTACACCTAACTTCGTATAGTTAAGACCAAGCAACTAAACCTATAGTTCACCTAGTTCCATCTTTATTCCCACGCCTCCAACTTATAAATGAGTCACGTACTATGAACAATTCCTTTGGTTCGTATTCCAAACAGTAAAGGAACAAAAAATCTGTTTGGTATTGATGAGTGCTAAAAAGTGCATATTTCTATATATTTTTCGTGGCATTTAACTCATCTTTTGTGCATTAATTCTACATTTTATCCCATATTCTGTATTTTCATTGTTTTCAAGAATAAATATTTTTATTAATTAATTTTGCATTTTTAGGTACTAAATAAAGCCTGGTTAACTCACTGAGCAAAAAGAGCAAAGAAACAACAAAGACTCCCGCAGAAAGGCAGCGAAGAATGATGTTTGCAAGAGCCGGATCAATTAGAAGTGGGCTTGAAGAGGAAGAATTGTTCTTAAAGAAGATATGGGCTTGGCATACCCAAGGCCCAAAACCCTTACCCAAATCCATTTCCATTATCCATACCCATTTCCATGAGAGCCGTCAGATTGGATCCATCTCATCATCCAACGGCCACTTCATCATTGTGCATCAAAATCCAAAGCTCCTGTCAAACACCATAGTACCTAGCTCCATCTGTAGCCGTCGGTTTCGTTGTATCAAATCATCCAACGGTCGCTACATACCTCTTCATCTTAGCCGTTCGAGTCAATCTATATGGGATCATCCAACGGATTCTCGTCGCCGTACATCAACTCTTGATGTCTCCGCCTCACACCCTAGCATCAGAAACCTATACCCTCAACCAAACGAACCCTAATCCCATTTCCATCGACTTCTCCCCCATCTCCTCATTTCTCTGCAACTGCTCCACCCCCATACCCTGCCATCGCCACCACCTCCACTGTCTCCTCTGGCGCAACCACTTCCCCTGCCACAACCATCCTATCTCACCATACCCCAAACCATCATTACCACCTAGCCCCCTATCCTCCTAGCCGAGTTGTTCCATCAATCTCACACTCTTCCTCTCTGAACCCTAGAGTGTGCAGTTGATGACACAAATCAAGCTAGAAACGTAGCAGGAGCAGGAGGAAGAGAAGATAAAGCATGGGTCGAGCTGAATTCGCAAATGGGTGAGAGAAATTGAAAATCCCCAAATTTTAGGGTTTAGAAATTAGGGATTTGATGTAAGCTATAAATAGAAACTGATGTAGAATGTTTAAAGTGTTCTTGGGTCATCCGAGATACCCCCTAATTGGGTTAATTTCATGTTTAATTTCAATTTCAATTCCATAATACTATCAGTACATGTTCTTCACTGTTAAATTTTGTTCTTATGTTCTAAATTTGTTCTGATGTTATGTTCATGTTCTTGTGTACGTTAATGTTCATGTAATTCCCCTGTTTGACTCACATGTTCTTGTTTTGAGTCTTAATGCTTGACAAACATGAAAACTCCTAACTTCAGCATGTTCTAATTCACCACTAGGGTGAGAAGACCATTGAACCATGTTGGTTAGCCATTTGGGTTAGACCCTGTTGAGCTCAAAACACTTAGGTTAGTGACATTCCAAGGGTTCACTGGCTTGTGATTAGTGGTGCTTTAAACAGACCATTAATGCTAGGAGTTAGTAATAATCTAAGGGATGAACAAACCATATTAGTTAGAAACCTAGGAACCTAAATGACCTGTGATTGTTTATGCTTTAATCAGATAGGCAATGCTAGGGGTTAATCTAAGGATTTTAGGTAGTTAACTAGCCACATGACAAGGATTTATCCTAGGCTAACTAGCTAGGTGAAAGAGAATTCTCATCCATCTCCATACACTTCCATTCCCACTGTTTTCATTTTCTTCACTACTTTTTCCACTTTGTTTCTTTGTCACTGCCTTTGGCTCACTGCCACTGAATTTTCTTGTTCACTGTCACTTGTTTCATCACTTCAATTCACACCCAAGTCTCTGTGGTTCGACCCTGCCTTGCACACTCACTACAACAGACCCTGTGCACTTGCAGGTATCATTTCTGTGACTCTTTTAGAGAGCCACCAAGTTTTTGGCGCCGCTGCCGGGGACTTGGCGTTGTGTGTGTTTTTTCTTGTGTCTTGCATCATTTTTGCATTGCATTCTAGTATAAGCATCTTAGTATAAGCATTTTTGCATTTCTTGCATCATCCTGCATTCTTTGCTTTCTTCCCTGTTCTGCCTGCTGCTGCTGCTGGTGCTCTTGCTTGGTGCTCCTGCTTGTGCCAGGCCAAGACTCCTGTGAGCTGCTGGGCTTGTTGCTGTGCTGCTAAGGCTGAAACTTGCTGAACCAAAGCTGCAGCTAGAACCCAAGCCCTGAACTGGTGAAGCTGCTGAGCCTTGATTGCTGCTGATCTGCTCCTGCTGCTGAGCCTTGATTGCTGCTGCTGGTGCCAGAACTGCTGCCTGAAGCCTACCTGTGCTGCCTGGTGCTGCTGCTGTTTCCTGCCAGGCCAAGCCTGTTGCTGTTGCTGAGTTGATCTGGTGTTGTTGTCTGCTGCTGCTGTGTAGCTACCAAAACACAACTGGGCTACACAAGCCAAAGAAGAAAGACCAAAGCCCAACTGGGCCTTGAGTGTTGAAGCCAAAGCTTAGGATGATCCAAAGCCTAACTGGGTTTTGCAACCAAACTGAACAGCTGGGCTGTGCTTCAAAGGTAAGCCTAAACCCATTAAGAGAACCCAACCTGTGGGCTTCCATTTTTAATTTGTGGGCTTGTAATAATTTTTTTCCATTTTTTTGTTGGGCTTGTAATTTAAGTTAACTTTTGGGTTTGTATTTGAGCTTAACTGTGGGATTGTCCCTATCAAAATTTTGGGTTTCAAAAACCCAACAAACAACCTAAACAAGTTTAACTGAACCTGCCAAGACAAAAATGGGCCAAAACTAAATTTCAAAAACAAGGCTGTGCTTAGTTTTAAAAACAAATTTTGGGCTTCACCAACAGTGGGCCTACAAAACTCAAAGTTTTAAAACAACTCCCAAACCCAACAGCTAGGGCCTCGATCTTTGGCTAACTGAGAGCCCAACAATAAAAAAACTCGCAGCTGGGCCTCGTCTCACTGATTTCAACTCGTTAGTTGGGCTTCGTCCAAACTTCTCAGCTGGGCCGTGCATCCTCCATCAATGTGGGCTTTGCTCCCTTTAAAAAACCAAAAATTTTCTAAAACCCATTAAAAACCAAATTTCTTTTTCAAACCCGTCAAAACCAAAATTTTCCCATAAAAAACCAAATTTTTGAAAACCCATTAAAAACCAAATTTTGGGCTTTGTAACATAGTTACTTAGCTTTTGAGCCCAATCATGTCTAGATCTTGGTCTACAGTTGGGGAATACAACAAATCCCTTAGAGAACTTGCGTATGGACATACTCTACGTCATGAGCCTCCCATAGACCATGATGTCAATAGTCATAGGAATTATTATGGACATTTCAAAGTCCCGAGCCTCAATACATGAACCCTAATGACTATTCACACATGCATCATCACAACGTGAAAACGAACATTTTGCTAATGCCTCACTCACACAATCATCTCTTGTGGATCAATTAGAAGCTCGAATCGCAGCTTTAGAAATGCAATCACATGAGGAATCTGTCACATCTAATTTTCTTAGGCAACCTGAAATCTATGCATGTCCCGCATGTGGTAGTTTAGACCACCCTGTTGAGAATTGTTATATTTTGCATAATTTTAGGCAATCTAGAGAAAATCCAAGGTATGAAATGTCCATAAATTGTGAGGCTGGTAGTCATTGGGACCATAATCAAACCTTTGAGGGTTGCGATCAAATTTTATAAACCCTAATGACCATGCACACATGTACCAATCACCACAATTTGAACATGAAGAATTTTGTACTCCCATGAACTTAGACTCCACCATAGAAGCACTTAGTGAGCAAAACTTCGATAGATCTACATCACGAATTCAGGCATATTTAGATCAGATTTTGCTTCACCTACAAAAGGAGGAAATTCATGAGGAAATGTATGTTGTCCCTAATGAAGTGTCTAGTCCCATTCATGTAAATGATGTTGAATATGAACCTAATTTAGAGGAACATGAATCGACTAATGACATCACCACTGTTAATGAGGACCAATATGCATGCTACCATGATGATGATTATGATGATTACGATGATATGTTAGAAGAACATGAAAATATTGTGGAACCTGTTGGTTCAATAACATATGGCTTCTCGCCCTCGAACTTCATAAATGTTGTTTTTTCTAATACTCATTGTAATTCATATGATTTTGATATTGACATGGGATTCGTACAATTATTCTGTGAAGATGAGAATGACATAGGAATAGTTGAATCTTTTGTAGACACTAATGTTGTTATGCATGAAAATATAATTGATGTGTCTGATTCTCTACCTAGGTCACATTGTGGTATTTCTCCTGATTTGCTGATGCATGAGAATAATTCTTCTGATGATGATGATTCTGATTGTGGACTTGATAATTTGTTTGATGATTGTGAGCATGTTGTGACACGTGTAAAAGACTTAGGAGATGTTGATGTGATTAATAATGATGTTCCTATCGTCCTACATAAGTCACAATCTGATGGCCTTCCGCCCAACCTAGATTTGGTTTGTACCCATATTGTCAAACCGACTTTTCTGAGAGTCCCTAATCTAGGTTTGGAACTGTGTGCTTCCCAAGTCCTCTTGGACTATTTTGCTTCTAAGTATAATACATTTGAGGAACCACAGTTGGAATTAGCATGTTTGCCCGTCCCTAGCACAGTTCACTTTGAGTTAGACCTTGTACATGATGAACCCCCAAAACTGCGAGATTTTGTTTCCAAAATTTTATCCATTGAAAAATCCAGGTTTGGGGGTAGCTCATTTTGTTTCACAGTTTCACTTGCGTTTATTTCCTGTTATATTTGTGTGAAGCTGTTGAAACCTCTACACTTTGTCTTTTGGGTTGATCCTCAACTCTTTAGATTGTTAGTGTATGGTGAATTTTTTGTATATAATCCAGTAGATAAAATTTCTTAAAACCCTTTTGTTCCTTTTGTATATATTTTGCTAATCCAATATGATCTCGGCTGACATATGTTGGATTCTTGCCTTGAATAACGGAGTTCTAATATTGCTTTCGCCGAAATCGGGTATTCTCTTTCCTTTTTCTCTACTCAACATGATCCTCTTCATATGTTGTATTATAATTTTGTTCATATTTTGAAACATTGAGGACAATGTTTAGTTTAGGTTTGGGGGTGAAAAGTAGATACTTTGATAATATGCCATAATTGAAAACAAGAACTCCTTCTTTTTGAAAAAATTGAAAAATTAAAAATTAAAAATTAAAAATTAAAAAATTGAAAAATCATAAAAATCGAGCTCATTTACCTTGAAATGTTGACTCTTGTGCAAATATGTAATTTTTAGGAGTCTTAGTCTAGATATTTAGGCATCCTGATTCTAGCACAATTCACATAGTGATAAGAAACTTGCACGCGCACGATCTACCAATACATGTATAGCCTCATCCTTGAGGTGTTCTATCGGAAGTTTTAGTTGCCAATCACTTTAGAATACTGAACGAAACTTGACTAGCTTGTTCTTTGGTTGGTTGGGATAGAAGGTGGAGGTTACATTAAGAAAGACAACCATCGAATTTAACTGGGTGCATCAAAAAGGGCTACCTCTTGCAAAGTGTCATGTAATTTTTTGTTTCTTTTTGCTTATGTATCAAAAGTGTTACCTTATCAAAGAAAGAAAAAAAAACGATGTATATATTTAGAAAAATATCAGGAAAAAAAAAATCAAGTATTTATCAATTCCATCCTCTCTTGTTCCAAAAATAAAAAGAGAGTAGTCAATGTAAATAAAAGTCATGTAAAGAGTCATCTTTTGTGTTTTTGTGTTATAAGCAAGGAAGGGTGTATGCCATTGATGTACAACGCGAGTAATTGTGAAATACCTCCAACTCATTCACAATTCTCGTAAAGTCCGGACAGCTAGCTAGATTTCGACCTCGGTTCTTAGCCTGAGAAACTATCTCTTGGTGATTAGTAGTCATAACATACGATCTTTCTTTACACATGTGTAGATACACTTTACACTCTTATCAGATGTCTTTATTTGTTATCAGTGCTAGGATTGTGCCTTTGATAGCTAGATTGACATCTCCATTTTGCTGTGAGCTTAAACTGTCTTGCACATGTCAAATTTCATGGAATCTGAGCTTATATTTTGGCCTAGAACTTTGTAGGTACGTTCTAAGCAAACCTTCACGAGACTTCAACTCGTCCACTAGGGACACTTAGTGGTTTAAAAGGCTTATTGCATTCGCTAAATGCAATCGAGAGACCAGCGACAGTGGTATAGGTAGGATTTCCTTAGTTTTGTTTTACTTGAGGACAAGTAAAATTCAGGTTTGGGGGTATTTGATGAGTGCTAAAAAGTGCATATTTCTATATATTTTTCTTGGCATTTAACTCATCTTTTGTGCATTAATTCTACATTTTATCCCATATTCTGTATTTTCATTGTTTTCAAGAATAAATATTTTTATTAATTAATTTTGCATTTTTAGGTACTAAATAAAGCCTGGTTAACTCACGGAGCAAAAAGAGCAAAGAAACGGCAAAGACTCCCGCAGAAAGGCAGCGAAGAATGATGTTTGCAAGAGCCGGATCAATTAGAAGTGGGCTTGAAGAGGAAGAATTGTTCTTAAAGAAGATATGGGCTTGGCATACCCAAAGCCCAAAACCCTTACCCAAATCCATTTCCATTATCCATACCCATTTCCATGAGAGCCGTCAGATTGGATCCATCTCATCATCCAACGGCCACTTCATCATTGTGCATCAAAATCCAAAGATCCTGTCAAACATCATAGTACCTAGCTCCATCTGTAGCCGTCGGTTTCGTTGTATCAAATCATCCAACGGTCGCTACATACCTCTTCATCTTATCCGTTCGAGTCAATCTATATGGGATCATCCAACGGATTCTCGTCGCCGTACATCAACTCTTGATGTCTCCGCCTCACACCCTAGCATCAGAAACCTATACCCTCAACCAAACGAACCATAATCCCATTTCCATCGACTTCTCCCCCATCTCCTTATTTCTCTGCAACTGCTCCACCCCCATACCCTGTCATCGCCACCACCTCCACTGTCTCCTCTGGCGCAACCACTTCCCCTGCCACAACCATCCTATCTCACCATACCCCAAACCATCATTACCACCTAGCCCCCTATCCTCCTAGCCGAGTTGTTCCATCAATCTCACACTCTTCCTCTCTGAACCCTAGAGTGTGCAGTTGATGACACAAATCAAGCTAGAAACGTAGCAGGAGCAGGAGGAAGAGAAGATAAAGCATGGGTTGAGCTGAATTCGCAAATGGTTGAGAGAAATTGAAAATCCCCAAATTTTAGGGTTTAGAAATTAGGGATTTGATGTAAGCTATAAATAGAAACTGATGTAGAATGTTTAAAGTGTTCTTGGGTCATCCGAGATACCCCCTAATTGGGTTAATTTCATGTTTAGTTTCAATTTCAATTCCATAATACTATCAGTACATGTTCTTCACTGTTAAATTTTGTTCTTATGTTCTAAATTTTATTCTGATGTTATGTTCATGTTCTTGTGTACGTTAATGTTCATGTAATTCCCCTGTTTGACTCACATGTTCTTGTTTTGAGTCTTAATGCTTGACAAACATGAAAACTCCTAACTTCAGCATGTTCTAATTCACCACTAGGGTGAGAAGACCATTGAACCATGTTGGTTAGCCATTTGGGTTAGACCCTGTTGAGCTCAAAACACTTAGGTTAGTGACATTCCAAGGGTTCACTGGCTTGTGATTAGTGGTGCTTTAAACAGACCATTAATGCTAGGAGTTAGTAATAATCTAAGGGATGAACAAACCATATTAGTTAGAAACCTAGGAACCTAAATGACCTGTGATTGTTTATGCTTTAATCAGATAGGCAATGCTAGGGGTTAATCTAAGGATTTTAGGTAGTTAACTAGCCACATGACAAGGATTTATCCTAGGCTAACTAGCTAGGTGAAAGAGAATTCTCATCCATCTCCATACACTTCCATTCCCACTGTTTTCATTTTCTTCACTACTTTTTCCACTTTGTTTCTTTATCACTGCCTTTGGCTCACTGCCACTGAATTTTCTTGTTCACTGTCACTTGTTTCATCACTTTAATTCACACCCAAGTCTCTGTGGTTCGAACCTGCCTTGCACACTCACTACAACAGACCCTGTGCACTTGCAGGTATCATTTCTGTGACTCTTTTAGAGAGCCACCAGGTATCAACTCTCTTCAACCAAGTGATATGAGTCGGAAAAAGGCTCTTCTGTTTATCTTAACATAAACTCCTTCGTCAGGTCCTTAGATCTATCTTATGTTCAATTACCAAAGTAATGTTAAAATTTTGTGATCAACACTCTTAATCCAAATAATTGTGTTGATGTCGATCTACTTAATTAATCAATCCAATTCTATCACAAGGATAAAACCGATTATTAATTGGATCCTCTTTTTACCAAAACAAGTATTGTGCACACCAAAGATTATGAACCCACAAATCAGAAATATTCAATATCTTCTTCGTCTTCAAATCTTCTTAGATCTTCAACAAACACTTGCACACAATCACTTGAATCTCTTGTGATCAATCACGCACAGAACGGAGTCTATTAACAATGGATTATCACAAGATCGTCTTTAGAACTAACAACAGTCTAAAGATCTGTTAAAACTCGGAACTAGTTTGAGTGAATCTTATTTCAGAAGAGAATATCCTCAAGCATAAACAAACTAGGTGTAATCAAGTTCAACCACCGTTAGTCAATCAAATCAATAAAAACAAAAGATAAACCGCAATTATCTAGTTACCCACCAGCGGTACTAATAGAGCTTCTCAATCCCAAAAAAAGACTTTAAACTGAGCTGCCGTAAGAGATTTCGCCTAATTAGGTTACTCTCTTCTCCGAATAGGCGGCTTCACCAGTAGCAGCACAACAAGAGGTAGTTTTCTGTTACGAAGGATTAGTTTGCTAGAAATGCAAACTTCAAGTATTTATAGACTAGGAAGTTAGGACACCAAGGAATTTCCAAAAACGAAAATATTCTCAAGATATTCATTAAAGCACAAATTCGGTTTTCATAATTCCTGGAAATGCTCTGTCCAAAAATAATGATCGGAATCTCTCAGAAAATCTTTAATTAGTAAACGCATATTAGTAATTCTTATTTTCCTAAAAATGAAATTAATAACCTTAATTAAAAGATTCTTAACTTATTTGTGTTTCGATCCTGGGATTCTCTTCCCTTATCTATTAAGGAATAACTTTGAACAATTAAATAATAAACATTCACAACACGTGTTCAAAGTATGTCGACATCCTAACTTTGTAAGTTCTCTTTCATACTTACAACCTTGAAACCGATTTTCCACACTTCCAAACAAGTTTAGAATTGGTTCATCCGACTTTCAAGAACTATGCGATTGATCAAATAACATTTAATCACAAATCATGGGTTTAACGGTTCTACCAAAACAAGTTTTGGTTCTACCTCCATGTGAGTACTGTGCATAGTCACACTAGCTTTCCATAATTCGGTTGACTATGTACTAGGATCGGTTCCCCACATATATATGGTATCTAACTTGAATGTGTTGCACATGTCCATAGGATCGGTTCCCCTTTGCCTAAAAACGTGTTGCACATGCCCATAAGATCAGTTCCCCTTTCTGCCATAAACCCGCTGCACCTCATACAAGGATCGGTTCCCCTTAATGATGTACTGCACCCCTTACTAGGATCGGTTCCCCTTTTCCCATTTTTGGTCAGACATAAAATCACAAACCCGATCATACCATCTCAGGTGATTACTTAAGATCGATTTCACTAATAAAAGTCATAACAATACATAAGTCAGGCCTTTGTGGATAATTTTACCAATAACACAAACAATTCATGGGCGGTTCTACTAATCACACATATTGGTTGTTTATAAGATAAGAAATGAATAACAAAACCAATAACACCTGGAGATTTCCTTTTCGATTCACAAACCAATTTCATGAATTTACTTCCTTAGAACACATGTAAACATTGTTCCCTAGGATGAAATCCTCACCTCATACCCATACATAATCACAATAGCATTCAAATGATTATGGCGATGTCGTGTCTACAAAGTTTAATGGTTAAGCAATAAACCTCATATTGTATTCCTTAATACTATGTCTATCTAGAGTTCAAACATGCTTCGCAGTTTTGTTTTCAATATGCACGAATTGAAAGATATGTTAGCAAATGAAAATTCAAGTCAAATATCACTAATATCAAATGGAAGTATGATTGTTGTCCTTTTAACTCCTTGCTTTTTCACATCTTCAAGTCTTCGCAATAATTGTAATGTCTCATATCCTAATACTTTCAAGCTAACCTATACGAAGTTGACTCTAGTACATAATCAAGCGACTCTTAACATGAGTTTTGATTCACTAAAATATGACAACCAAACTTGACATACCAACGCTTGGTGGGTTCAACCGATCTATGCTCTAACAATATCCCCCTTTGTCAATTTTAGTGACAAAACTCTTACATCATATGGATAAACAAATTACAAGAATTCATTACACAAACGCTTGATTCCCGAATTCAACAGCACAGTAAACTGCATACATTCAATCCTTAAAAATGTCGATGTTGACATTATAATAACACATCTAATACTCCCCCTAAGGAAGATATGTAGATATTCAATCCGCACGTCTTTGTTATACCACTTAATATGATATGTTGCTCCCCCTTAGTCTGTGCTTTCACT
Organism: Papaver somniferum; assembly: GCF_003573695.1. Classification (NCBI taxonomy): domain Eukaryota; kingdom Viridiplantae; phylum Streptophyta; class Magnoliopsida; order Ranunculales; family Papaveraceae; genus Papaver; species Papaver somniferum. The sequence goes on from NC_039365.1 coordinate 168,057,861, forward strand.
CTTTCGTTTAGATTAAACATTAAAACACCAATGTTCTTTTCCTTAGCAATACCAATCAATATAAAATCAATGCAAGTATCACTTGTTTACTCCATATATTTCTCCCATTTTTGTAACAAAATGACAAAGAAACGAAAAAATAAAGGACAACACGAAAAGATTCTTACAAATATCAAAATAGACTTGCAACTTGTAGAGTTAAGCACGAGGGTTCCACACACCATGCTCTTATAACCAATATCAAAACCAAAACTACAAGTAGTTTTATTTTGATATGTTACCAAGGAAACAATTGTCCGAAACAATTTTTCCATTTTAGTTTAGCGAACCAAAAATCAACTAAGCACCTTAGTCCCTTTGCTAAACCGATTGTACTAAAACAATCGCTTATTCGATAAGACCAAAATAAAGATAACTCTATTTTTCTCATCAGGTTCTAGTTATCCATAAACTTAGATCTTTCAATTTTAAACAATACAAGTACTAAGTTAGTTAACTAGTGTTTCTTGTTCAGGCATTCGATTAGAATTGAATAACCGAAACCTCACTTCGATAAGTCTAACTAAGATCAGAATTAACTTAGTTTCTCTTATTCGGAATCGAATTGGACTAAACAACTCATCCTGTAAACCTTTTATTTCTTTAAGCCACAAATAATTCATACAAACCAAATAAATCAACATGTATAATTATTCACCTCAACCAGAAGCAATTGAAACAACATAGACATTAAAGCACCGCAATTGCACCGAAATTTTGTAAGCCTAAACAATTGATACCACACAATAAAGCAAGATAACAATAGTTTTTCTTAACCGGAACCAATTGAATCACACATACATCCATACACACACAATGGAATAAACATCAATTGTACTGAAAACAATTAACTCAGGTTTTTCTTAAACAATTAACTCAGGTTTTGAAATAACCGAAAAATTTGATGCACCTGTTCCGTCAGGTGTATTTTCGTAATTTGAAATCAAGGAAAATTTTATGCTCCTGTTCCGCCAGGGGTATTTTCGTAATTTTGAAATCACCGAAAAAATTGATGCACATGTTCCAATCTGGAGTATTTTTGTAAATTTGAAATCAAAGAAAATTTTATGCTCTTGGTCCGCCAGGGGTATTTTCGTAATTTTTGGTGTCAATTGCAGCCTGAGTTCAATAATAGGTTGCAGTTTCATCCAATCTGATATATTTGACACCTCAAATCCCACTTGGACGAGAACATCGGGTCTATATATGGTAATCTTGCAACCTGAGTTCAGTAATAAGTTGCAATTTCATCAAATCTGATATATTTGACACCTCAAATCCCACCTGGACGAGAACATCGGGTTTGTATATGGTAATCTTGCAACCTGAGTTCAGTAACAGGTTGCAGTTTCATCCAATCTGATATATTTGACACCTGAAACCTCACTTGGACGAGAATATCGGGTCTGTATATATATTTGACACCTCAAACCTCACCTGGACGAGAACATCGGGTCTGTATATGGTAATCTTGCAACCTGAGCTCAGTAATAGGTTGCAGTTTTATCCAATCTGATATATTTGACACCTCAAACCTCACTTGGACGAGAACATCGGGTTTGTATATGGTAATCTTGCAACCTGATTTTGGTAATCGGTTGCAGTTTCATCCAATCTAATATATTTGACACCTCAAACCTCACCTGGACGAGAACATCGGGTCTGTATATGGTACTTGCAACCTGAGTTCAATAATAGGTTGCAATTTCATCCAATCTGATATATTTGAAAACTCAAATCCCACTTAGACGAGAACATTGGGTCTGTGTATGGTAATCTAGCAACCTGAGTTCAACAATAGGTTGCAGTTTCATCCAATCTGATATATTTCACACCTCAAACCTCACCTGGACGAGAACATCGGGTCTGTATATGGTAATCTTGCAACCTGAGTTCAATTGTAGGTTGCAGTTTCATCCAATCTGATATATTTGACACCTCAAACTTCACCTGGAAGAGAACATCGGGTCTGTATATGGTAATCTTGCAACCTGAGTTCAGTAATAGGTTGCAGTTTTATCCAATCTGATATATATTTGACATCAAATACCATTTGGACGAGAACATCGGGTCTGTATATGGTAATCCTGCAACCTGAGTTCAGTAATAGGTTGCAGTTTCATCCAATCTTATATATTTCATACATTAAACCTCACCTGGACGAGAACATCGGGTCTGTATATGGTAATCTTGCAACTTGATTTTAGTAATAGGTTGCAATTTCATCCAATCTGATATATTTGACACCTCAAACCTCACCTGGATGAGAACATCGAGTCTATATATGGTAATCTTGCAACCTGAGTTCACTAATAGGTTGCAGTTTCATCCAATTTGATATATTACACACCTCAATCCTCACCTGGACGAGAACATCGGGTATGTATATGGTAATCTTGCAACCTGAGTTCAGTAATAAGTTACAGTTTCATCCAATCTGTTATATTTGACACCTCAAACCTCACCTGGATGAGAACACCGGGTCTGTATATGGTAATCTTGCAACCTGAGTTCAGTAATAGGTTGCAGTTTCATCCAATGTGATATATTTGACACCTCAAATCCCACATGGACGAGAACATCGGGTCTGTGTATGGTAATATTGCAACCAGAGTTCAGTAATAGGTTGCAGTTTCATCCAATCTGATATATTTCACACCTCAAACCTCATCTGGACGAGAACATCGGGTCTGTATATGGTAATCTTGCAACCGGAGTTCAATAATAGGTTGCAGTTTCATCCAATCTGATATATTTGACACCTCAAACTTCACTTGGACGAGAACATAAGGTCTGTATATGGTAATCTTGGAACCCGAGTTCAGTAATAGGTTGCAGTTTCATCCAATCTGATATATTTGACTCCTCAAACATCACTTGGACGAGAACATCGAGTCTGTGTATGGTAATCTTGCAACCTGAGTTCAGTAATAGGTTGAAGTTTCATCCAATATGATATATTTGACACCTCAAATCCCACTTGGACGAGAACATCGGGTCTGTATATGGTAATCTTGCAACCTAAGTTCAGTAATAGGTTGCAGTTTCATCCAATCTGATATATTTGAAACCTCAAACCTCACCTGGACGAGAACATCGGGTCTGTATATGGTAATCTTGCAACCTCAGTTCAATAATAGGCTGTAGTTTCATCCAATATGATATATTTGACACCTTAAATCCCACTTGGACGAGAACACCGGGTATGTATATGGTAATCTTCTAACCTGAGTTCAATAATAGGTTACAGTTTCATCCAATCTGATATATTTGACACCTCAAACCTAACCTGGACGAGAACATCGGGTCTGTATATGGTAATCTTGTAACCTGATATCAATAATAGGTTGCAGTTTCATCCAATCTGATATATTTGACACCTCAAACCTCACCTGGACGAGAATATCGGGTCTGTATATGGTAATATTGCGACCTGAGTTCAATAATAGGTTGCAGTTTTATCCAATATGATATATTTTACACCTCAAACCTCACATGGACAAGAACATCAGCTCTGTATATTGTAATCTTGCAACCTGAGTTTACTAATAGGTTGCAGTTTCATCCCATGTGATATATTGCACACCTCAAACCTCATCTGGACGAGAACATCGGGTCTGTATATGGTAATCTTGTAACCTGATTTCAATAATAGGTTGCAGTTTCATCCAATCTATTATATTTGACACCTCAAACCTCACCTGGACGAGAACACCGAGTCTGTATATGGTAATCTTGCAACCTGAGTTCAGTAATAGGTTGCAGTTTCATCCAATCTGATATATTTGACACCTCAAACCTCACCTGGACGAGAACATCGGGTCTGTATATGGTAATCTTGCAACCTGAGTTCAATAATAGGTTGCAGTTTCATCCAATCTTATATATTTCACACCTCAAACCGCACCAGGACGAGAACATCGGGTATGTATATGGTAATCTTGCAACCTGAGTTCAATAATAGGGTGCAGTTTCATCCAATCTTATATATTTCACACCTCAAACCTCACCTGGACTAGAACACCGGGTCTATATATGGTAATCTTGCAACCTGAGTTCAATAATAGGTTGTAGTTTCATCCAATATGATACATTTGACACGTCAAACCTCACTTATACGAGAACATCGGGTCTGTATATGGTAATCTTTCAACCTGAGTTCAGTAATAGGTTGAAGTTTCATCCAATCTGATATATTTGACACCTCAAACCTCACCTGGATGAGAACATCGGGTCTGTATATGATAATCTTGCAACCTGAGTTCAGTAATAGGTTGCAGTTTCATCCAATCTGATACATTTGACACCTCAAACTTCACTTGGACGAGAACATAAGGTCTGTATATGGTAATCTTGGAACCCGAGTTCAGTAATAGGTTGCAGTTTCATCCAATCTGATATATTTGACTCCTCAAACCTCACTTGGACGAGAACATCGAGTCTGTGTATGGTAATAGGTTGAAGTTTCATCCAATCTGATATATTTGACACCTCAAATCCCACTTGGACGAGAACATCGGGTCTGTATATGGTAATCTTGCAACCTGAGTTCAGTAATAGGTTGCAGTTTCATCCAATCTGATATATTTGACACCTCAAACTTCACTTGGACGAGAACATAAGGTCTGTATATGGTAATCTTGGAACCCGAGTTCAGTAATAGGTTGCAGTTTCATCCAATCTGATATATTTGACTCCTCAAACCTCACTTGGACGAGAACATCGAGTCTGTGTATGGTAATCTTGCAACCTGAGTTCAGTAATAGGTTGAAGTTTCATCCAATCTGATATATTTGACACCTCAAATCCCACTTGGACGAGAACATAGGGTCTGTATATGGTAATCTTGCAACCTAAGTTCGGTAATAGGTTGTAGTTTCATCCAATCTGATATATTTGAAACCTCAAACCTCACCTGGACGAGAACATCGGGTCTGTATATGGTAATCTTGCAACCTCAGTTCAATAATAGGCTGTAGTTTCATCCAATATGATATATTTGACACCTTAAATCCCACTTGGACGAGAACACCGGGTATGTATATGGTAATCTTCTAACCTGAGTTCAATAATAGGTTACAGTTTCATCCAATCTGATATATTTGACACCTCAAACCTAACCTGGACGAGAACATCGGGTCTGTATATGGTAATCTTGCAACCTGAATTCAGTAAAAGATTGCAGTTTCATCCAATCTGATATATTTGACACCTCAAACCACACCTGGACGAGAATATTGGGTTTGTATATGGTAATATTGCGACCTGAGTTCAATAATAGGTTGCAGTTTCATCCAATATGATATATTTTACAACTCAAACCTCACATGGACAAGAACATCAGGTCTGTATATGGTAATCTTGCAACCTGAGTTTACTAATAGGTTGCAGTTTCATCCCATGTGATATATTTGACACCTCAAACCTCACCTGGACGAGAACATCGGGTTTGTATATGGTAATCTTGTAACCTGATATCAATAATAGGTTGCAGTTTCATCAAATCTATTATATTTGACACCTCAAGCCTCACCTGGACGAGAACATCGGGTCTGTATATGGTAATATTGTAACCTGAGTTCAGTAATAGGTTGCAATTTCATCCAATATGATATATTTGACACCTCAAATCCCAACTAGACGAGAACATCGGGTCTGTATATGGTAATCTTGCAACCTGAGTTCAGTAACAGGTTGCAGTTTCATCCAATCTGATATATTTGACACCTCAAACCTCACCTGGATGAGAACATCGGGTATGTATATGGTAATCTTGCAACTTTAGTTCAATAATAGGTTGCAGTTTCATCCAATCTATTATATTTGACACCTCAAACCTCACCTGGACTATAACACCGGGTCTGTATATGGTAATCTTGCAACCTGAGTTCAATAATAGGTTGCAGTTTCATCCTATCTGATGTATTTTACACCTCAAACCTCACCTAAGAGAGAACATCGGGTCTGTATATGGTAATCTAGCAACCTGAGTTCAAGAATAGGTTGCAATTTCATCCAATCTGATATATGTGACACCTCAAACTTCACCTAAGCGAGAACATCGGGTCTGTATATGGTAATGTTGCAACCTGAATTCAGTAATAGGTTGAAGTTTCATCCAATCTGATATATTTGACACCTGAAACCTCACCTGGACGAGAACATCGGGTCTGTATATGGTAATCTTGCAACCTGAGTTCAATAATAGGTTGCAGTTTCATCCAATCTTATATATTTCACACCTCAAACCTCACCTAAACTATAACACCGGGTCTGTATATGGTAATCTTGCAACCTGAGTTCAATAATAGGTTGCAGTTTCATCCTATCTGATATATTTTACACCTCAAACCTCACCTAGGCGAGAACATCGGGTCTGTATATGGTAATCTTGCAACCTGAATTCAGTAATAGGTTGCAGTTTCATCCAATCTGATATATTTGACACCTCAAACCTCACCTGGACGAGAACATCGGGTCTGTATATGGTAATCTTACAACCAGAGTTCAATAATAGGTTGCAGTTTCATCCAATCTGATATATTTCACACCTCAAACCTCACCTGGACGAGAACACCGGGTCTGTATATGGTAATCTTGCAATCTGAGTTCAATAATAGGTTGTCGTTTCATCCAATCTGATATATTTGACACCTCAAACCACACCTGGACGAGAACATCGGGTCTGTATATGGTAATCTTACAACCTGAGTTCATTAATAGGTTGCAGTTTCATCCAATCTGATATATTTGACACATCAAACCTCACCTGGACGAGAACATCGGGTCTGTATATGGTAATCTTGCAACCTGAGTTAAATAATAGGTTGCAGTTTTATCCAATCTGATATATTTCACAACTCAAACCTCACCTGGACGAGAACATCAGGTTTGTATATGGTAATCTTCCAACCTCAGTTCAATAATAGGTTATAGTTTCATCCAATATGATATATTTGACACCTCAAACCTCACCTGGACGAGAACATCGGGTCTGTATATGATAATCTTGCAACCTGAATTCAGTAATAGGTTGCAGTTTCATCCAATCTGATATATTTGACACCTCAAACCTCACCTGGACGAGAATATCGGGTCTGTATATGGTAATATTGCGACCTGAGTTCAATAATAGGTTGCAGTTTTATCCAATCTGATATATTTTACACCTCAAACCTCACATGGACAAGAACATCAGGTCTGTATATGGTAATCTTGCAACCTGAGTTTACTAATAGGTTGAAGTTTCATCCCATGTGATATATTGCACACCTCAAACCTCACCTGGACGAGAACATCGGGTCTGTATACGGTAATCTTGTAACCTGATTTCAATAATAGGTTGTAGTTTCATCCAATCTATTATATTTGACACCTCAAACCTCACCTGGACGAGAACACCGAGTCTGTATATGGTAATCTTGCAACCTGAGTTAAGTAATAGGTTGCAGTTTCATCCAATCTGATATATTTGACACCTCAAACCTCACCTGGACGAGAACATCGGGTCTGTATATGGTAATCTTGCAAGCTGAGTTCAATAATAGGTTACAGTTTCATCCAATATGATATATTTGACACCTCAAACCTCACTTAGACGAGAACATCGGGTCTGTATATGGTAATCTTGCAACCTGAGTTTAATAATAGGTTACAGTTTCATCCAATATGATATATTTGACACCTCAAACCTCACTTGGACGAGAACATCGGGTCTGTATATGGTAATCTTGCAACCTGAGTTCAGTAATAGGTTGCAGTTTCATCCAATCTGATATATTTGACACCTCAAACCTCACCTGGACGAGAACATCGGGTCTGTATATGGTAATCTTGCAACCTGAGTTCAATAATAGGTTGCAGTTTCATCCAATCTTATATATTTCACACCTCAAACCTCACCTGGACGAGAACATCGGGTATGTATATGGTAATCTTGCAACCTGAGTTCAATAATAGGGTGCAGTTTCATCCAATCTTATATATTTCACACCTCAAACCTCACCTGGACTAGAACACCGGGTCTGTATATGGTAATCTTGCAACCTGAGTTCAATAATAGGTTGTAGTTTCATCCAATCTGATAAATTTGACACGTCAAACCTCACTTATACGAGAACATCGGGTCTGTATATGGTAATCTTGAAACCTGAGTTCAGTAATAGGTTGAAGTTTCATCCAATCTGATATATTTGACACCTCAAACCTCACCTGGACGAGAACATCGGGTCTGTATATGGTAATCATGCAACCAGAGTTCAATAATAGGTTGCAGTTTTATCCAATCTGATATATTTGACACCTCAAACCACACCAGGACGAGAACATCGGGTCTGTATATGGTAATCTTGCAACCTGATTTCAATAATAGGTTCAGTTTCATCCAATCTGATATATTTGACACGCTCACCTGGATGAGAACATCGGGTCTGTATATGATAATCTTGCAACCTGAGTTCAGTAATAGGTTGCAGTTTCATCCAATCTGATATATTTGACACCTCAAACTTCACTTGGACGAGAACATAAGGTCTGTATATGGTAATCTTGGAACCCGAGTTCAGTAATAGGTTGCAGTTTCATCCAATCTGATATATTTGACTCCTCAAACCTCACTTGGACGAGAACATCGAGTCTGTGTATGGTAATCTTGCAACCTGAGTTCAGTAATAGGTTGAAGTTTCATCCAATCTGATATATTTGACACCTCAAATCCCACTTGGACGAGAACATCGGGTCTGTATATGGTAATCTTGCAACCTGAGTTCAGTAATAGGTTGCAGTTTCATCCAATCTGATATATTTGAAACCTCAAACCTCACCTGGACGAGAACACCGGGTCTGTATATGGTAATCTTGCAACCTCAGTTCAATAATAGGCTGTAGTTTCATCCAATATGATATATTTGACACCTTAAATCCCACTTGGACGAGAACACCGGGTATGTATATGGTAATCTTCTAACCTGAGTTTAATAATAGGTTACAGTTTCATCCAATCTGATATATTTGACACCTCAAACCTAACCTGGACGAGAACATCGGGTCTGTATATGGTAATCTTGCAACCTGAATTCAGTAAAAGATTGCAGTTTCATCCAATCTGATATATTTGACACCTCAAACCACACCTGGACGAGAATATTGGGTTTGTATATGGTAATATTGCGACCTGAGTTCAATAATAGGTTGCAGTTTCATCCAATATGATATATTTTACAACTCAAACCTCACATGGACAAGAACATCAGGTCTGTATATGGTAATCTTGCAACCTGAGTTTACTAATAGGTTGCAGTTTCATCCCGTGTGATATATTTGACACCTCAAACCTCACCTGGACGAGAACATCGGGTTTGTATATGGTAATCTTGTAACCTGATATCAATAATAGGTTGCAGTTTCATCAAATCTATTATATTTGACACCTCAAACCTCACCTGGACGAGAACATCGGGTCTGTATATGGTAATATTGCAACCTGAGTTCAGTAATAGGTTGCAATTTCATCCAATATGATATATTTGACACCTCAAATCCCAACTAGACGAGAACATCGGGTCTGTATATGGTAATCTTGCAACCTGAGTTCAGTAACAGGTTGCAGTTTCATCCAATCTGATATATTTGACACCTCAAACCTCACCTGGATGAGAACATCGGGTCTGTATATGGTAATCTTGCAACCTGAGTTCAATAATAGGTTGCAGTTTCATCCAATCTATTATATTTGACACCTCAAACCTCACCTAGACTATAACACCGGGTCTGTATATGGTAATCTTGCAACCTGAGTTCAATAATAGGTTGCAGTTTCATCCTATCTGATATATTTTACACCTCAAACCTCACCTAAGCGAGAACATCGGGTCTGTATATGGTAATCTAGCAACCTGAGTTCAAGAATAGGTTGCAATTTCATCCAATCTGATATATGTGACACCTCAAACTTCACATAGACGAGAACATCGGGTCTGTATATGGTAATGTTGCAACCTGAGTTCAGTAATGGGTTGAAGTTTCATCCAATCTGATATATTTGACACCTGAAACCTCACCTGGACGAGAACATCGGGTCTGTATATGGTAATCTTGCAACCTGAGTTCAATAATAGGTTGTAGTTTCATCCAATCTTATATATTTCACACCTCAAACCTCACCTGAACTATAACACCGGGTCTGTATATGGTAATCTTGCAACCTGAGTTCAATAATAGGTTGCAGTTTCATCCTATCAGATATATTTTACACCTCAAACCTCACATAGGCGAGAACATCGGGTCTGTATATGGTAATCTTGCAACCTGAATTCAGTAATAGGTTGCAGTTTCATCCAATCTGATATATTTGACACCTCAAACCTCACCTGGACGAGAACATCGGGTCTGTATATGGTAATCTTACAACCAGAGTTCAATAATAGGTTGCAGTTTCATCCAATCTGATATATTTCACACCTCAAACCTCACCTGGACGAGAACACCGGGTCTGTATATGGTAATCTTGCAATCTGAGTTCAATAATAGGTTGTCGTTTCATCCAATCTGATATATTTGACACCTCAAACCACACCTGGACGAGAACATCGGGTCTGTATATGGTAATCTTACAACCTGAGTTCATTAATAGGTTGCAGTTTCATCCAATCTGATATATTTGACACATCAAACCTCACCTGGACGAGAACATCGGGTCTTATATGGTAATTGCAACCTGAGTTCAATAATAGGTTGCAGTTTATCCAATCTGATATATTTCACAACTCAAACCTCACCTGGACGAGAACATCAGGTTTGTATATGGTAATCTTCCAACCTGAGTTCAATAATAGGTTAGTTTCATCCAATATGATATATTTGACACCTCAAACCTCACCTGGACGAGAACATCGGGTCTGTATATGATAATCTTGCAACCTGAATTCAGTAATAGGTTGCAGTTTCATCCTATCTGATATATTTTACACCTCAAACCTCACCTAAGCGAGAACATCGGGTCTGTATATGGTAATCTTGGAACCCGAGTTCAGTAATAGGTTGCAGTTTCATCCAATCTGATATATTTGACTCCTCAAACATCACTTGGACGAGAACATCGAGTCTGTGTATGGTAATCTTGCAACCTGAGTTCAGTAATAGGTTGAAGTTTCATCCAATATGATATATTTGACACCTCAAATCCCACTTGGACGAGAACATCGGGTCTGTATATGGTAATCTTGCAACCTAAGTTCAGTAATAGGTTGCAGTTTCATCCAATCTGATATATTTGAAACCTCAAACCTCACCTGGACGAGAACATCGGGTCTGTATATGGTAATCTTGCAACCTCAGTTCAATAATAGGCTGTAGTTTCATCCTATCTGATATATTTTACACCTCAAACCTCACCTAGGCGAGAACATCGGGTCTGTATATGGTAATCTTGCAACCTGAATTCAGTAATAGGTTGCAGTTTCATCCAATCTGATATATTTGACACCTCAAACCTCACCTGGACGAGAACATCGGGTCTGTATATGGTAATCTTACAACCAGAGTTCAATAATAGGTTGCAGTTTCATCCAATCTGATATATTTCACACCTCAAACATCACCTGGACGAGAACACCGGGTCTGTATATGGTAATCTTGCAATCTGAGTTCAATAATAGGTTATCGTTTCATCCAATCTGATATATTTGACACCTCAAACCACACCTGGACGAGAACATCGGGTCTGTATATGGTAATCTTACAACCTGAGTTCATTAATAGGTTGCAGTTTCATCCAATCTGATATATTTGACACATCAAACCTCACCTGGACGAGAACATCGGGTCTGTATATGGTAATCTTGCAACCTGAGTTCAATAATAGGTTGCAGTTTTATCCAATCTGATATATTTCACAACTCAAACCTCACCTGGACGAGAACATCAGGTTTGTATATGGTAATCTTCCAACCTGAGTTCAATAATAGGTTATAGTTTCATCCAATATGATATATTTGACACCTCAAACCTCACCTGGACGAGAACATCGGGTCTGTATATGATAATCTTGCAACCTGAATTCAGTAATAGGTTGCAGTTTCATCCAATCTGATATATTTGACACCTCAAACCTCACCTGGACGAGAATATCGGGTCTGTATATGGTAATATTGCGACCTGAGTTCAATAATAGGTTGCAGTTTTATCCAATCTGATATATTTTACACCTCAAACCTCACATGGACAAGAACATCAGGTCTGTATATGGTAATCTTGCAACCTGAGTTTACTAATAGGTTGCAATTTCATCCCATGTGATATATTGCACACCTCAAACCTCACCTGGACGAGAACATCGGGTCTGTATATGGTAATCTTGTAACCTGATTTCAATAATAGGTTGCAGTTTCATCCAATCTATTATATTTGACACCTCAAACCTCACCTGGACGAGAACACCGAGTCTGTATATGGTAATCTTGCAACCTGAGTTCAGTAATAGGTTGCAGTTTCATCCAATCTGATATATTTGACACCTCAAACCTCACCTGGACGAGAACATCGGGTCTGTATATGGTAATCTTGCAACCTGAGTTCAATAATAGGTTGCAGTTTCATCCAATCTTATATATTTCACACCTCAAACCTCACCTGGACGAGAACATCGGGTATGTATATGGTAATCTTGCAACCTGAGTTCAATAATAGGGTGCAGTTTCATCCAATCTGATATATTTCACACCTCAAACATCACCTGGACGAGAACACCGGGTCTGTATATGGTAATCTTGCAATCTGAGTTCAATAATAGGTTGTCGTTTCATCCAATCTGATATATTTGACACCTCAAACCACACCTGGACGAGAACATCGGGTCTGTATATGGTAATCTTACAACCTGAGTTCATTAATAGGTTGCATTTTCATCCAATCTGATATATTTGACACATCAAACCTCACCTGGACGAGAACATCGGGTCTTTATATGGTAATATTGCAACCTGAGTTCAATAATAGGTTGCAGTTTTATCCAATCTGATATATTTCACAACTCAAACCTCACCTGGACGAGAACATCAGGTTTGTATATGGTAATCTTCCAACCTGAGTTCAATAATAGGTTATAGTTTCATCCAATATGATATATTTGACACCTCAAACCTCACCTGGACGAGAACATCGGGTCTGTATATGATAATCTTGCAACCTGTATTCAGTAATAGGTTGCAGTTTCATCCAATCTGATATATTTGACACCTCAATCCTCACCTGGACGAGAATATCGGGTCTGTATATGGTAATATTGCGACCTGAGTTCAATAATAGGTTGCAGTTTTATCCAATCTGATATATTTTACACCTCAAACCTCACATGGACAAGAACATCAAGTCTGTATATGGTAATCTTGCAACCTGAGTTTACTAATAGGTTGCAGTTTCATCCCATGTGATATATTGCTCACCTCAAACCTCACCTGGACGAGAACATCGGGTCTGTATATGGTAATCTTGTAACCTGATTTCAATAATAGGTTGCAGTTTCATCCAATCTATTATATTTGACACCTCAAACCTCACCTTGACGAGAACACCGAGTCTGTATATGGTAATCTTGCAACCTGAGTTCAGTAATAGGTTGCAGTTTCATCCAATCTGATATATTTGACACCTCAAACCTCACCTGGACGAGAACATCGGGTCTGTATATGTTAATCTTGCAACCTGAGTTCAATAATAGGTTGCAGTTTCATCCAATCTTATATATTTCACACCTCAAACCGCACCAGGACGAGAACATCGGGTATGTATATGGTAATCTTGCAACCTGAGTTCAATAATAGGGTGCAGTTTCATCCAATCTTATATATTTCACACCTCAAACCTCACCTGGACTAGAACACCGGGTCTGTATATGGTAATCTTGCAACCTGAGTTCAATAATAGGTTGCAGTTTCATCCAATCTGATACATTTGACACGTCAAACATCACTTGTACGAGAACATCGGATCTGTATATGGTAATCTTGCAACCTGAGTTCAGTAATAGGTTGAAGTTTCATCCAATCTGATATATTTGACACCTCAAACCTCACCTGGACGAGAACATCGGGTCTGTATATGGTAATCATGCAACCAGAGTTCAATAATAGGTTGCAGTTTCATCCAATCTGATATATTTCACACCCCAAACCTCACCTGGACGAGAACACCGGGTCTGTATATGGTAATCTTGCAACCTGAGTTCAATAATAGGTTGCAGTTTTATCCAATCTGATATATTTGACACCTCAAACACACCAGGACGAGAACATCGGGTCTGTATATGGTAATCTCGCAACCTGAGTTCAGTAATAGGTTCAGTTTCATCCAATCTGATATATTTGACACCTCAAACCTCACCTGGATGAGAACATCGGGTCTGTATATGGTAATCTTGCAACCAGAGTTCATAATAGGTTGTAGTTTCATCTAATCTGATATATTTCACACCTCAAACTCTCTTGGACGAGAACATCGGGTCTGTATACGGTAATCTTGCAACCTGAGTTCAATAATAGGTTGCAGTTTTATCCAATCTGATATATTTGACACCTCAAACACACCAGGACGAGAACATCGGGTCTGTATATGGTAATCTCGCAACCTGAGTTCAGTAATAGGTTCAGTTTCATCCAATCTGATATATTTGACACCTCAAACCTCACCTGGATGAGAACATCGGGTCTGTATATGGTAATCTTGCAACCAGAGTTCAATAATAGGTTGTAGTTTCATCTAATCTGATATATTTCACACCTCAAACCTCTCTTGGACGAGAACATCGGGTCTGTATACGGTAATCTTGCAACCTGAGTTCAATAATAGGTTACAGTTTCATCCAATTTGATATATTTGACACCTCAAACCTCACTTGGACGAGAATATCGGGTCTGTATATGGTAATCTTGCAACCTGAATTCAGTAATAGGTTGCAGTTTCATCCAATCTGATATATTTCACACCTCAAACCTCACTTGGACGAGAACATCGGGTCTGTATACGGTAATCTTGCAACCTGAGTTCAATAATAGGTTACAGTTTCATCCAATCTGATATATTTGACACCTCAAACCTCACCTGGACGAGAACATCGGGTCTGTATATGGTAATCTTGCAACCTGAATTCAGTAATAGGTTGCAGTTTCATCCAATATGATATATTTGACACCTCAAACATCACCTGGACGAGTGGTGGCTCTCTAAAAGAGTCACAAACTAATACCGCAAATGCACGGCGTCGATGTAGCTAATCTGCAAGTGTGGGTCGATCCACAGGGACAAGGTGTGTGTAGTTGAAGCTTAAGATTTCACTAAAACTAAGTTGTAACAAAGAGTCTTGGTTGTGTTAAAACACACTTGAGATGATGGCAGTGACTGAACTGAAAAACAGTAGAATGTAAAGCAAGTAAACAGGAACATGCTAGGGCTTTTGAATCCACCTCTAACTCACACTGATTATTCATCACTGACAGTAACATTGTTTTTCTATAACCACCAGCAAGAGGGATGTCAGTCCTCTATATAGCAAGGGTCATTTTGATATGAAATCTCCTATCACAACTAAGGTATCTTCCTTAAGTATTAACTGTCTGTTTAAAGCACAATTAATCAAAAGAACAATAGATAAAATTAAGCATGAGTTGCAGTTCAGCAACACTAGATGATTCTAACTACAGTGGATGCCTGACATCCAATGTGAAAGACTAGTGTTGAAGCCCTAAGATGGAGTTTCACTATGAGCATTTACACACATCATGGCTACTGACAAGAGCATGAATAACAAGCAATAAGCTAGGGCTTCATCTCAACCCTAGCAGAACAGGTTAGAACATAATTGACAGTGCAAAACAATTGAATATAACACAAAACAGTTGAACTAAAAACAGGACATGAACAATTGAGGAACTGGCTAGTCCAGTCCTCTTGGGTGAAGCTCTGGCTAGCCCAGGCATCCCCTCAACACAACACCCACAACCCATATTTATAGTTACAAGTACTTTCCCCAAAATACCTAATTTACAAAATTAGGGTTTTGTGTTCTTCCCCAAATTCAACAGTAAACTAGGGTTTCGAATTTACCTAATTAGATGGGACAATTGCTCTTCGACCCATGTTTCGTCTGCCTCTCCTTGTCCATCTCCATGCCCTAGCTTTTATCTCTTCCATCATTGATATCTTCCAACCAATTTCTTCAACTCACACGTCACTGATGAGATGTGACGCTGCTGAAATTAGTTGACATATATCATGGATAGTTGGTGGTAAAGATGGGTTGCGTTTGTAAGATGATTTGGTGGCGACAGGGAGTGGTGGTGATGATGGAGCTCTCTGCAGAGAACAGTTGAAGAGGAGAGGGAGAGAAGAAGGAGAAGAAGTCGATGGGAATTAGGGATTAGGTTCTGTTTTGGGTGAAATAGGTTTAGGTGCTATGGTGTTGGGAGGATCAGAAGGGTTTGACGAACAACGAGGATGAGTGTTGGATTATCACATCTGGATTGAATCGAACGGCACGAGGGAAACATGCTTGGAGCGACCGTTGGATTTGTGATACATCGAAACTGACGGCTCAGATTAGAGTTAGGTGCTGTGATGTTTGACAGGAACTTCAGAGTTTGATGCACGATGATGAGGCGACCGTAGGATGATGTGATGGATCCTATCTGACGGTTCTCATGGAAATGGGTATGGATATTGGAAATGGATTTGGGTAAGGGTTTTGGGCCTTGGGTATGCCAAGCCCATATCTTCTTTAAGAACAATTCTTCCTCTTCAAGCCCACTTCTAGTTTATCCGGCTCTTGCAAACATCATTCTTTACTGCCTTCCTGCGGGAGTCTTGACCGTTTCTAGGCTCTTTTCTCTCAACAATTCATCCAAGTTTTATTTAGTACCTAAAAATACAAAATTAATTAATAAAAATATTTATTCTTGAAAACAATGAAAATACAGAATATGGGATAAAATGTAGAATTAATGCACAGAAGATGAGTTAAATGCCAAGAAAAATATATAGAAATATGCACTTTTTAGCACTCATCAACGAGAACATCGGGTCTGTATATGGTAATCTTGCAACCTGAGTTCAATAATAGGGTGCAGTTTCATCCAATCTTATATATTTCACACCTCAAACCTCACCTGGACTAGAACACTGGGTATGTATATGGTAATCTTGCAACCTGAGTTCATTAATAGGTTGCAGTTTCATCCAATCTGATACATTTGACACGTCAAACCTCACTTATACGAGAACATCGGGTCTGTATATGGTAATCTTGCAACCTGAGTTCAGTAATAGGTTGAAGTTTCATCAAGTCTAATATATTTGACACCTCAAACCTCACCTGGACGAGAACATCGGGTCTGTATATGGTAATCTTGCAACCTGAATTCAGTAATATGTTGCAGTTTCATCCAATATGATATATTTGACACCTCAAACATCACCTGGACGAGAACATCGGGTCTGTATATGGTAATCTTGCAACCTGAGTTCAATAATAGGTTACAGTTTCATCCAATTTGATATATTTGACACCTCAAACCTCACTTGGACGAGAACATCGGGTCTGTATATGGTAATCTTGCAACCTGAGTTCAGTAATAGGTTGAAGTTTCATCCAATCTGATATATTTCACACCTCAAACCTCACTTGGACGAGAACATCGGGTCTGTATACGGTAATCTTGCAACCTGAGTTCAATAATAGGTTACAGTTTCATCCAATCTGATATATTTGACACCTCAAACCTCACCTGGACGAGAACATCGGGTCTGTATATGGTAATCTTGCAACCTGAATTCAGTAATAGGTTGCAGTTTCATCCAATATGATATATTTGACACCTCAAACATCACCTGGACGAGAACATCGGGTCTGTATATGGTAATATTGCAACCTGAGTTCAATAATAGGTTGCATTTTCATCCAATCTGATATGTTTTGCACCTCAAACCTCTCTTGGACAAGAACATCGGATATGTATACAGTAATCTTGCAACCTGAGTTCAATAATAGGTTGCAGTTTCATCCAATCTGATATATTTCACACCTCAAACCTCTCTTGGACGAGAACATCGGGTCTTTATACGGTAATCTTGCAACCTGAGTTCAATAATAGGTTACAGTTTCATCCAATCTGATATATTTGACACCTCAAACCTCACCTGGACGAGAACATCGGGTCTGTATATGGTAATCTTGCAACCTGAATTCAGTAATAGGTTGCAGTTTCATCCAATATGATATATTTGACACCTCGAACATCACCTGGACGAGAACATCGGGTCTGTATATGGTAATCTTGCAACCAGAGTTCAATAATAGGTTGTAGTTTCATCCAATCTGATATATTTCACACCTCAAACCTCTCTTGGACGAGAACATCGGGTCTGTATACGGTAATCTTGCAACCTGAGTTCAATAATAGGTTACTGTTTCATCCAATTTGATATATTTGACACCTCAAACCTCACTTGGACGAGAACATCGGGTCTGTATATGGTAATCTTGCAACCTGAATTCTGTAATAGGTTGCAGTTTCATCCAATCTGATATATTTCACACCTCAAACCTCACGTGGACGAGAACATCGGGTCTGTATACGGTAATCTTGCAACATGAGTTCAATAATAGGGTACAGTTTCATCCAATATGATATATTTGACACCTCAAACCTCACTAGGATGAGAACATCGGGTCTGTATATGATAATCTTGCATCCTGAGTTCAATAATAGGTTGCAGTTTTATCCAATCTGATATATTTGACACCTCAATCCTCACCTGGACGAGAACATCGAGTCTGTATATGGTAATCTTGCAACCTGAGTTCAGTAATAGGTTGCAGTTTCATCCAATCTGATATATTTGACACCTCAAACCTCACCTGGACGAGAACATCGGGTCTGTATATGGTAATCTTGCAACCTGAGTTCAATAATAGGTTGCAGTTTCATCCAATCTTATATATTTCACACCTCAAACCTCACCTGGACGAGAACATCGGGTATGTATATGGTAATCTTGCAACCTGAGTTCAATAATAGGGTGCAGTTTCATCCAATCTTATATATTTCACACCTCAAACCTCACTTGGACTAGAACACAGGGTCTGTATATGGTAATCTTGCAACCTGAGTTCATTAATAGGTTGCAGTTTCATTCAATCTGATACATTTGACACGTCAAACCTCACTTATACGAGAACATCAGGTCTGTATATGGTTTGCAACCTGAGTTCAGTAATAGGTTGAAGTTTCATCCAATCTGATATATTTGACACCTCAAACCTCACCAGGACGAGAACATCGGGTCTGTATATGGTAATCTTGCAACCAGAGTTCAATAATAGGTTGCAGTTTCATCCAATCTGATATATTTCACACCTCAAACCTCACCTGGACAAGAACACCGGGTCTGTATATGGTAATCTTGCAACCTGAGTTCAATAATAGGTTGCAGTTTTATCCAATCTGATATATTTGACACCTCAAACCACACCAGGACGAGAACATCGGGTCTGTATATAGTAATCTTGCAAACTGAGTTCAGTAATAGGTTCAGTTTCATCCAATCTGATATATTTGACACCTCAAACCTCACCTGGATGAGAACATCGGGTCTGTATATGGTAATCTTGCAACCAGAGTTCAATAAGAGGTTGTAGTTTCATCCAATCTGATATATTTCACACCTTAAACCTCTCTTGGACGAGAACATCGGGTCTTTATACGGTAATCTTGCAACCTGAGTTCAATAATAGGTTACAGTTTCATCCAATTTGATATATTTCACACCTCAAACCTCACTTGGACGAGAACATCGGGTCTGTATATGGTAATCTTGCAACCTGAATTCAGTAATAGGTTATAGTTTCATCCAATCTGATATATTTCACACCTCAAACCTCACTTGGACGAGAACATCGGGTCTGTATACGGTAGTCTTGCAACCTGAGTTCAATAATAGGGTACAGTTTCATCCTATCTGATATATTTGACACCTCAAACTTCACCTGGATGAGAACATCGGGTCTGTATATGATAATCTTGCATCCTGAGTTCAATAATAGGTTGCAGTTTCATCCAATCTGATATATTTGACATATCAAACCTCACCTGGATGAGAACATCGGGTCTGTATATGGTAATCTTGCAACCAGAGTTCAATAATAGGTTGCAGTTTCATCCAATCTGATATATTTCACACCTCAAACCTCACTTGGACGAGAACATCGGGTCTGTATACGGTAATCTTGCAACCTGAGTTCAGTAATAGGTTGCAGTTTCATCCAATCTGATATATTTGACACCTCAAACCTCACCTGGACGAGAACATCGGGTCTGTATATGGTAATCTTGCAATCTGAGTTCAATAATAGGTTGCAGTTTCATCCAATCTTATATATTTCACACCTCAAACCGCACCAGGACGAGAACATCGGGTATGTATATGGTAATCTTGCAACCTGAGTTCAATAATAGGGTGCAGTTTCATCCAATCTTATATATTTCACACCTCAAACCTCACCTGGACTAGAACACCGGGTCTGTATATGGTAATCTTGCAACCTGAGTTCAATAATAGGTTGTAGTTTCATCCAATCTGATAAATTTGACACGTCAAACCTCTCTTATACGAGAACATCGGGTCTGTATATGGTAATCTTGCAACCTGAGTTCAGTAATAGGTTGAAGTTTCATCCAATCTGATATATTTGACACCTCAAACCTCACCTGGACGAGAACATCGGGTCTGTATATGGTAATCTTGCAACCTGAGTTCAATAATAGGTTGCAGTTTCATCCAATCTTATATATTTCACACCTCAAACCTCACCTGGACGAGAACATCGGGTATGTATATGGTAATCTTGCAACCTGAGTTCAATAATAGGGTGCAGTTTCATCCAATCTTATATATTTCACACCTCAAACCTCACTTGGACTAGAACACAGGGTCTGTATATGGTAATCTTGCAACCTGAGTTCATTAATAGGTTGCAGTTTCATTCAATCTGATACATTTGACACGTCAAACCTCACTTATACGAGAACATCAGGTCTGTATATGGTTTGCAACCTGAGTTCAGTAATAGGTTGAAGTTTCATCCAATCTGATATATTTGACACCTCAAACCTCACCAGGACGAGAACATCGGGTCTGTATATGGTAATCTTGCAACCAGAGTTCAATAATAGGTTGCAGTTTCATCCAATCTGATATATTTCACACCTCAAACCTCACCTGGACAAGAACACCGGGTCTGTATATGGTAATCTTGCAACCTGAGTTCAATAATAGGTTGCAGTTTTATCCAATCTGATATATTTGACACCTCAAACCACACCAGGACGAGAACATCGGGTCTGTATATAGTAATCTTGCAACCTGAGTTCAGTAATAGGTTCAGTTTCATCCAATCTGATATATTTGACACCTCAAACCTCACCTGGATGAGAACATCGGGTCTGTATATGGTAATCTTGCAACCAGAGTTCAATAATAGGTTGTAGTTTCATCCAATCTGATATATTTCACACCTCAAACCTCTCTTGGACGAGAACATCGGGTCTTTATACGGTAATCTTGCAACCTGAGTTCAATAATAGGTTACAGTTTCATCCAATTTGATATATTTGACACCTCAAACCTCACTTGGACGAGAACATCGGGTCTGTATATGGTAATCTTGCAACCTGAATTCAGTAATAGGTTATAGTTTCATCCAATCTGATATATTTCACACCTCAAACCTCACTTGGACGAGAACATCGGGTCTGTATACGGTAGTCTTGCAACCTGAGTTCAATAATAGGGTACAGTTTCATCCTATCTGATATATTTGACACCTCAAACTTCACCTGGATGAGAACATCGGGTCTGTATATGATAATCTTGCAACCTGAGTTCAGTAATAGGTTGAAGTTTCATCCAATCTGATATATTTGACACCTCAAACCTCACCTGGACGAGAACATCGGGTCTGTATATGGTAATCTTGCAACCAGAGTTCAATAATAGGTTGCAGTTTCATCCAATCTGATATATTTCACACCTCAAACCTCACTTGGACGAGAACATCGGGTCTGTATACGGTAATCTTGCAACCTGAGTTCAATAATAGGTTACAGTTTCATCCAATCTGATATATTTGACACCTCAAACCTCACCTGGACGAGAACATCGGGTCTGTATATGGTAATCTTGCAACCTGAATTCAGTAATAGGTTGCAGTTTCATCCAATATGATATATTTGACACCTCAAACATCACCTGGACGAGAACATCGGGTCTGTATATGGTAATATTGCAACCTGAGTTCAATAATAGGTTGCATTTTCATCCAATCTGATATGTTTTGCACCTCAAACCTCTCTTGGACAAGAACATCGGATATGTATACAGTAATCTTGCAACCTGAGTTCAATAATAGGTTGCAGTTTCATCCAATCTGATATATTTCACACCTCAAACCTCTCTTGGACGAGAACATCGGGTCTTTATACGGTAATCTTGCAACCTGAGTTCAATAATAGGTTACAGTTTCATCCAATTTGATATATTTGACACCTCAAACCTCACTTGGACGAGAACATCGGGTCTGTATATGGTAATCTTGCAACCTGAATTCAGTAATAGGTTGCAGTTTCATCCAATCTGATATATTTCACACCTCAAACCTCACTTGGACGAGAACATCGGGTCTGTATACGGTAATCTTGCAACCTGAGTTCAATAATAGGGTACAGTTTCATCCAATCTGATATATTTGACACCTCAAACTTCACCTGGATGAGAACATCGGGTCTGTATATGATAATCTTGCATCCTGAGTTCAATAATAGGTTGCAGTTTCATCCAATCTGATACATTTGACACGTCAAACATCACTTGTACGAGAACATCGGATCTGTATATGGTATTCTTGCAACCTGAGTTCAGTAATAGGTTGAAGTTTCATCCAATCTGATATATTTGACACCTCAAACCTCTCTTGGACGAGAACATCGGGTCTTTATACGGTAATCTTGCAACCTGAGTTCAATAATAGGTTAAAGTTTCATCCAATCTGATATATTTGACACCTCAAACCTCTCTTGGACGAGAACATCGGGTCTGTATACGGTAATCTTGCAACATGAGTTCAATAATAGGGTACAATTTCATCCAATCTGATATATTTGACACCTCAAACCTCACCTGGATGAGAACATCGGGTCTGTATATGATAATCTTGCATCCTGAGTTCAATAATAGGTTGCAGTTTTATCCAATCTGATATATTTGACACCTCAATCCTCACCTGGACGAGAACATCGAGTCTGTATATGGTAATCTTGCAACCTGAGTTCAGTAATAGGTTGCAGTTTCATCCAATCTGATATATTTGACACCTCAAACCTCACCTGGACGAGAACATCGGGTCTGTATATGGTAATCTTGCAACCTGAGTTCAATAATAGGTTTCAGTTTCATCCAATCTTATATATTTCACACCTCAAACCTCACCTGGACGAGAACATCGGGTATGTATATGGTAATCTTGCAACCTGAGTTCAATAATAGGGTGCAGTTTCATCCAATCTTATATATTTCACACCTCAAACCTCACCTGGACTAGAACACCGGGTCTGTATATGGTAATCTTGCAACCTGAGTTCATTAATAGGTTGCAGTTTCATCCAATCTGATACATTTGACACGTCAAACCTCACTTATACGAGAACATCGGGTCTGTATATGGTAATCTTGCAACCTGAGTTCAGTAATAGGTTGAAGTTTCATCCAATCTGATATATTTGACACCTCAAACCTCACCTGGACGAGAACACCGGGTCTGTATATGGTAATCTTACAACCTGAGTTCAAAAATAGGTTGCAGTTTTATCCAATCTGATATATTTGACACCTCAAACCACACAAGGACGAGAACTTCGGGTCTGTATATGGTAATCTTGCAACCTGAGTTCAGTAATAGGTTCAGTTTCATCCAATCTGATATATTTGACACCTCAAACCTCACCTGGATGAGAACATCGGGTCTGTATATGGTAATCTTGCAACCAGAGTTCAATAATAGGTTGTAGTTTCATCCAATCTGATATATTTCACACCTCAAACCTCTCTTGGACGAGAACATCGGGTCTGTATACGGTAATCTTGCAACCTGAGTTCAATAATAGGTTACAGTTTCATCCAATTTGATATATTTGACACCTCAAACCTCACTTGGACGAGAACACCGGGTCTGTATATGGTAATCTTGCAACCTGAGTTCAATAATAGGTTGCAGTTTTATCCAATCTGATATACTTGACACCTCAAACCACACCAGGACGAGAACATCGGGTCTGTATATAGTAATCTTGTAACCTGAGTTCAGTAATAGGTTCAGTTTCATCCAATCTGATATATTTGACACCTCAAACCTCACCTGGATGAGAACATCGGGTCTGTATATGGTAATCTTGCAACCAGAGTTCAATAATAGGTTGTAGTTTCATCCAATCTGATATATTTCACACCTCAAACCTCTCTTGGACGAGAACATCGGGTCTGTATACGGTAATCTTGCAACCTGAGTTCAATAATAGGTTACAGTTTCATCCAATTTGATATATTTGACACCTCAAACCTCACTTGGACGAGAACATCGGGTCTGTATATGGTAATCTTGCAACCTGAATTTAGTAATAGGTTGCAGTTTCATCCAATCTGATATATTTCACACCTCAAACCTCACTTGGATGAGAACATCGGGTCTGTATACGGTAATCTTGCAACCTGAGTTCAATAATATGGTACAGTTTCATCCAATCTGATATATTTGACACCTCAAACCTCACCTGGATGAGAACATCGGGTCTGTATATGATAATCTTGCATCCTGAGTTCAATAATAGGTTGCAGTTTCATCCAATCTGATATATTTGACATATCAAACCTCAGCTGGATGAGAACATCGGGTCTGTATATGGTAATCTTGCAACCAGAGTTCAATAATAGGTTGCAGTTTCATCCAATCTGATATATTTCACACCTCAAACCTCACTTGGACGAGAACATCGGGTCTGTATACGGTAATCTTGCAACCTGAGTTCAGTAATACGTTGCAGTTTCATCCAATCTGATATATTTGACACCTCAAACCTCCCCTGGACGAGAACATCGGGTCTGTATATGGTAATCTTGCAACCTGAGTTCAATAATAGGTTGCAGTTTCATCCAATCTTATATATTTCACACCTCAAACCGCACCAGGACGAGAACATCGGGTATGTATATGGTAATCTTGCAACCTGAGTTCAATAATAGGGTGCAGTTTCATCCAATCTTATATATTTCACACCTCAAACCTCACCTGGACTAGAACACCGGGTCTGTATATGGTAATCTTGCAACCTGAGTTCAATAATAGGTTGTAGTTTCATCCAATCTGATAAATTTGACACGTCAAACCTCACTTATACGAGAACATCGGGTCTGTATATGGTAATCTTGAAACCTGAGTTCAGTAATAGGTTGAAGTTTCATCCAATCTGATATATTTGACACCTCAAACCTCACCTGGACGAGAACATCGGGTCTGTATATGGTAATCATGCAACCAGAGTTCAATAATAGGTTGCAGTTTTATCCAATCTGATATATTTGACACCTCAAACCACACCAGGACGAGAACATCGGGTCTGTATATGGTAATCTTGCAACCTGATTTCAATAATAGGTTCAGTTTCATCCAATCTGATATATTTGACACGCTCACCTGGATGAGAACATCGGGTCTGTATATGATAATCTTGCAACCTGAGTTCAGTAATAGGTTGCAGTTTCATCCAATCTGATATATTTGACACCTCAAACTTCACTTGGACGAGAACATAAGGTCTGTATATGGTAATATTGCAACCTGAGTTCAATAATAGGTTGCATTTTCATCCAATCTGATATGTTTTGCACCTCAAACCTCTCTTGGACAAGAACATCGGATATGTATACAGTAATCTTGCAACCTGAGTTCAATAATAGGTTGCAGTTTCATCCAATCTGATATATTTCACACCTCAAACCTCTCTTGGACGAGGACATCGGGTCTTTATACGGTAATCTTGCAACCTGAGTTCAATAATAGGTTACAGTTTCATCCAATTTGATATATTTGACACCTCAAACCTCACTTGTACGAGAACATCGGGTCTGTATATGGTAATCTTGCAACCTGAATTCAGTAATAGGTTGCAGTTTCATCCAATCTGATATATTTCACACCTCAAACCTCACTTGGACGAGAACATCGGGTCTGTATACGGTAATTTTGCAACCTGAGTTCAATAATAGGGTATAGTTTCATCCAATCTGATATATTTGACACCTTAAACTTCACCTGGATGAGAACATCGGGTCTGTATATGATAATCTTGCATCCTGAGTTCAATAATAGGTTGCAGTTTCATCCAATCTGATACATTTGACACGTCAAACATCACTTGTACGAGAACATCGGATCTGTATATGGTATTCTTGCAACCTGAGTTCAGTAATAGGTTGAAGTTTCATCCAATCTGATATATTTGACACCTCAAACCTCTCTTGGACGAGAACATCGGGTCTTTATACGGTAATCTTGCAACCTGAGTTCAATAATAGGTTACAGTTTCATCCAATCTGATATATTTGACACCTCAAACCTCTCTTGGACGAGAACATCGGGTCTTTATACGGTAATCTTGCAACCTGAGTTCAATAATAGGTTACAGTTTCATCCAATCTGATATATTTCACACCTCAAACCTCTCTTGGACGAGAAAATCGGGTCTTTATACGGTAATCTTGCAACCTGAGTTCAATAATAGGTTACAGTTTCATCCAATTTGATATATTTGACACCTCAAACCTCACTTGGACGAGAACATCGGGTCTGTATATGGTAGTCTTGCAACCTGAATTCAGTAATAGGTTGCAGTTTCATCCAATCTGATATATTTCACACCTCAAACCTCACTTGGACGAGAACATCGGGTCTGTATACGGTAATCTTGCAACCTGAGTTCAATAATAGGGTACAGTTTCATCCAATATGATATATTTGACACCTCAAACTTCACCTGGATGAGAACATCGGGTCTGTATATGATAATCTTGCATCCTGAGTTCAATAATAGGTTGAAGTTTCATCCAATCTGATACATTTGACACGTCAAACATCACTTGTACGAGAACATCGGATCTGTATATGGTAATCTTGCAACCTGAGTTCAGTAATAGGTTGAAGTTTCATCCAATCTGATATATTTGACACCTCAAACCTCACTTGGACGAGAACATCGGGTCTGTATACGGTAATCTTGCAACCTGAGTTCAATAATAGGGTACAGTTTCATCCAATCTGATATATTTGACACCTCAAACTTCACCTGGATGAGAACATCGGGTCTGTATATGATAATCTTGCATCCTGAGTTCAATAATAGGTTGCAGTTTCATCCAATCTGATACATTTGACACGTCAAACATCACTTGTACGAGAATATCGGATCTGTATATGGTAATCTTGCAACCTGAGTTCAGTAATAGGTTGAAGTTTCATCCAATCTGATATATTTCACACCTCAAACCTCTCTTGGACGAGAACATCGGGTCTTTATACGGTAATCTTGCAACCTGAGTTCAATAATAGGTTACAGTTTCATCCAATTTAATGTATTTGACACCTCAAACCTCACTTGGAAGAGAACATCGGGTCTGTATATGGTAATCTTGCAACCTGAATTCAGTAATAGGTTGCAGTTTCATCCAATCTGATATATTTCACACCTCAAACCTCACTTGGACGAGAACATCGGGTCTGTATACGGTAATCTTGCAACCTGAGTTCAATAATAGGGTACAGTTTCATCCAATCTGATATATTTGACACCTCAAACTTCACCTGGATGAGAACATCGGGTCTGTATATGATAATCTTGCATCCTGAGTTCAATAATAGGTTGCAATTTCATCCAATCTGATATATTTGACATATCAAACCTCACCTGGATGAGAACATCGGGTCTGTATATGGTAATCTTGCAACCAGAGTTCAATAATAGGTTGCAGTTTCATCCAATCTGATATATTTCACACCTTAAACCTCACTTAGACGAGAACATCGGGTCTGTATACGGTAATCTTGCAACCTGAGTTCAATAATAGGGTGCAGTTTCATCCAATCTTATATATTTCACCTCAAACCTCACTTGGACTAGAACACAGGGTCTGTATATGGTAATCTTGCAACCTGAGTTCATTAATAGGTTGCAGTTTCATTCAATCTGATACATTTGACACGTCAAACCTCACTTATACGAGAACATCGGGTCTGTATATGGTTTGCAACCTGAGTTCAGTAATAGGTTGAAGTTTCATCCAATCTGATATATTTGACACCTCAAACCTCACCAGGACGAGAACATCGGGTCTGTATATGGTAATCTTGCAACCAGAGTTCAATAATAGGTTGACAGTTTCATCCAATCTGATATATTTCACACCTCAAACCTCACCTGGACAAGAACACGGGTCTGTATATGGTAATCTTGCAACCTGAGTTCAATAATAGGTTGCAGTTTTATCCAATCTGATATTTTGACACCTCAAACCACACCAGGACGAGCATCGGGTCTGTATATAGTAATCTTGCAACCTGAGTTCAGTAATAGGTTCAGTTTCATCCAATCTGATATATTTGACACCTCAAACCTCACCTGGATGAGAACATCGGGTCTGTATATGGTATAATAGGTTGCAGTTTCATCCAATCTGATATATTTGACATATCAAACCTCACCTGGATGAGAACATCGGGTCTGTATATGGTAATCTTGCAACCAGAGTTCAATAATAGGTTGCAGTTTCATCCAATCTGATATATTTCACACCTCAAACCTCACTTGGACGAGAACATCGGGTCTGTATACGGTAATCTTGCAACCTGAGTTCAATAATAGGTTACAGTTTCATCCAATCTGATATATTTGACACCTCAAACCTCACCTGGACGAGAACATCGGGTCTGTATATGGTAATCTTGCAACCTGAATTCAGTAATAGGTTGCAGTTTCATCCAATATGATATATTTGACACCTCAAACATCACCTGGACGAGAACATCGGGTCTGTATATGGTAATATTGCAACCTGAGTTCAATAATAGGTTGCATTTTCATCCAATCTGATATGTTTTGCACCTCAAACCTCTCTTGGACAAGAACATCGGATATGTATACAGTAATCTTGCAACCTGAGTTCAATAATAGGTTGCAGTTTCATCCAATCTGATATATTTCACACCTCAAACCTCTCTTGGACGAGAACATCGGGTCTTTATACGGTAATCTTGCAACCTGAGTTCAATAATAGGTTACAGTTTCATCCAATTTGATATATTTGACACCTCAAACCTCACTTGGACGAGAACATCGGGTCTGTATATGGTAATCTTGCAACCTGAATTCAGTAATAGGTTGCAGTTTCATCCAATCTGATATATTTCACACCTCAAACCTCACTTGGACGAGAACATCGGGTCTGTATACGGTAATCTTGCAACCTGAGTTCAATAATAGGGTACAGTTTCATCCAATCTGATATATTTGACACCTCAAACTTCACCTGGATGAGAACATCGGGTCTGTAAATGATAATCTTGCATCCCGAGTTCAATAATAGGTTGCAGTTTCATCCAATCTGATACATTTGACACGTCAAACATCACTTGTACGAGAACATCGGATCTGTATATGGTATTCTTGCAACCTGAGTTCAGTAATAGGTTGAAGTTTCATCCAATCTGATATATTTGACACCTCAAACCTCTCTTGGACGAGAACATCGGGTCTTTATACGGTAATCTTGCAACCTGAGTTCAATAATAGGTTAAAGTTTCATCCAATCTGATATATTTGACACCTCAAACCTCTCTTGGACGAGAACATCGGGTCTGTATACGGTAATCTTGCAACATGAGTTCAATAATAGGGTACAATTTCATCCAATCTGATATATTTGACACCTCAAACCTCACCTGGATGAGAACATCGGGTCTGTATATGATAATCTTGCATCCTGAGTTCAATAATAGGTTGCAGTTTTATCCAATCTGATATATTTGACACCTCAATCCTCACCTGGACGAGAACATCGAGTCTGTATATGGTAATCTTGCAACCTGAGTTCAGTAATAGGTTGCAGTTTCATCCAATCTGATATATTTGACACCTCAAACCTCACCTGGACGAGAACATCGGGTCTGTATATGGTAATCTTGCAACCTGAGTTCAATAATAGGTTGCAGTTTCATCCAATCTTATATATTTCACACCTCAAACCTCACCTGGACGAGAACATCGGGTATGTATATGGTAATCTTGCAACCTGAGTTCAATAATAGGGTGCAGTTTCATCCAATCTTATATATTTCACACCTCAAACCTCACCTGGACTAGAACACCGGGTCTGTATATGGTAATCTTGCAACCTGAGTTCAATAATAGGTTGCAGTTTCATCCAATCTGATACATTTGACACGTCAAACATCACTTGTACGAGAACATCGGATCTGTATATGGTAATCTTGCAACCTGAGTTCAGTAATAGGTTGAAGTTTCATCCAATCTGATATATTTGACACCTCAAACCTCACTTGGACGAGAACATCGGGTCTGTATACGGTAATCTTGCAACCTGAGTTCAATAATAGGGTACAGTTTCATCCAATCTGATATATTTGACACCTCAAACTTCACCTGGATGAGAACATCGGGTCTGTATATGATAATCTTGCATCCTGAGTTCAATAATAGGTTGCAGTTTCATCCAATCTGATACATTTGACACGTCAAACATCACTTGTACGAGAACATCGGATCTGTATATGGTATTCTTGCAACCTGAGTTCAGTAATAGGTTGAAGTTTCATCCAATCTGATATATTTGACACCTCAAACCTCTCTTGGACGAGAACATCGGGTCTTTATACGGTAATCTTGCAACCTGAGTTCAATAATAGGTTACAGTTTCATCCAATCTGATATATTTGACACCTCAAACCACACCAGGACGAGAACATCGGGTCTGTATATAGTAATCTTGCAACCTGAGTTCAGTAATAGGTTCAGTTTCATCCAATCTGATATATTTGACACCTCAAACCTCACCTGGATGAGAACATCGGGTCTGTATATGGTAATCTTGCAACCAGAGTTCAATAATAGGTTGTAGTTTCATCCAATCTGATATATTTCACACCTCAAACCTCTCTTGGACGAGAACATCGGGTCTTTATACGGTAATCTTGCAACCTGAGTTCAATAATAGGTTACAGTTTCATCCAATTTGATATATTTGACACCTCAAACCTCACTTGGACGAGAACACCGGGTCTGTATATGGTAATCTTGCAACCTGAGTTCAATAATAGGTTGCAGTTTTATCCAATCTGATATACTTGACACCTCAAACCACACCAGGACGAGAACATCGGGTCTGTATATAGTAATCTTGTAACCTGAGTTCAGTAATAGGTTCAGTTTCATCCAATCTGATATATTTGACACCTCAAACCTCACCTGGATGAGAACA
The DNA here is from genome assembly GCF_003573695.1 of Papaver somniferum. Classification (NCBI taxonomy): domain Eukaryota; kingdom Viridiplantae; phylum Streptophyta; class Magnoliopsida; order Ranunculales; family Papaveraceae; genus Papaver; species Papaver somniferum. The sequence continues at coordinate 168,089,538 of NC_039365.1, forward strand.
TCGGGTCTGTATATGGTAATCTTGCAACCAGAGTTCAATAATAGGTTGTAGTTTCATCCAATCTGATATATTTCACACCTCAAACCTCTCTTGGACGAGAACATCGGGTCTTTATACGGTAATCTTGCAACCTGAGTTCAATAATAGGTTACAGTTTCATCCAATTTGATATATTTGACACCTCAAACCTCACTTGGACGAGAACATCGGGTATGTATATGGTAATCTTGCAACCTGAATTCAGTAATAGGTTGTAGTTTCATCCAATCTGATATATTTCACACCTCAAACCTCACTTGGACGAGAACATCGGGTCTGTATACGGTAATCTTGCAACCTGAGTTCAATAATAGGGTACAGTTTCATCCTATCTGATATATTTGACACCTCAAACTTCACCTGGATGAGAACATCGGGTCTGTATATGATAATCTTGCATCCTGAGTTCAATAATAGGTTGCAGTTTCATCCAATCTGATATATTTGACATATCAAACCTCACCTGGATGAGAACATCGGGTCTGTATATGGTAATCTTGCAACCAGAGTTCAATAATAGGTTGCAGTTTCATCCAATCTGATATATTTCACACCTCAAACCTCACTTGGACGAGAACATCGGGTCTGTATACGGTAATCTTGCAACCTGAGTTCAATAATAGGTTACAGTTTCATCCAATCTGATATATTTGACACCTCAAACCTCACCTGGACGAGAACATCGGGTCTGTATATGGTAATCTTGCAACCTGAATTCAGTAATAGGTTGCAGTTTCATCCAATATGATATATTTGACACCTCAAACATCACCTGGACGAGAACATCGGGTCTGTATATGGTAATATTGCAACCTGAGTTCAATAATAGGTTGCATTTTCATCCAATCTGATATGTTTTGCACCTCAAACCTCTCTTGGACAAGAACATCGGATATGTATACAGTAATCTTGCAACCTGAGTTCAATAATAGGTTGCAGTTTCATCCAATCTGATATATTTCACACCTCAAACCTCTCTTGGACGAGAACATCGGGTCTTTATACGGTAATCTTGCAACCTGAGTTCAATAATAGGTTACAGTTTCATCCAATTTGATATATTTGACACCTCAAACCTCACTTGGACGAGAACATCGGGTCTGTATATGGTAATCTTGCAACCTGAGTTCAGTAATAGGTTGAAGTTTCATCCAATCTGATATATTTCACACCTCAAACCTCACTTGGACGAGAACATCGGGTCTGTATACGGTAATCTTGCAACCTGAGTTCAATAATAGGTTACAGTTTCATCCAATCTGATATATTTGACACCTCAAACCTCACCTGGACGAGAACATCGGGTCTGTATATGGTAATCTTGCAACCTGAATTCAGTAATAGGTTGCAGTTTCATCCAATATGATATATTTGACACCTCAAACATCACCTGGACGAGAACATCGGGTCTGTATATGGTAATATTGCAACCTGAGTTCAATAATAGGTTGCATTTTCATCCAATCTGATATGTTTTGCACCTCAAACCTCTCTTGGACAAGAACATCGGATATGTATACAGTAATCTTGCAACCTGAGTTCAATAATAGGTTGCAGTTTCATCCAATCTGATATATTTCACACCTCAAACCTCTCTTGGACGAGGACATCGGGTCTTTATACGGTAATCTTGCAACCTGAGTTCAATAATAGGTTACAGTTTCATCCAATTTGATATATTTGACACCTCAAACCTCACTTGTACGAGAACATCGGGTCTGTATATGGTAATCTTGCAACCTGAATTCAGTAATAGGTTGCAGTTTCATCCAATCTGATATATTTCACACCTCAAACCTCACTTGGACGAGAACATCGGGTCTGTATACGGTAATTTTGCAACCTGAGTTCAATAATAGGGTATAGTTTCATCCAATCTGATATATTTGACACCTTAAACTTCACCTGGATGAGAACATCGGGTCTGTATATGATAATCTTGCATCCTGAGTTCAATAATAGGTTGCAGTTTCATCCAATCTGATACATTTGACACGTCAAACATCACTTGTACGAGAACATCGGATCTGTATATGGTATTCTTGCAACCTGAGTTCAGTAATAGGTTGAAGTTTCATCCAATCTGATATATTTGACACCTCAAACCTCTCTTGGACGAGAACATCGGGTCTTTATACGGTAATCTTGCAACCTGAGTTCAATAATAGGTTACAGTTTCATCCAATCTGATATATTTGACACCTCAAACCTCTCTTGGACGAGAACATCGGGTCTTTATACGGTAATCTTGCAACCTGAGTTCAATAATAGGTTACAGTTTCATCCAATCTGATATATTTCACACCTCAAACCTCTCTTGGACGAGAAAATCGGGTCTTTATACGGTAATCTTGCAACCTGAGTTCAATAATAGGTTACAGTTTCATCCAATTTGATATATTTGACACCTCAAACCTCACTTGGACGAGAACATCGGGTCTGTATATGGTAGTCTTGCAACCTGAATTCAGTAATAGGTTGCAGTTTCATCCAATCTGATATATTTCACACCTCAAACCTCACTTGGACGAGAACATCGGGTCTGTATACGGTAATCTTGCAACCTGAGTTCAATAATAGGGTACAGTTTCATCCAATATGATATATTTGACACCTCAAACTTCACCTGGATGAGAACATCGGGTCTGTATATGATAATCTTGCATCCTGAGTTCAATAATAGGTTGAAGTTTCATCCAATCTGATACATTTGACACGTCAAACATCACTTGTACGAGAACATCGGATCTGTATATGGTAATCTTGCAACCTGAGTTCAGTAATAGGTTGAAGTTTCATCCAATCTGATATATTTGACACCTCAAACCTCACTTGGACGAGAACATCGGGTCTGTATACGGTAATCTTGCAACCTGAGTTCAATAATAGGGTACAGTTTCATCCAATCTGATATATTTGACACCTCAAACTTCACCTGGATGAGAACATCGGGTCTGTATATGATAATCTTGCATCCTGAGTTCAATAATAGGTTGCAGTTTCATCCAATCTGATACATTTGACACGTCAAACATCACTTGTACGAGAATATCGGATCTGTATATGGTAATCTTGCAACCTGAGTTCAGTAATAGGTTGAAGTTTCATCCAATCTGATATATTTCACACCTCAAACCTCTCTTGGACGAGAACATCGGGTCTTTATACGGTAATCTTGCAACCTGAGTTCAATAATAGGTTACAGTTTCATCCAATTTAATGTATTTGACACCTCAAACCTCACTTGGAAGAGAACATCGGGTCTGTATATGGTAATCTTGCAACCTGAATTCAGTAATAGGTTGCAGTTTCATCCAATCTGATATATTTCACACCTCAAACCTCACTTGGACGAGAACATCGGGTCTGTATACGGTAATCTTGCAACCTGAGTTCAATAATAGGGTACAGTTTCATCCAATCTGATATATTTGACACCTCAAACTTCACCTGGATGAGAACATCGGGTCTGTATATGATAATCTTGCATCCTGAGTTCAATAATAGGTTGCAATTTCATCCAATCTGATATATTTGACATATCAAACCTCACCTGGATGAGAACATCGGGTCTGTATATGGTAATCTTGCAACCAGAGTTCAATAATAGGTTGCAGTTTCATCCAATCTGATATATTTCACACCTTAAACCTCACTTAGACGAGAACATCGGGTCTGTATACGGTAATCTTGCAACCTGAGTTCAATAATAGGTTATAGTTTCATCCAATCTGATATATTTGACACCTCAAACCTCACCTGGTCGAGAACATCGGGTCTGTATATGGTAATCTTGCAACCTGAATTCAGTAATAGGTTGCAGTTTCATCCAATATGATATATTTGACACCTCAAACATCACCTGGACGAGAACATCGGGTCTGTATATGGTAATATTGCAACCTGAGTTCAATAATAGGTTGCATTTTCATCCAATCTGATATGTTTTGTACCTCAAACCTCACCCGGACAAGAATATCGGGTATGTATACGGTAATCTTGCAACCTGAGTTCAATAACAGGTTGCAGTTTCATCCAATCTGATATATTTCACACCTCAAACCTCACTTGGACGAGAACATCGGGTCTGTATACGGTAATCTTGCAACCTGAGTTCAATAATAGGTTACAGTTTCATCCAATCTGATATATTTGACACCTCAAACCTCACCTGGACGAGAACATCAGATCTGTACATGGTAATCTTGCAACCTGAATTCAGTAATAGGTTGCAATTTCATCCAATATGATATATTTGACACCTCAAACATCACCTGGACGAGAACATCGGGTCTGTATATGGTAATATTGCAACCAGAGTTCAATAATAGGTTGCAGTTTCATCCAATCTGATATGTTTTGCACCTCAAACCTCACCCGGACAAGAACATCGGGTATGTATACGGTAATATTGCAACCTGAGTTCAATAATAGGTTGCAGTTACATCCCATGTGATATATTGCACACCTCAAACCTCACCTGGACAAGAACATCGGGTTTGTATATGGTAATCTTGCAACCTGAGTTCAATAATAGGTTGCAGTTTCATCCAATCTGATATATTTGACACCTCAAACCTCACCGGGATGAGAACATCGGGTCTGTATATGGTAATCTTGCATCCTGAGTTCAATAATAGGTTGCAGTTTCATCCAATCTTATATATTTCACACCTCAAACCTCACCTGGACGAGAACATCGGGTATGTATATGGTAATCTTGCAACCTGAGTTCAATAATAGGGTGCAGTTTCATCCAATCTTATATATTTCACACCTCAAACCTCACATGGACAAGAACATCAGGTCTGTATATGGTAATCTTGCAACCTGAGTTTACTAATAGGTTGCAGTTTCATCCCATGTGATATATTGCACACCGCAAACCTCACCTGGACGAGAACATCGGGTCTGTATATGGTAATCTTGTAACTTGATTTCAATAATAGGTTGCAGTTTCATCCAATCTATTATATTTGACACCTCAAACCTCACCTGGACGAGAACACCGAGTCTGTATATGGTAATCTTACAACCTGAATTCAGTAATAGGTTGCAGTTTCATCCAATCTTAAATATTTGAAACCTCAAACCTCACCTGGTCGAGAACGTCGGGTCTGTATATGGTAATCTTGCAACCTGAGTTCAATAATAGGTTGCAGTTTCATCCAATCTTATATATTTCACACCTCAAACCTCACCTTGGCGAGAACATCGGGTATGTATATGGTAATCTTGCAACCTGAGTTCAATAATAGGGTGCAGTTTCATCCAATCTCATATATTTCACACCTCAAACCTCACCTGGACTAGAACACCGGGTCTGTATATGGTAATCTTGCAACCTGAGTTCAATAATAGGTTGCAGTTTCATCTAATCTGATACATTTGACACGTCAAACATCACTTGTACGAGAACATCGGATCTGTATATGGTAATCTTTCAACCTGAGTTCAGTAATAGGTTGAAGTTTCATCCAATCTGATATATTTGACACCTCAAACCTCACCTGGATGAGAACACCGGGTCTGTATATGATAATCTTGCATCCTGAGTTCAATAATAGGTTGCAGTTTCATCCAATATGATATATTTGACATATCAAACCTCACCTGGATGAGAACATCGGGTCTGTATATGGTAATCTTGCAACCAGAGTTCAATAATAGGTTGCAGTTTCATCCCATGTGATATATTGCACACCGCAAACCTCACCTGGACGAGAACATCAGGTCTGTATATGGTAATCTTGTAACTTGATTTCAATAATAGGTTGCAGTTTCATCCAATCTATTATATTTGACACCTCAAACCTCACCTGGACGAGAACACCGGGTCTGTATATGGTAATCTTGCAACCTGAGTTCAGTAATAGGTTGCAGTTTCATCCAATCTTATATATTTGATACCTCAAACCTCACCTGGTCGAGAACATCGGGTCTGTATATGGTAATCTTGCAACCTGAGTTCAATAATAGGTTGCAGTTTCATCCAATCTTATATATTTCACACCTCAAACCTCACCTTGGCGAGAACATCGGGTATGTATATGGTAATCTTGCAACCTGAGTTCAATAATAGGGTGCAGTTTCATCCAATCTTATATATTTCACACCTCAAACCTCACCTGGACTAGAACACCGGGTCTGTATATGGTAATCTTGCAACCTGAGTTCAATAATAGGTTGCAGTTTCATCCAATCTGATACATTTGACACGTCAAACATCACTTGTACAAGAACATCGGATCTGTATATGGTAATCTTGCAACCTGATTTCAGTAATAGGTTGAAGTTTCATCCAATCTGATATATTTGACACCTCAAACCTCACCTGGACGAGAACATCGGGTCTGTATATGGTAATCTTGCAACCAGAGTTCAATAATAGGTTGCAGTTTCATCCAATCTGATATATTTCAGACCTCAAACCTCACCTGGACGAGAACACCGGGTATGTATATGGTAATCTTGCAACATGAGTTCAATAATAGGTTGCAGTTTTATCCAATCTGATATATTTGACACCTCAAACCACACCAGGAAGAGAACATCGGGTCTGTATATGGTAATCTTGCAACCTGAGTTCAGTAATAGGTTCAGTTTCATCCAATCTGATATATTTGACACCTCAAACTTCACCTGGATGAGAACATCGGGTCTGTATATGGTAATCTTGCAACCAGAGTTCAATAATAGGTTGTAGTTTCATCCAATCTGATATATTTCACACCTTAAACCTCACTTGGACGAGAACATCGGATCTGTATACGGTAATCTTGCAACCTGAGTTCAATAATAGGTTACAGTTTCATCCAATTTGATATATTTGACACCTCAAACCTCACTTGGACGAGAACATCGGGTCTGTATATGGTAATCTTGCAACCTGAATTCAGTAATAGGTTGCAGTTTCATCCAATCTGATATATTTCACAGCTCAAACCTCATTTGGACGAGAACATCGGGTCTGTATACGGTAATCTTGCAACCTGAGTTCAATAATAGGGTACAATTTCATCCAATCTGATATATTTGACACCTCAAACCTCACCTGGATGAGAACATCGGGTCTGTATATGATAATCTTGCATCCTGAGTTCAATAATAGGTTGCAGTTTCATCCAATTTGATATATTTGACATATCAAACCTCACCTGGATGAGAACATCGGGTCTGTATATGGTAATCTTGCAACCAGAGTTCAATAATAGGTTGCAGTTTCATCCAATATGATATATTTGACACCTCAAACATCACCTGGACGAGAACATCGGGTCTGTATATGGTAATATTGCAACCTGAGTTCAATAATAGGTTACAGTTTCATCCAATCTGATATATTTGACATCTCAAACCTCACCTGGACGAGAACATCAGGTCTGTATATGGTAATCTTGCAACCTGAGTTCAATAATAGGTTGCAGTTTCATCCAATCTGATATGTTTTGCACCACAAACCTCACCCGGACAAGAACATCGGGTATGTATACGGTAATCTTGCAACCTGAGTTCAATAATAGGTTGCAGTTTCATCCCATGTGATATATTTCACACCTCAAACCTCACCTGGACTAGAACACCGGGTCTGTATATGGTAATCTTGCAACCTGAGTTCAATAATAGGTTGCAGTTTCATCCAATCTGATACATTTGACACGTCAAACATCACTTGTACGAGAACATCGGATCTGTATATGGTAATCTTGCAACCTGAGTTCAGTAATAGGTTGAAGTTTCATCCAATCTGATATATTTGACACCTCAAACCTCACCTGGACGAGAACATCGGGTCTGTATATGGTAATCTTGCAACCAGAGTTCAATAATAGGTTGCAGTTTCATCCAATCTGATATATTTCACACCTCAAACCTCACCTGGACGAGAACACCGGGTCTGTATATGGTAATCTTGCAACCTGAGTTCAATAATAGGTTGCAGTTTTATCCAATCTGATATATTTGACACCTCAAACCATACCAGGAAGAGAACATCGGGTCTGTATATGGTAATATTGCAACCTGAGTTCAGTAATAGGTTCAGTTTCATCCAATCTGATATATTTGACACCTCAAACTTCACCTGGATGAGAACATCGGGTCTGTATATGGTAATCTTGCAACCAGAGTTCAATAATAGGTTGTAGTTTCATCCAATCTGATATATTTCACACCTTAAACCTCACTTGGACGAGAACATCGGATCTGTATACGGTAATCTTGCAACCTGAGTTCAATAATAGGTTACAGTATCATCCAATTTGATATATTTGACACCTCAAACCTCACTTGGACGAGAACATCGGGTCTGTATATGGTAATCTTGCAACCTGAATTCAGTAATAGGTTGCAGTTTCATCCAATATGATATATTTCACAGCTCAAACCTCATTTGGACGAGAACATCGGGTCTGTATACGGTAATCTTGCAACCTGAGTTCAATAATAGGGTACAATTTCATCCAATCTGATATATTTGACACCTCAAACCTCACCTGGATGAGAACATCGGGTCTGTATATGATAATCTTGCATCCTGAGTTCAATAATAGGTTGCAGTTTCATCCAATTTGATATATTTGACATATCAAACCTCACCTGGATGAGAACATCGGGTCTGTATATGGTAATCTTGCAACCAGAGTTCAATAATAGGTTGCAGTTTCATCCAATATGATATATTTGACACCTCAAACATCACCTGGACGAGAACATCGGGTCTGTATATGGTAATATTGCAACCTGAGTTCAATAATAGGTTACAGTTTCATCCAATCTGATATATTTGACATCTCAAACCTCACCTGGACGAGAACATCGGGTCTGTATATGGTAATCTTGCAACCTGAGTTCAATAATAGGTTGCAGTTTCATCCAATCTGATATGTTTTGCACCACAAACCTCACCCGGACAAGAACATCGGGTATGTATACGGTAATCTTGCAACCTGAGTTCAATAATAGGTTGCAGTTTCATCCCATGTGATATATTGCACACCTCAAACCTCACCTGGACAAGAACATCGGGTTTGTATATGGTAATCTTGCAACCTGAGTTCAATAATAGGTTACAGTTTCATCCAATCTGATATATTTGACACCTCAAACCTCACCTGGACGAGAACATCGGGTCTGTATATGGTAATCTTGCATCCTGAGTTCAATAATAGGTTGCAGTTTCATCCAATCTGATATATTTGACACCTCAAACCTCACATGGATGAGAACATCGGGTCTGTAATCTTTATATGGTAATCTTGCAAACTTAGTATGCCTTGTTTTGTTTCCGGTTATGTGTTTGACCATAATTTGACCAACTTGACCACAAATTTGATCAACTTGACCACAATTTTGACCAACTTGACCACAAATTTGATCAACTTGACCACAATTTTGACCAACTTTACCTCGATCCGAACGCCTTTGACCTAGATATTTTGTGAGAAAAGAAAATCCCTCCTCTATTATTGTACTCTTCTCTCTTGTCCGAAAAAGTAAGGTTTCAATTTTGGGCCTCAAATTTCGTTCCCTCTCAAATCCCCACTATGATACATCTTTTAGATTTCAATTCCTTCTCAAATTTGAGAAACCTTTTTTAATTCCCTCTCAAATTTGAGAAACCCTATCTTATTCCCTCTCAAATTTCATTTCCCCCCTTCTCAAATTTTCAGAATGATTTCAAATCTAATCTTTCTCTATAAACAGAGGGAGACGAAGATCTTAATTTCTTTCCCTTCATTCTCGCCATCTTCCTTCGCGATTCTCACTTATACCCCTTTCTTCTTCCGTACCTGTTACCTCGCATACATTTTTGTACCTCGTTCATTCTCCAGAGGTAATCTATGTAGCTTTTACTTTGGAATATATATTTGAAATTAAGGTTTCTTTTTTGTTGGTATGTCCTTCATTGATTTACTTGTATGTTGTTATTTACTGATTTGCAATTCTTAGTATTTGGTTGTTATCTCTTTCCATAGATTACAACCAAACTCAGGGTTTCTACATGGTTATGAAGTTTTTCTTCATAGGTTCTTCTTATTACTTTAAAATTATACCTTTGTTGGTTGTAATCTCCTTCCATAGATTTCAACCAGAATTTGGAGTTTTGTATTTTCGTTCACTGCTAGATTTGCTCTCATTTTAGTTCAAATACCTAATATGTTGTTTGTTGTTTGGTATGAAGAGGTTGTCAAGTCAGGATTCTCACTCTTCAGATCATGTTATGTCTACCAATGAAACTGGTTCTGCATATGATGTTCGTAGTACTCCATCTCATGGTGGTTATGAAAATGGTTCTCTATCTCATGATGAAACTCAATCTGATTCTGACTTGGAGGAGACACAACTTCCACCCAGACTCTTGGTGGAAATAGATGAATGTGGAAGATCATATGGCGAATATGCATCAAAGTTTGCAACTCGTGAAGGGGAACTTATTCGAGTTCACTGTCCAACTGACTACAAAGACTGGAGGCTCATTCCTCCAGCCTTCAAGGACCAAGTATGGAACACGCTCATGGTAACTTATTATCTCCTATACATTTCATTCTATGGTTTGCTCTTCTTATACATATCGATGTTTGTAGACCAACTACCTAGTTATTGTTTATGGATGACAAAAATACTTCGTCGTTTCATGGCAAATTTTGTTTCGCATATGATGATTCTATTGTCAGGCCATTGGTCCAAAAGATATTTCCCCAGAAGTTTAGTTCATTCAAATGGGAGTTACGGCTTAACATTTTGAAAAAGATTATGACTCGGGAAGAGATGGATGCAGCATGCCCTTATGGTGTTAATGATGATGTTTGGAAACGATTTGTGCATAATGAGTACCAGCCTGACATGCAGGAAAAGTATGCTAGATATGCTGAGAACCAGCAGAAGAGAAGGATTCGACATTGTTTAGGTAGTCTCTCCCATGCCAACAAATCCTACAGAGTTGTAAGTACTTTCTAACCTAGTGGTGTTAACATTAAATTCTCAAACTATTTTATTTGGACAACCCTTATTGACCATATTTATTGTACATGCCAAAAAAGAAGGTAGGGTTATTGAGTGCCGTGGTGAGAGCTGGATGCTGGCTCATGTAGGGAAAAATGGAGCTGTACATCCAAGTGCAGTTGAAGCATATGTGAGTATTGGACCATCATATGTTGTTCAGAGTTCAAATAAATTTAATTATTTACAGTTTGGTTCTTTTGGATTTCAGGAAAAGGTGAAGGCTGCCGTAGAAAAGAGAAAGGCTGAATCCGAAGCTGGTTTTGAGGTTGTTGTAGATATTACCAATGATCTAGTTACTGAAGTTTTTGGTGATGAATCTAATCGAAGTTATTGCCGAGGATTTTCATCGGTTGTTACCAAGAAGCAAGCAATACAAGGAAAATTTGGTTCTTCAATAGCCGCAAGTGCAAAAGCCAATTCATTTACTCCAGCTGGTAATGAAGGCAGGATGTACAAGATCCAAGAGGAGTTAAGTGTTCTCTCAAAGGTGAGCTTCAATCTGTAATTCATTTACATCCTTAATTTTTATAATTAGAGATTATAATTTTTTTAATCAACTATTGAATTGAATGGGTTGGTTTTGATTATAGGTTGTTTTCAGTTTCATGGCAAGCCAACAGAACAATGCCAACTGTCAAACAAGACCACAAGTCCCTGATATCCATTCTCCCATCATTCAACCTGGCGTTGCTGCTAATACTATACCTGTTGAAGGAGAGCCTCAAGTTCGTCTTGTTAACAGAAAAAGGGAGACAGTCACAACAGGTTATTTGGTTACCGGATCACGTGGAGAAATCTGTCACGGGGTGAGTGTTAATCATGACGAGAGGAAGGTATGCATTGAGGGTGTTCTTGGTGTGCACTATCCTGTACCCGATGCTCCTCAAGGCCCGGACAAATGCTTCATATTGGATGATTATGTTATGGGTGGATTTTTAATCTGGCCTGCAAACCGGTTGGTCTTACAACCGATATATTAAGAAGTTTGGAACTCATTTTTTGGTGCAACTTTCTTTACTTTTTATACATATACTGCTGCTTATATTTTGTTGTGTTCTTTTGATTTAGTCACTCTTTAGTAAGAGTGTAACTCTGAAATCTTCTTAGTCTTGCCTGCAAACTGGTTGGTCCTGCAAGATCTAGACTAAGAAGTTTGAAACATAGTTTTTTGTGCAGCTTTCCTTACACTAATATATACAAACCGCTGCTTATATTTTGTGGAGTCTTTTTTCACTCTCTAGCTAGAGTGTACCCCAAAAAAGTTCCTTTCAGTTTTCTGTCACTTTAAATATTTCTTAAAAATACACTTCTCCGAGTGTATCAGGTTGTACTCCTTTGTGTATATCTATATATGGATGTATTTTATTTACTTGCTTTTATTCCCCCCTCCTTTTTAACTCTGCCATTTTAAATGCCGGTCCCTAGCCCGGGTAAAGGAGGAGGGAAGAGGGACAACCTTGTATCCTCTTCTGATATTTCATATCGTTTTTTTGTCTGTTTTCAGGAACTTTGGTGTTGAAAAGAATATTGATACAGAAGTTTATCAGTTGTGTTTCTTTCATATATGCAAATCCCATGAGCATGGGATACCGCATGTCTCCTTTTTAATCTCAGTTTTGTTACCCATACCTTTTATGATCTCTTCAAATATGTCATTTGCTTATTCAGCTGCCATGCATCTGACTGATAATTATTTGTTTTGCAAGGTTTCATGGATTCTAACACCCGAAGCTGGAGATTACCTACTTTTGAGAAAGTTGGCAAGTTATTTTAATATCAGGTTTGTTTCATTACCAATTATGATCTATTCAAGCTACATCTATTCATTCTTTTCAAGTATGTGTGTTACATGATTTCTGCCCAAAGTTACAACTTACTACCATCGAGTTTTCGGAGTGGAGATGTTATGGTCGTTAGGTTTTCTGTAATAGAAGGAGATTAATGCAGCTAACCTGACCAGCAAAACATCATCCTCTCTAATTTTACTGGTGAATGAACTATTATAATTATTAGTTTCTTTGTTATCATTAGCTACCTCCGGCTGATATACTTACATGCTACAATTCTCTTTTTGTTTTGTGAGGTTTCACTGGTGCTAACACCTGAATCTGGAGAATACCTACTGCAGAGAGTTGACAAGTCATTGTAATCTCAGGTTTGTTTGCTTTACCTATTGTGATCCCTTTGAGTATGTGTTTTACATGATTCCTTCCAAAAGGTAGAACTTACCACCGTAATTACAGTTGGTGGGTAAACTCTTGACACATTAGATTTTCTTGCATTACTTACTGAAAATTTGGTTGATTGATGGTACCATTATCTTTGTTTTTCGAGAATTCATTGATGCGAACACCTGAAGCGGATCAGTCCCACTGTGTGGGGGTCAATCATGAAGCTGGTTAAACAGGCGAGACAGTGTTGGCCTTGCAAAACTGTACCAAGCGAGACATTCTTTTCTCTACTTCTATTAATTGGTGAGTAAAGTCTTGTTATATCAGTGCATTGTTTTTTGTCATCTTAATTTAACATATGAAACCATGTATATAAATTCCCAGTGACAAGTCTGTCAAATATAAACTTTTGTTGCTTAGGTTGCCATGTTCATATAAAAACAGTGAGAATGTATGCATTAGAAACTTGCTTATATTAGAACTGCTGAAACACACAATCTTGTCATTTTCTTATAACATAGGGAACATGTATGTTTTTTTGCCTCAAGCAGTTGTTTCACTCACATATACTTAGGTATCTGAATGAATGATGAGACAAATCTTGGTTCAATTGGTAGGTCTATAATGAGAATGTATGTATTGCAAAATGACAATAAACATATAAGTGAATTGTCGAAATTACTGAATGAATCTTTTTCTCCTACGAGAGCTGATTCTAATTTGAGTTTCTGTTTCATTTTTGTTGTTTTTTCAGGATACTGGAGTCGATGGAAATAGCTGATGGCCATGAGCTGGTTAAGGATACTCTGATGTCAAAGGACGACTTCTTTTGGCTGATCATGAACAACTTTTTTCAGCCAAGGTATAATGTAGAACAACACTTTTATATTTAGAAACTGCTGAAAAACACAACCCTGGTCATTTGATTATAACCATATAGGGAACCATGTATTTTTTTAGGCTTAACCACATGTAAGTATGTCAATTGTATATACTTGCTTATGTGAATGAATTAGGAGAAAAATTAACCTTGGTTCAATTGGTTGTTGTATGGATTTGTGAATGAATGAATTCCTTGTGCTGCTAGAATGATAATGTATGTATTGTGAAATGAGAAATGAATTATGGGTTTCAGATTCAGTATTGCAGGTTCAGAAATTAATTGCAATGCAGTTTCAGAAACTAATTGTATTGCAGCTTCAGAAATGGATTGCATTGCATTGCAGGGTCCAATTATGGGAGCTTATTTATAACAGTAAAAAACATTTTTTTTTTTGAAAACTATTTTTTTACCAACTCGAATCAACGTTATAAAATCTGTTAGTAATTAGCACACCTGGAAAATTCATTACTGTTACAATGAATTGTCAATGTCTAAATCCGTTAGTCTATATGTTACAAGCGATAGACACGTGGCAGACGACAAACGTTACAGTCAGCTGTTACGAATCGAATCGTTACAACAATCTGTTATATCCAAAATATTACAATCAATCATCAACGTTTGAAGACATTACTTTAAACGTTAGAATAGATTGACACGTGTCGTACGACAGCCGTTACACTGAGCCATCACGGTTGTGAATCGTTACAATAACTGTTAAACCCAATCTGTTACAATCAACCAAACAACGATTAAAATAGTTGATGTATCTGTTACAAGGAAGGACAGGTGGAAATAAGTCAACTGTTACACACAAATTCGCCGTTACAATATCTATTACACTGAACTGTTACAGACCAACTGTTAGATCTGCACAATAACGGCTATCCGTTACAACAAAATGACATCAGATAAATCTTGTGCTGACTAGATAACCGTTGGTGTATTTATTCCAACGAATGAAACCGTTATTTAATAAACATTTATTGTAACTATAACACTAATAATAATGACACATTTCCAACATTTTTTTGACGTTACAATATATAGATACTAACGTTTTTTCAACGTTACAAATTCCCTGATTTCGTGTAGTGAGGTTAACGGCTTGAAGACTTCATTGGGATTCTGAAGCCAGACCCAACTATTTTCTCTGTAGTTGCGTGTTCTGATCTTACTTGTTCAATCGTATTGAGTACTATCTTCTCTAATATTGGCTCGAGATTTATTTCCGATAGGTAAGATATAAAAAGTTATCACAAAGCTCTTTGTCTCATTCTTTGTAATTCCGCAATAACTTGTTTTACTACCAAAGTATAGTGCACGTGCTTTGCACGTCAGTAAACCATAGCTTTTTTAGCCCTTATATTCCATTTTTGAAGAATTACGACACTGCAACCCCTATTAATAAATCGTGTTTCAATAAACAGTACTACCATACCCTTCTGCACTCCCCAACCTCCACAACATACTAATCACCGCACTCAGGTCACCATCCTTAGAAAATATTTTGAACTAAACTTCTCACAATTCTACAATGAAGTTCATATCCACAATAAACGAGAACAACTAAGAAACGAAAATACTGACTATTTAGTGACCATCTATGGCAATTCAATCCGAAAGAAAGACTAATTCCGATACAATCGAATTGAGTTGGAGAGATTAACTATAATAATTCACACCCTATTTCCCTAAATTGAAGCAAAATTTTCATAATTTACCTTCTTAGAACTGAATCATTTGTAAGCCAAAATTTGAACATAATTGATTGACGGTTTTCTTTTTGTTGGAATTTTATTAACTTGCCACGAAATTGTAGAGAACAGTTTGTTTAGATGTTTACATGAAATCAAAAATCAAAATAAAGTTCAATTTTGACATTCATAGATAGGATTATGTCTGAACTCAAGACTCTGCAAAATATACCAAAATATAAGTGAACCATTATCACAACATAATGGATTTAAAACAAATTTTAAATCATATAAGTTTATAGTACCCTAGAATTCCATATTACAACACAAACGATTCTAACTTTAGAAAATGCTCATACCTAATCGAAAAAGAGAGAACAATCGATTGAATTCATGAACTCCGTCATTAATTATTGGAAACCTAATCGAAGAAGCAGTTGTTGGATTTTAGCTGTTTAGAGAAAAGAGAGAGAGTTCAGGGAGAACGAAGAGCTACCCAAAAGAAAGAAACTTTTGTAATTTTAAACACATCTTAAGACTATAGATAGATATGAACAAAATCCAACGGTGCATAAAAACACGGGTTAAAAGAAAAATACGTTTGGTGTACGAAAAATACGGCGGCACACGAAAAGTACGTGATAGACACATTTTTGTGTCTAATTTGTCCTCAATGTCAGTATTGTTGGAACTCTATTTTTGTACTAATATTGTGTTTTTATGTATTTTTAGGAAATAAACATTTTTGGAAAATTTGGCTCGAAAAGTTGATTTTGGCACCCGGAGGACAAGTGTTATTCGGACTCTCGCTTTTGGATAAGGGGTAACCTAATTACTAAGGGGCACCACCAGGACACCTTCTTCTCAAATTCAAATAAACTTTTTGGCGGGAAAATTGGTTCATCAACTGGCAGAATTTCAATCGACAAAATGAAGGTGTTGTGGTGCGATTCAATGGCTCAAACTTGGTAGGAAGATGTGATATAGCTTAAGGAACACATTTTGGGAATCGAATTCGATCGGAATTGGCTGGAAAATTCGTGATGATTCACACACCCAAAACAGAGCAGTGTACTGTAACACGAGCAAAATTGAAGTTCTTGTGTGCATGGAGGAGTTCTACTAGCGTTGAAAGAGTGTTGAGACGTGGAGAAGGCTAACTAGAGCGTGCAGGATCAAATCTAACGTGTGTAGAAGCCAAAAATGGAAATTATTGTTAAATATGGGTAGCAAAGAATAATCGAATTAAATAGAAAATATACGCAATCAATGGTCGGATTTCTTGCTCCAAAACACTATAAATACAAGTATCGGTCATTGGGAAGAGGCTGTCGAGAGTTTGGGGAGGTTTGGAGGCGAGCAGAGAGGCGCAGGAGGAGTTGCAGAGAAGTTACCTGCTGCTGCTGCTGCCATTAACACGCCTGAAGAACACGAAGAACGGACTCGCAGCAGCAGTCGTTCCTCAACAGTGAAATCGACTGTCTCCAGTGGGTCGTAGTTCTTCAACGACAACAGCACCTCAGCTCTGTCGTTGATTCTGGACGCCTTCTGTGGGTCGCAGAGTTCTGTTTTACATCAATTTCTTGTATTTCTCTTCATTGTAAAACACTTTTGAGCATCAATGAAATATTTTGAGAGCATTTTTACTATGATGAGTTAAACCCCAACACTGGGGCGACGGAGGAGGCCGAGCTTCATAAATGGGTAATTTTATTAATTCTTTTTAAGACTTTTGCATTAAAAATTAAGTGAAATATGATTTGATTAAATTGGGTGTTATTTGATTAGATGGGTCATACTTAGCTTAGGTGATTTGATGTTCCATGCTTAACATTTACAACCAATGTTTTGAGAATCGACTTTGGCAAAATAAGAGTCCATATATGTTTTGAGCTATTATTGTTGAGAATAAATCATTAAGCCTTATGTTATGAAGATTGGCCGAATCATTAGTCCCAGTACCTCTCTACCAATTTGTCAATATTTGTATATATATTTTTAAATCTAAAAATCCATTACCTTCACAAGTTCGAGTTTGAACGATACCCCTTATCATCATTACTACAACCACAAAAAAATCTTTTATCAAAATGGCGCCGCCGACGCGGACTTGTGCTTAGGTAGAATTTTTAGGTTTTTTTTTTTTTTTATTATTTGTTTCTTTTTACTTTGTCTTTTTGTCTTTGATTTACAGGTTCGAAGTGGAGCACCAAGGACTTGGAGAGGAAAAAGCTTAAAGCGAAAAGAGAAGAAAAAAAAAAGGACAATTTTAGGATTTAATTTTTAATTTTTTTTAATTTTTAATTTTTTTAGAGTGTGTGAGGAAAACTGTAATTTTTTTATTTATTTTGGACTTTGGACTTTAAACAATTGGACTTTATTTTTTTAACCCTACGGAAGGGTATTATTAATAAAAAAAAAATTATTATATAAACTGTGTGCAGGGAAGGACGACGATTACTATATCGTCTCGGCCCCTCGGGTTCGCACACGGCATAGGAGTCGTGGCCCGAGTCGACGACAACGGTTTATCGCCCGTCTGGTACGGGAGGTAAGTCCAATCGAAACACCCGCGAATCTCCTGCAAGCGGGTTACTGTCTGCCTTAAGGTGATAATTGTTTGAGGACGAATTTGGACTGTTTTTAAATTCCTAGTAAAGGGAAAGGCCTGGCCAATACAAGATAAGGGTTCGGATTTCATCACCGCTCCCTTCTTGCCCGCCTTAGGAAAACGAAACCGAACGCGAACCTAAGCTTTAAAATTTGGAATAGAACGAGACCGATAGGGTAACGAGCTTAATAGGAAACTCGTTCGAAAAATATTGGTTGCTCTTTAAGCACACTCCAAAGTTCATGATGGTTTCTGTGAGTTGAATGCGTGACTGCGCCTCCTTGTGATAGCGGTGAGGCCTTGGGTATCAAAGCTCCACTGAGCTTCCCTCGCCTCAATTCAACTTACTTTGACTCGGATTGATTCCAGAGGGGTTTGCTCAAATTGCAACGAATTCCCTTTCGAAAGATAGAAGCTGGTCTAGAAACAATCTAAGTGGAGCCATCATGCTTTTTGTTTGCTAGAAATCTTTAGGTTTGTTTTGGTGGAGTCGAGTCGGCCTTGTTTGTGGTTGTGTATAATTCCCTTGCAATTAAGAATGTAGAACTGGTATGATAGAAGCCAATACAATGAGTATCGACCTGAATTTGAATATGGACATCATCAGTTTTATGACCATGGTGGGAATAGTAGTTGGGAACGCCAACCTTTTCAAGGTTATGGTTCATACCATAGTGAGCCTAATTACTATCCACACACGAATTGGTCTTACGAGCAAGAAAATCAGGAATATTATAGTACTAGTCATGCGTTTTTGGAAAATTACTTAAAAACTAGTCCTGATTATGACATTTCTAAACATGTTCAATCTCTAGAAGAAACCTACCAACAAATTCGAAGGGAGTATGAACGTGCAGTTAGTTCAAGAGAAGAGAGTACACAACGGTCTAAGATATTCAATGAGACTTGTGAAAGTATAAGTGTTACGCTCAGTGAAATTCAAGCACGTTTAGAGGCAGAAAATGAACAGTTAGCTAATGCTGCTCGAAATAATCTAAATTTCCAAAATAGTGTTTCCAATTCTACCCTTGATATCAATAGTGATTATTTGCCCAAACTAGAGGACGAGGTTAGAATAAAATACACTACTTATTTAGATAAGGTTCAATCATCTTTGTACTATTATGATGATGAGGATAGTAGTAATGAAGAATCTGAAATATGTAGGCATAGTGATCAGGAATCTATTAATCCAATTGAGCTTTATAATGATATTATTTCTAGTTCAAATCCAAATAATTTTTATGATTATTCACCTATTCAAAAGGACGAGGATTTGATTAGGGATACCACCGTTTTAGACGATGTAGTTTTTCCTTTTGATTACGAAGCCGATAGTGGTTTAGAGGAACGGGTTTATTCGAAAATGTGTTTTAGAGTCTAGCGACTAGAAACAATAGTATTAGAGAAGAAGATACCCGTAGAGATGAGTAAAGATGCACTACCTGATAATAACTTAGAAGAATCTCTTGAATATTTTAAGGACTCTGAAGATACGGAAATTCAAGAAATAATTAGAGGTCTATCTAGAGACACTGAAAACTCTAAGTTGGGGGTGATTATCACCTTCCTAGTGCCTTACCTTTAACTCTTA
This sequence comes from Papaver somniferum, assembly GCF_003573695.1. Classification (NCBI taxonomy): domain Eukaryota; kingdom Viridiplantae; phylum Streptophyta; class Magnoliopsida; order Ranunculales; family Papaveraceae; genus Papaver; species Papaver somniferum. Next base: position 168,109,537 of record NC_039365.1, read on the forward strand.
GAAAGGTCCCTCACTTGGGACTTGATATGTGCCTCAACCATTTTACAAGATTACCTTCATACTGTTTTCCCGAACCTAATGATGTCCAGGAAGAAGTTCAGTCGTTAGAAACCCATCCTCTGGTTGATGTGGTTTGCCCAGGCTATGATCCCCAGATTGACTTTGTTTTCCCACCAAATAGTTTTCTTCCAACTGTGGGAACGTTTATATTCCAAATGTGTCGAATATTAAGTTGTGAGACTAGACCTAAATGCTTTAGGAAATTAGAATCGACACATTTGCTTAAGAATGACCACTATTCTCACTGTGGTCAATTTGTAAGTCATATCTGATTGACTTAGAGGATCCTCAGTTATTTAGGTTATTATTGTGCGCTTCTAACATCATATTTGAGTTTTTCCAGACTCTAGGACCTAATAATTTGGATCCAACCTATGAGGAAATGCATCCGAGGAAAATATTTTATTTAGACCCTTTCATAGACCCTGAACCTGAACCACAATTAGATATAAATATCTTAATCAGGAAACTAGATAAGGGCATGTTATTCTTGTTCACTTTCTTGGGTTATGGTAGTTTCCTTTGGTCAGCTCTTTTTCGTTTTGAAGACCCACAGTTATTTCGACTGTTACTTTATGGTTCGAGTTGACTAATCCTTTCCTAAGTCTGGCTGAAGACTTTAAACTTAGCACTTCTTGGGAGGTAACCCAATCTCATGCAACACGGTAATATCTTTCCTTAACTCTTTCGCTTCAAATGGTAACAGTTTCTCCTTGTTCATGCTTTTAGTTTCATCTTTAGAACATTGAGGACAATGTTAGATTTAAGTTTGGGGGTATGGGAGAAACTTTTTAGTTGCATAATAAATAAACTCCAGAGCCTAGAAATTTACGCCTATTAAGGATAGCACTAACCAATCTAAGTGGATGGAAACATTTTTGTTTTAGGAGTTGAGGAACCAATCTGACTAGATGGAAACATCTATAGAGTCTATTCATAAAAGCACAGAGCTCAGGTGTTAGAAATAACATGATAGTTTCGCCATATCTTGTCGAGTCCTTTTCACTTTCTTTTTTTTTAGTTTTCTTTTATTTCAAGTGATTTGGTGGGGCACACGATTCAAGTTGTTACCTTTGCTAGGGTGAAATAGAGTGACTGAGTTACCCAAAAAAAAAAAAAAAAAAAAAAAAAAAAAAAAGACCGGACCAGTTAGACCAATCGGAATAAGTATTAACACTTGGATAGAAATATGCGTGTGTTCTCCCTGTTTCCGTCGCCTAAGCAAGCGTGGAATGCAGGACCCGTGGGAACTATCGTGTAATCTGCTGACAAGAAGCATGCGCTTGGATCCAAAAGATCTATTCATGCCGTTAAGTTAAAAAAAAAATGGTTATTGTTATGTGTAGTCAACTGCTGGTTCCCTTGTATTTGCCGGTTTGTTGATCTAGATTTAAGTTATTGACCACTGGTTCCCTTGTATATGCCAGTGTGTTAATATTAGTCAGACCGGTATCTCAGTCATTTAGGTTAGGTTCACCTTGGCAGAGGCCTTCAGACAGATATGGGAAACACCGTTCACTTTTCAACCATCTACATTTTTCTTTTTCCATCTTCTTAATCTTTTCATGTGATTAGTCTGACTCCGAGTATGATGTCCATCGTGAAACTATCTTAGTAGAGCTCTGTCACTTATATGAATTTTAGTATGCTTGAGTGCAAACTCGTATACAGCAATTGGAATTTCGCGTCAGGGTACTTCCTCCTGTAATTAATAAGTATGCCAACCAAGGAGGTTCTTTAGTGCTTTCCAAGGTTCTGCGTAGATAGCTAGGGTCTGGAGTATTGGTTTTTGTGGGTACACCTCTGATAAACCCACCCGAGATTAACTCGGTCACTTTTCAAGAATAAATTTGCTCGAGGACTAGCAAATAATAAGTTTGGGGGTATTTGATAGACACATTTTTGTGTCTAATTTGTCCTCAATGTCAGTATTGTTGGAACTCTATTTTTGTACTAATATTGTGTTTTTATGTATTTTTAGGAAATAAACATTTTTGGAAAATTTGGCTCGAAAAGTTGATTTTGGCACCCGGAGGACAAGTGTTATTCGGACTCTTGCTTTTGGATAAGGGGTAACCTAATTACTAAGGGGCACCACCAGGACACCTTCTTCTCAAATTCAAATAAACTTTTTGGCGGGAAAATTGGTTCATCAACTGGCAGAATTTCAATCGACAAAATGAAGGTGTTGTGGTGCGATTCAATGTCTCAAACTTGGTAGGAAGATGTGATATAGCTTAAGGAACACATTTTGGGCATCGAATTCGATCGGAATTGTCTGGAAAATTCGTGATGATTCACACACCCAAAACAGAGCACGTGTACTGTAACACGAGCAAAATTGAAGTTCTTGTGTGCATGGAGGAGTTCTACTAGCGTTGAAAGAGTGTTGAGACGTGTAGAAGGATAACTAGAGCGTGAAGGATCAAATCTAACGTGTGTAGAAGCCAAAAATGGAAATTATTGTTAAATATGAGCAGCAAAGAATAATCGAATTAAATAGAAAATATACGCAATCAATGGTCGGATTTCTTGCTCCAAAACACTATAAATACAAGTATCGGTCATTGGGAAGAGGCTGTCGAGAGTTTGGGGAGGTTTGGAGGCGAGCAGAGAGGCGCAGGAGGAGTTGCAGAGAAGTTACCTGCTGCTGCTGCCATTAACACGCCTGAAGAACACGAAGAACGGACTCGCAGCAGCAGTCGTTCCTCAACAGTGAAATCGACTGTCGGCTGTGGGTCGTAGTTCTTCAACGACAACAGCACCTTAGCTCTGTCGTTGATTCTGGACGCCTTCTGTGGGTCGCAGAGTTCTGTTTTACATCAATTTCTTGTATTTCTCTTCATTGTAAAACACTTTTGAGCATCAATGAAATATTTTGAGAGCATTTTTACTATGATGAGTTAAACCCCAACACTGGGGCGACGGAGGAGGCCGAGCTTCATAAATGGGTAATTTTATTAATTCTTTTTAAGCCTTTTGCATTAAAAATTAAGTGAAATATGATTTGATTAAATTGGGTGTTATTTGATTAGATGTGTCATGCTTAGCTTAGGTGATTTGATGTTCCATGCTTAATATTTACAACCAATGTTTTGAGAATCGACTTTGGCAAAATAAGAGTCCATATATGTTTTGAGCTATTATTGTTGAGAATAAATCATTAATCCTTATGTTATGAAGATTGGCCGAATCATTAGTCCCAGTACCTCTCTACCAATTTGTCAATATTTGTATATATATTTTTAAATCTAAAAATCCATTACCTTCACAAGTTCGAGTTTGAACGATACCCCTTATCATCATTACTACAAACACGCTAAGACCTCATAAGTCTGTATTTGTAACAATCTGACTCTATAGATAGAAGCGTTATCTCTATAAACGTACCGCCAGTCTTCGATGGCTCGAATTACTTATGGTAGAAAATTTCTATACGTGCCTTTCTTCAAGCACGTGATTTTCAATCATGGGTTTTATGTTGTTAATGGCTATAATCCTCCAATGGTTACAGTAGATGGTGTAACCGCTGCAAAGGATATTGGTAGGTATGAGCCTGACGAGATTCTCGCTGCAAAGAAAAATTCTAACGGATTAAATGTTATCATACATGCCATTACCCAGATTTTCAGCACCATGTGACTACGTGCACTCGGTCTAAAGATTCCTGGGATATCTTATGAACTGTATTTGAAGGGAATACCTATGGAAAGGAAGCTAGGTTTCAAAACCTAAATTATGATTTGGAAAACCTTCGTATAGCTGATGAAGATTCATTTGATGAGTTTAATACAAAGTTTCTGAAATTGTTAATGCATCCTTTGCATTGGGTAAGACTATCCTGAAAAGGACATTGTGATAAAAGTTCTCAGATCGTTACTAGCTAGATACGACTCTAAAAAACATGCCATCGTTGAAGGAAATAACCTTGATACACTTTCCAGAAATACTCTTGTTGGGAAGTTAAAGATATTTGATCGTGAGCATACATCCAAATATGGAAAGGATATTGCTTTCAAAGCACAAAAGAACACTAAATTACTTGACAAAAGTAAAAGTGTTGGCAACTCTGTAGTTGATCCTATTGAGACTGATTCATCAGATGAACATCTTGAAAACATAGCCTCACTGATCACAAGAAAGTTTAGAGATCTTCTTTTGAAGAGAAGTAAACGGTTCATCAGAGATAAATCCAAGTTGTCAGTCAAACCACATGACCGTGCCCCTCCTAAAAACTGGGACACCGTCGATACTGATGATGAGGATATGCCACAGTGCTTCAAGTGTAAAGGTTTTGGTGATTTTGCTAATGAGTGTCCAAATCGTTGAATACACTGAGAACAAAGGTCTTGCTGCAACTCTTGATGAAATGTTTGATCACTATGATTCAAATGAAGATGAAAAGTCAAGTGTTGCACTCCTTGGTGAAAATATTAATTTTCATAATTGTAGAAATACGCACATCAATCTTGATATTCTTCATGTATAAACATCTTAAACCACTTTGGTGGATAAAATGGATTTTTCCCTGTCTACTGAAAATTCTATCTCACATTTTTCAGGTACCTCAATTTGTTTAGCAACATGCTCAGCTATACTGTCTGAACTGTACTCCACATTGACATGTTCTTATTGTACTTTTAAGGGTCATGAACTCTCTAATTGTTTCAAGTACAAACATAAAATAAGATATGTCAACAAACTTCAAAGGATATCAAATCGATTAGCAAACAAGATCAAATTTTTTTAGAAGTAGAATTCATCCGAGGTATGTAAATTCAACTCACCTTCGAAGAAATTAATTTCTAAAGAAAAAGATAGACTCCTACAGAAAAGAACAAGGTTTAAACAATCTGTGAAAAAGGGTTCTAAGAATTCCGTACAAGGATCGTATGTTGGAAAAATTATTGCTCACCCCAACACAGCTTAATTGTGTTGACGGTGCATCTTGTCTCATGTGCCCGAATTTAAAAAAAGACAAGATTTATGTACAATCGGGTTTTAGGATTATTTTTTTTATTTATTTTTTTTGTTTTTGTTTTCTGGAATTATGTTGATCTTTTCATAATTGATATTGAACAAATCTGTAACCCTACAATCAGGTTTACCCTGTTTAATTTGATTATTAAAAGAGGGTTAAAATCGAAAATTCTACCTTTTTTACGGTTATGAGTTGGTCGTACGTGATTCTTACTAACTCTGTATATAGGATCCATAACCTTACATTCCTTTTTCCGTCCTTGAAAACTCTTTTTATCAAAAGATTGCTTGTGGAGCTAGGATTGTGTTTTTCTCTCACAATTCCATATTTCAATGGAGACTCCAAGCATCATATCTTCTGATGGAAAAGATGTTAATATGATTTTTAAGCCATCAATCATGAAGGAAAAAGATAAATCTTATTCCTCTACAACTTTGAAGAAAAAAATGAAGAATATGAAGAAACCAAGGGAAAACCCCTCAAATCTTCAGAAGTTTTCTGGTGTTCTTGAAGAGTTGAAATAAACAAGGATGGAGATTCATCAAATAAAAGATATTGTTTAAGAACTCTTGAAATTCAGAAGGCTCTAGTTCGGCATCAGTCTAGAAGGTTCGTTGGAATTGACTCCTTTCTTCATGAACCTTATGTTCCAATGTCTCTTGACGACAAGGAGTTCGGGGAGATAAAGAATTTTTCAAGAATCTTAATGTCTAGGATACTTCTTATGAGAATTTATTCTTTTCTTTTTAAGAAGGATAGCTAGGGTTTGGAATATCAAATATTGTGATTACACATAGCTATTGCCAACGATTTTTCATCTTGCAATGTTTTAGATTTATTTATTTAAATTGTAAGTTATTTGGAAGATGATTTTGCAGTATAAATATTTATTGGTTTTATATATTGCAAAAATACTATGGAGTATATGTGTTTACGTCCGTGAACCATGATTATCTCAAATATGTCAAAAGTTAAGTCTATTATGTCTTTATGCAAATATTGATAAAAGATAGAATAAACTTTTGAATATTCCGCAATATTGATCTTTTCCCGATCCACTTCTATGTGAAAGTACTGTATGGCTCCGAAATTTTCTTATGTGAGCGTTTCCGATTAAATTAATCATTAAGGTTCTCTTGTGGTTAATTTATCCGAGTTTTCTGGATACAAATTCATGTTTCTTGTAATTTGTTAATGTCCAAAGAGATCCTTATTTTCTTGTAAAAGTAAGGTCGCTCTTGTTGTTCTTTCGGGAATGATATTTTATGGGGGAGAGTTCTTAATTGAACTTGTGCTTAATTGCCAAATCTTTGTGGGGAGTGCGGCTGTGGAATATTGTAGGAGCTATGTAATACCCCGATATTCCGCAATGGTTGGCCGAATAGAATATATGTAATGATTTTTCCTTTCCTAATACCGAGGTATTTTCAGCACAATTGGCTCCAGAGTTGGCAGAAAACTCCGCAGTTAAGCGTGCTCGGGCGGGAGCAATCCAGTGGTAGGTGACCTCCCGGGAAGTTGGTGCTGGATGACCGTGGCGATGCCCGTTGAAAACCCTACACTGCCGGATAACCGCAGTGGCTAAGTGGGGACAGTATCGGTGGAGGGACAGATCATTACAAGCTATCTTGTATCTTTATAAACTCCTTGATGAATACATTAAGTTTCGACTATGTGAAATCATCGAAACCAAGTTGATATGTTCTATTTTAGTCATGAATAATCTCTTTGAGAATTTCATTATGATCACGTTAGTTTACCTTTGCCAATTTATATTGACGAAAGGGGGGAGAATTATTTTGTAGTTCACACTACATACATATGGTTTACAGATCATTATGTAAGAGGGAGTTGTTTTCATTTTGAGATGAAGTATTGACTAAGGAGGAGTGATACATATCACCGTAGTATTATTGTCAAAGTTGTGATACAATTGAACTTTAATGATGTGTAATAATACTATGACACTGTTGTAGATGGGGAAAAACGATTTGCTGGTTTTTTAGGCAATGGAGAGACGACCCTGTGGACGAAGGCTCCTCAATCGAGCAAACTGACTAACATCAAACAGATGCACTGCATGGGAGTGCTTTAAGTTAGATAGATCAATCTGTAGGAATCCGGCCTAAACCAAGACAATGGTCGCTCCAGAGTCAATTCGGTCACAAAGAGGGAAGAGGGTTGATCTGTAGGAGAGAAGATGAGAACTGTGCGAGATCAATGATGATCAGTGAATGTGTTCAAGTTTTCTGCAAGTTTTCTATGAACTGTTGAGTTCGAGTAAGTTCTGGTCGATTGATTGAATTCTTGAGAGTGATTGCTCGAATCAGAATTCTTCTGTTGACGAAAGTTGTCTCTCCTTCAATCGTGGATTCAGAGACTTATTTATATTTCTAGAATAGTAGACACATTGATTTCCAGTAAGTGTGACGGTTACTCGAGTGAAAGAGTGGGAAACTAGGAAATCGTGGTTTCACCAGTTCCAGTTCGTGCGGAAACTTGATTGATTGTCCACTCGCTACTTTGCCAACTCCCTCAACTGCTTGTACGACTTACTCACATTTCTCATCGTGGATGAAAACATGTGTTGTAGAATGTCTCACGAACGTGGAGTCTACAAAGCAAACGTATATTTGATTAGTCAGTCGTTGACTTGATTAGGCGATGGGTCTAAGTATTGTTCAGTCGAGCAAGATTGCTGAATGCTATAGGATTCATGAATTGAATATGTCTGATGGGACGTATAGTTTTCGAATGAATGATGTTGATATTGCTCTTTTGAGAAAATATTGTCCGATGAGTTATTGAATATTGATAGTTGAATCAATGTTCGAGCATCGGTAAATTACTCAATATTGATAGTTGGATCAATATTCGAGCATTTGAGAAAGTATTGCTCATTCGATAAATTACTGAAAATTGATGGTTGAACCAATATTCGAGCATCTGAACAAGTATTACTCATTCGATAAATTACTGAATATTGATAGTTGGATCAATATGCGAGCAACTGAGCATGTATTGTTCATTCGATGAATTATTAGTAACGTGGCCAAATAAAATATTAATTAAAATATTAGTAGCCTGACTGAATATTATATTTTTTTGACCCATATATTGATTGCTGGATCAACATAAGATTATTAGTGTTTGAACTCGCTCAGAATTATGATTTACAGAGCATTTGTTTCGAAACCCTAATTTTGGTTAATTGCTGATCAATTGATGATTTATTGAAATTAAGTCACTGAGTGAAGGAGGGACCGAATACATGGGATGATGGCCGACCATGTAGCGCCCAAGTGCTCAAGTGAGCATGCACCAAATTCCTTTGTTGACCGGTTGGTGAAAGGATGATTAAACATTGGTTTAATCATTTATTAAAATAGTGCTCGTGTGAGCGTTTGTTAGTAAAACCTAATTATGGAGAGATGAGGGACCGACCAAGGATCATAGGACCGGCCCTTAGTGTTTCTGGGACCAGCTGACGGTCGATTGAGCAAATCCCAAGTTGGTTGGGGAGAGTTTGGACCCAATACGAACAATTGATAATAAATTAGGTCAAAATTATAAAGATGTGTGGGACCGGCTTAATGCAAGCCTTAGGGTCGGCCTTGGTCGGTCAAGGTAGCATGCCTGTGTCACCATAGTTTTCATGTCTCAGTCCTGAGAGTTTTGGTATTTTCTGGTGCGCGTTTGAGCAATACTTTGGATTTTCATAAGAGTTTGATCTTGACTGAAACTCACTATTTTGCTCGAATGAGCAAGTAGAACTTTGCTTGTGCGACCAATATTTTGAAAATATTAAAATAATAGTATTTTAATACTTGACGTGAGTAGCCTAGTCGGTCATGTGACCATTTGACTTTTTGGCTTTTTCATGGTTTGAGCAATATTTGAGAAAATATTGAAAAACTAGGGTTTTTGCTCAAACGATGGAGTTCCATGAGATGATGGAAATAATAATATGAGAAAATAAGGGATTGTAAGTTGTGGGATCGGCCACGGCTAGGGCACGGCCAGACCGCTAGGTGGGCCAGTCCCACGACACCTTTCCCTATTTTTGTTCGATGAAAGTATGGAGAAACTAAGAGTTTCGCTCAAACGAGGGAGTTTTTTCAAATGAAGGAGTTTCCATGAAATGAAGGAAATAAATTAATATAAGATAAAATAATGGGAGAGGGGGACCGGCCGGCCGGTGGGCCTGGTCCCACGCCTCTTGTTTATTTTGTTTAATATTATTTTTCTTCATAAGTTCCTCGTTTGTCCACATTTTCGAAGGTTCGTTCGTGCATTCGGGTGCTCGTTTGTGCACTATTGTCAAGTGCACTTGCACCATTTTCTCTGGGATTACTCGGTGGTGGCCCAGATGCCCGATTGTTGAATAATTATTACTAACTCATGAAGTTCGGCTGAGAATGATTCATGAAACGGAGTAATAAAAATGAGTTGAGTATCTATTACTAATCTATGAATCCAACTGGGGATTCAGGGAATGGATTAATGAGATAAAATGGTTATCTATTACTAATCCATGGAATCCAACTGGGGATCAGTCATGAAACGGAGTAATGAGATGTAATAGATTATTTTCTAGGAATTCAGTTGATGAATGACACGCTAGAATTAATCTATTTGCAGAATCGAGATCTGAGATAATTGGAGCATCATACTCTTTCTGAGGGGGTGTATTAGTCAGGGAATAGCAAGCGGTGTGACGTCCTGAAGGCGTTAAGATCTCTAACAAACATTATATCTAGGGAACCGCCCAATCATTAAGAGATTCCATACACGGTCTCTCTACGTAGTCAAGGAACAACGAGCAGCATGACGTCCTGAAGGCGTTAATCTCCCTAACAAACATTATGTCTAGGGAACCGCCCAATCATTTTGATTCTATGTAGAGGTGATGATGAAATGTTTGAAGCATCGAATGCTCAGCTGGGAGGCCTTTAGAGAAACATATTCATCATAGCTCTTAGAGGAATATTCGCTCAGTCAGAGATCGTGAAATTGTTCATGGATCGTAAAATATGAATTGTCATATGTGTTTCTGAAGCCGGGTCAGAAACATGCAGTATCATGATTTTACAATTTTAGCCCTTGCTGAAATCCACCATCAACAACTGTATAACAATAATTGACAACATGTATTTTCTTATTGTTATGGCTAGTGATCTTCAACAACTATGATGCTGAGTTGAACACGTTCAGAATCACTGTAGTACTTGGAGTGACGAAGAATTCAAGGAATGTTGAAGAACCAAGGAAATCAAGCATGTTGGATGAGAAGCTACAAAGTTTATTTATTTTGTAATCCATATGTATTGATAGTTTTGTCACTAAAATTGACAAAGGAGGAGATTGTTAGAGCACTTATCGGTCGAACTCGTAAACGTTGCTATCTCAATATTGTTTGTCAATTTTAGGTGATCAAAACTATAATTCTTGATTTCTAGTCTACTTATAGCTATGCCTCGGATTAGGATAGAATGTGTAGTTGAGATTTAGACTTCACGGGGTTCATCGATTGAAGACGCATATCTACTGAGGAGAGCTTGGAGGAACTTCATCAACAAAAGGTATGTGGATAATAAAAATTATCTATCACTCAGAAGTCTATTCTATTTTATCTCCAATTGAGACTAAGTCATATATCTATATAGACTTTTACATTATACATATTTGATATTTCGAGCTGAGTTAACTCGCTTATATCTTTCTCGAAATATATGTTGGAAAGTTTTTTGCTTTAGCTACGTTCATCATTATTCTTGACGAGTTTACTTGGAAACAACTTATTTGTTGGAAACTAAATAATAAGTTAAAAGATGATCATGTGAAAATTTCCTTGAAACATCTTACATGATTTGTGTGAGACAGTCATTTGATGTCGACTCAGAATGTTTTGTACTGATCATTCGCTCACTTGAAAATTACTTATAAGCTAATAGTTTGTGTGAGACAGCTATTGTCGTTTACTAAGGATGTTTCAATGATTGAAATGGGAGTTTAGAACAATTAACCATTGTCTGGATATAACACAGTATGCATACCAGTATGCAAACTGTTGTCATATGATTCAGGTCCAGGAACCAAGTTTGCATACTAGTATGTGAACAGTATTAACTGTCAAAGTCCGGGAACCAAGTTTGCATGCCCATTTGCGAACGGTTTCACCTGAGTTAGGTCTGGGACGACAACATGCGTACCCGTTCGCGAATTGTCGGACAAGACCAAAAGTCCAGAACTTAAGTTTGTGTACCCGTCTGCAAACTTAGGCGGTTAAGTTCTAAAATCAGTTAAGTATGATTACATACTCATGAACAAATACATATATATATATATATATTGAGGAATGCGATCTTTTCAAACCGTGGCTAAATGGTCATGAATTGATTCTCTTGAATCAAATCCGATTTTGTTTCAATTGTGTCTTGTATACTTCTATGACAATATAAACAATTGAAAAACTCTACGAATAATAAAATTAGATTCATTTGATAATCATTTGATCTATAAGTGTTAGATGAATGTGGTTAATACAAAAGTGTTCATTTGGCTAACTTCGGTTAACTATTGTTGAGCCAACTCAATATACACGTTTAGGTACGGTTACCCATATCTAAATGAAGGTATATTTCATTTGTGTGTAACAAGCTAAGACCATCTAACGGTGGAGAGTTATTGCTTTAGTTTTAAGCAAACTTAGCTTGAATCTTAAATCAGGTTTTTATCTAATGGTGGATATTGATTGCTTTTTTACTAAGCTAACTTAGAATGCAAACCCTGATTTACCAATTGGTTCATGTTCACCTTGATTTATCAAAAGACAGAACAAAAACTTCGTAGGTATTTCTGTGGAAGAAAGATTTATCTATCATAATATACTTTTCTGTGGGAGACATATTTGTTTATAAAGTCTTCGACTTTGGGTCGTAGCAACTCTTAGTTGTGGGTGAGATCAGCTAACGGAATCTAGTGCATAGAGTCCTGCTTGGATTCAGAGGCATAAGGAACGCGATTGTACCTTAATCGGTGTGAGACTTGGTTAGGGTTCAACTACATTCCAGTCCGAAGTTAACTTGTAGTAGGCTAGAGTTAGTAGCGACTTAATATAGTGTGGTGTTCAAATCTGGACTAGGTCCCGGAGTTTTTCTGCATTTGCGGTTTCCTCGTTAACAAAATATCATAGATTATGCGTAGTTCAATCAATTAGTAAATCCGATCTTTGGTTGTTGATTGAAATTGATTGACTCTTGAACATTGGTCTTTGGTAGCGTTCAAGTTATTTCTCATATCAATCAGGCTCACAGATCTCTATCTGTTTGATTGTATTGAGATATTGAGATATAACTCTTGGATATATTTTCCTTGATTAAGTTTGTCTGTCTAATTGATTCTCTTGGAATTAAATTGGAGCTAGTCCATACAGATTGCCGAACGAAATATTGGGTGTGATTTTTAACCCCGCTTTTTCAAGCATGTTGAGCCATCATCTGCGACAATCATATATATATATGTTTAATTTCTTCTTTTGAGACGAAATAGGTAAATTTTATTAAGAGCAAGAGCAATGTGATATAGTGTTTAAACACATTATCCTTTCAAAATGGGTGAGAATAAAGCCGATAGACTGTGTTTGCCATCGTGGGATACCGAAGGAAAGGCTATATGGCTGATGAAATGCCGTCTAGTAAATAGTTTTGAATTTTTGATAATAAGAAACTAAAGTTCAAAAGTGGGAGGGAGTGACTTTTTGGAATTTTAAATAATAGAAAGGTTAAAGTTTGTTGTGGGCCATATATATTAAATTGGAAACAAAACACTGTTAAACGTCAAACAAAGAGCCGTATGTTCTCACTTTCATTTAGACGGCAAAAAAGAGATGATTTACATATGTATTTTTTAAACGGCAAACAAAGAGACGTGCGGTGAAGACTTTTACTCACTTCATCGAATGAAGGATAGGTTGATTGTTCGGGATGAAGAAGGGTTTCTTATCAAATTTGGTCAAATTTGATAAAAGTCTTCATTTTTAAAGAGAATCTCAATCCCATAACCCTTGCTGTAAAAAATAAAAAATAAAATAAAATGATAACAACTTGCATCAAAACCGACTGAAAAAGAAATAGATCTAGCTACAAGCCATACATATAACCTTTTCCCAATTGATAATTAGTTGTCTAACTGACACAATTGCAAACCAATTTTGTGAGGAACCCCATCAAAAAATTATTTATTTTGATTTGTTGATGGTAATAACCTTGTGATGCAGTACCACATACAATTATTTCCTAGTTTATCTCTTTATTTCCTAAACTAGTTTGTTTGAGTTATAGTTTTTAGTTAACCGGTTTTATTTCTTAATAGTTTAGTTAAATTCTTTGATTCTTAAGTTAGTCGGCTATCTAATGCTAATATATTGTCAAGTTTGTTTCAAGTTAAGACACATTTATTATTATTGAAACCTAAAGAACATCTTGCTTTCGATCTTCAATTTCTTCTTTTTTTTTTGCTTAATCAATTTCATTTTATTACTCATTAAAAAAAAATTATAACTCAAAATTAAAAATGAAATTATTTACATGGCAAAAATAAAAGCTGAAAATTAGACAAAAAGAAAAAACGGCCCAAGAACCAAAAATGAACAACAAGCCCATTAAATCGTGATTTAGGGGGGGGGGGGGAATAATTTAAACCCAACTGTAGCACTTCGATAATGGATGACCACATAATCGTCAGACTTGAAATCCTGTAAACTGTCTGATTTGAACTGCCATAGATTTTATATTGTATGTATAAGGGAAATTGTTCGTAGCAGCTCTTATATTGTATTGAAGTTGAATTTGACTAATCCATCATTATGAGTCTCATATATTTTTCCAGCAACAACAACAAAATGACATTCTTAATAAGTAAGTCTTAGTTTTTGTTTCAGAACATAATAATTCTAGCTACTCACTATCAATATACTTTCTCTGGTTAGTTTAATTATCCACTATCCTAACGAGGTCTTACTAAACTCATCTTGATCACTACTGGTAACAGTAGTTTCATTTACGATACAACAAATAGGTTTATCTTGTAAAATTAGATGAAGTGATTTGTAATGTCTCAGTTGCTGAATCAAAACATTCATTTGATTTAATAAATGCCCGAAATTATAAATCAATAGGGGAAGAACTTAAACAATATACCTTACGGGGCTGATCCCGTAAGTCAAAACAATTCGAGTACCAAGGTGACCAAAACAAAAATTATCCGAACAACAATTATCTGAACTAATATCAATGGCGAACAAATTAGCATTTCACAAGCCAAAGCATCCACAAATAGATTGGTGTCTGCAAGATTCCAGCTCCACATTTTTAAGCGACAACGAATGAGATACTTCCGATCAATGGCGAACAAACTATTTTTCGTTTCCCCGTCTGATTTAGAAACGATATCGAAAAAACGTACCCGTCCCCTATCTCCATCTTGTTCATTCGAGAAACAACACAATCCTCTTTCCCATTTCTTAAATTATCAAATGTTATGCAAGCCACTAGCATTTCAATGTTTTCCAAAAAAAAAAAAAAAATCATTTACTGTGTAAAGGATGCCGATTACAAGATGTGATTGAAACTGTAAGTGTCCTCTTTTGATTTTAGTGGGCCTGCTCTAGTGGTATTTCAACTGCTTTCGATCTTACCGACCTAGGTTTTCTTTGGGGTCCAAATTTGGTATTTAACCTTTCAATTTATAAGGGATAATTTTGTTGATGGTGGTTTTTAGTTCAACGCTATAATTGTAAAACCAATATTTAATGCGCTATCACCCTGCAAAGGGTAAAGCCATTTGAAGAGTGACGAGTGCATAAAACCCTCCTCGCTTATTGAGCAATTCAATATATATATACGAAATTCACTCAGAATGGTGCGCGTATTAGCAATCCCAAATATTCTGTGAGTTCTATTTTTGCCAGCATTACCAACTAATGCATGACTTGCCTAGTATTTGCATATGCTATGTTCCCAGCCGACTACTCATTATTGACATGACATGACGATTAAGTGTTCACTCCCAGCAGAGTAGCATGAATCTCCCGAAGTGCCAGTATTGAGATCTGCATGAAAATACCCACACAGCTACATCACTCTCTGACAAAGAGATTTTCGTATCGACGCACTTTTAATTAAAGATAGCTCGATCGAACATGTTTAAATTCCTTAAGGGAAATCTGGATTGTCCATATCATTCTTAAAATGTTCACGGCCACATAATTTGGCCGCGCAATTCAACAAGCCTAGCCAAGCCCTGGAAGAAATAGGCGATCACCGCGATGACCGTCGGCGGGCCCACTAATACCCCGACCGGTCGGACTTCATCTAACATGCTTCAACGTCATTGAACGCCAACCCCAACATGGATGATCGCGCGCTATTGAAGAAGAGCTCGAACGAGCTAGACTGTCCAAAATGGTCCAAGAAATATCATGGCTGTCCAACTTCGCCAGCCTAGTTGGACGGGTTGGATCTTCCTACAAACGATCAAGGAAGTGCCGACATGTTCATTGACGGCCCAACTTTCCCCTTGGCCGATCGACTTGCCTACGGAAAGCCTATAAAGCGCTCAACCGTTTTCCCAAACTCGAGCAAACACGATGCTTTCAAAACCCTAATTTGGGTCGCAGCAGTGTATTAGTGTCTTAAATCGATCACGATCATCCAACTTAGCCAGCCTAGTTGGACGGCTTAGATCACGTTTTGGACAATCAAGGAGGTGCACATGAGTTCACCACCGACCCAACATTATTCCCGTTCAATCGACTTACCCGTGGGAAGTCAATGATGCATCGAATCGCTCGATTGAACTAGAGTAGTCGCGGCTATTCTAAAACTCTAACTCATGTTTGCGGCAGCATGTTTCTGTCGCAAATCGATCATGACCACTCATCTTCGCCGGCTGAATTGAGTGGCCTAGATCTGATTTTAGATGGCCCAGGAGATGTCGACATGCACGCCAACGACCCGCTTTCACACACGGCCGATCGGCCTGCTCCTATTGTCGCCCAACACTCACGTTCGATTAGCCAAACTAGGGTTGGCCATATGGTTTCCGAGCCCTAATTTGAATCAACAGCGGCAAACATCTGCCGAAAACCATCTCGTCTGTCCGACTTCGATAGCCTGGTCGGACGGCTTAGATCAAATGTTAAGTGGTCAATGATGTACCTCAATGATCACCGGCCACCACTCTTTAACAGGGAGCAATCGACCAAGTGGAGGCTCGTCCAGACGGCCCTCAAACTATCTCCCAAATATGGTCGAACATGCCACCTTTTTAAGGCGCTCAATCCGCGACTTATTTAATCAAGCTCTAAAATAACAATGCTTCATATACATCGATTATTTTGCGCTGCTTGAATGCGATGCTTTATATACATCGATTACTTTGAGCTGCTTGAATGCGATGCTTTACATACAACGAATACATATGATATTTTATGTCGTCCTTATAAACAAATTAGTTGTTTAACCTAATAGCACCATATGCTATTATTTGCGGCAAGTCCCATGACTTGACCCACTTACTCGAGACATCAAACATGTCACAAACTGGGGGATACTTACTGGGGTATTGGTCTGGCGGTTTACAGCGTGCGGTGTGCAACACGCCCATTATGAGAATGTGTCAGGAAAATATGGACGGTTGACAACGATGAGAGTAATGGACGAAGATGTGACCACGTGATGATCACCACTTCTTACACGGCCCCACTACTCCATTACTTAACTTCCTCCACTTCCTACGAGATCAGGGTTGCGCTCAAATGACTTGTATAAATAGGTTTTCAACCTATTTCGACAAGAGGAACACAAGTATTGTTAACACGGTATCCAGAAAACACCCAGAACTGATAGCTTACGTTATGCAAGCCAGTTCCACATTCTGATACAAGTCAAAAATAGCCACACCTTCAAAATTCAATATTTTTGATATCAACACTTTCTTCTCTTCCCTCCCTAAGATCATCCCTTCTCCATCACTTTGTGACCGAAGCAAGTCTGGAACGACCATTTCTTGGTTTAGGCTAGAATTATACAGATTGATCTCTCGAATATAAAGTACTCCCGTGCAGTGCATTTGTTTAGGGTTTAGATTCGTTTCTCATCAACACACCCAAATTTACTAAAAATAGCAGAATCAGTTTCTACCCATAAACAAACTTTCATTTTTTTTCTCATAACCAATGCTGAGTCACTAATTCCTCCCCCCCCCCCCCCCCCCCCCCAAATCACGATTCTAATTCATGATCTCAACAGAACCTGTAATATACTTTTTCTTCTTTCGAAATTCTGCTTGTTTCAAACTTTTTTTTCATATCTCTTTCACTCTTTTCATATCTCAACAATCTCTGTATTGCTTTCATTTCTTTAGTTCTACATTGGTATTAAAGGACAGTATATTATATTCTTATCTCTTCCTAGTTCTTGTTTATTTCGTTTCCTCAAAGCTAGTTCTTTGTTAAAAAAAACCCTACTTTTCGGTGGATGATTCCTTAGAAACTAGGTTCATTAAATTATCTTCTGATGTTGACACCATGAATAAGAGTGATAGTACAAACATCAAGGGCCAGCTTAAGGATCTACCTTCCCATATGGAAAAAATCATGGAATTTCTTGGCATCCATACATAAGAATATTTCGAGTCTCTAAAGAAGACGTTTGATTCATCTTTCAAACAACATGGTTCATCTTCTCCTAAGAAACATGGTTTCGTGTACACTGATAATACTCTAGAGAAAGTTTTAGACGCTCTGGAGAAAAAGAAACAACATGAAACCTTTCTTCACAATCCAAGTTTTTTTTTCTTGTTTTTCAAATGGATAGTGATGATCATGAAACTCTTGAAGATGAGCACGGAAGGATTTGGACGAAAGATGGGAGACTAAAACATGGACACAATACTTATGTCTCTTTACCAGAATAAAATTTAAAGGCCAATATACCAACCTTCAATGAAAGTTTCTGAAAAAGCAGGGGTCTAACAACCTCACCCAATATTTCGATTAACAATCTGTATGGACTAACTCCAATATACTTTCTATAGAATCAACTAGACAGTCAGACTCAGTGTAGATAAAAGTATATCAAAGAGTTAATATCTCAATCTCTAGATTTGATTTTTACTCAAGCAAATGGAAATCTGCGAGTCTTTATCAAATACTAGAGAGATAAACTTGGATGGTACCAAAAACCAATATCCAAGTGTCAATCAATTTAAATCAACAACCAAAGGTTAGATATTCTAATTGATTGATCTTAACGCACAACCTGTGATATTTCAATTATATAACAAAGTATAATACAAGAGAAGTAGTTTCGTCTGGCTTCACAATCCCAATGAAGTCTTTCAGTCGTTAACCTACAGGGTCTCAAGAAGAAACCTAAGGTTAAAGGAAAACTGACTCTAGCAAAACCAACTAGTATCACACAGGAGGTGTGGGGATTAGTTTTCCAGTTGCTAGATGTCTCCTTTATATAGTTTTCAAATCAGGGTTTGCA
This sequence comes from Papaver somniferum, assembly GCF_003573695.1. Classification (NCBI taxonomy): domain Eukaryota; kingdom Viridiplantae; phylum Streptophyta; class Magnoliopsida; order Ranunculales; family Papaveraceae; genus Papaver; species Papaver somniferum. The sequence continues at coordinate 168,128,131 of NC_039365.1, forward strand.
CTCTAAGTTACCTTCGTAACAAAGCATTCAATATTCACTGTTAGATGAAAAACCTGATTTAACCAAGCTAATATCTTTCAACCGTTAGATCGAAACTTAGCTTGTCAGACACAAATGGAATGTATTTCATTTAGGTTTGAGTAACCTTACCTAAACGTGTACACTAGTTGGTTCACAAATAGTTATCCAATGGTTAGCCATATGAGCATTTTCATATTAACCGTATTCATCTTCTTCACAACTAGTTCAAATGACTTCAAAAGAACTAGTTGAAGAGTTGTTCAACTTCTTAGGTCTTTATGAATAGACACAATTAAAACAAAATCAGTTTGATTCACTTGAATCAATTCATGAACAATATAGCCACGGTTTGCAAAGATTGCATTACTTATTGATTTATTGTTTAAGTTCATGAACTTCCGATTTGAGAAATATAACCATCTTGGGTACGCTACGGGTACGTGTACCATAACTATCGGATTTGGGTTTACAAACTCAGCAGAAATTTTCGATCGAATACTTCAGTGGGTACGCGTACGGGTACGCGTACCTAAGGTGACTGGTTTAACAGTTTGCAAACTTACAAACTCAGCAGAAATTTTCGAACCCTGTCTCCTTCACCAATACCGTATGCACACACTTGGTTTCCGGCACATAGATTTATACACTAATGTGCGAACACACTATATAATCTTATATCCATAGTTGGTTATGTAATCTCAACTCTAAATTTCAATCATCTAAATATTCTTCTATAATGTTATAACAGTCGTTATTCACAATTATCGTCATCAAAGCTATTTTCAAGATTGAAACGTCATCATGACTTTTGTCACGGGTTAAGATGAAAAGTGGTTAAAGCGAAAGCTTAACAAAACATATTTCAAGAAAAAGATAGGGGAGTAAACTCGGCTCGAAATAACAAATATGTATGTATGAAAACTATCATACTTATACGACTTTGTCTCAAGAATAGGAGATAGAGAGGTAGAATTTTGAGTGATAGATAAGTTCAAGTCTCCACATACCTTTTAGTCAGATGAAGTTCCACTGGTTCCTTGAGTAGTTCTTAGTCTTCGTAAGATGATCGCCGTGGAGTCTGGAGCTCAACTACACTTAACTGTCCTAGTCCGAGACTTAGCTATAAGTAGTATAGAAATCAATACATATAGTTTTGACAACTAAACTTGACAAACATGCTTGAGATAGCAACTCATGCGAGTTCGACCGAGCAATGCTCTAACAATCTCCCCCTTTGTCAATTTTAGTGGCAAAACTATCAATACATATCGATTACAAAATAAATCAAACTTTGTAGCTTCTCGTCCACATGCTTGATCTCCTTGGTGCTTCAACATTACTCGAAGACTTCGTCTTTTCCAAGTACTCCTATGATTCCATAGATGTTCAATTCAACATCATAGTTGTTGAAGATCCGTAGCCATAACAATGAGAAAACAAAAGCTCTCGATCATTGTTATACAATGCCATAGTATTATTACACAATATCAAATTTCTTATATCACAACTTCGACAACAATACTATGGTGATATGTATCACTCCCCCTTAGTCAATACTTTCATCTCAACATGGAAACCACTCCCCCTTACATAATTATCCGTAAAACACGTAAACCATATATATTTGTAGTGTGAACTACATATTAATTCTCCCCCTTTTTGTCAATAAAATTGGCAAAGGTACGAAAATGGGATTCTAATGAAATTTCCACGGAGATGCTTCAAGACCAAAGAAAAGTACGTATCAACTTTGTTTAGATGCAATCAAATAGCCGAAGCTAAATGCATTCATCAAGGAGTTTGTAAATATACAATATAACTCCTAAAATATTCCACAGCTGCACTCCCCACAAAGATATGTAAATTAAGCGCAAGTTCAAAAGAACTCTCCCCCATTTGATGTCATTCCCAAAAAAACAACAAGAGCGACCTTACTTTTACAAGAAAAGAAGGATTTCTCTGGACACCAAAAACCACAAAAGAAATGATTTTCGTATCCAAAATTCTCAATTAAACTAATCACAAGAGAACCCATGATTAATTTAATCGGAATACACAGCCAAATTAATCACAAATAAATTCATGATTTGTTTAGTTGGAAATGATCACATAAGAAGACTTATGGAGCCGCACAGTATATACATAAAATATGGATCAGGGAAGATCAATACTGCGGAATATACAAAGATTCATTATATCTTCATCACTATTTGCATAACGACATATAATAGACATAATCTTTGTAAACAAAAGATTTTAACCTATCTTCTATCAAAGAATTGACATAATAGGCTTAACCTTTGTTTGTCAAAAGTTCATCGATCTTGTATCAATACATGCATATCGACATATGAAAGAGATAACTTTTGACATCGTATGGGACAATAATAGTTCACGGACGTAAACACACATATCCCATAACATATTGCAACATATAAAACCATAAAGATTAATACTGCAAACATCATCTTCCAAATCACTTTAGAATTTAAATAAATAAATCTAAAAACATTGCAAGATGAAAATGTTGGACATAGATATGTGTACTCACAAAAATGGATATTCCAAACCCTAGTTATCCTTCTTAAACAAAAACAAGAATAAAAATTCTCTTAAGAAGTTTCCTAGAAAAATGAAGGTCAAAACAATTTAACCCCAATAAAAAGAAGCACAAGAGTCTATTCATCATCTTCATCTTTGGAGACCATGAAAGTGGAACGAACTTTGTTCATGTCTTATTTAATATCGGGATACTTGGTAGCAATCACAAGTAATTGTTCTTGAACACAATTTACTTTGGTATTCGACTTACAAACACCTTTGTAAACTTGGCGAATAAGCTTCGTAGAAGAATCACTCGAGCCATCAATTGTGTCACACCTTTTCCTCTTGCATTCATATTCCTTCATTCGACTAAAGGTACACGGTCGAACAAGCTTGGTAGTTCCAATGGAATTCCCGATCGGCTCAATGGAGAAGTTGCGACAAATACGCTCAATCAAGCAAGAGAAGCCTAACTTCTGGTCAACGGATGCCATGTATATCATTTGCAAAATAATGAATCCACAAATGTCAAGACCTTTGGTTTCCATCACAAGGTAATAGACTAATTCCGCAAACTCACGGCTCCAACGAGAATTCTCAACCGTGGAAGGACAAAGATTCGAAATACCCAATATTCCAAAAGACTTTAAAGGAAAATCTAGTTGATTAGTGGGAAATTTTCCTCTATTCCACACAACACTCTTTCCACAAAGCACTTTCGAAATAGCTTCTTGTGAAGGTCGTTCATCGCTTGGTCTAGGGAGGCGAAAATCACCCAAAGGAATTCTGGTAATTTTCGAAATCAATTCTCTATTAACTAAAATACCTACTATATTAACCATGGTTTTGAATTTCATGTCCTCAAGGACAACATCATAGATGTTGGCATAGAAGATTCTAGTAAGAGTATCAAAACCTTCACCAAGGCCATCAAAGATATTTCCAAGCTTGAATTTTTCAAAACAAGATAAATCCTCCGTACACCCACTTGTATTATCCAATTTCTTTTCTAAAATAAACCCAGTAGAAGAAATCTTTTCAAATACTTTGCTACAAGATTCATCTACAAATCTAATCCTAATAGAATTTTGTTCAATAGGAAGATCCATTGAAAAGGATGAAGAACCTAGTTTATTTGAAAAACCTTTTGAACCCTTATCATTCTTCATGATTCTAGAAGGAAATAAGGGAGTGGGAAAGAGATTACTTACTTGACTTTTATCTTGAGAAATCCCTTCACAAGTTGTTCTCCAACAAGCTTTAATGGAGGAAAAAAATTGAACCCTAAAAGTTCACGAACGCGGACATATAAGGGAGGAAGGAGGGTTTGCGTACCCGTACTTCTTTTATACCCACAGTTGGGCTTCGACCCGTTCATGAACCGCGACCCACATAAGGAATGTAGAATTTTTAGAGGTACACGTACTGGGATAAAAGTACCAGTATGAAGAAAGAATACCTGCACAAACTTTTTGAAAAGCTTTTGTCACAAGGAAAATAGGAAAAAGAATTCATAAACAAAGTCAACCAGTTACTTGCCCCATTTCAAGTTATGTACAAATGGGGTGACGCCATTCCAGAATTCAGGTGGTGTAGAATGCAGAGAATTTCTCATGCAAATTCTTTGATTGACATTTGTGGCCAGAATTAGGAGTAAAATCATAGTGATAAAACTCAGAATCCGTTGGTCTTTTTTTCTTATGACACAGAAATGACTTTTTCTGATAAATGGTTCCTTTACCAACCTTACAAGAAATCTTTTTATCAACTTAAAGAGAGTTGGTAGTTGGAACAGTTTGTACATCATTAGAACATGATTTGATTGGTAAAAAATTTTTATCAGAACGATTCAGTTCTTCTATGGAATTAAGCTTTTCTAAGAATTTTAAAACATTTTCAAACGCTCTAAATAGATCCTTGTCAATTGATCCTTTATGATAGTATTCCTCAAAGAGATTAAGAGTAATTCTTGTGAGGGTCCATACCTTTGAGCGTTGATCATGTTTTCTTTGATGATTCTCTTTAGAGAAATTTTTAATTTTTTCTTTAGACTGTTTCTTCACATCTAGATTTTCCGATATTTTAGATGGTATAAGATTATCATGAGAGACCGTAGATCTGAAAAATAATCTCTGAACAGTCTTTAAGGAACTCTGGTGTGCGTTACAGATGCCATAAGCAAGCCTCCCAACAAGATTTCCCATAGGGCTAGACTTTTGAAGATCGGACAAACACAAACTTCTAAGGTTTAGGGTGTTTTCATGCTCTGATACCAATTGAAAAAGCGGGGGTCTAACAACCTCACCCAATATTTCGATTAGCAATCTGTATGGACTAACTCCAATATACTTTCTAGAGAATCAACTAGACAGTCAGACTCAATCTAGATAAAAGTATATCAAACAGTTAATATCTCAATCTCTCGATTTGATTTTTACTCAAGCAAATGGAAATCTGCGAGTCTTTATCAAATACTAGAGAGATAAACTTGGATGGTACCAAAGACCAATATCCAAGTGTCAATCAATTTAAATCAACAACCAAAGGTTGGATATTCTAATTGATTGATCTTAACGCACAACCTATGATATTTAAATTATATAACAAAATATAATGCGGAATAGAAATAACACGGACACCAGAAATTTTGTTAACGAGGAAACCAAAAATGCAGAAAACTCCCAGGACCTAGTCCAGATTGAACACCACACTGTATTAAGACACTACAGACACTAGCCTACTACAAACTAACTTCGGTCTGGACTGTAATTGAACCCTAATCAATGTCACACTGATTCAAGATACAATTGCTCTCCTTACATCTCTGATCCCAGTAGGATACTACGTACTTGATTCCCTTAGCTGATCTCACCCACAACCAAGAGTTGCTACGACCCAAAGTCGAAGATTTAAGTAAACAAATCTATATCACACAGAAAAGTCTATGATAATAGATAAATCTGTCTTCCACTGATAAACCTAAGAGTTTTTGTTCCATATTTTGATAAAATCAAGGTGAACAGGAACTAATCAATAACCTGGGATTATATTCCCGAAGAACGGCCTAGAATTATCAATCACCTCACAATAATCTAAATCGTATGGTAGCGAAACTAGATATTGCGGAATCACAAACGATGAGACGAAGATGTTTGTGATTTCTTTTTTATCTTGTCCTATCGGAGATATAATCTCAAGTCAATTATTCAATTGAACTCGTACGATAGAAAATGGCAAGATCATATCGCTTAACTACAAGATAAGTAGTTTCGTATGGCTTCACAATCCCAATAAAGTCTTTCATTCGTTAACCTACAGGGTCTCGAGAAGAAACCTAAGGTTAAAGGAGAACCGACTCTAGCAAAACCAACTAGTATCACATAGGAGGTGTGGGGATTATTTTTTCCAGTTGCTAGATGTCTCATTTATATAGTTTTCAAATCAGGGTTCGCAATCTAAGTTACCTTGGTAACAAAGAATTCAATATTCACCGTTAGATCAAAAACCTAGTTTAACCAAGCTAGTATCTTTCAACCGTTAGATCGAAACTTGTACACTTGGTTGGTTCACAAATAGTTAACCAATGGTTAGCTATATTAGCACTTTCATATTAACCGTATTCATCTTCTTCACAACTGGTTCAAATGACTTCAAAAGAACTAGTTGAAGAGTTGTTCAATTGCTTAGGTCTTTATGAATAAACACAATTGAAACAAAATCGGTTTGATTCAGTTGAATCAATTCATGAACAATATATCCACGGTTTGCAAAGATTTCACTCCTTATTGATTTATTGTTTAAGTTCATGAACTTCCGATTTGAGAAATATAACCAGCTTGGATACGCGTACGGGTACGTGTACCATAGATATCGGATTTGAGTTTTCAAACTCAGCAGAAATTTTCGATCGAAAACTTCCGTGGGTACGCGTACGGATACGCGTACCTAAGGTGACTGGTTTAACAGTTTGCAAACTTACAAACTTAGCAGAAATTTTCGGTTCGAAAACTTCCGCTGGTATGCGTACGGGTATGCGTACCCAACCTGTCTCCTTCACCAATACCGTATGCACACACTTGGTTTCCGACACATGGATTTATACACTAATGTGCGAACACACTATATATGCTTATATCCATAGTTGGTTACGTAATATCAACTCTACATTTCAATCATTGAAACATTTTCTATAATGTTATAACAGTCGTTATTCACAACTATCTTTATCAAAGCTATTTTCAAGATTGAAACGTCATCATGACTTTCGTCACGGGTTAAGATGAAAAGTGGTTAAAGCGAAAGCTTATCAACACATATTTTGAGAAAAAGATTGGTGAGTAAACTCGGCTCGAAATAGCAAATGTGTATGTATGAAAAATATCATACTTATACGAATTTGTCTCAAGGATAGGAGATAGAGAGGTAGACTTTTGAGTGATAGATAAGTTCAAGTCTCCACATACCTTTTAGTCGGATGAAGTTCCACTGGTTCCTTGAGTAGTTCTTCGTCTTCGTAAGATGATCGCCATGGAGTCTGGAGCTCAACTACAGTTAACTGTCCTAGTCTGAGACTTAGCTATAAGTAGTCTAGAAATCAAGACATATAGTTTTGACAAATGAACTTGACAAACATGCTTGAGATAGCAACGCATGCGAGTTCGACCGAGCAATGCTCTAACAGTTTCAAGACTGAAGAGTTGTTAAATAATTTGAAGCATTTTTTTGATTCATGGAGGTGCCTGACCATTCTAAAGTTAGACTGGTTGCTTACAAACTCAAAGGAGAAGCTCCTGCTTGGTGGGAAAAATTGTGTGAAGATTGTTTTAAATACAACAGACCTCCAATTCAAACTGGGGAAGAATGAGAAAATTACTTAGAGAATAGTTTTTACCCCAAGATTATAGACAAAAACTTTTTGTAAAACTTCAAAGTTTTCAATAAGGAGCACGCTTGGTGGAAGATTATGTAGATGAATTCTACAATTTGGTAGCTCGTAATCAACTACATGAAACTGAAGAACAAATAGCTGCTAGGTTAATCGAAGGCTTGAATAAATTGATTCAACAAGGGGACTCAATCTGTGTTTACGATGGTTGAAGCTATTCAACAAGATATTAAAGTTGAACGTCGTGTTCTTCGTTCTTCCAAAGATACACCATTTTTTTACAATCGTTTTCAAGGTAATTACAGATCTTCAACTCCATCTTCTTTTTACTCTCAAGCTAATATAGTATCGATGCAGTCGAATTCTATTCATCAAGATGATATTTTTCCATATGTTTCTCGTCAACAACAATCCACAACCAAATTTACGTACTTACAATCACCTCTTTTATCAAATAATTCACTTGTTCTTCCAACACCTATAGAAACTCAACATGTACAAAAACCTTATTTATCTAGCCAGTGGAACTTGGTTAGTAACAGGCTTCCTAGTAAAAACCAACAATCTTTTCCACCTAAATCTTAACCACAAAATATTTAATCAAAGTTTAAAGGTGATAAGTGCAACAAGTGTAACCAAATTGCCCATACTTCTGGAGATCGTCGTAAGTTTAATGGGTTTATTGGAGATACTCAAAATAATGAATTCTCAAGACAATAATGAATAAGATAATGATGAATTATATACAAGTGAACATAATGAAATACATGATTCATATGGTGAACATTTTGTAGGAATAATTCGTTCACTTTTGCTGATTCAACCTTGTCATTCACAAAGACATAATATTTTCAGAGCAAAGTGTACAACTGGAGGAAAAATATTTGATATGAATATTGATAGTTGGAGTACGTATATTTATGCTCATGTAGTTAAAAAGTTGGAGTTACTTGTTATTTCACGTCCACATCCGTACATAGTTGGTCGGGTTAATGGTTCTTCTACTCAAGAGATTTTTCACCAATGTGTTGTGAATTTCTATTTTCCAAGATATGGAGATTTAATATTGTGTGACGTTATTGATACGTCTGCTACTCATCTTCTTGTAGGTTTATCTTTGAAATATGACATTCAAGCAGTTCACAAACTGCTTTGATAATACTTACAATTTTACTCATCAAAAGAAACTAAAGATGTTATGTCCTTCAAAGTCTTCTTATAGTGTTAAAGAATATTGTGATGGGAATACTAGCGCTTTGGTAGCTACTATTGCTCTCTCTTTTCGTAAAACGCATACTTTGAGTTCTCATGAAGAAGCTAAATCAATGATTGATATTCCATCTAAAAGTTCAACCATTATTATTATCCCGGTTTCATTTTTTTTACCCTGAAGAGTTACCAGTTACTTTACCTCCATTAAGGGATCTTCAATACTGTATTGATTTCATACCTGGTGCCTCTCTACGATTCAAGCACATCCCAAGTGAACATGAAATTTTAAAGGGCCAAGTTAATGATTTATTGGCTAAAAATTGGTTAGACTTAGCAACAGTCCTTGTTCTTTCTTTGCATTTTTTGTGCCCAAGAAAGACAATGGTTGGAGAATGTGTATAAATTGTCGAGCATTTAATCGAATTACTATTAATTCCTAACATGTTTCTTATTCCTCGTATTGATGATGTGATTGATTTGTTGGATGGTTCTATAGTCTTTTTAAAGCTGGATTTACGAAGTGGTTATCATCAAATACGTATCCGAGAAGGAGATGAATGGAAAATAACCTTTAAAACATGTAAAGGTTTGTATGCGTGGCTTGTTATGCCATTTGGATTTTCTAATGCTCCCAGTACATTCATGCGACTTATGGATCAGGTTTTCCAACCCTTCCATAATCAATTTGTTATTGTTTATTTCGATATTTTAATTTACAGTCGCAATGAAAAAGAACATCTCATTCATCTCTGAAAGGTGTTTAAGGTGTTACAATTCAATATTTATTTATTCATTTATTTTATTTATGTATACTAGTAGTAGTTAAAATTGTACCATATGCATAGGGAAACTCTTACTTTTGTTTTTATTTATGTATTGAAGCTGCAAGCAATCTATGTGCGCTGAGTGTCCGCACGATGGTATGAGTCTGAGCACGTCTCTATTTTCGTATTCCTTTAAACAAAACAGGCACTCGCCTTACTCTGGGTGCTGATATTTTTCGTAGTGTGGGCAGAATTATCAGCTTTTCTTTACAGCAGAAGAAATCTCTTATTCTCTTTCGATTGTGGTAGATAAAATCCACAATGAAACACACTAGGACAACCACAACTAAACCTATTATGACCCAATATTTCCTTTAAAATGTCTCATAATTATCAAGTATCATGTCAAAATAAAACACAAAACGGTTATTTAAAAAGCCTATCTCAATTAGCTTACAAATAAAATAAATCCCAAATAACAGCCCCAAGTATCAAGTCCAGACGTTTCAGAAACAAACCGGTTATTGAAAAGTCCATCTCAATTAGCTTATAAATAAAATAAATCCCAGAAAACCGGTTATTTAATATTCAGAATTTGGTAACATAAAAAACACCTTACACTATATAAGTCTCTCAAAATTTCTTGTTTTTTATATGTGATTCGTATGGTATTTTTTTTTTCTAATTTAAAAATATAACATACATTTGATTCATATGATACTTTTTGAATTTCAAAATGTAAAGTACTAAACTTTGTTTCATGGGTTTTTCCTTTGTGACTTTCTTATCATGATACCAGGTAAGAAACTTAGAATCACGATTTACCTTTATGGTTGTAAATATGTTGGAAGTTCCAGAATTTATTTATCAAATGTTAATTTTCTTGTTGTCTAATCATTTGCACCCCTGATAGGTTAGAACTTTAGTATTCATTAAAACTAGTAAGAGTCCTGCTATTTAGCTTCACATTTATGTACATATTTTCAGCAACAACAATAACACCAACACCATCAGTTGATTTTAAATGTGTGGTCGACTGTCCAACATGTCAAGAAACCTGACACTTATATCAGATTGTTGAGTCGACTTACCTTCTGTATCACCAGACTCAAGTGCATAATGACATAAAATCGACATCAACAAAATTTCTCTGAATATCCAAGTTCTTCCATACGAAAAACCCAAAATTGACCAAAATAAAGTTTTCAAATCCACTGAGAGAATTATTTTCCCCTTGGATGTTGACAAGTAGTGTCTTCTTTACCTTCTTTTTGTCATGTCCCGTCGGACTTACTAGATTTCTTTATTTCTTTGAACAATCTGATAAAAAATATGCTGGAGTTGTTGTTCTTTCCCATTTATTTTAGCCCTCAGATTATATCTCACCTCCATGACAAGCTCCCCTGTATTGAGAATTGCATCAATATTTCCATCAGAGTCCGAGTTTAAATTTTGCAAATCAATCATTACTTAACCCTGACATATTTCAAGAAGTGGTTTCTTGAAAGTCTCACCTGAATCGAGATTGTGGGGAGCCAATTCCAAAATTTGATTATTGTTTAGAATTATTGTTTGAAGCAAATCAATATCATGAGAAGTCTCTAGTTCTTCCATATGAATTTATCCCTCTTCGGTGTTCAATTCCCTTCAAGTCGTTTTTGGAGTCCCATTTACTTTCTGATAAAATCTTTTAAATAAATTTTTATTTGAGTTTGGTGGTCTTCTATACAATTGAACCTAATTACTGCTACGGTCACTGCATTTGGTTTTGGGGCGATTAACTCGAACTTTAACAAACTCGTCGCCATTGCAAACCTCATATTAGTTAGTTTATAGTGCCAATTGAATGTTCGCCCATATTCGTCGATCATCATTGCAGCGTCTTAATTGGCCAAGCCCTCTTTGAACTTCCTTGTTGAAACCAGACACTGAAAACGTTCCAAAAGTGCAGAATCCACAATTTCGACATGACATATTTTTGATAATTTATTGGTGTTGACGGGTTTCCAACCTAAATCGTCCGTGTGGTCACAAAATAACTTTATTACTGCACTACAATAACACCGACATTAAGTGTTCTGTCAAAATTCGAGCTAGTACTGCACTACAATAACACCGACATTAAGTGTTCTGTCAAAATTCGAGCTAGCACACGACCTCACGAGATTATGTTGGATTAGATTACTTATCAAATCAAATAGACAACTAAAACTACATTTACCACGACTACACGTTGGAGGTGAAACATAATTTATGAGTTCATCCGGACGAATTTACGATTGTCAAAAAAATACGATGCCACATTCTGATAAAATGTAACGGTTTACAACTTTGGCCCAAAGGCTAAGCCTTTACTTCCGGTGCAAATGTGATATCGGCAGAAGAGGCAACCCACCGTGTCTAGGTTAAGAAACATTGCGGGTCCATATAATCAGTCCATATTCTAGAAGAAATAATTGGCGGGAAAGATTTGGTGGCGTATTAAACCCTCAAAGAAAAGTAAAGTTTTATTTTCATTTTTATTTTCAGAATTCAAAATTTGAATTCCCTATTCTCTCTCTCTCTCTCTGAAATTGTTTCATCGATGGGAATCAAACCCCCGATGTCGACACCAACAAAATCCCCTTCAATTTCAAGAACAAATCATCATCAAAACCCTAATAACTCCATGGATATTTCTTCTTCTTCTTCTGCTTCTGAGTTCAATAAATCTAGATATGAAGCTTATAATCGATTACAAGCAGCAGCCGTTGCATTTGGTGAGAAATTACATATACCTGAGATTATAGTAATCGGAGGTCAATCTGATGGTAAGAGTTCACTTCTTGAAGCTCTTCTTGGTTTCCGATTTAATGTTCGTGAAGTTGAAATGGGAACTCGTAGACCTCTCATTCTTCAAATGGTACACGATGATTCTGCTGTTGAGCCTCGTTGTCGATTCCAGGTGAGATCTTAGCTCAGATTTTAATCTAATTTGAGATAATACTGTATTCAGATCTATCAGCTTATGAAATACTGGAACTGAACTTTGAGAATTGATATTTGAAGTTGGAATCGTGAATCGGTGAAGGAAAATTTCACTACTCTTTGTTTTTTTTGGCTGGAACTTGGAATGTCTAGCTTGAGATACACTTGTTTGTGCTTGCTTTTGTTATTATTGAGGATGTCTATGGAAATTGATCTTGTGTTTTGGTAATTATTGAATTTATTTTATTTTGATTTTGTAGAAATCTGAAATTAGGGCAAAATTTCACGATATTAATTGTTAAAATTTGTGTAAAATTCCTTTGAAATTTGTTTAGGAGAAGATAGAGTTAGAATTGTTTCTAATATTGTGTTTGAAATTGTATGTTTCTGATTAGGATTCTCATTTTCTGAAAAGGAAATTGAAATCATTTGGTATTTAGGTTAACCATGAGTGGTATGAATTCTATGAGAATGGTAATGGTAATGTAGGAGTTAAGAACCATGTACTAGTATTTGTTTTGCACTTTAGAAGCTTTAACTACACGTGCATGTTCATTTTCTATCTGAAGGTGGTTTGCATTCCAAGTGTATCATCTTACTTACATATTGGTTGAATACAGGAAGAGGATTCTGAAGAATATGGAAATCCGGTTTCATCAGCATCTAAGATTGCTGACATTATTAAAACGAGGACAGAGGCTCTTCTGAACAAGACTAAAACCACAGTTTCTTCTAAGCCGATTGTCATGAGAGCTGAGTATGCACATAGTCCCAATCTTACCATTATTGACACTCCTGGATTTATTCTTAAGGTGGGTGGTTTCTTCAACTTCCTTGCTTGATTTATCTATGGTTTGTGCAGGATGATTAGAGAAGTTATTTACTGTTTTGCTGTTTTCCTCATTTAATATTTCGTTCTGAACTGAACATTCTGAAATGCTAATTGCAGGCAAAGAAGGGTGAACCAGAAAATACACCTGAGGAAATCCTATCCATGGTGAAATCTTTAGCAAGCCATCCTCACCGCCTTCTCCTATTTCTTCAGCAAAGTAGTGTTGAATGGTGCTCATCTCTCTGGTTGGACACGATCCGCGAGATAGACCCAACGTTAAAAAGGACAATTGTTGTTGTCTCCAAGTTTGACAACAGGCTCAAGGTATGTACAATACATATTAGGGAATTCATGACAAATAAAAGAAGAAATTAGTAACAAGTTTTTGATTTTCTTGATAAAATGTGCAGGAGTTCACAGACAGGTGGGAAGTGGATCGGTATTTGGGGACTAGTGGTTATCTTGGGGATAACGTACATCCATACTTTGTGGCCCTGCCGAAGGACAGGGGAATAGTTTCTAACGAGGACTTTCGGAGACAAATTTGCAAGGTCGATTCAGATGTTCTTCGTCATCTACGAGAGGGTGTTGATGGGGGATTTGATGAAGAAAAGTTTGGGAAGTTCATTGGTTTTGGCCGTTTGAAGGAATACTTAGAGGCTGAGCTTCAAAAGAGATACCGAGACTCTGTACCAGCAACTCTAACTTTGCTGGAACAGCGTTGTGATGAAGTAACCACATACCTGGCCAGAGCGGAGTCCAAGATAAGGGCAACTTCTGATGTTGCCTACCTTCGGAGGTCTGCAATGATGCACGCAGCATCTATAAGCACTCATGTGGTAACTAATTATGATCTTTTCCATTCTCGTCTTATTTCTTCTTATTAACTGATATAAATGTTGATATATGCTTAATAAGAAATGTTTTTGTTTCTTGTTATTTACTGAAGGGGGCATTAATTGATGGAGCGGCAGATCCATGTGCACAACAATGGGGTAAAACAACCAAAGAGGAGCAGTTGGAGAGTGGTATTGGCAGTTGGCCTGGGGTTAGTGCAGAGATTAAACCTCCGAATTCTACCCTTAAGCTTTATGGTGGAGCAGCGTTTGAGAGGGTAATGCATGAATTTCGTTGTGCCACTTACTCGATTGAGTGCCCTCCAGTTTCTATAGAGAAGGTAGATCTATTTAACTACTTCTGAAACCGCAAATCATAGTTTTGACTTGGACATACCACTTTCATTCGGGATAAAACTGAAACATGGAATGCTACTTCTAACAGGTTGCTAATGTATTACTTGCCAATGCTGGCCATGGTGGAGGTGGGAAAGTAACTGAAGCTGCAGCAGAGATAGCACGTTCTGCTGCTAGGTCATGGATTGCTCCTCTGTTGGACACTGTCTGTGATCGACTTGCGTTTGTTCTAAGAAACCTTTTTGACCTTGCTGTTGAACGCAATCACAGCTGCGACTCTTTTAACTGTAAGCGGCTCTTTGACTTTGCTTGTTCTCCTTCTGCTATAAGTAACTGTAGGCATTCTTTGCAAACTGTTTTCCATATAGTCGCAAACCATGTTCTAATAGTTCACATTACTCTTGATGGACACAGATAAAAGAAACAATGATGATTTGGATGGGTATATAGGCTTTCATGCTGCTTTAAGGCATTCATACAATTGCTTTGTAAAGGATCTTGCAAACCAGTGCAAGCAACTAATAAAGCATCACCTTGATTCAGTCACAAGCTCTTACTCTCAGGTTTGCTATGAAAATGACTTGTTAGGAAGTTATGTCCAAGGTGGATCAACCATTTACAGACTCAATCAAGCTCAAGGGTCCCAAGTTAGCCTTGAGTTATCTGATGGTAAGACACCTGATCAAGATGAAGTAACGGGTGTAGACCAGGAAAATATTCCTCCTGAAAGAAATGCACAGCAAACAACTCCAGAGCAGAATACGGCCGCTAAAGATGTTCAACTGACTGTTCCAGAGACTCCATCTCCTGATCAACCACGCGATAATGGTAAGAAGAAAGAGCATGGGAATGACAATCAACCAAGAGGGAAAATGCGGCACGCGAAGAAGGCAGTCAACACCAGAAATATGGATCATCGCCGACTCCAAAATGCTGGCGATAACTTATTTGTAAACAGTGACATTGGCTCTAGATCAGGCTCAGCGTATTCTGAAGTCTTTGCTACTGCTACACAGTATTTCTGTCGCATACGTGAAGTTCTTATAGAGAGAAGCGTGCCTTCAGCCCTAAATGCCGGATTTTTAACTCCTTGGTAAGCTTATCTCTTATCTGATGCATTTTTGCTAAAAGCAACTAACAAATACCTATTGGTCACAAGGCAAACTTTTCTTGTATCTTTATTGAGAAAAGCATCAAACTAGAGTAAAGTTATGCGCATTCATATGATAATATGTATATATGAAACCATTGATTAAATGTTGTATTCTAATTCTTCTTTTTGCTTTATTTCCTTTTTCCATTGGTGGACCTGACAGCACGGAGAAGTTGGTGGTGGCACTAGGCATTGATCTTTTCGCTGTGAATGATGAAAAATTCATGGACATGTTTGTAGCACCTGGTGCAGTTGACGCCCTTCAGGATGAACGCCAATCACTCTGCAAGCGCCAGAAGACACTGCAGTCTTGCTTAAACGAGTTCAAAAACATTGCTCGATCGCTTTGATAGCTCTTCTTTAAGGAAACCATTAGGTGATGTTCACTGATAACTCATTTCTATTATGTAAATTCAAGATTGTAAGAATGGGGCTGTGTCATGAGTATTCACCTCTTCACATCTAGAGTACTGTAGTTTATTGTTTAGGCTATGAGGGTGCTGTGCCTCCCGATATTAACTTTCTGAATTGCTATCAGTTGTGATCCCAAGCAAATTTTACAGGAAATATATATGTATCACACTGCTAAATGTGGTAATTGGTTTTCACTGTTTGGTGGACCAATGAATATTGAGGTCTATTTTCCATACCAAGTTACCAACTACTCAGGGTAATCACCTTGAATTCTACATTATGAGATGTGACCCTCTTTTATGATTGCAGAATATGAATATTACCTAACGATTTAAATTCTGTTTATGTCCCAATCATCTATTGCTTGTGCCAGTTGATCAGACAACAACTGCTGCTACCGTCAACTACATTTGGGTTTGGGCCTTTTGGGGTGCAAATTTGCCACCTGGTTGCCATCGCACCTCGGATTAGTTTGCATATAGTGATCCGAATTTGCCAATTGAATGCTTGCCAATATTCATCGCATTTCAGTCGTCCATGCCCTCCTGAACTTCCTTCGCACAAAGCAACTCCTTGAACATTGTTGGCGAGTGTTGACGCTCCAGAACGGCAAGACCCCCAACTTGGACACGGCATTAAGCGTTCTAGTAACATTCGAACTGGAGTTACGAGATGATCTTGAGCACTGATTTCACCCTTTACTTGCCCGCTATAGATATTCATCAAGTCCAATAAAAAAAAAAGTAGGACGCTGTTGCCGGGGATCAAACTCGGGTCACCCGGGTGACAGGCGGGAATACATGCCACTATACTACAACGACTTTGGTGTTCGGTTTGGTTCGCTAAACAATCGCCACTAACCAATCACCTCAACCTCAAAAACAGTATCAAATTCGCGTGGGTGCTTCGATTCTAAGTTAGGAAAATACACATCAATTACAACAATGATCCGGAATTGGATGATTTCTTAGATTATGAGAATGATTTTACACAAACTCAAACTCAAGCACAAACTCAAACTCAAAATGATGATTTTTATGAGCCAAATCCAGATGATGAATACATATATGAATAACCCAATACTTCTAATACACACATACATTAGCATCTGGAACTAGTTTACTAGGTTGGATTATATTTGTTCTAATGTTTGTTAGCCATGCTCTGTGGCAAATCTGGAAAATGAGATATGCTTTAGTTTTTGATAATAAGCAAGTGCAGTTTAGCAAGATTGTGCAAATAACCAAAAAGTCAATTCAGGACTGAAATGACATTCATATTGATGTAATCTAAAAAAGGAGACTGAATCACAGGGAGTGAGCAGTTGTCCAATGGAAAACCCCCCCTTAGAGGGTTACTTTAAACTATATTTTGATGCTTCCTTCTGCAAAGAAAGTAAATGTATGGGTGGATTTCTAATTATGATAAATGATGCGGGGAAATTCTAATGAGCATGTGGCTTTCCATCAGTAGCAGAGGATGATGAACATGCAGAAGCATTAGCAGCATTTGAGGCGTTACAGACGGTGAGGATGAAATAATTTATAAAAGTGCACATTGAAGGTGAGTTTCTTAATGTTATTAATGCTCTTAATGAAAAAGTTGGAGCTACCTAATGGAATATTAATTCAATTATTAGAGATTGTTTAGATTGTCTTAGGTCTTTCAATAAATGGGTGATTACATATGTACTCAGAGAAACAAATTGTGCAGATGATTTATTAGCCAAAGATGCAATTAGCATGTCTTTGAAAACTTGTTGGGAAACAGAAATATCATTTTGGTTGGACTCTCTTATTAAAAAGAAACTCCATGCACATAATCTATTTTATCCTAAAAGATTATATTGTTATGGGTTTCCCCTTCTTAAAATAATTTGAGTTTTTTGTAATTTATACTGATTAGTGTTTCATTTTGTGATCTTGTTACGTCAGTAGGATTTATGAGCTTTAAGTGTTAGATTCATATTTGTTTAATGTTTAAGGAAGTGAGTTTTTGCTAGGAATTGAGTTCAATTTGTGGTTTCTTACCATAGAAATTGTTATTGATGTTTCATTATATGGAAAAATAAATCACTCTCAAGGCAGATGACGGATATCAATTGTCGTTCAAACTACTCCTGATACATCACCATTATTTTCGTTCTTGTCCGTGCAAGGCTTGGCGATTGTTTTGGTGCGCGTCTGTGTAATGCTTGGTCATGTAAACTTAGCGTATGTCTGCACTAGGCATTGCTTAGATCACTGCAATGTTTAGTCATGCAGGCTTGGCGTATGTCCGGCACTTGCCATTTCCTAGCGTCGCTAATGCTTAGTTGTGCAATGAGGCTTGGCGTATGTCCGTCTTGGTTTCGTGCATGTTTCGACCCCGATAGTTCCAAGCATACTTCGTTTGACACTATACATTCTCAAGTGTCGTGGTATTTGTGGTGCAGTGCCTATCTTGGTGTCTACACTTGATTGGCACCACATTTGTTGATCTTTTCATTGTTCTTTGTTTACCCATTTGAGGGTGAGTATGCGCTCTTCTTTTATGTTTAGGCGCCATTACGAGGATAATAGAGAACTAACATTGTTCGGGTAATATTCTGAACATGGTGTGCATATAGAACAAGTTTTGAGAAATTCAATCGTGGAATTTCTGCGAATTGAGGCAAGTTCAATATTACTCAGTGTGAGTTTAAATATTAATATATGAAATGAGTTAAAGATGCAGATGTGGAATTACTGCAACTTAGAACGTGTTCAATATTAGTGTCCGTTTAGGAACAAGAGTATATTCTGAACGTATATTTTGTAAGTCAGAGTACACCTCCAGAGGAATTGCAACAGCTAGGTGAAGCCCTATCACATATATACTTATAGATATATCTCTGATACATGTTCAAATGCGAATTTACAAGTTTTTTCCTTGTCAAAAAACCACCATCAACACTACTAAATTTTTATATGATAAAGTTTGTCTCGGAAAATTTTAACTGCATCTCGGTGGAATCTCGGCCATCGAGTTTCTCGGCCAAATATCATCTTGTCGAGATTAAGAGATTCGTCTCATCAATGGACGATGACCGACTATCTCGGTCGAAGTTGACTACATTGTACACAATTATATATTCTAATTTCTTACTCATTCTTTAAGTTTCTTAATACAAAAAAATATAGGTTTTGTTCCCACGAATGAATATTCTTACCCGGTTTCTTAGGTCTACTTTTTGTTGTAGCAAAAACTTCAAGTAATTGCGAGGATCACAACAAAACAAAAATCATTGGCCAACCATTTTTTTTTTTTTGCATATTATGGTTTGTATTTTTTGAAAATTTTATTTCTAACGAGCGTCAAAAAAAATAAAAAACCTCAATATTGTTTCAAGTGTTTGTAGGGATCATATGGATATGAATAATAATAATGGGTGTATCATGTCATTTTTGCCCATCACCCCCATGCAGCAGCAACTCAAAGAAAAATTCTTCATTTTCTTTTGAGAGATATTATTTTTGAAAACCCTTTGATTTACTCAAAGAAATAATAATTATCAATAAAAAATAATTACGAAAATATAGTTAACAATTACTAAAAATAAAGAAAAAAATAATGATAAAAGTGAACACTGATCGGGAAATACGACTAAACTCGGCAAATGCTTCAAATTATAGTATAAATATCTCTGGAACAAAAGATCGATGATCTAATTTAACAATGTTAGCATATAACAAGTGTAAGTTTAATACTTTAGTGTAGTTGCTGAACTTGCCGGGATAAATTTGATTTAAAAATATAAATGAAACAAAAAAAAAATGCTTAATCCATCGAGGGATATTAGGAAACTTTTGCATCAGTAAACTTTTCCATTAGAGACAAACCCAAAAATGCTCCACAAGAGGATATTTAATGTTTTTATCAATGAAACATAAAATATTTTAAAGTCCTGACAGATGATCGAGCAATGACTAAATACAACTATATATATATATATATATCAAATCTAAGATAATATAGAGGAACTGAATAATATATATATATATTTACAGTAGAACACTCTTTTTGTGTACAATTTCGGTATATCTTGTGATAGTAAAGACTTGGAATAATCTCAAAATATTCACCTTTTCATCCTGAGAAACGTTGAATGAAGAATAAATTGAAATACATTCATTAAATTCATACAATATATATCCTCCTTATAATTGTTACTTTCCACGAAAATAAATCATTAAATATATTATGGCACCTTTCTTTGACTCCGATGGATATCGATCGTCACAAAATTGTATAAAAGAGTATACTATCAAATTAATCCACTTTGCTCATATACTTGTGAGATTGAAGGAAACGTCATCAAAACGCCATCACGATGCACATAGAATTGTGAAAAATGGCTCAAAAAAGGAGTGAATGAGGATTTTTATGAGCCTAGATTGGGATCAAACCTGCGACCTTAAGAATGGACTTTTGGATTTTCATAGTTTATGTTGCTGCGATAAACCAATGAACACTAATCTTTCGCTTGAACTTCAATTTTTGTGAACATATACATGGAAAAAATTCATGTGCATATTCATGGTTGTTGTTAACAGACAAGGACAGATTAAAAAATAACATAGATCGCTGAATAGAAATCTTAATGCTAAGAATAAATGGTGAACTAAATATTGAATTCTTGATATTTGAAGCGTCTACGCTTAATTTTATAGATGTAAAAGCGTTACAAACTATGTTATTCTCTGTGTGTCTTACCTGATGAGACGTAAAATTACACAGACAGTGTAGCGCACTTGTCGTTCATCTCCTAAAGAAATTAAATATTAACAATTCTAATTCTTTGAACCTAGTTAATGTTCTAACAAGCATTAATAAGCCCTATTTTTAGAAGTTTTCTTGGTGTAAGTGGTGTAATCAAGGGAAAACCAGGACATACATAATGTATTCTAATCGGAGGAATCTTGAACAAACCTGCCCTCTTTATATTGTACGACATGATTTTCACTTTATTAAGTCCCGTATTAAATCCACGATATATATATATATATATACACACACACGTACGAAGGAATAAAGTAAATCCACTTACAGAGATTTCATGGGCGGTTGAATCATACCTTTCAAACTGACGAGGGACGAACGTTATAGTCAACTTGGACTGCCAACTAATTAATCCAGAGGAAACGAGACAATATAATAATTGTCGTCTTTCCATGTGCATTTTATATTTAGAACTACCTTCTTTATGTCTTGAACATAAATGTTCAATGTCCAAAAAGAAAAAACATTACAATTAAATGAAAAAAGTAATCTTAATATACTTCCTAAAGTTAAATCGAAAAAATTTAAAAATAAAATCTCTGTATGAAATCTAGACATGAATTGACCACTCAAGTCCATTGTAAATAAGTAAAACAACCCCATTTTTATTACTCAACCCGAAGCTTACAAAGGATGTGTCATCCTCTTCAAATATTTGCGTACATTACTTTAATAATCTCCTTTATTCAAAAAAATATTCAAGAATATTTTTGAATATTTTGCACCAGTCCTGTGGCACTTAAATAGGCTATAAATAAAGTGCATAAGAATTATACTTCCGAACAACAAATTTTAACATGGCCGAGGTGGTCTAAGGCGCTGGTCCATAAGGGCGTGGGTTCAAATCCCACTGTCAACAGTTACATTTTTTGCTCGTTGGCCACTTAGAAATATATTCTTCAATTAAAAGGTTGGGGCAGTAGCTCTGCTGTCCGATGCTGCCTAATGCGAAAAAAAAAAAAAACGAAAAACGCCGCTGCCGGGGATCGAACCCGGGTCACCCGGGTGACAGGCGGGAATACTTACCACTATACTACAACGACTTTGGTGTTCAAGTTTTGTTCAGTATCAAATTCACGTTTGTGCTTCGATTCTAAGTTTCTAACAGTGGAATTTCTTGTACGACTAAGACTTGCATTTTGTGGGGATACTGAAGCTGTGGAACAAATTGCAGTTATTGATTGTAACATTATTAAGTGGAGCAAGGCCAAGTACATTTGAAGCTTACACTGTCAACGGCTCGGGCTAATGTGTGGGAATGGTTGGACATATCTTCTCGGTTAATTGGGTCATAACTTTGGATGACCTAGAGGAAACTCAACAAAAACGATGAATGATGATGTCAGTGGTTCCCTAAGACACTGTACAGTGCCTTTCATTATATTGACTAGCTTTTGGCTTATGTACAATCCAAGACCTTCCGTTGAAACTCCCTGGCTGTGGTAGAACATCTCTTGAATCAATGCCTGTGGAATCCCTGGTGCTGGGTGAGCAATCCTGCAGACATACATATGCAGTAATAAGTTGCATGGTATCTATCAAAATCAAAACCAAAAACTAAGGCAGCAGTAAGATATATCGGACTACCGGAATTCCAGATGAACAACGTATACTCCATTCCCTACACATTGCTTTCTTGGAATGACTGTAAAAAAAACTGACGAGTCCTTGGATGCCGGAGTTAATAGGATTGCGTTAGTTAAGAAGTTCGATAGGACTTGCTGTAGCCTTAAATTGTCACCATACAAATACATCGAAGATACTTCCACAGGCACATCATGGATGAACTGCAACTGCCGCTCCTGACATAGAGGTGTTCCTTGAATCATGACAGCTTCTAGGGCTTCTCCTAAACTGAATTCGAGAATGTTCATCTCTATTAACATTCGAACTTAGTCAATGTATCTTCGTCTTCGATTTGTCAACCAAATTTGTGAAGACCAAAAACCTCCCCGGCAACTATCTTGTCAATGGCTTCTTCTCTCTTTAAACCTGTTAATTTCTGCATAGAATCGTTCCACTCCGAGCAGCATCCAAAATCATCTATCATAAATATTGGAGGGATCAGGCTAGAGGGATGCTGTACAATAGTCACATAATCACCTCGTACACGGGTGTATTTGTCCATCACCATTTTCTGCATTGTTAGATCTTGTCCAACAAAACACGCACCTATGACATTTTCCTGCATATCCCGGCTACAACATGCATTAACCACCAATATTACAGGACCATATTTTGCTTGATGTCCAAATGATTTGAGTCTGATTTCGACGTTTTTCTCTTCTTCGCCTGCCATACGAAATCATACAAATTTGAGATTACAGCATTAGTATTTTATGAACACACAAGAGTAATATTTACCTTGTAGAGACAAGTTGAGCATGTTTGTAACCACTTGAACAGAATTATCCTCAACCAGATGAGCTAATGGTTTCCCAATAGCTTGCTCCACATCCAATCCTGTTAACTCCGCTGCTTTAGAGTTCCATCCATTGACATTACCAGAAGAACCAACTGCGAAAATTGGCACTGAAGCCGTCTCGATAAGGCGGACCATTTCATTTGCGACGGTACAAAGTTCTTCCATACCTTGAACCTCTGAATCGACATCATTCACTGCTCCATTTTTGCAACTATTCTCTTAGTATTAACTGGAGAGAATGAATAGCATCCATCTTCCCATGGTATTGACCACTTCCAGAAAAGCTTTAAATGATGATCTAGGATGCAATTTCCTGTCATCATCGTTATCAAAGGGATCATGTTTTGCACCGCCCCAGTTGATTTCTTTAGCCGTTTGGGATCTGAACCAGAAGAGGAAATCCTTTGAATTTATGTTAACGGCGGCCATTCCACAAACTTCATTCCGAATAGCTGATGCACCTGGATACCCAGCTTCCATCAGGCTATCGGTACTCAGACCTGTAGTCCCATCATGGTACTCGACAAGCCAATTAACTATATCTCGTATTTCTGCTTCAGCTGGAGTTGTTCCAAGTAACCAAAATTTGTTCCTGTAAAACAAGGCTGCACCGTCGCACTTGACAAGATCAATGACATTAGGTGATTGAGTAACAATCCCTACTGGAGCATCTCTGAGGACCATATTACAAAGCATAGTTCGCATCCGGAAAATATGCTTCTCCCTCATCTGAACCCCCAACTCTACTTCTTTATTTAGTTGTACACCGAAGACTTGTACCAAGAATTCACACGCGTACCTTAACGGATACGGCACAAATCTAGACAGTGTGTGATGGCAGACAACCAACCCCCACAATTTTCTACTCTTTTCCTTCTCATGATCGTCGTCGTCGTCGTCATTTATTGTGAGCGGCATCTCAAGAGATGCAATGGAACCCATATTTAGCATGGTATTGTGCATGAGAAGCTCTAAGTGTAGACCCACATAAACTCAACGGCTGTCCCAATTTCTCATCCTGGATGACTTTAACAGGGGCAGCAGAACAATCACAGATCATCCCGACCTTGTCCTTCAAGTATAGGAACCTTGAAGCTTGAGGGATATCAGTAGCTGGAAAATGCAGTCCAAGGTAAGGTTCCAAATCTGATTTCCTACACTCGGAATACACTTCCCCGTGTTCATCTTCATGAAATTTATACACAATTACTCTATCGTAACCAGTCAATTCTCTAATTTCCCGAGCCAACACATGACACAAAAGGTGGATATTTCCACTGGGCAAAGATTGTAAACTAGAGATGGTTTTGGCTGCGAGTTTATAAGATGTTAATGCCCCAGAGGCAGTGATTGGCACATCCGCAGGATTCACCGGCCCTAAATCGATAACGAATCCTAGAGTTATACGATGTATGATAGCATAAAAAGGTTTACCTGAACTTCTACAGTGTACTAATACTGGATTTTTTTTAATTTTTTCTTTTTGATCCTTCAAAAGAATAGATTAAAAGCACACAAGCCGTATGCGGGCGGATACACAGACAAAGGGTGAAAAACGCACAAACAAAAAGCAAATCTAAACAAAAGGAAATTCTAAGAATTCAATGAGTGTCTACAAAAGAAGACACATCTTGCAAAACCTAAAAAACAAAGAGCAACTTGCAAACTACAATGTGGATCACTACCTAAAAATGGTTGTCCCTTGCCAACATCTTCAATTATTAAATCAACGTGGTTTTTTGCGAGATCGTTGAACATTTCTTCACGGTTAGCCTTCACGGGTGGAAATTCTAGGCCCCATAAAGATCCATAATCCACGAGCTTATCTGCCGAGACGTTAGGAGCTTTAGATTTAGGAAGCTTTTTCTTTTTTGAACTTGTACCTTTGGATATCATACTCAATTTCATACCAACTCCAATAACTGGCTTGGACAATGACTGCTTTGCAGAGCTTACCTTTGAATCTTTCAAAACTAACTAGGAAGAGGCTACCTCCCTTCTTCTTCTTCTTCTTCTTCTTCTTCTTCTTCTTCTTCTTCTTCTTCTTCTTCTTCTTCTTCTTCTTCTTCTTCTTCTTCTTCTTCTTCTTCTTCTTCTTCTTCTTCTTCTTCTTCTTCTTCTTCTTCTTCTTCTTCTTCTTCTTCTTCTTCTTCTTCTTCTTCTTCTTCTTCTTCTTCTTCTTCTTCTTCTTCTTCTTCTTCTTCTTCTTCTTCTTCTTCTTCTTCTTCTTCTTCTTCTTCTTCTTCTTCTTCTTCTTCTTCTTCTTCTTCTTCTTCTTCTTCGATACCATGAAACCTGTTATGTGATTCAAAAGGAATCACAAGATGAGCATCTCGGTGGCTTTGTTAGTTGTTGTGCATTTTCCGTGACTTTGTTAGTTGTTGTGCATTTTCCGTTGGAGTGACCAAAAGAAACACAAGATGAGCATCTCGGTGGCTTCCAAGTGTATTCTACCTTCACTTCAAAGTCTTTCCCATCAAAAGAAACAGGAATACTAGCAGGATAATCAAAATCGACTTTAATCTCAACATAGACTCTAGCAAAACTCGTACGAGTCCTAGCTAAAGTGTGTTGGTCGGCAAGAAGAGGAATACCTAGCACACTAGCAATCATACCGATACCCTTTTCATTCCACAGGTGAATTGGGATGTTCAACAAATTTAACCAAAATGGAATGGTCTTCATCTCTTGGATATCTTGGTCTTCATCTCCTGGATTTTGAAGAGACACTTGTCCAGAACTGGTCGCTTTCTGCAACGCTTGGGCGCTGGAAGGCCGGAAAAGTGTGCCAGCATCAGCTCGAATTCTGAGACCGTCTTTCTTGTGTTGAATGTTAGGAACAGCGTGCGGTGTCAAATCCAACATCTCGGATGCATTCTCGCTGTAGCCAACAACAGGGAAGCTTTTCTCATCATCTACGGCGATTAAACAACCAAAAGGCTGTATGAGTTGACATCTCTGCATCTTTTGGAGGTAAGCAGAGATAGTAGAAGATGGGATGATGCTGTTATCATTACCATTTGAGATGTTGAGATCAACAGAAGACGAGTAATTGAAAGTCCGTTGAGATTTTTCGTAATCAGTATGAAGTTTTGCATCAGCACTAGTCTGTGCTGCTTTTCGAGCAGTCTGCTTGCTGGATTTAGATGTAGAAGACATTCCTAATCACAAGATACACATCCACAAAATGGTGCAAACCAGATTTAAGCAGAAAAATGCTTTAAAAGAACGAAAAAGAATAAACGCCGTTGCCGGGGATCGAACCCGGGTCACTACTTACCACTGTACTACAACGACTTGTTGAATACAAATCCTACAATTCTAAATTTGTTCTATTATTCTTAAGCTTGATTTTGAGTTTAACCTCTGCTTCTTTTCTACAATGTTGCTCGTAAAATCAGTTTGCGTCAAGCTATGTCGAATGGTTTTACTATCTATTTTCTAGTAATCCTAGTTTCAGCTTTGGTTCTCCTTTGCTGTGAATTTTTCATCCACTTGGGCCTTGAGTTTTTGAATCTAAAAAGAAGAAAAAAATTTAATCTAAAACAAAATGGTAGTGCGTCTAATTAACTTCACTGGACAGAATTTCCACTTGACATGTCAAGCGTAGAGTAGTGCTGTTTACTCTTTAAGCGATAGAGCAAATTAAGGCCGGTCTCGTTTTGCTTTGTTTACTGGCGAAGTTACAGAAGTAGTCCATTCATCTTGGACGTTGTGAGACAGAGCATAAGTAGCTAAAGAATGATCTGCAGAGTTGGCTAGCTTTGGTACGTGGTTGAAAATGCAGCTGCGAAAGAGAGT
Source organism: Papaver somniferum (assembly GCF_003573695.1). Classification (NCBI taxonomy): domain Eukaryota; kingdom Viridiplantae; phylum Streptophyta; class Magnoliopsida; order Ranunculales; family Papaveraceae; genus Papaver; species Papaver somniferum. The sequence goes on from NC_039365.1 coordinate 168,155,142, forward strand.
GGCCTGTCTTTTAATGTCGTCTCTAATCTTCTAAAGTCTCCATGGGGAGGTTCATGAGGTTCCATTCAAGCTGTGAACTACCACCTGACTGTCTCAATCGATTTTATAGTTAAGTGCCATAGGACTAGAGCTCATTTGGTGCGCATCAAAAGAAGCCAGTGGTGTAAAGCTCGGATCCAAGCTTCGTAAATAGTTTTTGGCCAACTAATTTTTTTATTTTTTTTTTATAATCGATTGTTTTTAACAGTCGCCAAGGATACATTCAGAGATCTCTTCAAAATGAAATATAATTAGCTAGTATTCCTGTTCCTAAACAACATCAAATTTATAAGATAAAATACAGATTCTTTCCGTATAGATCTCTTGCGCATTGCAAGACTCGGCCTACGGGAGACCAATGTACACTGCTAGGCTCTGGTCGGTGTTTCTTTGTAATCTCCCTTTTCTCATTTAACATATCTTCTTCCTTTGAAATCACCAGCATTGGATGTTTCTTGAATTCCTTTTGCTCCACTTTATTACAATGATCCAGCTCAAATTTCTTAGCAATAGTTAGGTCTCGGAAGCTAGGCTCTTTCTCAACAAAGGCCACCTCACTTCTTTCTGCACTCGCATGAAAATGGTATCCCCCATGTAAATTCTGCGCTTAAAATTGCACTCCGCAATCCTTCCTGTAAGTAGACTGACATTTCCCTCCGATCTATCTACAAACACTTTTTCTGTAGCCTGTACAACCTTCCCAGGAATTCCGCTCTCAGTCCAAAGTTTTGCATCTTTAAAACGATGAAATTCATCATCTGATTTAAGAAGGTCCTTAACAAGAGCAGTCTTCCCTGAGATCTTCCAAGGAGTTCTAGACCGCTTGCATTTCTTTAATATCTTCGCAATATCATACTCCCTCCGTTCCATTTTAGATGATGTTTTTGGAATTTTCACGCAGATTAAGAATTAGAGATGAATATTTTCCATCTATACCCTTGAGAAAAGTCATCAAACATTAATTACTATTAGTGCATTTAAAAATAAACTTATAGTTCCAAGACAAAATATTAGGGTATTATTAAAAGTTTTGTGGAAAAATATGAAAACCTTCAAGTATTGTGGAACACAAAAATAACCGTAAAACATCATCTAAAATGGAACGGAGGGAGTAATCAACTACAACGGCAGTTGCTAAAATACGAAACACTCCCTTTTCGTCTGGCAGATACTGTACAGCAACAATTCCAGTATCAGGGGATGCAAGAGGGCCCCAGAACATCGGAAGACACTGCGTGTCTACGGGTGTGTAGTTGAGCATTCGAGGCCATTTACTGCTATCCTCCGTGGCATATACATGGATCGTCTGGTACCGCCTCCAACCAATTGAGACAATGATAGGGTCTCTTGTCTTCAACAATTTCCTGTGCCAAGTATGTCGCTTAAGCGTCGCCTGCAAATATCCAATATTTTCTTCTCCAGGACTGATACCTCCAACGAGAATCAGATGATTGGGATCAATGTTTTCAACCATCTCGAAAGGAACGTCTCGGACCTCCAACCTTAGATAAGTCCCTGGTCTGAAACCAGAATACTAATCCTCCTCTTTTCCTTTCTGAGATCTCCTCTTTTTGAGAGCAAGGCAAGGATCGAAATAGCTTGTTACACCAAATAGAGGGAAATCACCCATACCAGCAATGTGCACCTTGGTTCCTTTCTTGATATCACAACCTCGAAGATAACCATAGGGAAAATTGGGAAAATACCCTACATGACGATGTCCCATCGGGAAAATGCCTCATCATTTAAAAGTTATGGGAAAATCCCCCACCGTTAACATTTCCATCTTAATAGGCAATCTACGAAATTGACTAGTCAATATCTCCTCTAATAGATATCTTCTGTCGGGGAAACTATTGTTTAAATGTCAATTGAGAAGATGAGACGGTCTTCTTCTTTTCCTTCTTTCCTTCCTCTCCCTTCGTCAAACATATCTCTTTGATCCCCTTTTCTATCACCATTAATGGATATGAGCAGAATATTCTCTGAGAGCCGAAGTTGAGAAACAAAGTTGTTTCCGAAAATACACCCCAACCACCAAACAAGCTTTAACCTTCTTGTTCATATTCAATCCTTCATCTTCATCTTTACACTTAAACTCCAACAAACCAAAATCAAACTAACCAAATTACAAACTCAAGTTACTTCAATTACATGATTAGACAATAAAAACCCTTAAATTGTTGGATTAACTTCAACATAGAAGTCACTAACAAGTTGGTTAGGACAAGATTAGGAAATTGATGTAATCCTAAGGGAATTAGAAGTCATCTAGTTCTAAGAAAAGGTAAGACATGTAATAAGGTAATAGGACTAGGAAAAGGAATTCATAGTTTTATATATATATGATCACCAAAGTTGTGGTTGATCATATGAGCAAGATTAGAGCTTGTGTTTAGTTTTGAGAGATTTTCTAAACATCAATAAAGAGAGTTGTCTTTATATAAGCTAAGTTTCATCTTGCAGTTGACATTCATTGGTATCAAAGCTTGTCTACACCGAGCCATGGGAGACGAGAGCACCATCATACGTACAAGATTTTTCACAAGCACAGTTGAATCTTAAGGGGGAGAATGTTGGATTAACTTCAACATAGAAATCACTAACAAGTTGGTTAGGACAAGATTAGGAAATTGATGTAATCCTAAGGGAATTAGAAGTCATCTAGTTCTAAGAAAAGGTAAGACATGTAATAAGGTAATAGGACTAGGAAAAGGAATTCATAGTTCTATATATATATGATCACCAAAGTTGTGGTTGATCATATGAGCAAGATTAGAGCTTGTGTTTAGTTTTGAGAGATTTTCTAAACATCAATAAAGAGAGTTGTCTTTATATAAGCTAAGTTTCATCTTTAAGTTGCCATTATAAATTCTATAAACCTTAAAAATCAATGAACCCTATTTCATGTTTCAAAACCAAATTGAAATTGAAATTTCTTCAAAACAAGGTAAGATTGACATGGGTTTCATGAACTTATTGTCTTCCACAAACCATAGCTTCGTCTTCCCTTTTACTTCAACTTTCTTATATAATCCTTTGAATTTGAACCATCGGAGCTCTTCGATTTGTCTTCGTCGAATTAATCAATTTAAAAAGACGCAAAACCATAAATGTTCACTTATCTCGTACTGTGAAGAGATCATTCCAATTGGTTCCTCACTAAAAATCGATTTGTCTCTCTATTTATTTTTTGTTTTATTTCAATGTAAATTGAGAAGATAGCCAGAGATACGAAGGAGAGTGAAATACTTAAGGTGCGTACGTCTTTTTTCCACACATATAACTCACACATGTGGTGTGATTGACCAGTTAACAGAGTTTGGATGGAAATAGTAACGGTGGAGCATTTTCCCATAACTCTGTTTTCATGGGGTATTTTCCCAACGGGGCATCTGTTATCCATCACCACTCTTTCTGGAAGAGTGGCATCTTCATAACGGTCTACCAAGACATAAGGTTATGCAGCTCTCCATGACAAAGGATGAAATTCCATAGCCGATATGAAGCTTGCCAGATCAAGAATCTCATGCTTTGGGTACTTCCCATGTTCCAGTCCAGATCAGGGATGGACCCAGGAATTAGTGTAGGGTAGGGCTAAACTTGTGAAAAAAAAATTGTTCTACGAGATAACTCCTTAGTTGGTGGACGAAGATGGTCGAGTCACATTGTAACCTGAATAGGATTAGTAGCTAGATACCTTAAATTAAACACTACCACTTGTTAACAAAAAATACCCGATAGCGAAATCCAAAACAACAACAGACTATTGTAAACACCCCACTTTGATAAATTTTGGAAAACTCAACTCACAAAAAGATGATCTTACAAGGATACTCGGTAGTTTATGGTATTGCGCCATGAGAGGAGGCAATGACAATCTCAAACAAAACTACCATTTTAACATTCCATCCAGACAAAGTTCAAGAGGCAAAGCCATTGACGAAAGGAAGTTGAGGTTGTTATGATGAAGAACTTTTAAGTTACAGAAAATAACTACTCTGACGATTTACATATAAAATGTATCTAGAAATAGATGAATATTAGGTGAACGAGGAAATGTTTTACAAAGCAGAAAAGGCTTATTTCAGTAGTTCCATTCAGAATCACATTAGTAATGCTAGCATATGGGTTTCATACCAAGCAGATGAAAAATTATTTAGACCCAATAATCCAAACAAATACTTGTTATGGTGTCGTTGAAGATTGCTTTGGAAAATAATAATTTAGTTTTTTATTTTATATAATTTAGCTAGGAGATGTAAATGATTAGCGTTGACAACATATAAGAAAATACCTAAATCAGAGATAAGAAGAAGAAACATTCAAATAAATCTTAATATGATGATAGTTTAGTTTGAGTTCCAAGTACCAAAGTATGTCTTGGCTTGATGATAACTTCCTTGAGAAGAAGTGTCCTCCCATGATATAATATATATTAAAATCATAATAATATCTCTTGTGTTTACAACCAAAGTAAATGGAGATAATCTCCCAAAGGTAAATAAGGTAAGAGGATAATATAAAGTCTATTACACCCCCTTAGTCTGAGCGGGAGAGGAACAAATGCTAAGACTAGAACGAAAACGAACAAATAACTATCGAGGAATCCCCTTGGTAAAGATGTCAGCATACTGGTTCTCAGAGGGGACGTGTAAGGCTTGAATGGCACCAATACGAACTCGTTCGCGAACAAAATGTATATCAATGTCCACATGTTTGGTGCGTTAATGTTTAACAGGATCTCCAGACATATATATCGCACTTACATTGTCATAGTAAACAATATTAGCACGTCGTAGAGGTAAACGGAGCTCTAGAAGAAGATTTCGAAGCCATGTTGTTTCAGCAACCGCATTTGCTACTCCCCGGTATTCAGATTTAGCACTGGATCGAGAGACTGTTGCTTGACGCTTGGAGGACCAGGAGATGAGATTGTCACTAAGAAAGACACAAAAACCAGATGTCGATCGTCGAGAATCGGGACAACCCGCCCAGTCAGCATCAAAGTATGCAGTTAATCCAGAGATAGAGGAAACCGAGAGAAACAATCTGTGGTTGATGGTGCCCTGAAGATAGCGAAGGATTCGCTTGAGGGCATGCATGTGAGGCTCACGGGGATCATGCATAAATAGACATACCTTCTGAACTGCGTATGCAATATCTGGCCGAGTAAAGGTAAGGTACTGAAGAGCACCCGCTAGGCTTCTGTATAAAGTGGGATCCGAAATTGCCGGGCCAGAGGTAGCACTGAGTTTGGAATCTGTGTCGACCGGAGTAGCCACTGGATTACATTTTGTCATGGAGGCACGCGCGATGATATCCTGTGCATATAATGACTGAGACAAAAATAATCCTGAGGATGAACGAGTAACAGTGATACCCAGAAAATGATGTAGTGGACCAAGGTCAGACATATCAAACTCTCTCTTCATCAACTCAATGAAGCGTCATAGGAGAGCATCAGTAGAGGCAGTCAAAATAATGTCATCAACATATAAAAGTAAGTATGCCGTTTCGGATCCTGCTTGATAAACAAAAAGTTAGGGATCACATACACTACCACGGAAACCACAACCTGTGATAAACTTGGCAAATATCTGAAACCACGCGCTGGGAGCCTGCTTGAGGCCATAGAGAGATCTACGTAATCTACATACGTAATCAGGGTGAGCAGGGTCAACAAATCCTAGAGGCTGATGCATATAGACTATCTCGGTTAGATCACCATGAAGAAAAACGTTCTTGACATCTAGTTGATGTGTGGGCCAAGATCGTGATGTAGCAATAGTGAGAACAGTACGAATAGTAGCAGGTTTAACAACCGTACTAAACGTTTCAAAACAGTCAACTCCAACTTGTTGAGATTTGCCATTGGCAACAAGACGAGCCTTGTGACGCTGTAGGGATCCATCAACATTATATTTATGACGAAACAGCCACATGGAACGAATAACATGAGCATCACGTGGTCGTGGAACAAGTTCCCAAGTATTAGTTTTCAACATAGCATTGTACTCATCTTTCATGGCAGCATTCCAGTTTATGTCCCTAAGAGCATACAAGTGAGAACGAGGAAGAGGAGAGATATGTCGTAAGGTTTGGACATGAAGATTAAGACAATTTATAGGGAGGAAAATGCCACGAGAGGCACGAGTGATAGGTCGAGTAGGAGCTGTAGGTATGATGGGAGTGGGAGTTGGAGTGGAGGAAGTGGGAAGTTGATCTGTAGTAGAAGTAGGAGGTGGTAACACAACACAACAATGTGCTGTGCCGGGAGTGATAGTGGAATCTGGGGACATTGTAGTGGGGAAAGAAGGACGGGGATGGTGTGCTGTAGAGTAGACGGTGGAAGTAGGAGGTGGCAGTAGGTTTATTTGCTGCGAAGTAGTGGGAGCAGAATTCTGTAGAGATCCCGAGGGAGTGGGACGATTTGTTGTAGAGGGGATAGTGGAAGTAGGAGGTGGCAGCGGATTTTTGGGCTGGGAAATGGACGGTGCAGTGGAAGAGGGAGTTGGATAAGCTGTAGTGGGAATAGTGGAGGGTGCAGTGGGACAGGAAGTTGAAAAGTCTATAGTGGGGATAGTAGGGAAGGTGTTAAGGCGCCAGTGGGGTGGAGTGTAGAGATGTGGAGTAAGTGAGGAAGTGTTGACTGTAGAATTAGTAGGGGGAGAACTGTAGGAAATGTAGTGGGATTTAAAGGGAGAAGAAGAGGAGGAATCATTATCAGAAGAGTGTGTTGGAGGATCAGTTAAAGGGAATACTTTCTCGTCAAAAGTTACATGACGGGAAATGATGATTTTGTTTGTGGCAAGATTAAGGAAGCGGTAACCACGGTGGTTGGGAGGAAAACCAATGAAGACACATTTAGTGGAGCGGGGGGAAAGTTTATGAGGAGTTGTAGAAGAGAGATTTGGATATCAAAGACAACCAAAAGTACGAAGATGGTCATATGTTGGTTGGCGTTGATAGAGAATAGACACAGGCGAAGAAAAATTTAGGATTTTTGTGGGAAGAATATTATGAAGATAAACATTCAAAAGGAGAGAACAAACCCAAAATTTTGGTGGAATGGAAGCGTGAGACATAAGGGTGTGGGTGATATCATTGACACGGCGTATCATACGTTCGACCTTACCATTTTGAGAGGAAGTTTGGGGGCAAGAGAAGCGAAAAACTAGACCATTAGTACGAGCAAAATTGTGAAAAGAAGAGTTGTCGAATTCACGTCCCATGTCGCATTGAAAACTTTTAATTTTACGCCTAAATTGTGTTTGAACAAGAGATCGAAATTCCAAAAATTTGTTATAGACTTGGGATTTAAATTTTAGAGGATAAACCCAAAGATAATTGGTGAAATCATCCAGCAAGATAAGATAATAATGAAAACGGTATCAACATGTAGTAGAGAGGTCCATAAATCACTGTGAATGATATCAAATGGAGCAAAAATATTGGAATTTGATTCATAAAAGGGTAATCGAACATGTTTACTAACTTGACATGAATGACAAAGTATAGAATGTTGATTCTGATTACAATGAATAAAATTATTGGTACAAAGAGCATCTAAAACAGCCTTGCCGGGGTGACCAAGGCGGCTATGCCAAATATCTGGCGAACAGACAGCAAGAGAGATGTGGGAAGGCTGGGACGATATTTGTGGTGGCACGACAGATTTGGTGATAGGGTAGAGCTCCCCGGAACTATTGCATCGAAGGATAATCCTCCTTGAACTCAGATATTTCACAGAAAAACTAGACGGATCAAACTCAACAGACACACGATTATCAGTGGTGAACTTACGAACGGAAACTAAGTTTTTGATAATATCGTGAACAACAAGAGTATTTTTGAGTTCAAGGGTGTGAGAAGGGAGGTTTATGAGTTTGATACCACTAGCAGTAACTGGAATGCTATTGCCATTGCCAACTAAGATAGACCGTACAATACTAGAATTGGAACCGTTATGTAAAGTACCTGAATCAGCAGTGAGATGCGAGGTAGCACCATTATCCATGTAGAAAGCATCATCGGGTTGATGTAGATGCATAGAACTATATGCCTCAGCAATGTCTGTGAGCTGCAGTAGTTCCGTCGTCATTGATTTTAATGGTTTAGAGAAAATAGGATCGTAGGGAGGCTGATACCATCTTGGCTTGATGATAACTTCCTTGAGGAGAAGTGTTCTCCCATGATAGAATATATATTAAAATCATAATAATATCTCTTGTGTTTACAACCAAAATAAATGGAAATAATCTCCCAAAAATAAATAAGATAAGAGGATAATATAAAGTCTATTAGTATGATATGGTGGTCTGGAAACATGGTTGGTGCCCTAATCAACTTCCCAAAGTGATTCGGCATAATCGTCTGCTAGTGACCTAATCAACGTGGACTTCCCAACCTTGCGAGGTCCTTGGACAACAATTACAGACGGGGTCCTTCTTCTTGTAATCCCGCAGCAGTTACCTCTGGACTGTTGTCAGCGGGAGTGGTTTTACATACTTTGAGGTAATCTGTACCACATACAACATATTCTTGGTTACTAGAAACAGAAGCAGAACCACCAAACGCCATGTCTCAAACGGAAATTTGAAACCCTAGCTAGAAACACACCTTTTGGCCAACTAATTTGCTTCACTTTTATATATTCACGCCACTTCTAATATGGGTGGTAGCGTGTTATTTTGGCTTTTCAAAATATTAGTATAAGACATCCAAGGAAAGATTGGCTTTCCAAAATATCATCGAATAAAGGAGATGATTGAAAGTAAATCATCTCCTTTTCGACACTTATGGGAGATTTTCGGGTATTGAAGAAATATACGTGTCAAAATGAACTTTAATCTTGTGGTGCTGTCGCAAGGGATAAAAAAGGAAGTTTCAGGGGTGTCGCAGATGTCTGTGACAATTTACGGCTACGCAATACTAATCACTCCAGCATCCAAGGAGTCATCGGTTTTGTTTACAGTCATTCCAAGAAAGCAATGTGTATACGTCCGGTAGTCCGATATATCTATCTTACTGCTGCCTTAGTTTTTTGGTTATTATTTTAGAAGATAGATAGCATGCATCTTATTACTGTATATGTATATCCGCAGGATTGCTCACCCAGCACCAGGGATTCCCGAGGCATTGAATCAAGAGATGTTCCACCACTGCCAGGGAGTTTCAAGGGAAGGTCTTGGATTGCACATATGCCAAAAGCTAGTCGATATAATCAAAGGCACTGTACAGTAAGTATCTTAGGGAACCACAGACCTCATCTTTTTTTTTTATACGGCACAGCTAGGCCCATCCCCTGAGCAGACCTAGCAAGCTGGACTAGCCCCACTGCTAATCCAATCGCCATCCCATCAACCAGATCCAATCTCACCTCTATCCATAGAGAAAATTGGAGAAAATGGAGGTTCCAACCTTCCATAGTGGGAATCGAACCCCCTACCTCCCGCCCGTACTATGGACAAAAGGGAGCCGTTGACAGTGTAACAACAGCTTCAAATGTACTTGGCCTTGCTCCACTTAATGTTACAGTGACTTAGTCGTACAAGAAATTTCACTGTTTGAATCGAAGCACCCACAGGAATTGATACCGACTTTGAGTTTCAGGTATACAATTGTCTAGTAAAAAAGATGAGGACACCAAAGTCGTTGTAGTAAAGTGGTAAGTGTTCCCGCCTTTACCCGAGTGACCCGGGTTCGATCCCCGGCGACGGCGTATTTTTTGGTAATTTTAAGTGGCCTAAGAGCAAAAAAAATGTAACTGTTGACAGTGGGATTTGAACCCACGCCCTTTCGGACCAGCGCCTTAAGCTGGCGCCTTAGACCAACTCGGCCATATCAACGTTGTTGTCTTGAAGTATAATTCTTTCCCACTTGGAGTGAGAATAGCAAGTGCTCGACAAATTTTATACTCCGTGAGTGCCACAGGACTAGTGCTCATTTGGTGAGCATCAAGGACCCAGTGGTGAGTTTTTAGTTTTTTTTTTTGTGTCATAAAAGCAAATAGGTTACAAAAAGTTGTCCTTCTCTAGAATAGAGATGATACATCTTGGGGGTAGCTCAGCTCACACTTGGTTACAAACATATTTCTTGGCATATTTTGCTAACCCATCAGCCGCTACATTACCAGGCATAGGAAATAACATACATTTAATATTACTGATGGATTCTATTTTCCTACTAATATCCGAAAGAAGATTATGGTCTTGCCAGTTAGACTTAGTAAAATTTGAAGCCACAACTTCAATGACAGACCTGCAATCTCCTTCTATGATTATATTTTTCCATCCCTTATTTTTAATCCATTCCACTGCTTCTAGGACTGCTAAACCTTCTCCTTATTCAGCATCCCTAGGTTTTGTCGCTTTCACCAAGGCCTCCATAAATCTTCTTGCACAGTCTCTCAAGATTAGTCCAATTCCACAGCCTTTTGTTTCTTTATCAAAAGCAACATTAAAATTTACAGGGGGTTAGTCGTGGGAGAGTTCGAGAGATTTTAATGTATTTGGGTTTTCTCCTGTTAGTCCTGAGGGAGTTTGAGGGAGTCTCTCCAAATCCCCGTTAGTCGTGGGGGAGTTTAGAGGAGTCTCCTAAACTCCCTAGAAAACACCTGTTAGTCGCTGGAGAGTTTAAAAAAAGCTCTTGAACTCCCTGTTAGTCATAAAACCCTACAATACTAGGGAGTTGGTTGTTTTGGGGAGTTCGAAGGAGTTTTTAGTGTATTTTGGTCTCACAACAAATCTCTCAAAAGAGTAGAGATTTTAGTGTATTTTGGTCTCACAACCAAATTTGGTTCAAAATCTTTCTTTTCAAATCATACGGATTTCTCAAATCTCACCAACAAAAATGTTGTTCCCAACATGATGAAATGATTGTCAGATGATGGCCATTATGATACGGTGAAACATTTCTAGGAAAATATTAGGATAGTGATCTAGAGTCCATGAAAACGTGTGGATATATAGATTTGTTTAGATCTACATATCCCGTAAGATGCACCAGCAAAAAAAAATGTAGAAGTCTTCACAATTAGCGCTTCCCTGAGTTGAATTACATTACCACTTCTGCAACCACCGTCAAAACTATTTTCTCACCACTACCATCATCACCTATAACCAACCACTACTCCCTTAACCACCCCAAATAAGAACCCTAATTTTAGAAATAAATAAGATTCAATAAATGCTATAGCTCGGAGAAAAGATTTTGAACCAAGTTTTAATTCCATCACAATATGTGACACATTTGGTCGCTCTCGGTGGACAGTTAGTAAAAACTTCAACAGGAAAATGTGGAAAAATGTTCGTGAACAAAGGGAGTTAGAATTGTATGGAGACCGTTAAATTGAAGGGAAATTTTTTTTTCTCGTTGCACAAAATAACATACTATTGATACAGAGATATGATCATTTTCATTTATTTTTTTTCTTTTGATTAAAGATCAATGTTATTTGCAAATGAGGGTTTATTGTTTCTTAAAAGAGAATGAGTTAGGAGTGAACTCTCTCAAACTCCCCCAAACTCCCTCTAATAAACTTTCTCAAACTCCCTACACTCCCCCAAACTCCCCGAACTCAAAAACACCAAACTCTCTCAAACTCCCTACACTCTCTCAAAATGTCTCAAAATCCCTGAGATTTAAAATACACTCAACTCCCCAGAAATCACTCGAGGACTAACCCCCTGTTAGTTTCCACCAATTTTCGGGTGGTTTTTCCCATTTTTTCAAAGTTTTACTGGCAAAGGCCCTGCAAGGAGAGTTAGTTTCAGCACTCAAAATTTTATACTTAGTGCAAAAATTTCTTATGCACATAATGATGTTATTAGGCTGAGTGTTTTTACCTCCAAAAACTGCATCTATGTTTCCAAATTTGCCACATAATTACTGTGGCTAAAAGGACACTTTTTTCTCTCTTGAAGGATATGGTATTTTGATCTTGGCTCTAAGACTTGATCCAATTTTGCAGTGAGGTGAAATGCTGCTGAGAGTGCATTGTTTCTGCCAGGAGGGAGAACCAAATAACTTTGGCAAGGTCACGATGAATGAGAATATGAATGTCGGTTTCTGGTACTTGTTTGCAGAAAGGGCATGAGTAGTCCTCCATCTGGATATGTCTCCCCATTCTTGTTCTGGCTAACTAATTTGGTTCATTTTGTTCAAGCCACTTCTAATATGGGTCCGACTCGTGGTAGCGTGTTATTTTAATTAGAGTTATTTCCAAAGATCGTGAAGATATCATCACACAAAAATATACGACATCTAAGGAAAGACTGGCTTACCAAAATATCCAAGATATTTCAAGGAAATTTTTCCGTTATTGAAGAAATATACGTGTATATAAGTGGGAAATGGGAAGGAGTAGGAGACTGGGGATAACTTGGAGGGGTAGAAAACAAAGAGAGGAGTTGAGGTGAACCAAGAGCATTAGCTAATTGTGAAAGTTCTATTATTCAATGACAATCAGTGTTTGTGATTATGATTGAAGAAGGAATTTTGAAAGAGGATGACACGTCTTTTGTAAGATTTCGTTGAGTAATAAAAATGGTGTTCTTTTATTTATTTACGATGGTTTCTACTGTATTGATCATGAGTATGTAGTTGTGCATACTGATTCTTTCTTTGATAGGTGAACAATGGCCTCTAAACTAGATTCAAACTCCTTCTAATGGAGTTATTTGGTAATTACGAGGATCAAATTTTTTCTTCGCAATGGAAGGGTACATAAGAACCACCTGATCACTTGATAGTTCTCTCTTACTAGTTTAAAAATGCTTTTAAGTTTCACATCTGTTTAGTAAGGTCTTAACGGAATACGACCAGTTTTTTCCCTATTTATTATTATGGATTTTATTGCTGTTGACTCGTGCGCTTGCATTACTAAAGCTTTCAAATAAAATGAAGCTCATTTTACCCTATTAACTTTGTTAACTTGGATTTATGGACTTTTTAGAAATGTTGCATATTTGGTTTTTGAATCGACTTCAAATCTTTAGATTGTTTGTGAATTGAAACTATTATATCAACAAAAAAGATTATTTAAAAAAAAAATTGGATTTTATTTTACCTTGTTCTTTTTGTTTTTGGTATTTTTGAATTTGCTTAAAGAAGTAAAGGGGTGTTTAAAAAGGGAAATTAATAGCAAAGCCGAAAGGAGATTTTAATTTTAGATTTTTTCCCTTTAATTTTAGGAAGTATATTAACATTAATTTTTTTAATTTGTTTGTAAAAAGAGTAATTTTTTTAACATTGAATATTTATATTCAAGATACAAAGAAGGTAGTTTTAAATATAGACTGTACATGAAAAGACGACAATTATTATATTGTCTCGTTCTCCCTGGATCAGTTGGTGGCCTGAGTTGATTATAACAGTTCGTCCCTCGTCTGTTTGAGAGGTAAGAGTCAACCATTCATGAAACCTCTGTAAGTGGGTTTACTTTATTCCTTTGCGGGTATATATAATGAGGTTTTAATACTGACTTTAATAAAATGAAAATCATGTCGTATAATATAAAGAGGGCGGGTTTATTCAAGATTCCTCCTACTGGAAATATAGTTTGTATGCCCTGATTTCCTTCGACTACACCACATTGACACCAAGAAAATTTCTAAAAATAGGGCTTATTAATGCTTGTTAGAACATTAACTAGGTTCAATAAACTAGAGTTGTTAAATCTTTAAATTCTTTCAGAGATTAACGATAAGTGCGGTACAACGTCTGTGTAATTAAACATGTCATCATATTCTGGTAAGACAGACATAAAATAACATAATTTGTATCGCTTTTACATCTATAAAATTAAGCAAAAAATTAAGCAAAAGACGCTTTCAAATATCAAGCATTTGATATTAATTTCACCATTTTATCTAGCATTAAGATTTTTATTCAGCGTTCTACGTTATTTTTCCATATATCCTTGTCTTTTTAACAAGAGCCATGAATATGTACATGAATTTGTACCATGTATATGTTCACAAAAACTCAAAGAAATCAAGCAGAAGATTAGTGTTCATCGGTTTGTTAATCGCGGCAATACAAACTATGAAAATCCAAAAGTCTATTCATAAGATCGCAGGTTTGATCCCAATTTAGGCTCACAAAAATCCTCCTTTACTCCTTTTTAGAGTCATTTTTCACAATTCTATGTGCATCGTGATGACGTTTCCTTCGATCTCACAAGTATATGAGCATAGTGGATTGATTTGATAATACACTCTGGTATATAATTTTGTCACAATCGATATCCACCGGAGTCAAAGAAAGGTGTCGTCATACATTCAATGATTTATTTTCGTGGCATGTAAGAATTCTGAGGAGATATGTATGGTATGAACTTGATGAATGTAATTCAATTTATTCTTGAATCAAATTTTTTCGAGATGAAAATGTGAATACTTTAAGATCATTCCAAGTCTTTACTATCACAAGATATACCGAAATTGTATAAAAGAGAGTGCTCTACTATAAAATAAATAAATATATACTATATTTATCCTGTTAACAATCCTTTTCAATTATTCAGTTCTTATATATTATCTTGGATTTGACTTTTTTTTTAGTCATTGCTCGGTGTTCGGTCGGGCCTTTAAAATCTTTTCTGCTTCACCAATAAAAACATTAAATATCCTCTTGAGGAGCATTTTTGGGTTTGTATCCAATGGAAAAGCTTACTAATGCAAAAGCTTGCGAATATCTTTCGGGGATTAAGCATTTTTTTTTTGTATTATTTATATTTTCAAATCAAATTTATCCCGGCAAGTTCTGTAATTACAATAAAGTATTAAACTTACGCCTGTTATATGCTAAAGTTCTTAAATTAGTGTAGATGGTGAAATTGGATAAAGGGAAAAAGTGTCATTTCAATCCTATAGACATAATTCAACTCTCACGGGAGAGATTAAGTCCTTGGTCCTCAAGGAACCCTTAGCCACGATTTCTAGTATAAGTCCCCGCGAGACACTGTTGGTCATGATGCCGCGATTCCTAGCGCACATCCTCAATGAGATATTTCCTGTCATGTAGGTTATGTACATCATAAAACGTCCCCGACAGACTTATGAACCAGAACAACCACAATTCCATCATGTTTTCGCGAGACGCAGCTGATTGTGATGCCATGATTCCTAGTATACGTCCTCAACGAGATGCTGTTGTTCATGTAGGATATGTAGATGCGTAAATACGTCCCCGATGGACTTATGACCCAGAGCGGAGATTTTCATATCTCCTGTAAGCACGCTTCACCCTATTTGAGATCAAAGAACGATTCCTGGTACATCATCGCGTGATACACTGGTCATGTCTGGTTAGGTCTGTCAATGGATGCTAACGTAACGGAAATAGGCTCTGCCGCTGCCGTTTCCGTTAAAATTTAGCGGATATCCGTTACCGTTCATTTCCGGCGGAAATAAGAAATTCAAAAACGAAACTGTTACGTTGGACTTACCGGATAACGGATATTTTTCCGCTGCCATCCGGTAAGTCACATGATAACCACAAAACAGGCTAAAAACACAGAACAAGTACACATAACAGCTTTAAAATCCAACAAAACAGGTTCTAAATCCATGCCACACCAAAAAAAGACATACAGATGTTCATGCCATTTCCACACAAGAAAACAAGTTCATAATCTTCATGTTTTTTTTGCAAAAAAAAGACATCTCCATCTCCATTTGAGTCAACAACTACAAATGCATTCCTCCTCCATCTCCAGATTCTCCTCTGCCAAGTCCCAAGTGCCAACTGCATATGCAAATGCATTTACCTTACTCCTTAGTCCTGAACTTCTGTATTTTGAAAGAAAAATCAAAAGTGTTAGACATTTTAAGCTGGCAATGTCATTGTCAGTGCAATAAGCCAATAAATTGCAAAAAAGAAAGAAAGATTAAGATGTACCTGTAACACAACTATCACTGTCACTGAGAGTGAGATCTGGCAGCCAATCACCCAAACAAAGCAAAGCTTCAACAAGATATGGAGCTAATGAACTCCTGTGAGATGTGAGAACTCTGCCACCAATACTAAACATAGATTCTGATGCTACACTTGTCACTGGAACTGCCAATACATCTCTTGCAATCCTTGAGAGAATTGGGTACTTAGGAGCATTATTCTTCCACCAACTTAAGATATCAAACCTCATTTCTTCAGTGGCTGTGCCTTTATGAAGAACTGGTTCTGCTAAGTATGTCTCCAATTCTGACTTCTCAACCTCAAACATATTGTTTTCCATAATGAAATCATCATAACCAAATTCATATGATGTTGTTGTACCTGCAGAGCTCTCAATTGCAGTTGAATGCATTCCAGTATCAAAGTAATCTGGAGTTGTAGTGTTAGTTTCATAAGCACAGAAAAGAGCATTCAGTTCAAGCTCAAATTTTTTATAGTGACTTTTACAGTGTTCCACACCATATACTCTCTTCATAACAAACTCCACCCATTTAGATTTGTACCTAGGATCCAAAACAACTCCAATTCCCATCAAAGTGTTACTTTCTTTCCAGTAGCTATCAAATTTCATCCTCATATTCTTGGCCATGTCTCTGATATACTCATGCTCACTTGATTCCCAGAGCTTAATGCATCTATTAACTTCTTGAACCCCATTATAATACAAATTTGTTGTGGGATACTTAATCCCAGCAAATTTGGTTGAAAGGACATCAAACAATTCCAAACATTCACATATGTGTACTCCTTGTTTCCACTCCTTAGAGGTTGGTAGTATCTTGAAGTCATCATCCAAATCAGCTAGCCTAGCAAAAGCTTGTCTCAAAAAAATTGCATCCTTTAGCATCTTAAAGGTGGAGTTCCACCTGGTATCCACATCTAAACCGACAGACCTTGAAGCAGGAAGCTTAACTTGGGAAATTGCATATTCAAATCTCTCTTTTCTAGCCTGACTTGACTTGACATATTTTACACACTCTCTAACTGCATCTATAAATGGAGCAGCTACTCTCATTCCCCACCCAAAAATTAAGTGCAATATATGATTACAACACCTCATTTGGAACATATTCCCATTAAGAACTAAACAGTCTTTGCTATCAAGCCATTTCTTCAGCTGTTCCATCATAACATTGTTGGAGCTAGCATTGTCAGCAGCTACAGCAAAAAGCTTATTGTCTATGTTCCATTCTAGACACACTGATTTCACTACAGATGCTAGAACCTCTCCAGAGTGTGGTGATGGCACTAAAGTATATGCTAGTGTTTTCTTAACCAGTTTCTACTCCTCATATATGTAATGCAGTGTCACACAACAATAACCATCCTTTGTATGCTTACATGACCACATATCTGTTGTTAAACTACATTTAGATGTAATATTCTCAAATTTTTCTTGTAATTGCAGTTTGAACTCAGTTGTTAGTCTCATGATGTCTTCCCTAACTGTATTCCTAGTTTAAAGCTTAGCAGTAGGATTCAAAGACTTAACAAACTCTCTAAAATAAGGATGCTCAACTATAGTGATTGGATAACCATGTTTAGCAATCATTTTGGAAACTAGTGTCCTAGTAACAACAGGATCAAACTTCCAATTCGCTAACTTGGTTTGAGCATTACCTGTTTTGACAGAAGTAATCTTGCTTTGTCCTTTCTTATTGTCAGGATTTTATTTGCAGATTTTGGCATGGTAATGCAAGCGGATGGTTCCTTGGTTACTAGGAGCAGGTATTCTCTTGTGACAGTGTTTGCATTCAGCTATCAGTACCCCAACCTCCTTCCCACCTTTTACTGTCTTCTTTCCAACCTTCCTTTCAAAATCAACCCATACATTAGACCTTACTGAGCGCATTTTTTTTCTTCTCTTCAACTATAACTGGGTCTTCATCTACTTCTACATCTTCTTCTTCTTCTTCTCTAGGACGAATTGCAGGTGTAATAGAAGCAGGTGTTGAATTCACTCCAGAAGCTTGAACTTGGTTGGATGCAGCAGCAGGTAAATGTGATGCAACAGAAATAGAGAGATTTTGTGAAGACCCAACATGGTTTGATGCTCCTCTTTCGCTTTGGGACATGATTAATTTCACAAATCTGAAATTGTGAACCCTAATTTCAGAAACCCTAAATTGAAAATTGAGTTTTGAAGATTGAAATTAAACTCAAAGGAAATTGAAGAAGAAAACCCTAGTTTCTAATCAGTAATCACACAGAGAAGATGATGATTTATAAGGCAGAGAAGACGATGCTTGATTCAGCATCCGTAGTTTCTCTCTTTTTCTCTCTGAGAACTTCTCTGTTGTGTCGAAGTGAAGAACAGAAGAATGACTGAATGAGATAAGATAAAACAAACAATACATAACGTATAAAAAGGGGAACTTAGGCGCAGGCCCAAAAAAAATGTGCATAACTAGTTATGCAGTACAAAGAAAATGTGCATAACCAGTTATGCAGATGCATAACTTGTTATGTGGCACAAAAAAAAAGTGCATAACCAGTTATGCAGATGCATAAGACATTATGCAGTACAGAACAATGTGCATAACTAGTTATGCAGATGCATCAAAGGTTATGCTTATCATAAATCACTGCAGATGCAAAGAAAATGTGCATAACTAGTTATGCAGTACAAAGAAAATGTGCATAACCAGTTATGCAGTACGCACGTTAGCGGATAACGGAACTAAACCTAACGGAAATACACGGTTCCACTACCGTTACGTTAAGAAGGGATTATCCGTTAGCTTATCGGTATCGGATATCCGTTTACCGCTATGTCGGATGGTAGCAGTAACGGCAAACGGAAAATCGGTATCCATTGACAGGCCTATGTCTGGTCTAATTTTTGTCTCGACTTACTGAGGTTTCCTGATAACTCCTAGGACAACCCCGCGGGATACACTGGTTATTTTACCTCTGAGCCTTTTTTACAGACTCCTAGAACATCCTTTCGAGATACGCTGGTCTTGTTGGCTCATTATATGGACAAGCAATTGATTCCTAGCACATCTCAACAAGATACGTTGGTCAAAGATAAGTGAGTCAAGACGTTAATTTGGCGTACAAATCCTTTTTTTTTCTCTTTCTCTCCAGGCCGAGTCCCAGCTGACTGCAGAGAGATACATATCTGTTAAGAAAATCTTCAGAGAGATTTTTGAGCTGTCCGCAAAAGTCTCTCAGAGATTCAAAATATCTCTGTAAAAATTACAGAGAGATTTTTGAGCTGTCTGCAAAAGTCTCTGAGAGATTCAAAATCTCTCTGCAAAAATCATAGAGAGATTTTTGAGCTGTCCGCAAAAATCTCTGAGAGATTCAAAATCTTTCTGCAAAAATCACAGAGAGATTTTTGAGTCGTCCTAATAACAAAGAGATGTCCGTAAAAATCTCTGAGAGATTCAAAATCTCTCTGTAAAAATTACAGAGAGATTATTTGAGAGGCGCACGCCTTACCTAGCACTCACGGCTAGCAAATTGAGCCTGAATTATACATGGCTATGCAAAAACGTGGATAGGATCTCTCGAGCACCGCATGCTTAACAAAGGGACCTAAAAACAATAATATATTTTCACATGACATGTGTGACCGTCCACAGAGAGAGGGAGATCAACATCATCTCCTCTCACACTATGCACACGATTCCTAAGGAATTTCATTCCTTTTCACGTGACTCATTGGTGGCTCTCTAAGAGAGTCACAGAAATTATAACCGCAAGTGAACGGTGTCGAAAGTGGCAAATGTGCAAGTACGGGTCGATCCACAGAGACTTGGGGGAACAAATGTTGTTTTCTTTCTTTCCTAACTATCTCTAACTGCTAACAGAGCATGAATGGACTGAAATGAGAGCTGTGAGAAGTGAACAAAATCAGAACTAACAGTTATAGCAAAAGTGAAAACAAGAAAATTAAAATTTGAAAACAGGACATGAAAGAAAATTAACAAGAACAGGACGTGGAAGATGTGAATGTGGATGGGAATGAAGTGTATGGAGATGGATGAGAATTCTCTTTCACCTAGCTAGTTAGCCTAGGATAAATCCTTGTCATGTGGCTAGTTAACTACCTAAAATCCTTAGATTAACCCCTAGCATTGCCTATCTGATTAAAGCATAAACAATCACAGGTCATTTAGGTTCCTAGGTTTCTAACTAATATGGTTTGTTCATCCCTTATATTATTACTAACTCCTAGCATTAATGGTCTGTTTAAAGCACCACTAATCACAAGCCAGTGAACCCTTGGAATGTCACTAACCTAAGTGTTTTGAGCTCAACAGGGTGTAACCCAAATGGCTAACCAACATGGTTCAATGGTCTTCTCTAAGATTTAAACAGGAAATTAAACTAACTAACATGTGAGAAACAAAAATTGAAAGATGGAATTAAACAGCAAAGAACAAATATGAACAGAAATTGAAGAACTCTAAATTGCTTTTGAAATGGAAATTGAAATGAAATTAACCCAATTAGGGGGTATCTTGGATGACCCAAGAACCCCTATTACAACACCCCAAAGCATCTATTTATAGTTTATACACAATCTCTCCAAAATCCCCAAAAAAACAGAAAAATTAGGGTTTGATAAAAATTGAAATTAATGCATAC
Source organism: Papaver somniferum (assembly GCF_003573695.1). NCBI lineage: Eukaryota > Viridiplantae > Streptophyta > Magnoliopsida > Ranunculales > Papaveraceae > Papaver > Papaver somniferum. The sequence goes on from NC_039365.1 coordinate 168,175,743, forward strand.
CTAATATCTGAAAACACTTGAGAGCTTCGACCCATGTTTCTTATTCGTCTTCTCCTGCTCTTCCCATGCTCCTGTGATGTGAGATGTAGTGTCAAATCATCCATACTCAGTTCCTACTCCACTATCTTCGACCTAATCGTTCACAGCGCTAGAGAACAACGAATTAGGTTGATAAAAGTAGAGATAGGGATGATTGTGATGATGGTTTCTCGGATTTGTTAGAGAAAGTGGTTGGGAAAGGTGGTGGTGATGATGGCGGACATGGGTTCTGCAGACGGAGAGGGGAAGAAGGTGGAGTCGATGGTTTTGGGAGAAGGGTGTGTTTGGTTCGATTAGGTGAAGGTGGGTTTGGTGTTGTAGTGTTAGGCGGGTGTAGCAAATGTTGATGAACAGCGAGGATAAGCGTTGGATTGTCACTTCTGAAATGGATCTAACGGAAATATGGAAGCAGGCTTGGAGCGACCGTTGGATGTATGATACATCAAAACTGACGGCTTAGATCGGAGTTAGGTACTATGATGTTTGACATGAACTTCAGAGTTTGATGCACGATGATGAGGCGACCGTAGGATGATGTGATGGATCCTATCTGACGGTTCTCATGGAAATGGGTATGGATATTGGAAATGGATTTGGGTAAGGGTTTTGGGCCTTGGGTATGCCAAGCCCATATCTTCTTTAAGAATAATTCTTCCTCTTCAAGCCCACTTCTAGTTTATCCGGCTCTTGCAAACATCATTCTTTGCTGCCTTCCTGCAGGAGTCTTGACCGTTTCTTTGCTCTTTTCGCTCAACAATTCATCCAAGCTTTATTTAGTACCTAAAAATACAAAATTAATTAATAAAAATATTTATTCTTGAAAACAATGAAAATACAGAATATGGGATAAAATGTAGAATTAATGCACAAAAGATGAGATAAATGCCAAGAAAAATATATAGAAATATGCATTTTTTAGCACTCATCAAATACCCCCAAACCTGAATTTTACTTGTCCTCAAGTAAAATAAAACTAAGGAAATCCTACCTATACCACTGTCGCTGGTCTCTCGAATGCATTTAGCGTATGCACTAAGCCTTTTAAACCACTAAGTGTCCCTAGTGGACGAGTGAAGTCTCGTGAAGGTTTGCTTAGAACGTACCTACAAAGTTCTAGGTCAAAATATAAGCTCAGATTCCATCAAATGTGACATGTGCAAGTCAGTTTAAGCTCACAGCAAAATGGAGATGTCAATCTAGCTATCAAAGGCACAATCCTAGCACTGATAATAAATAAAGACATGTGATAAGAGTGTAAAGTGTATCTACACATGTGTAAAGAAAGATCGGATGTTATGACTACTAATCACCAAGAGATAGTTTCTCAGGCTAAGAACCAAGGTCGAAATCTAGCTAGCTGTCCGGACTTTACGAGAATTGTGAATGAGTTGGAGGTATTTCACAATTACTCGCGTTGTACATCAATGGCATGCACCCTTCCTTGCTTATTACAAAAAAGACACAAAAGATGACTCTTTACATGACTCTTATTTACATTGACTACTCTCTTTTATTTTTGGAACAAGAGAGGATGAAATTGAAAAATAATTGATTTTTTTTTTTTTGTATTTTTCTGATTTTTTTTTGAATATATACATCGTTTTTTTTTTTTGATAAGGAAACACTTTTGATACATAAGCAAAAAGAAACAAAAAATTACATGACATTTTGCAAGAGGTAGCCCTTTTTGATGCACCCAGTTAAATTCGATGGTTGTCTTTCTTAATGTAACCTCCACCTTCTATCCCAACCAACCAAAGAACAAGCTAGTCAAGTTTCGTTCAGTATTCTAAAGTGATTGGCAACTAAAACTTCCGATAGAACACCTCAAGGATGAGGCTATACATGTATTGGTAGATCGTGCCCGTGCAAGTTTCTTATCACTATGTGAATTGTGCTAGAATCAGGGGTGCCTAAATATCTAGACTGAGAATCCTTATGTTTACATACATGCACAAGAGTCAACATTTCAAGGTAAATGAGCTCCATTTTTATGTTTTTTTTTTCAATTTTTAATTTTTTTTTTTAATTTTTTTTTTTTCATTTTTTTCAAAAAGAAGGAGTTCTTGTTTTCAATTATGGCATATTATCAAAGTATCTACTTTTCACCCCCAAACCTAAACTAAACATTGTCCTCAATGTTTCAAAATATGAACAAAATTATAATACAACATATGAAGAGGATCATGTTGAGTAGAGAAAAAGGAAAGAGAATACCCGATTTCGGCGAAAGCAATATTAGAACTCCGTTATTCAAGGAAAGAATCCAACATATGTCAGCCGAGATCATATTGGATTAGCAAAATATTTACAAAAGGAACAAAAGGGTTTTAAGAAATTTTATCTACTGGATTATATACAAAAATTCACCATACACTAACAATCTAAAGAGTTGAGGATCAACCCAAAAGACAAAGTGTAGAGGTTTCAACAGCTTCACACAAATATAAAAGGAAATAAACGCAAGTGAAACTGTGAAACAAAATGAGCTACCCCCAAACCTGGATTTTTCAACGGACAAAATTTTGGATACAAAATCTCGCAGTTTTTGGGGTTCATCATGCACAAGGTCTAATTCGAAATGAACTTTGCTAGGGACGGGTACACATGCTAATTCCAACTGTGGTTCCTCAAAGATATTATACTTAGATGCAAAATAGTCCAAAAGGACTTGGGAAGCACACAGTTCCAAACCTAGATTAGGGACTCTCAGAAAAATTGGTTTGACAATATGGGTACAAACCAAATCTAGGTTGGGTGGAAGGCCATCAGATTGTGACTTATGTAGGACGATAGGCACATCATTATTAATCACATCAACATCTCCTAAGTCTTCTACAAGTGTCACAACATGCTCACAATCATCAAACAAATTGGCCAGATCACAATCAGAGTCATCAACATCATCAATAAATTTATTCTCATGCATCGGCAAATCAGGAGAAATATCACAATGTGACCTAGGTAGAGAATCAGACACATCAAATATATTTTCATGCATATTAGCATTAGTGTCTACAGAGGATTCAACTATTCCTATGTCATGCTCATCTTCGCAGAATAATTGTACGAATCCCATGTCAATATCAAAATCATATGAATTACAATGAGTATTAGAAAAAACAACATTCATGAAGGTCGAGGGCGAGAAGCCATATGTTATTGAACCAACAGGTTCCACAATATTTTCATGTTCTTCTAACATATCATCATAATCATCATAATCATCATCATGGTAGCATGCATATTGGTCCTCATTAACAATGGTGGTGTCATTAGTCGATTCATGTTCCTCTAAATTAGGTTCATATTCAACATCATTTACATGAATGGGACTAGACACTTCATTAGGGACAACATACATTTCCTCATGAATTTCCTCCTTTTGTAGGTGAAGCAAAATCTGATCTAAATATGCCTGAATTCGTGATGTAGATCTATCAAAGTTTTGCTTACTGAGTCTGAAAGCTTCTGTGGTGGAGTCTAAATTCATGGGAGTACAAAATTCTTCATGTTCAAATTGTGGTGAATGGTACATGTGTGCATGGTCATTAGGGTTTACAAAATATTGATCGCAACCCTCAAAGGATTGATTATGGTCCCAATGACTACCATTCTCACAATTTATGGGCATTTCATACCTTGGATTTTCTCTAGATTGCCTAAAATTATGCAAAATATGACAATTCTCAACAGGGTGGTCTAAACTACCACATGCGGGACATGCATAGATTTCAGGTTGCCTAAGAAAATTAGATGTGACAGATTCCTCATGTGATTGCATTTCTAAAGCTGCGATTCGAGTTTCTAATTGATCGATCAGTGATGATTGTGTGAGTGAGGCACTAGAAAAATGTTCATTTTCACGTTGTGGTGAATGATGCATGTGTGAATAGTTATTAGGGTTCATGTATTGAGGCTCGGGACTTTGAAAATGTCCATAATAATTCCTATAACTATTGACATCATGGTCTATGGGAGGTTCATAACGTGGAGTATGTCCATACGCAAGTTCTCTAAGGGAATTGTTGTATTCCCCAACTGTAGACCAAGATCTAGACATGATTTGGCTCAAAAGCTAAGTAACTATGTTACAAATCCAAAAATTTGGTTTTTAATGGGTTTGGATTTTTGGGAAAAATTTGGTTTTTATGGGTAACATTTGGTTTTGTCGGGTTTGAAAAAGAAATTTGGTTTTTAATGGGTTTTAGAAAATTTGGACTTAATGGGAAAAGAAAACACTTTGGTTTATTGGGTTTTGAAAACTTTGGTTTTATGGGATAAAAGGCCAAGCCCACTGTTGGGTTTTGGAAAAATTGTTGTGAAACAGAGCCCAACTTTCGGCCTAGAGTTTGGGTACACGGCCCACTAACGACTTCAGCAAGCCCAGAAACTAACGAAGCCCAGCTGAGTTGGTAGGTTCAGTTAAACTTGCTTAGGTTGTTTGTTGGATTTTTGAAACCCAAAATTTTGATAGGGACAATCCCACAGTTAAGCTCAAATACAAACCCAAAAGTTAACTTAAATTACAAGCCCAACAAAAAAATGGAAAAAATTATTACAAGCCCACAAATTAAAAATGGAAGCCCACAAGTTGGGTTCTCTTAATGGGTTTAGGCTTACTTGCTTAAGCACAGCCCAGCTGCTCAGTTTGGTTGCAAAAGCCCAGTTGGGCTTTGGATCATCCTAAGCTTTTGTCTTTGTTGAGGCCCAGTTGGGCTTGGCTCAACTTGTTAAGCTTGGCAGCAACTTCAGCAGGCCTAGTTGGGCTTGTGATTTTCTCCTCAGCAGCACAGTCCTGTTGGGCTTGGTCTTCAGCAGGCTCACCAGCTCAGGGCTTTGCAGCAGGAGCTGATCAACATCAACAGGTGCAGAAGGCAGCAGCAGGCAGCAACATGGAGAGTAACAGCCTCAGTTCCACCAGTTCACCAGCAACATCAGAGGCAGTGCAAATGGGCTAAGCAGTTCACAGCAGTGCACTAAAGCAACATGCAAGAAGATGCTCTAATATTGTGCAAGAACAGCAAGCCAACAACTAGATGAAGATGTAAACAGCAAGAATGCCCTGTAAACAGCAAATGATGAAAGTGCAGCTGCAAGTTAAGAGCAGCAGCAAGCAAATGAGCAAGGAAAGAAAAACAACATATGCGCCGCAACCGAGTCCCCGGCAGCGGCGCCAAAAACTTGGTGGCTCTCTAAATGAGTCACAGAAATTATAACCGCAAGTGCACGGTGTCGAAAGTGGCAAATGTGCAAGTACGGGTCGATCCACAGAGAATTGGGGGAACAAATGTTGTTTTCTTTCTTTCCTAACTATCTCTAACTGCTAACAGAGCATGAATGGACTGAAATGAGAGCTGTGAGAAGTGAACAAAATCAGAACTAACATTTATAGCAAAAGTGAAAACATGAAAATTAAAATTTTAAAACAGGACATGAAAGAAAATTAACAAGAACAGGACATGGAAGATGTGAATGTGGATGGGAATGAAGTGTATGGAGATGGATAAGAATTCTCTTTCACCTAGCTAGTTAGCCTAGGATAAATCCTTGTCATGTGGCTAGTTAACTACCTAAAATCCTTAGATTAACCCCTAGCATTGCCTATCTGATTAAAGCATAAACAATCACAGGTCATTTAGGTTCCTAGGTTTCTAACTAATATGGTTTGTTCATCCCTTAGATTATTACTAACTCCTAGCATTAATGGTCTGTTTAAAGCACCACTAATCACAAGCCAGTGAACCCTTGGAATGTCACAAACCTAAGTGTTTTGAACTCAACAGGGTGTAACCCAAATGGCTAACCAACATGGTTCAATGGTCTTCTCTAAGATTTAAACATGAAATTAAACTAACTAACATGTGAGAAACAAAAATTGAAAGATGGAATTAAACAGCAAAGAACAAATATGAACAGAAATTGAAGAACTCTAAATTGCTTTGAAATGGAAATTGAAATGAAATTAACTCAATTATGGGGTATCTCGGATGACCCAAGAACCCCTATTACAACACCCCAAAGCATCTATTTATAGTTTATACACAATCTCTCCAAAATCCCCAAAAAACCAGAAAAATTAGGGTTTGATAAAAATTGAAAATAATGCATACCTAATATCTGAAAACACTTGAGAGCTTCGACTCATGTTTCTTATTCGTCTTCTCCTGCTCTTCCCATGCTCCTGTGATGTGATATGTAGTGTCAAATCATCCATACTCAATTCCTACTCCATTGTCTTCGACCTAATCGTTCACAACGCTAGAGAACAACGGATTAGGTTGATAAAAATGGAGATAGGGATGATTGTGATGATGGGTTCTCGGATTTGTTAGAGAAAGTGGTTGGGAAAGGTGGTGGTGATGATGGCGGACATGGGTTCTGCAGACGGAGAGGGGAAGAAGGTGGAGTCGATGGTTTTGGGAGAAGGGTGTGTTTGGTTCGATTAGGTGAAGGTGGGTTTGGTTTTGTAGTGTTAGGCGGGTGTAGCAAATGTTGATGAACAGCGAGGATAAGCGTTGGATTGTCACTTCTGAAATGGATCTAACGGCAAGATGGAAGCAGGCTTGGAGCGACCGTTGGATGTATGATACATCAAAACTGACGGCTTAGATTGGAGTTAGGTACTATGATGTTTGACAGGAACTTCAGAGTTTGATGCACGATGATGAGGCGACCGTAGGATGATGTGATGGATCCTATCTGACGGTTCTCATGGAAATGGGTATGGATATTGGAAATGGATTTGGGTAAGGGTTTTGGGCCTTGGGTATGCCAAGCCCATATCTTCTTTAAGAATAATTCTTCCTCTTCAAGCCCACTTCTAGTTTATCCGGCTCTTGCAAACATCATTCTTTGCTGCCTTCCTGCGAGAGTCTTGACCGTTTCTTTGCTCTTTTCGCTCAACAATTCATCCAAGCTTTATTTAGTACCTAAAAATACAAAATTAATTAATAAAAATATTTATTCTTGAAAACAATGAAAATACAGAATATGGTATAAAATGTAGAATTAATGCACAAAAGATGAGATAAATGCCAAGAAAAATATATAGAAATATGCACTTTTTAGCATTCATCACTCATCCTAGTCATTTTCACAAATCAGAGAATATCTATCTATCTTGGCCAACTCGACTAAATAGAATATTTCTCTATCAAATACGTCACCACAAAGGCTGATAAAACTTCACACAAATAGTGGACATCAATTAGTATTTTGGTCAGGCGTTTCTACGACACGTGTGAGAAATATCTGGCTTATTTCTCACCGTAGAAGAGAATAAAGGCTGTGGAATAATGAGATAAACTCAGCCTAATTTATCCCTATTCCTGAAGATACGGGAGAATTGTTCCGCACGACATGGAAAGCAATCCTTATATTCACCGACTTGAGATTAGAGAATCCAGCTATAAATAGGTCATCTATTTTCCAATATACGATCATCTTTCTCATAACCTCTCAGAGCAATAACTTGTTCTCTAATCTCTCTCTTCATCTGCTTCCCTCCCTAAGACCAGCCCTAATCCTTCTTCCCTATGACTGAAGCAGCCTTTGACGGCCACTGTGAGTAGTTTAGGCGAAGACTGTTCGTGCTCAACCTCCCGAAACTCACTTTCAAAACCCTACAATCCCATATCTAGCCCCTCAACGATTTTAGGTAACTACAATTAGGTTATTGACTTTTTGTTCCAGAGATATTTATACCATAATTTGAAGCGATCATGTGAGTTTGGTCGTATTTCCCGATCCGTGTTCAGTTTTGAAAACGGGAACCTAGCTCAGCTGGTCATCCCCATTTCCCAAAGTTTTATGCGCTCCAGGAGTCCCAGGTTCGAGCCCTCAATGGCGTAATATTACAGGAATTAACATGGAAGGTAGTGTTAGCTTCCCCCCTTGTGACACAATCTCAGCCCCTCCATCCTCTTCGGTTCCCTTGGCTAGGTTACCCATGAGGCTCGCTGGTAGGTTAGCACAACAACCTGTTCAAATAATGTAGTAGTATGCCGTTGGAGCTTAGCTTGTTAGGCTTACAACTAGTTAATGTAATACTCTTTAACCAATAATAAAAATTTTATCATTAAGTTTTTATTAACTATATATTTTTGTAATTATTTTTTGTTAATAATTATTTTTTCTTTCAGTAAATCAAAGGATTTCAAACGCAATAACTCTCAAAAGAGAATGAAGAATTTTGCTTTGAGTTGCTAATGCGTGGGGGTGATGGGGCCAAATTGAAAAGATATACCGCTTGTTATTATTCATAATATTCAAATGATCCTTACAAACACTTGAAACAATCTTGAGTTTTTTTTCGACACTCGTTAAAAAGAAAATTGTCAGAAAATATAAACCATAATTTACATAAAAAATGATTGGCCAATGATTATTTTTGTTGTGATCCTCGCAATTACTTAAAATTTCTACCACAACAAAAAATTAGACCGAAGAAACCAGGTAAGAATACTTATTCATGGGAACAAAACCTATTTTGTTTGGATTACGAAAATTATAGAATGAGTAAGAAATTAGAATAAATAATTTTTGGAAAATATAGTCAACTTCGACCAAGATAGTCGGTCTTTTTCCATTGATGAGACGAATCTCTTAATATCGATAAGATGATATTTGGCCGAGATTCTACTGAGATGCAATCAATATTTTACGAGGAAAATTTTATCATATAAAAGTATAGTGTTGATGGTGGTTTTTTGACAATGAAAAAATTGGTAAATTCGCATCTGAACATGTATCAGAGACATATGTATTAGTATATACATATGTGATAGGGCTTCCCCTAGTTGTTGCTATTCATCTCCCAATGTACTCTAACTATACAAAATATACGTTCAAAGTATACTCTTGTTCCTAAACGGATACCAATATTGAACATGTTCTAAGTTGCAATAATTCCACATAAACATCATATATGAATATTTAAACTCACACTGAGTAATTTTGAACTTGTGTCAAGTTGCAGAACTTCCACGGTTGAATTCCTCAAAACTTTTTCTGTAGCACACCATGTTCAGAATATTACCTGAACAATGTTAATTCTCTATTATCCTTGTAATGGTTCCTAAACATAAAATAAGAGTGTCTATTCACCCTCAAAAGGTCAACAAAGACTAATGAAAGGATCAAAAAATGTGGTGCCAATCAAGTGCAGACGCCATAGGCGTTGTGCCACAATTACCACGACAGTTGAGAATGCCCAGTGTCAAATGAAGTATGCTTGGAACTATGCGGGTCGAAACATGCACGAAACCCATCCACCTTGCATGTGAAACCTCCTTGCACGACCAAGCATTATGCGGCACTAGGTAATGGAAAGTGATGGACATGCGCCAAGCCCGCACGACTAACCATTGCATGGATCTGAGAAATGCCCAGTGCAAACATGTGCCAAGTTTACACGACCAAGAATTGCACATATGACTTTGTAGCTTCTCATCCAAATGCTTGATTTCCTTGGTTCTTCAACATTCCTTGAATTCGTCGTCACTCCAAGTACTCCAGTGATTCTGAACGTGTTCAACTCAGCATCCTAGTTGTTGAAGATCCGTATCCATAACAATAAGAAAACCAGATGTTCTCAATTATTGTTATACAATGTCATAGTATTATTACACATCATCGATGTTCAGTTGTATCACAACTTTGACAATAATACTACGGTGATGTGCATCAATCCCCCTTAGTCAATAATTCATCTCACAATGAAAACAACTCCCCTTACATAATGATCTGTGAACCATATGTATGTAGTGTGAACTACAAAATAATTCTCCCCCTTTTTCTCAATATAAATTGGAAAAAGTTTGAAAATTATAGGGATCATAATGAAATTCTCAAAGAGATTATTCACGACTAAAAGAGAACATATCAACTTTTTTTCGATGATTGCACATAGTCGAAACTTAGTGTATTCATCAAGGAGTTTATATAGATACAAGATAACTCCTAGAATATTCTACAGCGGCACTCCCCACATAGTTCAATTAAGAACTCCTCCTCCCCTCCCCTTACATCCCATCCCCCCCCCCCTGTGAAACCTCCTTGCACGACCAAGCATTATGAGACACTAGGTAATGGAAAGTGATGGACATGCGCCAAGCCCGCACGACTAACCATTGCATGGATCTAAGAAATGCCTAGTTCAGACATGTGCCAAGTTCACACGACCAAGAATTACACATATGACTTTGTAGCTTCTCATCCAAATGCTTGATTTCCTTGGTTCTTCAACATTCCTTGAATTCTTCGTCACTCCAAGTACTCCAGTGATTCTGAACGTGTTCAACTCAGCATCCTAGTTGTTGAAGATTTGTATCCATAACAATAAGAAAACCATATGTTCTCAATTATTATTATACAATGTCATAGTATTATTACACAACATCGATGTTCAGTTGTATCACAGCTTTGAAAATAATACTACGGTGATGTGCATCAATCCCCCTTAGTCAATAATTCATCTCACAATGAAAACCACTCCCCTTACATAATGATCTGTAAACCATATGTATGTAGTGTGAACTACAAAATAATTCTCCCCCTTTTTCTCATTATAAATTGGAAAAAGTACGAAAATTATAGGGATCATAATGAAATTCTCAAAGAGATTATTCACGACTAAAAGAGAACATATCAACTTTTTTTCGATGATTTCACATAGTCGAAACTTAGTGTATTCATCAAGGAATTTATATAGATACAAGATAATTCCTACAATATTCTACAACGGAACTCCCCACATGGTTCAATTAAGAACTCCTCCTCCCCTCCCCTTACATCCCCCCCCCCCCCCCCCCCCAAAAAAAAAAAAAAAAAGTCATTCCTGAAAGAACAACAAGAGTGACAGTACATTTACAAGAAAAGAATGATTTCTTTGGACATTAACAAATCACATGAAACATGAAATTGTATCCAGTAAACTCGAATAAATTAACCACAAGAGAACCGTAATGATTAATTTAATTGGAAATGCTCAACATAAGAAAACCTATGGAGCCATACAGTACTTTTACATAGAAGTGGATCAGGGAAAGATCAATAATGCGGAATATTCAAAAGTTCATTCTATATTTTATCAAAATTTTCATAAAGACATAATAGACTTAACTTTTGACATATATGTGACGATCATAGTTCACGAACATAAAGACACATATCCCATAATTTTTTTGCGATATATAAAACCAATAAAGATTAGTACTGAAAAATCATCTTCCAAATAACTTAGAATAAATCTAAAACATTGCAATATGATAATCGTTGGCCATAGCTATGTGTAATCAAAATATTTTCTATTCCAAACCCTAGTTATCCTTCTTAAAACACAAGAATAAATTCTCACAAGAAGTTTCCTAGAAAAAATAAAAAGAACTCCTAAGAACCAAAAAACAAACTCAAACTGGAGTTAAAGAACACTTCTGTAACCATCACGGGTCTTGAGACCTTTGAGCTTGTGATTGACAACATCCACTGTTTCTTCGAAAAAGATATCCTCATTTAGAAGATCTTTAACATGTGTCTTCATGACAAAGTCATAATAATATTTTTCAACTCAGTTCGTAACACATCGAGACCCTTCATAGTATCAACGAGCTGCAGTTTCGCTTCCTCAAAGTATTTAAGAACATCATGAACCACTTCGGCCAAAAACATATTATCATTCTCTAAATCTTGATGAGTATAAGCAGAATAGCATGAGACATCAGAATAATCATCAGGAGTTTGATATTTGATATCATCAACTTCTACTAGGGTTCTTTTCTTCTTCCTATTGGACTCGAAACCAATACCTTTATCAAGAAAACTTTTTGCAAAATCACAAGTGCGAGAAGGTGATGACATTATTGACAAAGGAAAATAACCTAGAGTATGCGTACGTGACTCAATATGATTGGTATTTAAAGGGTTTCTTAGGGAATAACTTTAGGGTTTATAAAAATTGGTTTTTGAAAAGTCAATGTGGATACTCGTACAAAACCAATATGGTCCCCAAAACAAAACTTAAAAACCATAAAGTACCTCTTTACAAGGTAAAAGGGACACAACAAAATTTTCTTACACAATTTTTGGCTCAATAAATTTTATATTCTCACAAGAGGTAAAAACTTAGAGCATAAAATTAGCTCACAACTCAGCTACCCTTTGGTTTATTGTTTTCTTTGAATCATGACTTTTTGAGCTTGAGATGCTGGCCGTTGATTAAGAAACAAATTGTCACAAAAGTTTGACGTTTACGGTATTGAAAGATTATTGTAAACCCAAGAATGAAGATTGTTTATGGATTCGACAGATAGAGCTTGTCAATTATTCTCTTGCGGAAAAGTTAGATTGGAGGTTTTTAGTTGAATCAGAAGCGATTTGGGTACAAATTTTGAAGGCCAAATACTTTCAAAAATCTTTGTTCTCGGATGTTGGAAAAAAAGACTACAAGTCAACTATTTGGGAAGTATACTGGATGTCAAATCCATTTCAAAACCTTCATTTTGTTGGAGTGTTGGTGATGGCCTATCTATTAACATATGGACAGATCCTTGGATTCCACACATTGCTGACTTCCGTGTTAAAAGATATGAATTTGCTAGAAATATGGTTACCATTGTTTCGGATCTATTTGAAGCTACTAGCAGGAGATGAAATCGTACATTAATTGAATCCTTATTCCCTGCTCATGAAGCTAATGTTATACTTAAGATAAGGTTATGCATGGATAATGTGGGTGACAAACTTCTTTGGCTGAAATCTAAAACAAGTGAATTCACTTCAAAGTCCGTGTATAGGTGATTGGTTGATGCTCAACCGTCCTATTCAGATGGCAGAAATTGTTCAATTGATTGGAAGGTTTGTTGGAAACTTAATGGAATTTCTCCACGGGTTAAAATGTTTGTTTGGAAATTATTCTCAAATTCATTGGCTCTCACCAACAATATGGCAAGGTATATATCTCAAGCTGATCCTACTTGTTCCTTTTGTCACAATGAATTAGAAAGAATATATCTTTTCTTTTTGCACCGCGTAGTGGCAAAAAAGGTCTGGTTTGGTTCTCCTATTGGTCTTTATGGTGTCATTGGTCAAGGTAAGGTTTCTCTAAATGATTTGTTTAGTCATTGGCTTAAGGATGCGAGAGATCTTGAGTGTGTGAAATTGGCCAGTAATGTAGTTTGAGGCCTTTGGAAAGCAAGAAATAAATATGTTTTTTGAGAATACAAAAGTGAATGAATGGAGAATACTTTGTAAGGCTACGGATTTGTATAATGAATATAAGGTGAATCCGCAGACCACTACTGGCAATGCCAATGAAGTAGTCGTGCTATCTTCTTCTGGGGCAACGCCTCCCTCTGGGTCGTTTAAAGTTAATGGCGATGAAGCTAGCGGAAGGTACGCAATTACTGCTAGTGTTGTTATTAGAGACAAACATGGGAATATGGTGGCATGTCAGGGATTTTGTGAAGGTGATTGGGAGGGTACGAAACAAGAACAAACACTGGAAGCTGAAGCTCAAGGTTTTCTATAAGGACTCCAATTGGCCAAGTCTCTTAATCTCTCAGAAGTGATTTTAGAAGGCGGCTTGAGATCGGTCGTAGACTTCATTAATGAAAGAACTAACTTCCCATGGAAGTTACAGAGTTTGGTTTTAGATTGTAGATGTTTGAAATCATCTTTTTATTATGGCGCTGTCAATTTTATACCTAGAATTAAGAATTCAGTAGCTCATGCAGTCAAACCTCGATAAACGAATGTTCGATAAATGAATAACCTCGCCAAATGGATAATTTTCTATGGTCCCAACTTGGGCCAAGGTGATAAATGAATAACCTCGCTTATTGCATTAATGAATAAAAAGAATTGGATCCTTAAAGGCCTTATAAAAATATAAACGAATAATCACTAAATTCCATATAAAAAAGTATATATAAGAATAAAACAAAATACATAATCAGTAAATTTTACATAAAAGTATAGAAATAAACTCAATAAAATTCATCTATGGTTAAATGTTTTTTTCACCCAAACCAAAATACATGGCATCCTTAATTTTATGTAATGCTTTCACAATTTCTGGAATATTTTGCTCGTGCTGTATCAAGTAATTTTTTAAAGCGACCATCACTTGAAAGGGATCTTGATATGAAGCATTTGGTACGACGCTACTATCATCTGGTTCAGTATCATTCTCGTCATTCATTAACTCAATAATTTCTCCGTCTGTTGGAGATTCCATAACTGCATCATTTTTGTTAGGATAGTTTAAAACATGTTCGACGCCTATCACATTTCTATAACGTAAATCAAAAATGACACCAGTTAATCCTTGGATATCTGCTTCTAATTGACCATTTTCTAGTTGTGGATGATCTATATCTTCGAACCAAATCTTATAATGGCGGAAACATTTTGAATTTGTTTTTTCCCTCCAGCTTCATTTGTACGTCTTCTCTTATACAATTTAGCTTCTTAATTAAGAAAATATTGTCTAAAATGAATAAATATTTATTTATCAATAAATGGATAACCCCGCTACACGAATATTTTTTCTTGGTCCCGAAACCATTCATATATCGAGGTTTGACTGTATACTGGCGAAAGATGTAAGATCCTCTCGTACTCCTACGACTTGGTTTAATTGTATACCAAGATGTATCTCTGACTCTGTCATTCGCGACAAGTTTGCTATTTGGTTAATGGAATCTCTTTTTTCCCTAAAAAAACAAGTTGTACAAATAAAAAAGATTGTTTTGAGGCATACTCAAAACTTTTAAGGCGTACAAAATGATTATCCTAACTAGTGTAGCTTGATATGGGGTGTCTGAGGCTAGTTAAGTTAATTAGATAATCTTGATTTGTTTTAGAATAAAAAAATTGTGACATTTGCTTGATTATCTTTTTAATTTTTCAGTTTTTTAAATCATATTTATTATATTTTTTTTTAATTTGTAAATAACGAAAAACTTTGATAAAAATAAATATTTCAAAAACAAAAAGAAAAATTAGTATAAAAAGTTTTGAAATTAAATACAAAATAAAAATAGAAAAAGTTATAAAAAACTAATGAATTTTCAAGCCAGGTGGTGCTATATCCAACGCCGTCACTCGCAAACGCAACAAATACTTGGACATATGCAACTCCCAGGGTTATGGTTTAGGTGTTTTTACTTTCTCTACCCATAATGAGCTATGAGATAATATGAAGGCTTTCCTGAAAAGATTGAAAAATTGACTTGCGTGTCATGGCTACAATGTTAAAATTTGCAAGTTTTTGTTTCATAGGATAAGACTTGTCATTGAGAAGGTTGTAGGATCCCAACTTGTTGCTAAGATCCCAACTACCTTGTTGCAATACATTAACAACTTGAACAAAAATAATTTTTGTAATTATTTTAAAAAAAATATAAATGATAAGGACATTACTATCGTTATAAAATATGCCGGATATGAGATTATTGACTTTAATACCAAATGATTCTATTTTGTCTATATTAAATATGCCCCAAAATAGTCTTCCAGATAAACTGGGGCGTATATAAAGCCTAATTTGCCTGGCTTAAAAAAGCCTTAAAATACTTTTTTTCCGACACCTTATTTAAGTTTTGTTCATATCCATGACTAAATTTAGGCTTAAGCGCCGTACAAAAAGTGACTAAGCCCATCTAGTTTGTCAAACCCCCTCCCAAATTGGATTTCTGGTTCCACAAATGCAAAAAGAGACCACCTCCGTTTCTGGAAAATTGTTACTTTCAATTTTTATTTTAGCCTAACAATAAGCCAAATTGAAAAAGTGAAAGTAACAGTTTTTCAGAAACGGATGGAATATGATATTCAGATCATTAACCATATTCGAGATGCACATACAATACAGATAGTGTAACTGGAGTGTTAGAAAAACATATAAATATTCATTTTGTTTCTCAACCCATTGACCTTGTCATTCCCGCATTCTACTAGATGAATGGTATCTCACATGGTATGGGATGACTTTTCGTTCAAACGGTTTCTAAGACGTTGGATAATCAGATAAATGGTTGGAGTCGCATTCGATCCAGGACCCACCATTTTTTTAAAGGATTTAAAACTTGTAAATCAGAATTTTAAATGTGAGATATAGTGATGTACCAGTGGTTTATACAGAAGGGTATTCTCAAAGTCGTGCCGCATAACTTTTCCGTCACAGTAAATCAGATTTTCATGCTGGTTGATTTTTCTCTTGGTCTTGGCGTAGCTTCATCTCTTGTTTATGGCCTAGAGAAGCCCTCCCATATAGGGCGGGCGGGCTGTAAACTGGTCCATGTCCGAATCTAACACGCCAGATTGGTTTAGGATAGAACATAGAGAACTAGAACTAGACAGGGGTACTTCTGGTGAGATGGTGAGCATTTCTGTTAGCTCTCCACTGATTTGGCTTAAGGCTCTGGCTTCAATTTCTTATGGGTTTGAAGCTTGGAGGGACAATGGCAGCGCGGTGAGTCCCATTTTCGTCAATTGCAATAACAGCAGTTGATTTTGATGATATCAGCTGAATTGAAATTATCAGTTGACCTAGGGATTGCCTGCTCAACTGAGTTCTGGATGGAGAAGAAGCTGGCGCAGGTATTTGCTTCCCTTATAATCAATAGACATCCTATTTTCAGTGATTCCCCAATCTCCCGCAAACTGAATTCAGTGATTTTCCAGGTCTGTTATGTCTTAGGTTATTTTCATGGAGAAATCGAAAGCAAAATGAGCAGCTTGAGTAACATGGCACTTGAAAAAGAGATCCTGGACCATTCCAATCTAGCAATGTCAGAGGAGACAAAGAGGGTAAGAAATGTTGATGATGAAGTTACTGATGGATGTGAACTCTTGGTGGAAGTTGTTTGCAGAATTTCGACAAAGGAAAAATCAGAATTGTTACCTGAAGTTGATGCTCTTTCATTGAGCAGCTTTTGGAAAGACTTTGAGCTAAATTCATCACTCCAGGTGAAGGTCCAGACCAGTTTCATATATAGAAAGAGCTCATTGATTCAATTGTTTAGACTGGTGGTCAGTTAAGTCGCTAACAGTCTTCATGTTTGCAGGAGCAGATTGCAGGCATTGTGGCTTGAAGTCAGCAGTTGTAGGGATCCAAGTTGATACTGCTTCCATCTCCAACGAACCAACAGGTAACTTTAACCATATGGTGTCCGACTGATATCATTGCTTTCCAAGTGGAAGAAGTACTCCTTTGAGTTGTAGTTGCAGTTTAAAAATTGGTGCTATTTATCAAGTTGAAATTATAACCTGAAATTATACTGATGCCATTTATCAAGTTGAAACAAGCCCACAAAATTATCCAAATGTGGATAACTCGGTTCCGGTAGAGTTGTTTTTATCCTTTATTAAACTGCCCTAGATTTGGAATCCAAATCCTCATTCAAGCATAATATTTTATGGTTAGGGATGTTATTAGCAAGAATGTCAATGATGTAGACAGCACTTATGTTCAGGAGTTGAAGATGTCAACCAAAATCCTCATTCAAGAATTTTGACTCTTCATACTTAAGGAATCACTAATCATATGAGATTGAAGATGTCAACTTAAATACTCAAATCAAGCATTTTGAGTGTTCATTACTTCACCTGGCCATATATAAACACGTCCAAAGTACTAGACTATTGATCTGGAATCGTTCTTTCAAATAATATTATCCTTTTATAAATAAATAACTAGTCAAATATACATCTCATTGACAAGAAGGGGAAAGTCTAAGTTCATATTTTCCTCCATATAATTGTTTTAGGATAGCGTGCATACTTCTGCATTTATCTGTGAATTGGTGAAGTTATTAATAGACTATTGTGATTCTTGCTGATAGGGGAGGTGTGATGGAACTAAGTCATAATTGTCATCAACTCAGTGTTATTACCAATCACCTATTATTGTTCTTATTTGCTATTCATTTGTTAGGAAATCATGAATTAGTGGTAATGGGTCAAAACACAGCACAAGTAGTTGAGGAGTTTAAAGTAGGTGTGATTCTTGATCTGAATTTTACTATGGCAAAGGTGTGGTTGACTTCCATGAACATGGCTCTCTCTGACTTTTATGCAACTACTCCTCATAAGAGAAGGCTGGTTTTCCATGTAAGGGATTCTAACAGAGATGTCCTTGATGCATCCTCTGCTGGTAAACTCACTCTCCCTAGCTGTGTAGATAATTATGAATGCCTCTTCCTCATGTTTTTGTAGTCCATAATTCGATATTGTTATATTTTGTAGTACCAGCCGAAGTTGCTCTTATGTTGAATAGAAAAAATATATTTGATGCAATCGATGTACATTTAAAATGAGCAAAATTGTAAAAATACAGTTCTCCACTGTTCTAAAATAGAAGCATGTCTGTCGACTAAACCCAATATATCAAAACAGACTTATCTTTTTGAAACGGGAGTAAAATTTAACGTATGTCAGTAATAAATTTGTGTTAGATTACTGACTTAAAAGTAACTATGAGTTCACTTGGGTTTATAATTCAGTTTATTCTCACTTTTTATTTTAACATCATAATATTTGGTGTATTCCTTGCATAGCAGCTGGTGATAATAGTAGATACATTCACTTGATATTAGTTAACAAGCGCCTAATAATTTTGTATATGCGTATGACAGCTATAGATTTGATAAAGAATGTTGAAGTCCAAGCGATCATAGGTCCCATGGCATCAGCACAAGCTATTCACATGGTTCCTGTTGGAAGTCGATCTCAAGTTCCGATTATTTCTTTCAGTGCAACAAGTCCTTCTATTTCTCTTTCTCAAAATCCTTATTTCATTCGTACAACACTAGAAGATTCAGCTCAAGTAAATGCCATTGCTGCTGTTGTGAAGGCTTTTGGATGGAGAAGAGTTGTACCTCTTTATGAAGACACCGAATATGGACATGGAATCATTCCATATTTAGTTGACGCTCTTCAAAGTGTCAATACCAGAGTTCCGTATAGGAGTGTATTCCCTGTTTCAGCTTCTGACGATCAAATTCTTCAAGAACTTCATAACTTAAAGACAATGCAAACAAGGGTATTCATTCTGCATATGGTCTTGCACTAGGATTACGTATTTTCGAGAAAGCTAAAGAGATTGGTATGATGAGCAAAGGGTACTCATGGTTTATTACCGAAGGCTTAGGCTCTCATTTGAGTTCATTCAACTCTTCGGCTATTGATACAATGCAAGGAGTGATAGCTATAAGGCCATATATTCCTATGTCCAAAGAGCTTAGCTCATTTGAAGTGCAATGGAAAAGAAAGTTTCAGAAAGAGAACCCAGATATTGACTGGAATTTGGATATTTTAGGTATATGGGCATATGATACAGTTTCGGCCTTGGCAAGTGCAGTTGAGAAACTTTTAAGCACCAGTCCTCGGTTCAGTAAGCAAAAAACAACTTTGAACACAAGTGATGTTACAAGATTAGGTGTTTCTCAAATAGGTCCTGAAATTTTGCAAGGAATTTCCAGCATCAACTTTAAAGGCCTGAGCGGGGAATTTCATGTCGTCGATAGGCAACTGCAATCCAAAATCTTTCAAATACTCAATGTTGTAGGAAGTGGGGCTAGAGAAATTGGAATTTGGACACCTTCAGATGGAATCATAAGGGATATAAGCTTAGTTGAGACTACTAAAAGCACATACTTGACATCAAATAAAGACCGTTTACGCCCTATCATATGGCCTGGAGATACTACGGACATTCCTAAAGGTTGGGTAACTCCAACTAATGAGAATAGGTTAAGAATAGGGGTTCCAGTAAAACAAAGTTTTAATGAATTTGTCAAGGTAGAAAATAATTCTGGTAGTTATTCGGGATATGATGTCACTGGTTATTGCGTAGAGGTGTTTAAAGCTGCAATAGATGAGCTGCCATATGCTGTTCTCTATGATCTCATTCCTTTTCAGGATAGCACAGGCAAAGCTGGAAGTTACGATGATCTTGTGTACCAAGTGAATGCTCAGGTTAGCACTGTAATACAGAATCCAACATAGACCTATCTTTTCCTAATATTGTCGTAAAGTTATACTACTTACAGTTACCGATTAAATATTGTTGTATTCTTAACAGAAATATGATGCCGCAGTTGGGGATATTACTATTACAGCCAGTCGATCAGAGTTAGTTGATTTTACGTTGCCCTATGCAGAAGGAGGGGTGTCAATGGTTGTGTTAGTGAAAAAAGATATGAGCAAGGATACATGGATATTCCTCAAGCCATTGGAGTGGAAGCTCTGGGTAACAACTGGGGCTTTCTTTTTTATCATTGGTGCTGTAATTTGGATTCTCGAACACAGAGTAAATAGGGAGTTCAGAGGAGGGCCTCATCCTTTGTATCAGTGGGGTATCATGCTTTCTTTCTCCTTCTCAACGCTCGTCTTCGCCCAGAGTAATATCACTTCACTTTTCCTAGTTACATGGCTTTGTATATAGTTCTAATAGTTTCTAAAAGCTTGGTGTTTCAATCATCTTGCAGAGGAAAGAGTTCTAAGCTCTTTGGGTAGATTTGTAATTGCAATATGGCTTTTTGTTGTGCTAATTATCACACGAAGTTATACAGCAAATTTGACATCCATGTTAACGATTCAACGATCTGATCCAACCTATACTGATGCTATAGAACTTAGGGATCGTCGGTACAATGTTGGTTATCAGGAAGGTTCGTTTGTGTTTGGAATCTTAAAAGGGATGGGTTTTCATGAGTCCAATCTTATAATTTTCAAGTCTCCTAAAGATTTTGACGATGCTTTTTCGAATGGGACAATTGTTGCTGCTTTTGAGGAGCTCCCGTACATTGAACTCCTCCTTGCAGAATATTGCAGTAAGTACATGACGGTCGGAGAAATCTATCAATATGATGGACTTGGTTTTGTAAGTCTCTACTTTTCTTTTCAACAATTCCTATAGATTTGATATGTTGCAGATGTCACTGTAGTACAGTGGTAAAATGTTTGAAATTCGTTAGCATGCACCTATTGTCATTGATCTTTGTTTGGTATTAGTAGTCTCGAACTTATATGAAGACTCTTTTGTTCACAGGTTTTCCCAAAAGGTTCTCCCTTGGGTCCTGATATTTCAAGAAAAATCTTGAGCATAAGAGAGGAAGGTAAAACGAAAAATCTTAAACGAGCTTCGTTTAAGACCCAAAGATCTTGTTCAGACAGGGACCCCTTTGCTTCATCAAATAGTCTTACTCTCAGTAGCTTTTGGGTCCTTTTCCTGATAACAGGACTCTGTGCAGCATTCGCAGTAATTGTCTACTTAATTGTTTTCTTATGCGAAAACAAACAAATCCTGAACGAGCCGAATTCTACAACCTGGGAAAAAAATCATCAATTTTCTCACAAAGTTCTACGAATATGACGAGAACCGGATGATCACATATTTCGAATGCGATCCTGCGTGCAGTGAGCGAAACAAAGCCGCCGTCAATGGAGATCAGCATGCAGCAGAAACTCTAGATTTCGGTGATTCACCTCCACAGATTGAGAATTCTCCATCAATAATGGGTTACGGAGACGTCACCCCACAGAATGGCAACTTTAATACAGCAAGAAGAAACTCTACAACATTGAATGCTGATGACGATATAGATATTGGATATTTTACACCTACATCAGAAGGTGATAGTACAGAATTTGGAAATTCTACGCCAGGAGATAACGATTCCGTGTCAGGCGTTAGAAACTCAACTTTACACATTTTAATGACACAGCAAGTTCATAGGGATTTTGAGGAACATTAATCTTTAGATTTTATACCTATCTGTACAGAGTTTGGATTTAATATTAATTCTTCGGAATCGTTTATGTCGAAAATGTCTGTAGATTTATTGGTTTCAGATGTGCAGTATAATTTTTTTAATTGTTGAATTTCATAGTTCATCGAAATTATTATTATCTTAACTTTTCTAATCCCCTCACTCCTTTGATATCTGTTAATTCCTGCTCAGGAAGTATGGCTATGGTATGGAAGGTATTGGAATTGGGAGCCATTAAGACTCTAATTGTATGGATATCAGCAGGTACATTCTGAAGAACAATGTTTCCGGCCAGACTGCATTTCAGTAAGTAGAAGAGAAGGATCCTAGCAACTTCCGTGATCTCGCCAGTAGCGAAGAATTGGAAGTGCAGGACCAACAATTTCTGCTTAGGGGCCTTGCATCTTGAGTATAAAGATTTGGATTTGTTTGTATTACTTTTTTTCAGTACTTTTTTTCAGATGATTTGATAAATACTGGGATTAGCAAATTTTCATCTCCTGTGTATAACAAGTTATGATTACTGAGGGTCGAACCTTCGACGTATGTCCCATAACTGGATACTTATGAGATTGGCCTCTGATTTAGTCCCACATGTTTCAGTTTACAGACGATAGGTATATATACTGTTAGGTGCACCATAAGCTCGTCCCTTCGGGGACATTCGATAAAATTGGAACGATACATACAAGGTTAGCATGGCCCCTGTACAAGGATGACACGCACAAATCGAGAAATGGTCCAAATAAGTTTTGCCAAATGTGCTATATCTAAGTTGTGACCTGGTCTGGCCATCACCAGTTGCGATTTCTCTGCTGCTTATCAAGTCTTTTGCTTGGGTTTGTTTTGTGGAGATAGCTAAGCTCAAAGAGCCGATTTATTTATAAGAAAGAAACAAAAAAAATTACAAGGAATGAAGGCCTAAAAAGAGACCCTTACAAGAAACTGTGAAATCATTTATTTACATATTTTAAGGACTTAAAGGCCTAGACAAATAAAATTCTCACATCGAACGGTGAGGAAACTCTCGTTTACTATTGGTCGAAACAGGTTTTTTTGAGTTTTGTGAGACACTTGGCAATGTACTATTCGTTTGGAATATGGAAGTCCAAAAAAAAAGGAACTCCTTAACCTACGGACTCTTTTTTCAGGGTACAATACTCTTTTTATTGATGCTGTAACTCAAGAAGAAGTATAAAAGATTTTTTTTGGGAAATTCAATAGAGTGGTTGTAGGGATGGTGATGTTGTTGGAGTTGGTGGCAGTGGGGGTGTTGGACTGGTGGTGATTAGATTAAAGTAAGTCGTAAAAATCTTAGACCAGGTCCATTACTTACACCAGCATAAATAACACTAGCTCCATTAATTTGCAGTCCTTGGTGTTTTTGATGGGCATGGAGATGTAAATGCTGCAGAATTTGCAACAAATAACATGGATAAGAATATAATGAATTATGACTAAGGTAGCAAGAAGAGGAGAAGCTGCAATCAAAATTGACAGGCGTCGTAACCTCCTTTTTTTCTTCTCCCTATTTTCCCTATGTGTCTTTTATATGAGTTTCTATAACTTCTGAGGAGATATGAAAGCTGCAAACCAGTTCTGCTTGGTTTTCTGGTACGCCTTCTGATTCAATGGTATTAATACTAATTTATTGTCATGTACCTAGGGTACCCCATATCGTGTTGGTTGTCTATCTTTATTATTATATTATTATTACTTATAATTAGTAGTTAATTAGTTTAATCTGATTAGTTAGTCTTTAATTATAATTGTTCCATACGACCATGAATAAAATTTGGCGCCAGTCAGCTTCATGAAGATTGCGCGAATTCTCCTCAGCAATATACACCATGTTCTGCGGCCTTACAATATACACCATGTTCTCTGTGAACCAATTATGACCGGCCAACACCAATTAATCTTAAAAAGTTGTTCCCGGGTTCCTTCCAATAGAAGAAACCTTGTAACAGGATAGGAAAAACATTGCATGCTGCAAGAATATAGATCACCAGAGCATGCTTTCCCATCCATTCAAAAACCAGAGTTGGTTTTCTGAAACCAAATACATCAACCATCACATAAATTGCGACAAAAAGAATACCTGCAGCACCGACAGTAACGCATGTGTAGCTTAAAGAGTAGAGGGCTTTGTTTATGTGCATCCCACAGAAGTCCAAAACGAATCCAGCAACAACTAGACCAGCCGAAGGGTTTATCCAAGATATTATTCCTATGCTTGTGATCCTTGAAGTGTACTATAATATGACCAAAATGCAGACCAATCATGCAGGTAACAACTGCCTTCACAGAACTTAAAATTCCTTCAGAGTTCAGGGTCAAATGGGGCTTGACACCAACTAGGCGCATTCAGTGGAAGTGGGCCGTTGCTTGGTGAGCTCATGCTGCATTCCTTTTTTCGTCCATAGGTCGGCTTCTTATATAAATGCTGAACGCCAAACAATTTACGGTCAATCATTCCAACAGCATTACAGCCAGGTCCAGTGTCTCCACGAACTCCACATTTTACCAATGTTATATTTCCAGTACCACTGACGTGTGTATGTTATTTGCTGATTGCATATGTATAGTTAATGTCAATTATTAAATTATAGTATTTAAAAAGAGATTAATTATATCAAAAATAATTTTTAACATGTTAATATATGTCGAATTTTGTATGCCGAATTCATATCTCTAAAATGAATTATACATGCACGTGCGTCGTTTCGTATTACTGTCGAATCACGAACTATTGACTGAATTTGACTTTTATGAATCCGTATAATACTCGTATGTATCCCATTCCGAACGTTTTTTATATCCGGAATCGCTAACTAGGCATGGAAGCATAGTCTGATACATGAAAAACATAATTGTTTTTTACCCAGAGGGAGCACATTGGTTACGTAGTCTATGGACGAAACACCTTCTTAATTGCGTGGAAATAAGGGAAATAAAGAATACACTGTGACACTGTCCTTCCAGCAGGCGTTTGCGCTGCTGTCGCCACTGAAGTCATGCCTTTGGAGCTTTAGAGCAATTCCTATGGGATGAACAAATTCAGAGTTTGTTTATTTTGCTCCCACTATGGAATGAACAAAGTAAGAAAATGGATGTTGAAATGAACAGATCTGTTCATTTGAACATCGAGTCGCAACAACAGACGCTCGTCTATTGTAATGGCGCGCTATCCCTAATAAAGCTGGCGTCAACAACAATGACGCCCGCGTTGGAAGAAGAAACGCCCAGTGCTTTTTCTCTCCAAAACCCGTTAAGATATTTAGGGTATTTTTTAATATTTATTTTTATTAGTTAAATATTTCGTGGGACTCAACTCTTAATAATTTATATAAATAAAATCACTAGTGGGACCCAACTCTTATTAGTTTATATTAATAAAATCACTAGTGGAGCCCAATTTATTCATTTTGCTTTGTTTTCCATAACGGAGAATTCAGTTTGTTCATCCACGTGGCTCAACAAATGTTTGAGTTTGGTCATTCCTATACGAATTGCTCTTATAATTAGTGCTTTGGGACACGGACAACTTCAATTCAACAGCCTGGACACCTAGTGAATTAATTAACTTAAGGAGATAGATACATGCATTTGTTTTCTTTCAACGTGGTCCTCTTCTAAGCATCAACAACTAGTACATATACTTGATAGGTACCAGGTGAAGAGCGGATTTTTTGGGGAGTGCGAGTCCGGATGATTCGTCCATGTTGTTATCTTCTTTCTTCATTCCTTTTGGCAATTCCCAATCAAAAGAATATAAAAGATTTGCCAGCGCCAAGTCCATCGGGGAGAGCCCCATAAGAATATAAAAAATTTGTTTAGGACAATATAGAGTTAGAATAGTTTTTAATATTGTGTTTGAAATTGTATGTTTCTGATTAGAAAATTGAAATCAATCGTTATTCTGGTTAACCACCGGGCCTATTTGGTGTTTGATACTTATATTATGTCCAATATTAGTGTTTGGTCTAATTTTTGTCCAACTTAGAATTTGGTACTTGGAATTGACGTTGACCAACGTTGACTATGTTAAATCATGACTTCTGTTTAATAATTACAAAAAAGAATAATTAAATCTAATTACTTAACGTCGTTAGATGACCGTTAACAATTTAATTGAAGAAGATCCCTAATTTCATGTTCTTCCCCAAATTAAAAATCAGTCTTCTTTCTTTTCATTCTACCTGACTTTCATACCACAAATTCAATTATCTTATAAAAAAAACGAACCCAAAATGATAGCAATAATACAAAGACAATTACCGTTCGTCTGAATCAAATACCCATATGTGAAGATCGGATCATCTAAACAGGGTAAAATCAGTAGAAATTGGATGCAAATCGATTGTAGGTGCCTATTTCAAATTGAAAGCCTACAACGACAACTAAACCCATATAAACAAACCTTCAGTACTTCCATCAATACACCAATAGAAGAAGATGTTTTGGTGAGAATAAGAACAACCCAGAAACCCCAATATTTCAATTTTAGGGCACTCTAAAACTTCAAATTGATAACCCTGATTTCATCCCCAACCTCTAAATTTACACCTCCAAAAACGAAATTTAACATACTAAAAACCTTACAATGTCTTCAAACCCACTAAACAAATACTTAAATAAATCTGAAATTTAATTTCAATATGAAATTTTTAGGGCGGATGATTAATCTCAATCTGAAATTTTGAGATCTTCAATCACATGCGAGAAAGAGAAAAAGAGAGGGGGAATTGTTTCAGGATGGTGTCGAAATGGTTTTGAGATTTAAAGAGAAAAAAAGGAGCTTATTGTTTTGATATATGAGGTTTCTGTCTGTATATGGATATTTAGAAAAAGAAGGAGATGCAGATGGGTTCTCTGCAAGTGCAAAAGATGAATGAATAAAATTGATCAAGTTTTAGATTCTCAATCGCTAATCTCTAAGGTGTATGTGGAGATCTAAGGTGGATCGTCCACGTGTTAGATTGGTTTAGGACACATTGGTCATTGTTACCGAACAAAAATATATTTTAGTAATTATGTATTAATTCCCCAAATTTTAGACACGTCATGACTTAACCAAGTCAACACGAGTCAATACGAGTCAACGTCATTTCCAGATACCAATCCTTAAGTTGGACAAAAATTAGACCAAACACTGATGTTGAACAAAATGTAAGCATCAAACATCAATTAACCCCGACCACCGAGTGGTATGAATTTCTATGGGAATGGTAATGTAGGAGTTAAGAACCATGTATTAGTATATGTTTTGCATTTTGTAATTTGGTTTGGCTTGAACTACACGTACATGTTCATTTGCAATCTTTTCTAGGGGTGCACATACCCTACCCATACCCGCCAACCCTACCCTATCCGCCAGTTTTTTAACCGTATTCTATCATATCCACTATTTGGAGGGTAGGGTGGCGGGTGAAGATTTTCTTAACCGCCAATAAACGGGTAGGGTGGCGGGTAAAGCTCGAAATTATCCTACCCTACTGGTCTTCGAGCAATTCCTACAAGGGGTGCACATACCCTACCCATACCCGCCAATCCTACCCTACCCGCCAGTTTTTTAACCGTATCCTACCCTATCCACTATTTGGCGGATAGGGTGACGGGTAAAGATTTTCTTAACCGCCAATAAACGGGTAGGGTGGCGGGTATAGGCCATATCTTACCCACCCTACCCGTTGTGCAGCCCTAATCTTTTCCAAGTGTGTCATCTTACATTTTGGTTGAATATAGGAAGAGGATTCTGAAGAATATGGAAATCCGGTTTCATCAGCGTCTAAGATTGCTGATATTATTAAAACGAGGACAGAGGCACTTCTGAACAGGACTAAAACCACGCACTACAAAACAAGTAGCTTCTAGGGACGGCTGTTTTGAAAAAACCGTCCCTAAAGACGAATATTTGGGACGGTGATGGCCTGACCGTCCCTAATGGTCATAAAATATTTAAATCAAGGCTAAAATATGTCCGTCCCAAAAAAAAAAACATAATCAAATAGTATTAGTGACGGTGGAACAGGGGACGGTACATAAACCGTCTCTAATACCTCTTGGGACGGTTTTTTGTCCTCTTGGGACGTTTTTTGGCCGTCCCAAGAGGCCTTCTGTTTTGTAGTGACGGTTTCTTCTAAGCCGGTTGTCATGAGAGCTGAATATGCACATAGTCCCAATCTCACTATTATCGACACTCCTGGATTTATTCTTAAGGTGGGTGGTTTCTTCAACTTCGTTGCTTGATTTATCTATGGTTTGTGCAGGATGATTAATGAAGTTGTATACTGTTTTGCTGTTTTTCTCATTTAATATTTCATTCCGAAATGCTTATTGCAGGCAAAGAAGGGTGAACCAGAAAATACACCTGAGGAAATCCTATCCATGGTGAAATCTTTAGCAAGCCATCCTCACCGCCTTCTCCTACTTCTTCAGCGAAGTAGTGTTGAATGGTGCTCATCTCTTTGGTTGGATACCATTCCTGAGATAGACCCAACTCTAAAAAGGACAATTGTTGTTGTCTCCAAGTTTGACAACAGGCTCAAGGTATGTAAAATACATATTAGGGAATTCATGACAAATAAAAGAAGAAATTAGTAACAAGTTTATGATTTTCTTGATAAAATGTGCAAGAGTTCACAGACAGGTGGGAAGTGGATCGGTATTTGGGGACTAGTTGTTATCTTGGGGATAACGTGCATCCGTACTTTTTGGCCCTTCCGAAGGACAGGGGAATAGTTTCTAACGAGGACTTTCGGAGACAAATTTGCAAGGTTGATTCAGATGTTCTTCGTCATCTGCGAGAGGGTGTTGATGGGGGATTTGATGAAGAAAAGTGTGAACACGTAAATCACGAAGGCATCTATATGTTCACAAACAATGTTCGCATTCTATACACATGCTCGCACTGATGATACGATTGAATTGATTCCTTGGCTCAAAACCTTCGGGTTTATCATTGCCTCGTCTAATATCATCACCAGAGGCGTTCACATAGAGGAAGATAAAGAAAACGAAGTGTAAAAGTAATACTCGTGGAGTATGAACTGGATGTAAAGTGCTGAAATGTAAATAAGACTGGGATTTACGTGGTTCAGCACTAAGGCCTACATCCACGAGGTTGTCGTTTTCACTATGTATTTGATGATTACAGAGGTAGTCGAATGACTTTGGAGTTTACGTAGGTCTGCGAATTTTAAAAGGTAAACTTACACTAACAATTCTTCTCTCTCGACTTCTCTCTAAACCTCCCTCTCTTTTTCGATCCCCTCTCTCTTGGTGGAGAGGGGGTATTTATAGGGTTAGAGTGTGGGACCCATTTCTGAGAGCCGTTGGAACCTTATCTTCTTGTGCTTTGTGTCCATCACGCAGAGGTCTTCGTTCATTGCTTGATCACGCAGAGTCATCCTCGTTCGTTCCACGGGTTAATCGACACGTACACTGCTCAGCGTGTTTAATGCGGGTAGTTGAGACGCATGCTCGTGTCAGACAAGTGTCTTCTGCCCCTGTCACGTCCATGTCAGTCAACCTTCTCTTCACCATTGATCTTGGCCTCTTTTTGGGATGAGATAAAGCAACTCTTCGGGAGTTATTTGGTGCTCCGCAGTACACCGTGCTTTTGGTACATCCTTTAACTTATGCCCTTGGATTTGTTCGGGCGAAGATCCGACGTCGACGGGATGGGCTTCTTGGCTGTGGGCGTGTGTCATCATGTTTTGATGACTTGGTCCGCATGCTCTCCACGTGTCTTCTCACATACACGTGTTTGATTATGAAATATGTACACACAATTATCCCCTTTTCTTCGGGCTTGAGTGTTTAGTGGGAGCATTGAAAACAGACGTTACATATTCTTCCTCTCTCCTAATAACTTCTCCTATATACTTGGGTACGTTTCTCACTCGTGCATTAACTGCTCATTTAATGGGCACGTTTCCCATTCCTCCATTAACTTCCTTCTCTTTCTTTCGAGTATATAAAGGAGAGGAGAAAAAATTAATTTCATTCTCCTTGAAAATTAATTTGATTCTCCCTGTCAGACTTCATCCTTTGTTCTTCAACCATTAAATTCTCCATGCCCTAGCATTAATCACGCTCGTTTCTTCTTTGTTTCTGGTTTGTTCTCTCATTTGTCTTCTTTTGGGATTTTGTTTGTGGTGGTAAGGTTTCTTTTCTTCGTTTCTGTTGTTTTAAATTTTGTGTTGATTGTGTTGATTGTAAATTTCCTGCTGCTGTTGTACCTTGTTTGTGATGAAGAACATCTTTCGATGCATGTATGCTAGTTTGCCCCTGTTCTTCTTCTCAAGTCGAGGAGGCCAGTGTTTCAATTGTATTGATTGATTTTTTTTTTTTTAGTTTTAGGGTTTCTGGGCTATGCTGAGATGAACTGTTAATTTTGTGGTTTTTTGATCTTTGGTGATGCCCTCGTGTTTGCTTCTAACTTGTTTTTTGTACCTCCTCGCAGCCATGTCTGACCGTCCGCGGCTTCCTTATCAAACTCCGCCTTCCAGTCTGCCGAGATCCCCTCCGCGTAGAGAGTCTGATACATCTCCACATGGGGGAGATCTCTCTAAATTGTCGCAGATGGATCCCCGCGGTAATAGAGTTTCGTCTTCTTTGGGACGAAGGCTTCACCTCCTAGGAAGGGAGATCCATCGAAGGGCCCTTCCGGGTCTCGATACGCTGCCAGCGGTTCTCCTTCTCGTCCTCGTGATGACTACAGGTGTACGCAGACACCTCCTCGCGGTGACACCTTCGATATTCCCCCTCTTCGTTCTATAGTGCCCGTGCAGAACCCTCTGCCGCCGCCTCCAGTTCTTTCAAAGGGAAGAACTCCAAAGGTGTTGTGCCGAGAGATGAATCATCTAAATATTCTCCTTTCAAAAGAAAAGATTCCGAAGCTTTTGTTGGTTCGTCCGATCCCGCGGAAGAAGAGGAGGCTGTCCCGGTGATACGCAACGTTTCGGTTAGCAAGAAGAAAGTCACGTTTAAGCACATTGACCTTGAAGTTTTCAAGGAAAAGCATGAGCTCCAAGCCTTCGAGGTTCGTTTCTATGCCCCTGAGGATGATATTACTTACGAGCTCATCTCGAAGTATCAGTTTGATGAGTTTCATCTGTTGACTACGGTTGGAGCCTTCGAGGCGGGTCTTATGCTGCCGTTGTATAAGTCTGGTGATTCCTTTTATTATGATGTGCTGGCTGGTCGCGAAGGCTCTTCCACCAATACTCATAGTCGTTCCGTGTCGCAATTATCGGGGAACTATCTCCGTGCACTGAGGGAATGTTATCTGCGGAGGGGGAGACGACGATGACATGTTACGTTCCAAATCCCGCTGAGAGGGAGTGGTATACTCCTGAAAACTTCAACTCCTTTGGGGATTATGTCAATAGTAGGAACCGTAAACCGTGGAGTGTTAGTCTTCGTAACCTCGCTGCTCCTCGGGGCGAAATTCGTCTCTTAAGTGAGGTGAGCGATGCCAAACTGAAATACGTTCCAGGCACCGAGGGGTCGGCTCAGCGGAAACTTTTTCCTGCTCGTGAAAGGATCAAGCGTGACCATGATTATGAGTGGCATGCCACTGTTATTGAAATTGTTGGTCCTTGGGCGTATGGTTGGATTCCCGGTCCGCGCGGTTGGCGTCCTTCTGAGAGTAGCAGGCCTCGTGAATCTCCTCCTGCTCGTTATGGAGATTTCTGTCCCTGGCGTTTAAATTTCGAGGGCATGAACTTTCCTTATGCTCTCGACGTTGTTGATGGAGACGAGGAAGAGGGTTCTGGTGCTATACTTCCACCGAAGAGTGCCGCTACTACCAAGGTATGGTTATTGCAGATTCTGGCCGCGCCCCTCCTTTTTGAAAATCAAACTTTGTGTATGAGGAAATAACTCTTTTTGTGGAACGTGTATTGGTTTGCAGGTGTCGAAAAAGAAAAATTGGGCCCAAGCAGTCTTCTACCATTGTGACGGGTGAGGCTGAGGTTCATGAAGAAGTTACCAGTCCAGTGAACGAAGAGTTTGCCGAGGATGAGGCAATGTCTGATGGGGAAGAACGCACTGATACTTCCCCTCCTGATGTCGAGGAAGAGGTTGGTGCGGGTTGTGATGGTGTTGATGGGGGAAATAATACCGCGGTGGCCGAGGGAAGTGTTACCGCGGAAATGTCTGCTCCTGCTGGTGATAACCCTGGTGGTCCGGAATTTATCGGAGGGGGTGAGGCTGCGGAAACTCTCCCCACCATTTCTCAAGAGTTCTCCTTTGACAGGATATATTCCGCAGGGGAACTCTTTGATGATGCCCTCGGTTTTCCCGAAGACTTTTCTTTGCTTTCCCCCAATGATGATTGGGATGTGCTCGGGGATTTTGGTAAGGAAAATGCTGCTGTTCAGAATGAGGGCGCGGATGATCACATTGCGCGTGGTGATGCCGAGACTTGTGCTGATGGGAAATGACAGCAAAGGGGAAGTCTGTGGTTGACTCACCTTCCGAGGATTTCCCTCACTCGCTGATGTTTGAGGGTGAGGATGCCATAATGGATTGGCTCAAGAAAAAGAGTCTGTTGTTTGTTCCCCATCCTGCCCCGGTGGTTGCTGGCGAGAAAGATTCTGATGCTTATACTCGTCGGATGATGGAACTATCTTCCGAGGCGCGTGTTGCCGAGATGTGGGGGAAAAGCTTGAGTGTTCCAGAGGCTACCCTCGTAGCGGACCCTCCATCTTCTGTTGCTGAAATGATGGCCATAGCCGATGGGTACCAATATGGTTTTCCCCAGCAGCGTGTCTTGGAGGTAAGTCCTCGTACATATCTCTTCGTGACACTCGAATCCTTCGGTGTAATAATGTTTGCCGTTTGATGTGTAGATGATGAGGAGTGAGCATTGTAACCATGTGTTGTATCAATTCTTTAAAGCGAAATCTTTGAAGTGGAGGCTAAGCTTCGTCACAGGGAAAAGGCATTATCTGCGGCTGAGGTGGAGATAGAAGAACTGAAGAATAGCCTTAAAGAGAAAGAAAGGCTGGGTGAAGCGGAGGCTGGTCTTCGTTCAGAGCTTGCCACCGTTCGCGCTGAGTTAGAGCAAACTCGCGGCAAAGTTTCAGCTTTCACAGGTTTAGTTCTTCTCCATCTTTTATCCCTCGTAATTCCTTTCTACTACTTTTTGTTCTGTCTGAGTCTCCCCACCCTATCTTCAGTGGGTGGAGTCCCCGAGCTGATATGGCTTCGGAATGAAAGGGCACGACAAAAATCTCGTATCAAAGAGTTGGTCGAAAAAATTAAGAGCGAAGCCAAAAAGTGGGACGCTCGGGCTGAGGGATGGCGCGAAGGCATGTTCAGATGGTTGATATGCAGAATCTGTATAACCATGACCGTATTTTGTTCAATGGTACGCTGCTGTGGACACGTGAGAATCTGCGGGAATCCCGTGAGCGTACTTCGTTATTAGAGGCTAGAATACATCTTCTGGAAGAGGAATTACGAAAGGCTCGCTCCCTTCCGTTTCCGGGAATTAGGGAGAGTATGTGTGTCTTACCAGAGAAAGGGACGATGCCAGAGCCGAGGTTGGGGCTCTCAGCAAAGCCCTTGCTGCGTCTCGCGCTGAAATAGCCCGCCAGGCTGAGTCTGAGAGAAATCTCGAAGTATGCATGTACAGACTTAACAAAGGGGTAACAGAGATAAAAACGAAGTCAACCATCTTCGTCACATGGATTCGATGAAGCAGGTAGAATTATGCAAGTCAATTTGCTCTCACCAACCTTCAACTAGATTATAAGAAACTATCCGAGGAATATGACTATCTTGACGAAGCGCGAGACGCGGTTGTTAATGAGTATGAAGAGGCTTCGGCTTGTGTCGAAGGTATAACCTCATTTCATCGAGTGTGATTATGTCTTTTCTGTGCTAACTCCCTTGTGTTGTCTTTTTCAGAGCTCGAGGGACAACTCCGCGCTGCAAATGAAAAATTTGAAAAGGCTCAATCTTCCTTAGTGCAGCAGGAAGGACAGACTAATTATTTTAAGAGTCTGGTGGCATCCCGCGAGGAGGCCGTTGGTGCTGCTTCTAAAGAAGTGAATCGTCTGTCCTCGTTGTTATCTCAAGCCCACCAGCGAACGACAGTTATTATGCATAAGGCTCGGTGTCAATTGGCGGAGGAGACAAACAAGATGCTGGAGAAGATTGAGCTTGGCCTTAAGACCGATCATGGCCTCGTCAAGAGCTATCCGCGTCGTCCTGTACCTGCCTCCTTGCCTGGCTCCTCGGGACCCTCTTCTGGTGGGAGCGTCCCTTCAACTCTTCGGAACAACCCTGCTGATGGGGCGGCATCTTCCAAGTAGAAACCACGGCATTAGCCTTCAGTTAGATTTTGCTAGTATTTTGTAAAGAGAATGTTTTTTGTGTTTTTCTTTGAATTGGCCTTGCCGCTCTTTGTAACCAACCCTTATGAAATGGATCATTCTTTTGGTATACCTGCAGTATCAGTTTGTTTTTTTTAAGCATTGTGAGGAAGGACATTAAAAACAAAAGAATGTTTTAAGTGTTTGGGTGCGATACCGAAGGGAGGTACCTTCGTGATCGTCTTGAGACCTGTCACCCCGCTGGCGAACCCTGGGCCAGAGGATTCCCAGACGGTGGGGGCCGAGGCAACGTTCTAGGATATGGGGTTAAAATATTTACATACACCCATTCCGTCGACCCGTTGCCTTAAGATTGGTTGGGTATCTCTTTCTGCTGGGTGCCTTCCCCCTGGTCTTACACTCATAGACACTGATGGGGGAGCCCTGAGAGATTGTAGATTAACTACTTTCCCCAATATTGATAGTTTATTACTCGATGTGCCGTATGTACAGGTGCTCGTCCCGCGGATCTGTTTGTTCATCCCGCGGAATTGCTTCGGAATTTGCAAAGAGTTCGTTTGATTGATAGATTGAGGTCTGCTAATCCTCGTCCAGAGATAGAAACAAGTAAAGCGGTTACGCTGCCTTCTTCTTCTGGTATTCTTCACGCAGATGCAAAGCTGCGTTGCTCCTATGGGTAGTACGGTTTGAGCCACTTAGCATTCCAAGGATGCCGGAGGACCTCGCCTTTCAGATTGCGAAGATAGTAGGAACCGTTTCCCGCAATGTCGTGTATTATAAAAGGTCCTCCCCATGTAGGTGCTAACTTTCCCCATTTCTTCTCTCGTTGATACTGTGGGATTGTTCTTAGCACATACTGCCCTTCTACAAAATTTCGAAGCTTTACCTTTTTGTTGTACTCCCTCGCTAGTCTTCGTTGATAATTTTCCATCTTCTGCAATGCTGCTTCCCTCCTTCCTTCCAGGTCGTCCAATCTCTCTAACATCATGTTTGTTGTGAGATTTTTCTCCCATGCTTCGGTCTTTGTGGTTGGCATGAGAATCTCTGTTGGGATGACTGCTTCAGCTCCATAAGTGAGGAGAAATGGGGATTCCCCAATGGCAGATCTTCGTGTTGTCCTGTATGCCCATAACACATTGTGCAGCTGTTCACACCATCGCCCCTTATGTTCGTCTAATTGCTTTTTGAGGATAAGGGCGAGGGTCTTGTTAGTGGCTTCCGCTTGTCCGTTGCTTTGAGGGTATATGGGGGTGGATTTGTTCTTCCTTATTTTGAAAGTATCGAAGAGCATGTCTATATTTTTCCCCTGCAATTGCTTACCATTATCAGACACGATTTCTGCTGGTATGCCTAACCTGCAAATGATGTTTTGGAATATGAAAGTAAACAATCCACGTCTCTGATCCTGGTAAGGATTTAGCTTCCACCCATTTACTGAAGTAGTCCGTGGCTACTATCAAAAATCGTCTTTTCCCTAATCCTTCGATGAAAGGCCCGACGATATCTATGCCCCATTTTGCAAATGGCCACGGGTTATCTACATAATTTAACGTTGTTGCTGGCGCGTGTATCTTTTTGGAGAAACGCTGACATTCTTCACATCGTCGGGACATTCTTGCGGCATCTTTTATCATTGTGGGCCAGTAATATCCTTGCATTTTTGCTTTGTCGGCTAGTGATCTCATGCCACTATGATTCCCTGCGTCACCATAATGGATGTCGTTTAGAATTCGATGCCCCTCTTTCCTGGATAAGCAACGTAGTAACGGTCTGAGGAAGGATTTCTTGTACAGGACCCCATCCCGAAGATCATATCTTCCTACTTTAGAGAGTATTTTCCTGGCTTGTTTATGATCCGCAGGTA
Organism: Papaver somniferum; assembly: GCF_003573695.1. Classification (NCBI taxonomy): domain Eukaryota; kingdom Viridiplantae; phylum Streptophyta; class Magnoliopsida; order Ranunculales; family Papaveraceae; genus Papaver; species Papaver somniferum. The sequence continues at coordinate 168,211,772 of NC_039365.1, forward strand.
AGGTTCCATCTTCGAGAAACGCATGTATCACCATTCTCCAATCATCTTCGTTGCTGAAATCTTCGTCTTGACTTTCTCTTGACAAGATATCTTCTTCGTCAAAATCGTTATGGATGTCTTCTCCTACCTGATCTTCGATATTTTCTTCCACTGTATCTTGATTGGTAGCAAAGGAGAATTGCGATGCAATTGAAGGCTCGTATACCCTTGTTATTTTAATAGCTTCGATGCTTTTGTCCTTCAGCATGGATGATATATGCTAGGGCATCCGCGTGCCTGAGATCCCTTCTGCATAAGTGCCGGAACTTGATGTTCGGAATTTGTGATGCCAATGTTTGGACCAAGGCCATGTAAGCTGAGAGGGTGTCGTCGTACACATTGTACTCGAGCCCTATTTGCCGTATGACAAGCTGCGAATCACTTGTCAGTCTTACATCGGTTACCCCCATCTCTATTATTAAGCGGAGGGCATGTACGACTGCCTCGTATTCGACGATGTTGTTAGTATGCTCTTTGAATTCTAACCTGAGTGCCTGTACGATCCTTTCTCCAGTTGGGGTGGTGATGACAATGCCTATTCCTGCCCCTTCCTTATTTTTGGAACCATCGACGAAGACTTCCCATTGTCTTTGACTCGCGGGTTCGAGGACATCAATTGGATCCTTGCTTTCTTCATCGGCTTCTGGTATTCCCTTAATCTCTTCGTCGTTTCCAGGGGGAGGTCTGCTAAGAAATCCGCCAAAACTTGGGATTTTTGGGAATGTTGAATTTCATGAATGATGTTGAATTGGTCCAGGTGGGTGTTCCACTTGGCTATTCTGCCTACTTTTCCCGCGCTTTTGAGGACTGCTTCCAGTGGTGCTTTGCATGGGACGCGGATGAAGTGAGTTAGGAAATAGGTTCTCAGCTTTTGAGTAGCCCACACCAATGCCAGGATAAGTTGTTCGATCTTCGTGTAGTTCCTTTCCGCAGAATTGAGGGTCTTACTGACATAATAGATAGGTGTTCTATCTTCGTATTGGTTTTGACCAACACTGCGCTAACTGCGTCTTCTGTCGCTGCTATGTACAATGCCAAAACCTCATCAGGATCAGGCTTCTGCAGGATTGGAATTGAAGCCAGGTGTTCTTTGATTTTTGGAAGGCTTCTTCGCATTCTGCGGTCCATTCAAACTTACTTCCTTTTTTGAGAATATTGAAAAAATGTTTGCATTTGTCCGAGGATCGGGCAATAAATCTGCCCAAGGCTGCTATGGACCCATTGAGCTTCTGCACTTCTTTTAAATTCTTCGGATGGCATTTCTACTATGGCCTGAATCTTCGCTGGGTCTACCTCAATGCCCCTTTTTGTTACCAGATATCCGAGGAATTTCCCTGAGGTGACACCGAAAGTGCATTTTTCTGGATTTACTTTCATGTGATGTTTCCTCATTGCTTCGAAGATATCTCAGATCCTGGTGGTGATCTTTGCGCAGCTTACTTTTGACGAGCATGTCATCAACGTAGACTTCTAAGGTACTACCAATCCATGGCCTGAAGATAGCATCGACCATTCTTTGGTACGTTGCCCCTGCGTTTCGAAGTCCAAAGGGCATTCTAGTGTAGCAATAAAGGCCATGTGGGGTGTAGAATGTTGTGTAGTTGATCTTCTTCTCCGAGGGCTACTTGGTTGTAGCCAGAATATCCATCCATGAATGACAGCTCTTCGTATCCTTCTCTTCTCAACCAGCTGATCTATGCTTGGCAGGGGATAGCTGTCCTTTGGACATGCCTTGTTGAGGTTAGTAAAATCGATGCATATCCTAACCCCTCCATTTTTCTTAGGAACGACGACCATGTTGGAGATCCATGTAGGGTACTTGACTTCCTTGATGAACCCTGCTTCTAGTAGTTTCCGAAGTTCTTTTTCCACTGCCTTATGATACTCCGGTGCAACTTTTCTTATTTTCTGCCTGAAAGGTGGCGTGCCTGGTTTGATGCGCAGCTCGTGTTGGATTATTTTCGGGTCAATCCCCGGCATATCTCCTAGCTTCCAGGCGAATACATCCGCGTATTCTTTAAGTAATTTGGTTAAGGAATCTTCTCTTCTTTCGTCCATTATGGTCCCTACTTTGATCATCTTCGGGTTTTCTTCCGTTCCTATGTTGATTTCTTTTACGGGCTCTACTGGTGTGAACACCGGCTTCGGATCCCCGAGGACTGGGACGTTCTTTGATTGCTATTTGGTATGTTTCTGTCCTTCGTTGGCTGCTGAAGTACCTGTTTCTGTGTTTAGGACATTATCATCTTTTGTCAAACCCCTCCCTGTGGTTTCCTTGAGGAACAGGTCTATGGCCTTTTCTTTCGCGGCTTCTTTATTTTTAATTCTTCGGGTTTTTCGCTGCTCTTCTTGTTCGTTGTTGATACGATCCTGAGTGGTTTGGCACTCTTTTGCAGAGACCCGATCTCCCTTGATTTCCATCACTCCCTCAGGTGTAGGGAACTGAGATATTGGTAGTAAGTTGCTCCACTCCTTGAGTTTATGTAACCACTTTCGTCCAATAATGGCGTTATAGGGGGATGGGGCGTCAACCACGCTGAATCGTTTCTACTTTCATGGGTCCGGCGTTAACCTGCAACACGATGTCTCCCAATGGCTTCGTGGGTGCTCCATTGAATCCGTAGATGGTGTAATAAGAGGTCATTAGCTGTTCATCATGGAGCTTCATCGTTTGAATGCGTCGTAGAATAGAACGTTTACTGAGCTTCCCCCGTCTATGAGGATCTTTTTGAGGTTACATCCAGCCACTGGTAGTGTTAGGACCAAGGGATCGTTATGATCTTCCATATCTTCTTCGATATCTTCAGCATCGAAGATAATAGGTGCGTCCATCCACTCTTCGTGTTCGTCCACCTCTACACCATCAATCTTATATAATTCGCAGTGGTCCGAACTGCTTCCGTAGCCTCTTTCCTATCTGCGCTGTAAGGGAGGGCCCCGCGGCTTCGGAACACGAGATGGTGTTGATTGTGCGGTTTCCCTCTGGAAGTTGGACTGGCTTGGTCCGTTTGGATCTATCCTCGGCGACCTCCTTTCGTATGTAATGTTTGAGTTCGCCAGCATCAATCAGTTTTTGGATCATTATTTTGAGGTTTTTGCATTTCTCGGTCTGGTGTCCATTGAAGCAGTGATATTCACAGTAATCTTTAGACTTCTCGGTTCTTGGGGGCTGTTTTCCCTTAGACCACGGCCACTCCAAATTTTCCCTTCCTTTGATCTCTCGCAAGATCCGAGCATAGCTAGCATTGAGCTTCGTGTAAACTTGATCTTCGAATTTTCGATCGTCTTTTCGTCGTTCATCTCTTCGTTCCTTCCTATCTTCGTGAGGCCGTTCCACTGAGCTATTTCTTTTGGCCCCATTGGTTTGTTCTGCGGAATTGGTACGGTGAGACCTCTGCTGTGTGCCCTCGGGTTTTCACGCTGGATTTCTTCAAGACGAGCGTACTTTTCAATAATTATTCGAAGATCTCCTTCTGTCTTAGGCACGCTTCCATGAATCTCAACAAATAGTGGACTCATTCGGTCTAATCCCCACTTGTAGCAGTTGATACTTACTACTGGGTCCACACTCCCTATGGCTTGGCAGATCTTGTGCCATCTGTTGTGTATTCCCTCGTGTTTCCTTGTAGCCAATTGCCAGAGAAAAAAGCTTATCCATTCCAGTGTTGACAGCTTTGTTGTACATGTATGTCCTCAGAAATTTCTCTGCGAGTTGATCGTAGGAGTTGATGGAATCAGGTGGTAGGTTGTCAAACCAAGACAAAGCCGATCCCTTCAGACTTGACGGGAAATATCTACAGAGGACGGCGTCGTTTGACTCCATCGGGCTAAGATACGGTTATAATACCGGATATGTGCCGCGGGATCACTGGATCCGTCGTAGCATTCAAAAGTTGGGACAGGGCACTTTAACGGAATGGGGGTATTTGCCAGGCGATGAGTTAGGGGAGTGGAGTTAGCTTCTTTCATCACCTCTTCGAGCCTTCCTCCGCCTTGTCTGGCTTTTAACTGTTTGATCTCAGCCATCATATCATCGCGCAGCTCCTCCATTGTGCGGTAATATCCCATGTTCTCATGCTCAGTTGAGCGTTTCTTTCTTCGATCTTCACTGTCATAATAATCTAACTCTTCGGTGGCATATTCCGGATCTGATGCTCTGCTTCCCCTGGCGTCATTTGCTAGGATGACTCTTCGGTCACGATTGGGATCTGACGCTTTAGAATTTGCTTCGTCCAGTTGTTGGCTAGTCTTCGTGCTTTGGGAAATCTTATCTTTCAAGTCTTGGTTCTCCCTGGACATAAGAGATACGGCATCTGCATAGACCTGCTGGCTCTTTTTCAATTCTTCGAGCTCTACCATCAGTCGGTGGGATTGGTTTGATCCCTGATTGGGAGTTCCGGCTGGTACCCCTACGGCCACAGTTCCCCCTTCGTCTATAGTGTGTATTAAGGGTGGCCGAGGATCTGCTTCAATCGTTGATATCTCCAAGTTTGGTCCCCTCGGTTGAATTTCCGCCCGTGGTCCTAAAAGCACTGGTATGGTTTGATTCTGACCGTTGGTTGACGGCATTCCGAAGATTGGTGGATGTTCGGGATGATGCGTCATGGATTCTGCTACCCCTTATTTTTGTTGATGGATTTGGCTTGGGACCCAAGTCTTGTTAGCTTCTGTAGTCTGGGGGGACACAACAGTCTTCGTGGCTGCATCTTTGAGGGCCTCGGCTGCTATGGAGTTAATGTTCATAGGTGAAGTGATTTCCGCAGCATCCTGCCTCTGAGCAGTTTTTTTAGCTTTGTCTCATTTCTGCTTGCTTCGGGTCATGACCGAGGTAACCCTCGGTGTCTCCTTTGATGAGGCTTTGGTTTTTCCTGCCTCTAATATCTTCTCCATGTTTAATCCTTTCCTGCATAGGGAAATAAATAAGGAGAACCAAAGATATCCACGAGGATAGGGTTAGCGTCATTCGTACCCGCAAGACTATTGGAATAGAATGAAATGAGTTGCCCAAGGGCCCTTAATAGAAGAGAAATGCAAAGATTTCATGGGTCTAGTTTTTGAAATACAAATCTTTTAATAAACGATCATGAATCTTGTTATCAGACTAATTTTGAAAAAGAACTCTTGAAAAGGCAGATCTGTCACGAGGACTCACGAATCTGGATTATTAAGTCTTAGTTGGAGAAAACGCCTCACGTGCAAATCGGTGATAGATAGCCGCGGGTTTGTCTGCTTTGAAATGGTGTTTGTGAAAATGAAGAACATGAACCCCAAAAATAAAAAAGGTTTTGAAGACACGCTGAACCCAAAAAAGGGCACAACCATAGTGCGTGTTCTAAGGTGAAATCACAGGATAAGATAAATCTTTTACCGGGACAGAGTCCCTGTTTCTAGCGCCAGATTGTGAACACGTAAATCACGAAGGCATCTATATGTTCACAAACAATGTTCGCATTCTATACACATGCTCGCACTGATGATACGATTGAATTGATTCCTTGGCTCAAAACATTCGGGTTTATCATTGCCTCGTCTAATATCATCACCAGAGGCGTTCACATAGAGGAAGATAAAGAAAACGAAGTGTAAAAGTAATACTCGTGGAGTATGAACTGGATGTAAAGTGCTGAAATGTAAATAAGACTGGGATTTACGTGGTTCAGCACTAAGGCCTACATCCACGGGGTTGTCGTTTTCACTATGCATTTGATGATTACAGAGGTAGTCGAATGACTTTGGAGTTTACATAGGTCTGCGAATTTTAAAAGGTAAACTTACACTAACAATTCTTCTCTCTCGACTTCTCTCTAAACCTCCCTCTCTTTTTCGATCCCCTCTCTCTTGGTGGAGAGGGGGTATTTATAGGGTTAGAGTGTGGGACCCGTTTCTGAGAGCCGTTGGAACCTTATCTTCTTATGCTTTGTGTCCATCACGCAGAGGTCTTCGTTCATTGCTTGATCACGCAGAGTCATCCTCGTTCGTTCCACGGGTTGATCGACAAGTACACTGCTCAGAGTGTTTAATGCGGGTAGTTGATGAGTGCCAAATATTGTATATTTTTATCCCTTTTTGTTGGCATTTTAACTCATCTTTTATGCATTAATTCTACATTTTATCCCATATTCTGTATTTTCATTGTTTTCAAGAATAAATATTTTTATTAATTAATTTTGCATTTTTAGGTAATAAATAAAGTTCGGATGAGTCGCGGAGCGAAAAGAGCAGAAAAGTAGTGAAAAGCCGGGAGAAATTACGCAAGGAAGCCGCGAAGAATGGTGCGCACAACCTCATTATCTACACACAAAAGCGCCTCCGTTCTCAGCCGTCAGATCAGTTCCCAAAAGCATCCGATGGTCGCTCCTTCATAGAGCATCAAAATCTGAAGTCTCTGCCAAGCACCACAGCGCTGAAATTCCAAGCCTTCAGATTAGATGGTTGTTGAATCCAACGGTCGCTCCCTTGCTGTTCATCAACGTCTGATATCTCCGCCTTACACTACAACACCTAACCCCATCTAGAGCCGTTAACTTCGTTGTATAAAAAAATCCAGCGGTCGCTACAAGCTTCACTTCATCTCACCGTCCGATTGATCTTTCATCTCCCTATCCCACGGCGCAGCGTCGCAGATCATCACACTCGATACGCCCGCCTAACACCCAAGTATCGAACACCCTATACCCAGCCAAACGCACCTTTCTTCTTTCTTCTCCATCTCTTCTTCCTTCAGAACCCGTACCACCACCATGTCCGTCTCCATCACCACCATCTTCTCCCCAAATCACTCCACCATCCTCTCCCCAAATCATTCAACCATCACCATTCGAGCCATCATTCCCCTACTCCTCTAGCTTTCTATAACATCAATTCCTCGATCTTTTCCTCTCACAGGAACCCTAGAAGAGAAATTGATGGAATAGATGAGCTAGAAAAGCAATTAGGGCATGGGAAGAAAAAGAGAAGCATCAGGAGAAGGATTGGAGGCATGGGTCGACATCCATCAGTGTCAACAGTGATTAGGTAAAAAAATTTTAAGAACCCTAATTTTTCTGATTTGGGAATTTTTTGGGGAAATAACTTGTACGTCTAATTGAAGCATGGGTTAGTCCAATTAGGGTTGTTATCGTAGTTAGGTAGGATTTTATTTGATTTATTTTTTATTTTCACCAAACCTTAATTGGACTGATGTAGTCCTGATTTTTGGGGATTTTGTAATTGGGTATAAATTGGTGTTGTGTGGAGTGTGTGAGAGACACAATTTACCTCTCTGGACTAGCCAGTAGAGAATTGAACAAAATTTTATGAACTGAAAATTTCCGTGCTTGTATGTTTGTATGTTTGTATGTTGCAATTTGCTTATGTGTTGTAGTCATTTGTTTTGCTGCAATTTATGTTTAAGTTATCTATGTTAGTGTATGCATGTTGTCACTTCATGGTTAGCATGAGCTAATCATTTTCAGGCCAAGGCTCAGTGAAGCCTTGTGCACTGTCAAGTGTGAATGAACTAGAGAGTTGCTTCCTGTTGCTGTGTTGTGAAGGTGTATTTGAGAGAGGCCAATGCTTATAGAGCCTGTGATTGGCTGTACTGTCAAAAGACAGCCAATGCTAGGGGTAGCCTAGCAAGCAAGTTGGTGTTCTCTCATTTCTAGTTGTATGCTTAGGAAAGAACTTAACCTAGACCATGTTACTTGATTAGGATACAAGGTGGATCTTATGCTTTGGCTTGCCCACCACTTCTCTTTTAATCAATCTTAATTTCAGTCACTTTTTCAAGTTCTGTGTTTTTGCATTTCAGCTTTATTTTCATGCTTTTTATGTTCCTGCATCTTGTAGCTACTGTGCACTGAAGGCAGTGCACAATCTTGCCTCTTGCCCTTGGCTGCCAAGCCTTGGTAGTTTGTTGCTTTTTCTTAACTGCTCCTTTGTTGCCTTACCCTGCATTTTTGGTTCTTGCTTATCTTTCCTTGCTTTGGTTCTTAACCTGCTTCTCTTTTGCCTTACTTTATGTTCTTGTTTCTCTGCCTGCAACCTTGCCTGCCCTTAGCTTATTACACATCTTAGTTAGGAAAACTTCTCATATGCTCCTCTCCCTGTGGACAAACCCCTACTCACTCTTTTATTACAAATATTGACCTTGTATACTTGCAAGCATATTGTGTGCATCTTAGAATCCACACCAAGTTTTTGGCGCCGCTGCCGGGGAGCTGGCTGCCTTATCTGTGAAGTTTTCAAGGTCTGCTGTTGGTGTGCAAGTGTTGGTGACTCTGCTGTGAAGCTGCTGCAGCTGCTGCTGCTGCTGCTGCTGGTGTAGAGCTGCTGCTGCCAAGTCTGCTGTTGCCAACTTTCTGCTGCTGCTGGTGCTGCCAACTTGCAACTGCTGCCAACTGCTGCTGCTGATCTGCTGCTGCTGATCTGCCAAGCTGTTGCACTTGCCAAGCTTGCTGCCAACTGCTGCAAGGCCTGCTGCCAATCTCTGCGCTGGGCTTGTACCAACTGAGCTGGGCTCAGTAACCTCAACTTCTGCTGGGCTTGTGCAACTTCTGCTCTTGGGCTTGCAATTTCAGCTGGGCTCCGTTGCTGCTTCTGCTGGGCTCTGCTCCACCTGTTGCTGCTGGGCTTGGACGTGAGCTGCTAGGACGATCCTAAAGCCCAACTGGGCCTTGCAACTAAAAGGGGACTAAAAGCCTATTTTTGGGCTTCCCTCCAAAAACAAGTAAGCCTAACCCATGAGTTAACCCACTTGGGCCTCATTTAAATTCAAATTTGGGCTTGTAATAATTTATTTAATTATTTATTTTGGGATTGTAATAATTTTTATTTTCTTTTTCTTTTTTTTATTTGGGATTGTAATAATTTTTTATTTTCTTTTTTGTTTTTCTTTATTTTTCTTTTATTTTTCTTTTTTCTTTTATGGGTTTGTTTTAATTATTATTATTGTTTTTATTTTCTTTTATGAGTTGTGATAATTTATGCTAGGTTTAGTTCAAAAATTTTCAAAAACCCAAAATTTTTAATCCCTTCTTTAAACCAAAATCCATTCAAAAACCAAATCTTCATAACCCTTGGGCCAAATTGTTTCCGATTGCTCTGTCTGACCAACATGTTAGTTAAGGTACCTACTAGGACATGATTGTGACCTACAGAGACCAGACAAACAGACTTGTTAGAATTAACCCAGACGAACCTATCGAAATTCTAAGTTCTGAGGGAGACAGTCCAGATCAACCAGAAACAATGGGAGAACCACGTACTCTCAAGGATTATATGTACCCAACTAGAGCCAGTCAACCGTCCTGTATTTTGCTGCCCGAGGCTAATGGCCATTATGAGCTGAAATCTAGCACAATACAGATGCTTCCTATTTTTAGAGGTGTTGAGAATGAAAACCCTTACCACCACGTGAGAGAATTCGAGGAAATTTGTGGAACTCTGCGTTTCACTCAAATGACCGACGAAACCCTGAAGTTAAGGCTTTTTCCTTTTTCCCTGAAAGATAAGGCAAAGGCCTGGCTCTATGCTTTACAGCCTCAATCCATCATGACATGGGATGACCTCATAAAGGAGTTTTTCAAAAAGTTTTTCCCGAACCACAAGACTGCGACAATTCGTCAAAGTCTGAATAGCTTTGTGCAATTAGAAGGTGAGACCTTAGCTAGATACCTGGAGAGATTCAATGAATTATTGCTCCAATGTCCCCATCATGGTTTTGAAAAATGGAGACTTGTGCAAATTTTGTATGAAGGTCTAGATGTGTCCACCCGAACAACGGTTGAGTCGATGTGTAATGGTCTATTCGTAGATAAAACTGCTGACGCGTCTTGGGACTTCTTGATTGAAGTAGCTGAAAAGACACAACAGTGGGAATCCATCCGTGAAACCAGAAAGACTACATCCGAAGCAAAGGCTTTTAGGATTGAAGCGGATTTTGAGGGTAGAACAAACATGGCATCAATAGTTAGGAGATTAGAAGAGTTAGAACTACATAAAAATTCAAAACCTTCCACCACTACTCTCCGAGAACATGTCGCTTCATCTATTTGTGCTGCTTGTAACGACCCCAACCATCAATTCCAAAATTGTCCAGAGTTGCTTGCAGTCCAGGAGTCTAGGCTTGAACAGGCACATGCCATGTTTCAAAAACCAGAGCATAACCCTTATTCTCAGACCTACAATCCAGGATGGAGAAACCACCCTAACTTTTCATGGTCAAAAGGGCCCACTCAAGGAGGACCATCTCAACCCAGTCAAAGCTATCAAAACAATCAGAGCTATCAAAACAATCAGGGATATCAGAACAATCAAGGTTATCAACACCCGAGAAACCCTCAGCAACAATCGAATCACTCTCACACAATCATATCCTCAGCACAATACAGACAAGATATCCACCTTAGAGGAAATGTTTCAGAGTTTGATGCAAAGTCAGAAAAATCTAGATCAAAAGATGGATCAAATATGTGAGAGAGAAAAGGGTAAACTTCCGAGCCAACCCCAACAAAATCCAAAGAGGATATTTCAAACAGGCACAACATCCTGCACTGAAACCTCACCTGATCAAATCCATGCCATTACCACCCTCCGAAGTGGTAAAGTCATCGAGAACAACGTAGGCGAACCTAATGAGTCTGATACCAATTCCACGTTGTCTCCACAACCCCAGAAAACCAAAGAATCTGAGCAAGTTGGAAAATCTGACAATTCCACTGCTGTGAATGTCCCTTTGCCAACTCATCTTCCTGTTGCTCCATTTCCTCAGAGATTGATCTATCAACAGAGAAATACCCATTACAATGAGATGTTAGATCTGTTCAAGAGAGTCAACATCAACATTCCTTTTCTTGAAGCAATCAAGCAAATCCCTGCTTACGCCAAATTCCTCAAAGACTTGTGCACTCAAAAGCGCAAGCTCAATGTGCAAAAACGTGCTTTCTTAGCTGAGCAAGTGAGTTCCATCATTCTGAACAGAACTCCACCCAAGTTTAGGGATCCAGGATGTCCAACAATTTCTTGCACTATCGGAGAACACACGGTCAATAAAGCGTTATTAGACCTAGGTGCAAGTGTTAACCTACTGCCATATTCTGTTTATGAGCAGTTAGGTCTTGGGGAGTTGAAACCAACATCTATCACTCTACAACTGGCAGACCGATCTGTCAAGATTCCCCGTGGAGTGGTGGAAGATGTTTTGATCAAGGTTGACAAATTCTATTTTCCGTAGACTTCATTGTCTTAGACACTCAACCTGTACAAAACCCAGACTGTCACATTCCTGTCATCTTAGGACGTCCTTTCTTGGCTACGTCCAACGCGATCATCAACTGTCGGAATGGAGTGTTAAAACTGTCTTTTGGTAACATGACGGTAGAATTGAATGTGTTCGATATTAGTCAACAACCTGTGAATCTTGATGATGATGATGTACATGAAGTTAATATGATTGAAGGATTAATGCAAGATTCGTTGACTAACATTCTATCCGTTGACCCCTTTCAAGCATGTATGGAGAACTTTAACCCTGATTTCTATGATGATGCATACTGTAGTGACGTCCTATCTCTGCTCGAATCTGTACCTCAAATGGACGTCACTGAAAGGAAATATGAAGTGGAACAACCCCTATTCTCTGATTCCAAGCTTATTCCATCCATTGTTGAGCCACCCAAGCTTGAATTGAAACCATTGCCTAGTACGTTGAAGTACGCATTCCTAGGTTCTTCTGATACTTTACCTGTCATTATTTCATCATGTTTAGACACGGAACAGGAAAGTAAGCTTTTAGAAGTACTTAAGGAACACAAAGAGGCCTTAGGATGGACCATCTCAGATCTCAAAGGAATTAGTCCCACCATTTGCATGCACCACATTAACCTTGAAGAGAATGCCAAACCATCGAGGGAAATGCAAAGGAGACTTAATCCTAACATGAGAGATGTAGTCAAAGGAGAGATCCTGAAACTACTTGATGCGGTATCATATACCCAATTCCCGATAGCAAATGGGTTAGTCCCATTCAAGTTGTGCCTAAGAGTCAGGCATTACTGTAGTTCAGAACGACAAGAATGAATTAGTCCCTACTCGTACAACCACAGGATGGCGAGTATGCATCGACTACAGGAAGTTGAACACAGTAACAAGGAAGGATCACTTCCCGCTCCCTTTCATTGACCAAATGCTAGAACGTGTGTCTGGACACAGTCACTACTGTTTTCTAGATGGCTTTTCCGGTTATAACCAAATTCACATTGCTCCGAAGATCAGGAAAAAACTACATTCACGTGTCCATTTGGGACGTTTGCTTATAGACGTATGCCCTTCGGGTTGTGTAATGCACCTGCTACTTTTCAGCGTTGCATGATGAGCATTTTTCTGACATGATAGATAGTTTTCTCGAGATCTTTATGGATGATTTCTCTGTTTTTGGTTCCTCGTTCGACGAATGTTTGAAGCATCTTTCCCTCGTGATATCCAGATGTAAAGAAAAGAACCTTGTTCTAAATTGGGAAAAAATGCCATTTTATGGTGAATTCAGGAATAGTTCTAGGACACATCATCTCAGAAAAAGGAATTGAAGTGGATAAAGCTAAAGTTGACCTCATTCAACATCTACCACAACCTTGCTCTGTGAAGGAGATCAGATCATTTCTAGGTCATGCTGGTTTTTACCGGCGATTCATCAAAGATTTCAGCAAAATCTCCAGACCTCTGTGCAGTCTTCTCTCCAAAGATGTTGCCTTCAATTTCGATGCTGCCTGTGTGAAGGCATGGGAGGAATTAAAAACCCTTCTCACCACCGCTCCTATAGTCCGACCACCCGATTGGAAGCTTCCGTTCGAACTTATGTGTGATGCCTCTGATTTGCTGTTGGTGCTGTTTTAGGACAGCGAGTTGATAGACTACCATATGTGATATACTATGCTAGCAAAACCCTTAATGATTCCCAACTCAATTATTCAACTACCGAGAAGGAATTGCTTGCCGTCGTTTTCGCATTAGACAAGTTTAGATCTTATCTGATAGGGTCTAAGATCATCATATACACAGACCATGCGGCTTTGAAGTATCTTCTTTCCAAGAAGGATGCTAAAGCTCGCCTTATTCGATGGATACTCTTATTACAGGAATTCGATCTCGAAATCCGTGATAAGAAAGGTTGTGAGAATGTGGTTGCTGATCATTTGTCTAGATTAACTTTAGAGTCTATTGATGATTGTGAGCTGATTAGAGAATCATTCCCAGATGAACAGCTGATGTCTATCTCAGACCTTCCTTGGTTTGCTGATATTGTTAACTACCTCGCTACAGGTAGATGCCCTCACGTTGGTCGAGACAAGACCGCTCTAAATTCCTGGCTGAAGTCAAACATTTCCTTTGGGATGACCCATATTTGTTCAAGTACTGTCCAGACCAAATCATTAGGAGATGTGTCCCCAACACTGAACAGAAAGATGTGATATCTTTCTGTCATGACCAAGCATGTGGAGGCCATTTCAGTGCCAAGAAAACTGCTGCAAAGATCTTGCAGTGTGGTTCTATTGGCCATCATTGTTCAAGGATTGCCATGATTATTGTGTTGCTTGTGAACGCTGTCAAAGCTAGGAAGCATTTCGAGGAGAAACATGATGCCATTGAACCCCATTTTGATTGTGGAATTTTGATGTTTGGGGGATAGACTTCATGGGTCCATTTCCCATGTCTGACAGCAAGCTGTACATCCTAGTCGCAGTTGATTACGTTTCTAAGTGGGTAGAAAGCCATAGCAACCAGAACAATGACCCAAGGTGGTACTTCATTTCTAAAGAAACATATTTGCACGTTTTGGTACCCAGAGCTATCATCAGTGACGGCGGTTCACATTTTCGTAACAAGTACTTTGAGTCTTTAGTACGCAAGTATGGCATAACTCACAAGTTGCTACTCCGTACCACCCTCAGACTAGTGGACAAGTGGAAGTGTCTAATAGGGAAATTAAGCACATTCTGGAGAAGACGGTCAACCCGTCTAGGAAAGATTGGTCATTAAGATTGAATGATGCTTTATGGGCCTATAGAACAGCTTATAAGACACCAATTGGCATGTCCCCCTATCGTCTAGTGTATGGAAAGCCGTGCCATCTACCTGTGGAATTAGAACATCGTGCCTACTGGGCAATCAAAGAGCTGAACTTTCTCTGGACGAAGCTGGAATTCAAAGGAAACTTCAACTCAACGAGTTGGAAGAATTGAGAAATGAGGCTTATGACAGTGCCAAGCTGTATAAGCAGAAGATGAAGATGTTTCATGACAAGCGTATTCTACGCAAATCCTTCACTCCTGGTCAGAAAGTCTTGCTGTATGACTCCCGATTACATCTTTTTCCAGGAAAACTGCGTTCCAGATGGAAGGGTCCGTACCTAGTACGCACAGTTTTTCCTCATGGAGCTGTAGAGCTGGAGGATGTCTCCAACAAGAACGTTTTCAAAGTCAACGGGCAGAGATTAAAGCCATTCCTTGAGCCATTTCCACCCGACATTGAAACAACCAACCTGGAGGACCCAGTCTATGTGGACTAAACTGGTCCACTCTTTCCCTAAATAACCAAAAAGTTTTCCAAATTTCCCTAAAAACCAAAATTTTTCGTTTTCCCATCAAAACCAAATGTTTCCCAACAAAACCAAATTTTTTCCAAAAAGTCCAATCCCATTAAAAACCAAATTTTCTTGTAGATAATGTGTTAGTTAAATTTCCTTTTGTATATATTTTGTGCTCATCCATTGTGACTCCTAATATGATGGATTTTTGCCTTGAATAACGGAGTTTTAATCGAGCTCGCCGTACAATCGGGTATTCTCTCTCCTTTTACTCTACTCAGCATGTTCCTCTTCATATATTGTTTATAATTCTTTCCATATTTTGAAACATTGAGGACAATGTTTAGTTTAGGTTTGGGGGTATAGAGTAGATACCATGATAATTGCCATAATTGAAAACAAACTCCTCTTTTTGAAAAAATTGAAAAATTCCAAAAAAAATTGAAAAAAATTAAAAAATTAAAAAAAAAAAATGAAAAAAATCATAAAAATGGAGCTCATTTACCTTGAAATGTTGACTCTTGTGCAAATATGTATTTTATTAGGAGTCTTAGTCTAGATATTTAGGCACCCTGATTCTAGCACAATTCACATAGTGATAAGAAATTTGCACGCGCACGATCTACCAATACATGTATGGCCTCGATCTTCAAGGTGTTTGATAGGAAGTTACGATTGCCAATCACTTTAGAATACTGAACGAAACTTGACTAGCTTGTTCTTTGGTTGGTTGGGATAGAAGGTGGAGGTTACATTAAGAAAGACAACCATCGAATTTAACTGGGTGCATCAAAAAGGGCTACCTCTTGCAAAGTGTCATGTAATCTTTTGTTTCCTTTTGTATTGTATCAAAAGTGTTTCCTTGTTCAAAAAAAAAAAAAAAAAAAAAAAAAAAAAAAAAAATCAAGTATTTATCAATTCCATCATCTCTTGTTCCAAAAATAAAAAGAGATAGTCAATGTAAATAAGAGTCATGTAAATGTCATTTTGTTGTTTTTGTAATAAGCAAGGAGGGTGTATGCCATTGATGTACAACGCGAGTAATTGTGAAATACCTCCAACTCATTCACAATTCTCGTAAAGTCCGGACAGCTAGCTAGATTTCGACCTCAGTTCTTAGCCTGAGAAACTATCTCTTGGTGATTAGTAGTCATAACTTCAGATCTTTCTTTACACATGTGTAGATACACTTTACACTCTTATCACATGTCTTTATTTGTTATCAGTGCTAGGATTGTGCCTTCGATAGCTAGATTGACATCTCCATTTTGCTGTGAGCTTAACTGTTTTGCACATGTCACATTTGATGGAATCTGAGCTTATATTTTGACCTAGAACTTTGTAGGTACGTTCTAAGCAAACCTTCACGAGACTTCAACTCGTCCACTAGGGACACTTAGTGGTTTAAAAGGCTTAGTGCATACGCTAAATGCATTCGAGAGACCAGCGACAGTGGTATAGTTAGGATTTCCTTAGTTTTGTTTACTTGAGGACAAGTAAAATTCAGGTTTGGGGGTATTTGATGAGTGCCAAATATTGTATATATTTATCCCTTTTTGTTGGCATTTAACTCATTTTGTGCATTAATTCTACATTTTATCCCATATTCTGTATTTTCATTGTTTTCAAGAATAAATATTTTTATTAATTAATTTTGCATTTTAGGTAATAAATAAAGTTCGGATGAGTGCGGAGCGGAAAGAGCAGAAAAGTAGTGAAAAGCCGGGAGAAATTACGCAAGGAAGCCGCGAAGAATGGTGCGCACAACCTCATACACACAAAAGCGCCTCCGTTCTCAGCCGTCAGATCAGTTCCCAGAAGCATCCGATGGTCGCTCCTTCATAGAGCATCAAAATCTGAAGTCTCTGCCAAGCACCACAGCGCTGAAATTCCAAGCCTTCAGATTAGATGGTTGTTGAATCCAACGGTCGCTCCCTTGCTGTTCATCAACGTCTGATATCTCCGCCTTACACTACAACACCTAACCCATATAGAGCCGTTAACTTCGTTGGTATAAAAAAATCCAGCGGTCGCTACAAGCTTCACTTCATCTCACCGTCCGATTGATCTTTTATCTCCTATCCCACGGCGCAGCGTCGCGATAATCACACTCGATACGCCCGCCTCCCACCCAAGTATCGAACACCTATACCCAGCCAAACGCACCTTTCTTCCTTCTCCATCTCTTCTTCCTCAGAACCCGTACCACCACCATGTCCGTCTCCATCACCACCATCTTCTCTCCCAAATCACTCCACCATCTCCTCTCCCCAAATCATTCAACCATCACCATTCGAGCCATCATTCCCTACTCCTCTAGCTTTCTATAACATCAATTCCTCGATCTTTTCCTCTCACAGGAACCCTAGAAGAGAAATTGATGGAATAGATGAGCTAGAAAAGCAATTAGGGCATGGGAAGAAAAAGAGAAGCATCAGGAGAAGGATTGGAGGCATGGGTCGACATCCATCAGTGTCAACAGTGATTAGGTAAAAAAATTTTAAGAACCCTAATTTTTCTGATTTGGGAATTTTTTGGGGAAATAACTTGTACGTCTAATTGAAGCATGGGTTAGTCCAATTAGGGTTGTTATCGTAGTTAGGTAGGATTTTATTTGATTTATTTTTTATTTTCACCAAACCTTAATTGGACTGATGTAGTCCTGATTTTTGGGGATTTTGTAATTGGGTATAAATTGGTGTTGTGTGGAGTGTGTGAGAGACACAATTTACCTCTCTGGACTAGCCAGTAGAGAATTGAACAAAATTTTATGAACTGAAAATTTCCGTGCTTGTATGTTTGTATGTTTGTATGTTGCAATTTGCTTATGTGTTGTAGTCATTTGTTTTGCTGCAATTTATGTTTAAGTTATCTATGTTAGTGTATGCATGTTGTCACTTCATGGTTAGCATGAGCTAATCATTTTCAGGCCAAGGCTCAGTGAAGCCTTGTGCACTGTCAAGTGTGAATGAACTAGAGAGTTGCTTCCTGTTGCTGTGTTGTGAAGGTGTATTTGAGAGAGGCCAATGCTTATAGAGCCTGTGATTGGCTGTACTGTCAAAAGACAGCCAATGCTAGGGGTAGCCTAGCAAGCAAGTTGGTGTTCTCTCATTTCTAGTTGTATGCTTAGGAAAGAACTTAACCTAGACCATGTTACTTGATTAGGATACAAGGTGGATCTTATGCTTTGGCTTGCCCACCACTTCTCTTTTAATCAATCTTAATTTCAGTCACTTTTTCAAGTTCTGTGTTTTTGCATTTCAGCTTTATTTTCATGCTTTTTATGTTCCTGCATCTTGTAGATACTGTGCACTGAAGGCAGTGCACAATCTTGCCTCTTGCCCTTGGCTGCCAAGCCTTGGTAGTTTGTTGCTTTTTCTTAACTGCTCCTTTGTTGCCTTACCCTGCATTTTTGGTTCTTGCTTATCTTTCCTTGCTTTGGTTCTTAACCTGCTTCTCTTTTGCCTTACTTTATGTTCTTGTTTCTCTGCCTGCAACCTTGCCTGCCCTTAGCTTATTACACATCTTAGTTAGGAAAACTTCTCATATGCTCCTCTCCCTGTGGACAAACCCCTACTCACTCTTTTATTACAAATATTGACCTTGTATACTTGCAAGCATATTGTGTGCATCTTAGAATCCACACCAGTAGTTGAGACGCATGCTCGTGTCAGATAAGTGTCTTCTGCCCCTGTCACGTCCATGTCAGTCAACCTTCTCTTCACCGTTGATCTTGGCTTCTTTTGGGGATGAGATAAAGCAACTCTTCGGGAGTTATTTGGTGCTCCGCAGTATACCGTGCTTTTGGTACATCCTTTAACTTCTGCCCTTGGATTTGTTCGGGCGAAGATCTGACGTCGACGGGATGGGCTTCTTGGCTGTGGGCGTGTGTCATCATGTTTTGATGACTTGGTCCGCATGCTCTCCACGTGTCTTGTCACATACACGTGTTTGATGATGAAATATGTACACACAAAAAGTTTGGGAAGTTCATGGGTTTTGGCCGTTTGAAGGAATACTTAGAGGCTGAGCTTCAAAAGAGATACCTAGACTCTGTACCGCCCACTCTAACTTTTCTGGAACAGCGTGTGATGAAGTAACCACATACTTGGCCAGAGCGGAGTCCAAGATAAGGGCAACTTCTGATGTCGCCTGCCTTCGGAGGTCTGCAATGATGCACGCAGCATCTATAAGCACTCATGTGGTAACTAATTATGATCTTTTCCATTCTCGTCTTATTTCTTCTTATTAACTGATATAAATGATGATATATGCTTAATAAGAAATGTTTTTGTTTCTTTCAGGAGGAACATTTTCCTGGTCTACGCCCATTACTTCATCTTGATCAGGTGTCTTACCATCAGATAACTCAAGGCTAACTTGGGACCCTTGATCTTGATTGAGTCTGTAAATGGTTGATCCACCTTGGACATAACTTCCTAACAAGTCAATTTTATAGCAAACCTGAGAGTAAGAGCTTGTAACTGAATCAAGGTGATGCTTTATTAGTTTCTTGCACTGGTTTGCAAGATCCTTTACAAAGCAATTGTATGAATGCCTTAAAGCAACATGAAAGCCTATATACCCATATAAAAGGTATGTGGAGACTTGAACTTATCTATCACTCAAAATTCTACTTCTCTATCTCCTATTGTTGAGACAAAGTCGTATAAGTATGATAGTTTTCATACATACATATTTGTTATTTCGAGCCGAGTTTACTCGCCTATCTTTTTCTTGAAATATGTTTTGTTAAGCTTTCGCTTTAACCACTTTTCATCTTAACCCGTGACAAAAGTCATGATGACGTTTCAATCTTGAAAATAGCTTTGATGACGATAATTGTGAATAACGACTGTTATAACATTATAGAAGAATGTTTAGATGATTGAAATGTAGAGTTGAGATTACATAACCAACTATGAATATAAGATTATATAGTGTGTTCGCACATTAGTGTATAAATCCATGTGTCGGAAACCAAGTGTGTGCATACGGTATTGGTGAAGGAGACAGGGTTCGAAAATTTCTGCTGAGTTTGTAAGTTTGCAAACTGTTAAACCAGTCACCTTATTTACGAGAATCAAGAGCAATAGCTGCGAATCAAATAAAACTACTGAAAGTAGTATGAGTAAAAACCATTTAGTATACTGGTGTTGTTGTAATCAACAAAAGTCGTTGTAGTATATTGGTAAGTATTCCCGCCTGTCAACAGGGTTCGATCCCTGGCAATGGCGTTTTTTTCTTCTTTTTTTTTTTTAAAGCATTTTATGTCATTTCTGTAGATTACTCTTTACACTTAACACTCACTAGTCACTACTCCTTTACTTTCTTCCCCAGTTTAGATAAAATAATGGCTTTGGACATTGCGATTCTAGCTTGATGGTATTGCAGCTCCTACTGATGGTCACTGTTGCCGGCATTGTGACACTGGCTTTCTTTGATGAAATAATTAGTATCGTGACACATTGTACTAACTCCAAAACCCTTGAAACCATGGGGTAACAAAACTTCTTTATATCCACAATAGAGGACTGTTTTAACAGACATATATTGAAATTTCTTGCTGTTATAGATACCAATGTCTAGTTAATATAACCCAGTTAAGAAAATATTTCTTTTGAAGGATTGAAAATAACTGATTTTGAAGGATTGACTTGACTAACGCAATCCTATTAACTCCGGCATCCAAGGACTCGTCAGTTTTTTTTACAGTCATTCCAAGAAAGCAATGTGTAGGGAATGGAGTATACGTTGTTCATCTGGAATTCCGGTAGTCCGATATATCTTACTGCTGCCTTAGTTTTTGGTTTTGATTTTGATAGATACCATGCAACTTATTACTGCATATGTATGTCTGCAGGATTGCTCACCCAGCACCAGGGATTCCACAGGCATTGATTCAAGAGATGTTCTACCACAGCCAGGGAGTTTCAACGGAAGGTCTTGGATTGTACATAAGCCAAAAGCTAGTCAATATAATGAAAGGCACTGTACAGTGTCTTAGGGAACCACTGACATCATCATTCATCGTTTTTGTTGAGTTTCCTCTAGGTCATCCAAAGTTATGACCCAATTAACCGAGAAGATATGTCCAACCATTCCCACACATTAGCCCGAGCCGTTGACAGTGTAAGCTTCAAATGTACTTGGCCTTGCTCCACTTAATAATGTTACAATCAATAACTGCAATTTGTTCCACAGCTTCAGTATCCCCACAAAATGCAAGTCTTAGTCGTACAAGAAATTCCACTGTTAGAAACTAAGAATCGAAGCACACACGTAAATTTGATACTGAACAAAACTTGAACACCAAAGTCGTTGTAGTATAGTGGTAAGTATTCCCGCCTGTCACGCGGGTGACCCGGGTTCGATCCCCGGCAGCGGCGTTTTTCGTTTTTTTCTTTTCGCATTAGGCAGCAACGGACAGCAGAGCTACTGCCCCAACCTTTTAATTGAAGAATATATTTCTAAGTGGCCAACGAGCAAAAAATGTAACCGTTGACAGTGGGATTTGAACCCACGCCCTTATGGACCAGCGCCTTAAGCTGGCGCCTTAGACCACCTCGGCCATGTTAACATTGTTGTTCGGAAGTATAATTCTTATGCACTTTATTTATAGCCTATTTAAGTGCCACAGGACTGGTGCAAAATATTCAAAAATATTCTTGAATATTTTTTTTGAAAGGAGATTATTAAAGTAATGTACGCAAATATTTGAAGAGGATGACACATCCTTTGTAAGCTTCGGGTTGAGTAATAAAAATGAGGTTGTTTTACTTATTTACAATGGACTTGAGTGGCCAATTCATGTCTAGATTTCATACGGAGATTTTATTTTTAAATTTTTTCGGTTTAACTTTAGGAAGTATATTAAGATTACTTTTTTCATTTAATTGTAATGTTTTTTCTTTTTGGACATTGAACATTTATGTTCAAGACATAAAGAAGGTAGTTCTAAATATAAAATGCACATGGAAAGACAACAATTATTATATTGTCTAGTTTCCTCTGGATTAATTAGTTGGCGGTCCAAGTTGACTATAACGTTCGCCCCTCAGCAGTTTGAAAGGTATGATTCAACCGCCCATGAAATCTCTGTAAGTGGATTTACTTTATTTCTTCGTACGTATATATATATCGTGGATTTAATACGGGATTTAATAAAGTGAAAATCATGTCGTACAATATAAAGAGGGCAGGTTTATTCAAGATTTCTCCGATTAGAATACATTATGTATGTCCTGGGTTTCCCTTGATTACGCCACTTACACCAAGAAAATTTCTAAAAATAGGGCTTATTAATGCTTTTAGAACATTAACTAGGTTCAAAGAATTAGAATTGTTAATATTTAATTTCTTTAGGAGATGAACGACAAGTGCGCTACACTGTCTGTGTAATTTTACGTGTCATCATATTCAGGTAAGACACACAGAGAATAACATAGTTTGTAACGCTTTTACATCTATAAAATTAAGCATAGACGCTTCAAATATCAAGCATTCAATATTCAGTTCACCATTTATTCTTAGCATTAAGATTTCTATTCAGCGATCTATGTTATTTTTTAATCTGTCCTTGTCTGTTAACAACAACCATGAATATGCACATGAATTTTTTCCATGTATATGTTCACAAAAATTGAAGTTCAAGCGAAAGATTAGTGTTCATCGGTTTATCGCAGCAACAGAAATTATGAAAATCCAAAAGGCCATTCTTAAGGTCGCAGGTTTGATCCCAATCTAGGCTCATAAAAATCCTCATTCACTCTTTTTTTGAGCCATTTTTCACAATTCTATGTGCATCGTGATGGCGTTTTGATGACGTTTCCTTCAATCTCACAAGTATATGAGCAAAGTGGATTAATTTGATAGTATACTCTTTTATACAATTTTGTGACGATCGATATCCATCGGAGTCAAAGAAAGGTGCCATAATATATTTAATGGTTTATTTTCGTGGCAAGTAACAATTATAAGGAGGATATATATTGTATGAATTTAATGAATGTATTTCAATTTATTCTTCATTCAACGTTTCTCAGGATGAAAAGGTGAATATTTTGAGATTATTCCAAGTCTTTACTATCACAAGATATACCGAAATTGTACAAAAAAAGAGTGTTCTACTGTAAATATATATATATATATATATATTATTCAGTTCCTCTATATTATCTTAGATTTGATATATATATATATATATATATATAGTTGTATTTAGTCATTGCTCGATCATCTGTCAGGACTTTAAAATATTTTATGTTTCATTGATAAAAACATTAAATATCCTCTTGTGGAGCATTTTTGGGTTTGTCTCTAATGGAAAAGTTTACTGATGCAAAAGTTTCCTAATATCCCTCGGTGGATTAAGCATGTTTTTTTTGTTTCATTTATATTTTTAAATCAAATTTATCCCGGAAAGTTCAGTAACTACACTAAAGTATTAAACTTACACTTGTTATATGCTAACATTGTTAAATTAGATCATCGATCTTTTGTTCCAGAGATATTTATACTATAATTTGAAGCATTTGCCGAGTTTAGTCGTATTTCCCGATCAGTGTTCACTTTTATCATTATTTTTTTCTTTATTTTTAGTAATTGTTAACTATATTTTCGTAATTATTTTTTATTGATAATTATTTTTTCTTTGAGTAAATCAAAGGATTTTCAAAAATAATATCTCTCAAAAGAAAATGAAGAATTTTGCTTTGAGTTGTTGCTGCATGGGGGTGATGGGCCAAAATGAAATGATACACCCATTATTATTATTCATATCCATATGATCCCTACAAACACTTGAAACAATATTGAGGTTTTTTATTTTTTTCGACGCTCGTTAGAAATAAAATTTTCAGAAAATACAAACCATAATATGCAAAAAAAAAAAAAAATGGTTGGCCAATGATTTTTGTTTTGTTGTGATCCTCGCAATTACTTGAAGTTTTTGCTACAACAAAAAGTAGACCTAAGAAACCGTGTAAGAATATTCATTCGTGGGAACAAAACCTATATTTTTTTGTATTGAGAAACTTAAAGAATGAGTAAGAAATTAGAATATATAATTGTGGACAATGTAGTCAATTTCGACCGAGATAGTCGGTCTTCGTCCATTGATGAGACGAATCTCTTAATCTCGACAAGATGATATTTGGCCGAGAAACTCGATGGCCGAGATTCCACCGAGATGCATTTAAAATTTGCCGAGACAAACTTTATCATATAAAAATTTAGTAGTGTTGATGGTGGTTTTTTGACAAGGAAAAAACTTGTAAATTCGCATTTGAACATGTATCAGAGATATATCTATAAGTATATATGTGATAGGGCTTCACCTAGATGTTGCAATTCCTCTGTAGGTGTACTCTGACTTACAAAATATACGTTCAGAATATACTCTTGTTCCTAAACGGACACTAATATTGAACACGTTCTAAGTTGCAGTAATTCCACATCTGCATCTTTTAACTCATTTCATATATTAATATTTAAACTCACACTGAGTAATATTGAACTTGCCTCAACTCGCAGAAATTCCACGATTGAATTTCTCAAAACTTGTTCTATATGCACACCATGTTCAGAATATTACCCGAACAATGTTAGTTCTCTATTATCCTCATAATGGCGCCTAAACATAAAAGAAGAGCGCATACTCACCCTCAAATGGGTAAACAAAGAACAATGAAAAGATCAACAAATGTGGTGCCAATCAAGTGCAGACACCAAGATAGGCACTGCACCACAAATACCACGACACTTGAGAATGTATAGTGTCAAACGAAGTATGCTTGGAACTATCGGGGTCGAAACATGCACGAAACCAAGACGGACATACGCCAAGCCTCATTGCACAACTAAGCATTAGCGACGCTAGGAAATGGCAAGTGCCGGACATACGCCAAGCCTGCATGACTAAACATTGCAGTGATCTAAGCAATGCCTAGTGCAGACATGCGCGAAGTTTACATGACCAAGCATTACACAGACGCGCACCAAACAATCTCCAAGCCTTGCACGTACAAGAACGAAAATAATGGTGATGTATCAGGAGTAGCTTGAACGACAATTGATATCCGTCATATGCCTTGAGAGTGATTTATTTTTCCATATAATGAAACATCAATAACAATTTCTATGGTAAGAAACCACAAATTGAACTCAATTCCTGGCAAAAACTCACTTCCTTAAACATTAAACAAATATGAATCTAACACTTAAAGCCCATAAATCCTACTGACGTAACAAGATCACAAAATGAAACACTAATCAGTATAAATTACAAAAAACTCAAATTGTTTTAAGAAGGGGAAACCCATAACAATATAATCTTTTAGGATAAAATAGATTATGTGATTTTTTATATTTTTTTAATATGAAAGAAAAATTCAACTAAACTTGTTGTACATGGAGTTTCTCTTTAATAAGAGAGTCCAACCAAAATGATATTTCTGTTTCCCAACAAGTTTTCAAAGACATGCTAATTGCATCTTTGGCTAATAAATCATCTGCACAATTTGTTTCTCTGAGTACATAAGTAATCACCCATTTATTGAAAGACCTAAGACAATCTAAACAATCTCTAATAATTGAATTAATATTCCATTAGGTAGCTCCAACTTTTTCATTAAGAGCATTAATAACATTAAGAAACTCACCTTCAATGTGCACTTTTATAAATTATTTCATCCTCACCGTCTGTAACGCCTCAAATGCTGCTAATGCTTCTGCATGTTCATCATCCTCTGCTACTGATGGAAAGCCACATGCTCATTAGAATTTCCCCGCATCATTTATCATAATTAGAAATCCACCCATACATTTACTTTCTTTGCAGAAGGAAGCATCAAAATATAGTTTAAAGTAACCCTCTAAGGGGGGTTTTTCCATTGGACAACTGCTCACTCCCTGTGATTCAGTCTCCTTTTTTAGATTACATCAGTATGAATGTCATTTCAGTCCTGAATTGACTTTTTGGTTATTTGCACAATCTTGCTAAACTGCACTTGCTTATTATCAAAAACTAAAGCATATCTCATTTTCCAGATTTGCCACAGAGCATGGCTAACAAACATTAGAACAAATATAATCCAACCTAGTAAACTAGTTCCAGATTCTAATGTATCTGTGTGTTAGAAGTATTGGGTTATTCATATATGTATTCATCATCTGGATTTGGCTCATAAAAATCATCATTTTGAGTTTGAGTTTGTGCTTGAGTTTGAGTTTGTGCTTGAGTTTGAGTTTGTGTAAAATCATTCTCATAATCTAAGAAATCATCCAATTCCGGATCATTGTTGTAATTGATGTGTATTTTCCTAGGTTTTTCAGATGAAGATTGACCCTCCTCATCCATCGAATCAAAATACAAGCTTTTTTCTCACTTTCCCCTTCTCCAAAAAAGCCTAACTTTTTTTTCTTCCTTAAAAAATTTCATCTACACAAATTTATAACTAAATTATCTTATTCATTAATCACTAATCAGGATTATATTATAACTAATCATTAGTATTAACATTAATTATAAAAGGGTAGATTTTCCATTACTAAAAATATTTGGTTAAGGAGTTATTGATTTTGATATTTACAACCAGTTTTTGTCTTTATTCAGTATGCCCTAAAAGTTTTACGTATGTCCTAAAACAAGGTTCTTAGTTGGGGCCTTAGCCCTCAGGAGAGCAAGAATGCCAAGAAATTAAGATGGTTTAGGTGAATAAAGGCCCAAGAGAGAATTATGCTAGTGGGCCAGAAAAAACCTAGGAAGAGTGAGCAGCAAAATAGTTTAGAGAGGGTAGGAGGCTAGGGGAGCATTGCAGTGTACCATGGGTGTTAACAGGAGAGAATTCAGTGGATGTACTCGAGGGATCAAGAAAACAACAACTAAATGCCACTAGAAGTGATGGAAGGTTAATGAGGGAAGATGTTTTAAATCATGATTGTCAACGATACTAACAGCACTTAGATTGAAGATGTCAACCCAAATCCTCATTCAAGCATTTACGAATCTTCGTTACTACGGTCTTCACCTACCCGTGAAATACTCTAATCAATCATTTTTTAGTGTACATTACTTCACCTGGCCATATATATAAACGCGTCTCAAGTAAAAGACACTGATAGTTCCTTAATTATAACTAATCCATATTATACATCATCAGTGACAAGAAGTGGGGAAGTATCAAGTTTAAATTATCCTCCATCTAATTGCTTTGAGACCGTACTTCTGCAGTCGATGAAATTATTATCTGTGAATTGGTGAAATTATTATTATTAGGCTGTTGTGATTTTTGCTAATAGGGGAGGTATGAAGAAACTAAGTCATAGTTATCATCGTCATTTTAGTGTTGTTACCAATCAATTATTCTTGTTGTTCTTTGTTATTCAATTATTAGGAGGAGATCATGAATTAGCGGCAATGGGTCAAAATACGTACAAGTAGTAGTTGAGGAGTTTAAACTAGGTGTGGTTCTTGATCTGAATATGTCTGTGGCAAAGGTGTGGTTGACTTCCATGGACATGGCTCTCTCTGAATTTTATGCAACTACTTCTCATAAAAGAAGGTTGGTTTTCCATGTAAGGGATTCTAACAAAGATGTCCTGGATGCACTCTCTGCAGGTAAACTCACTCTCCCATTTGTAGAAGATTAAGAATACCTCTTCATTTTTCTATTTTCATGCTGCAAAATTAAATTGCATAGTTAGAAACCATGGAAAATATTGATGAGTCTCGCTAGCAATTATCGGAAGCGAGTAACGGGTGAAGGTGCCATATTCGACCTGGAATTCTTTACTACATAATTCTATATCCTAATACCACAACATGGGAGAAAGTCATCTATTTGCTTACAAAGTTCTACGAATATGACGAGAATCGCATCATCACATATTTCGAATACCATACTGCGTGCAATGAAAGAAATAAAGTCGTCCCCAATGGAGATCAACATGCAGCAGAAACTGTAGATACTGAAGATTCACCTCCACAGATTGACAATTTTCCATCAATGGTAGGTTTTGGAAACGAAACCTGCAGAATGGAAACTCCGATACAGATAGAGGGTGTAGGTACATAAAATAGGTTCTCCACTTGGCCGCACAGGAAGGAACGAGATAGGACATTTAAAGATCTCGGTCAGTGACTTGTCAAATCAAATGTCAGAATTACCTCGCCACTAACTAATAACGCAAAGCACGAAGAAGAAGCATCCTAAAAACGAAGTACTTCGTATAAGGAATCTAAACTACGAAGATTCATTTGGAGTACCCAACAAGACACCAACCACGATGGAAGAAGTAAGGTTACTTGGCTGGAAAGATAATCAGCGAAGTCAGTAAATTATGGAGCAAGAAAAGAGACAGCTGTTTCGACAATCATCCAAAGTTGCCAGCGAAAGGAAGGGGAAAACTTTATGAAAAATGATCTGGGCGAAGTATAAAACATCCCCACGAGATTCAGACGAAGTAAAATGAGTTGTACATCATTAGGGTCGGTTGGTCTATAAATAGGGGTCCTTGGACAATGTATGGGGTCGGATTCAGAGAGAAAATGGAGAGCCTTGCTTAGAGTGAGAGATTAGGGCATCCTTATAGACAACAACTTGTATTTACATTACTTGGGGTGGTTAAGTAATAAAGATTTTCTTATCCGAAACCTTTATCATGTCTTAGATTTATTTGGGTGTGCTACTGGATTTCCAATAGTTACATTTTGGCGTCAAGAAACAGGGACTTAGATCGGGGATTCATTCTCGTCTAAGAGTTTGAGAAAGGTTGAAACTGTTAAAATTGTAGAAGTTAGAGATTTTGGCGAGTTGTTTTAAGATTAGGGTTTTGTAGATCTTAAACTATTCATTCGTAGATTAAGATTAGAAGTATAGGAGAGGGAGTAATCTTTGGGTGTTGCATCGTAGAGCGGAAGTAGATTTGGAGATACCGAACCAAGGATCAGTCGATGGCCAGAGTACCAGATCGATCGAGGCACTTGATAGCGACAAGAAGAAGCAAGCGTTTGGAAGCGAAAAAATGAAGAAAAATGGAAAAGGGAGAAACATCGGTTGCAGGGGAAAGAAAAGGCATGAACCGACGACGGAATAATCAGGACGGTGAAGATGATTTTAGGGAAGGCTCAATATACACTTCTGACGCGGACACCGATGTCGAGGAAGAAATGATCCACGAAAAGTTGGAAGGAAGCATTGATGAAGAACACATGACGTTGGAGCAGCTAAGGGAAACACTTCACCTTGAACGGGAACGAGACAGGGATCTAGCGGAGAAACACACCCGACTGATGAGAAAAAATTATAGGTTGGAGCTACAAAATCTCCAACTTAACGAGGAAACATAAGCTGCCACTATGGACTCCGAAGGAAACACGATATCGTCAGAGGAGTAAGAGCCACGACGGAGGAGATTTTCCCATGAGGACGATGGAAGAGAGTGACGAAAAAGACGGCAAAGGGAAGACAGTGAGGAAAGAGATCTGATGAGAGCGTTGGAGGCAACGAGATGGGAAGATCAAAGAAGGAGATACAAAGAATAAAGGAGGAACGAAGACGAAATGAGGCGAGAAGAGGAAAGGCAATGCGATGTAAACCAGAGAGACGAGGAAGCAATCAGACGAGGGGAAGGGAGGCTTAGTGTGATGAGAGGCGACCGTCACGAAAGAAATGGAGGAAACCTGAACCAAGAGGTCTTGAATGAGCTACAAAATATGAGGACGCTGATAAAAAATTCGCGAAGAGGTGGCAGGGTGAAACTGGCAGAGGCGATAGAGGAGGAAGATCTCCACTCACCTACGAGATAATGTATGCGGACATTCCTGAAAAGTGCATGCTACCAACATTTTCAAGCATATTCAGCGGATCGGAAAGTGCTGCGCAACACTTGAAGCAGTATACTCTATCATTGGTGAAGTGGGGACGGAACGAAGCGGTACTCTGTAAATATTTCCCGGCGAGTTTGACTGGCGAAGAATTGGCATGGTTCGACGGGCTACCAAAAAGGTCGATCTCATCATTTAAAGACCTGTAGAGAATATTCCTAACGACGTACATAAGTAACAACCTGCTGAGACCAGGAATCGAGACCTTGTTTAACCTAAGGCGAAGACCAACGGAAAGCCTGCGAGGAATGGTAACGAGGTGGAGGACAGTGTGTAGAGAACTTGCGGGACGAGTGGATAAGAAATTTTTTATCCTAGCCTTCGTGAACGCCTTATTCCCGACCGACCTGTTGTACACCCAAATATTCATAATCCGGAATTCCTTGACGATGAATGAATTAAGGGAGTACTAAGAGGAATACATAGCGTCGGAAGAGAAGCAAAGGGAAGTCAGCGAAATAGCACTACTTCCAGCAAAGGAAGGAAATTCAAGGCTATTACCAAGAACAGTACATGTCGTGGAGGATGATCCGAAATATGAGAAAGGGGAACCTTCAACCCCAGTTCCGGCGAAACTTGTAGTTGTGTAAAGCGGAGACCAGGAGTGGATCGATCAGCAGAGATACGAGGAGTCAAGACGAAGGAATTATGAGCCCCGAATCCGTAACACAGGATATCAACACAAAAGTAATCAAGGACCTAGGTTTGGAGAGCGAAGACCAAATGCACCGGCCTTTGAAGATGTAAAGCTTCCTAGTCTCAATACAACTGTTGAGAAGGTATGGAAAGCGATAGTGCTGACAGAAGAGGTTCCGCCCCCACCAAATCTGGGAAGAGAACCACCTTCGAGTACTAGGATTCATGAATTTTGCAGGTATCATCGGTTTCATGGGCATCACACGAATGACTGCCGAAACATCCGAAGGATTATACTTCGTCTAGTGGAACAGGGGAAGCTCGCTCATTTTCTGGAGGGATATGTAAAACCACCCCCACCTCCACCTCGTGACAATCAACAAGGGTACAGAATCGAAATATATCGAGGAACCCACAAGCTTAATTGTAATTCGATAATAAATTCAGCCAAGAGCATTCAAAATTTCCATGACAGTATACTCAAAAGAGTGCATAAGAGGGACTTTGAGGGGAATGAGATATTCAGTGTGGCGAAGAAGGAGCCATTAGAAAAGTGGAAAAAAAAGGAGATAGCATTCTCAGCAAAAGACGCACCAGAGGGGATCTTCACACATAGATCCATTGGTCGTAACCTTAAATTTTGGGAAATACTCAAAATGGGAGGATGACGAAGTCAAGAAAGAGAAAATCTGGGCAATAGAGAGAATCCTGGTGGATGCGGGGAGCTCGGTTGACATACTATTTTATCATGTGTTTAGAACCATGGGTTACAAAGATTCTGACCTTGTACCATCGACATACAATATATATAGGTTCAACGGGGTTGCGTCAAAGCCAAAGGGAGAATTAGTCGTGAAGATTTTCGCGGACGAGTTGGAAACGAAAGTTACTGTTTGTGTGATAGATATAGACTCAACTTATAACGCTCTCATAGGCCGACCGTGGATACATGGGATTAAAGGGGTTGCATCTACATATCATCAGGCCATGCGGTTTCCCATGCCAAGCGGAATAGGCGAAATCAAGGGAGATCTAAAGGATGCGCGAGATTGTATCGAAAAGGATGTCCACAACTATGATGAAAAACTTAGAAGGAAGATAGAACAAAAAAGGAAGGTATGTGAAGCTAAAAGAGCTGAGCAATTGATGGTGTTCACTATTGGGATAGGAGAGGAGCAGATTGCAACGCAGAAAAAGCATGGAAGAGGCAGAAAAGATGGCGATTGCCAATAAGAAGGATCGCGAGAAAACTCCGGAGAAGGAATGCCAAGTTGAAATAAAGCAAAGTGGAAAAACGAAGAAGGGAAAAATAGCTGAAGGGAGCGAAGTAGTGAGAAGCGAGAAAGAAACCCCCATGGTCAAGGAAAAACGAACCCCGCAAGGCGGAGCAAAGGCAAACAACCCCAAGCGCAAGAAGGTGTAAGAGGTTGAGAAAAGTGTTGAATTTCCCAATCATTTTGGTAAGGAAAATGACGAATGCAATGAAGAGAAGGAGATGGAATAATTAAAGGAGAAGCTCTACCAAGAAAGACGAAGGAAGGAATATTTGGTAAAAGAACGAATAAGGCTAGAAAGGAAAAACGAGAAGCTCTTGATTAAGCACAATCATCTAAAAAGAAAACAAACAGAACGTAACACCCTAAGGGGAGAAAATACTTCGGGAAAGAAATTAGCAGCCGAAGGACGTCATGAGTATTGGCGAGATAGAAAGGGGCGAAGGGAACAAAATGAACAAGAAGATTTGAAAAGACCCATAAAAAACAGCGGGAAGGAGTTCAGGGAAAAGGAATATTGTATGCAGCAGATGATGGTGGCAAGGAGAAAAAGCGCATCGAGCAATGACCTAGCTACGAGGAGAAAATCTGGAACGCGGGAAGAACAAGAAATGATGAAAAAATATGCGAGAAGTAATCCATGAAAACCAGAAATAGCAGAACTATTTTTGTTGAAACAAAGGGAAAACAACTGAATGTCGTAATAACTGTATGAGAGGATACCAACATGCATGTTAGGGTTAACCTCCTTGAAGGGGCAATCAGGGGGAATATAAAGGGATGACACCCTCCAGATTAGGGAGCTGTGTGACCAAAAGAGACGACAATGTCACAGGGCTAACATTCATTGGAATGGATAGGCCAGTCGCATTGTCGCGAAATGGGGTTCATAACAAATGTTAAGACGAGGTTGATGGATTATTATTTGAAATAATAGTAAGCGCCTGATACTTCGTCCAATTAAGATCCTTCAAAAAGGATGAGGCACAATAAGACCTTAATTAGGAGGCACAATAAGACCTTGGAAAGCAACACATGAGTGAATAACACAAGAACAATATATAAAGCAAAATTATCATGAAATAACCAAAAGAGGCAAAGGAAGGCAAAATAAGACAATGGGGAAGCGTTAAACAGCAAAAGGTAAGGACAACACGCAATGAGGCAAGTAACAAAGCTCATGCATCCTGCACGAATTCGAAATAACAAAATCCCAACCTCTCGTTTCATACCTTGGAAACCCACAAAAGAATAAGAGGCAAGTATATACTTTAAATTTTGTTATTCTTTTGAGTATTCCCGCGGCGAGTATATATTTGACGAAATGGAAATCCATAATACCGATATGATCAACAAAGGAATACTTAAAGACAAACAGAAATACATAAAAACAAAAGTCAAGGTGTTCTGCCCCCAAGCTTGGGAGCGCCCAGATAAAGAGATTGTTACAATAACTAAAGTTGAAAACATGGGAGAAGGGAAACTAAGATTGTTGCTGAAAAGAAGCACCATCAGTAATTATTGTCTCAGAGATTTCACCACCAGCCCCACCAAGAACAGCACCCATCTTAGTATCTGCATCAAGGTTCGAAGGTTGGCCCGGAAAACTCGAGGAAGCAAAGGCACACTTAGACTCCTCCTCCTCGACCTTGGTCTCATTGATATTTTGCTCCACGTCACCCTCAGTGAGCCTCTATTATTCACCTGAGATGATTCCGCGGTTGACTGGTTCCTTGTCGTCGGAAAAAACTTTCAGAGGAAAAGTAGGATGAGGAATGCCTTGCTTGTCGCAGAAGTTGTTGAAGATAGAAACCAGGTGGTCTTGGGTATTCTTGCGAGATAACTTCGCTACTTTTCCAGAATCTTCTATCATCTCATCAATATCAACATTCAAATCCTTAACCTCATCTTTGACGCGAGAAACTTCTTTGCGAGAATCATCCCTTTCGCAGGAAAGATGAAGAACTTGATTCTTGTAACGCTATTCGGATTCTGCAAAAACAAAACAATATTTTATCAGAAACCTGAAATTTGACATAACCGATAGTATCTCACATTGCACCTAGAGCTACCTTCCATCTGTAAGATAGTGCTATTCAAAGTCTCTTGGATATCAGAATACAAATGATCCAGCTAGGATATTTTTAGATCTGACTCTTGAAGTTGAACGCATAGCTCGTGATACGAATTGTCCCAGCCTTTACCATGACCAGACTTCAAAGTATCTTTTCTGGGTTGAATGACGAGAGCACCCTCATTCTTGCGAAGATCTACAGACTTGACTCGGGAGGAAGATTTGACAGAACTTGGGCGTGAAGGTTTATCCAGCTGAGCCTGAAGAAATTCCACCTTTTTCTTCAGACAATCAATTTCCTCGTTTAAAACAGCTAGTTTGTTACGAGATTTGCGAAGATCAACCACAACCTGATTTTTTCTACTGATCACACGCTTGTTGTCTTCCTCCAGTCTCTCATAATCAGATAATGACGAAGCATGAAGATCCCTCGAGGTAGTAAGGGAATTGTTAACCCGTTGAAGTTCTAACTTAAGGCTCTCTTTCGCGTCATAAAGATGAAGATTCAGCTCCTCGTTACGAGCAGAATCGATAGACATGCGATCCACTTGCGAAAACAGATTTTCGACTTTCTCGTTCAAGATCAAGTTTTCATACACATAGCAATCATTATGAGTCATGAGGTTCAGATTCTCAGCACCAATATCTTCCAGCGAGGTGGAAACTTCGGAAACATCCATTTAGCGTTGCATGCATCGAGCTTGACGAAAACAAAATAAGAAAATAACAGAAGTAAAATCAAAGGCAAGGAATGCATCTACGAGGGAAGAGAACTTACTTCGAAGCTTCTCCATCTTCTTCTCTTGATTGCTGGAATACTCCTTCTCCTCTTTAAGCTCCTTCGTCAAGGCCTTGATTTGAGCATCATCCTTCTTCATCTTCTCTCGAACCAACCTAGCCTCCACTAAGCTGGCCATATGACGATTGACTTCCTTTAAATACTCGAAGCAGAACTTAATAATAAACCATGAAGTACTGTAAAGATGTTGTGGAAAAAATATGCAGGGCTCACCAAATTCATTAAAGCGGAATATTGTTGGAGAGTCAAATTCATAGAAGCATTCAATAACACGGAGGAATCTTGAGAAACAAAGTCTTCAGCACTGAAAGTCACCAAAGATTCAAGTGCACGAGACCTCGTAGCGGGATTTTCGCGAGCCTTGTTATAGATATCTTGAAGGAACTTCATATCAGGATCATAGATGGGGTTAGACATCACAGACGAAGCCGCTTGCTTCCCTTTTCGTAAGAAAGGGGTTTCACCATGGGTTTCTCAGGATGCTCTCCTAGAGAAGGAGGAATAGGAGAATCAACAACCTTGAGGGAAGCAGTTGTACGGGATTGGGAAGATTGATGATTAGGATCTGAAGGTTGAATTGGAGAAGCAACAGAGCTCCTAACCGCGGTCAAGCTAGCCAGATCTAAGGTCCTACGCTTCCTCTTGGGTTCGCCATAAGGAAGGACATGGGAAGATGTAGTCTGCGAAATAACAGGATCAATACGATAGATAAACAAAGGATTGTAACATGTGAAAAGACAATTTCGACAAAGTAAAGATACCTGATTTGAAGGGGAGGGAGAAGTAGGGTCACGTCTTTTCCGACC
Organism: Papaver somniferum; assembly: GCF_003573695.1. NCBI lineage: Eukaryota > Viridiplantae > Streptophyta > Magnoliopsida > Ranunculales > Papaveraceae > Papaver > Papaver somniferum. Next base: position 168,246,847 of record NC_039365.1, read on the forward strand.
CCCAGTTGGCTCGGAAGGAGGTTGTTTAACAAGGGGAATATCACCCTACGAAGAATAAAAGGTTAGAGCTTAAGTTTATATCACAGAAAATAGAGTAATGGGCGAAGTGGTTACCTATTTAAGAGCAGAAGACTTAATAGTGGCATCCTTTCCTTGTCATCTTTGAGTAGACCAACAACAGACATCTCGTACTAAGTAAAAAAGAACAGGGATGTGAGAGCCAATAAAGCCAAAAGCAATACGAAGGCTTAAGAGAAGAAATGATACCTCGTCTAGCACGGACCAGAGAAGCTTCCAGGGATCCTAGCCGGAGAGATAACGATGTTTTGAAAGAGGACCCATTCTAGGAATCCCCTTCTCGTTGACACCCCAGACCAAGGGACCCCCTACCACCAGAGGGAACCTAGCCCAGTCTTCATCCTGCGACAGTTTGAGAAGATCCACGTTTAAAAGAGGAGCTTTGAACGAGGCCGAGATAGTCTTCTGGATGAGCTCAATGCCCCACTCCTGATACTTCTTAGTGCTTGTAAACCTTGCGGAATGGTTATCCGCGAAGGAGTCCGCACTGTAGTCGCAAGGGTTGAATTCCTCGGCTATTGGTGGAACCAGTGAAGTACCCTTTCCTGAGCGAATTACAAACTCGTTAGAAATACGAATTGCGTTACCATAAAGCTGAAAGACTCCACATTGAAGCTTGTTCAAAATCTCGAGAAAATGGGATTAGAAGGATCGTAAAGGGGAAATGACAACCCATCTCTTAATTGACCGACGGTGACAATCATCTTGTCTGCAGACCAAGTGTCGTACTGAATCCATCAATAGTACAGTTCCATACCAGGAGTTGCAGAGATGTGAGGAACCACGGAGGAGTCAATGGCAGGTGTTAAAGGCAAACCCATTTTATGGAAATCTGCTTGGAAATCCTCAAGAGTTTTAAGTTGAATAGGGGATGATACCTTCTTTGGAGCCATAATGATAAAAAGAAAGGCAAGACAGTTGAGAGAAAAGAAGGGTAACTATAAGGGCAGAAGGAGTAATAGCTTTAGTTCACGGAAAAAAAATATTAAAGAAGAAGAAGGAAATCTCAAACTAGAGAAAGTGGAAGTTTACCGGCGGACCAGGTTGTCGACACGTTCGAGGAAACTTGACCGGTAGTAACCGGTTACCAGGAGAACGTGGCCACGTGGAAGCAAGAAGGTGGAGAACGTGGCGGCCAAGGAATCTCAACCAGTTCTTATTCCATTCTCATAAGACTCGAACGAAATAAGAATAGGCAAAATGTAGGTACACAAAATAGGTTTGCCACGTGGCCGCACAAGAAGGCACGAGATGGGACTGAAGAATCTCACTTAAAGATCTCGGTCAGTGACTTGTCAAATCAAATGTCAGAATTACGTGGCCACTAACTAATAACGCAAAGCACGAAGAGGAAGCATCCTAAAAACGAAGTACTTTGTATAAGGAATCTAAACTACGAAGATTCATTTGGAGTACTCAACAAGACACCAACCACGAAATAAAGATGGGCGAAGTAAGGTTACTTGGTTGGAAAGATAATCGGCAAAGTTAGTAAATTATGGAGCAAGAAAAGAGACAGCTGTCCCGAAAAACATCCAAAGTTGTCAGCGAAAGGAAGGGGAAAACTTTATGGAAAATGATATGGGAGAAGTATAAAGCATCTCCACGAGATTCAGACGAAGTAAAATGAGTTGTACACCATTAGGGTCGATTGGTCTATAAATAGGGGTCCTTGGACAATGTATGGGGAGACCCTTGCTTAGAGTGAGAGATTAGGGTTTCCTTATAGACAAGAACTTGTATTTACACTACTTAGGTTGGTTAAGTAATAAATATTTTCTTATCCGAAACATTTATCATGTCTCAAATCTGTTTCTTTTCTTATTTGGGTGTGCTACTGGATTTCCAGTAGTTACAGGAGATCTACAACATTGAATGTTGATGACGATATAGATATTGGCCATGGATATTTTACACCAACATCAGATGGCGACATAGATTTTAAGAATTCTATGCCACGAGATAACGATTCCTTGTCGGGCGTTAGAAACTCAGCTTTACACAATGACATAGGACATTAGTTTACAAGGTCATAGGGATTTGGATATAATTTTAGTTTTTCAACAATGTTATGTTGATCGTGATTGTCAATTTATTGATTTCCGATATTAATGTAAGGCGGAAGCGTTGAATAGTATTAAAATCTAAAACACGTGTTTCCGAGATACTACTCTCCAGGAAAACACTACTTTTTCAATTCATCTAAGATTGTCTAATACTAAAACATAGAGCTCCTTATATAGATAACTCTACCCGACAATTAATTATTTCCCAAACTATCAAAATACCTATTACCTAAAATAAGAGATATTTCTAAACTAATAAAATCCCTACATAATTAATTATATTTCTTGAATATTCTTAATAAATAAAAATAACTTAATTTATTACAATATATCATGCGAAATAATTGAAATAAATTATAGGATAATAAAAATATGCAAGCATATTTTCATACTATAAATACTCCACCATTCTCCCATTCTCAGAAAAATTCGTCATCGAGTTTTGCCGTATAATTGGTTGCATTTATGGTTTTGTGATAAAATTTGGATTTCAAGCTTTAATCCGGGCTCCCACGAATTTCGCGGATTATGTGCAACTCCTTGAAATCCTTCCTCCTTGTCGCCAACGAGGTTTTTGTTTTCATCACCGATCACTTCCTCCACTCGCTGTAGGCTAGGACCGTGATGGGGCTCTTGCTGATGATGCATTTCATCCAATTGGAGGGTGAGCGCCTTAACCTTCTGTTCAAGATCATCTATTACCGCTTGCTCTTTCTCATTGTTGAGAGCGGCTCTTCGAACAACACCATAATCTCTTCCTCGAAACATGATGCAGGAGCGTTGCCAATCTCTGAACCAACTGATGCAGAGCGGAAGCGTTGAATAGAACTAATATCTAAAACTCATGTTTCTGAGATACAACTCTCCAGGAAAACACTACTTTTTCAATTCATCCAAGACTAGGGGTGGCAACGAATAAATATCCGCCGGATATTGGCAATACCGATAAGGTTAAGGGTTATCGGATATCCGGCGGATACCAAAAATTCCAATTCGATAAGGTTAAGGTTAAGCTATCGGATATCGGATTTTTTCCCGATAAAATCCGGTAACTAGGAAAAAAGCTTAAATCCATAGTTTTTTGTATTTTTGTGTTCAAAATGTTCAGTGCAAAGTACAAACCAGCACAAGCAAAATGTTTAAAGTTTACCGACTTTACTCCCAGTCTAGTGAATGCAAAAGAAAGTACAGAAAAGCAAAGAAAATACATAACAACAAAGCCAAAAAAAAAAAAAAAAACAGAGGCTAACAATCAACACTGAACAGCTAGTGAGGATCTTACCGGCACGGGCTATTTCACACCGTTTCATTCTGGGGTGCTTTGCTGTCGGACCGCGACTGGCTTCTTCTCTATGTTATTCTCTGGTTTTTATCGCTCAAATCCCACGGTTCTGTGTTTTTTTAATGAAAATTTCCGTGTTCAATTGGATGGTAGAAAACTGGAAGTTCCAATATTGAGTGAAGTTGATGGAGCAGATAGTGCCTGTGACTATAAGAAGTGAGACTATAAACAATTCGAATGGAAAATTGTGCCAGAAAAAACAGATTTACAAAGTGGCCAAAAAAAATTCAGTAACCAAGATAATTATATTGCAGACTAAGAGCCAGTAACAAGCCATCATAATATAAAGTATCATCTTGAACTGCGGATATTTAACGTTTTGAAACTTATATAACAAAAGACATATTGTTGAATTGCATAACCTGATAGTTAAGCATAACTATTATAAAGGCTGGAAGTATATTGCGCAACACTGAGTTCAAACAAAGAAAACATAAAACAAATAACAACACTGAATAAAGATTCAGGTAATGTCTTATTCAATTATATTGCGTTGGCGAGGCGGAAATAATTCAGCAACTTCATCCTTATTATCCTCCATTTCAGTTGTTTCGTTAAGGCGAGGTTTCTTTGCATGTGGTTCATCAACAGTGTTTGAATTCCCTTCAACTTTCAGTCGCAAAAACACCTTTGCCAGGGGAGTTAATGCGGGTAACGGTGAAACTGGTTGGTATTTTCAGCTTCATGTTGAAGGAATTGAGAGTAATTAGGAAATCAACAGCTTGCTGAAGTATATGTGAGAATCCAAATTTTACCGCAGAATTTGCATTATCCTGCGATGCTAAGAGTTGAATGATAAACGGGAAAATAATAAGACATAACTCCATTTTTGTGAAAACAGAGTTCGCCGCTTTACCTCTGACGCCGCTATGAGCTCAGCTGCGGTAGAACGGGACAATTTTTGGACTTCACCATCCAGGCTACAAAGACTGTGGTTCCAGTGTGGTGGTCCACCTCAAAGCGGACCATGAACCTGTGATACAAAAAGGAACCATAAACCCGCGCATTGGTTTAAGTGATGGATAGTTTTCGACATGTCGAAATGATTGAAAACTATGTTCTTGGTGATTACCTTGCGATAGGCATTTCAACTCTGGATTCACATTTAGTGCACCAAAGGTCTCCATCATCACCCATAACCTTCTTGCTACACGGAGGGAGGGCAAGATAGTGCCACCCATTTTCAATCAGCGGATGAGTTGCGGTGGCGCTACATATGAGGACATTAGCGGCCTGCATTTAAATAATGAACATAAATCAAAAATAAAGTATTGGTTAATATAAGTATGCACACATCTGAATATAGCTTTCTTTGTAAAACCAAATCAATATACAATGTGTATGTGGAGATGTCAGATGACTTGCGAGACTCCACTGCATCCAAAGCCACAAAAAAATTTAGAGATTTTTAAACAACTGGAATGCCGGTATAAACTTAGAGAACGTCACTCCCCAAATACCACAAAAATGGTCCCATTTCAAACTTTAAATTGAATAACCTACGTAATTTTGGTCCTTTGGACAAATTTTTATCACAGAGGGAATGTTATGCAACTTAGTTTTTAGCATAAAGAACAACCCCACTGGACTACGCTGCGAAAGTTTAAAAGCTACCAAGTAGATTGTGAAACTGCAAGTCCAGAAAAATATTAGTTTTAAACAATGGAGCAGGGCAAACAAATGTTATGAGTACAACATCGGAGTAGTAACTCAATTTGAGAGATTCAAATTTCATTTACTTATATTAAAAGCTACCTAGCAGAATGTGAAACTTCAAGTCCAGAAAAATATTAGTTTTAAACAACAGAGCAGGGCAAAAAAAAATTATGAGTACAATGCCGGTTCAATTTATACGTGAAATGAGTTAGCATAAACCCCTAGGCTAAGATCTATATCGCATGAGAGTAGTGTGAAACTATTGATGTCACTCCCTAGGTTACTATGATAGAGTCCAAAATTGAACTAAGAATTATCAAAGGTTTTAAAAAGAAATTGTAAGTCCAGATAACTTAATATTTTCAAATGACCAACCAAGTACTACTTGGTCACCTTTTCGCTTGACAACAGGAAAACCCCATAATAATACCAATTGCATTGCTATACAAACACTACTGGCTGAGATCTATTTCCAACTGCGAAATAGCAGTAACAAACAAATGATTAAAACATCATAGATATTATGTATTTCATACAGTAATGAAAATACTACCTGGCAGGTTAGATCCCATTTGGCAGAGAGCAGCTGAGATATTGTTTTCCTGTTGTCAGGATAGATATGTACTGGTATTTTTCCTTTCTTAATTGGTACCGTAATATCGCGAGGTGGTCTAGCATAAGGGCACATGCATATCATCCAATGATTGTTCTTTGAGCCTCAAAAAATATTAAGTGAAAATGGAGTGGGATTCCTAGAAACTGGAGATGACATTAAGGAGGTATATACTAACCTTTCTCGCATTTCAACAACTTCGGGTATGTCTGCATCCGCATACACTTTGGTGGCATTTGTGGAAGATAGGGTGATTCTCCCTGAATTAGATTCTTCAGAGTCAGAGATTTTGTTTAAGATGCAGCAGGTAAACGACGTGGAAAAATACTGAATAATTAATTTACATGTCCCTTTGGATACCTTGGTAGTTCTTGACAAAAGTGGAGCACACGACAACCAACACAGGACGGGGGATGGAGTCGCAATCCATTGTGTCATTTCCTACTTGGTTGGCGGCAGATCCCCATAGAGCAATTTTCATAGTTGTGCCACCTGTTGCAGGAAAAAAGAATTTGATTATGCATATGCACTAATGGATTCAGTGATGGTAAAATTAGTGCGCTCACCTGAAATTTTCAATTGTGATCTCACACATTTGGCTTGATTGCCCACCAAACCTTTGAAGCAACTGGATGCTGGTGGCTGTCTATAAGAAACCAACCACATCTGCATCAGAAAGTTTGCAAAGGTCAGTAAACCCAAAATGGATGTATCACAGAAGTCGAAAAAAATTTGGGCAACGTAATGAAGCCACCGGCCTTTGGTTGAGAAGACTTAAAAATGTTGTTTATGATGCTGATGATGTTATGGATCAATATTCTTATGAATACATGCGTCAACACGAAGAGGGAAGGCTTAAATATTATGTTTCATATTCATTTCCCAATCCACTTCTATTTCGTTTTAAGATAGCTAGTAAAATCCAACCTATTAATAAAACATTAGATGTAATTCACAAAGAAAACAAAAGGGATAATAGGCCAAATACTACGTATGGTTTTAATGTTGTGCAAGCTACCAAAATAAAAAGTAACCTACAAATGGTTAAAACATAGGAAACAACATACGGGTAGTATTCAGTTTCATATTACCTGTAAGATGTATGTTCTGAAGGTTTGATTCTATGCTTCAAACTCAGTGAAACAGAATTTCTGGGGAATAATGGCCACAGAATAGGCATCCAAAGCGGTGACGGAGGTGGTGCACCGGAAGAAGCCCCGCTTCTCATTATGTGCAGGACGGATTTGGGTTTAGCAGTGGTCAAGTGCAGTTTCTGCATAGAGTACAGACACCCTCCGGAATCTGCTTATCAAACTTCCAATTAAGATTTTTGGGTATGATGGCATGCAACTTTTCTCCCTGTACCAATGAATGTTTTAGCACATTCTAACTTTTTTATTGATGTATTTAAATTTAGGTGTGCATTTAATCTTGATTGTTAACTGCTCGTCAGAGATAATCATATCAACGCTGGTAACATCGTTGGTCGACATGAAATCCAACTCTTCCCATTTCCTGGTAACACGGACGGAAATGATTCTTGTTTTTCCTTCATCAAGCGATCGTAAGCTCTTGAGTGTGCCATGTGTGGCTGACGATCCTACCTTTTGAAGTTTGCAGGTAACTTGTGATGCCATTGCTTTCTTTGTTTGGGCAGCTACAGGGATTTAAATCAAATATCAGGAGACCAATTAAAAAAGATGATTGATCAAAATTTACTGAACAATAATTTAGTGAAACTCTAAGACAACTGAAACACCCACTTTTCTTAAATTTGCAATGAAAAAGAAGAAGCATGTGACCTCGAAACCGATTTAATTGGTCGTCTGATATTAGACGTAGTATCGAATGTTTTCTACAGAAAAATTTTGATACTGTATGTCGAATCAAGACATAACTCAAAAATTGGGAGTTAAAACCTAAACTAAACATAGCAATTGACAGGGATTTTTAGAGGCGGGACGTATAGCTAATAGAAAAATAAATTGTTAACTGATAGAAAGTGAAACCCAAATGCAAAAAGGGAAAAAAGTGTTTTTGTTCATCAACAAAAGAATAAATCGAGAGGCAACAGATTTTGATAGAAAATGTAAACAGGAGGAGGAGAGAAGGCAAAACTTACATGTCGAACTGGTGAGACTGATGCTGTTCTATGATTTTTGGAGACAATTTATAGAGTCAGCAGTCAATTGAATCCATGACGTCCGTTTCTTCTGGTGTAATTTCACTAATAAATCAATCTGAGCGGAAATCTCATCATTAGCGCAAACCTGGAACCGTTACTGATTTCAGAAATTCTGAAATTGAATGGGAATTTGGAGCGACCATGAAATCATAATGAAAAGGTGGAAGTACTGGGGAATAATTGAGAGAATGCTATACGTAGGGTTTTCTTAGAGATTGAAGAAAGATTGCGGAAGGACTGAATCTGATATACTGAACATGGTTTTGATCTGGGCGTTACAAAATAGAGAGAATGAAATGACTTTAATCGGCCCCAGGGTTGGTGGGGCCACCAACATAACATACCTATCTACCTTGTATAAGATTTTTTCTGATAACATACCTATGTGTTTTTGCTGATCCGACGGACGTGAATAAGATTTTTTCTCCAACCAACGGCTTCCATTGCTTTAAAAGTGGAGAAAAGTTTAAAAGATAAATTTTGGCTTAGAATGCATCCCTATTTTAAGCCTTCATCCAACGTCTAGGAGTGTCTCACGTACACAGCCTGTTTCTCATTCAACACGTCTAATTAATCCCTTGATGAAAAATGAAAACAAAACGCATAGAACAGAAGAACTAAGACCCGTCCGTTTCAAAACCTTGGCAATCGATGAGATTTATGTTGAATATTTGTTTATTCTTTGAAATCAATGTGGAGGCAATCAGATAGAATCTTTTTTGAACCTCATTAACTCACCCACATACGTTTCTTTTCATGAGATTTATTACTTATAAACTCAGATGCATCTAGAAATCTTCCCAACAGATCGAAGAAGAACAGTATGACTCTTTGAGGTATTTCAATTCATGGTTCTTAGTTCTCTCTCTCTTAATATTGGATTTTTATTTTCCGGTATCATAAGTAAGCCCTAGAATCTTAGGATTAGGTATTTCAATCAGTTTTCTATTTGGAAAGTCTTCAATAGTTGTGTTGATTGGTTTTAATGGTTTTGTTTTCCCATAATTTTGATTTGGTTGACCATACCTTATATTTAACTACTAATCTCCTTAGCCTTCCACATTTTTGATTAAGGGAGACCTTGAAAAAGTATTGTTTGTGCTCAACGATATTGAAATATATATTTGCACTGAGTCATTATCTTTTCCATTAAAGGATACTAATCCATTAATGGCTTTTTGCAGGAGATGGTGCTTCGACCAACACAATGTTTATCATTTTTTAAGAGCAATGGTTGCAGTATCTGTGTAGATGCTTGAAATAAATCAAAGGAGGTGGAGATGGTCAGGAACCCATTATCCTAAAGGTATTGATAAACACACTAATTGTATTATGCTTCATCTATTTGTTCTTTACTGCATTTGGGTCTTTTATAAGATTCATTAACTAATGTAGTTTTTTGCATTAAGCTTAGACTTTTCGTCAACTCATTTCATTTTTACAGAAGGATAGACTTTTCTGGCAGCTTAGAGTGAAGTACCACACCTACACAACCCTTCATATTTCAGCTGCATCTACCTTTCTTAGGCTTGCAAAACTTATATTTTCACTTTCATGGAAACTAACCACAATCACTTGAATTTAGCTACGAGGAAAATCTTCGCTCAAGAATGTGTGCATTGACCAAATAATGAACCTTGGATTGACTACTAAGTATTAAGTACAAGTAAAGGATATGATCAGGTCTGTGCAAAGGTAAATGTTGTTTTACTTTCCTCAGCTTCTTGGTGATAGCATCGTTTTAATATCAATCTTACCATGCTTTTTTCTCCAATATATAACAACATATTAGAGATATTTTGGAAACCTTGATAACCAAGCTAACTCATAATTCCATTGTCGTCCGTGCTTACTCCTGTGAGAGCAAGATATAATATTATGGTGCGACATCGGCATTCTGCAGGTATAAATATTCAAGTTTCATCATTAACACTAATGACATATGAATTGTAGATGCTTCTCTCCACTGTCACCACCAGACTTGGTTGTTAAAGATTACCCATCTGACACTATATGGGCCGGATCATATTGGTCCAAGCTGTACTGGACGCTTTTCTCGGAATATGCACCCAGAATCTGCTCATAAAAACATCTAACCACAATATATAGCAAACAACATAGTGAAATGAAGGATATATGCTTACCATAATTCTACGCGAGTTGGAGAGTAGAAAGTGGTTATCGTAAAAAAATTGTAATTTTTCTAAGCAAAATTTGCTTAGTATTGATGCAGCTAATCAAAAGTACTACTGGCGCAGTAAGTAGATCATGTGCATAAAGACTAAACCATTTTAGTCAGAAGTGTGAACTTCAGAAAGTTCCCTGCGTAATGATGTGTATATTATCCCAGTGGAATCCAAAGATACCAAACTCACTGTGGACAACTTGATAACAGTCCTGGATGCATCTTCGTAGCCAAATTTGGACTGCATCAGCAACAATTTGCATAATGTCGCTATTCGTCGGTGCTGAATAAAAAATTGTTGATGTTGTTATGATGAAGTTGTATGCCAAAATAAACAAAAAAAGAAACAACTATCAAACCGTGTCAATACACCCCTAAAGATAAAAGACGTCATTTGCCTATTTTTGTCTCCAAAATAGCCTCCATAAATGATACAGTACCTTTCTTTCATTTATCCAAAGTGCCTCCAATTTCCCAAAAAAAAATATCAAAAATTAGACACATTTATCAAACTACTGATTCTTTATAAAATTCCCTCAACGATTCCACAATTCTCACACATTAAGCAAACAGATATTATCAAATCATCGAACAACTTAACAGGTCTAAGTATTTACCCAAAACTATTTTAAAACAAATACAAAACTTTGTTTACCTAGGTATAGCCACAACTGCAACCCATTTATCAAAACAAATACCCTATGATCATCCAAATTGCCAAAGCAACAAAAAATATGTATTGACTCTTCCAAGTTTCTGTACTCACTCCAGCAGATCATAACGGGTAGTTTTTCCTTCCACTTAACACTTGAAAACCCTTAAAACGCACACAGTGAAAAACAATACATATTAATCAGTAAAAATAAAATTTAAGAGACGTGGGAACTGGAATCTTCAGGAACCCCTCACGTTTCAGTTCAGTATTTTCATTAGATTTTTATCACATTCAATTTACACCATGATGATTTACACACCTATTCAAATTTTGATATTTGAAACCAACCGTTATCGTTAATTTGTTAATATTGTGAGGAATAGGAATGTAGAGTTCAAATTTATGTTTCAAGAATCTATGTAATTTAACAAATGCTGATATGCACCCAAAAGAGAACAATAGCAATTTTTTTTTAACAAATAACTACTCTTAGAGATGGTCGTGGATTCAAGCTTTGTGTTGTACATTTGCAATTCAAAGAGAGACAAAGAAATTAGGTGAGGGTACCTGAAATTAGACAGAGAAATTTTGCATTATGAAGGTGGTATAAGACTTTTCTTATGGAAAGTTTCTTTAGGAGGATTGCCAACATTTGACAAACTCCATCACATCAACCTCACATCTACAAACTTATTCCCAGTTTGCAACAATCAAAGAGAAACCGAACAACACCTTTTATTCAAATGTACCCAAGCTGCACAACTGTGGAACCTCATCATACATCACCTCCCAAGAAGTCCAAATTTTTCAACAACAATACCCCAAAAATCAAATAACATCAATCAAGTACTCGATACAAGGCTACCAGCAACAACAAAAGGAATCTACAGCTTTACACTATGGCATCTCTGGCTCGCAAGAAATTCACAAGTCTATCTGAAAAAGCGGGGGTCTAACAACACCACCCAATATTTCTCTTAGGAATTTGTATGGACTAACTCCCAAATACTTTCTAGATAATCAACTAAACAGTCAGACTCAATCAAGGTAAAAGTATCTCAAGGAGTTAATATCTCTCTCTTGTTTTGATTTACTCGAGCTAATAGAAATCAGCGAGTCTTTAATCAAACACAAGGAATAACTTGGATGGTACTGTAGCGCCCCCTAAGCTAGCAGCTGACTAAATAAGAGGCACTAAAAACTTAATCATTTACTTAAACATTCAATTACGAAATCTTACAAAAATTAACCCAAAACTAGCCCCGCTCAGAAACATATATATACAAGAACTCCTCTCAAATGATACATATACAATAGTCATTTGGTTTACAATACAATTTGCAATGAAATAAACGTATTAAAAGTTAACCAACTAACAAAATCAACAGTTGAAGCTTTCGCTGCGCAACTCTAATCTGTCTCTGAAACTGAAAGTGAGAATGGGTGAGCACATCATCCCTAAAAGGGGTGCCCAGCATGAATAACATTTAGCTTTCAAGTAATCAAGGCAAGATTTGGAAAACAATAAGGTTTTCCCGAACATTAAAAAATGACCAAGTCACTGAAATAAACAAACATGTATATGGACAAACTCCTTCTTCAAACAATGTATAATATTCGTGCTAACCACACTCAATAGCTATTGATATCACCAAGACCATGATGACCCACTCTAAGCATAAAAACAGAATTCATGTAGAAATAATTGTGAAGGAGCGTATCATATATACCACAAGTGGAAATTCTCATTTCCCATAACAAACCATAATGACAAACAAAACGTTACAAGTCCTTTCCAAAATCGTGGAAAGATTCACATAATCAACAGAATTATCATAATGCAATTTAAACAAAGCGTAGAATGCACGGACAGACAATGCATGAGTTTGTTAAGCATAAACTTTTGTAAAAGCAACAAAGATAGTTACAAAAGAGTCAAATGTATTCCCACCTCTTTTGATGACCAGCCACGCCTACCTCGAGATCCACAATCCACTGGTTCGTCCTTTGAATCGGTCGTTGTTAATATAGACTAACTGTTAATCACACAAGAACTCTAAGAATTTATCCAAAAGGATCATACAAGGCTCATACAAGTCTATCTAATGGTTCTAAGCCCATTTATGACTTTACACCTTTTTATTATCTATCTTTAACAAATCTAAGGTTTACTAATACGATTAGGTTGGTTTTATAGTCCATTAGCTAAGTCTTATGAATATCTACAACTTGTAGAAGAAACCAAAGGTCAATTCGACCACAAAAGGTCCAAATTATCAACATAGGATAACTAGTCCTAAACCAAAGTCCACTAAACAGGCCCACTAACTAAGGTCTAGTCCACCTGAGTCAACTAACGGTAAACGTCAGTCAAAGGTCAAGTCAACAGTCAAAGTCATGTCTAGTCAACCGATCCAACTCGGTCAAGGTCAGGTGAACTGGTCAACTCAGGTCAAAAGAGAAATTCAGTGAGTTAGCACCGATTTAATTCAGTCATATTAACTGAGTCAGCTAAGGGCAAAACTGAGTCAGACTGAATAAGTTCAGTCAGATAGACTAAAGGTTCTCATACAGATATAATTCTTACCCAGTTCAACTTCAAACTAAACAATACATAAATTCATTCATTCATTCTTAAACAACTTCAAACTTCATTTACAAATATAAACTAGGTTTACCTGCAATTGCAGCTTTAAGCTTTTCACAACAAATACTAACCAATACTACAACCCCCATTAGCAATCCTTTCTTCATTTTATCAATTCAAACACACATATACCCTTCTCGACAACTTCCAGTTCTTAAAGATCAATCCCTGCATCATATATTATCAGCCTCAAATTCAATTCATCTACATTTCAACATGACGGCAGCTCTCCCCATTATGTTCATTAGCTACAACTGTAACTCCATTCAACATTTAACAAATCCCTGTAACTTACTAGAAACTACAGAATCGTCACTTGCATCTCCATCTCAGCACCAACAGTACTTCTAAGTTCATATCCTTGTAATTATAATTCATTAGACTCAATCCAATACAACCAGCCAAGCAACATCACCATCACCACTTATAATACCCATTCTGCATTTCTTGTCTCATACACACCATCGTCTCTACCACCAACATCTCTAAGTTATGATTGCAACTCAAAATCTTTGCACTTACAACCATATTCAACACCACTAGAACTAAACTCATCTCAGCTGCATAACAGAATCACTGACAGCAACACTACATCCAAACTCAACTGCAATACGATCTCAAACCTCATCTGCAACACCCATATAAATTATACTTCACTCTCCAACTGTAATTCAATCTCCACCCAAATAAAGCCATCAACAAAGAACTGAATTAAATCAGTTTTTCAAGAACTCAGAATTAAATTCAGAAACTACAATTCCATCTCCATTTCATAATATCACCAGTTCCAACTCACATACCCCTTCAGCTCAAACGATTAACCTAATATTCATCTAACAGATTCTGGATTCAATCTATAACACATCTTATTCAACAATAATTACCAATCTTCAAATATGAACTAATTTACTTAGGATATAAAAGGATTATTACCTAAGATTAAATTCTAAACTGAATTAGATGATTCACCATCTGCTTAATCTTCAACCTTAACACTAACTCGCTCAATTGATCAACACCTTATGATAATCTTACCCAAGCAGTTGGAATTGAATTCTTCTTCACTTGTATTGATTCTCAGAACACCAACAACCTACCGATTCAACTCTAAAACGGAATTTAAACAACAAAGAGACTTACCCATTCACTAACTTGCTTTGAATTGCTAATTCACCAAACCAGTACCGCCAATACACTAATTTTTATTTCTTGAAGAACAGAAACCCTAATTATCTTTTCCTTTCAGTTCAACTTCAGAACAACTTCACTTCATAAATTAAACACCAACCTTTCCTCAATCATCCAAACCCAATCTTTAATTCCTCTTATACATCATTAATTTGAAATTTATTTCAATTCTCTGAGAGACCCTAACTTTATTAATCGATAATCAATAATCAACACCACTCTTATCTCTTCATTAACATCAGAAACATCTTCTAGTACACATGCTCTAACTCATGAATTGCATCTCTCTCTAAAACCAACTCTCATCACCCGCAGAGGAAGAAGAACGGGAGAAGAGAAGAACTGAAAAAAGAAGACAAAAGAAGAATAGAAAAGAAGATAAGAAGAAGTGCGATCTAGTTTCTGCTAGATAAGAACAATGGGGAAATAATAATTCGCCGGCTTTCCTTGATAAGGGGAGCCCGGGTTGGTTTACATCAAAATGACCATTTTTCCCTCCATACATATATAATGATTACTTATTCGTCTGCTATCCGATTGACACCTTCGAGTAGTCCATTCCGCATAAATTTTCGAGATCTATCGAGTGGTACTAACTTCGTATCTAGATCGTTGTTAGATTAATTCCTATTAATTAACATTCGTGTTAAACTAATCGAATTATTATCGGCTAATACATCTCTTGACTAGTCTAATAGAGTTGACGATCTTGAGGGTTCTTATAGGTACCAAAGACCAATATCAAGGATCAATCAACAACCAAAGATTGGATTACTCTAATTGATGATCTAACATACAACCTGTATTATTTCAATTATAAAGATAAAACAATATAATGCGTAAACTGAAATAACACAGGCACCAGAAATTTTGTTAACGAGGAAACCGCAAATGCAGAAAAACCACGGGACCTAGTCCAGGTTGAAAACACACTGTATTAAGCCACTACAGACACTAACCTACTCCAAGCTAACTTCGGACTGGACTGTAGTTGAACCCCAATCAGTCTCCCACTAATCCAAGGTAAAGTTTTACTCCCTACGCCTATGATCCCAGCAGGATACTGCGCACTTGATTCCCTCGGCTGATCTCACCCACAACTAAGATTTGTCATGACCCAAAATCACAGCCTTTAACAATAAACAAATATGTCTCACACAGACAAGTCTATCAAAGGATCAATCTGTCTCCCACAGAAAAACCTTAAAGTTTTTGTTCCGTCTTTTGATAATAATCAAGGTGAACATGAACCAATTGATAATCCGGTCTTATATTCCCGAAGAACAGCCTAGATAAATCAATTACCTCAGTACAATCTTAATCGTATGGTAGCGAAACAAGATGTTACGGAATCACAATCAATTAGACGAAGATGTTTGTGACTACTTTTTATATTTTTCATATCGAAAATATTAATCTCAAGCCAATCAATCTGATTATACTCGTACGATAAAAGTAGTATCGGCCTGGCTTCACAATCCCAATGAAGTCTTAGTCGTTAACCTGGTTTTAGAAGAAGAAAACCAACGGTTAAAGGAGAAACGACTCTAGCATGCAAACTAGTATCACACGTGAAGTGTGGGGATTAGTTTTGCAGAGTTGCTATATGTCCCCTTATATAGTCTTTCAAATCAGGGTTTCACCTTGGTCACAAAGCAAACAATATCCACTGTTAGATGAAAACCTGATTTAGATTCAAGATAATATTTCTCAACCGCTGGATCGAAAACTTAGATTGTTATACACAAATGAAATGTACGCTTATAGGTTTGTTAACCGTACCCAAACGTGTACATTGTTGGTTCAACAATAGTTAACCAAAAGGTTAGCCATATGAGCATTTCATACCAACCATTTTCTTCTTCACCATAACTAGTTCAACTGACTCAAATGAACTAGTTAGAGAGTTGTTCAATTGCAAGGAAATCTTATGTACTACACAAGACATAATTGAAGCAAAGATGATTTGATTCACTTGAATCGGTTCATGAACTTTATAGCCACAGTTTGCAATTTGCATTCCTTAGTCTTTATAAGTTGAAGTTCAGAAATCATCTTCAGATATATAACCTTCTTAAGTTCGCACACTAGGTTCGCGGACTTAAGCAACCGGGCAGAGTTTACAAACTCCAGCAGAAAATCTCGGCAAAGACTTTACGCCGGTTCACGGACTGGTACTCATGTAACAAGTTTGTCAACTCCAGCTTAATTTCTCGGGATGAGAAGTTCGGCAGTTCGCGGACTTGGCAACAAGCCATTTTTCCGGTTCCTCTTGATCAACAAAGTTCGCAAACTTTGGTTCAAGGAATATGACTTATGCACATATGTGTTTCCACAAAAATACTTATGTCCATCATTGGTTATGTAATCTAAACTCTCATTTCAACCATTGAAACATTCTTAGAGGACGTTATACAGTTTTTTACACTATTTCTCGTCAAAGCAATTTTCAAAGTGATTGAAACATATCACGACTTTTATCACTAGGTAAAGATAAACATGGTCGAAGCGAAACGCTAACCAACACATATTTCGAGATATAGATAGGTAAGGTATACTCGTCTCGAAATACCAAATGTGTATAATCTAAATCTATATATAGCATACGACATTTTGTCTCAAGAAGTAGTAGATAGAGTAGATAGACTTTTGAGTGATAGATAAGTTCAAGTCTTCACATACCTTTTTGTCGAGAAGTTCCACCGGTTCCTTGAGTAGTTCTTCTTCTTGTATAATGAATTTCCATGAAGTCCTTGAGCTCAACTACACTTTCTATCTTAGTCCGAGACTTATCTATAGTAGACTAGAAATCAAGACTTATAGTTTTGATCACTAACATTGACAAACATACTTGAGATAGCAACGCATGCGAGTTCGACCGAGCAATGCTCTAACAATCTCCCCCTTTGTCAATTTTAGTGACAAAACTATCAATACATATGAAATACAAAAACGATAAAGAAACTTTAGTAGCTCCTATTCCACATGTCTAATCTTCAACATTCCTCGAAATCTTCTTCACTTCCAAGTACTCTAATGATCCCAAAGGTTGTAAGTTTAGCATCACCGTTGTTGAAGATCCGTAGCTATAACTATGAGAAAGCATCGGTCTCGATCATTGTTATACAGTGTCATAGTATTATTACATAGTATCAAAGTCCAATTGTATCAAAACTTCAACAATAATACTATGGTGATACGTATCACTCCCCCTTAGTCAATACTCCATCTCACATGGAAACCACTTCCTCTTACACAATGATCCGAAAACCATATGTATTTTTAGTGTGAACTACATATTAATTCTCCCATTTTTTGTCAATAAAATTGGCAAAGGTACAAGAACGGGATCATAATGAAATTTCCGTAAGAGACATTTAATGACTAAAAAAAAAATACATACCATCTAATTTAGCATTCATCAAGGAGTTTAAAAGATACAAGATAACCCCTTTAAAATTCCACAGCGGCACACCCCTCAAGATATGACCATTAAGCACAAGTTCAAAAGAACTCTCTCTCATTTGATGTCATTCCCAAGGGAACAACAAGAGCGACCTTAATTTCAAAGGAAAAGAAGGATTTTTATTGGACACCAAAAACCATGAGAATGATTTTTTATATCCAAAAACTCAATCAAATTAATCATAAGTAAACCCATGATTGATTTAATCGGAATATTAAATCAAATTAAACACAAAAGTGATCAACTTAATTGATTATGATCGACATAAGAGAACTTACGGAGCATACGACTAACATACCCATCAAAAAATGAATAGTATAGTCGTTCATATACTCAACATAAGAGGAATCTTACGGTGTATGAAAATACTCAACTAGATTAATTACAAGAGAACCCATAATTAATCTAATTGGAATACACAATCAAACTAATTACAAAAGTAATCAATTTAATTGTCATTTGTTTTGCTCGACATAAAAAGACTTATGGAGCAATAACTAAATAACCAAACAAGATGATTAATTTAGTTCAAGAATGCTATACATAAAGTACCTTACAGAACAACCAACAGAGCTAATAAAAAATAATCAACTTGGTTGTATCGTGCTCAATATAAAACACATTACGGAGCCTCACAGTATTACATAAAATATGGACAGTGAAGATCAATAATGTGGAATACACAAGGATTCATTCTATCTTCCATCACTATTTGCATAATGATTTTTAATAAACATAATCCTTGAACACAAAAGATTTTATCCTATCTTCCATCAAAGAATTGACAATATAGGCTTAACTTTTTTATATGTTGTCAAGAGTTCATCGATCTTGTATCAATATTTTCATATCGACAGGTGAAAGAGTTAACATTAAACAACATATGGGAATTTTATGTAGAAAGTTTTAATTTGAAAAATAGACATTCAAAAGGTAAACATAAGAGTTATTACATCCCATAAAGTATTAAGATAAGTTCAAACCGGCAAGAGAAGAGAAAACAGTAAACAACAAAATAAGTTCAGGTACTAATCACTCAAACCATAGTGATCTCTTTCAATCTCATAGAATTTTTCCAAGAGTTCTGGAAAAGCATCTCCAGCATATTCAACTTTCTCCCGAATAACAACATTTTATTCTCTTGCTTGGGCAAGTTCTTCTTGGAGACGAGCAATTTCGTCAACAGCTGAGACACTTGGATTTCTTGGGATGTTTCTGACAGTAGAAGGCCCCATCTTTTCAATACTAGACATCTTCAGCACAGCTGGTCCTCCAAGATTGTACCCAATCATCTGAAGATTGGAGTTAGCACAAATCCTTGAAATAAGACAAGGTAATCCAGGTTTCCTACCACTGTGTCTAACACCAATCATAGAGTTAATAATAATTCCAAAAAAATCAAGTTGTCTTCTTTCAACAATAAGATAAATGAACTCAGTAAGATCCCTGGTCCAATGATTGCTGTCACAGGTACTTGGCATCATATTTTCCACAATGAGTTTTGCAACAACTTCGAGATGCAGGCTGGCTCTTCTTATATAAACCTTACCATCATTTCGAACAAGGTTTTGATCAAACAACATGTTGGACAGATTTTCTAACGACAATCTCCCATACTCAGGTGAAGGGAACCTAGCATCTCCAATAGGTACATTAAGAAAGTATGAGATGGTTGACCTGTTCACAGTAATAACATTACCTCCTACCATGATTTCGAAGGAGTAGTCATCAGTATTTTCCCAGTGAATGTTTGCATAAAACTGAGCAACTGTTTCAGAGTGAACATTACCTAAGGGTCAGTTGATGATTCCCCAGTGGTGATGATTGAAGAAATTGTTCAACTCAGGAACACTAATTTTTGAAGGGTCAAAAAACCGCTCACGAATGGGTGTTTTGTTCATGAATTCTAAATAAAGTTCACGAGCCGTGGGGTTAACAAAACTAGCACCAATGGTTGGGTCAAAAAAAGATTCGTTTCTAGGTTGTTGGCTAGAGCTACCTACACGTCTATTTCTTCTATATTCCATGGCAGTAGAACTTCAAGAGAAAGTAAAGGTACTTACTTGGTTTGTGAACTGGTACTAATGGTGAAATACAAACACGAACTTAGATGAACAAACAACTTTTGACCCAAGAAGAAGTGTCTTCTTCTGATTCAAATGGTACAATCTATTGGTAAGAAGATTGAGAGGAGGAATCGATAGGGACAAAAGTATGCGAACTATTGGTTTTTCTCTTTGAGTTCTCGTACTGGAGAAGAAGGTGAAGAGAACGAGAAGGAAAAAGAAGAGAGAAAAAACTTTTAAGATGTCAAGCAAACAGTTTGACACGTTCGGGTGCTAGACTCGTACATGAGACGGTTCGTGAACCAAGGCGTGAGGACGTGTTTGGTACAACAAGGACCATTAACCTAAAATGTTTGCATATCATGACACCATGAGAGAGATTATTTCCAACAGCTCTTACACCTTGAAGTACTGAGACCATCCCAGAACATAATTATTATAGAAATATCAAAGAGTATTATCAGAATTAATTTGACGATCTGATTTCTCGTTTTCCATCCTATCAGAAATTGTTCTTTACAGTAGTTTTTTCTGAAACTATCTTCAAAACAATTATCAGGAATTGGGTAATGACAAAATTTATTCGTAACAAGTTATTCATTTGACTGAGATTTAAACTCCTCTTGAACCAGGACTTGCAGGTTATTGATAGAAGATCCCAGAAGAGGAGCACGACTCTCATTGATAATTGAATCAATGTCAACCTCTACATAAATATTATTTGTCAGAGCTTGGTTTAGCCTTTCAAGAGATTCTTGCTAATTCTGTAGAATCAAATCAACATCAGAAGACATTCTTTCAAGTTTCTTTTCAATTTCAGAAAAGATTTCAAGGGATTTTGTACCTGGTGGAGGTTAGAGAGAATTTCTTCTACAGATTTTAATAAATCGGTCATGGAAGAGAATTATGAAATCCATGTATCTGGTGGTGCATTCATTGAGATAACACTATTTTCCATAGAGTCAGATCGCTACAAACACAGACTTGTAAGGTCTTGAACGTGTTTGCCTGCTCTGATACCAATTGAAAAAGCGGGGGTCTAACAACACCGCCCAATATTTCGCTTAGCAATCTGTATGGACTAACTCCGAAATACTTTCTAGAGAATCAACTAGACAGTCAGACTCAATCTATGTAAAAGTATCTCAAGGAGTTAGTATCTCTCTCTTTTTTTGATTTACTCGAGCTAATAGAAATCAGCGAGTCTTTAATCAAACACAAGGAATAACTTGGATGGTACCAAAGACCAATATCCAAGGATCAATCAATGACAATCAACAACCAAAGGTTGGATTACTCTAATTGATGATCTAATGCACAACCTGTATTATTTCAATTATAAAGATAAAACAATATAATGCGGAAACTGAAATAACAGAGACACCAGAAATTTTGTTGACGAGGAAACCGCAAATGCAGAAAACCCCGGGACCTAGTACAGATTGAACACACACTGTATTAAGACGATACAGACACTAACCTACTCCAAGCTAACTTCGGACTGGACTGTAGTTGAACCCCAATCAGTCTCCCACTGATCCAAGATACAGTTCTACTCCCTACGCCTCTGATCCCAGCAGGATACTGCGCACTTGATTCCCTCGGCTGATCTCACCCACAACTAAGAGTTGTTATGACCCAAAATCACAGGCTTTAACAATAAACAAATATGTCTCACACATACAAGTCTGTCAAAGGGTCAATCTGTCTCCCACAGAAACACCCTAAAGTTTTTGTTCCGTCTTTTGATAATAATCAAGGTGAACAAGAACCAATTGATAATACGGTCTTATATTCCCGAAAAACATCCTAGATAAATCAATCACCTCATAACAATCTTAATCGTATGGTAGCGAAACAAGATGTTGCGGAATCACAAACAATGAGACGAAGATGTTTGTGACTACTTTTTATATCTTTCCTATCGGAGATATTAATCTCAAGACAATCAATCTGATTGTACTCGTACGACAGAAAATGCAAGATCAGATCACACAACTACGATAAAATTAGTATCAGTCTGGCTTCACAATCCCAATGAAGTCTTTAAGTCGTTAACCTGGTTTTGGAAGAAGAAAACTAAAGGTTAAAGGAGAAACAACTCTAGCACGCAAACTAGTATCACACGTGAAGTGTGGGCATTAGTTTTGAAGAGTTGCTAGATGTCCCCTTATATATTCTTTCAAATAAGGGTTTCGCCTTGGTCACAAAGCAAACAATATTCACCGTTAGATGAAAACCTGATTTAGATTCAAGCTAATATTTCTCAACCGTAAGATGAAAAACTTAGCTTGTTATACACAAATGAAATGTACGCTTCTAGGTTTGTTAACCGTACCCAAACGTGTACATTGTTGGTTCAACAATAGTTAACCAAAAGGTTAGCCATATGAGCATTTCATACCAACCATATTTTTCTTCACCATAACTAGTTCAACTGACTCAAATGAACTAGTTAGAGAGTTGTTCAATTGCAAGGAAATCTTATATACTACACAAGACATAATTGAAGCAAAGATGATTTGATTCACTTGAATTGGTTCAAGAAATTTATAGCCACGGTTTGCAATTTGCATTCCTTAGTCTTTATAAGTTTAAGTTCAGAAATCATCTTCAGATATATAACCTTCTTAAGTTCGCACACTAGGTTCGCTGACTTAAGCAACCGGGCAGAGTTTACAAACTCCAGCAGAAAATATCGGCAAAGACTTTCCGTCGGTTCGCGTACTGGTACTCACGTAACAAGTTTGTCAACTCCATCCGAATTTCTCGGGATGAGAAGTTCGGCAGTTCGCGGACTTGGCAACAAGCCATTCTTTCGGTTTCTCTTGATCAACAAAGTTCGCAAACTTTGGTTCAAGGAATATGACTTATGCATATATGTATTTCCACAACAATACTTATGTCCATCATTGGTTATTTAATCTAAACTCTCATTCCAACCATTGAAACATTCTTAGAGGACGTTATACAGTTGTTACACCATTTCTTGTCAAAGCAATTTTCAAAGTGATTGAAACATATCATGACTTTCATCACTAGGTAAAGATAAAAATGATCGAAGCGAAACGCTTACCAACACATATTTCGAGATATAGATAGGAGAGGTATACTCGGCTCGAAATAACAAATGTGTATAATCTAAGTCTATATATAGCATACGACTTTTTGTCTCAAGAAGTAGGAGATAGAGTAGATAGACTTTTGAGTGACAGATAAGTTCAAGTCTTCACATACCTTTTTGTCGAGAAGTTCCACCGGTTCCTTGAGTAGTTCTTCTTCTTGTATGATGAATTTCCATGAAGTCCTTGAGCTCAACTACACTTTCTATCCTAGTCCGAGACTTAGCTATATTAGACTATAAATCAAGACTTATAGTTTTGATCACTAACATTGACAAAAATGCTTGAGATAGCAACACATGCGAGTTCGACCGAGCAATGCTCTAACACTATCAACGGAAGAAACTCACCACTAATCAAATAAAGGTTATAGTTTTCACCTATTTTGCAGAGTATGAATGGGATCAACAACATATAACCATACAGCCTCGATCAATGGCAACAGCTCTAGGGAACACAAAATCATTAATGGCAGAGACATGGGGATTACTACTAGCAACAAGGATAGCAAAGCAACAAATGTGGCACAAAGTTTGGTTCGAAGCAGACTCACTGTCTCTAGTACAAATGATAAACAACGACAGTGAGGATACACCTTGGTACTTAACAGTACTGCTACAAAAGATTAAGACGATGATGGGGGAAATACCGTAGGTAAAATTCACACATGACTATTGAGAAGTTAATCAGGTGGCGGACAAGCTAGCAAATGAGGCGGTCGAATGCCAAAAGCAACATCCTACTACATCGGCAACAAGAATTTGGGACACCAATTTCCCATCATTTATTTCCAATATTGTAAACGATGATAAAAATGGGGTGAAATTTGCCCGCATTGTACGTACTGTAATACTATAGTTTATCAATCAAATAAGGTTCCCCTCTAAATAGGGGGTTCCGAGTTAAAAAAAAAGAGGAGATGGTATAATCTAAATCTAAAAACTTTTAAATCATTTAGGACACAATTAAAATCAAATCAAAGGTATAAGCTAATTTGTTTTGTAAGAAGGAGAAGCAAAAAAATACGAATACAAATGGTGGTCGATAGGGAAAATGAAGTAGAAGATATGGTGGTTGGTAGTGGATATAGAGTAGAAGAAAGTGGTCAGCGGTGGAGATGGATAAAAATATATTTACAACTTAGAGCTTTTTGTGTTTAGTTGTTGGGCTTTCAAGAGGTAGTATTTAGGATTTATTCAAAATTATATGGGTGGAAAATAGGATATGTGGAATGGAAATTAGTGAGGGTGGAAAATAGGATAAGTGGAGGTGTCAAATAGGTGAAACCTAAAGTTTTAACCCAAAATGTGGATACTTTGATAAGTAGTAGTAGAATATTTACCGAAAATTTACAAAAAAAAATAGATAAGATACTGTCTGAATTCCCCTTAGGCTAACCCCTATGGGCTAGATTGAACTGCTAGATAGGCCAAAAAGTATTGCAAATCAAGAAAAAAGTGTTGGAAAAAAGTTAACATTACTTCTGGATACTTCTCTCTCATAGCAACTGATCGCAGTCCAAGTAGCAACGAGATTGAAACGCCGAATAATTCAGCGCTCAAAAAGTGGTCCGAACGCCGAACATTTCAACGTTTTGCGAATATTCCAGGGCATCAACGCTGAATTGTTCAGCGCTCATCTGGACGCTGTTCCATTCAGCGTTGGACGTGGACGCTGCACCATTCAGCGCTTGACCTTTTTTCCCACTAACGACTATTTTTTTTACAAAATTTCATTTTCTAAATTTTGGCATTTTATTCCAATGGTTGTTTGTTTCAAAATTTGAGAATTTACCAAAGGGAAATCTTCCATTACATTGCAAAACAAGGTTACAATGTTTTTTGAAGAAATTAAAAAAATACATTAAATTAAAATAACTTAAAACATAAAAAACTATATTGAAATTGAAATCCTACTTCTAAATAACTTAAAACATAAAAAAGTACATTGAAATTGAAATCCTACTTCCAAATAACTTAAAACATAAAAAACTATATTGAAATTGAAATCCTACTTCTAAATAACTTAAAACATAAAAAAGTACATTGAAATTGAAATCCTACTTCTAAATAACTTAAATTATTACTAATATATCACTTTAATTTAGGGGATAAGGTCCAATCCATAACGGGCCAAAATCTCATTCTTCCATATTTTGTAGACGTGTTTGTCCCATTCCTGTAATTCATCCAAGGGTTGTCGTAGGATCTTCATGTCCGATTCTCTTTGCTGTGTTTGTGCCAAGATTGAAGAGGTTTCCATGTTCTTCTTCAGATACTCTTCCTCTGTTTCATACTTGGACACTCTTTGTGCTTGTGCGTTTTCAAGAAGTTCGATGATTTTATCCATTTTTTCATCTGATTTCTGCGATGCTTTAGCCTCACGAGCCCTTTTCTTTGCTTGATCTCTCCCTTCACTTCTAACGTCGTCTGTTTGTTCGAAATAGCGTCTTCTCTTTTATATGTCTGAGGTTTCAGAATTATGAGTAGATGAAGTTCTACCAAACCTTGCCATGTTTTCCAAATCTTCATCCACATTAGCTTCATTTTCTTGAGTAGCTTGAGTCTGTTGAGTAGGTTGAGTGGAAGTGCCGGCTCCATCATCATTATTCACTGTTGGGTTGTAATCGGGTTAATATGTCTTCGGGATCTGAAAAATCGATTCGTGCTTCCAAAGTCTTCCAACCTCTGCTTCATAATTCTTTTGTCCATGATAATACGAGGAAAAAAAATGAAAGGAAAAATTTAGAGAAAGAAAGAAAGAGATCAAAATGGAAGAAAAAAAACATTAAACTTTTTTTGAGGTACTTACATAATCCGCCTCCGTCATCCCCGTAGGTCTGTTTCGGAAGTAGGGCCTAACATGTGAAACATATCTTTTCGCTTCGCCTCTCAATGTGTTGCACTTTGTTTGCAATGACTTTTTATCTCTTTCGACACCATTAGGGCCTTTTATTTTATTGTAATCTTCAATAATCTTCCCCCAAAATACTGCACCTTTTTTATCTTTTCCACAAATCGGATCATTGCTTGATATAACCCAACCATAAATTAGTGCCTCTTCTTTCCTTGTAGTAAAGTGTGCCATAATTTTGTATGAAAAAAATTATGTGAAGAAATCAGAACTGAGATATATAGATAAAACAGAATTATTATTATTGAATGAGATGATTTACATTGAGAACCCATAGGATATATATAGTGACACCATAACTTGGTATGCAAGATTAATACTTGTAAATCAATTCATACAAAATATATCAAATACTAAATATAACCCTAAATACTAAAACTTTCCATATAATATTTGTATACTCTAACACCCTCCCTCAATCTCATGGGGATTGAAAAAACCGCATGAGATTGGCCATGAAAGTTGTTGATGAAGTGCGATGCCAATAAACGTCCGAGAAGCATAAGAAGAAGCGCTTCGCCATTAAAAAGAATACCTATTAGGAGAACCTCCAAAGTAGCGAAATTCACAGAATCGTTGATGGAGCATATAAGAACCATCGATAAGAAGAAGAAATACCCTGCAAAATTGGGATTAGAAAAGTTTACGAAGAATCGCGCTGCCGTAGAGAAAAGAGATAATTGATTAGGAGAAACAATGATAACTGGATCCATATTCTTTAAAAGAATCAACGGAGCGTAACAGAACCGTCAGATAAATAATAAAACTTCTGGAAAGAGAGAGGTGGCGTGGCAGACATCTTCAACAAAATCTGAAAAACTTGAATTACGTGGTTGGGTTTAGGATTTGGAAAATATGGATGATAAACCTAAAATATAAAAACCTAATAAGAAAAACAAATCACATTGCAAAGGAAGAAAGATCCGGCGGACGGTAACATCGGAGGCTACCGCCGCCGGTTAGAAAAGAAAACAAGGTGGGCAACAGGTCCGGATCGAACCCTCTGATACCAAATCAGAACTAAGAAATATAGATAAAACATAATTATTATTATTGAATGAGATGATTTACATTGAGAACCCATAGGGTATATATAACGACACCATAACTTGGTATGCAAGATTAATACTTGTAAATCAATTCATACTAAATATATCAAACACTAAATATAACCCTAAATACTAAAACTTTCCATATAATATTTATATACTCTAACAGAAGAAGAAGAAGAAAATCAATAAAGAAGATAATCAATTGATTTTGGTGTGAAGGATGAAGGATAAGTACTCTTCTATTTATAGGGAAGCCTGAAAATATAGCTGTTGAGGTTTCAAACGACTATTAAATCTGAGTAAAATGCAACGGTCATCTTGATCTGATGTCTATGAAGAAAAGCGCTGAATGGTACAAAGCTACCTTCCCTGCCGTTGAAAATAACGGCTAGTTTTTGATCTTGCGGCTGATAAGTAAAGCGATGTTCTATTCAGCGCCTGAACGTTGTTTGGTTTAGCGTTTTGTCTAACGAATACATTTCCAACCCAAACTTGGATCATTTCTTCTCTCTATATAAACTCAACACATGAACTCAAAATCCCTACCCCAAACTTGTGAAGTGTCAATCTCTTCTTCTTCTCCTAAATTCTCAATCCAAAATTCAAGCATGGTTGCATTCTCAATTGCCGAAGACAATGATTTGGTAAGAAGTTTTCACCAAATTAACAACACAAATCCTTTCGACATGTCTCAAAGAACCATCTTTTGGGAACAAGTAGTTGAAGAATTTGTGAGAATTAATGGTAATGCTAATGGAAGATGCAAAAAACAACTACAATGTCGGTTAGCAAACATCAAACGTTATTACAAGTTTTTTGTCATTTTATTAAGGGCATCAAATGGTAATCGTGAAGATGATATGACTTTCCGGTGCAATGCCTTTGGCTAAATATTTCATGACGGAAAGCATTTTCATATATGGAGTATGACCAGGAATATCGCAAGCATCCGTTTTTTGACGAAAATCATAATCATAATCACAAACTTGCTCTAAAATTCTCAGAAAAAGTGGACGGGGCAGAGCAAACCGACCTTTGAACTTCTTTGGCCCATACATACAATTGAAGTTGAAGTATTGATGCATCATACGAGCATCCGCATCTACACTTTTTCGGTACACCGTCTGATGGGTCTTGACTACATTCTGAATGGGTTGCCGTATTCCCTGCCTCCTCTGCGTCTCCAAAAGCGTATCCAATGCTATAACATTCGTCTCAATATCATCTTCATAATCCGGAAGGCCGAAAAAAATTCTTCTCAAAGCTCCCTGCATAATGTACCTAATACAACGAAAACATAAAGCTCTTATAACACCCCATAAAGCAAAAAAACTTAAAACACGCAATAAAAATAAATAAATAAATAAAAACACAAATAACACTCCATATGGTTTCATAAACACTACAAAAGTAATTTAATTCAGTTCAAACAAATTAAGGGATTGTTGTTGCGCGAACTGAGTATCATAAACAATGTTAGGCTCGCTTTCCGTCAACAACGCAGTAAATTCATTTCTTTGTTGTTGATACTGTGATGAAGTAGCTCATTCTTTGATCGTAGGGGTGTAAAATTGTTGACCTGTATCCCATTCATAACCACCTAATGTGAGGTCTTGTGATGTAGAAGCTTCATTTGGATTTTTTGGTATTTTTGATGTAGTAGATGGTACTGAAGAAGATGTAGATCTGCCAGATGAGGAACACGAAGTTATAGCCATTTTGTATGTCTCCTCCCATACGATTTGACGAGCTCCAAGCTGGTATAAACATTGTTTTTCCATAAACCCAATGCAATCATCCTACAAGTATAAATTAGAGAATTTAGTCAAATTTTCAAGAAACTTAAACTGAAAATGAGTAAAAATGTAAATGTACTTACCAATGTCAAATTCATATCCCGAAAGTTATACGGACAAGGAACCCTTGGAACTTGTAATTGACGTGCTACGCCGGCTTCATTGGAAGATGGTAAACTCCAATCTATCTCCGACAGTTGTGATGGGGGCTAATTCTATGTGTCATAGGTATATGTTTGGGACATCATGTCAGGAGGCGGATGACTAGGAAACAAACAGCGAGGAACAACTAAGCTACCCAATGATATCTCATCGATGTTTTGTGCATGGTATGACTCAGTGGCATAAGCTCCATCACTCTTCTTCTTCCACCAAGTGTTGTATTGATCCTCAATGACTACATACTAGCCAGTGCCCTCTACGATATCCCTATCATCAATCTGTTCCAAATTTGGAGGATTTGTTGGGACTACAATCTCACCTTTAATCTGCCTCTGGAATCTCTCTGCCAAGTAACAACTAACTCTTGTGTGTTTTTCAAAGTAAAAAAACAGAATTATCTTTTTGGATACATTTAGTGCATACTCATATTGGTCTCCTACGGAATACAAACTATCCGCCCATGGTTGCCAAATACATGATTCCTTTGTTCTAGTGTCAATCTGTATTCTTGCACTTTTTACTGAGTGTTTCAAAGTATCCCTTTGGCCTTCTTGATGTCCTCTCTTCCTTGATTCAATCCTAATCTTCTTGAAGAGACAAATATTTGGGAAAACATCAAAATGTTCTCCAGGTGTCTGAAAAAGCAAGGGTTGCATGTTGCGGAAGTTGTAATAGTACCAATACTCAAGTACCATAGCCATGCCAGCTATATTTGTACCCTTGGTTGACCAAACATTGATATTTTTATAGGTATTACCTAACGAAGCTAGACCCCAATCATACTCCCCAACTCTAGCTATCTAAGTCGGCCAACAACAAAACCCAACGTTTATCTACTTTTCCAGTAGAATGCGCTAGAAGAAAATGACCAAAACACCACATAAAGAATGCTCGTGTCAATGTATCTGCACACCCAGTATTATCCTGGCCTTTTTTACTTTTAATGTACTCTCTCAAGACTGCTAAGGAAAATGAATTTTTCTTAGAGTCCCATGTACCATAATTTTTGATATCCAAAAAATATAAATCATCTAGAGCAGGATATGTTAGATCACTACCCAACTGCGGCATAAATACTGGTCGTTTACTAGGGTCACCAGTGGGAATTCCCGTTAACATGTACCAATCTAAAGGAATGAGGCCAATTTCAAACTCCCTAAAATGAAAGCTCTTCGTTTTTGACCACCATCTCTCAGCTACGGATTCAACTAAGGCTCTATCCCCATTGGCGAAATTAAACTCGAAAACAGAAGAAAAGCCACAATTGTCACAATATCGTTTTGCTACCGGATTATCTTGCACTACAATATTATAACACACTTCAATTTCATTCAAAATACCTCTAAAGCTTACTTTGCGAGAGTCTTTCGTAACATCGTGACATACATGTCTATCACAATTCTTTGATGAAACTATATCCAACCGATCTAGCATTTCATCCATTTCATCCATACTCATACTCATACTAAAATCAATAACAAACATGAAAAAATATCATTATCATTGTCATTCATTTTCATCCATACAAACTAAATGATCATTATCAATTCAACCATACAAACTAAATTATCATTATCATTCATTTTCATCCATACAGACTAAATTATCATTATCAATTCATCATACAAATAATCAAATTATCAACAATTTCATTTTTTGTTCATCACAAA
Source organism: Papaver somniferum (assembly GCF_003573695.1). Taxonomy (NCBI): domain Eukaryota; kingdom Viridiplantae; phylum Streptophyta; class Magnoliopsida; order Ranunculales; family Papaveraceae; genus Papaver; species Papaver somniferum. The sequence goes on from NC_039365.1 coordinate 168,277,709, forward strand.
TAATCAAATTAAACCCTAAAAATTCTAAAAATCAATTTCAATCACATGTCATTTAAATCACGTAAAAATATCATCTAAATCATGCATTGTATCAACTATGAATCATCAATTTCATCAAATTTTCATCATAATCAAAAATCAAGAAGAAAAACCCTAAAATTTTAAATCCTTACCTCAATGAATTTTGTGGATGGAATTGAATGAAAATACTCTCAAAAAATCAAGAAATCGATTGAGTACAAACCCACAGAAGGAATTGAGAAATAAACGTCTAGAATCACCGATCTACGAAATCCATTTGCGGGTGTGTTTGAGAAGGAAAATATAATGGAAGCATTGAGGAAGAAGGAGCTTATGCATTGGGGAAAACCCGATTTTAAGACGTTGAACGGTTCAGCGTTGTCAACCCTGCTGACCAAGTCAAACGCTATTTGGTTCAGCGTTTACCTGGACGTTGTACGGTTCAGCGTTTGACGCTATACTTTTCAGTGTTTCGTTCCTATATTCACCACACCATAGGACTCAATAAGTTGTCCTAGCTGACGTGGATGACCAATTTAGCTGCTAGATATCTAGCCCATAGGGGTTATCCTTAATCTCTTACCAGTTCCTTTCGGGATGCATTTCTCCAAATAGGTACCTCCAACTTTTTGTCCCCAAGTGTTTTCCAGTTCCGTGGTGGTCCCGCTCGCCTAGGTACTGATTATAAAATAAACAAATTTTCTTTTGAAAAAAAAAACTTGCATTTTTAGGGGCCACTCAAAAGGATTTAGGGGACAACAATTTATAACCAACCAAGGGCACTAGTTAAGGGATACCCTATAACACATTGAAGTTACCTAAATGACCTTGCAGTAAAAGGAAAATAAAAACCAAATCAAAATCCTTTCTTCACATTTCAACTCTTCTTCTTCAGCTCTTCCCCTTCACTCCCGATTGTGGAGGAAATTTTTTTTTCCTCTTTTTTCAATTCATCGTCTTCGTCGTGAATCGCCAAAGTAAAACATCGTTGATTCGTTTATAAAACAATGGGTAAGGGTAATGAACCCCACATACCTAAAACTAAAAACGTTCCTCGCGGTATCGATCCAAATATTGGAATTTTAACAAGAAATAAAGAGATTGTTGCTGAAAATAACGAAGAACGCGAAGAACATGAAGACGCGAATGTAGTTGGTGGTGGCGATTATGATAGTCAAAAACTCCGACAACTTCAAATGGACCCAATTAGGTAAGACTATATCATTTTTTGGGTTTATTTCGCTTTAATTCGACGAATCGAGAAGCAAAAATACTAGAGTTTTCGGTTATTTACCCGGATTCGAGAGATATTCATGCTAATTTACTTCTGAATGTAGTTGTGTTCTTCATTTCTCAAGAACATCGACAGTATTCGGGAGAAAGATTTGTTGGTTATCTGCCGAATATTGTTGGCCATATCTTCCTGTGTACAAACTAGTAATAATCGGTAGTTTAATGAATTTGTTGGCTTCCGAATATATTTAAGTAGAGACATAGTATTCGGAAGTAAACTTACTACCGAATATATATATTTTGAAAAATTCTCAAAATTGTGATTTAGGAATATCCCATTTTGGGGCCAGTATTTATTCGGTAGAATTTTTTTTGAATGACTTCCTATTATATAGGCTGACAAATTAAGAGCTTCCTGAACTCCAATTGATGAGTATTCGGTAGCAAAAAATTTATCTTATTCTCCGAATGTTGTATATTCCGGAACAAAATATTTCCTTTTACTTCTGGTTGTCTACATTCGGGTTTTGTTTGTGTATTTTTCCTTCCGATTGTACAGTTTGTAACATTTCTTATTTTTTTGTTTAGGAAAAGTCGAGCTAAGCAAGCCCCCAAAACATGCGACTTAGGGCCTCGTCGAGAGGGAGTAAGAAAGTATCATCTAGTGCTAGGAGAGAAAGGAGTGCCAAGGGAAATTCAAGTTCTCAACAAGGTGCAGAACCAATTGCTCCACAAGGCACTGAACAAGGTGCGCAACCAAGTGCTCAACAAGCCATTCAACAAGGTTTAGAACCAACTTCTCCTCAAGGCACTGAACAAGGTGGTGTAGAACAAAGTGCTCCACAAGTTACATGCCAACATGAAATTGAACCAATTGATCCAGTTCCAACAGTAGAACAAGAAGGACAACCAAGTGGTCCCAAAAAAGCCAAAAAAGGAAACAAATGAGGAGAAGGTGGAAAGAAGGATATTGCTAAGAAAACATCACACCTTGTCCCTGAACACTTGAAGGTGCAGAATATTTCAAAAGGAAAAATCCTTGGGCTACCGGCGGATGGAGGAAAATTGTTATTTGGATACAAAGACTCTTGGGCCAAATAAATATATAAGACTGAGGTAATAATAACGTATTGTCTATGTGTTCTATCGTAATAGTTGTATTAAAGGTTTTTGTATTTACTATAAACATTTGTCGTGTGTTTAATAGTATCATCAAGATGCGGTTGGTCTACTCAAACCCACTGCCGCACCAACAAAAATACTTGATTGGCCTTTATCCGATGAATGTGAAATGTTCAAGAAAATTATAGCCAACTCGAGTTTAGCTACTGCTGCCGAGAAATCAATGTTGGAACATGATCGTGTGGCTATATCGGCGTTCGTAGAGAGATTGTATCCTGAGACCGACATCTTTCATACGCAGTTTGGGGAGATGAAGATTACGCCGGATGATGTTGTGTAGATTCTTAACCTCCCTGACCAAGGCACAACTGTGAAGTTGAACTACACAAAGCAGTTAAGTTGGGCACAACTTTATGCTCTAACTAAGAAGTGCTTAGGTTGGGATGAAGAGACATCAAGAGTGAGTTCATGAGGCATGCAAGTTAAAGAACAAGACAGATCAACACTACCATTTTTATGAATATGTTCCGTGGCACCCTGGATAAATAGAAGAAAGGAACGTTAACTGATGAGCAGGTTAACCAAGCGGCCATCGCCTATCTCCTTTGTATATTGGGATGTGTCATTTTCCCCAATACTACTGGAAACCGGATCGACGCCAACCTTCTACAACTTTTGGATCATCTCCATGAAGTTACTACCGAATATATAGGCCAAAAAATTAGAGTTTACTGAACTCCCAATGTTGCATATTCGTAAGGAATTACCTATTATTAACATCTGAATATTCTGTATTCGGTTGTCACCATCTTCTGATTATGTATATTCGGTTGCAATTTATGTACTTTGACTTCCGATTATTTAAAATCTATTTACTAATACTTGATTATGTATATTCTGGGATTACTACAAATTGGAGTTGGAGTTGTGCTCTTCTATTGGTGAGAATCTCACGATAGTTCACTCAGGCCCACCTACTGTTCTTGATAACTGGGATAAGAGGACTGAGTTCATTATCAACACTGGTAGACCTGTCACTAGAGGTGACGAAAATTCTCCAGGCTATATGAGTTGGTATAGGAAGGTATCCCATCCTTTGATTATTCGTGAAGTTAAATCAAAGACTACTTCGGCGGGGTCCAGTTATAATTGTATCATCAAAGACAAACCAAATGGTTATGATAGACTGGTGCGTATTCTTATAAAACTTTTGATGTTATGTCTATAAATCTTATGTGATAACCGTTTGATGTTATGTAATTATGTATAAAAATAGGTGAATAGGTTCAAGCGTGTTTCCAACATGTTAACTACATGCATGAGGAGCGGAGATCCCGTGCCAGTTGAGAAGATAAAAAAAGCTAGAGACCTAGTTGATAATATGGATAATGAAGATTGTGCAGCAGAATTTGGGGAGAAATCCACGAAGAAGCATACATATAAGATGGCAGTATCAAAGACAGGTAAAAGAACTCGAGCTTCTACGAGCGCTCCAACTGAAGATGCTCAAACTCGTGATCGTGCAGGACTTGGAGGTAGTCACGGTCGTAAAGTCAAATCAAAGAATAAATGAATGACAAACTTCCGTTTTATTGTATTTATAGTTTGTGTTGGATTATGTCGTTTTTAAGGTTTGGATCGGATTTTAAGTTCTTAAATCACGTTATGGTTTGTGAATGGTTAGTTTGATGGATTATGAATGGTTAGTTTTATTGATTATGAATGGTGTATGAATTTATCAATGGTTTCTGAATTTTGAAGCACAGTCGGGAGGCTTATTAATTTAAATATCTTCCGAATGTGGAAAATAATATATTCGGGAACCATAAAATTGAAATTACTACCGAAGGAATATATAGTTGTTGAGCATTTCGAAATTCCAAGGATTATGGTCGTTCCAAAATGCCAAAACCTAAGGATTTTGGCAAGTTTGGCCTGGGTGTTGAGCCACTCTACATTCGGAAGTAAATTTACTTCCGATTATTGCAAGTTCAAAACCAGAAAAATTAATCTCTGTCTTTCCCGAAAATTAGTCTCTGTTCAAAACCAAGGGCCATTATAGAAGGTTAGCCAACACTCATTCGAAGGTTTAGGTTTATGACGTATCTTCCGATTATTGCAAGTTCAAAACCAGAAAAATCTCTGTTTTTCCCAAAAATGAAAAAAAATGAAAAAAATGAAAAAGAAATCATTCTAATACTGCACCGACTACAATCGGAAGGCTGGGCAATATTTTGTCTACCGTATGTATTCGGAGGATAAAAATGTTATAATATCTTCCGATTATGTAAGGACAATTTTGCCATTACGAATTACACGAGATAAGGAATGGCTACATTTTACGTTTGAGCGATCTTTTTTGTTTTATTGTTGGCCCCTAAATCCTTTTGAGTGGCCCCTAAAAATGCTAGGAAAAAAAAATCAAAATAAGCAGCACTGATAGACCAGTCCCCTGCCTAGAGAATGGGTTTTCTGAGAGAGTATAACTTGGTAAGAAAAGAAAAAAAAACAGCAAAACAATAAAAACAAGTGACCTTGGAAAATATTTCTGTGTACTGCGTTGGACTCCTTAGCTTTTATCACAAAGTTCACTGAAGAGGAATTGACAAAGACAATCGAAAAGGAGCCCAACTACAAATTATGTGTTATCAGAAAAGTTCTAACTTTTTACTACATTTCACCACCAAGAAACAGATTCTTTACTGCTTGTACATCCAAAATAACCTTACTCATGTTGATCCTATCTGAAGGTAACTTGGAAGAACATTCAACTCCAATTCGAATTATCGAAATCAAGGTTTGTCGCATTTTATCTCTTGCTATATTTCTTCTTTCGTTTGCCGACACATCGTAACTTATAGTTTCATCATCATTATGAACTTCTCCTAATTCAGACGGCAAAAGCGAATCAACAATCTCTTCAATGCGCTCTGGCAACATATGCATCTTGGAGAAGTTATGGATGTCTAAACCATCTTTGAACATCTCATCAGTTGGTCGTTTTCCCGTAAACATTTCTAGCAAAAGGATCCCATAACTATACACGTCACCTTCTGTAGACGCTGCACCACCCATTCCATATTCTGCACAACAGAACACATCAAGTAATTGAACTATGTATGCACATAACAATATCTGTTGATAGTTGATAAGTTTGGTTTTCTTACCAGGAGAAATATAACCTATGGATCCCTTTATTGCAATTGAACTTGCGTCTTGTTCATTCAGCTGCCAAGAATAACTGGAAGGATTAGAAAGGAACTTAGACAAGCCAAAGTCGCCCACATGGGCAACTAAATCATCATCGAGAAGGACATTGCTTGGCTTCAGATCACAATGAATAATGGGGGATTGACACTCACGGTGAAGATAATTTAGTGCAGAAGCAACGTCAACTGCAATGTTCAATCTTCCTTCCAGGGTCAAATTCTTCTGTTGCAGTTGGTCTACGCTACTTGCATATGGATGCAACCAATTCTCTAGATTCCCGTTAGCCATGAACTCAAAAACCAGAGCTTTGAAAGGAATACCTTGAAAATCAATACTCGAGCAACAAGTTACAATCTTCAGTAAATTTCTATGTCGAATCTCTCTAAGGGCATCACATTCGGCCATGAAACTCTTGGTTGCACCTTTTTGCTGAAGTTGTATAACCTTAACTGCAACAGGTTTTGATTCATCCAGACTAAGAATTCCCTTATATACAGTCCCAAAACTTCCCACACCAAGCAAATTGGTAGAACGATTAAATCCATTGGTAGCCTTAAGAAGCTCGTTGTAAGAAACTCCCATGTACTGATTACCGACATCTAAAGCCGTCAAAGGTGGTTTTGTTTCTGACTTGTTTCTCCAATAAAGAGTGAGCAAAAACATGACTGAAATTAGAAATAAAACCACAATAACTATTATTATGATAATTCTGAAAGTAATAGCCGGTGGAATGTTTCCTTGAAAGTAGTTACCATCCAAGAAAAGACCTGTTAAGCTTAAACAGTCGCCTATGCTACTTGGAATTTGACCTGATAATTTGTTTTCAGAAAGGTCCAATATCCCAAGGTTTTTCAAGTTGCCAACTTCCACTGGCAGTGGACCAGTGAGTGAGAAACCTTGATAAAGAGGAAAGTTGAAGAACTTGTTTTGGGATACTACCAGTTAATCTATTGCTCGAGAGGACCAAGCTCTGCAGAGATTCACAATTTCCTATACTAGGAGGAATTGAATCTGTTAAGCTATTAAATGATAAAGTGAGTTGGATCAGTCTTGTTAAGTTACCGAAAGAAATATAACTTTTTCAAACTAGTACAATTGATCAGAGAATTTAAGAAGTCGAGATCATTAGCTTGGCCACTTCCAAGATCATTTTCTCCTAAATTTAACCTTATAAGATTATTAAAATGGCCAAGGTTATAAGGTACCGATCCAACAAAATTGTTTCGATACAACTGTAAAACCTTAAGGCTGGATGAATTGGCAAATGATTCCAGTGAAACTGTTTCCTGAAACTGAGAAAGAGGTTATATTTGGCAGGGTGAGACCAATATCAAAAGGAATAGTCCCATGGAGTTGATTGAACATCAATGAAAAAACTTCAAGTGATGAGATATTGTAGAGTGAAGAAGGGACAATACCTGACAACTTGTTGGAAGTAATATCAAGAAATTTTAATCTTGTTAGTTGGCTTAGAGTGTTTGGAATTATTCTATCCAAATTATTATAACCAAGACCAAGATGAGTAAGAGATGTTGAAATGTTACCCAATGAAGTCGGAATCTCTCCAGAAAAATTATTATGCTGGAGCCACAACACTTTGACATTAGACAAGTACCCTAGTTCATCTGGAATGCTACCCACAAGATTGTTCTGAGAAATATCTAGGTGTATGCGATTGGAGCAACGAGAAATATTGCTCGGAATTTCTCCATCCAAGATATTACGCGAAAGATTCAAGTGTTTTAACCGAAAAAGACGACCAATTTGTTGTGGGATATCTTTGTTCAAACTGTTGTTGCTAAGGATGAGATCAGTAAGAAAGCTAAGGTTTCCTATGTGAGGAGATATGGAACCTGCCAAACTTTTGGATTCAAGGTCTAATCTAGTGACTCTATTAGGATGACGATGACTGCATGTAACTCCTTTCCACTTGCAAAAATGAAGAGAATCATTGTTGTTGTTCCACGAACTCAGTGCTCCGAGTGGATCTTCAGTTATTCCGTTCTTAAATGCAACTAGCGCCAGCCGGTCATTTGATTTGGCACGATTGATGACAATTAGGCAATTAACAGAAACGGACATGCACGAGATGATGAGAATAAGGCTGCGTAATAAGACTACTATACTGAAGTTGAGATATAGGTGTTGGTGTAACAATTTCATCTCCATAACATGAACGGATATTGAGTGCTTTGAATTTGCAATTCCGATTACTTTTTTCTTCAAAGTGTATATAAAAAAATCTCAACTTAGTTGGGTCTTATAATATGACTGATCCCCGAGAAGAATAGTATACACACATCCACCAAAACAAGAGCATTACCATTGACTTAGGGTAGCGACTTGAAAGTGCTTGAGCACCACAACCACCACCATTGTTTTCACGGCAACCACTAACATTCATTTCTAGGGGCAGAAATAATCGAGATAAACCCCTAAAAAGTGTGCAAAAAGCGGCAAAATTGAAAGGTCTCAACTGTACTAATGAAGAGAAAGACGTACGTAAGGATATATCATAGCTGCTCAACTGCTCAAGAACGACATTTGCTTCAAATAATATCTTACTTACTTGGCTAGTCACCTTTCATTCTCGTGGACCTTTCTACTTTGAGTTGGGTTCAATAGAAGTAGTTTTTATTTTGGTGTGCCCATGGGTACCCCGTGGTTGCTAAAGCTTCACCGTTAGCATCCCACTCGACCAAAATTGTCTTCGTAGTAACAGATTACCAAATCACAAAATTGGTCAAGTGACCCAATAACGACAATTTCTGGGTGAAAAAGACATCTAAAATTTGATACTGTTTAAATGGACGAGAATGTAAAAATAGCTGGGATGTCAACATTTTCATCCTACCCATTTTCAAATACTTTTTCTTATTTTCACCCTCGCTATTTTTTAAGTTTAAGTCAGGATGAATCCAGATTCATTCTTGCTATTTTTTGGTGTCAATTTCACCCATACTAATTTTACTCGTCCATTAAAATCATGTTTTAAAAATATTTGGGCAATTGACCCAATTTCCCATTAGAGTCGTGCAAACTGTTCGTCAGAAAAAGAAGAAAAAAATGAACCTAGTTTAGTTTGAACCATTTTTTGGGGATCATGGGTTTTTCGATGGGACCATGATTTGATTAGGCCACCTTCCCTATAATTATAAGGGGTGTCCTAAAAGTTGGAGATGACTAGTTTACCCTTTTTACCTAATTAAAATTATATATAACTAACCTACAACTTCTTCTTCCTCTATTCTATAATTTTTCTTCTTCTCTTCTTCATCAATTTATGATCATCTAAACCTGATCATATACAAATCTAATCAAAATCATCAAATTTTCATCATCGTCGATTCATTGAATTTGCGTCGTCGATTAATCAATCTTTTATAAAACAAACTGTCCATAAGTATTTTCCCACAAACCCATAACTTATAATTCGTTTTTGATTGAAATTTTGAGTCGTAGTCATCAAAATATGTTGAATTTGGAGGTTACAGTAGTAAGTTTGGTTAGGATAATTTTGAAAAAAACCCTAGTTTTATAACCGAACTTTTAAAAATAAAGAACACGAAGAACACTTCGGTTAAGAATTTTTTTTCCTAACCGAACAACTGAGTTCGGTTGAGTCGCAAAAATAATTTCAAAACCGAACTCTTCTCTATATAGCCAAATGTTGAGTTCGGTTTAATCACAAAAAAAAAAAAAAATCCTAACCGAAGTTTACTCTGGAAACCTATATAATGAGTTCGGTTAACTCGCAAAAATAATTTCAAACCGAACCCTTCTCTCTATAGCCAAATGTTGAGTTCAGTTTAATCGCAATTTTTTTTTTGCGAACGTACCAAACTCTATTGTTTAAAGTTCGGTTACAACATGGTCGAGTCGACTGAACCGAACAAAACTCTATAAACTCAAGCATAGCAGTTCGGTTACATTTAATTTTTCATCAGCTAGCCGAACAAACAAAAACTCCATTAAAGCTCTGGTTCGGTTGCCTGTGATTTTGGATTTATTAACCAAACTACATTTACAGAAAGTTTGGATACATGTTCTTCATATAATATAACCGAACTTTGTTGACCTGGTTGAAATTTTTTTGTTACAATTTTGATTTTGAAGATATTTTAGGCCATTTATAGCAACATTCACTAAGTTACCAGCATACTTCGGTACCCAGATGATGTTTTTTCTCCATATTCACCCATCTCAAAATAATTTTTTTTCTCCATCTTCTTCTTCTTCTATCACTTAGTCACTCAATAATTCTACTTCTTAAAAAAAAAAAAAATCTATTAATTTAACCTTAATCAATGATTAATCACACTAATTAATCATTATACAAAAATAATCAGGAGGGTAATTTTAGTATTAATATAAATATTTAGATAAGGGGTAACCTAGAATTACTTCTAATGTCTTACCCAAAATAAAACAATGGTCCCAAAAAACGCTGCTCCCCAAAAAAAAAACCGTTCTTTAGTTTAGGTGAATAAAAGGCCCAACAGAATATTATGCTAGTGGGGGCTTGACTAGTGAACCAGAAAAAGCAAACGAGGAGTGAGGCGGTGAGCGACTAAAGTCCAGAGCATTGCATTAGTAGCATGGATTTTAACGGGAGAGAATCCAGTGAGATCAAGAAAGAAACAACTAAACGCCACTAAATGATGTAAGATTAAGGAAAATGCTCTAAATCATGCTGTTAAGTCGATATTCAATGATACGGACAGCACTTATTTTTACGGGATTGAAGATGTCAACCCAAATCCTTATTCAAGCATTTTCCAATCTTCGTTACCTCACCTAACCACTAATTATATGAGCTTGAAGATGTCAACCCAGATCAACCATGTTGAGTGTTCACCTAGTCATATATAAACGCGTCCAAAGTACGAGACACTGATAGTTATTATCCTTCTATAAATATACATCATCGTCGACAAGAAGTGGAAAAGTGGAAAAATCTCAAGTCTAAATCAAAATTATGCCTATCTATTTGTTTTGAGATAGCGTCTGTACTTCGGCAACCCATGAGATTATCATCTGCGAATTGGTGATCGGAGTCATCATTAGATTAGTGATTTTTGCTGATGGATGGGGAGGTATGAAGGAACTAATAAGTCATAATTATTATCAACTAATCTTGTTGTTCGTTGTTATTCATTTGTTAGGAGGAGATCATGAATTAGTGGTAATGGGTCAAAATACAAAACAAGTAGTAGTTGAGGAGTTTAAAGTTGGTGTGGTTCTTGATCTGAACATGTCTGTATCAAAGGTGTGGTTGACTTCCATGAACATGGCTCTCTCCGACTTTTATGCAACTGCTCCTCATAAGAGAAGGTTGGTTTTCCATTTAAGGGATTCTAACAGGGATGTCCTTGATGCTTCCTCTGCAGGTAAATTCACTCTCCCTAGCTTTGTAGATAATTATGAATACCTCTTCCTTAATTTTCTTTTTCTCAGGCTACATAGATAATACAACATTAGAATATATGTAGAGTTAAAAATTAATAGGCTGTCTCTGACAATTCTCATGAAGTGAAGAAGAAGAACGGGTGGGTGAAGATGCCGTTTACCACCTGGAATACTTTACTAGTCCGCATTTCCATATTTCTATATTTTGTTGTTCGGCTGGATTGCTCTTAGAGTTCCATATATATATACAAAATTTATATAACCTAATTAACACGGAGTTCATGAGCATGCCCTTTAAATCTTCTGATATACTATTATAGAGATGCACATAAATGGTTGTGAATCTCGTTGTATTGTTATGCACTCGAGAGCGTACGTAGTAGCACGACTCTTCTTCTAGCTCTTTATTTTAACATCTCATATAATGCTCTTCATTTTAGCATCATAGGTGCTAATATAAGATACTTTCAGTTTTTTTTTTTTTTTTTGAAGCAAGATGCTTTCAATTCAGTTGGTATACTATAGATGCCAAGCACCTAATAATTTTTTTAATTTTGGCTTGATGCATATGACAACTACTGCTTATTTATTTTTATCGCTTGCATATGACAGCTATAGATTTGATAAAAAATGTTGAAGTCCAAGCGATTATAGGTCCCATGTCATCAGCACAAGCTATTCACATGGTTCTTCTTGGAAGCCGATCTCAAGTTCCGATTATTTCTTTCAGTGCAACAAGTCCTTCTATTTCTCTTTCTCAAAATCCTTATTTCATTCGTACATCACTAGAAGATTCAGCTCAAGTAAATGCCATTGCTGCCATTGTGAAGGCTTTTGGATGGAGAACAAGTTGTACCTCTTTATGAAGACACCGAATATGGACATGGTATTGTTCCATATTTAGTTGATGCGCTTCAAAATATCAATACTAGAGTTCCTTATAGGAGTGTATTCCCCAATTCAGCTTCTGACGATCGAATTGTCCAAGAACTTCACAACTTAAGAACAATACAAACAAGGTATTCATTCTGCACATGGTCTCACCACTAGGATTACGTATTTTCGAGAAAGCTAAACAAATTGGTATGATTAGCGAAGGGTACTCTTGGATAGTTACGGAAGGCTTAGGCTCTCATTTGAGTTCGTTCAATTCTTCGGTTATTGATTCAATGCAAGGAGTAGTAGCTGTAAGGCCATATATTCCTATGTCCAAAGAGCTTAGCTCATTTGGGGTGAAATGGAAAAGAAAGTTTCAGAAAGAGAACCCAGATGTTGAAAGGAATTTGGATATTTTAGGTATATGGGCGTATGATACAGTTTGGGCACTGGCAAGAGCAGTTGAGAAACTTAAAAGCGCCAATCTTCGATTCAGTAAGGGAACCGCAGCCTCTTTAAACTCAAGCGATGTTGCAAAACTAGGTGTTTCTCAAATAGGTCCTGAACTTTTGCAAGGAATTTCCAACATGAAATTTAAAGGCCTAAGTGGGGACTTTCAGCTCGTCGATAGGCAACTGCAATCCAAAACCTTTCAAATACTCAATGTCGTTGGAACTGGGGCAAGAGAAGTTGGAATTTGGACACTTTCTAATGGAATCATAAAGGATATAAGCTTAGTTGAGACTTCCAAAAGCACATACTTGACATCAAACAAAGACAACTTACGCCCCATCATATGGCCTGGAGATACTACGAACATTCTTAAAGGTTGGGAAATTCCAACAAATCATAAAAAGTTAAGAATTGTAGTTCCATTAAAAAAGGGTTTCAATGAATTTGTGAAGGTAGAAAAGAATTTGGGTAGTTATTCGGGATATGAAGTCACTGGTTATTGCATAGAGGTGTTTGATGCTGCATTAGATAAGTTGACATATGCAGTTCTCTATGATCTCATTCCTTTTCAGAATAATGATGGCAAAGCTGGAAGTTACGATGATCTTGTGTACCAAGTGAATGTTCAGGTTAGTACCACAAATGTATAATCCAAATAGACCAATGTTCCCAAATATTGCGATGAAGTTATCTTACTCAGCAATTAATATTTGTTTTATCATGTAATCTTAACAGAAGTTTGATGCCGTAGTTGGAGATGTTACTATTACAGCCAATCGATCGGAGATCGTGGATTTTACGTTACCCTATGCCGAAGGAGGGGTATCAATGGTTGTGCGGGTGAAAAAAGATATGAGCAAGGATACTTGGATATTCCTCGAGCCATTAGAGTGGAAGCTCTGGGTAACAACTGGGGCTTTCTTTTTAATCATTGGCGCTGTAATTTGGATTCTCGAGCACAGAGTAAATAGGGAGTTCAGAGGAGGGCCTCATCCATTGTATCAGTGGGGCACCATGCTTTCTTTCTCCTTCTCAACGCTTGTCTTCGCACAGAGTAAAGTTATACTTCACTTTTCCTAGCTACATATATGGTTGTGTATAGGTATAGCTCTAATAGTTTCTACACTTGTTTATCTTGCAGAGGAGAGAGTGCTAAGCACTTTGGGTAGATTTGTAATTGGAATTTGGTTTTTTGTTGTGCTAATTCTCACACAAAGTTATACAGCAAATTTAACATCCATGTTAACAGTTCAACGATCCGATCCAACCTACAGTAATATTAATGAACTGATCAAATATGGGTACAATGTGGGTTATCAGGAAGGTTCGTTTGTGTTTGGAATGTTAAAGCAGAAGGGTTTTGCTGAGTCCAATCTGAATATCTACAGGTCTCCTGAAGAATTTGACATCCATGTTAACAGTTCAACGATCCAATCTGAATATCTACAGGTCTCCTGAAGAATTTGACGAAGCCTTCTCGAAAGGAACAAGTAAAGGTGGTATTGATGCTGCTTTCGAGGAGCTCCCATACATCGAACTCCTCCTTGCAACATATTGTGATAAATACATGATGGTTGGAGAAATCTATCAAAATGATGGACTTGGTTTTGTAAGTATCTATTCTCAAATGCGTCTCTTATTCCTATTAATTTATCGCAGGTGTCATTGTAGTACACTGCCGAAGTGTTTAAAAATCGTCAGCATGCACCTAATGCCATTAATTAATCATGGCCTGGAATTTATAGTTTGGAACTTACATGAACTCTTTTTATTCCCAGGTTTTCCCAAAAGGTTCTCCCTTAGGTCCTGATATCTCAAGAAAAATCTTGAGCATAAGAGAAGAAGGTAAAACGCAAAAGCTTAAACAAGCTTCGTTCAAGAGCAAAATATCATGTTCTAACAAGGACGCCTTCGCTTCATCAAATAGTCTTACTCTTAGTAGTTTTTGGGTCCTTTTCCTCATTACAGGACTCTGTGCAGCATTTTCCATAATCGTGTTCTTAATTGTTTTCTTACGCGAAAACAGAGATATCTTGAATGATTCAAATTCTACAACTAGGGATAAAATCATCGATTTGCTTAAAAAGTTCTACGAATATGACGAGAATCGCATGATCACATATTTCGAATGCAATCCTGCATGCAACGAGCAAAATAAAGTCATCGTCAATGGAGATCAGCATGCAGCAGAAACTGTAGATACTGGAGATTCACCTCCAAGGATTGACAATTCTCCATCAATAGCAAGTTTCGGAATTGTTACCCCGCAGAATGGCAACTTCAATACAGCTAGAAGAAACTCTACAACATTAAACGCTGACTATGATATTGGATATTTTACAGCAACATCAGAAAGTGATACAGATTTTGAAAATTCTACACCACGTGATAATGATTCTGTGTCAGGCGTTAGAACCTCAGCTTTACAACATTTAATGACACATGACATTGATTTACAAGGTCATAGGGAATTTGAGGAACAATAATTAATCACTAAATGTTATAGCTATCAGTATATTAATTCTTTGAATTGTTTATGTTGATCATGCTTGTTAATTTATTAATTGTAGATGTAATATAATATTTTAAATTATTCATCCAAATAATACTATTATATTAACTTTTGGTCTTTCACTCCTTTGATAGAAGAAAAATCACTTAAGCTTTCTGCTTCAAAAATAAAATAAAATAGAATAACAAAAATCAAATTGTTGAAGTAGGAATATAATATGAAAGAAAGAAGAAGGAGAACTCTTATTGATTAGAGATAAGTTACATGTTATATGGGTTTAAGCCTCCATATATAAGTTATTAGGTAAACCCTAGTTACACCTATATGGTCCGCACATACATGGGCTCAAGGCCCTACAACACTCCCTCTTGTACGGTCCAATGTTAATGCTTCATATGTAGTGTTTCACATATAGTGCTTCAGACGTAGTTCTTCAAATATTGTTCTCTCCTCGACGACCATCCTATCTAAGTCTATTGTCTCATTAAAACCTCGCCAGGAAAACCCAGAGGGACAAAACCCTAACTAAGGAAAAAGAGTACAATATCAAGAAAACTTAGAACAGAGCTGACTCGCATATGTTTCCTCATTAAAACCTTGACAAGGGAAAACCCGGTGGGATGGAACCTTAAGGAAGGGAAAAGAGTACAAGGCGATAAGTCCGAGAGTATGCCTTTGCTGATTACCTATACATAATATTGATAAACACCTAGTATTGATACGCAATAGTAGTATCAATACTATTAGTTGACTTGTGCCTCCTTGCTTTGTTGTGCTGGTTCTGACAGTGGTTTCACTTCACAAACTATCGAGTTACATTTCTTTGATTTTGATTCTGATATTTTCAAGCAATTATGTATATGCAATTAGGGCTGTCAATATATGTCTGATATCCGGAATCCGTTTCCGAGTATTCGGGATCCTATAGGATTTTATCCGTTTTATCGGATATCGGATACGGATATTTATCGGATATTTCTTCCTTAACCTATCAGAATCGGATTAGGCTCTATCCGTTTGGTTAATATCTGATATCCGATAGAACATGGATTTATTTATGATTTACCCTAACCATATTTATGATTTATTTGTGATTTACCCTAATATCCGATATCCGATACATATATCCAATATTCGATATGAAATGTTTGAAAAATTGAACTTAAATTTCAATTATGAACATGTTTTAAAGGGTTTTTAACATTTTTTTCAGAACCGGAATTATCGGATAAGTATCCGATATCCGACAGCTTAGCCTATCGGAATCGATATCTGATTTTGATATCCTATATGATATTATCGGATATCGAATATCCGATAGTGCTTAACCTATCGGATATCGGATTTCTGAATATCTGACGGATATTCTTCCATTGACATGCCTATATGCAATCTTCAGGTCTTCATCATTTATCATGTAGTTGGTGTAGTATGGTTGTCTCGCTAAAAAAACCTTGCCGAGTAATGAAAACCCTGTGGGAAAAACTAATCTCGATCGAAGGGAGAAAGAGTACAACACAACCTCACATTTCAGAGTTAAATATGTTGACATTATATCCTTGGATCCTCCCCTGATGTCGGCATCTCCCCCTGATTCCATTCATAGGAGTTTCCAGACAGTTCCTTTAGTCATATACTTTCCAAAAGCGAATATAGAAATGACTTAGTAAGTATAACTCAATCATGTCTCCCCCTGATTACTTTCATGTGGGAAGAGATTATTATTCCTTTATAATCAACAAATTTAGGGTTGCACTTCCATTAGCAGTCCTCTTTATGTCTTTGTAGGGATAAAACAAACTCATGTCAATGGTTCCGTTTAAGTATATGGTTACATTCATTATACCATTCCAAAGACATTGTGTCGGCGCTAAGCTATATCTAGCTAATTAACAAGTTCACTGAGGATGAAATATTTGGTCGAGTACATTATGATAAGTACGACAATGCGTCTATTGCACTTAGATATGGGAATTTCATCTCCCAACACATGTTCGCCATCTTCCTTTAGAAGAAATGGTCATTTACTTACATTTGTACCTTAACTAATCATGGGAGTGATAGCAGGATGCATTTCCTTGTTAAATTTTCTGACAACTTTGGACACATGCAAACTGGTGGAATAATATACCACAAGTTCGGTGCCAGACCGAGCTTTTGCCAGATTTTTATCTCAAAGTTGAATTTCAAGTAGCTTGTACAATCTCTTATTGCATTAAGAGTGCATACTTTGTCTATACCATCGGACTTTGATATCTACAATTCCACAATTTTCACTACACCATTTTTTAAGGATTAGCAACGGACTCTGTCTGTTGCTGACTAGGGTCGCAACGGCGGATCACTGTTGCAAAACACCCTTTTGCATTTTTTGCAACGGCCCGTCCTCCGTTGCGAATATCGGTCAGCAACTGAAATTCGCAACGAGAAATGCCGTTGCTAAATAGTTAGTCGCAATTGCGTTCTGCCGTTGCTAAAATGTTGCTAATTACATGAAAACCTATACCTGGAACTCTATATTAACCAGAAATTGGTTCAGGTTCTAATTTAGCAACAAATCACTGGTGTTGCTATTGTTTTGCAACAGAAAATTGAAGGTCTAAGTCTACATTGACCTGGTCATAATTCATTTACCCCCTGCAATTAACCAGCCCCGATATTCAACATACCCACAGATATACAAAATACAATGTCACTCAATAGACATAGAAAACTCTATCATATTATAAAGAGAGATTCTTCCATTTATGTGAACTTTAAGTATGAGTAGGAGATATAAATGTATACAAGTACCACAGCAAATAGGAAGACCCAAAATTTTGTGGCTGACATACAGTGTTCTATGTTGAGGTTCATAAATGGATGGGTGGCCTAGTTTGTGTCAACTGAAAGAGGCATTGAAAGACAGGGAAATAACGACTAATCAATGAGTAGGAAGATTGAACTCCACCAGAAGTATCACGAGAGTCCGCTTGCTTAACCAATTTCCTCAGCAAATCATAGGTAGATTCAGCTGCTGCTACAATATCACCAGATTACTGCCTTTTGACTTTATCCCGAATACCTACATAATAACCAATTTGAAGTTTCAGTACTGAAGTCTCAAAAACAAACAACACTATATTCATACACAAGTTACCCTTTGAATATTCACTAACAAAAGGAAAGTGCACCTACATACTAGCAAAAAGGTAAGACGGTAAAGATTGGAAATAAATAAGGGTTCTCAAAAACGAACCTGGTTTGGGCAATAAAACATTTCCTGTTTTATCTATGAAAGGTTTTACGGACTGTTGAACAATAGTAACAAGTTGTAGAGACGAGATAAAAATAATATAAACAGTTTCTTTTATATTTTCCGTTAAAATAGCATAAATATAACTAAACTCTTCGAAAGAAACTCCATAATTAAAATTGGATGTTCAGCTATGTAATAGATTCTTGGTCTAACTGAAATCAAAATAGTTGCTCACATTTCATAAAGATAGAAGAAGACAGGCTAAAAAAGAACTTACGGACACCAAAAAGAGGAAATAGAGTTCACATTCGAACACTAAAACGAGTGACAGATATTCCATGTAGAAAAAGCTATGAAAGAAAAGTAAAAACGAAAGAGAAGTTGCTTTAGAGTTACATTAATGTACAACCAAGCACACTTTAAGCAATTTACGGAAGCTGAAACCTACAGAACAATAAATCGAAGGATACCAGGCTATGCTCAAGTTAGAGTAAAGAATCAAGCTTAAGGTTTATATCTTAACTAAGTCATAACCACACGAAACTCAACCAAATCAAAACCATTACCTGAGTTTACGATGGCCTCCCCTGCATTTAATCTTCTATGTCCCTGCATGAAAATCTTTATGTCCCTGCATGAAAATCTTTATTAATATATTGTGGGTATCTTCAGATTCTAAGACATACATTGCTGTTACTGCTGTAGGAAATAAGAGATAATCCCATATAAAAGTAACATAGCAACGGAAACATGCATATTTCGTTGAAAATTTAACTGATGAGACATATCAACTTGAGCACTGCTCAGGACCAATACAACACAGACAAATATCAACTAAAGCATCAGAATAAATCAATAAAATTAAGACTGTCAGGAGGCAGGATATCATCAAGTGCGTAGTATGTATAATACTCAGAGAAAGAAAATTGGTATTGAGCTGCTACATCATCTGACACATAGCAGCACCACTACTACGAGTTTAGCATCTTTGGTTGCCATAATTTTGAAAGTAAGTAGGGAAATGAAGTACATTATCAATTTTAGTTGTCAAGAGTAATGGTTTAAGATTTGTGGATTAGTATTAAGGGTCTAGGATTTTGTTTAATAGATTAGTGATTCAGACTCGAGATTGGTTTATTGGGTGTTCAATTTGCACTTTTGCGTAGGATTTAATGTTTAGAATTAAAACTAGTGAGTGGCGAGATACTTTCTTTTACAAAAGAAAAACATACTGATCCAAGGATTGAGAACAAGGCTGTTAGAGATGCTAGATACTTTAACTGTATTGTAGCTGCCTCAAAATGACGCAGCAGCGCCGTATATAAACATTGCCAGAATTTAGGTAAGGCTTTAATGAGTGGCTACAGATCAT
The DNA here is from genome assembly GCF_003573695.1 of Papaver somniferum. Taxonomy (NCBI): domain Eukaryota; kingdom Viridiplantae; phylum Streptophyta; class Magnoliopsida; order Ranunculales; family Papaveraceae; genus Papaver; species Papaver somniferum. The sequence continues at coordinate 168,297,155 of NC_039365.1, forward strand.
TAGGGTTCTACTGCTGCGTTTGTAGCATTGTGGTTAGAGAAATACCTCAATGTTTTAGAAGCCAACATTTCCTTCAAAAGAAGAAGCTGATACCAATCCTGGGATCTTAGGATACCAGTGAAGGTCAAAGTTCATTCCAGCTCGTAATTCACTCACAATCTGCAACAAGTTACGAAAGGCAGGAATGTTGCAGTTAGTAGTGACCAAATAAATAATGGGACAACTGAAACAAATCAGAAAAACAAATGCCGAACATCAAATTAAAAACATTTCTGCCTCTCCACTAACTGTATCCCAAGAAAGAGTCCGACTGTCTTTTCCAAAGGTTAGCAAGTAACGGCTATCCGTTGGACACCATTTCATTGCAATCACACCTGTGAGAGGGAGAAAAAATCAGATCCATATAACACATAAGAATCAAATACTTGAAAAGTACCAGGTGATAATGTTGTTAACCAGCTTGTGAAAAAAAAAAGAGCATTCATGTGCCGCGTGCATCACACAGTATCTTAAGGAAATATGCACATAATTTAAACCAAGGTAGAAATTTTAGCTCCACTTAGTCATATCCTAACTTGCATGTTACTACAGTACAAAGTCAAAATTCTACTGCATATGAGACGATGCATGTTTGAAACCAAATGCTAGGGTGAACATGAAGATAGTTGGCAAATACGAAACAGTGAAGTTCGGCAGAAATCAAGAAATCTTAAAAATAATGGGACATCTATAACTACTCCAAACTCCATAAACAAAAATAAAAATGTTGAACTACGAAAAAACAATTATTACGGTCATTTGATTAACAGATAAGGAGGACCTCGCTTATCCAGACCTCTAGTGTGACCAACAAACTCCTTCAAACATTTTCAGCCATACCTTTAAAGAAGGCGATGAATCATCATCTGACGCTAACATGAGCTGAGTAGCAGCAGCAGGATGCCACTGCAGAACTGAATAACGACAAACTAGTACACTCAAATTAGCCTCGCAGTTACTACACTCAGAGAATAATATCACCACAGACGCAATACTCAAACTTACACCAGGGCTTCAACTTTTTGCCAGGGTCTAATGCATTTCAATGTAATGTTATGTCACTTACACAAGATGCCCCATGACTTCACTAGTTTCAAGTTTGATGACCAAACTAAATAACAAGCTGGTATGCCTTATTTTTCTTTCTCATCAATTCCAAATCATGTGCAAAGAAATCACATATGAAACCCTAAATTGAAGAGCTCATCAATTCCAAATCATGTGCAAAGAAATCACATCTCTAAACTTATTAACAAGATGATTACGAACTACCCGAAATCAAAGAAAAACAACATCAATAATATACAAGTATTTAGGGCAAGATGAAATCAGAGCTAAAATTGAGAAGAAGAAATCCCCAGACCTCTTCTTGCTTTGACTAATACATACTTGCTTTGAATAATCCACAACTGAATTCTAAACAAAGATGGGTTCATTTATTTCATAGCTTTCCATGAAAATCTTAACGGAATGAGTTCATTTGATTAAATAAACACTAAGAATTCAAGTAAACGGAAATTAGGTTGCTTTTTTTTTGTTAATTCCTCCTTACCTTCTACAATCACATCCTCAGCAGCAACATCTTCACTGTTATTTTCAACCTCCTCTTATTCTCCTTCCTACAAATATCATAAGTACAACCAAAATTATACCAAAAAAAAAACTAATCGATCCACTTAAAAATAGTATCCTTAGTTGATTCATACTCATATCTGTGGGTTCAAAAAGCTCGAAATTACAGAAAATTGGAAACCCTAATGGAAATTTTAGGTGAAGCGGCGAACCTCTACTGGATTTTGTAGATGGTTAGGTTTTGTTCTTTGCTTTTCTCAGATCATGGATGGCTAAGGGAAAAAAAGCAGAAGCTAAGATTAGAAGAGAACATTTCAGAAGCTAATATGTAGAGGGTTTGGTTCTTTCGGAGGAATGATTAAGCGAGAGAGAAAGAAGCAGGAATGGGGGCTGAAGAGAGGGTCTGATTCTCGGAGGACTGAGGTTGAGCGAGAGGGAGAGAATAAGGAATGGGGGTTAAAGAAGAGATAAGGAGTTAGGTCAAAGGGGTGGAATAATTTTCATGCCCAAGATTGTTGAACTTGAGTTGGGCAGAAAAACAACAACTAATGTTACTTGGCAAGCAGACGACTGACACGCATGAAATACCCGCCGTTGCGATGCGCAACAGAGTGTCCGCTGTTGCAGAATTTGCGACGGAAAGCTCGCCGTTGCGAAACCTTAGCAACATATATTAGTGGTGCTAGTGCTGTTGCTAATCTGAGTTGCGAATCCCTTAAAATGGTGTAGTGTTTCTTTGTGAGTACGCAGGGAAAAATACCTTACTTGTTGCTACTATATGATACCTGCATTCCATCGCTTGTACCATACCCAATAAATGTTTATACCAAGTGTCCAACTCTCATTCAAATGAGTCAGAACTACATCTATGTCTCATGCTTAGTAAATACATTTCATGATGGAATTATATCCCTTGTAGATATAATTGACTTCTGTATCAGAGGCTCTTTAATGACGCTCAAGTACTTCTGAGTCCAAAAGGTCAAATTTTAACCGAGTTGGTTTAATCAAAACCCGATCAATGGATTGGTCAAAGCTCATTCCATTGGTTTGACTAGGTCATGGTTAACAAAAGTTCATATATATGGTCTATTATATATGAAGTACTCAAGCCCATTGATAATATACTTGAAAATATTATCATATTGTTAACCCTAAAATTGGAAATTTCATTATCCAACTCTACTGATCGGAAATCAATTGTAGACATGTCTTCTGATGATGAAATTTCTACAGTACATTCATCATAATGTTTAGACAAACCTAATAAAATTTCAAAGTCATCCAACTGCTAGATAAAAAGATATCCATGACGCAGTATGACTATTCCAATTAATGTTTATATGGACACAGCAGGAAATATCACGTACTTTGGAGTACTTTCCATGGTTGGATCTTTATGAAATTTTTACAGTATCTCAGTGAAAATAATATATATAACATATAAATATCACAGAATAATCCAACGGTTGAAATTCTAAAACACTTGGGTTTTTCGACGTTGTTATAATTAGGGTTTTCTGAACGAAGACAGTTCTAGTAAAATCAAAATTTGAAGATTACATCATATTCGGATTTGATTGAAATTTTAATGGAGTAAATCATGCCTAATTGGGTTGAACATACTAAAGTTTAATATATATATATATCGGTGAAATCTCTATGTTTGATAATCATATATTCGTGGAACCTTAATATATACTACGAAAACGATATTTATTTGTTCAAAAGAAATACCTGGTAACGCATACATGATGATAAAAAAAATAGGACCAGAACCACGTTAATCTTCAATAAATATCCATGACCAATCTTGAACGAAGAAAAAAAATTGCATTAGTTGGTAGAGTCGTGCTTGATAACGTGTTGAAGTAGGAATATAATATGAAAGAACAAAAGAAGGAGAACTCTTATTAATTAGAGATAAGTTACATGTGAAATATGTTTAAGCCTCTATAAATAGTCTATGAGGTAAACCCTAGTTACACCTATATGGGCCGCACATACCTCAAGGCCCTACAACACAAATTTCTTTAATCCCTTGAATATTGGAGAGATTTGATTTGATCCAACATACTTCTTTTCCTTTTGGTCTGTTAATTTGGAAACTATACCAGTGACTAGGTGGCTTGTTAAGTGGGTTGTCCTTCCAACAGAAGATGCAACTTGGGTTGAGGCAGAGGCCCGCAACCCCGATTTCAACGCCTGAGGTCAGTAGGGGGAGGCTTTGTTACACCAAACGCATCATTGCTCATTCCACTCTGGAACCTCGTATAACTTGCAGAGTAAGATCCAATTATATACTCAGCATACAAATTCAAGTAAATTTTCGAGAATGCTTAGAGTTCCATATATAAGAATGTTATGGAATAACTAGTGCTTCATCGTTTTATAGAAAACATGTTGCACTTGCAGACTTTTAATGTACCATGAGAGGCGAAGAGAATCTTGTGTAAAAATACCTTAGGTACTACTATAATCTTTATGAAGAAAAACACAATATTCAATTGATCTGGCTAGTTTTTTTAGAGTAAATAAAAATCCATCTTTTGATGAAACTAACACAAGACATAGTATATGTATTATTTTTATTATATGATTTATGGATAATTTAGTAATTAGGTAATAACTAATTATTAAGTATTTATGAAAATGTTTTATCTTTCCAGGAATAGCAGAATGTCATTTGTACAAGATAAAGTATATTTATTATTTCCATTATAGTCAGAGCATGTAGTACCTATACCTCCCATCAACTACTCCAAAGTAAAAGAGATACAGGTGTGAAAACATGATATCTTGTAACCCTTGTTTTGATTGCTGAAACTTTGATATTCAAACTAGAGATAAACATGAGACGATTTAGCAAATAAGAGGATTGGAGAAAGTTATGTGGAAGAAACCATGATTGCTGATTCTTCTCCCATAGAAAATATTGATGTTATGTTTGAGATTTTCCTTCGTATTACCTGGAGATTAATCTTCCGATGCAGTCAGTTTTAAACAATCGTATTCAATTCTTTCAAATCCAATCTTCATTACTACTTAGATGAAAATCAATAATTTTAATCCATGGACATCAATTATTTTTGATAATAATCGCTCCATAAACAATTAGGTCACACTTCATTAACAAATATTTACTCAAAATTCCTCATATCTGATATTTTTTATTTATATTTTATTTCTTCCCAAATAAATACAGTATAAGATATATATTTTAACATCTTCAAACGATGGTTTACTTTTATGTTCAACAATTGACATACTAAATACTATGTATGTAATCTTCTTTTGAAGAAATTGGTTTTGTTACAAAGCCACTTGATCTTAGAGTATTGTATTTTCGGGTTTTATTTATGATTTGTTTGGAATCAATTAAAAAGTGACTCGTATTGTATAATTTTTCAAAAAGAATAAAAAGAAATCAATATCGAGATATACTCTTCTGATTTCTATAAATGGAGTTTTTATAAAGTTTTCTGTGCTCGGGGTATTACTATGCCAAAATGCTTACAACAAAGAAATAATATGATTGGACATGATATATCCTTGTATTGGAGTGAAGGACAAGGTAATAGAATTGTATATCTTTCCCATCAAAAGAGACATTAAAGATACAAGTGGCAGTTACAGTTGTCAATTTTGGGTGATTGTGTTGCCAGAGAAAGTTCAACCTATATTTGGTGAAAAATGTCTTGCAGAGTTCAATGGGTATATTGCTTGTATCCATTGTAAAGAAAGTCGGTTAAATATTTAGATACTGCAAAATGATTATATTAATAACATAAAGATTTGCCTAAGCAGCCTTACAATTATAGTCATGACTATGCTTTTCGACTTTTAGATTTTGATTCTATAACTTAAAGTGTATTGACCTTAAAAAATTTATATACTGTAGGAAAATACAAGTGTAGATTTCCAAGGTCACAACACATTAAGTTATATAATCAAAATCTAAAGACCAAAAAATATTGTCGGAATGACCTATAACTCAAGTTGTGTATAACAGAAACGAGAAATCCACATCTTTATTAGTATCACTATTTTGCAGTACCCAAATACTTAACTGACTTTTATCACAAAAAATACAAGAAATAGATCCATTGAACTTTGCAAGACATTTTTCATCACCTGCAAGTTGAACATATATCCCCTTGCAACATAATCACCCCACATACGATTTCAAATGTCACCAATATCTTCAATATTGTTTTTGATGTCAAGAGCTACAATTTTATTCCCATTTTTTCGGTCCAATACAAGGATCTCATAAGATTTCTATTTTATAATCATTTTAGCATATTAACCCAGTTTACAAAACTTTATAAGAAATCTATTTATCCAAATTCGAAAGTGTACTTGATATTTTTTTCCCACTAGACGAAACAAAAAATCAAACTCGAAAGAGTAAAACCTTAGAGTTAGAATTAAGTGGGTTGGGTAACAAAATTGATTTCTTCAAAAGCCGATAACATATACATCATTTGGTATTAAATTGTTTAGTTATTGAAAACATAAATAATGCAAAACTAGAATTCAGAACACTAACCTAGGGCAATATAACAAAGATAAACGAGTAGAATATAGGATTGATAATAATAGAACGTTAGATAATTGAGTCTAGGTTAAAAACCATTACTCTTCTATAATCCTTAGATTAAAGTTTAATAAAATATCATAATAAAGTCTACCTTCTAAAGAATACCTAGTCACCTATTTATACTAGAAAGATAAATCTAAACAAAGAAACTCTAAAGTAAATATGGAAACAACTATCAAAACGTCCCTATTTTGTAGGAAATTCCTAGATTAAAAAACATTCCTAAAGAAACATAAAATGCTCCTGCATCAACCACTTTGGGTTGAAAGAAATCTCAGCTCCGATGAGATGTTATATAATTCTGCATATATCTCTGTTGTCACTTAGACCTTCCCACGATCGAAAACAAAACCCATAGCCTTAGAGAGCCTAAAAGATAATGAACAAGAAATGTTATCGAATTTCGGTGCACCATATGAGTTCCTTGCTGATTTTCCACGATCAAACACGAAACTCGAATCGTCAATGTTGATCCCAGAAACAATCATTAACTCCACTACTACATCTTGATATTCAAAACATGCTAATTTCTGGTCCGCGCTAGTCTTAGAATCACGGCAAGCAAGCAACGAAGTTATCCCTGGTTTTCCTCGTAATTCTTTGTACTTACTATAAGAATTTGATTCTCCTATGTACTTCCTATTAATCTTACTAGTGGTTTTTCTCACTCCTTGTTGTATACTCCCTACACCAGCATAAGCCTCGCCTTCATTACTGATATGAAGTGGCACAATATCAACAACTTGTTGTGGATGAAACGAGGCACCAAACGAGGTCTCAGACATTGTTCGGTTAAGTGGAACGTCTAAGGCACCAAACAAGGTATGTTTTGTTTTCCCGCGATCGAAAAGAAAACTAATTATACCATTAGGGAACAGCGTAGCTCTTGCTTCTTGAAACTTCTTGTTCTTTAGATAACCAGTAGCTATATTTGTATCATGCATATCACTTTTGTCTGCGGTAACAAATAAATGATCCAGCTTGATAGTACTGCTAGTCACTAGTCGCATTTTCGCGCCTGTTACCTTAAGAATAATATCCACTAATGAATTCCTTAGAGATGTAACCAAATATTCTTGCCAAAAGGTAAACATTATCTCCAAGAAGATAGAAACTACCCATAACCACCATACACGGTAGACCAAGTTAGTCCCTGTAAATTCTAACCTTTGATGTAGACTTTCCAAACTTTCAGAGAGTTCAACTTGGTTGCACCTTGGTTGAACGTCATGCTCTTTTAGGTTCTTTAGCAGTCCGTTCTCGACGTTAACTCAACTCGTCTTAGGTTGCATAGTTGAATTGTCTCTTTGAAGATATGAGCTTTCAACAACACTTAAACTCTGAAGTTCAGCGGCTCCCTTATCCCTTTCCATGTTCTTACTGCAATGTACAACTGAATATACTTCCTCCACTGTTGTTGTTTTGTTCTTGTTGATGATTGCATCAACCTCCTTATGAGTAAGTCTTAAATTATCAGCATCAGCTACTCCTACAGATCTTCGTAATCCTTTCTGCCATACGTTAGTACTTCCTGCCCTTGTGTACTTCGCAGTAGTCTTTCTAATGGTTGCCTTCATGACAGTTAACTGACCCAGCTTCCTACTGCAATGCAGTTCCAGATTTAGGCCAAAACTTGGCACAATTAGGTTTTCTACGAGACCTGTCAGGTATTGACTAAAAACCTTATCAACCCACTCCGCTAGGCAGCAACACGGCATGGCGTAACTAAGTTCTGATTTGATTTTAAGATCACCCATCTTCATTACCAAAAGAGTCATCAAATCCCAACCATCCAACATCTCATGGCAGTGATCTCACATATTCACCTGAAAGCGAGGTACTATTTAGTGCTTCTGCTCCCTCAATGGTCATATCTCTACCTGCAGTTGAAAGCACTTCCTCCACCACTATTTTCTTCTTGTTTAAGGTTGCACATTCCTTGTGAAGGATACGTCTTATAACATCACCATAAGTTTCTCCTTCCTCCCCAGCTTGCTTGTCCAAAGAGAGTGCTAGTAGATCAATAACTAGCTTTCCTTGACCATTGTTGACAGTAACACAACCTAGTGAACTATAATTCTCGACTGTTTCATTTAAAACTTGAGTTGCACAATAACGCACGCACAAATCAATTGACATACTCCAGCAACTTAGTCTCTCAAAAACAAAACTAGCATGAATATCAGAACAAAAATTTGCAATAACAGGTGTTAGACTTCTTGTTGGTGTAGGCCATTGCACAAAAATTTCTTCAACCTGAATATCATTATCGGTATAGGATGTGCTGGAATAACACACGAAACTTCCCAAATTTCCGGAAAGATTTTCAGCTATAGCTTCTCTCCCCGTATTAGAGAGGATTCGCCCACGAATTCTACTGAGATAATGTTCTCCACAGGTTTCTTTCCGTCTAACCTCTCCCTTGTGATAGTCCGATTTCAAATTGTAGATGGGGAAAAACGATTTGCTGGTTTTACGGAATTGAGGAGATGACCGTGCGGAGGAGACTCCTTGAACCGAGAAAATTCTCAACCTCACACATGCAATAAGGGAGTTCTTTAAGTTCGAGAGATCAATCTATAGGACTCCGGCCTAAACCAAGACAATGGCCGTTCCAGAGTCAATTCGGTCACAAGAGAGGATGGGATGATCTGTAGGAGGGAAGCTGAGAAACGTGTGAGATCAATGGTGATCGAGATTGTAGGTGTGTTGTGTATTCTGCGTAAGAAAGTTTTGGATGATTGAATTTTACTCAGTTGAGAGTGATTGCTCAGACGATGAGTTCGTGTAGACGAAATATTGTCTGTGTGAACTTGTCGAGAAATTCTTGTCTGTTTTAATCAGAATTCAGAGACTTATTTATATTGCTGGAACTGTGAACACCTTGATCCCATTAGTGTGACAGTTGTTGAAGTCAAAGAGTGGGGAAGTGGGAAATCGTGTCAAAACCAGTTGCTCATCATGCGGAGACTTGGTTGATTTTCTATCCACTACTTTGCTAACTCCTTCAACTGATTGCACGACTTGCTCACATTCTCATCGTGTGCATGAACACACGTGTCGTAGTCCTCCAGACCAAAACCCTAGTTAATATCCCTCATGTAACATGATTGACATCTCGTGGAGTCAGTTGCTGACTTTATGGGACGATGAGTCCTTGTATTGCTGAGTCGAACGTGATTTGCAGTTGTTCTGAGACTCATGAATTGAACATGTCTGCTGAGACAAAATTATATTGTCGAATAAATGTTGATAGCTAAAATGAACAAATATTGTTCTGAGTCGTTGAATATTGATAGTTGAACCAATGTCCCTTGATCTGAGCAAATATTTCTCATCTGAGCATATGTTGCTCATTTGACGAATTGTTGAATATTAATAATTGAACCAATATTCTTTGGTGTGAGCAGATGTTGTTCATTTGAACAAATGTTGCTCGTCTGAGAAAATGTTGATTTAAGATGATGGCATCTGAGCCGAGCATAATTATTAAAGTGTTGACCACGGGATTAACGTAAAATTGTTAGTGTTTTAATCTGCTCAGATTTATGTTTTTTGCAGAGCTCTGGATTCGAAACCCTAATTTTGATCAATTGATGATTAATTGTTGATTTATTGAAAACCGTTCATGATATGAAGGAGGGACCGGCTACATGGGATGATAAATCGACCGTGTATCTCCCAGATGCTCAAGTGAGCAAAATACCAAAGTCTCCTGAAGACCAGTTGGTGAAAAGAAGATTAAATGCTGGTTTATTCATTTATTAAAATAGTGCTCGTGTGAGCGTCAGGTAGTAAAACCTGATTATGGAGAGATGAGGGACCGACCAAAGGGGCATGAGACCAGCCCTTGGTGATCATGGGACCAGCTGATGGTCGTTTGAGTAAACTCCAAGTTGTTTGGGAAGAGTTTAGACCCAATATGAGCAATTCAGCAAATTAAGTCAAAATTGTTAAAACACGTGGGACCGGATCTTTGCAATCCTCGGGTCCAGCCTTGGTCGGTCAAGGAGACATGCCCATGTCACCATAATGTCCGCGTCTCAGTCCTGAAGTTTCGATATTTTCTAGTGCGCGTTTGAGCAACATTTTGAGAAAATATGAAGGATTCAGGGTTTTGCTGAAACTGGGGAATCTTCATGAGATGATGAAAAATAATTAATAAAATAGGGAATTGCAAGGTGTGGGACCTGCCACGGCTACGGCATGACCGGCCAGCTAGCAAGATCGATCCCGCAGCACCTTTCCCAATTTTATGTATTTTCTCTGATGTGAGGGAAATATCATGAAACTTAGGAATTTCATGAAGTTAAGGAATTTCCATGAGATTATGGAAATAATAATAATAAAATCGGGAGTCATGAAGTGTGGGATCGGCTATGGCCAAAGCATGGACGGCCGGCCAAAGAGCCCCTCCCAAGGAACTTTTCCCAATTTTATTATATTTTTCATGATTTTAGGGAAATATCATAAAATAAAGAGGTTTGTTGAAACCAAAGAATTTGTTGAAATCAGGGAGTTTCCATACGATGAGGGAAACATAAAAAATAATAATAAAAAAATAAGGGGTGTGTGGGACCGGCTAGGGCATGACCGGCCGGCTAGGGCCCGATCCCACGAGTTTCCCTAATTTTTACATTATTTTCATGACTTGAGGGAAATTTCATGAATTCAAGGAATTTTTATGGGATGAGGGAAATAATAATAAAATAATAAGGAGTCATGAGGTGTGGGACCGTCCACGGTTAGGGCATGGCTGGCCGGCTAGTGAGTCCGGTCCCACGACATCTTTTCTAATTTATTATTATTTCTTTGATACGAGGAAACACCATGAGACTGGGGAGTTTCATTGAGACGAAGGAGATTTGCTCAAATGAAGGGATTTTCATGAGATCAGGGAAAATATAAAAATATGATAAATATAAAATTGGGCGTGGGACTCGCCATGGCACGACCGGCCGGCCGGTGGGCCCAGTCTCCCAGCGCCTCGATTAATATTTTATTATTTATTATTTTCTTCCTATTTTGCATAGGTTCATCATTCCTTCGTGTTTTGGAATGCTCGTTTGTGCATTCATATGCTCGTTTGTGCATTATTGCTGAGTACACTTGCACCATTTTGGTCGGGGCTTACTCGAGAGCTGCTCAGATGCCCGCACGATGAATATTTATCACTAACCCGTGGAATTCTGCTGGGAAGAACCACGAATTGAAGTGACGAAATATTACGAAGAATCGAAGAATATTGCTGAATATTCAGTTAACGATTAGAGATAATTAATTGATGGCTCTATACTAGCAGGCATGCTGTCTAGGAGCATTAATTATATGAGAACTGAGAAATATGAGCTTGTTGAAACATCATATCTCCTTTATATAGTCAGGGAAAACCTTGTTGCATCCTGAAGACGTTATTGCTCTATACTAGCAGGCAAGCTGTCTAGAAGTTGTCCAATCTTTCGATTCTATATAGAAGTAATTATTGAAATCGATCAGTATTCATGAGATGTGTCGTTGCCTCAGCTGAGAGACTACACATCTACATATACTCTGAGAGATAGTATTCTCAGTCAGAGATTTCATGGCACGAGCTGTCATGCTTCAATAAGAGACATGAGCCTCAATACAATACTCATCTGATTGTTGGATCAGGGTACTACAATTATGGTTTTACGATTTTAGCCTTTGTCGAAAATCCACCATCTACATTAAGTCCCCTGCTTAGTAAGGGACAGTCATGTTCCTCAGTCAGCACTGAATGGTGATTTTCCTGTTATGAACGAAATAAGTAATTGAACTTAGCCGTAAGATAAGACGTTACCGTATTTTCGATTGCAGGGGACCACGGCTTGAACAAAGATCCCAGTGGCATGACAGAGCATCGTCTAGTGGGCATAAATTGATGTTGAACCGCCGACTTGGTGATGGATCCTTGATCGCATTAGGATTCACGGGCCCAGCCCGAAAAGGAAATCCTTGTGAAATTAGGTTTTGGAAATAAAATTTGATATAAAATGAATTAATCCCTTTTTTTTTTACTTCACCTTCCCATAACCGGACACCACCTTCATCAACTCCTCATCTTCACGCCATTAGCAGGGAGAGAAAAAAAAATCTTGTCGGAGCTCTCACCGCCGGCCGTTGCTGTCGCCGTCCGTCCGGCCAATTCCGGCCAGGTACGTGACACAATTATTTTATTTTTGCTGATTTCATGAGTTGTTCATGTTTTGATCATGTTAAAATTTTATACATGTGTATATATGAGTGTGAGTTTTGTAGAAAAACCTTATTTTTAGAAAACGTATGTTCGTTCGATCATTAGTTTAAGAAACTAGCAATAATCCTTGACTTAGGAGAGATTTTTTTATAGACCTGTGTCTAGTGGTAAACTTTTGTTTATGAGCTTTCATGAAAATCAAAACTTTATCTTGAAAGATATGAGATTTCACAAAATCGAAATAAACCCTCGTTTCAAAGACGGATGATAGTACGAAGGAAAAGAGACTTTTTTTTTATCAACCGTGGAGCATCCACAAAACTTTTTTTTCTTTGACAAAACCATGTGAGCCTGAGCTGTCGTCAAAAAAAAATTAATTTTTTTTTTAAATTTTTTACGTGAGTTAATCACGTTTTATTTATCAATATATATATATATATATATATATATATATATATGCATATATATATTTTTGAAAATCAAAACTTGACTTTGAGCAAAATTAATCAGCAAACAATTATTTATGATGAAATATTTGTTTAGTTTTCATAATCTAGTGATCAATGCTCGTATGATGTAAGTGTTCATGATTTTATGAAAACCTGAGCTTTGCTCGTTTTTTTGCAGATTCGAAGAAAGGAGCAAGTTTTGAAGTGCTAACTCTTGCATTTCCATCACTATTATTAGCGGAATTGCAAAAAGGTAAGAGTTAAGAATTACCGTTTCATTGTGAAATTGACATCGGCATATTCATGATTCTGTGTTCTTGGTTCTAGACAATGGTGTCTTCCAGCAGCGACTATTCTTCTAGCTCTTCTGAGGAGGATTCCAGAATCCCTGTGGCTAAAACGCGTGCTAAGAAGAATCGTACTGAGGAATCAAAGCCTAGTCCGCCTCTTAATAACCATAGAGTCACTTATGCTGAGCTCATGAAGAGAAAAGCCGGGGATGACAGGATGGATGATTTTCGACGAAGAAGAGACCGAGTCCAGCGCAGGGTGCTAGCAGCTGAGGAGAAACTTCGATCTCGAGATGACGGTGTACCCTCGGACTCTGATGCTTCGGAAGATGAACCCGTGTGGGTACCACAGGATCTGAAGATTAAGCCAGACCGGCGTACGAGGGAAATCGAGAAATTGGTCAAAGCTGACCTTGAAGCTGAGCGTGAAAAGGAAGAGTACTGGGATTCCTTGTACATCGATCCTGAGATTCGTCCAGACTTCGTCAATGGCCCTAATAGTGATTCCGATGTAGAATTTGAAGAGGACTCCGAGAAAGATGATGATGATGAATCTGACAATCTTGGCAAATATGATGACTCTAATGAATCTGACGAGTAGCATTGCTCATGAATTTCTCTAAGATTATTTGTTTTTGTCGAAGTATACATTTTCTGATTACTTGAGCAGTCTTGCTGTAGAGATATTTCTTTAGAGATTATTTTTTGAACCATAATCCTTTGTCGTATCTTTTTCCAAATCTTCTTCACATCTGAATAGGACGGACCAATATCCATGTAAACAATAATTATACATGAAGCATGATTATACGAACCGGCTAGGAGACACGCGGCCAGCCAGATCATTAATTCACGTTGCAACGTTGATTACATCTGAAGTATCAGTCCCCAGTATTGTCGCACTTCTTCTGCATTACCGGATACACTCTGATTCAAAAGTTAGGTTTTCAATAAAAACCGTAACATATTTGACCATAGGATAAGCATCAAGACTTTCAATGTCTAGGTTTTCTCTATTTAAACAACATCTCGTCTCCTGCCTTGTGCATTATCAGAAGTAATTTTGATCACAATCATACCTCTCGCCGCCATGTCCAGCAGTAGCATTTCTTCTCGAAACGAACCTCAATCAAAGCATGAGGTAGAAGCGTCCGTCTCAGTAAGTTGTATATTTTCTCCGTCTCCATTTGATCAGAGTTATTAATCATAGGAAAATGATTTGTTGCAGGATAATCAGAAGAATTCATCTTCTTCTCATAATTCGAGACCCAAGCGGACTCTTAGAGCCCCTGCTCGGTATAGATCAGCTCATACTGAAGCCGGCACATATGTGAGTGATTCTATGACTTCTTGGTTGAATTTCTACTCAATGGTTTATCCAATCTTCAGTTGAAATTGCAAACTTCTTTACCACAGGTTGATGTACACGTTGTTGTTGATACTGGAAAGAGGAGAAATGGGGAGTCCGTGGTCGTGGTTGACGACAGCAGCAACCGTGTTGACGAAGACTCAACTGATTCCATGTAGGATGTTATTAGAGCTCATTTTCATGAATATCCAACAGCTGGACTCCCCTGTAAAGCTCCCATGATTAATACTAGCCCAAATAATGAGGTCGTCGGTGGATTCGTCATTCCCAAATGTCACGCACCTCTGTACACTAAAATTTGGAGTAGGTACGGGCATATTGATATGACGGAAATATGGATAGGGAGGGAAGCGAAGAGAGTGTTGAGACCAGAATAGTTGATTCTGGAAGAGTAGTTGTTTGACGACTTGTATCAGAAAGTGGAACGCTAGCAGATTGGGAAGCTAACAAGTGATTTCTGAGTGTTGTATTCTCCTGACCAAAAACTTGCTTTGGTGGAAATAGGTGAGACATATTTATACAAGTCGCAACGAAAAGTACCCTGGCCTCGTAAGAAGTGGAAACAGTTGAGTTATGGAAGAAAGCGGTAACGGGTAACGCCTGGAATTGATGTTTCCATAATGAAGGAAACTTTTCACCATTACTTCTTGTATTTACTAACCGCCTCACTCTTATGACACTTTCCTGTAACGGGCGTATTGCACACCGCATGCTGTAAACCACCAGACCAATACCCTGATGAGCATCCCCTAGTTTGTGACATGTTTTGATGTCTCGAGTGTTTTCGTGGAAAACGTGTAGCATGTTGTTATTGTTTGGCAAGTTAAAATTGAGAGGCTTGTCGGTCCGGTGACGAACTTGTACGGCTGAGATTTGCATCTCAGAAGAAAGGGTAGTCGTTGATTGTTGCAACTTTCCGTTTGGCATCCAGCGGCATGGAGGCGCCGCCTGCATGGCTTCGGCGTGGCTAAATTAGGGTTTTGGCACCGTGCCCAAGAGTTGGCACCGTAGCCAAGAGATTTCCACAAGTCGTTTGGTGGCAAGTTTGTACGGCTGAGATCTGCATCTCAGGAGGAAGGGTAGCCGTTGATCGTGGCTACCTTCCGTTTGGCAGCCAGCAGCATGGTTGCATGGCCAGCATGGATTTGGCGTGAAGTGGAGCCGCTGGCAGTGTGCGGCTTGGAAGAGAGTCGCTTGCGGCTTGGAAGGGAAGTGCTTGCGGCTTGTAAGGGAATCACTTGCGGCTTGAAAAGGGAGCCGCTGGCAGCGTGCGGCTTTGTCTAAATTAGGGTTTGGTATGTTAAAACCCTAATTAGCGCCCTTTAATAGAATCTCTGTAGAATTCTCGTACGGACTCGGATTTTGATGGTCCGCCCCTCCATTCTGCACATAAAACAATTTCCTATCTCTCTATGAGGGAATATTTAGGTTTTGAGCTCGTTCGGTAGGTGAAAACTGCCCAAAAGTAAAACTCAGGAAGAATTCAGGAGGGATGTTGGCAGCCAGCGGCATGGTGGCATGGAAGGCATGGATTTGGCGTGGCAAAATTAGGGTTTGGCATTGGGCCTAAAGTTGCCACGCGTTTGGTAGCGAACTTGTACGGCTAAGATTTGCATATCAGAAGGAAGGGTGGTCGTTGATTGTTGCAACCCTTCGTTTGGCAGCCAGCGGCGTGGAGGCATGGCTGGCATGGCTTTGGAAATGTTTTTGGCACATCCAAATTAGGGTTTGGCCGGCATGGCTGGCAGGGTTGGCATGCCTTTGGCTCGCAGATGTGGCTGGCATGGCATGCCCTTGGCACAATGGTGCGGTTGGCAGGGTTGGCATGCCTTTGGCGCGGAGATGTGGTCGGCATGGTATGTCGTTGGCACGGTGGTACGGCTGGCATGGTTGGCATGCCTTTGGCATGGAGATGTGGCTGGCATGGCATGCCGTTGGCACGGTTCTTTCGTGGAACATAGCATGTACATATAAAAAAAGGTATCTTGGTAAATTTCTCGTAGACGTATTGAAAGGCTCAATAAATGTGCTAGTGGAGATATTGGTACTCATGGCTCCGTTTCCTTACAGAGTGACGTCACGTCAGACTAAGGTTTTATGATTTTAACCCTAAGCTAAAAACCACCATCAACAAATGGAAATGCAGCTTGAACGAATGTGAGAAGACTTCGTCAGATGGAGATACTAGCACCACGCCTGCTCCTCCAGTGTCATTGCTAGGGGTGGCAGATCCTTCAAAGTATAAGAGCCACGTTTCTTCCTTGATAATCAAGACCTCTAGAAACTCACCGGGCACATCTTCATGTAACATTGTTGCATCTTCCTCTGGAAAAGCAGCGAGAAAGTCTGCAACTGCTTGACCCTTGATTGGTTTGGGTGGTACACAAGTTATGTCAAATTCTGACATATGAAGTAGCCACTTTGCTGGTCTTCCCATAAATGCTGGCTTTGATAGTAAAAACTTTATAGGATCGGCTTTGGAAACAAGCACGACTCTGTTGGATAGCAAGTAGTGCCTGAATTTCTGGATTGCATGCACCAATGCTAGACATGCTCTCTCGGCTTTTGGGTATCGGAGTTGGGCGTCTCTTATTGTACGGCTGAAGTAGTAGATCGGTCATTCGATACCTTCTTCATATTCTTGAGCGAGAAGTGCTCCGATTGCGACATCGCTGGAAGCTGTGTAAATTATCAGTTGTCGTCCTTGCACCGGAGATTTCATGACATCAGGTTATAATAGTATCTGCTGTATTTTCTGGAATACTTCTTGTAGGATGGATGTCCATGTAAAACTTGCTCCTTTCTTCAATAGAGGGGTGAACGAAGTAAGGAGTTGAGGCAATCCAGGAATGAAGCGTCGAATATAGTTTACCTTTCCCATAAAACTCTGGAGTTCCTTAACAGTGCGTGGAGGAGGCATGGTGGTGATAGCTTGCGTCTTGTCTGGATCGACTTTGATTCCTTCTGCTGTGACCAGGAACCCTAGAAACTTTCCGGAGGAAACACCAAAAGCACACTTCAAAGGATTCATCTTTCAAAAACTTGTCTCAAAACTTCAAGGTGGGATTCTCGAGTCTTCAACTTCACCACCACATCATCGACGTAGTCTTCCACTTGCTTGTGCATCATGTCGTGGAATATGGCAGTCATGGCTCGTTGATAGGTAGCACCGGCATTCTTTAATCCAAAGGGAATCACAGTGTAGTGAAAGTTCCCAATAGGAGTACGGAAGGCGGTCGTGTTGGCGTCATGTTCATACATCTTAATCTGGTTGTATCCGATGTAACCATCCATGAATGAGAACATGCCGTGACCACTGGTTGCATCAACGAGCAAATCAATATTGGGTAGGGGAAAATCATCCTTCGGACAACATTTATTCAGATTCCTGAAATCAACACAGCATCTGATTTGACCATTTTTCTTCTTGACAGGAACAACATTAGCCAGCCATGTTGGATGCTGAATGGGTATGATAAATCCTGCTGCCAGTAGTTTCTGAATTTCGACCTTAATTTGCTCCTCAACTTTGTGTCTAAACTACCTAGGCGACTGCTTGACAGCCGTGGAGCCAGGAGTGATGTGCAAATGATGAGTGACCAATTTTTCGTCGAGACCAGGAATCTCCTCGTATGTCCAAGCAAAGATATTCTGATATTCTTTTAACAGACTTATCAGTCCCACCCGCTCTTCTGGTGATAGTGCAAAACTAACTAAGATTGGCCTTGGGTCATCCTCCGTCCCGATGTTGATCGTTTCGAGGTCATCAGTAGTGGAATCAGTACCATCTTGCAATTTTCGTGGAGCGTCTTGAATCTCTTCATCAGGTGATTGTTCATTCTGACATGATTCTTCAGGGCGGGGAGACTTTTCATTTTTTTCCCCTATTAATTGCTAATCCTTGCGTCGTCGGTAAATGATCCTCCCCTCCGCTCTGAGGATGATGGTTTGTCAGCAGCTTTCTCAATGAATTCCCAATTGGGGAGTGGAGTACTGTAGATCTTCGTGGGAGGTTCAGGGATGTCCATCTGAGATTCAAGGAATTCAGCATCATAGACCGGAGCATAAGGAGATGATGAAGCCGCAATACGAATAATTTTGTTATTGAGCAGAGCCTTCATGCATTGATGGTATGTTGAAGGAACCACTTTATTATCATGAAGCCACGGTCTTCCAAGTATCATGTGGTAATCATGCTCTTGCTCGATCACGTGAAATTTTGCCTCCGATTGAATAGGCCCTACCCTCAGGTCTGCGTATGCATATCCATATGTGTGGATCTGAATTCCTTCAAAGCCCGTCATCAAGATGGGATGGCGAACAATTTTACTCTGTGGGAATTTGGCTTCTTTGAGGGTCTTCATGGTAATAATATTTGTAGAAGCGCCTGTATCAACGAGAGCCCTCTTGAATTCAGAGGCTTTGATAAAACATGTCGCATACAAGGCTCAGTTATGGCCTTCATATGCCATGCGGTCTTCTTCTCCAAAGGTGATATTGTTGATCGAGTGTTCAGACATCATGGACATTTCCTCGACTACTGGAGACAACGAAGCTACTTGCATATCATATGATATCCGTTTGAGTGCGGCAAACGTATCTGTACGCTGTTCTCTGGAAAAGTGTAAGAGATCACACAAGATTTCGACCAACTGTGCAACCTCCTGGTCCACCGGCTTCTCATAAGTAGTGAAACTGTTGGTTTGAGGGTTACCATGTGACGAGTCAGTCCCCAATGCTGGGACTTCTAAAGCGGAGATACTGCCTAACTCGGATGTTAGTTTGACGAGAAAATCGAGTATGTGGCTCATTGTATTTTTCATCAGATCCATGTTTCTGGTGTGGATATCCAAGACTCGTGCCAACTCAGTCAGGGTCGGGATTTCTCCACCTTCCGTGTTGTCAGATGTAGCGTTAGAAGGAGGAGCGTTGCCATTTGAAGAATTCTGGATTGGGTTTGGAGTAGTTGAATTAGTCCTAAGACCAACCATCTTGTGAAAGTTTGAGATTGCAACGGAGAGATTAATCTCCCACTGTGGCAGGCAATCTGTAGATGGGGGAAAACGATTTGCTGGTTTTTACGGAATTGAGGAGATGACCGTGCGGAGGAGACTCCTTGAACCGAGCAAATGATTAACCTCACACAGATGCACTGCAAGAAGCGAGTGCTTTAAGTTCGAGAGATCAATCTATAGGACTCCGGCCTAAACCAAGACAATGGTCGTTTCAGAGTCAATTAGGTCACAAGAGAGGATGGGATGATCTGTAGGAGGGAAGCTGAGAAACGTGTGAGATCAATGGTGATCGAGATTTTAGGTGTGTTGTGTATTATGCGTAAGAAATTTCTGGATGATTGAATTTTACTCAGTTGAGAGTGATTGGTCAGACGATGAGTTCGTGTAGACGAAAGATTGTATGTGTGAACTTGTCGAGAAATTATTGTCTGTTTCAATCAGAATTCAGAGACTTATTTATATTGCTGGAATTTTGAACACCTTGATCCCATGAAGTGTGACAGTTGTTGAAGTCAAAGAGTGGGGAAGTGGGAAATCGTGTCAAAACCAGTTGCTCATCGTGCGGAGACTTGGTTGATTTTCCATCCACTACTTTGCTAACTCCTTCAACTGATTGCACGACTTTCTCACATTCTTATCGTTTGCATGAACATACGTGGCGTAGACCGCCAGACCAAAACCCTAGTTAATATCCCTCTATGTGACATGATTGACATCTCGTGGAGTTAGTTGTTGACTTTATGGGATGATGAGTCCTTGTATTGCTGAGTCGAACGTGATTTGCAGTTGTTCTGAGACTCATGAATTAAACATGCCTGCTGAGACAAAAGTACATTGTCGAATAAATGTTGATAGCTAAAATGAAAAATATTGTTCTGAGTCGTTGAATATTGATAGTTGAACCAATATCCCTTGATCTGAGCAAATATTGCTCATCTGAGCATATGTTGCTCATTTGATGAATTGTTGAATATTAATAATTGAACCAATATTCTTTGGTGTGAGCAGATGTTGCTTATTTTACCAAATGTTGCTCGTCTGAGAAAATGTTGATTTAAGATGCTGGCATATGAGCCGAGCATAATTATTAAAGTGTTGACCACGGGATCAACGTAAATTTGTTAGTGTTTTAATCTGCTCAGATTTATGTTTTTTGCAGAGCTCTGGATTCTAAACCCTAATTTTGATCAATTGCTGAATTGATGATTAATTGATGAATGGTGATTTATTGAAAACCGTTCATGATATGAATGAGGGACCGGCTACATGGGATGATGAATCGACCGTGTAGCTCTCAGATGTTCAAGTGAGCAAAATACCAAAGTCTCCTGAACACCAGTTGGTGAAAAAAAGATTAAATGCTGGTTTAATCATTTATCAAAATAGTGCTCGTGTGAGCGTCAGGTAGTAAAACCTGATTATGGAAAGATGAGGGACCGACCAAGGGGGCATGAGACCGGCCCTTGGTGATCATGGGACTAGCTTATGGTTGTTTGAGAAAACTCCAAGTTTTTTAGGAAGAGTTTGGACTCAATATGAGCAATTGAGCAAATTAGATCAAAATTGTTAAAACGCCTGGGACCGGCTCTTTGCAAGCCTCAGGGCCAGCCTTGGTCGGTCAAGGAGACATGCCCGTGTCACCATAATGTCTGTGTCTCATTCCTGAGAGTTTCGATATTTTCTGGTGCGCGTTTGAGCAACATTTTGAGAAAATATGAAGGATTCAGAGTTTTGCTGAAACTGGAGAATCTTCATGAGATGATGAAAAATAATTAATAAAGTAGGGAATTGCAAGGTGTGGGACCCGCCAGCTAGCAAGATCGGTCCCGCTGCACCTTTCCCAATTTTATGTAGTTTTATGTATTTTCCCTCATGTGAGGGAAATATCATGAAACTGGGGAATTTCCTGAAGTTAAGGAATTTCCATGAGATTATGGAAATAATAATAATAAAATAGGGAGTCATGAAGTGTGGGGTCGGCTATGGCCAAGGCATGGTTGGCCGGCTAAAGAGCCCGTCCCAAGGCACTTTTCCCAATTTTATTATATTTTTCATGATTTTAGGGAAATATCATAAAATCAAGAAGTTTGTTGAAACCAAGGAATTTATTGAAATCAGGGAGTTTCCTTAAGATGATGGAAACATAAAAAATAATAATAATAAAATAAGGGGCGTGTGGGGCTGGCTAGGGCCCGGTCCCACGAGTTTCCCTAATTTTTACATTATTTTCATGACTTGAGGGAAATTTCATGAATTCAAGGAATTTTCATGGGATGAGGGAAATAATAATAAAATAATAAGGAGTCATGAGGTGTGGGACCGGCCACGGCTAGGGCATGGATTACCGGCTAGTGAGTCCGGTCCCATGATATCTTTCCTAATTTATTATTATTTCTTTGATACGAGGAAACACCATGAGACTGGGGAGTTTCCTTGAGACGAAGGAGATTTGCTCAAATGAAGGGATTTTCATGAGATCAGGGAAAATAATAAAAATATGATAAAATATAAAATTGGGCGTGGGACTGGCCATGGCACGACCGGCCGGCCGGTGGGCCCAGTCTCTCAGCGCCTCGATTAATATTTTATTATTTATTATTTTCTTCCTATTTTGCATAGGTCCATCTTTCCTTCGTGTTTTGGAATGCTCGTTTGTGCATTAAGATGCTCGTTTGTACATTATTGCTGAGTACACTTGCACCATTTTGGTTGGGGCTTACTCAAGAGCTGCTCAGATGCCCGCACGTTGAATATTTATCACTAACCCTTGGAATTTTGCTGGGAAGAACCACGAATTGAAGTGACGAAATATTACGAAGAATCGTAGAATATTGCTGAATATTCAGTTAACGATTAGAGATAATTAATTGATGGCTCTATACTAGCAGGCATGCTGTCTAGAAGCATTAATTATATGAGAACTGAGAAATATGAGCTTGTCGAAACGTCATATCTCCTTTATATAGTCAGGGAAAACCTTGTTGCACCCTGAAGACGTTATTGCTCTATACTAGCAGGCAAGCTGTCTAGGAGCCGTCCAATCTTTCGATTCTATATAGAAGTAATTACTGAAATCGATCAGTATTCATGAGATGTGTTGTTGCCTCAGCTGAGAGACTACGCATCTACATATACTCTGAGAGACGGTATTCTCAGTCAGATATTTCACGGCACGAGCTTTCATGCTTCAATAAGAGACATGAGCCTCAATACTCATTTGATTGCTGGATCAGGGTACTACAATTATGGTTTTACGATTTTAGCCTTTGTCAAAAATCCACCATCTACACAATTCAAGATCGTCAACAATACATAAAGTTTGTACTGTATATAGAACTTGAGATTTCAAACTGCGATCATCTACCACATATGTATCTTGATTCTTGTAAACTAAATGAGTTCGGTTTACTGGAATAGTTACGATTCTTGTCTCTTCGCTAATAAGAGTATCAACAGGACCTTCGGCAAGCAAAACTTCCTCTTCTGGATTTTCTTCTTGAGAAAAAGTAACAATACCAGCAGAAGTAAACAAAACTTCTTCTTCAACTTCAGAGTAACTAACACAGTCGTATACTGGTGGCAAATCCCAATCAACCACGACTTTGTCATCACTCTCAAGTTCATCATATGTTGGCTCTCCACTGACAAAATCATCATATTTCAGCTCTTCACCGACAAATTCATCATATTCCAGCTCTTCGCTGATAAGTTCATCATATTCCAGCTCCCCCAACATGTTTTCATCAGTAACATCTTCAGTGCAACTGACTCGTTTCTCGCACAGTCCACTTGTAATCCGAGCAGCTGTTGTTGATGTTCTGGTTACCTTTGTGCTCTTACTAAAGTCACGTTGGCGCAACTGAAACTTCTTATGCATCATCACCATGTAATCTGGTGGCAGAAATTGTTTGTGCAACTTCTGTTTCATGTGATCCCAAGTGTTGATTTTCTTCTTTCCTTACCTCATACGTCGTTCTTGTAGCCGTTTCCATCATTGTAGAGCTGACCCCTTAAATTTTTACTTCACGAACAACACTTTACGAGCTTCACCATAGGCTTCCATTCGAAGTAATTCTCTATGATAGCTTCCCAATCTAGGAAATCTTCAGCATGTTTTCTTCCAGCCATATCATCTACTTCAACTTTCACCCATCTGGTGTTCAAGTCAAGGGATTTGATTAACTTGTTTCATGAGCTTCCGTGATGTGATTCATGAACAACACGGTGATGAAAAGGATTTCCATTAAACGTGTATTCATCATCCTCTGATCCTCCTTCCGGTGGAAAACAAGGGTTGCGTTGTGAGAATATTGGATTCTCATGAACAACATAACGACGATTCTCATCGAGTTTTTTGTGTTCATATTCTTCAAAAACTCCTTCCGGGGAATCTAAAGGTTTGCGTCGGCCTTCCGGTATCTCCATAAGGGCTTCCGCGCGTCCCTGTTGTTGTTGCAACATGTCCTCAACCAAGGTTCGTAACTCAAGAACATCAGTGTTTCCATCACCTCTACCACCACCTCTATTCCTACCTACCATTGTAGAAACTAGGGTTTGTTGGTGTGTTTTGTTCTAGCGCCAATTAATGCAGAACTAGAAATCAGAACACTAACCTAGGGCAATATAACAAAGATAAACGAGTAGAACATAGGATTGATAACAATAGAACGTTAGATAATTGAGTCTAGGTTAAAAACCATTACTCTTCTATAATCCTTAGATTAAAGTTTAATAAAATATCATAATAAAGTCTACCCTCTAAAGAATACCTAGTCACCTATTTATACTAGAAAGATAAATCTAAACAAAGAAACTCTAAAGTAAATATGGAAACAACTATCAAAACGTCCCTATTTTGTAGGACATTCCTAGATTAAAAAACATTCCTAAAAAAATATAAAATGCTCATGCATCAATAAAACTAAACTATTGTTTGAAGCTGCTAAAGTATAACTTATCTGGATGTATTTTCAAGTATTAAAATCTAAAAAAAAAAACACAACAGATATGAAGAATTATGAGTAAAATATTTCGTGATGAAGTTGCAACATAATCGTTTACAGAGAGATTGATTAGTACATAAATAATTTTTGTGCGTGATTGAAATTATTAATTTTCATCCAACGAGTGATGAAAATTATATTTGAAACAATTGAATGACATTGTTTTGAAACTGACCTGCATTGGAAGATTAATCTCCAGGTAATACGAAGGAACGCATGACGCCAACATTTTCTACCAAGGAGAATCAATAATCAATTTTCTTCCCTACAACTTTATTTCCTTCTCTTCTTTGCCGAATTTCCTCGTCTTCATATCTGGTTTAGATATTAGGGTTTCAGCAATCAGAGCAAGGTTATGGTACAAAATGTTTTGACACCTTTATCCCTTTTACTTTGGAGTAGTTGTATACTCCGACTACAATGCAAACAATACATGACATGCAGTTATTCCCGTCGAGATAAAACATTTTAATAAATAGATAATCACCAAATTATCCATAACTTGAATTTTGTGTCTTCTTCCCTTGTTAGTTTCATTAAAGATTAGATCTTTATTAACTCGAAAGAATTGGCTTGATAAATCGAATAATGTATTTGTCTTCGTAACAACTATAGCAGTACCTAAGGTATTTTTACCCGGGATTCTTTTCGCCTCTCTTGGTACATCAAAAGTCTGAAATTATATTGCAACATGTTTTCTACAAAATGATGAAGCACAAATTAATCCATAATAATATCGTATGTGAACTCTAAGCATTCTTGAAAAATCTACTTGAAATTGCATGCTGGGTACAGATGGATCTTACGCTGCAAGTGCCCTATAAGATTTGCATTGTGCTGATTAGTTTCCCAATTAACAAAAAGAAAGAAATAGAAGTATGTTGTTGGATCAAGTCCCTGCAGTATTTAGGGGATTAAAGAAATTTGAATGGAAGTACCACAATGGGCAGCTACATCACCGTGCCTTTGCCTTTATTACAATTCCTGCAAATTTTCTTTACTAATGCTTGTAAATGTATAAGATGATAAGTTCTTGTTAATGTCTATATGGTATGTGGCTATATTTTTGAAGTGTATATAACTTGTGCTCACTTTCATCAGCCACCAATCAGAGACCTCGCAGCATAATCCTTGCTGGGTCGCTCTTGATGACTTGATGTTAAGAAAAAAATTGAGCTAGTCTGATAGGTTCGATCCTCGTTCACAGGCTAAAGTGTTGCATTTATCGTGGAGAGTCTTGTGTCAATGGGTTCAATCTACAAGCAATTACTTTCTATACAGAGTTTCTTGCCAAAGTAAAGTCTGATTTGGAAGTACCTGCAAGGAGATTAGCCAGGACACGAGGAAATGTGTTTATGTGGTTGAAGGCATTGGAATGGGAGCCGCCGAGACTCGAACTGTAAGGGAAAACCTGGATATCAGCAGGTACGTTCTGAAGCACAGTGTTACCGGCAAGACTGCATTTTCATAGACTAGAAGAGAATGATCCTAGCAACTTCTGCGATCTCGACACTAATGAAGAACCAATTTCTGCTTAGGGTTCCTTTTACCGACCTCCGTGATTTTTTTGTTTTTTCTTGGGTAGCCGCCTTTCGGTTCCTGTATCGTTTTGAAATGTTGGATTTGATTAGGGGTTTCAGATGACTTGATGGATAGTGCGATTTGGAATGGGTCAACTGTGACCCAATTTTGATCTCCATATAAGTTGTGATTACCGAATGTCGAACCTTGACGTCTCATACGTGGCGACTTAAGAGATTGCGCTTCAGTTTAGTCCCACATGTTCCAGTTTACAGACACAAGGTTCATACATATACTGTGAGGTGCACCATTAGCTTGTCCCTTTGGGGACATCCGATAAAATTGGAACGATACAGAGAAGATTAGCATGGCCCCTGCGCAAGGATGACACGCACAAATCGAGAAATGGTCCAAATTTTTTTGGGTTTTTTCGGTTTTTTTTTTTTGGTTTCTGCAATGTGGTATTGCATTGGAACAGTCTCAATAAATTAGAAGAGAAAGATCAGAGCAACTTCGGTGATCTTGGCAGTAGGAAGGAATGATTGGAAGTTCAACAAGTCTCAGTTTAGAGTTCCTGCTCAACTGAGCTTCCCTTCCAAGTAAATCTTTCTTTTAGGGAAGGAGTAGAGCATTATACCTTGTAAATTTAGTTTCCGAGTAAAGAGCATTTCATCTCTAACATTAATTAGAGCCGAATTATTAATAAGAAACAAACAAAAAATATTACAAGGAACGGAGGCCTGAAAGAAACCCTCAGAAGAACTGTCAAAGCTTGGCGCCAATGGCCGCCTTCCTGTAGATTTAGAATCCTCCTCAGCGCCATGCTTGGCAAGAAGGTCAGCATCTTACATTTGCACCCGTTTTTAAAGGTCCATAATGCACCCTACTTACTCTGTGAACAGATTAAGATTGGCCAATACCAATTAATCTCAGAAAGTTGTTTTCAGGCTCCTTCCAATAGAAACCCTGTAAGAGGATAGGCAAAACATTGCATGCTGCAAGAATATATATCACCAGAGCATGCTTTCCCATCCATTCAAAAATCCAGGTTGGTTTTCTGAAACCAAATACATCAACCATCACATAAATTCCGACAAAAAGAATGCCTGCAGCACCAACTGTAACACATGTGTAGCTTAAAGAGTAGAGGGATTTGTTTATGTGCATCCCGCAGAAGTCCAAAACGAATCCCATAACAACTAGACCAGCAGCAGGCGTCGTCCAAGATATTATCCTATCCTTGTGATCCTTAAAGTGTAATACTATATGACCAAAATGCAGGCCAATCATGCAAGTAACAACTGCCATCACAGAACTTAAAACTCCTTCTGGATCAAATGGGGCTTGACACCAACTAGGTGCATTCGATGGAAGTGGGCCGTTACCTGGTGAGTTGATGCTACATTCTTTCGCCCGAGCGTAGGTCGGCCTCTTATATAAATGTTGAATTCCAAAAAATTTACGGTCAATCATTCCAACAGCATTACAGGCAGGTCCAGTATCTCCACGAACTCCACAATTTACCGATGTTATGTTTGAAGAGAAAGAGGAGCTTTCACTAGGCATTTGGTACTTCCAATTGGCAACACGTAGCCCATACAACAGTGAAGTATATGTCACAATAAGCACCAGAACAAATATCCATTGGAACTTATACTTCTTAAGCATAGTTCGTCCTAATTTCACAACGCCCTCCCTCTTGAGCCAAATCTCACATACAGCTGTTAATAAATATGCTATTGCAATCCTCTGTAGCGTACCCATCAATCTAATTTGTTGTATATCAACACCATAAGTTAGGTTGTTGATGCCATGGAAATAACCGCCTTGAAGCACAATGCCGAAGATAAAAAGCTTGAGTGCCTGAAGTACAGCCTTCTTAGTTGCATCAACTCTGCACTTCAACCTCTTATAAGCGAACGACAGAGCAACTCCAACGATGAACAAGAAGAATGGCATAACAAAATCAGCTAGAGTAACACCATTCCATGGCGAATGATTAATTGCAGGTTGGATACCACCAACATGATCTACAAATACCATAAGCGCCACCGAGAGTCCTCTGAATACGTCGACAGAAACTAAACGCGACTGCTTCAAAGAAACATCTATCTCACCAGTAACATCTTCAGTTTTGCCATTACTAGTACTATTAATATTATTGATTGTTGCATTATTAGAAATCTGTATACAGTGATGATCATTAGGATCTGTTGAAGAATTCATTACTGACAACTCCTAGCCAACACTTGTTGACCCAAATATTGCTATTCAGAAGAGCTCAACATCCAATACCTAGAAGCTTAGATTTTAATTTGTCTTTCCTTCTCCTCTCTTAAATAGAAAGACATTAGGAACCAACTCTCTCCATTATATTATATTATGGTTAAGGCACTCTAGTACCGCTAATATCTAACAACCTACTCCCTCCGTTTCTAAATAATAGGCTTGTTTGTGTGTAAATTTGCACACAAACCGGCCTATTTTTTAGAAACAGAGAGAGTAATAATTAACGAAAAGGAAGATGACATAAGAAACGTAAGCCTAAGCTCTATTAATTTGGGTGATAGCTAGCGCAGAAAAAAGATTACCTGAGTTTTGATTTCGTGGCGTAATTCGGTAAATTGGAGTGAGCTAGCTGTTGTTAGTTCTCTAAGCTCGAATAACATTACGTAGCTTCTGATTGCTTTTTGTTATGCAACACGATGGCCGTTCAATGAAAGAAAAGATACCCATGTAGATGAAATATTTGTCTTCGAGTCTTTGTTACTTTGGTGGCAGGCATGCTTCACGCATATCAGGTTAGTGCATGTAGCACCAGTAGGTATACATTTAGGTTTTGCTAATTTTCTTTTGTTACCGACGCATAAGAAGTTGCATTGTCATATACATATCAATTATTGGGGGTAGGTTCTTATGTCATCTTCCTTTGCGATACACCCGGCAGCAAGTTAATTAGCTATCGTTTACTGTTTAACTTTGTCGAGTAATTTACTAGGGCCGTCTTAGGCCTAGGGCTAGATGGTCGACCGCCCTAGGCCCAAATTTTTGAGGGGCCCAAATCCAATGTTTTGAGCATTCCCATTAGATTGCCTTAGTTCTTTGCATCTTAAATTACATGAAGAACGACTGCAAGTTAGTGACTTTGATGATATATGCCATTGGGATCGATACTAACCTTGATGATATGGCCGTTTAAATCACCAATGGTGAACAAGAAAACTCTGAAAATGGGTGATTTCATTCAAAGTAGTACAGTATTTCTTATAGAAAAATTGGCTTATATCTATAGTATATTTTTTTTACTACTAGTTTCTCACCCGTGTTACGCACGGATTTATCTTTCTCTTAATAAACATTGGATTAATTTTTATTTCACTAAGAAAATTTACAAAAAAAAATATAATAAATAAATTTTTTGCCACAAAGTAATAAATACATTCAATAAACTAATAAAATATCAATACAATAGAAAAAGAACAATAATAAAGATCAACAGATTAAACAAATTAAAACTTATTATGGCTTGCAATATGCAATAAAATTTTGGATTTGCATTCTAATATTATATACAGATTAAACTGGCGCTCAGGTTTTTCTTTAAAATTTTGATTTTCTTTTGTCTCTTTTGGTCCAACCAATCATTATATGCTTTTACTTCATCAGTATAAATGTCATCGAGATCGCGATACATCATGGATTTTCAATGAAACATCTTTATAACCTATAATACTTATTTTAGACTTCATAAATTGATTAAAAGGTATGCCTCTCCGGTCAAACTACAAATTTTTATATTTTTTAAGTGTCTTGAGCTCGTATTTATTTTTTACATATTCTTGCGCCTCTTCGGGTCCACCTAACCATCATATGCATTTTACTTTATCAATAAAATAATCTCTTGAAATATCTCGTTAGGACTATTGATTTTATAAATTTCTCCATCTCAATTATGACATATGATTATGTTACTAATTCTAGTAAGATGGATATGGTGCAGTTATTTTCTTAGATAGCTTAATGGTCCTTTCTTTAGTTTCTTTTTCTCTCCTAAACCTAAAAATATTTTTACATGAAAGTCATCGTACGTAAAGTTATGTACAAATTTAACACATGGAGAAAAGGATTTAACATAGAAATAATTATGAGAAAGTACATATATAGTGCACGACTGCACGGGAATATCTTCTAATTCAATAAAACTGAATTTATGGAATAAGATATTTTTATCGTCTTTGGTAATCACATGATGCATGTTGGATGGGTGAAGTGTAGTCTTATATTTCCAAGGACCAACCTATATTTCTCATTGATCGAAGATTGAACAAAAGGTTGTCACCATCATTTTATTTTATTTTGTTCCTTAAGCTTTTCTTAGTTGTTCATATTATTTTTTTAAGATAACTACATGTATCTGTTCTCCCTGTTTATTGTTTACTGGTTATCTATTTTCAATGAACCATAAATGTCAAAAAGATAACAGTAACCACTTCCGTTTATGTGGAGAAAATTGGTGTTGAAATGGAAATACCCTTTCTTGTTTAACAGTCTTGTTTGCTGTTTCCCACAGTCTGCGCACTTTGACTTCTGTAGGTGCAATACTGCTCCGCTTGCTAAACCGGTTGAAAATGAACTTTGGGTTTCTTTTTTTCTTTTTTTTTTTGGAAAAGAAAGATCTTAAAATATAGGATACGCAAAGGTAAAATTTCTTGCATAGGTTGTATCTGGGCCAACCCTGTGTTGTTCGGCAAGAAAAATCAGGTCTGTAACTACATCAAAGAATTCATACCTAACCTATAAGAGGAAAACGTCTTTAATGTAGATTCTCTTCTCAGCAAATGATATATAAGTTTAGCCTGTAATATCAGCTAAGGTTAAATTCTCAAACCATAATACTAAAACAAAAACAACCAAAATAAATAAATGGGGGAATTTTGTGTAGATTTAATATTCTGGATTCCCATGATTTTTAATTTTAATTATATATGGTCAAGTATGGAAAGTTTTAGTTGGCCTTTCAAATAACTTCGAGAATAATTGGTATACTGATAGTTGGTACACTTGATACATTGCACCAGAAATTAATTCATTGCGAAAAGTCATCGATGCAAATGATTAGTACGCATTTGGGGATTTCTTGCTCAAAGTAGCATGCGGGTGAACACCCAATTTGGTGGTTGAACAGTGTCTGCAGGTTGATTGGGTTTTTCCTTCTCTGACTGCCAAATACCAATGCAAATGCAATTCTCAGTACTGTTGAGGTTAATATACTTCAGTACTGTTGAGGTTAATATACAAAAAAAGAAATGATCTTGGTGTTAAAGCTTGGATTACTATGTTGTTTCGATCTAACTGATATGCCAACCATCAACATCGTTCTTTTTTAAAGTGGGGATGTTGAGGAATACAATGATTTATGTGCTCTTCCTCTTCCTCTTCACTTAAAGGATAAAGCTCTTGTTTGTTAAGGAGATATATCTCTTGGTATACACATTGGATCAACATCATCTGGCAATGACTCATCTCCTTTTAATGAGGCAGGTTTCTTGGTATACACATTTGATGACATGTTGGCCTTTTTATTTAAGAACCAAGTACTTTCCCGCGCCATGTCGACGAACAATGAGTATACAAATTGCATGCACAATCTAAAATAGAATACACGTGACTATGAACTACGGAATAACATTGTATTCAAGAAAAAGCGACAATGATTCTGTTGGAATGTACATATGATTCTGCCACATGCAGGAATGAAAAATTATATCAGTCCCGAAAAACTACATTTTTTTTAATTCAAGGGCGAGTTTTCCACACGTTTTCGACTCAAATAAAAAAAAACGTAATGTAATAATCAGCATATAGTAAAAATTATAGCAAATCATTGTCTATATAAGAGGACCTTGCTAATTGAATTTTTTTTTTGCAATATATATGCACCAAATTTATATTAGCAACAAAAGAACTCCTTAGAATTCTCCTCAAATAAGTTCAAGTAACCTATCTTTGACAACCAGAAAGGATCGTAGCTCGAGTTAATGTAATTTCAAAAATAACCATTGATGGAACTAAAAATTCCCAATTCAACAACGATTTGTCAGGAATCAAATGATCAGTTGGTTAATACGGTATCGAGATAGCAACAATTTTTCTTAAACCTTTAAGATAACAAACCATTATAACAAAAAATCTTCAGAAATTGATTTCTTTGTGGGGAAAAATTAAGGCATAGATAGGGAAAAAAAGGGTTGTCTCCTTTTTGATACTAAACGGTAAAAATAAAATAAAAACTTCGCTGATATTAGTTATCTTTCTCTCTAACCAGTAAAAAAAAAGGAAGAAAAAGAAACATACAATGATGTTTAATCGTCTTCATCACGAATAAAATCAAAATTAAAAAAATTGAAAATAAAATATGAGTTTATACTTTATACCTTTATATTGCTTGACTATACCCAACTATAACGGCCAAAAAAGGTGCATGATCGAGGGTATTCACATCAACGAATAAACTGGAAGAGAGAAAAAAGAGCTTACAGTTTACACCTTCATATTGCTTGATCATGTCCAACTACGGCCACGACAGGTGCATCATCGATGGTCTCTACATCAACGAATAGTAGATTAGAAAAATAAAAACCATAAATTGTAAGAGAAAAAAAGAACCCGAAAAAAACCTAGAAGCTAGAGGCAACATGGAAACAACGGAAACTAATTTTTGCCCGTATGATAAAGAGGCACCAACCCACGCATTCCATGGAAAAATATTTTTCTTTGGAAATAATATTAACCAATATCTAAATATGTGTCATTTTTAAATTTTTGGATCATAGCCACACTATCATTTCACGTCGAATAAAATGGAGTTGGTGTTATTTTTTTTCTATATGAAATAATCAATATCAATAAAATAAGGTAAGGTACTAAAAATATGTTATAGTTTTATATATTTGGATAACTGTATTTACGTGTTGGAATAATTTTTATCCAAAAAATAGCCAAATTCTCGAATGGAATCTTTTATTTTACGGAATCATTAAGATTAAGAAAAATTTAATATATTCTAGGAGATTTTCTCGATATATTTTCAAAAATATGTAAAAGATTTCATAAGATACGGATATATTTGGTAATTATTTTTGTTGTATGTGATTAGATAAAATATATATTAGGGGCTAAAAATATATTTTATGGATGAATTTTCAAATAATACCAAAATTAAAAAAAAAAATTGTTGGGACGGAATCAACCAGGAACTCCAGTTAATGAGAGCGCTCGAAAACAAAAAAGAAAAAAACAACCTAGAAAGAAAAGAAAAGAAAAAATTAAATCCATCTCCTCACCCTTGAAGTGAGGTCTTGTATATTCTGGTTATTTAGTTCGCACATCAACAACAAAACTGAACCAAATATATTCCACCGCCTCATCATTTACAAAGGAGAGGTATCACCAACTGCAAAACCAAAATCACCGAAAAATACCAGGAATATATACCAAAAGAACGTGATTTAATTGTTTCATACAAATTTAATTCGTACCAGCTGGAGCAAAAGAACCAATAACAGACGCTGACACGCTGTGGCAACTGCAGTTTCGAATATACCTGCAAAACAAACAACAAACGGGATCAGACAGGCATCGCAAGAAAAAGAAAAAACCAGTAAAACACTATAAGAGAAAAGCAATAGAAAACAATAGGGTTTTGGTTTTTCTCGGATGATTTATATAGAGCTACTAAATCCATAAATAAAATATTTTTGTTTTGGAAATTTGTAAATTCTTTTTTTCTTTTTTTGGAAATGATATTAATCAATATCTAAATATATTTAGAATTTCTATATTTTCAATATTTTTGGCAACAGTTACCAATTGTATTCTTTTCTTTTTTTACCAATAGTATTTAATTTAAAAGATCTTTTCTGGTACACTGAATATTTGTGATCCATAAATCTTTTCTAGTTTTTGAAAATCGCTATATATTTAGATAACAACATTTACTAACTGCAAAAAGAATTGTCCTCAAATTTTTTTCTCTTATGGTATGAAATATATGAAACCTCGTATTGCCGCAAGTAGTGTCTCTAGATATTTATTTTTATTTATGGAAAAAAACAAAGTTAAGAAAAATAATAATCAAATTAGGAGGATTATTGATTGTTTTGGTGTTTTTTTATTATTAGATCGTATGTTTTGTATTAGCTTCTTTTTGATTATAATCTTTGCTCTCAATAACTTATCTAAAATGCTAACAAAATTTTCAACTGCTGTGCAGGACCACTAACAAAGATACGCGCAAAACAGATTCACCGTCGGGCAAAAGGTTAGTACCCATGATCGGGCTAATCAGTATTTTTTTTTTCGATTTATCAATTTTGGAGTTTAATCAATAGTTTGTGGTTGTAATTAGGAAAATTCTTTTTTATTTAGACTGCAAAAGGACACTGGACATAGGACATTTAACGCTATTTATTTATTATGTGATGATCACTTGATTTATTGTGGGATCTATGCATAATTCGAATTATCATGATGAGATCGTGGATTTTATTATTTAGCTTGTTGATTATCATGATGAAATAGTGTTTTTTGTGATTAACTTATCCATGGATATATTTTTGACATGTTATGAGATTTTTAAAATCTAGCTATTTTAAGTAGAAAAATATTTAAGATTTAGCTCTTTTATTATTGGAATAAAAATATATTCTTCTTGAATTTTAGTGGATTAAATTTAATGACTTTACAAAATAAAATAAAATTAATGGGGCCAGAATCAACCAGAAGCGAGAATTAACTTGGAGCTCCAGTAAACGTGGAGCTCCGGTGAATGAGAACGCTTTAAAAAGCTCTATTATTATATAGAGAATTTTATAACCCTGATGAAATTTCCGTATATAGTATTTGCTAAAGAGATTACAAGATTATCGTAAGTCGCTGAATGTTATCTATTTACCTGATAAATACTTTGCACCTTTTATATCATCTTGATGATATGTTATTGTGCCTTTTTATACGTAAAATATTGATTGTTTTTGAACTTGTGGAACTTTTATATGCATGTATCGGATGGATTGTGGATGTTCAATTATTCTAAATAATCATTTATGCCATGTACTTTAGAAAAAAGTGCCTACTTTTAAAAGTTCGTCCCGTACCTTTAAAGTTGTAGAGGAAAATTAAGGACCTATCTCATTACGATAAAAATTAAGGGACCTATCTCGAATAGAGAAGTAAAATAACCGTTAAGTGACTGATATTTCACAGGTGTGGGCTTACACATGCGCACTAGTCATATTTTTACCCCCAATCTTTGGATGAGCTATTCGTAAGAGAGTTAGTGAAACTTATATAGACACTAGACAGGAATCCAAAATTAACATGTTGTACAGATAGAATGGATAAATGTAAAGCCTAACTTACCTTGTCTTAAGGTAGGATAAAAAGTCCGGAAATACATTTTTCTTATCACTTATTTTAAGTTTTTCACATAACCATGACCAACTTAGGCTTAAGCCCGATAAAAAAATCTGGCCAATCCCAACTAGCTTATTGTCAAGCCTCTCCCAACTCCCAAGTAAGATTTCTAGTTCTGTCACTACAAATACAGATATAGTATTTGGACCAATAACCACAATCGAGATTATCATACATATAATGTAACTAGAGTGTTAGAAAACATAAAGATATGTTTCAATTAAGGAAAAAAAAACAATAGGATATATGTCACTTGTTTTGTTTCTCATCCCATTGACTTTAATTTTTCGTATTGCATTATTTTGACGATTTTTCGTTACCATATAAGATTATCATAGTGGTTGATTCTGATGTTTTTGCGTGGCTTCATCTGTTTATACCCAAGAGAATCCTTTTTATATGAACTTCCATATTGTTTGCTATGAAACCTGTCGTTGATGCTGCAAAGAAGGTGGATTGGCTGGGACTATAATGGATTATAATTTCCAAAATATAGCGGGGGAGGGACCTAATAATGTATGTAAAAGCTAAAAATGGTCTATTTTTGTAATCTATCTTTTCTTTTTCCTATTTTCATCTTTTCCATCGCCCTTCTCTTTCATTTTTCTTCTTCAACGACGATTAACCATCATAATCAAGTGCATTCAACTTAACCATCTTCAAATAAAGATGTCGAAACTGAAAATCAAGAATTATTGAATGAAAGAGTTGAAACATATCGTTAATACCCATCGTTTATTTTTGCTTCTAATTGGTTAAAATGTGAGATTCGATAAAGTCAAAGTTTAAGATTAAATTTTTGGAACTCTTTGTAGTCGGGAGGTAGCTATTATTTTCCTAACCGTAAATCGGCTATTATGGATGGAAAAATAGCAATGTGAGCCGTAAGTATTTGTCTAGGTTAGGATTTTCCTGGCCTATGTAATTCTGATTTCCACAAAAGAAAAATAGAGGTTGGATTTACGGCTAGGTATTCCCCAACCGTTAAAAAAACAAAAAATGGTCTCTGCCGTAAAGTTTATATCTAAGCCGTAATTTGATACTTATGGCCGAAAAAATAACAATTTCGAATCGTAAAATAGGTTTACGAATGGAAAATTTTCAGTTCCCAACCGTAAGTACTTGTCTACAGTTAGGATTCTCGTTAGGATTTTCCTATCCGTATGTAGTTCTGGTTCCTACAAAAAAAAGTTGGGTTTAAAGCTAGGTATTTTCCAACCGTAATTAAAAATTGCCAGCTGCAATGGTTATGTCCTAGACGTAATTTGATATTTACCGCTAGGGAGTTCAAAATTCCCAATCGTAAACTTATTTTGCGGCTCGAAATTTCTATTTTCCTTACCAGTAATAGTTGATTTACGTCTGGAAAAATCACAAATCCCATCCATAAACAGTTCCAGAAATCCAATCTTAAACCCTAACTTCATCGAATTTCATCTTTTCACCAATCAAAAGCAGTTGGCTATTGTGAGTATATGTTCCTTCATATTCTTCAAAGGTTTTCAACAAAAAAAAAATCAAAAAAGATCATCCGTCTTCGTCTACTTTTCCTTTAAACAAAATAAATTTAATTTTTAAAATATAAATTAAATTAAGATCATCTAATCTTTTTTTTAATAATAAAGTAAATAGATTGAATAAATCAAATTACAAACATTTTTTATCCTGTTGGATTATATTAAAAACTCAATCAGGAATGTTTTCTACCAAATTAGAATTACTTATGTTAGAGCACTGCTCGGTCGAACTAGCAAGCGTTGCTATCTCAAGCTTGTTTGTCAAGTATAGTTGACAAAACTATAAGTCTTGATTTCTAGTCTACTTATAGCTATGTCTCGGATTAGGATAGAATGTGTAGTTGAGCTTTAAACTTCACGGAGTTCATCGATTGACGACGAAGAACTACTAAGGGGAGCTTGTGGAACTTCATCAAAAAAAGATATGTGGAGACTTGAACTCATCTATCACTCAGAAGTCTATTTCAATTCTATCTCCTATTGAGACAAAAGTCGTATAGCTATATGGACTTTAAATTATACACATTTGATATTTCGGGCTGAGTTTAACTCGCTTACATATTTATCTAAATATGTGTTGGTAAGCTTTCGCTTTAACCAAGTTCATCTTTATTCTTGACGAAAGTCAAAAGATGATCATGTGAAAATCACCTGGCAATATCTTACATGATTTGTGTGAGACATTCATTTGATGTAGACTCGGAATGTTTCGTATTGATCTATTGATCACTTGAAAATTGCTTTGAAGCTAATAGTTTGTGTGAGACAGCTATTCTCGTCTTCCAAGAATGTTTCAATGATTAACATAGAGTTTAAACGATTAACCATTGTTTGGATTTAGCACAATATGCGTATTTGTATGCTAACTATTGCAAGTTATTTGAAGTCCGGGAACCATAGTATGCATACCCGTATGCATACTGGTTTGATA
Organism: Papaver somniferum; assembly: GCF_003573695.1. Taxonomy (NCBI): domain Eukaryota; kingdom Viridiplantae; phylum Streptophyta; class Magnoliopsida; order Ranunculales; family Papaveraceae; genus Papaver; species Papaver somniferum. The sequence goes on from NC_039365.1 coordinate 168,335,155, forward strand.
GTTGAAGTCCGGGAACTTAGTATGCATACCCATATGCATACCGGCTTAGAAGTTCAAGTCCTGGAATTCAACTGAGTTTGGTCATGTGCGACAGTATGCGTACCCGTTCATACTGGCGAACCCATACCAAGTCCGACTACTTAGGTATGCGTACCTGTTTGCATATTTGAGTGGGTTAAGTTCTAAAATCGGTTTGTTCATGAACAAGGTTACTAAGGAATGCAATAAGGTTACAAGGTTGCTTGAGTGGGTTAAGTTCTACTTAGGTATGCGTACCCGTTTGTTCATACAATAAGGAATGCAATCTTTTGCAAACCGTGGCTATAATGTTTATGAATTGATTCGAGTGAATCAAAATTGATTTTTCTTCAATTGTGTCTTGTATACTTTTATGAGAATATAAACTATTGAATAACTCTAGAACTAGTTTCATTTGAGTCATTTGAACTAGTTGTGATTAAGATGAACAAGGTTGATATGAAAGTGTCATATGGCTAACTTCGGTTAACAATTGTTGAGCCAACCATGTGTACACGTTTAGGTACGGTTACTCATATCTAAATGAAGTCACATATCATTTGTATATAACAATATAAGTTAGATCTAACGGTTGAAAGATATTAGCTTGACTCAAATCAGGTTTTCATCTAACGGTGGATATTGAATGCTTTGTTACCAAGGTAGCATTGATTGCAAAACCTTATTTGAAGATTATATAAGGGAGAACTCTACCAACTGGGAAACCTAATCCCCACACCTCATGTGTGATAATAGTTGCGACTTGAGTCGATTCTCCTTTAACCTAGGTTTTTCTTAAAACCATTACAGGTTAACGAATTAAAGACTTCATTGGGATTCTGAAGGCAGATCCAACTATTTTCTCTGTAGTTGCGTGTTATGATCTTACTTTGTTCTATAGTATTGATTACTATCTTCTCTAAGATTTTCTCGAGATTTAATCTCCGATGGTAAGATAAAAAGTAATCACAAAGCTCTTCGTCTCATTCTTTGTGATTCCACAATATCTTGTTCCGCTACCATACGGCTGAGATTATTGTGCGGTGATTGATATTACTAGGTTGTTCTTCGGGAATATAAGTCTGGCGTATCAATTGGTTCCTGTTCACCTTGATTTATCAAAAGACGGAACAAAAACTCGTAAGTATTTCTGTGGGAGACAGATTTATTTATTCAATAGATTTTTCTGTGTGAGACATATTTGTTTATCAAGTCTTCGACTTTGGGTCGTAGAAACTCTTATTGTGGATGAGATCAACTAAGGGAATCAAGTGCGTAGAGTCCTGCTGGGATTCAGAGGCGTAAAGAAAGCGACTGTACCTTAATCAGTGTGAGATTCGTTAGGGCTCAATTACATTCCAGTCCGAAGTTAACTTGTAGTAGGCTAGTGTCTGTTGCGGCTTAATACAGTATGGTGTTCAAATATGGACTAGGTCCCGGGGTTTTTCTGCATTTGCGGTTTCCTCGTTAACAAAATTTCTGGTGTCTGTGTTATTTCTTTTCCGTACTATTTTTTCTATATTATTGAAATATCACAGGTTGTGCGTATTTCAATCAATTGGTAAATCCAACCTTTGGTTGTTGATTGAAATTGATTGACGCTTGGATAATTGGTCTTCGGTACCATCCAAGTTATTTCTCTTATCAATCCGGCTCACAGATTTCGATCTGTTCGATTGCATATTGATTTGAGAAATTGAGATATAACTCTTGGATATATTTTCCTTGATTGGGTCTGACTGTCTAGTTGATTCTCTTGGAATTACATTGGAGTTAATCCATACAGATTTCCTAAACGAAATATTGGGTGTGGTTGTTAGACCACCGTTTTTTCAACTTATTTCAGTCCTTGTATATTTTGCAATTGAGTCTGCAATGTGGTTTGCATCTCTATGAACATGAGAGAAACACCAGAAATCAAAATCTTATAGAATAACAAGTGCACCACAGATCAGATTAAAAGTAGTCAATCTGAGAGCCAAGTTATTTCCACTCAAAGAATTTATTACGTTAACACAGTCCCTTTCCAAATGAATTCTTCTTTTCCCCATCTCTTTTTCCCGTATTGCAGCTTCCAACAGTGCCTTTGCTTCAGCTTGTTCTAGGTCTAGAGCCCTTGATGGACTTCCTCGCATTCTGTTGCTCTCACCTTTATTTGTTCTACATATTAGTCCAATTCCAGAACATTTAGTATCCATAATATGAGATGCATCAAAATTTATCTTATCTATTAAATGCTCAGAGCACTTCCATCTTGGTACTATTACAGTACTGGTACTAGGAGTATTTGAAAATCTAACATTTGAGAATGTCATATCACTTGATTCAGTTTTAATAGTCCGTATAATGGAATCTTTGTTGACATGCATATTATCAAAAAGTTTAGGGCACCTGGATTTCCATATGTGCCAAATAGAACAACCTATTATTTCTATTTTTTTACTTTCTACCTAGAGTATACTGAATGCACCACATAACCAGTCATAAAAGTGTTGAGTGCCAAAATTTGCATGAATTTGATTGTTATTATCTTCCCAGATTCTTCGTGCCACAATACAATCAACAAACAGATGATGTAAAGATTCAGCACTAACACCATACAGTACACAAATTGTATCTTGATGCCTAGAGAACCTAGCTATCCTTTCCTTCAAAGGCATACAGTTATGAAGACATTTCCACGTAGAATGTTATATCTTATGTGGTAGCTTATACTTTCAAAATGATATCCAGTTTATATTCAGATTATTCTTAGTATGACTATTTCTTAGTTGTGCATCTAGTATAATTCTATATGTTGTTTTCATATAAAAAGCATCATTAGTAGCAGGTCTCCATCTCAATTTATTACACCCATACATTGGAATTTTAATGTACAATGTGTTGGTCAAACAAAGTACGCTGAGTTTCAAAATTCCAGTTCTTAGTATCTTGGTTAATTAATTGATTAACAAAAATCATGTTTGAAGAAGATAATAAGGAGCCAGAAGGACCAGGGAGGTTTGGTATCCAATTTATGCTTCCATACCCATACACCCTCACCAATACTAATTTCCATAACATAAATTTTCCTAATAATTTCTAGACCTTTACAAATACCAGTCCAAATGAAAGAGCAATTTTCTGCAAAAACATCAATCAAAAAGGTTTTTATCATCAAAATACTTACCTACAAGAATTTTAGCCTAACGAGCATTATGTTTTTTAATCATTCTTCAGGAAAGTTTTTTAAGAAGATATTGGTTTGTAATTTCAGCCCTCCTAATATTTAAACCACCTAGTTCTCTTGGTAAGGCCACATCTGACCAACCTTTTATGTACAAGCCTTTACCACTTTGTTGTTTCCCCAACTAAAAGCCTCTTTCAATGGAGTCAACATCAGAGATAATACTCTGTGGCATTCGGAAAACAACAAGATGGTGATTGGCCATGCTTCCTATAACAGTTTGATTAAGAATAATTTTACCTAGTTAAGAAATGTATTTGGATTTCTATGGAGCAGGTGTACCTCTATATTTTTCCACAAGATGGTTAAAAGAGTCACTTTTACTCATTTGCAAAAGCAGTGGAACTCCAAGGTACTTTTCCTGCAAAGCCGTTCTTTTAATTTGCAAGATATTAGCAATATCAGCTTTAACATTGTCTGGCACTTTAGAACTGAAAGTAATAACAAACTTTTCAAAGTTTATAGCATGTCCGGAGTATTTGCTAAATTGATCTATTATAATAAGTATATTCCTAGCATCTCTAATTCTAGCTTTTATGAAAATCAAACAGTCATCGGCAAAAAATAATTTTGAAATAAAGGGGAAAGTTCTAGTACATTTGAAGCCATGACGAAGCCCAACCTGTTCATCTTAATTTAAAGAACTTGAACAACATTCCATGATCAAAATAAACAAATATGGATATAAGATCACCTTGTCTCAAACCTCTTTGAGGTAAGTAAACCTCACTAGGTGCACCATTTAGAAAAATAGAAGCGGAAACAGTGGAAATGCATTGTTCGATCATCTTACACCAAGTCTCAGAAAAACCTAGTTTCTCGAGGTATTTATATGAAGAAAGACCATTCTACTCTGCCAAATGCTTTGGACATATCTATTTTATTTCTACACTCCCCACCCCACCCCCACCCCATCCTTAATTAGTCTTTGTCTTTTTCATGGAATGCAAAACTTCATGAGCTATTACAATATTATTTTGTATTTGTCTACTAGCTATAAATGCAGTTTGAGCAAGAGAAATAATCTTTTGCAAAACAGATCTTATCCTAGTAGCTAATAGTTTTGATATATGATCTTATAACTGACATTGCATAAACTGATTGATCTAAAATCTAAAGCAGCCTTAGGACAATTATTCTTACGAATAAGAGCAGTAAAATTATGATTAATCTGTTTTAGCATGTGATTAGAGTGAAAAAAATGGAACCATTTTAACTATATCAGATCCAATAGTTTTCCACATTAATTGTTAAAAACCAGGTGGGAAACCATCTGGACCTGGAATGGTCCAAGGTTTCATGTCAAACACCACAGTTTTAACCTCTTCAGTAGTTGGAAAAGCAGCATGAAACATATTATCAGCCTCAATAATACAAGCAAGCATATTTTTCAAATAAGAATCAGGATCAGGAGGTTACTTCTACTCATATTCCAGACAATATCTCTTAAGTTCACCAGCCACTAAATCTCTATCAGATAACCAAATACCTAATTTATTTTGTAAAGATTCTATCTGGGTTCTTTTTTTTCTTAAAATTTTCTTTTTGATGGAAATATGATGTGTTCCTATCGTTTAGTTTTTTAGCTTTTTCCTTACCCCTTTGTCTCCAAAAATCCTCTTCAACATCATACCAGTACTTAAGATCTTTAGTAAGTTTTTCTATCCTGGTATTGTTACTATTGTACTATCTCTAGTTAAACATGCTAATTATGATTCAATATTTGAAATATTAACAGTTATGTTACCAAAATGACTATTATTCAAATCTTTCAAGATATGTTTAGTCTCTAAAAAGCCTTTAGTGGGCTTAAAAGCATAAGATCCTTGAGATTGACAATTTCAACCATTTTTAATTACATCGGCACAAGTGGAGTCTTTAAACTAGGCTTTATTTACCATGAAGGTTTTTTTTAATGGTGTTGGATAATTTAGAAGAAACCAAAAGGATAGAATAGTGATCACTTCCCACAACAATAAGACGATATAAAGATGCATTAGGAAAATTATCAAACCAGTCTATAGAACTTATAACTCTATCTAATCTCTCTATAATGAGTTCATTTTCATTTATATTGTTTATCCATGTAAAAAGAATACCGATGTGATTCATACTATGAAAATTATTACTAATCAAAATAGCATTATTGGTATCCAATTTAGATTGAGTAATCCTATGAATATCCAAGGATTATCATGATGACTCTAATATTTCCTAAGTAATCCCATTGCATCTTTCTATCATCATTATTTATAACACCATAAATGCAAGTTAAGAGAGTGTAAATATTTCTACTGTCAAATTTAACCAAGCAGTTGATAATATTGTATTGAGCATCTATAATCCTTAAATTAAAACCATCTTTCCACAACAAGCAAAGACCACCAGAAAAACCAACATGATCCCAGAAGAATGAATTTGGGTACTTATATCATTAAGGTATTGCATTCTTTCTTTGTTTTGTTTATAGTCTCAGAGAGAAACAAAATGTCAAGATCATGAGTCATAATCATCATTTGTAAATGATTTTTAGTATGTTAATTATCATAAACCACAAGTATTCCAAGAAAGCACATTCATATCATTTTTAGTAAAATAAATTTTTAGAAAGATTCTATTTAAAATGTTTTTAGTTGATACATTTTATTTTATTTTTTGTATGTGAATGCCAGTAAAATACCTTATTATCTCCATTTGTGTCACAAGATTTTGTCTCTTTGTTATTGACTCTTTGGGTTGCTGGTGTAACATGGATGCTCTTCTGATTGCTGGACTGGTTAGTATTTTCCTTATCATAAGCATGATTTGTGGCACCATTTCCTCTCTGCCTTTTCCCCAGTCTTATACTCTCATCATCTTCCTCCACAACTATTATGTTCCTAGTATCAACCAATATTCCATATTTTGGATGAACAAATGGAACATATTTAGTAATCTTGTTTGGAGTATGACTAGCAGGTGTAGTATCAGTTTTGACCTCTCTTTTTTGAAGCATCAGTTTTGACCTGCAGAATCGTATATTATTCTTATTTCCAAAAACATGTAGTTTCTTATGCAGAGCTTCCAAGTATTTTGCAGCCTCCTTATAACACCCCTTTGAGAAATTTATAATATAACAGTTTGGAAAAATTGTGTGGAGTTTTTTCCATACAATACATGATCCATCTTGTCATCCCTGAAGCAGTAATAACCATTACTCCTCTTCTTGATGGATTGTTAACATCAACCTTCACACATACTTTGACTGGTACTCCTGGTTCAGGAACAAAATTTGGTGGGTAAATGACTTGAACTTCTCCCATAAGTTTCCCCATCTCTTCCACAACCTTTACATTCGTATGTTTATGTAAAACATTCTTTAATTGAATCGAGAACCATTGAATATTTCAATCCAATTCCTTGTACATCTGCACCGGATTATATTCATGGAGTAAGACCATGTTACCATCAATGTTATGTGGTCTCTCATCCACCACCTTTTTCAGTGTATCCCTGTCTTTGAACTTAAAAACCATGATGTTTCTATCATTTTTCATTACTCGCAGCTCTTCTTGCGGAATAAAAGGCCAAGTGTAGCTTATGTGTTTTTCCGTAACAAATAAACTCATTTTAAAAATTGATAAAAGATCTTTCCTATCAAACTTATTTCTTCTTCTTTTTATTCCTAAACATCAGAATTCTCATCCGGATGATGGATGTATATGCTTCTTCAGTGTTACCCACGGCTAAAGTTGCATTTTTGAACTTAAGACAGATCAGTAACCTCAATTTGGTTTTCCTCCACCATTTCTAGGGTTTGAAGGTTGATTTCAACAATTATAAATCTTTTATGACTGTGGTTTGTGGTTATTCCAAAATCTGCAATTACAGAGTTTGGTTTAGGGTTTTAAATTGGTATTTTTGAATATCCGGCATGGAGATATTTGAGGAATGAAAATCCGAGATGGAGAAAGGAATTTAATAGTTGGTTGTAGTTACATGTATTGAGTTTAGGAAAGTTAGGGTTTGCATGACCATTCTTATCAGCTTGCCGCATGTGCGATTTTTTTTGCTTTCAATGAGTCCGAGTTGAATCGTCTGTGTTGGATATGAAAACTTTTCTAGCCCAAAGAAGAATAGCTAGCAAACCACGTTATCACACCATCTTCTACAAGGTTATCATCAAAGGCAGCAAAAGCTTTAACCAAGATAGAAGCACCAGAAGAGGAAAGGTACTTAGTACTCGACTTAAAAGAAAAACACAAAGAAGGAAATTTAGTCAAAACTTTGATCTTAGTGGCGTCCCTTAGTGTAAGAATCTGCGACTTATCGGATCAAGAACTAGGAAATGCCATTAAAGAGTACAGAGTCTGTAAACACATTTAGAGAGAAAAAAGAATTTAGTTAGACATGGACAACAAAAAAAATCAAAAAGACAACATAATTTTGTAGAAATGAAAACTCAAGCTTGATTAAAATCTTCGATTGCATATAGTATGGATTAAGAAGCAACAAAATTTAAGTTTGGAGAAGGAAATGATAAAAAAAAAGTCTACCGTTCCCAACCGACAATGAATTTGAAGCTAATTTTTTGGTGACATGTTATTCTTATAAGTCTCTACATTCCAACCAAAAACGGCAGCATTCCAAGATGTATAAAACCACCACCTACGATTTTGAATATCAGCCAGTGAAGATTAACGGTTGAAATTAAAATTTGTGGATAATGAAGTTTCGTATTTCGGAACACTCTCATTTTTGATAGGAATGTAGAGTTTTATACGAGGAACATGTCACCAAGATCTTAACTTCAAATTTATCGCCGTTTAAATTTTATAGAAAAAATGGTGCCGCCATGTGAAGATTATGTCATTATAACGATGTCAACGGATCCTACCCCAGTGATAAAAGGTGTAAATTTAGTTGAACATTTTGTAATTGGATAAACTGAGTTGACTCGTATGATCACCGATTTAACATTATCTAATCTAACCTAATTCTTAATTAATATCATTAATTTTTCATCAGCACTAATTAAAATCTAGGGCATGCCGGTCACTAATAAAAATAGTAGGATAATGAGTTATTGGAGATTAATATTTCACCCTTTTTCTGTCCTCGTTCAGCCCCAAAATATCCCCCAGTGCAGCCCCAACTAGCTTAACATTCGCCAAGATAGAGCGGGAGGTCCAACAAACTGGTCCATGTCCTAATTCAACATGGTAGATTGGCTTAGGCCAGAACCCAGAGAACTAAAACTGGGCATACCTGAAATAGATATCAGGTTGCCGCTAACAAAAGAAAAAAGAAATTACAAAGAGAGGGAAACAGGAGAGTTGGAAATTGGCGAGATTGTGAGAGCATTTCTGTTGGCTCCTCCTTTGATGTGATTAAATTGGAGTATCTCCATTGATTTGGCAGCCTGTAAGATCCAATTCATCGTGTTCCTTACTTTCCATGTGGTCTTTTTTTCCCGCATCGATGAAGACATTGGATGACGATTAGGGCATCACTCTCCAGAATTATTCTCTTGAAATTTCGATCTTTAGCAATCCGAATGCCAAGAATTAAGGCTTTCTGGCTTCAGTCTCTAATGGGTTTGAAGCTTGGACAACAGCAACAGCGGCAGCTTAATTATCTTTGAAAGCTCAATCAGAGTTGATTTTGATGAATTCTTTGGGGCGCAAAGTCCGTCCAGATATTGGCTGGATTGAGATTATCAGTTGACATAGGGATTGTCTGCTCAACTGAGGTTGGATGGAGAAGGAGCTGATGCAGGTATTTCATATTTGCTCCACAACAGACATGCAAAGATTCCCCATTGCCCCCCAGCTGAATTCAGTGGTTTATCAGGTCTGGAAGGTTTTCTTATGTCTTGGGTTATTCTCATGGAGAAATTGGAAGCAAAATGGGCAGCTTGAGTAACATGGCACTTGACAAAGAGAGGCTGGACCGATTCAGTCTAGCAATGGCAGAGGAGACAAAGAGCGTAGGGTGATGGTTCAATGAATTCCAACACCATCGTGCCGGATCCTCCACAAGAAAATGTGAACTCTTGGTGGAGGTTGTTTGTATTTTCAGAATTTCGACTAAGGAAAATCAGGATTTTTACTTGAAGTTAATGCTCTTTTATTGAGCAGCTATTGGAAAGACTTTGAGCTAAATTCAGCACTCCGGGTGAAGATCCAGATGGACCAGACCGGCTTATCTTCGATTTGCTCTTCAGGTATGGAAATGATAGCAATTTCCATGACATGGTGTGGAGAGGAATAGATAGAAAGAGCTTCTTGATTCAATTGTTTAGACTGGTGGTCAATTAGGTCGCTAACTGTCTTCATGTTTGCAGGAGCCAGATTGCAGGCGTTATGGCTTGAAGTCAGCAGTTGTAGGGATCCAGGGATTTTCAAGTTGATACTGCTTCCATCTCCAGCGAACCAACAGGTATGTTGTGGCTTGAACTGATATCAATGCTTTCCAAGTGGAAGAACTACTCGTCTGAGTTGTAGTTGCAGTTTAATAATTGGTGCTCTAAAGGCTTATTTTGTCAAGTCCACAAAATTATACAAATGTGGAAAACTCGGTTCGGTGGAGTTTTTTCTCTGTCCACCCATCATTCTTGTTTTTTAAAATTGTTTACATCCTTTATTAAACCGCCCTAGATTTTGGAATCCTGGCCCCCCTCATACTTACAGCTATATATAACATTTTATGGTTAGGGATGTTAATCAAGAATAACAATGATATAGACAGCACTTATGTTCAGGAGTTGAAGATGTCAACAAAAATCCTCATTCAAGCATTTTGACTCTTCATACTTAAGGCATCACTAATTATGTGAGATTGAAGATGTCAACCCAAATCCACATTCAAGCATTTTGAGTCTTCACACCTAAGGCATCACTAGTAATATGAGATTGAAGATGTCACCTTAAATACTCAAATCAAGATTTTTGAGTGTTCATTACTTCACCTAGCCATGTATAAACATGTCCAAAGTACTAGACACCTGTTCTGGAATCAGGTTCTTTCAAATAGTATTATTCTTTTATAAATATAACTAGTCAAATATACATCTCATTGACAAGAAGGGGGAAAGTCTAAGTTCATATTAGACTATAAATGTTTATTTTCCTCCATATAAATGTTTTAAGATAGCGTGCATACTTCTGCAATTGATGAAATTGTTATCTGTGAATTGGTGAAGTTATTATTAGACTATTGTGATTCTTGCTGATAGGGGAGGTGTGATGTAACTGAGTCATAATTATCATCAACTCAGTGTTATTACCAATCACCTATTGTTGTTCTTCTTTGCTATTCATTTGTTAGGAAATCATGAAATAGTGGTAATGGGTCAAAACACAGCACAAGAAGTTGAGGAGTTTAAAGTAGGTGTGGTTCTTGATCTGAACATGTCTATGGCAAAGGTGTGGTTGACTTCCATGAACATGGCTCTCTCTGACTTTTATGCAACTACTCCTCATAAGAGAAGGTTGGTTTTCCATGTAAGGGATTCTAACAGAGATGTCCTTGATGCTTCCTCTGCAGGTAAACTCACTCTCCCTAGCTCTTTAGATAATTCGATGTTGCTATATTTTGTAGTTTCAGCCGCAGTTGCTGTTATATTGGATAAAAAAATTATATTTGATGAAATCGCATTTATAATTAATACTGTTCTAAAATAGAAGCATGCCTGTCTACTAAACCCAGAATATCAAAAGAGACTTGTCCTTTTGAAACGGGAGTAAAATTTAACGCATGTCGGTAAAAATTAGAATAATAATTATGAGTTCATGAGTTGATTTTTCAACTGTATTTTAAGAGTTCACCTGAGTTTGAAATTCAGTGTATTCTCACTTTTTATTTTAACATCTCATAAGTTCTGCCTATTCCCAGCATAGCAGGTGTTAATAAAGTATATGTTCACTCGGTATAGATAACAAGCACCTAATAGTTTTGTATTTTGCTTTGATGCGTATGACAGCAATAGATTTGATAAAAAATGTTGAAGTCCAAGCGATCATAGGTCCCATGGCATCAGCACAAGCTATTCACATGGTTCCTCTTGGAAGTCGATCTCAAGTTCCAATTATCTCTTTCAGTGCAACAAGTCCTTCTATTTCTCTTTCTCAAAATCCTTATTTCATTCGTACAACACTAGAAGATTCAGCTCAAGTAAATGCCATTGCTGCTGTTGTGAAGGCTTTTGGATGGAGAAGAGTTGTACCTCTTTATGAAGACACCGAATATGGACATGGTATCATTCCATATTTAGTTGACGCGCTTCAAAGTGTCAATACCAGAGTTCCATATAGGAGTGTATTCCCTGTTTCAGCTTCTGACGATCGAATTGTCCAAGAACTTCATAACTTAAAGACAATGCAAACAAGGGTATTCATTCTGCATATGGTCTCGCCACTAGGATTACGTATTTTCGAGAAAGCTAAAAAGATTGGTATGATGAGCAAAGGGTACTCATGGATTGTTACCAAAGGCTTAAGCTCTGATTTGAGTTCATCCAATTCTTCGGCTATTGACACAATGCAAGGAGTAATAGCTATAAGGCCATATATTCCTATGTCCAAAGAGCTTAGCTCATTTGAAGTGCAATGGAAAAGAAAGTTTCAGAAAGAGAACCCAGATATCGACTGGAATTTGGATATTTTAGGTATATGGGCATATGATACAGTTTCGGCCTTGGCAAGTGCAGTTGAGAAACTTTTAAGCACCAGTCCTCGGTTCAGTCAGCAAAAAACAACTTTGAACACAAGTGATGTTACAAGATTAGGTGTTTCTCAAATAGGTCCTGAAATTTTGCAAGGAATTTCCAGTATCAATTTTAAAGGCCTGAGCGGGGAATTTCATGTCGTCGATAGGCAACTGCAATCCAAAATCTTTCAAATACTCAATGTCGTAGGCAATGGGGCTAGAGAAATTGGAATTTGGTCACCTTCAAATGGAATCATAAGGGATATAAGCTTAGTTGAGACTACTAAAAGCACATACTTGACATCAAATAAAGAGAAATTACGCCCTATCATATGGCCTGGGATACTACGGACATTCCTAAAGGTTGGGTAGTTTCAACTAATGAGAATAAGTTAAGAATAGGAGTTCCAGTAAAAGAAGGTTTTAATGAATTTGTCAAGGTAGAAAATAATTCTGGTAGTCACTCGGGATATAAAGTCACTGGTTACTGCATAGATGTGTTTAAAGCTGCATTAGATGAGCTGCCATACGATGTTCCCTATGATCTCATTCCTTTTCAGGATAGCACAGGCAAAGCTGGAAGTTACGATGATCTTGTGTACCAAGTGAATGCTCAGGTTAGTACTGTAATGCAGAATCCAACATAGACCTATCTTTTCCTAATATTGTAGTAAAGTTATCTTAGTTAACGATTAATATCGTTTTTTCTTTACAATTATTCTTGTATTCTTAACAGAATTATGATGCCGCAGTTGGAGATATGACTATTACAGCCAGTCGATCAGAGTTGGTTGATTTTACGTTGCCCTATGCGGAAGGAGGGGTATCAATGGTGGTGCTAGTGAAAAAAGATATGAGCAAGGATACATGGATATACCTCAAGCCATTGGAGTGGAAGCTCTGGGTAACAACAGGGACCTTCTTTTTTATCATTGGTGCTGTCGTTTGGATTCTCGAACACAGAGTAAATAGGGAGTTCAGAGGAGGGCCTCATCCTTTGTATCAGTGGGGCACCATGCTCTCTTTCTCCTTCTCAGCACTTGTCTTTGCACAGAGTAATATTACTTCACTTTTCCTAGCTACATGGCTTTGTATATAGGTATAGTTCTAATAGTTTCTAAAAGCTTGTTTTTCAATCATCTTGCAGAGGAAAGAGTGCTAAGCTCTTTGGGTAGATTTGTAATTGCAATTTGGCTTTTTGTTGTGCTAATTATCACACAAAGTTATACAGCAAATTTGACATCCATGTTAACGATTCAACGATCTGATCCAACCTACACTGATGTTAATGAACTTAAGGATGGTCGGTACAATGTTGGTTATCAGGAAGGTTCGTTTGTGTTTGGAATGCTAAAACAGATGGATTTTCATGAGTCCAATCTTATAATCTTCAAGTCTCCTAAAGAATTTGACGATGCTTTCTCGAATGGTACAATTGTTGCTGCTTTCGAGGAGCTCCCGTACATTGAACTCCTCCTTGCTGAATATTGCGGTAAATACATGATGGTCGGGGAAATCCATCAAAATGATGGACTTGGTTTTGTAAGTCTCTTCTTCTCTTTTCAACAATTCCTATAGATTTGATATGTCGCAGATGTCGCTGTAGTACGGTGGTGAAGTGTTGGAAACTCGTCAGCATGCATCTATTGTCATTGATCTTGGTTTGGCACTAGTGGCCTCGAACTTGCATGAATACTCTTTTGTTCAAAGGTTTTCCCAAAAGGTTCTCCCTTGGCTCCTGATATTTCAAGAAAAATCTTGAGCATAAGAGAGGCAGGTAAAACGAAAAAGCTTAAACGAGCTTCGTTCAAGACTGAAAGATCTTGTTCAGACAGGGACCCCTTCGCTTCATCAAATAGTCTTACTCTCAGTAGCTTTTGGGTCCTTTTCCAGATAACAGGACTCTGTGCAGCATTCGCAGTAATTGTTTTCTTATGCGAAAACAAACAAATCCTGAACGAGCCAAATTCTACAACCTGGGAAAAAATCATCCATCTGCTTACAAAGTTCTACGAATATGACGAGAATCGCATGATCACATATTTTGAATGCAATCCTGCGTGCAGTGAGCGAAATAAAGCCGCCGTCAATGGAGATCAGCATGCAGCAGAAACTGTAGATTTTGGTGATTCACCTCCACTGGTTGAGAATTCTCCATCAATAATGGGTTACGGAGACGTCACCCCACAGAATGGCAACTTTAATACAGCAAGAAGAAACTCTACAACATTGAGTGCTGATTACGATATAGATATTGGATATTTTACACCTACATCAGAAGGTGATAGTACAGAATTTGGAAATTCTACGCCAGGAGATGACGATTCCGTGTCAGGCGTTAGAAACTCAACTTTACACATTTTAATGACACAGCAAGTTCATAGGGATTTTGAGGAACATTAATCTTTAGATTTTATACCTATCTGCACGGAGTTTGGATTTAATTTTAATTCTTCGAAATTGTTTATGTCAAAAATGTCTGTAGATTTACTGATTTCAGTTGTGCAGTGTAATTTTTTTAATTGTTGAAATGATTATTATCTTAACTTTTCTAGTCTCTTCATTCCTTTAATCAATCCTGCACAAGGAAGTATGTCTATGGTATTGAAAGTATTTGAAATGGGATCCATTAAGACTCTAATTGTATGGGAAAACTTGGATATTAGCAGGTATGTTCAGAAGCACAATGTTTCCGGCCAGACTGCATTTCAGTAAGTAGAAGACAAGGATCTTAGCAACTTCCGCGATCTCGCCAGTAGCGAAGAATTGGCAGTGCAGGACCAACAATTTCCGCTTTTTGGCCTTGCATCTGAGTAGATATGGATTTGTTTGTAGATTACTTTAAACTAGTACATTTTTTCAGATGGTCCGAGTGAAGATCAGTTGTGACTAGCAAATTTCCTAAATATAAAAGAAATATAAGTTATGATTACTGAGGGTGAGGCTCGAACCTTTGACGTATGTCCCATAATTAGGGACTTATGAGATTGGTCTCTCATTTAGTCCCACATCTTTCACTTTAGAGATAGTAGGTACGTATATATACTGTCAGGCGCACCATAAGCTTGTCCCTTCGGGGACATCCGATAAAATTGGAACGATACAGAGAAGATTAGCATGGCCCCTGCGCAAGGATGACACGCACAAATCGAGAAATGGTCCAAATTTTTTTGTTTTTCATTTTGCCACAGTTCTCTTAAAAGTTAAAACCGATTCCGGAAACCTTACAGAGATTTTTCAAGATCATAAAAAGATCATACAAGTTGTAGTAGCTCCACCAATTCTTGCCTATCAATTCTATCCCTTCATCACTAAAAGTAAAAACAGCTTCAAAAGACTTTCTCTCTCGTAAACGAGAGGACCAAACTAATTTTGAAAATAAAACCGTTATGTATCAAAGCACAAGCCAATGATTGGATCGAATCCAACCCAATGTTCATCAAAACATGTAATTGACATGAACTGGAGTTTTTTAAATTTAGATTACCTAAAGTAATCAAGGTAGCAATGACCCCACTATCAGTAAAAGTAGCAAAGTGTCTCACATAACAATAGTATCCAAAATGTCTTAAATAACAGCGGTAATTTGAATCGATCTTTAAGTGTCTGAAACGGAATGAATCGGGCTGTCTCGGCACTGAAGTTACGGTACCAATTGTAGAAGATGATCTGAATGTAATTGTGTCTGTCTTTGTTTCCATTTCAAGGGTTAGTGTTGTTCTTGTTTCTAACTTTGTCGCCGCAACTGGGGTCGTTGATGTTGGTGTTCTTGTCGCCTGTTTGGGTGATATTCCTCCAGAGAGATACATGATTAAGGTAATGCTAAAAGACCAAAAGTGATCACATTCATCAGGAACGTAAAAAACTCGCCGGAACGGCCGTCAGAGCTCTCGTAACGGCCGGAAATGGATATCACAGATCTTATAGCAAACAATGATTAAATCTAAACCCAAATTGAAGAACACCATTACATACACAATTCGAATACCCAAATATGAAAAATCCATAACAAACAGTAACCCCATGAAATTGTAACCTAAAATATGAACTAAAACTAAACATGAGTTGTTCAAATCAGAAACTAGATAAAAGAACACAGGAGAGAAAAACCCCAAATTACAGAACTTAGAAGGAGGAGATGCCGAAGAAACCACTGTAGTTGTTGCTGCTTCGTTTTGCTTGCAGATTTGCACTGAAGAAGAAGGCGACATGGTCTGAGTTCTCTGTGATAGATCACCATCCATAGTTGCTCTAGCAGGCATAGATCCAAGCAGAAAAATCATGAAAACAAACACAAAACTCAGGATGGAAAAAAAAATCGAAAAGGTTACTGAATCTAGATTAACAAAGCACAAAAGAGAGATCAAGAGAAGTTATAGCGATTGGTATTATTTGTTCTGCTCAGATCCGCTCCAAAGGAGCCGATCTGAACAAATAAGTTTCAGGCAGTTGTGTTTTTTGGTGAGAAAAAAAATTCTTGAGGGAGAGTTATTAAGATAGTTGCAAATTGAACAGTCAGTTTTCTGCATTTTTGCAAAAGTCCAAGTAATTGTGCTAGCTATGCTTGTATACCTGATGAAATCCAAATTCATAAGTCAGAGCAATGCCGAGCTCGGCTAAACAGGAGTAAATTCTTGCATCACTTCCATAAAGATGATGAGGATAGCGATCCAGGCACGAATCCAAAACCTTAGCTAAAACTTTTGCAAGGGAATAACTTACAGCAAAACCACCTCCCCCATAAGACATTTCGTATGAAGATAAGTCATTGTCGTTTTGTACGAACCTTTCCGATATAGACCCGGTATAATACCGCAGCTTGTGGTCATACTTAGACAGTGTTTTCACTATATTCTCCGGGAAGAACACAATACCATCGTCACCGGAGACAAACCATCGCACGTTTGAATGGTTTATATTCACAGTTTCCAGCAAAACTCGTGCTACGCGTATTGCAGACCGGGCACCTCCTCTGAAAACCGGGAAGTGTCCTCCGATACACCATGTTGGAAAACGGTTAATAAAAAATGATTTTTTAAAGTTTTAATAAAAATTATAATTTATTGTTTTGTTTTTTTGTGAATGAAATTTATTAGTCCCACATTGTGGAGTTTCCAATTCTTAGTAGTTTCAAGAAATTATATAAAACTTTTAGTCCCACATCGGGGAGTTTTTCTTTTTAAGTTATATTTGTCAATTATATAAATAAATTCATTACTTTTGTAAAATCTATGGGAAAAGGGTTGCTCTATATTTAGAGGGACCCCCGAAAGAAAAAATATTTTATATTGTTTTCTTAAGCGTTCGATATTTTCCTTTATGGTTTTTCGGAGTTGTCAAGCTCAAGTTGATCATCTACTTCATATGGTAGTAGTAGATGTATTAGAGTGTTTTATCCTGGAGATATCCGTCCTGTGAGGGCTATAGCATCACTCTTGAGTGTAGCCGGACGCTAATGTCTTAAGGGCAACGTGTTGAACATGTGACTCACTCTGTTTTTCCAAAGTTTTGCCTTATTGTTGTTGCGGAGATATGGGGAGCTCGTCCGTTTCATCAAATAACTTTATAGTTAATAACTTTTGCTTATTTGATTTTTCCTTGTTTTTGATTATTGCACTCAACAATCTTAAGACATTATAATTTGTAATAATCATGGATGTTAATTGTGGAGTGAAAAATAAAAAAAACGAATTTTTGGTCAGCTGTAGAGTTTCAAATTTATCTCCTAACTAGAAGGAATTTCGATGAACCCTTTTGACCAAATGCAGTAGACATCTTTATAGTTACCCACATAAAATTTCGGAAATTTTGGAATTGTAAAAGTATTTTTTTGATATTTTACAAAACAGAGAAACGTTTTTGAAAAACTCTGACGAGCAGAAATTTGTTGTTAACTAAAGTAGTTTTTATGGGGTAACCATGAGTTTTTTGATATGGTGATTCAAACGAAGATGAAGATATAGAAGTTATCTTCAAAACTCATATTTTATTTTCCGATTCGGAACTAAGGTTTGTGAGATGTGGTGTATTAGGTGATTGGGAAATTACCGTATCCGTGGTCAGAGTATAAACGAAGATTATGACAAGAAATTGAAGGTCGGGTAGTTTCAACTAATGAGAATAAGTTAAGAATAGGAGTTTCAGTAAAAGAAGGTTTTAATGAATTTGTCAAGGTAGAAAATAATTCTGGTAGTCACTCGGGATATAAAGTCACTGGTTACTGCATAGATGTGTTTAAAGCTGCATTAGATGAGCTGCCATACGATGTTCCCTATGATCTCATTCCTTTTCAGGATAGCACAGGCAAAGCTGGAAGTTACGATGATCTTGTGTACCAAGTGAATGCTCAGGTTAGTACTGTAATGCAGAATCCAACATAGACCTATCTTTTCCTAATATTGTAGTAAAGTTATCTTAGTTAACGATTAATATCGTTTTTTCTTTACAATTATTCTTGTATTCTTAACAGAATTATGATGCCGCAGTTGGAGATATGACTATTACAGCCAGTCGATCAGAGTTGGTTGATTTTACGTTGCCCTATGCGGAAGGAGGGGTATCAATGGTGGTGCTAGTGAAAAAAGATATGAGCAAGGATACATGGATATACCTCAAGCCATTGGAGTGGAAGCTCTGGGTAACAACAGGGACCTTCTTTTTTATCATTGGTGCTGTCGTTTGGATTCTCGAACACAGAGTAAATAGGGAGTTCAGAGGAGGGCCTCATCCTTTGTATCAGTGGGGCACCATGCTCTCTTTCTCCTTCTCAGCACTTGTCTTTGCACAGAGTAATATTACTTCACTTTTCCTAGCTACATGGCTTTGTATATAGGTATAGTTCTAATAGTTTCTAAAAGCTTGTTTTTCAATCATCTTGCAGAGGAAAGAGTGCTAAGCTCTTTGGGTAGATTTGTAATTGCAATTTGGCTTTTTGTTGTGCTAATTATCACACAAAGTTATACAGCAAATTTGACATCCATGTTAACGATTCAACGATCTGATCCAACCTACACTGATGTTAATGAACTTAAGGATGGTCGGTACAATGTTGGTTATCAGGAAGGTTCGTTTGTGTTTGGAATGCTAAAACAGATGGATTTTCATGAGTCCAATCTTATAATCTTCAAGTCTCCTAAAGAATTTGACGATGCTTTCTCGAATGGTACAATTGTTGCTGCTTTCGAGGAGCTCCCGTACATTGAACTCCTCCTTGCTGAATATTGCGGTAAATACATGATGGTCGGGGAAATCCATCAAAATGATGGACTTGGTTTTGTAAGTCTCTTCTTCTCTTTTCAACAATTCCTATAGATTTGATATGTCGCAGATGTCGCTGTAGTACGGTGGTGAAGTGTTGGAAACTCGTCAGCATGCATCTATTGTCATTGATCTTGGTTTGGCACTAGTGGCCTCGAACTTGCATGAATACTCTTTTGTTCAAAGGTTTTCCCAAAAGGTTCTCCCTTGGCTCCTGATATTTCAAGAAAAATCTTGAGCATAAGAGAGGCAGGTAAAACGAAAAAGCTTAAACGAGCTTCGTTCAAGACTGAAAGATCTTGTTCAGACAGGGACCCCTTCGCTTCATCAAATAGTCTTACTCTCAGTAGCTTTTGGGTCCTTTTCCAGATAACAGGACTCTGTGCAGCATTCGCAGTAATTGTTTTCTTATGCGAAAACAAACAAATCCTGAACGAGCCAAATTCTACAACCTGGGAAAAAATCATCCATCTGCTTACAAAGTTCTACGAATATGACGAGAATCGCATGATCACATATTTTGAATGCAATCCTGCGTGCAGTGAGCGAAATAAAGCCGCCGTCAATGGAGATCAGCATGCAGCAGAAACTGTAGATTTTGGTGATTCACCTCCACTGGTTGAGAATTCTCCATCAATAATGGGTTACGGAGACGTCACCCCACAGAATGGCAACTTTAATACAGCAAGAAGAAACTCTACAACATTGAGTGCTGATTACGATATAGATATTGGATATTTTACACCTACATCAGAAGGTGATAGTACAGAATTTGGAAATTCTACGCCAGGAGATGACGATTCCGTGTCAGGCGTTAGAAACTCAACTTTACACATTTTAATGACACAGCAAGTTCATAGGGATTTTGAGGAACATTAATCTTTAGATTTTATACCTATCTGCACGGAGTTTGGATTTAATTTTAATTCTTCGAAATTGTTTATGTCAAAAATGTCTGTAGATTTACTGATTTCAGTTGTGCAGTGTAATTTTTTTAATTGTTGAAATGATTATTATCTTAACTTTTCTAGTCTCTTCATTCCTTTAATCAATCCTGCACAAGGAAGTATGTCTATGGTATTGAAAGTATTTGAAATGGGATCCATTAAGACTCTAATTGTATGGGAAAACTTGGATATTAGCAGGTATGTTCAGAAGCACAATGTTTCCGGCCAGACTGCATTTCAGTAAGTAGAAGACAAGGATCTTAGCAACTTCCGCGATCTCGCCAGTAGCGAAGAATTGGCAGTGCAGGACCAACAATTTCCGCTTTTTGGCCTTGCATCTGAGTAGATATGGATTTGTTTGTAGATTACTTTAAACTAGTACATTTTTTCAGATGGTCCGAGTGAAGATCAGTTGTGACTAGCAAATTTCCTAAATATAAAAGAAATATAAGTTATGATTACTGAGGGTGAGGCTCGAACCTTTGACGTATGTCCCATAATTAGGGACTTATGAGATTGGTCTCTCATTTAGTCCCACATCTTTCACTTTAGAGATAGTAGGTACGTATATATACTGTCAGGCGCACCATAAGCTTGTCCCTTCGGGGACATCCGATAAAATTGGAACGATACAGAGAAGATTAGCATGGCCCCTGCGCAAGGATGACACGCACAAATCGAGAAATGGTCCAAATTTTTTTGTTTTTCATTTTGCCACAGTTCTCTTAAAAGTTAAAACCGATTCCGGAAACCTTACAGAGATTTTTTGTTTTTCATTTTGCCACAGTTCTCTTAAAAGTTAAAACCGATTCCGGAAACCTTACAGAGATTTTTCAAGATCATACAAGTTGTAGTAGCTCCACCAATTCTTGCCTATCAATTCTATCCCTTCATCACTAAAAGTAAAAACAGCTTCAAAAGACTTTCTCTCTCGTAAACGAGAGGACCAAACTAATTTTGAAAATAAAACCGGTATGTATCAAAGCACAAGCCAATGATTGGATCGAATCCAACCCAATGTTCATCAAAACATGTAATTGACATGAACTGGAGTTTTTTAAATTTAGATTACCTAAAGTAATCAAGGTAGCAATGACCCCACTATCAGTAAAAGTAGCAAAGTGTCTCACATAACAATAGTATCCAAAATGTCTTAAATAACAGCGGTAATTTGAATCGATCTTTAAGTGTCTGAAACGGAATGAATCGGGCTGTCTCGGCACTGAAGTTACGGTACCAATTGTAGAAGATGATCTGAATGTAATTGTGTCTGTCTTTGTTTCCATTTCAAGGGTTAGTGTTGTTCTTGTTTCTAACTTTGTCGCCGCAACTGGGGTCGTTGATGTTGGTGTTCTTGTCGCCTGTTTGGGTGATATTCCTCCAGAGAGATACATGATTAAGGTAATGCTAAAAGACCAAAAGTGATCACATTCATCAGGAACGTAAAAAACTCGCCGGAACGGCCGTCAGAGCTCTCGTAACGGCCGGAAATGGATATCACAGATCTTATAGCAAACAATGATTAAATCTAAACCCAAATTGAAGAACACCATTACATACACAATTCGAATACCCAAATATGAAAAATCCATAACAAACGGTAACCCCATGAAATTGTAACCTAAAATATGAACTAAAACTAAACATGAGTTGTTCAAATCAGAAACTAGATAAAAGAACACAGGAGAGAAAAACCCCAAATTACAGAACTTGGAAGGAGGAGATGCCGAAGAAACCACTGTAGTTGTTGCTGCTTCGTTTTGCTTGCAGATTTGCACTGAAGAAGAAGGCGACATGGTCTGAGTTCTCTGTGATAGATCACCATCCATAGTTGCTCTAGCAGGCATAGATCCAAGCAGAAAAATCATGAAAACAAACACAAAACTCAGGATGGAAAAAAAAATCGAAAAGGTTACTGAATCTAGATTAACAAAGCACAAAAGAGAGATCAAGAGAAGTTATAGCGATTGGTATTATTTGTTCTGCTCAGATCCGCTCCAAAGGAGCTGATCTGAACAAATAAGTTTCAGGCAGTTGTGTTTTTTGGTGAGATAAAAAATTCTTGAGGGAGAGTTATTAAGATAGTTGCAAATTGAACAGTCAGTTTTCTGCATTTTTGCAAAAGTCCAAGTAATTGTGCTAGCTATGCTTGTATACCTGATGAAATCCAAATTCATAAGTCAGAGCAATGCCGAGCTCGGCTAAACAGGAGTAAATTCTTGCATCACTTCCATAAAGATGATGAGGATAGCGATCCAGGCACGAATCCAAAACCTTAGCTAAAACTTTTGCAAGGGAATAACTTACAGCAAAACCACCTCCCCCATAAGACATTTCGTATGAAGATAAGTCATTGTCGTTTTGTACGAACCTTTCCGATATAGACCCGGTATAATACCGCAGCTTGTGGTCATACTTAGACAGTGTTTTCACTATATTCTCCGGGAAGAACACAATACCATCGTCACCGGAGACAAACCATCGCACGTTTGAATGGTTTATATTCACAGTTTCCAGCAAAACTCGTGCTACGCGTATTGCAGACCGGGCACCTCCTCTGAAAACCGGGAAGTGTCCTCCGATACACCATGTTGGAAAACGGTTAATAAAAAATGATTTTTTAAAGTTTTAATAAAAATTATAATTTATTGTTTTTTTTTTTTTGTGAATGAAATTTATTAGTCCCACATTGTGGAGTTTCCAATTCTTAGTAGTTTCAAGAAATTATATAAAACTTTTAGTCCCACATCGGAGAGTTTTTCTTTTTAAGTTATATTTGTCAATTATATAAATAAATTCATTACTTTTGTAAAATCTATGGGAAAAGGGTTGCTCTATATTTAGAGGGACCCCCGAAAGAAAAAATATTTTATATTGTTTTCTTAAGCGTTCGATATTTTCCTTTATGGTTTTTCGGAGTTGTCAAGCTCAAGTTGATCATCTACTTCATATGGTAGTAGTAGATGTATTAGAGTGTTTTATCCTGGAGATATCCGTCCTATGAGGGCTATAGCATCACTCTTGAGTGTAGCCGGACGCTAATGTCTTAAGGGCAACGTGTTGAACATGTGACTCACTCTGTTTTTCCAAAGTTTTGCCTTATTGTTGTTGCGGAGATATGGGGAGCTCGTCCGTTTCATCAAATAACTTTATAGTTAATAACTTTTGCTTATTTGATTTTTCCTTGTTTTTGATTATTGCACTCAACAATCTTAAGACATTATAATTTGTAATAATCATGGATGTTAATTGTGGAGTGAAAAATAAAAAAAACGAATTTTTGGTCAGCTGTAGAGTTTCAAATTTATCTCCTAACTAGAAGGAATTTCGATGAACCCTTTTGACCAAATGCAGTAGACATCTTTATAGTTACCCACATAAAATTTCGGAAATTTTGGAATTGTAAAAGTATTTTTTTGATATTTTACAAAACAGAGAAACGTTTTTGAAAAACTCTGACGAGCAGAAATTTGTTGTTAACTAAAGTAGTTTTTATGGGGTAACCATGAGTTTTTTGATATGGTGATTCAAACGAAGATGAAGATATAGAAGTTATCTTCAAAACTCATATTTTATTTTCCGATTCGGAACTAAGGTTTGTGAGATGTGGTGTATTAGGTGATTGGGAAATTACCGTATCCGTGGTCAGAGTATAAACGAAGATTATGACAAGAAATTGAAGGTCGGGTAGTTTCAACTAATGAGAATAAGTTAAGAATAGGAGTTTCAGTAAAAGAAGGTTTTAATGAATTTGTCAAGGTAGAAAATAATTCTGGTAGTCACTCGGGATATAAAGTCACTGGTTACTGCATAGATGTGTTTAAAGCTGCATTAGATGAGCTGCCATACGATGTTCCCTATGATCTCATTCCTTTTCAGGATAGCACAGGCAAAGCTGGAAGTTACGATGATCTTGTGTACCAAGTGAATGCTCAGGTTAGTACTGTAATGCAGAATCCAACATAGACCTATCTTTTCCTAATATTGTAGTAAAGTTATCTTAGTTAACGATTAATATCGTTTTTTCTTTACAATTATTCTTGTATTCTTAACAGAATTATGATGCCGCAGTTGGAGATATGACTATTACAGCCAGTCGATCAGAGTTGGTTGATTTTACGTTGCCCTATGCGGAAGGAGGGGTATCAATGGTGGTGCTAGTGAAAAAAGATATGAGCAAGGATACATGGATATACCTCAAGCCATTGGAGTGGAAGCTCTGGGTAACAACAGGGACCTTCTTTTTTATCATTGGTGCTGTCGTTTGGATTCTCGAACACAGAGTAAATAGGGAGTTCAGAGGAGGGCCTCATCCTTTGTATCAGTGGGGCACCATGCTCTCTTTCTCCTTCTCAGCACTTGTCTTTGCACAGAGTAATATTACTTCACTTTTCCTAGCTACATGGCTTTGTATATAGGTATAGTTCTAATAGTTTCTAAAAGCTTGTTTTTCAATCATCTTGCAGAGGAAAGAGTGCTAAGCTCTTTGGGTAGATTTGTAATTGCAATTTGGCTTTTTGTTGTGCTAATTATCACACAAAGTTATACAGCAAATTTGACATCCATGTTAACGATTCAACGATCTGATCCAACCTACACTGATGTTAATGAACTTAAGGATGGTCGGTACAATGTTGGTTATCAGGAAGGTTCGTTTGTGTTTGGAATGCTAAAACAGATGGATTTTCATGAGTCCAATCTTATAATCTTCAAGTCTCCTAAAGAATTTGACGATGCTTTCTCGAATGGTACAATTGTTGCTGCTTTCGAGGAGCTCCCGTACATTGAACTCCTCCTTGCTGAATATTGCGGTAAATACATGATGGTCGGGGAAATCCATCAAAATGATGGACTTGGTTTTGTAAGTCTCTTCTTCTCTTTTCAACAATTCCTATAGATTTGATATGTCGCAGATGTCGCTGTAGTACGGTGGTGAAGTGTTGGAAACTCGTCAGCATGCATCTATTGTCATTGATCTTGGTTTGGCACTAGTGGCCTCGAACTTGCATGAATACTCTTTTGTTCAAAGGTTTTCCCAAAAGGTTCTCCCTTGGCTCCTGATATTTCAAGAAAAATCTTGAGCATAAGAGAGGCAGGTAAAACGAAAAAGCTTAAACGAGCTTCGTTCAAGACTGAAAGATCTTGTTCAGACAGGGACCCCTTCGCTTCATCAAATAGTCTTACTCTCAGTAGCTTTTGGGTCCTTTTCCAGATAACAGGACTCTGTGCAGCATTCGCAGTAATTGTTTTCTTATGCGAAAACAAACAAATCCTGAACGAGCCAAATTCTACAACCTGGGAAAAAATCATCCATCTGCTTACAAAGTTCTACGAATATGACGAGAATCGCATGATCACATATTTTGAATGCAATCCTGCGTGCAGTGAGCGAAATAAAGCCGCCGTCAATGGAGATCAGCATGCAGCAGAAACTGTAGATTTTGGTGATTCACCTCCACTGGTTGAGAATTCTCCATCAATAATGGGTTACGGAGACGTCACCCCACAGAATGGCAACTTTAATACAGCAAGAAGAAACTCTACAACATTGAGTGCTGATTACGATATAGATATTGGATATTTTACACCTACATCAGAAGGTGATAGTACAGAATTTGGAAATTCTACGCCAGGAGATGACGATTCCGTGTCAGGCGTTAGAAACTCAACTTTACACATTTTAATGACACAGCAAGTTCATAGGGATTTTGAGGAACATTAATCTTTAGATTTTATACCTATCTGCACGGAGTTTGGATTTAATTTTAATTCTTCGAAATTGTTTATGTCAAAAATGTCTGTAGATTTACTGATTTCAGTTGTGCAGTGTAATTTTTTTAATTGTTGAAATGATTATTATCTTAACTTTTCTAGTCTCTTCATTCCTTTAATCAATCCTGCACAAGGAAGTATGTCTATGGTATTGAAAGTATTTGAAATGGGATCCATTAAGACTCTAATTGTATGGGAAAACTTGGATATTAGCAGGTATGTTCAGAAGCACAATGTTTCCGGCCAGACTGCATTTCAGTAAGTAGAAGACAAGGATCTTAGCAACTTCCGCGATCTCGCCAGTAGCGAAGAATTGGCAGTGCAGGACCAACAATTTCCGCTTTTTGGCCTTGCATCTGAGTAGATATGGATTTGTTTGTAGATTACTTTAAACTAGTACATTTTTTCAGATGGTCCGAGTGAAGATCAGTTGTGACTAGCAAATTTCCTAAATATAAAAGAAATATAAGTTATGATTACTGAGGGTGAGGCTCGAACCTTTGACGTATGTCCCATAATTAGGGACTTATGAGATTGGTCTCTCATTTAGTCCCACATCTTTCACTTTAGAGATAGTAGGTACGTATATATACTGTCAGGCGCACCATAAGCTTGTCCCTTCGGGGACATCCGATAAAATTGGAACGATACAGAGAAGATTAGCATGGCCCCTGCGCAAGGATGACACGCACAAATCGAGAAATGGTCCAAATTTTTTTGTTTTTCATTTTGCCACAGTTCTCTTAAAAGTTAAAACCGATTCCGGAAACCTTACAGAGATTTTTTGTTTTTCATTTTGCCACAGTTCTCTTAAAAGTTAAAACCGATTCCGGAAACCTTACAGAGATTTTTCAAGATCATACAAGTTGTAGTAGCTCCACCAATTCTTGCCTATCAATTCTATCCCTTCATCACTAAAAGTAAAAACAGCTTCAAAAGACTTTCTCTCTCGTAAACGAGAGGACCAAACTAATTTTGAAAATAAAACCGGTATGTATCAAAGCACAAGCCAATGATTGGATCGAATCCAACCCAATGTTCATCAAAACATGTAATTGACATGAACTGGAGTTTTTTAAATTTAGATTACCTAAAGTAATCAAGGTAGCAATGACCCCACTATCAGTAAAAGTAGCAAAGTGTCTCACATAACAATAGTATCCAAAATGTCTTAAATAACAGCGGTAATTTGAATCGATCTTTAAGTGTCTGAAACGGAATGAATCGGGCTGTCTCGGCACTGAAGTTACGGTACCAATTGTAGAAGATGATCTGAATGTAATTGTGTCTGTCTTTGTTTCCATTTCAAGGGTTAGTGTTGTTCTTGTTTCTAACTTTGTCGCCGCAACTGGGGTCGTTGATGTTGGTGTTCTTGTCGCCTGTTTGGGTGATATTCCTCCAGAGAGATACATGATTAAGGTAATGCTAAAAGACCAAAAGTGATCACATTCATCAGGAACGTAAAAAACTCGCCGGAACGGCCGTCAGAGCTCTCGTAACGGCCGGAAATGGATATCACAGATCTTATAGCAAACAATGATTAAATCTAAACCCAAATTGAAGAACACCATTACATACACAATTCGAATACCCAAATATGAAAAATCCATAACAAACGGTAACCCCATGAAATTGTAACCTAAAATATGAACTAAAACTAAACATGAGTTGTTCAAATCAGAAACTAGATAAAAGAACACAGGAGAGAAAAACCCCAAATTACAGAACTTGGAAGGAGGAGATGCCGAAGAAACCACTGTAGTTGTTGCTGCTTCGTTTTGCTTGCAGATTTGCACTGAAGAAGAAGGCGACATGGTCTGAGTTCTCTGTGATAGATCACCATCCATAGTTGCTCTAGCAGGCATAGATCCAAGCAGAAAAATCATGAAAACAAACACAAAACTCAGGATGGAAAAAAAAATCGAAAAGGTTACTGAATCTAGATTAACAAAGCACAAAAGAGAGATCAAGAGAAGTTATAGCGATTGGTATTATTTGTTCTGCTCAGATCCGCTCCAAAGGAGCTGATCTGAACAAATAAGTTTCAGGCAGTTGTGTTTTTTGGTGAGATAAAAAATTCTTGAGGGAGAGTTATTAAGATAGTTGCAAATTGAACAGTCAGTTTTCTGCATTTTTGCAAAAGTCCAAGTAATTGTGCTAGCTATGCTTGTATACCTGATGAAATCCAAATTCATAAGTCAGAGCAATGCCGAGCTCGGCTAAACAGGAGTAAATTCTTGCATCACTTCCATAAAGATGATGAGGATAGCGATCCAGGCACGAATCCAAAACCTTAGCTAAAACTTTTGCAAGGGAATAACTTACAGCAAAACCACCTCCCCCATAAGACATTTCGTATGAAGATAAGTCATTGTCGTTTTGTACGAACCTTTCCGATATAGACCCGGTATAATACCGCAGCTTGTGGTCATACTTAGACAGTGTTTTCACTATATTCTCCGGGAAGAACACAATACCATCGTCACCGGAGACAAACCATCGCACGTTTGAATGGTTTATATTCACAGTTTCCAGCAAAACTCGTGCTACGCGTATTGCAGACCGGGCACCTCCTCTGAAAACCGGGAAGTGTCCTCCGATACACCATGTTGGAAAACGGTTAATAAAAAATGATTTTTTAAAGTTTTAATAAAAATTATAATTTATTGTTTTTTTTTTTTTGTGAATGAAATTTATTAGTCCCACATTGTGGAGTTTCCAATTCTTAGTAGTTTCAAGAAATTATATAAAACTTTTAGTCCCACATCGGAGAGTTTTTCTTTTTAAGTTATATTTGTCAATTATATAAATAAATTCATTACTTTTGTAAAATCTATGGGAAAAGGGTTGCTCTATATTTAGAGGGACCCCCGAAAGAAAAAATATTTTATATTGTTTTCTTAAGCGTTCGATATTTTCCTTTATG
The DNA here is from genome assembly GCF_003573695.1 of Papaver somniferum. Classification (NCBI taxonomy): domain Eukaryota; kingdom Viridiplantae; phylum Streptophyta; class Magnoliopsida; order Ranunculales; family Papaveraceae; genus Papaver; species Papaver somniferum. The sequence continues at coordinate 168,363,989 of NC_039365.1, forward strand.
GTTTTTCGGAGTTGTCAAGCTCAAGTTGATCATCTACTTCATATGGTAGTAGTAGATGTATTAGAGTGTTTTATCCTGGAGATATCCGTCCTATGAGGGCTATAGCATCACTCTTGAGTGTAGCCGGACGCTAATGTCTTAAGGGCAACGTGTTGAACATGTGACTCACTCTGTTTTTCCAAAGTTTTGCCTTATTGTTGTTGCGGAGATATGGGGAGCTCGTCCGTTTCATCAAATAACTTTATAGTTAATAACTTTTGCTTATTTGATTTTTCCTTGTTTTTGATTATTGCACTCAACAATCTTAAGACATTATAATTTGTAATAATCATGGATGTTAATTGTGGAGTGAAAAATAAAAAAAACGAATTTTTGGTCAGCTGTAGAGTTTCAAATTTATCTCCTAACTAGAAGGAATTTCGATGAACCCTTTTGACCAAATGCAGTAGACATCTTTATAGTTACCCACATAAAATTTCGGAAATTTTGGAATTGTAAAAGTATTTTTTTGATATTTTACAAAACAGAGAAACGTTTTTGAAAAACTCTGACGAGCAGAAATTTGTTGTTAACTAAAGTAGTTTTTATGGGGTAACCATGAGTTTTTTGATATGGTGATTCAAACGAAGATGAAGATATAGAAGTTATCTTCAAAACTCATATTTTATTTTCCGATTCGGAACTAAGGTTTGTGAGATGTGGTGTATTAGGTGATTGGGAAATTACCGTATCCGTGGTCAGAGTATAAACGAAGATTATGACAAGAAATTGAAGGTCGGGTAGTTTCAACTAATGAGAATAAGTTAAGAATAGGAGTTTCAGTAAAAGAAGGTTTTAATGAATTTGTCAAGGTAGAAAATAATTCTGGTAGTCACTCGGGATATAAAGTCACTGGTTACTGCATAGATGTGTTTAAAGCTGCATTAGATGAGCTGCCATACGATGTTCCCTATGATCTCATTCCTTTTCAGGATAGCACAGGCAAAGCTGGAAGTTACGATGATCTTGTGTACCAAGTGAATGCTCAGGTTAGTACTGTAATGCAGAATCCAACATAGACCTATCTTTTCCTAATATTGTAGTAAAGTTATCTTAGTTAACGATTAATATCGTTTTTTCTTTACAATTATTCTTGTATTCTTAACAGAATTATGATGCCGCAGTTGGAGATATGACTATTACAGCCAGTCGATCAGAGTTGGTTGATTTTACGTTGCCCTATGCGGAAGGAGGGGTATCAATGGTGGTGCTAGTGAAAAAAGATATGAGCAAGGATACATGGATATACCTCAAGCCATTGGAGTGGAAGCTCTGGGTAACAACAGGGACCTTCTTTTTTATCATTGGTGCTGTCGTTTGGATTCTCGAACACAGAGTAAATAGGGAGTTCAGAGGAGGGCCTCATCCTTTGTATCAGTGGGGCACCATGCTCTCTTTCTCCTTCTCAGCACTTGTCTTTGCACAGAGTAATATTACTTCACTTTTCCTAGCTACATGGCTTTGTATATAGGTATAGTTCTAATAGTTTCTAAAAGCTTGTTTTTCAATCATCTTGCAGAGGAAAGAGTGCTAAGCTCTTTGGGTAGATTTGTAATTGCAATTTGGCTTTTTGTTGTGCTAATTATCACACAAAGTTATACAGCAAATTTGACATCCATGTTAACGATTCAACGATCTGATCCAACCTACACTGATGTTAATGAACTTAAGGATGGTCGGTACAATGTTGGTTATCAGGAAGGTTCGTTTGTGTTTGGAATGCTAAAACAGATGGATTTTCATGAGTCCAATCTTATAATCTTCAAGTCTCCTAAAGAATTTGACGATGCTTTCTCGAATGGTACAATTGTTGCTGCTTTCGAGGAGCTCCCGTACATTGAACTCCTCCTTGCTGAATATTGCGGTAAATACATGATGGTCGGGGAAATCCATCAAAATGATGGACTTGGTTTTGTAAGTCTCTTCTTCTCTTTTCAACAATTCCTATAGATTTGATATGTCGCAGATGTCGCTGTAGTACGGTGGTGAAGTGTTGGAAACTCGTCAGCATGCATCTATTGTCATTGATCTTGGTTTGGCACTAGTGGCCTCGAACTTGCATGAATACTCTTTTGTTCAAAGGTTTTCCCAAAAGGTTCTCCCTTGGCTCCTGATATTTCAAGAAAAATCTTGAGCATAAGAGAGGCAGGTAAAACGAAAAAGCTTAAACGAGCTTCGTTCAAGACTGAAAGATCTTGTTCAGACAGGGACCCCTTCGCTTCATCAAATAGTCTTACTCTCAGTAGCTTTTGGGTCCTTTTCCAGATAACAGGACTCTGTGCAGCATTCGCAGTAATTGTTTTCTTATGCGAAAACAAACAAATCCTGAACGAGCCAAATTCTACAACCTGGGAAAAAATCATCCATCTGCTTACAAAGTTCTACGAATATGACGAGAATCGCATGATCACATATTTTGAATGCAATCCTGCGTGCAGTGAGCGAAATAAAGCCGCCGTCAATGGAGATCAGCATGCAGCAGAAACTGTAGATTTTGGTGATTCACCTCCACTGGTTGAGAATTCTCCATCAATAATGGGTTACGGAGACGTCACCCCACAGAATGGCAACTTTAATACAGCAAGAAGAAACTCTACAACATTGAGTGCTGATTACGATATAGATATTGGATATTTTACACCTACATCAGAAGGTGATAGTACAGAATTTGGAAATTCTACGCCAGGAGATGACGATTCCGTGTCAGGCGTTAGAAACTCAACTTTACACATTTTAATGACACAGCAAGTTCATAGGGATTTTGAGGAACATTAATCTTTAGATTTTATACCTATCTGCACGGAGTTTGGATTTAATTTTAATTCTTCGAAATTGTTTATGTCAAAAATGTCTGTAGATTTACTGATTTCAGTTGTGCAGTGTAATTTTTTTAATTGTTGAAATGATTATTATCTTAACTTTTCTAGTCTCTTCATTCCTTTAATCAATCCTGCACAAGGAAGTATGTCTATGGTATTGAAAGTATTTGAAATGGGATCCATTAAGACTCTAATTGTATGGGAAAACTTGGATATTAGCAGGTATGTTCAGAAGCACAATGTTTCCGGCCAGACTGCATTTCAGTAAGTAGAAGACAAGGATCTTAGCAACTTCCGCGATCTCGCCAGTAGCGAAGAATTGGCAGTGCAGGACCAACAATTTCCGCTTTTTGGCCTTGCATCTGAGTAGATATGGATTTGTTTGTAGATTACTTTAAACTAGTACATTTTTTCAGATGGTCCGAGTGAAGATCAGTTGTGACTAGCAAATTTCCTAAATATAAAAGAAATATAAGTTATGATTACTGAGGGTGAGGCTCGAACCTTTGACGTATGTCCCATAATTAGGGACTTATGAGATTGGTCTCTCATTTAGTCCCACATCTTTCACTTTAGAGATAGTAGGTACGTATATATACTGTCAGGCGCACCATAAGCTTGTCCCTTCGGGGACATCCGATAAAATTGGAACGATACAGAGAAGATTAGCATGGCCCCTGCGCAAGGATGACACGCACAAATCGAGAAATGGTCCAAATTTTTTTGTTTTTCATTTTGCCACAGTTCTCTTAAAAGTTAAAACCGATTCCGGAAACCTTACAGAGATTTTTTGTTTTTCATTTTGCCACAGTTCTCTTAAAAGTTAAAACCGATTCCGGAAACCTTACAGAGATTTTTCAAGATCATACAAGTTGTAGTAGCTCCACCAATTCTTGCCTATCAATTCTATCCCTTCATCACTAAAAGTAAAAACAGCTTCAAAAGACTTTCTCTCTCGTAAACGAGAGGACCAAACTAATTTTGAAAATAAAACCGGTATGTATCAAAGCACAAGCCAATGATTGGATCGAATCCAACCCAATGTTCATCAAAACATGTAATTGACATGAACTGGAGTTTTTTAAATTTAGATTACCTAAAGTAATCAAGGTAGCAATGACCCCACTATCAGTAAAAGTAGCAAAGTGTCTCACATAACAATAGTATCCAAAATGTCTTAAATAACAGCGGTAATTTGAATCGATCTTTAAGTGTCTGAAACGGAATGAATCGGGCTGTCTCGGCACTGAAGTTACGGTACCAATTGTAGAAGATGATCTGAATGTAATTGTGTCTGTCTTTGTTTCCATTTCAAGGGTTAGTGTTGTTCTTGTTTCTAACTTTGTCGCCGCAGCTGGGGTCGTTGATGTTGGTGTTCTTGTCGCCTGTTTGGGTGATATTCCTCCAGAGAGATACATGATTAAGGTAATGCTAAAAGACCAAAAGTGATCACATTCATCAGGAACGTAAAAAACTCGCCGGAACGGCCGTCAGAGCTCTCGTAACGGCCGGAAATGGATATCACAGATCTTATAGCAAACAATGATTAAATCTAAACCCAAATTGAAGAACACCATTACATACACAATTCGAATACCCAAATATGAAAAATCCATAACAAACGGTAACCCCATGAAATTGTAACCTAAAATATGAACTAAAACTAAACATGAGTTGTTCAAATCAGAAACTAGATAAAAGAACACAGGAGAGAAAAACCCCAAATTACAGAACTTGGAAGGAGGAGATGCCGAAGAAACCACTGTAGTTGTTGCTGCTTCGTTTTGCTTGCAGATTTGCACTGAAGAAGAAGGCGACATGGTCTGAGTTCTCTGTGATAGATCACCATCCATAGTTGCTCTAGCAGGCATAGATCCAAGCAGAAAAATCATGAAAACAAACACAAAACTCAGGATGGAAAAAAAAATCGAAAAGGTTACTGAATCTAGATTAACAAAGCACAAAAGAGAGATCAAGAGAAGTTATAGCGATTGGTATTATTTGTTCTGCTCAGATCCGCTCCAAAGGAGCTGATCTGAACAAATAAGTTTCAGGCAGTTGTGTTTTTGGTGAGTGAGATAAAAAATTCTTGAGGGAGAGTTATTAAGATAGTTGCAAATTGAACAGTCAGTTTTCTGCATTTTTGCAAAAGTCCAAGTAATTGTGCTAGCTATGCTTGTATACCTGATGAAATCCAAATTCATAAGTCAGAGCAATGCCGAGCTCGGCTAAACAGGAGTAATTCTTGCATCACTTCCATAAAGATGTGAGGATAGCGATCCAGGCACGAATCCAAAACCTTAGCTAAAACTTTTGCAAGGGAATAACTTACAGCAAAAACCACCTCCCCCATAAGACATTCGTATGAAGATAAGTCATTGTCGTTTTGTACGAACCTTTCCGATATAGACCCGGTATAATACCGCAGCTTGTGGTCATACTTAGACAGTGTTTTCACTCTCTCCGGGAAGAACACAATACCATCGTCACCGGAGACAAACCATCGCACGTTTGAATGGTTTTATATTCACAGTTTCCAGCACAAACTCGTGCGACGCGTATTGCAGACGGCCGGGCACCTCCTCTGAAAACCGGGAAGTGTCCTCCGATACACCATGTTGGAAAACGGTTAATAAAAAATGATTTTTTAAAGTTTAATAAAAATTATATTGTTTTTTTTTTTTTGTGAATGAAATTATTAGTCCCACATTGTGGAGTTTCCAATCTTAGTTGTTCAAGAAATTATATAAAACTTTTAGTCCCACATCGGGGAGTTTTTCTTTTTAAGTTATATTTGTCAATTAATATATAAATTCATTACTTTTTTGTAAAATCTATGGGAAAAAGGGTTGCTATATTAGAGGGACCCCGAAAGAAAAAATATTTTATATTGTTTTCTTAAGCGTTCGATATTTTCCTTATGGTTTTCGGAGTTGTCAAGCTCAAGTTGATCATCTACTTCATATGGTAGTAGTAGATGTATTAGAGTGTTTTATCCTGGGAGATATCCGTCCTGTGAGGGCTATAGCATCACTCTTGAGTGTAGCCGGACGCTAATGTCTAAGGGCAACGTGTTGAACATGTGACTCACTCTGTTTTCCAAAGTTTTGCCTTATTGTTGTGCGGAGATATGGGGGAGCTCGTCCGTTTCATCAAATAACTTTATAGTTAAAACTTTTGCTTATTTGATTTTTCCTTGTTTTTGATTATTGACTCAACAATCTAAGACATTATAATTGTAATAATCATGGATGTTAAGTGGAGTGAAAAATAAAAAAAAAGAATTTTTGGTCAGCTGTAGAGTTTCAAATTTATCTCCTAAACTAGAAGGGAATTTCGATGAACCCTTTGACCAAATGCAGTAGACATCTTATAGTTACCCACATAAAATTTCGGAAAGGAAATTTGGAATTGTAAAAGTATTTTTTTTGATATTTTACAAAAAAGAGAAACGTTTTTGAAAAAATACGACGAGAGAAATTGTGTTAACAAAGTAGTTTTTATGGGGGGTAACCATGAGTTTTTGATATGGTGATTCAAACGAAGATGAAGATATAGAAGTTATCTTCAAAACTCATATTTTATTTTCCGATTCGGAACTAAGGTTTGTGAGATGTGGTGTATTAGGTGATTGGGAAATTACCGTATCCGTGGTCAGAGTATAACGAAGATTATGACAAGAAATTGAAGGTCGGGTAGTTTCAACTAATGAGAATAAGTTAAGAATAGGAGTTTCAGTAAAAGAAGGTTTTAATGAATTTGTCAAGGTAGAAAATAATTCTGGTAGTCACTCGGGATATAAAGTCACTGGTTACTGCATAGATGTGTTTAAAGCTGCATTAGATGAGCTGCCATACGATGTTCCCTATGATCTCATTCCTTTTCAGGATAGCACAGGCAAAGCTGGAAGTTACGATGATCTTGTGTACCAAGTGAATGCTCAGGTTAGTACTGTAATGCAGAATCCAACATAGACCTATCTTTTCCTAATATTGTAGTAAAGTTATCTTAGTTAACGATTAATATCGTTTTTTTCTTTACAATTATTCTTGTATTCTTAACAGAATTATGATGCCGCAGTTGGAGATATGACTACAGCCAGTCGATCAGAGTTGGTTGATTTTACGTTGCCCTATGCGGAAGGAGGGGTATCAATGGTGGTGCTAGTGAAAAAAGATATGAGCAAGGATACATGGATATACCTCAAGCCATTGGAGTGGAAGCTCTGGGTAACAACAGGGACCTTCTTTTTTATCATTGGTGCTGTCGTTTGGATTCTCGAACACAGAGTAAATAGGGAGTTCAGAGGAGGGCCTCATCCTTTGTATCAGTGGGGCACCATGCTCTCTTTCTCCTTCTCAGCACTTGTCTTTGCACAGAGTAATATTACTTCACTTTTCCTAGCTACATGGCTTTGTATATAGGTATAGTTCTAATAGTTTCTAAAAGCTTGTTTTTCAATCATCTTGCAGAGGAAAGAGTGCTAAGCTCTTTGGGTAGATTTGTAATTGCAATTTGGCTTTTTGTTGTGCTAATTATCACACAAAGTTATACAGCAAATTTGACATCCATGTTAACGATTCAACGATCTGATCCAACCTACACTGATGTTAATGAACTTAAGGATGGTCGGTACAATGTTGGTTATCAGGAAGGTTCGTTTGTGTTTGGAATGCTAAAACAGATGGATTTTCATGAGTCCAATCTTATAATCTTCAAGTCTCCTAAAGAATTTGACGATGCTTTCTCGAATGGTACAATTGTTGCTGCTTTCGAGGAGCTCCCGTACATTGAACTCCTCCTTGCTGAATATTGCGGTAAATACATGATGGTCGGGGAAATCCATCAAAATGATGGACTTGGTTTTGTAAGTCTCTTCTTCTCTTTCAACAATTCCTATAGATTTGATATGTCGCAGATGTCGCTGTAGTACGGTGGTGAAGTGTTGGAAACTCGTCAGCATGCATCTATTGTCATTGATCTTGGTTTGGCACTAGTGGCCTCGAACTTGCATGAATACTCTTTTGTTCAAAGGTTTTCCCAAAAGGTTCTCCCTTGGCTCCTGATATTTCAAGAAAAATCTTGAGCATAAGAGAGGCAGGTAAAACGAAAAAGCTTAAACGAGCTTCGTTCAAGACTGAAAGATCTTGTTCAGACAGGGACCCCTTCGCTTCATCAAATAGTCTTACTCTCAGTAGCTTTGGGTCCTTTTCCAGATAACAGGACTCTGTGCAGCATTCGCAGTAATTGTTTTCTTATGCGAAAACAAACAAATCCTGAACGAGCCAAATTCTACAACCTGGGAAAAAATCATCCATCTGCTTACAAAGTTCTACGAATATGACGAGAATCGCATGATCACATATTTTGAATGCAATCCTGCGTGCAGTGAGCGAAATAAAGCCGCCGTCAATGGAGATCAGCATGCAGCAGAAACGTAGATTTGGTGATTCACCTCCACTGGTTGAGAATTCTCCATCAATAATGGGTTACGGAGACGTCACCCCACAGAATGGCAACTTTAATACAGCAAGAAAAACTCTACAACATTGAGTGCTGATTACGATATAGATATTGGATATTTTACACCTACATCAGAAGGTGATAGTACAGAATTTGGAAATTCTACGCCAGGAGATGACGATTCCGTGTCAGGCGTTAGAAACTCAACTTTACACATTTTAATGACACAGCAAGTTCATAGGGATTTTGAGGAACATTAATCTTTAGATTTTATACCTATCTGCACGGAGTTTGGATTTAATTTTAATTCTTCGAATTGTTTATGTCAAAAATGTCTGTAGATTTACTGATTTCAGTGTGCAGTGTAATTTTTTTAATTGTTGAAATGATTTTTCTTAACTTTTCTAGTCTTTCATTCCTTTAATCAATCCTGCACAAGGAAGTATGTCTATGGTATTGAAAGTTTGAAATGGGATCCATTAAGACTCTAATTGTATGGGAAAACTTGGATATTAGCAGGTATGTTCAGAAGCACAATGTTTCCGGCCAGACTGCATTTCAGTAAGTAGAAGACAAGGATTAGCAACTTCGCGATCTCGCCAGTAGCGAAGAGAATTGGCAGTGCAGGACCAACAATTTCCGCTTTTTGGCCTTGCATTGAGTAGATATGGATTTGTTTGTAGATTACTTTAAACTAGTACATTTTTCAGATGGTCCGAGTGAAGATCAGTTGGACTAGCAAATTTCCTAAATATAAAAGAAATCTAAGTTATGATTACTGAGGGGAGGCTCGAACTTGACGTATGTCCCATAATTAGGGACTTATGAGATTGGTCTCTCATTTAGTCCCACATCTTTCACTTTAGAGATAGTAGGTACGTATATATACTGTCAGGCGCACCATAAGCTTGTCCCTTCGGGGACATCCGATAAAATTGGAACGATACAGAGAAGATTAGCATGGCCCCTGCGCAAGGATGACACGCACAAATCGAGAAATGGTCCAAATTTTTTTGTTTTTCATTTTGCCACAGTTCTCTTAAAAGTTAAAACCGATTCCGGAAACCTTACAGAGATTTTTTGTTTTTCATTTTGCCACAGTTCTCTTAAAAGTTAAAACCGATTCCGGAAACCTTACAGAGATTTTTCAAGATCATACAAGTTGTAGTAGCTCCACCAATTCTTGCCTATCAATTCTATCCCTTCATCACTAAAAGTAAAAACAGCTTCAAAAGACTTTCTCTCTCGTAAACGAGAGACCAAACTAATTTTGAAAATAAACCGGTATGTATCAAAGCACAAGCCAATGATTGGATCGAATCCAACCCAATGTTCATCAAAACATGTAATTGACATGAACTGGAGTTTTTTAAATTTAGATTACCTAAAGTAATCAAGGTAGCAATGACCCCACTATCAGTAAAAGTAGCAAAGTGTCTCACATAACAATAACAGCGGTAATTTGAATCGATCTTTAAGTGTCTGAAACGGAATGAATCGGGCTGTCTCGGCACTGAAGTTACGGTACCAATTGTAGAAGATGATCTGAATGTAATTGTGTCTGTCTTTGTTTCCATTTCAAGGGTTAGTGTTGTTCTTGTTTCTAACTTTGTCGCCGCAGCTGGGGTCGTTGATGTTGGTGTTCTTGTCGCCTGTTTGGGTGATATTCCTCCAGAGAGATACATGATTAAGGTAATGCTAAAAGACCAAAAGTGATCACATTCATCAGGAACGTAAAAAACTCGCCGGAACGGCCGTCAGAGCTCTCGTAACGGCCGGAAATGGATATCACAGATCTTATAGCAAACAATGATTAAATCTAAACCCAAATTGAAGAACACCATTACATACACAATTCGAATACCCAAATATGAAAAATCCATAACAAACGGTAACCCCATGAAATTGTAACCTAAAATATGAACTAAAACTAAACATGAGTTGTTCAAATCAGAAACTAGATAAAAGAACACAGGAGAGAAAAACCCCAAATTACAGAACTTGGAAGGAGGAGATGCCGAAGAAACCACTGTAGTTGTTGCTGCTTCGTTTTGCTTGCAGATTTGCACTGAAGAAGAAGGCGACATGGTCTGAGTTCTCTGTGATAGATCACCATCCATAGTTGCTCTAGCAGGCATAGATCCAAGCAGAAAAATCATGAAAACAAACACAAAACTCAGGATGGAAAAAAAAATCGAAAAGGTTACTGAATCTAGATTAACAAAGCACAAAAAGAGATCAAGATAAGTTATAGCGATTGGTATTATTTGTTCTGCTCAGATCCGCTCCAAAGGAGCTGATCTGAACAAATAAGTTTCAGGCAGTTGTGTTTTTTGGTGAGATAAAAAATTCTTGAGGGAGAGTTATTAAGATAGTTGCAAATTGAACAGTCAGTTTTCTGCATTTTTGCAAAAGTCCAAGTAATTGTGCTAGCTATGCTTGTATACCTGATGAAATCCAAATTCATAAGTCAGAGCAATGCCGAGCTCGGCTAAACAGGAGTAAATTCTTGCATCACTTCCATAAAGATGATGAGGATAGCGATCCAGGCACGAATCCAAAACCTTAGCTAAAACTTTTGCAAGGGAATAACTATACAGCAAAACCACCTCCCCCATAAGACATTTCGTATGAAGATAAGTCATTGTCGTTTTGTACGAACCTTTCCGATATAGACCCGGTATAATACCGCAGCTTGTGGTCATACTTAGACAGTGTTTTCACTATATTCTCCGGGAAGAACACAATACCATCGTCACCGGAGACAAACCATCGCACGTTTGAATGGTTTATATTCACAGTTTCCAGCAAAACTCGTGCTACGCGTATTGCAGACCGGGCACCTCCTCTGAAAACCGGGAAGTGTCCTCCGATACACCATGTTGGAAAACGGTTAATAAAAAATGATTTTTTAAAGTTTTAATAAAAATTATAATTTATTGTTTTTTTTTGTGAATGAAATTTATTAGTCCCACATTGTGGAGTTTCCAATTTTAGTAGTTTAAGAAATTATATAAACCTTTTAGTCCCACATCGGGGAGTTTTTTTTTAAGTTATTTGTCAATTATATAAATAAATTCATTACTTTTGTAAAATCTATGGGAAAGGGTTGCTTATATTTAGAGGGACCCCCGAAAGAAAAAATATTTTATATTGTTTTCTTAAGCGTTCGAGATTTTCCTTTATGGTTTTTCGGAGTTGTCAAGCTCAAGTTGATCATCTACTCATATGCTAGTAGTAGTGTATTAGAGTGTTTTATCCTGGAGATATCCGTCCTGTGAGGGCTATAGCATCACTCTTGAGTGTAGCCGGACGCTAATGTCTTAAGGGCAACGTGTTGAACATGTGACTCACTCTGTTTTTCCAAAGTTTTGCCTTATTGCTGTTGCGGAGATATGGGGAGCTCGTCCGTTTCATCAAATAACTTTATAATATAACTTTTGCTTATTTGATTTTTCCTTGTTTTTGATTATTGCACTCAACAATCTTAAGACATTATAATTTGTAATAATCATGGATGTTAATTGTGAGTGAAAAAAAAAAAACGAATTTTTGGTCAGCTGTAGAGTTTCAAATTTATCTCTAACTAGAAGGAATTTCGATAACCCTTTTGACCAAATGCAGTAGACATCTTTATAGTTACCCACATAAAATTTCGGAAATTTGGATTGTAAAAGTATTTTTTTGATATTTTACAAAACAGAGAAACGTTTGAAAAATTCTGACGGCAGAAATTTGTTGTTAACTAAAGTAGTTTTTATGGGGTAACCATGAGTTTTTTGATATGGTGTTCAAACGAAGTTTGTAATATAGAATTATCTTCAAAACTCATATTTTATTTCGATTCGGAACTAAGGTTTGTGAGATGTGGTGTATTAGGTGATTGGGAAATTACCGTGTCCGTGGTCAGAGTATAAACGAAGTTTGTGACATGAAATTGAAAAGGAACATGGCTACCAGCGCATGGATGAACACAAGTCTTCCAAAGCTGACAAAGGCGACAACATCAAACACAACTCTAAGCGTAGTCTTCATAAGAAAGGTATGTTTCGTAAAACTGAATCCGGCATTACTTTAATTAAGGGTGATTGTTATGTTTGTAAAATTCCTGGCCATACGGCAGTAAAGTGTAGACAACATAAAACCTTAATAAGTAGAGTTAATGCTAATTTAGTTGAAACAAATTAGAACGAGTTCATTGACATGATGTCGGAAGAATTTTAATAACCAATGTGAGAGACTAGTGGGTGGACTCTGGAGCCACTAAGTATGTTTGTTGAAACAGAGACCTGTTCACCTCTTATCAGAGGATAAGGGATGTCGAGAAACTCTATATGAGTAACTATCTGCGACAGAGGTTGCATAAAAGGGAAAGGTCGAGCATAAGCTCATATCTGTAATATTCTCACACTGAATGAAGTTTTCATGTTCCGAGCATATGAAAGAATTGTATCTTGTTCTCTTGAAGATGGTAAAAGATTAAGATCTTAATTAAATGTGGAAAACTTGTTATAACTAAGGCAGTGATTTTTTAGGCAACAGTTATAGGACTTAGGGTCTATATAAGTTTGAAGGAAAATCTGATGAAGTGAACATAGTTGATTCTTGTGCTTTCTTTTTGTGTCTTTGAATGTTTTGCATGGTAGACTTGGAACCGTAAAATTATAAGTCAATGCATAAACTCCTAGCATAGGTTCGTACCCAAATTTAGTTTGGATTTGAACACAAAAGTGAAATTATGCTATAAAATCTTTTAGCACAATGTTCAGAGTAATTCTAAGACCTTAGAATTAATTCAGTTAGGCCTAGTTGACATGAGTTCAACCCAAAACCACTATGGTAAAAGATGGTTTATAACTTCCGTGATGATTGTACGAGGTACTATCTTGTATACTTTCTTAGGGATAAGGATGATGCCTTAGAAGCCTTAAGATGTATAAACTTGAAGTTGAAAACCAATTAGAAGCCTTGAACATAATAATATATCCTTAAGGAGATAATAATTCCATGTTGATTAGTTCAGGATTACCTGCGGTCTTGTGGGAGGAGGCAGTTCTTAACTAGTATATTCTGAATAGAGTAACCTTTTAAGGATCAGATGAAACTCCATATATATGATTTATGGAAAGGTAGATGACCTTCTTATGAATGCGTCAAAGTGTGGGGGTGTTTGACTAAGATTGTCATTCCTCTTCCTAAAAGAACTAGATAGAAACCAAAAATGTTGATTGTGTCTTCATATAGGGTATGCTGAATATACTTCTACATATAGATTTTTGGTTGTGTGTCCTGATTTTTCATACTTTGGTGTGATTTTTATGACTTTGTTGTGAATACTATTACATAATCTAGGGATGCTGAGTTCTTTGAACATGTTTATTCTTAAACATGTACCTCATTAGAGATGTGTTGTTGATCCCCTAGATTTATTTTCAAATAGTCAGAACTTATCTTAAAGGAAGATGAAGTTAAGGTTGAGCCTAAGAGAAGTAAAACAATTAGACTTGAGACTTCTGATGAAGCTGACTTCATAACATGCCTAGCTTAGTCTAAGCCCCGGAATTATAAAGAAGCCTTGATATCTACTGAAACTCCACTCTGGTAAGAAGCTTCATTTAGTGAAATGGACTCAGTCCGTCGGAACCTGACTTGGGAGCTTGCTAGTTTACCTTCAAGGAGTAAGACCATGAGATGTAAATGAGTCTTTAAGAGGAAACGTTAGGTATATGGAATTGTGGAAAAATATTAGACTAATTTGGTAGCTAAAGACTATAAACTAAAAGAAGATGTATATTTCCTTGATTCTTATTCACCTGTGACGATATTTACTTCTGTTGAGATGCTAATTGTTATTGCTGTCATAAACAAATTAGAGATACATCACATGGATGTTAAGACAGCTTTTCTAAAACCGTGAATTAGATAAAGAAATTTACGTAGACCAACCTGAGGACTTTGTAGTGAAAGGTTATGAAGACAAAGTTTGTAAGTTGAACAAATATTTGTATGGTTTATAAAATAAGCACGTAAACAGTGACATGGAAAATTTGATCATGTGATAATGTGTAGTGGATTTAAGTTAATAAATATGACAAGTATATTTACAAGTAACTTGTTAAGGATGCCCGTGTGATTGTATGCTTGTATGTTGATGATGTGCTTATACTTGATACAAACATAGATGTGATTAATTCCACTAAAAACATGTACTGAATGAGAACGTTGACTTGAAAGACTTAGACCCTTTTGATGTAATCTTAGGGATGAGGAGTAGAAGATAATCAAACATTTATAGTCTTAGTCATTCTCATTATGTTGAATTTGTGCTTATGAGATACAATCAGTCTGATTGTGAGCCTGCATGTACTCCATACGATTCTTCTTGTAGACTCGAGAAAAATAAGGGTAATGGAGTATCTTATCTTGAATACTCAAGAGTTATAGGATGTCTGATGAATTTAATGAACTGTAAGAGTCCAGAAATTGCCTATATTGTGAGTAACTTAAGTAGATATAATTGTAGTCCATAGAAATAGCATTCAGATGCATTGAGTAGAGTATTATGGTACCTAAAATACTATATTACCTTTTATTTGATTTATGAAAGGCATCTTGTTGTCCTTGAAGGACTTTGTGATGCAAACTGGATAATTGACTCAGATGAGTCTAAGTCTACGAGTAGATATATTTTCACTCTAGCATGAGGGTTTGTTTTTGGAAGATTTCCAAACAAACATATATTGCTCAATTCATTATGGAATCTGAAAGTATTGAGTTAGATAAAGCACGAGAGGGGGGAGAGTGCCTAAGATGCTTTTTAGAAGACATTCCTCTCTGGCACGGGCATGTGCCAGCTATATCTATACATTGTGCTAGCCAAGCTATAATAGCTAAAACTAAAAATAACTAATCTCAATCGGCGTTATTTCCATTGATTGGATAAAGTCTAAGGAGAATATCGCGCAACCTTTGGCGAAAGGTTTATCCAAAGAGATAGTTGGAAATGCATCGAGGGGGAAGGGGCTTAAGCTCATAAATTAAACTTTCCATGAAGTATACTCAACCTTGCTGACTGGAGATCCCAAGATCAAGGTTTCGAATGAGACAACTAATTTGTGGTGGGTAAAGGTAAACACTATCAGAGAATTTCATTCTCTGTTCCTTCCCTATGGTGTAGACGTGATAGTGTGATTGCATGTGAAAGATGACTTTTAAGAAGTCTTAATGAGTTCTATAGTTTCAATTTAAGATTGAAGTGGGGTGTAGCAGTAACACTCTTTATGGAAACTCATCTATCTGAATGAGGAAGTGGGGTCGCTTCCTATGAGAATATGAGCTTTGATTCTCTAGAGTATTCTGAGAAACAGGATATGTCCAGGGCCAAATTGGACAAAACGGCACGAGCTTGGCAGCACCCTTGAAGATATCATCCGTGGTTGTTATCGCGAATTACATCAAACGCTAGCAGTTCAAGATATAGTTCACTGTCTCTATCAAGTAATTCCGGTAATATCTCACTAAGCAAAGGTTCAAGACCTAATGGACACCTCTGCCTAAAATGGTATTTCCTACGTTTTTTTATATGATTTTCGTTTTTTATGGTTTTGGTATTATTAGAACTTAGGACCTAAGGGTTCACTAGTTCATGCGTTTTCACTTTGGTGAAAGATATCTTTAGTCTCACCATGTGCGAACTAAAGATGAAAGCTCTCTATGCTATTATGATTTGTGCAATCCATATATAGTATGACCCTGGGGTCAACACACTTTTGTGTGAGGGAGAGGACGTAGAAATGACTAGCATGATTTCAATACTTGCACGATCAGTCTATTTGGGTCGTGAGATTGGGAAGTTGATTTACCAAGATCTATCTGTGTTTTCATGTTTTATTGAGTTTTCATTCATGTGGGGGATTGTTGGAAAACGGTTGATAAAAAATGATTTTTTAAAGTTTTAATAAAAATTATAATTTATTGTTTTCTTTTGTGAATGAAACTTATTAGTCCCATATTGTGGAGTTTCCAATTCTTAGTAGTTTCAAGAAATTATATAATTTATTGTTTTAATTTTAAATTGAAGAAAATAAGGTTCTGGAAGAAATTCATAGAAGAAATCAGAACATGAAGCTGTCGATTTAGGGGATCGAATTAATAGTGGGTTTTGTTGGTTTAAAGAATTAAGATGTTATTTTGTGTTTGAATCACACAAGTTCTGATTTGGGAAGTATTTAAGGTTCTTCTGGGAATAACTGATAGAGATGCTGGGAAGTATTTAAGGTTCTTCTGGGATTTTGGTATGAAGGCTAGGTATCGACTCTGTTAGTAAGAGGGTGCTGCAGCTATTATTGGTGTTGATTCAAGACTCGAGTGAAAATGGAAAGTTGAATTAGAATTCTGAATTTAACTTTGAATTGCTGAGAAATTGATTTGATTCGACTTGTTGAAGGGTTTGTGTTGAGATATAACTGAAGTTAATTTGATTGTTAGAGAATTAGTGTGGTTCTACATGATTCTTTAGTTGAAAAGCTGAGATGATGTCTGTGTATGGGAATTGAGTGTATGGCATGGAGGTGGTGATGGAATGGTTGTGCTGGTGGTCTGCGGTGGCAGTTGAATGGATAGGGTGGACATGGTGTAGTCTGTGAAGAATATGAGCCATAAATCTGCATTGGTGAATGTTGTTGGTGGTGGTATTGTTATTGATGTAAGTTATAGTGTGGTGTATGCATATGAGTTGATTTGAAAACATGGTTAGGTTAGAGTTGGACAGGGTATATGTGTGTGGAATCGGGACTGGAGTCTGGAATTGTGAATGAAAGTAGAAATGTTACAGCAGGCTGTGTATGACTGGATGAAGGTATTGCTTGAGTTGAGTTTATTGAATATATGTTATGGTGATGGTGTTGCTGTGTTTTGGTTCGATTGTGCAATCCAGGGAAGAGCTCATAATGGTTCTAGGATTGTTTGTGTTGAGCTAAGATCGAAAAGAATGTTATTGGTGGTAAGTTAATGTAGTACTGTTTGACTGGATTGTATATGTTTGAACTGGTATTGGTGTTGCAATGAGAGTGAAGTGTAATGAAAATGGAATTGCAGTTATGGTTAAATGATATTGTGGGAAGAAACTGAATGGACTGTGGTTGAGGTAGTCTTGGTGAGTATAGGATGGGGTTGTATTTGTAAGTAGATTCTTGATGAAACTACAAAGGGAATGATTGAACTGGTGCAAGCCTGGATTCAGGTTGGTAGTAAAACTGAAGTTGTTTTGAATAAATGAAATGTTTAATGATTATATTTCTATTTCTTGAGTTTTAAGCATGTTAGTCATCCCAGTCAGATTATCTGACTGATTGTGTTCTTAGCTGACTCTGGTATCTGAATAAGTGGATTTAACCCTTTTACCTGAGTCGAATTAGATTGACTCACTGAGTCATTGACCAGTTGACCTGACTTGACAGAGTTAAGACTTTGACCATGGACTTGACTGTAGACTTACGTTGATTGTTAGTCGACTCCCTCTGAACAGACGATGACTGTTGGTGACCGTTAGTTGACTCAGGTGGACTGGACCTTAGTTAATGGGCCTGTTTAGAGAACTTGGGCTTAGTATCTTGTATTCTTAATTTGATACTTTGGACCCCTATGGTCTGAATTAGGCTTTGGTTTCTTCTACAAGTTGTAGATACTCATAGGACTTAGCTAATAGACTATAGAACCATCCTAATTGAATTAGTAAACCTTAACTATTCTAAAGTTAGAGAATGAAAAGGTGTAAAGTCATGAATGGGCTTAGAACCATTAGATAGACTCGTATGATTCTTGTATGAGCCATTTTGGCTAGTTTCTTAGAGTTCTTGTATGATTAATAGTTAGTCTATATTAACAACGATCGATTCAAAGGATGAACCAGTGGATCGTGGATCTCGAGGTAGGCGTGGCTTGTCATCAAAAGAGGTGGGAATACATCTGACTCTTTTGTAACCATTGTTTTTTCTTTTACAAAAGTCTTTGTTTAATAAACTCATGCATTGTTAGTTTATGCATTCCATGCTTTATTTAACTTGCATTATGATTACTCTGTTGATTCTGTTAATCTTTCCATGGTTTGGAAAGGACCTGTAATGTTTTTTTGTCAATATGAATTGTCATGGGAAATGATAATTTCCATGTGTGGTATATAGGATACGCTCCTTCACATTTATACCTATATGAATTCAGCTTTTATTGCTTAGAGTGGGTCATCATGGTCTTGGTGATATCAATAGCTATTGAGTGTGGTTAGCACGAATATTATACATTGTTTGAAGAAGGAGTTTGTCCATATACATGTTTGTTTATTTCAGTGAGGATAGGCTCTTTCACATTTATACCTACATGAATTCATCTTTTATTGCTTAGAGTGGGTCATCATGGTCTTGGTGATATCAATAGCTAATGAGTGTGGTTAGCACGGATATTATATATTGTTTGAAGAAAGAGCTTGTCCATATTCATGTTTGTTTATTTCAGTGACTTGGTTACTTTTTAATGTTTTGGAAAACATTATTGTTTTCTAAATCTTTTCATGATTACTTAAAAGTTAAATGTTATTCCTGCGGGGCATCCCTTTTAGGGATTATGTGCTCACCCATTTCCACTTTCAGTTTCAGAGTCAGATCAGAGTTGCGCAGCGAAAGCTTCGAGGGTTGATTTCGTTAGTTGGTTAACTTCAGTTATGTTTATTATGTTGCATATTATATTTGTAAACCAAATGACTATTGTATATGTATCATTTGAGAGGAGTTCTTGTATATTTATATTTCTGAGTGGGGCTAGTTTTTGGTTAAGTTTTGTAGCAGAATTCTTAATTAAATGATGATTGAGTAAATGATTTAGATTCTTAGTGCGTCTTTATTTAGTTAATCTCTTGGATTAGTCAACTGCTATCTTAGGGGGCGCTACAAAGTTGGTATCAAAGCTCACTATTAGATCTTACATGAGAAATGATAGAGATACCCAATGCCAGTTAGTGAACTAGATTAGTTTAGAACTGGGTTCGGTTTGTGAGATAAATCTTAATTCACTAAAAACCATCAATAATTAAATGAATTATTTGATTGATTGATTTGTTTGTTTGGTTGTTTATTTATGTATTGAAGTAAAACTTGTAGGATACACCAACAACTTTATCTAATAAGCATTTGAGAATAATTAATCTAAAAAGTATGAACACGTAAACAATCTAATACTATAATAATAGTGATATTAGTATTATTGATAGGACTTGTAAGTCACATGGAATTTACTGAACATATTGACTGATGCAAAGTAAACAAATTATAATTACATAAATGTTAACAATATTTTTAGGACTCAATAATATTTGTAAGAGTAGTTAGAGTAATAGTTCGACCATCAAAGTTAATAACAAAATATTATCATAGTGATTATAAATGATAATAATATTAATAACATAACGTTAGCGTTTGTGGATTAGTACCATATTAAACTTAACTAAAATTTTAATTAGGATATATAACGATAAAATAATAATTATGATTAAGTAATTATGGGAAATTGATAAAGCTTATTTACAATTAAGTTTTCTAATTAAAACTAATTACAAATTAGAGATATATGTTTCCTGTTTAAACTAGACAATTAACCTAATACTTATTAGACATTAGACTTAAGAAAGCGAGGATATAGTAGATAAAATAAAAAAAGACTCAATTTGTTAGTTATCTTGTGTCGAAATTATCTTCAGTCCAGTAAATCTTTAAAATGAAATCAGTATTCATGAAGTAGTAGTATTAGTATTCAGATACTTAGTGTAATATTAGAATTTAAAAGAAAATAATTTCGTATATAGTTAGGATCCTTCTTCGTAAATAGATTCAATCATCTTTTGAAATGAAAATTTTTGTGTGACGAACTTAAACTGTTAGCATTTAAATTACTATTATATTGAGCATAACTTAAATTAAAATCTCATTAACAAATATATAGCGATAAAATAATGATTAGGATTAAACAACTATGAAAAATTATTAGTGCTTATGTACGGTTAAGTTTGCAAAGTTAACTAATAAAAAATTAAAATGATGTTTAAACCATATAGTTAATATAAGACTAATTTGGTAAGATTAAGAACGTGAGGTCATGTAAGGCATAAAATAAAGATCAAACTTGTTAACTATCTTATACCTAGATTATCTTTAGTCCAATAAATGATTTACTAAATCGCTAAATTATACGCACGAAGAAATATTTACAGTACTTGAATGTTTAGTACAAAAGTAGACTTAAATAAGAAGAAATTTGCCTATGAAAAAGATACTTATTGATAATAGCAAAATCTAAAGACCATTAGGATATATTATAATTTTTATGCAGACGCAAAATTTAAATCATATTAAATTACCAACGCAAATATTTAACAAGATATAGTATATAGATTCAATCTGAATATGTAAAATTTATTATATCAATCCTTCCGTGGATGTAAAATTATATTTACAAGATTATGGCTTAATAAAATTAAACCAAGTATCATTACTAAATAACTATCCTGACCGTATTTTAGTTACGCTAGTAATCAAATGTGAAAATTGATAAAATAATAATGAAAATGATAATATAACTTAGACCATAATTTCTGATAAGATAAACAAATAATAATACTATCTAATGCTAATTATTATAAAATTTGAAGTTATTGTAAATATCATTTGGTTAGTATTGTACTAGAAAAATTTAGTTTTCATTAATAATAGAACTTAGGAATTACTTAGCAATAATGTAGTTTAAGGAAATAAAGCTAGATCAAATCAAATTTAATATTGATAATAAACTTAAACTTGACATTATGATTAACTAAGATTTAAGTTTTATTCGTTTAAGAAATAAAAAATAAATGTAATAATAAAATATTAATACCAAACAACTATGAAAATTTGTTAGTAGTTATTTACTTATATTAAGTTAAATCAGTTACAATTAAATTTAGAGATTAATCAGTCATAATAAATTAGAAATGAATTAATCTTAATAAATTAATCCAGCACTGGGGAATAGTGAGGTTGGTAATTCTGATGTGTTCGGGTGATACTTGTTACGTAGGTAGGCATTGTCAGGCATCGCGAACCTGGACAGGGCAACTGCATTCTTGTATCACTGGGCATTGAAGGGAGGCTTGCTTCTATTAGTGAACTAATAGATCCCAAAATTTAATTAGAAGCTTATAAAATATTTTCTCTCGTAATTAGAACCAGTGACTCATTAAAATAGAAACTAGTCATCTGAACCTAGAGCCACAAATTTTTAGTTGTAGAAAGCCATATAGATTTGTTCTTTGTTTTATGTTATCTGTGCTTAGACAAGAAATGGAATTATTCTATAAGGTGGGGAGTTTGAAGACTAGAAGGATGATTTTATTTTCGAAGACGAAAATGTATAAGGTGGGGTGAATGTAAGGACCCTCAAGATCGTCAACACTATTAGACCGGTCGAGTGACGTTTTAGCAGACAATAACACGATTAGTTTAACACGAACGTTAATCAATAGAAATTAATATAACAACGATTTAGATACGAAACTAGTACCGTTGGATGGGTCTCGAAAAGTTATGCGTAATGGGCTACTCGAAACGTGTCGTTTGGATATTTGGGCGAAGAAGAAATCATCAGATTAACATGAAGGGTAAAATAGTCATTTCATTGATCGACACCTGGCTTCCCTTATCTTCTAGTAGGGTCCATCTAGCAATTTGGGTCGGCCTTACCAAGACCAAACCGAGAAGATAAGTTCACCTTCTTTCTTTTCTTCTTCTATCTTCTCTCCGTTTCTTCTTTCTCTTATGTTCTTCGCCTCTGGCGATTCTGGGAAATTTGAGAGTTGAATTTAAGTTATGATATCGTTAGGGTTAGGTAAACATCAAGGCTTGTTTGAGAGTGATGGTGTTGATTCAGTTATCGAATTCAGGCTTCACAGAAAAGGTGAAAGAGAAACAGAACTTAGGGTTTCTGAGAGAATTGAATCAAAGTACGAATTAGTGATGTATAAGAGGAATTAAAGATTAGGATTAACTTATGGAAGAAAGGGTTCTGGCTAATCGATGTTATGGAGTTATTTTAATGTTAAATTGAAGAAAATAAGGTTCTGGAAGAAATTCAAAGAAGAAATCAGAAGATGAAGTTGTCGATTTAGGGGATCGAATTAATGGTGGGTTTTGTTGGTTTCAAGAATTAAGATGTTATTTTGTGTTTGAATCACAGAAGTTCTGATTTGGGAAGTATTTGAGGTTCTTCTGGGAATAACTGATAGAGATGAGGATTTTGGTATGAAGGCTAGGTATCGATTCTGTTAGTAAGAGGGTGCTGGAGCTATTATTGGTGTTGATTCAAGACTCAAGTGAAAATGGTAAGTTGAATTAGAATTCTGAATTTAACTTTGAATTGCTGAGAAATTGATTTGATTCGACTTGTTGAAGGGTTTGTGTTGAGATATAACTGAAGTTAATTTGATTGTTAGAGAATTAGTGTGGTTCTACATGATTCTTTAGTTGAAAAGCTGAGATGATGTCTGTGTATGGGAATTGAGTGTATGGCATGGAGGTGGTGATGGAATGGTTGTGCTGGTGGTCTGCGGTGGCAGTTGAATGGATAGGGTGGACATGGTGTAGTCTGTGAAGAATATGAGCCATAAATCTGCATTGGTGAATGTTGTTGGTGGTGGTATTGTTATTGATGTAAGTTATAGTGTGGTGTATGCATATGAGTTGATTTGAAAACATGGTTAGGTTAGAGTTGGACAGGGTATATGTGTGTGGAATCGGGACTGGAGTCTGGAATTGTGAATGAAAGTAGAAATGTTAGAGCAGGATGTGTATGACTGGATGAAGGTATCGCATGAGTTGAGTTTATTGAATATATGTTATGGTGATAGTGTTGCGGTGTTTTGGTTCGATTGTGCAATCCAGGGAAGAGCTCATAATGGTTCTAGGATTGTGTTTGTTGAGCTAAGATCGAAAAGAATGTTAATGGTGGTAAGTTAGTGTAGTACTATTGGACTGGATTATACATGTTTGAACTGGTATTGGTGTTGCAATGAGAGTGAAGTGTAATGAAAATGGAATTGCAGTTATAGTTAAATGATATTTTGGGAAGAAACTGAATGGACTATGGTTGAGGTAGTCTTGGTGAGTGTAGGATAGGGTTGTATTTGTAAGTAGATTCTTGATGAAACTACAAAGGGAATGATTGAACTGGTGCAAGCCTGGATTCAGGTTGGTAGTAAAACTGAAGTTGTTTTGAATAAATGAAATGTTTAATGATTATATTTCTATTTCTTGAGTTTTAAGCATGTTAGTCATCCCAGTCAGATTATCTGACTGATTGTGTTCTTAGCTGACTCTGGCATCTGAATAAGTGGAGTTAACCCTTTTACCTGAGTCGAATTAGTTTGACTCACTGAGTCATTGACCAGTTGATCTGACTTGACAGAGTTAAGACTTTGACCATGGACTTGACTGTAGACTTACGATGACTGTTAGTCAACTCCCTCTGAACAGACGATGATTGTTAGTGACCGTTAGTTGACTCAAGTGGACTGGACCTTAGTTAATGGGCCTGTTTAGAGAACTTGGGCTTAGTATCTTGTATTCTTAATTTGATACTTTGGACCCTTATGGTCTGAATTAGGCTTTGGTTTCTTCTACAAGTTGTAGATACTCAT
This sequence comes from Papaver somniferum, assembly GCF_003573695.1. NCBI lineage: Eukaryota > Viridiplantae > Streptophyta > Magnoliopsida > Ranunculales > Papaveraceae > Papaver > Papaver somniferum. The sequence goes on from NC_039365.1 coordinate 168,388,025, forward strand.
AGGACTTAGCTAATAGACTATAGAACCATCCTAATTGAATTAGTAAACCTTAACTATTCTAAAGTTAGAGAATGAAAAGGTGTAAAGTCATGAATGGGCTTAGAACCATTAGATAGAGTCGTATGATTCTTGTATGAGCCATTTTGGCTAGTTTCTTAGAGTTCTTGTATGATTAATAGTTAGTCTATATTAACAACGATCGATTCAAAGGATGAACCAGTGGATCGTGGATCTCGAGGTAGGCGTGGCTTGTCATCAAAAGAGGTGGGAATACATCTGACTCTTTTGTAACCATTGTTTTTTCTTTTACAAAAGTCTTTGTTTAATAAACTCATGCATTGTTAGTTTATGCATTCCATGCTTTATTTAACTTGCATTATGATTACTCTGTTGATTCTGTTAATCTTTCCATGGTTTGGAAAGGACCTGTAATGTTTTGTTGTCAATATGAATTGTCATGGGAAATGATAATTTCCATGTGTGGTATATAGGATACGCTCCTTCACATTTATACGTATATGAATTCAGCTTTTATTGCTTAGAGTGGGTCATCATGGTCTTGGTGATATCAATAGCTATTGAGTGTGGTTAGCACGAATATTATACATTGTTTGAAGAAGGAGTTTTTCTATATACATGTTTTTTTTTATTTCAGTGAGGATAGGCTCTTTCACATTTATACCTACATGAATTCAGCTTTTATTGCTTAGAGTGGGTCATCATGGTCTTGGTGATATCAATAGCTAATGAGTGTGGTTAGCACGAATATTATACATTGTTTGAAGAAAGATCTTGTCCCTATTCATGTTTGTTTATTTCAGTGACTTGGTCACTTTTTAATGTTTGGGAAAACATTATTATTTTCTAAATCTTGATATGATTACTTAAAAGTTAAATGTTATTTCTACGGGGCATCCCTTTTAGGGATGATGTGCTGACCCATTCCCACTTTCAGTTTCGAGTCAGATCAGAGTTGCGCAGCGAAATCTTCCAGGGTTGATTTCGTTAGTTGGTTAACTTCAGCTATGTTTATTATATTGAATATTATATTTGTAAAGCAAATGACTATTGTATATGTATCATTTGAGAGGAGTTCTTGTATATTTATATTTCTGAGCGGGGCTAGTTTTGGGTTAAGTTTTGTAGCAGATTTCTTAATTTAATGATGATTGAGTAAATGATTTAGATTCTTAGTGCCTCTTTATTTTGTTAATCTCTTGGATTAGTCAGCTGCTAGCTTAGGGGGCGCTACACCTTTATTGAGTTCTAAGGACTTGGGAGAAGTTCTAAGGAGACAGGAGACAAGAACCCCCGTCTGGTTGATTTGATTTGATGAACCGCGACCGCACGACCAGAGCGTAATTAATGGTGTTTTGATGAACCATGAGCGCACGACCAGAGCGTGATTACTGGTGTACATGCCTATGATATGGGCCTTGTGGTGACTATAGATGATCGTTTCTCAGCTTGACTTTGGCCTGCTGTGGTGGTCGTGCGGCGATCTGACAGACTCCCAAACCTTTTATTTTTTTTTCTTTTTTTTTAGGAGTTAGGATTTCATCTGTCATACCATCAAACCTTTTTTTTTTCTTTGTCTCTTTGTTTTTCATTTTAGGTGTTTAGGATTTCATCTTTTTCTTGTATTGCAAGAGTCATTTGCTTATGAGCATGATTTGATTTTAGGTGATGTGATTCTCTATTCCCCACAAGATTCAAATCTTTTAGTAATAAGCACGATTGATAAAATTGAATAGAATTCAAATTCACATGAGACATACATGAGAATTAAGAATGTAAATCAATGACCATGCATACCTGTGTGTGCCTCTTTTGCAGACAGATATAATTGAAACCATAGGTATCATAACCTAGGTAAACACATCTGGAAGAAATTTTTTGGTGGGAAAACAAAGTCAACCTGGGTATCATAGCCCAGATAAACCACATCAACCAGAGGATGGGTTTTCAACAACTGAACTTCTTTATGGACATCACTAGGTTCAGGAAAACGTGTATGAAGATAATCTTTTAAAATGGTTGAGGCACATATGTCAAGTCCCAAGTGAGAGATCTTTCTAAGAGTTAAATCACACGTAGAATGATAATCACCCCCAAACTTAGAGTTTTCAGTGTCTCTGGAAAGACTAGACGCAACTTCTCTAATTTCTAGGTCATCAGATTCCTAAAAATGATCATCAGAAACACTAGTCAACTTCCTCACTCATCTCTACGAGTCTATCTTCTTTTTCTAAGACCATTGTTTCTAAATCGTTAGACTCTAAAACAGTCTTCTCAGAATAAACTTATTTCTCTAAACCATCATTGGCTTCGTAATCAAAAGGAAATACTATTTCGTCTAAAAAGGTGACGTCTCTAGTCAAATCATCGTCCTTATGAATAGGTGAATAATCATTAAAATTATTTGGATTTGAACTAGATATAACATTATCATTATAAAACTCAATTGGAGTAACAGATTCTTGATCACTTTGCCTAAATATTTAATATTCTTCATCAACACTATCCTCATCATAATCATCATTATAATAACATGAAAATGATTGAACCTCATCTAAAAAAGTAGTGTTACCAATTCTAACCTCGTCATCTTAATTATGTGAATAATTATCTTCATTTTCAAGGGTACTATTGGAAACACTATTTCGAGCAATTCCTTTCTGCGCTTCTAACAAAAGCCTCTGAGTCGACTCACATGACTTCCTGATAGTATCATGTATAGAAGTTTCACTCATGGTGGCAGTTCTTTCGTCCATAATTAAGTTATTTATTTCAGTTGACTTACGTGTCGACTCTAATAACTTATGTATCCTCTCACATGACTTACGTGTCGACTAGAGTGTATCAAAGGTATAAAAAAATTTCTTGTATGACCGGTGTGCGTGTGGGTAGTAATTGGGATCACCATAATAGGAACCATAACCTTCAAAAGGTTGGCGTTTCCAACCACTCATAAAAAGAATAATTCCATGTTGCTCAGTCGAATATTCATTATATTGGCTATCATAGTACCAGTTTGACATTCTATTGTGCGCGTGAAAATGCAAGGTTGACTAAAATAGGTAAGCTCAGGTTACCACAGAAAAATATACCTATATTCAAATAATGGTCAAAGGTGCAAGGTTGAGGCTTGTGGAATTTCAGCTGGTGACTCCCATCAGGCCCACGGTACAGGTTCAACTTACTATTCCACGAGTTTTCCTAAACTCGGTAGTATGACGATGCAATTGGTGTATGCACGTATTTTTTTTCTATAATAAATAAAATACAATAGATACAAGCCAAAAAAGAAATAAAAAAAAACTAACAAAAAAAAACCTTGGATTCTTTGTACTTTTATAGCCAAGTCGAACTTTTCACCTTTAGCTTCAAGCAAAACCTGCACACCAGAAACAAATTTACCCAGAGTAAGAAATCTAACAAAAGAAACAAAAATAAAATAAACCTAAATAAAATCTAAAACCTAATCTAAAAACAAGTCCGCGTCGGCGGCGCCAAGAAAATTGATGTGTTGTAGAAGTGGTAAATAAGATGTTCGATTCTCGAACTTGTGAAGGTTTGATTTAATACCTAATTTTACATTTAAGTATCAAATGTATACAAGGTGATAATAATATGGAGAGAAACTGGGATTCAGGATTTCACTATCAATCAAATTCAATTGGTTCATATAATGATTCTTAACAATTATAGCTCTTTTTTGGACTCTATTTCCGAAAGTAGATTTCGAAAACATTAATTGTAAATATGGCACCAACAACAACAAAAATATATAATCTTCACTTATTTAAGTAGCGACGAACGTATTAATGATCTTAATTCCAAATTTAAAAAGAAAAATCAACTTAAAAATAACCTGCATAAGTTGAGAAAATCTCATAAAGATTAGCAAAAAACTCATATTCACATACATTGAAAGAATTATTAATTCAATTTAAAGAAATAAATATCAAACCTAATAATTCTAATGACCTAGATATTCCCTCTCGATTCTCATTATGTAATTAATAGGGTCATATTGAAGGTCATTGTGTTTGATATTTAAAATCATCTGAAAACTTTTTTCGAAACTCTAAACATCCATATAAGAAATTTTCTCCAACTGCTCATAAAAAGGCTAATTGGAAATGGGTAAAAAGAGAAAAGAAAGATTCAAAATTGAAAATTCATATCAAAAGGAAAAATCGTCACTTGATAAATATGAATACAATTTTAAATGATAACGAAACTCTTACTCCAAATTTGAAGGACCAGATTCAGAATATGAAGAAACAAACAAACTGTTCAGTTATGAATTATGACTGTAGTTTCCATCGCATCATACATCCAATACAAATCATCTCAAGGAAAAGGGGTATTTCAAGAACTTCTTTGTTCCTAAGCGTCCTCCGTACCATCCCTTGTGTGGGATGGTATAATCTACCCGAATAACCCTAGTTGCAATTTTTTACTTTTTCCCTTGGAGTGAGATTTACATTAATAAGGGAAGGGGATGATTGTATAACTTATAACCTCAAAGTTTGAATTGATATGTAAAAATATCTATGTTGTTTATTGAATTAACAAGGAAGACAACAATAACATTCATATATGTTCTTGTTGAGCCTCTTGATTTAAAAGGATGATTTACTTATATAAAAGATAGGTTTTATAACCTGTCATTGAATGACGATAAAATCTCTATTTTTGTCTTCTAAAAAAAAGTTATATTACATATGATGCCAAGTCAATCTTCTCAATGATATCATGTACATCCGCAAAGGCATGTCATATTTATATAAACATAGTCATCATCATCTCAGATTTAAGTAAAACCAGTTGCACTAGCTTGGCATATATATCCACTTTGAAACACTAAGCTAGCTTTGTGAATTATGTTGAATATATAGCATGAGTGGTTATATAATAAGTTTAAGTGTCTGGCTAGCACAAAAAAGAACAAGACTCATGTTATATAGTAAGCAACTTACTCTAACATTGACAACAACACTTTCGGGCATATTATAAGGTACCTTCAGCCTATAGATTTCAAGCAAAATGTTCTTGATAAACCCTCATAGTTGCTTGATGTTATATATTAATTATATTCCTTACAGGCATTTCTGGAAGACCTGCAACAAGTAAATTACAAACACAAAAACATGTTAATAAATTTACATAGTTAGTGGTGATTATATTGTCTTTGACTGAAAAAACAATTCCACTAGCAGCAATAATATAAGTGATATACTTTTTTTTTGTGCTAGGAATACATTATTCACCGACAGAAAAATATTTTTACCCAAAACTCGGTATGTTCATTAAGTACAACTCAAGGTAACATATACAAACAAACAAAGTTGGTTCCTGTTCTATACCTCCATCAATGGTCAGAAACAAACAAAAGACACCGATTACCACCTCAATTGGAAATCGACTTGAATCACCCTCACTGAGAAATAAGTATAGAAAGAGACCTGGGAGGATTAAACATTATAACACAGACTTACATTTTATGCATGCTCTTGCACTGATTTACATTATTGATTACATGAACCACCTATATGGGCTACAACCATATATTGGTCAACTTGACAAAAATTTACTATAAACAAACATGGATATCATAGTATTGGTCATATAAAAACAAGACTTGTTTTTACATGATGTAAATAGGACAAGAAATATCATTTAGCATACTAGGAATAATATGCAAGTGAACTTCTAAAATAGAGACCAAGACAGCTAGCAGAAAAAATTAATTGAATTCTCATGAGCTTATTTAAGAAATGACTACGATGAAATTATTGGCATGTTGGATCTCACAGATCTGAACCTGGCGCAGCTGGATATGCCGGTGAGTTCTCAGAGTCAGACATTATAAGGCTATACCAAAGATCTTTCCCTCGATTCTATTTCAGGCAATGTAAAGAGATTGTTCCAAAATCCAACAATGTGAAACTATTCCATTCATGTCAATACTCGCCAACCAAACACACAGGTATCATATACAAGAAACCATGGCACTAGCACACACACAATCTTTTCCTTCTTCGTAAAAACATCTAACATTTTTCTTTGTAGATTTCATCGTTCCTATAAGTAATTCCTAGGTTCATAAAAACAATCTGAGTGTGTTATCATCCACTGATCCTTGGATATAATTATGAGTAGGTTTAGATTCATGTATACCTAATTCAGATAATTTGTCAACCATGAAATTCCGCTCTCTCGGCACATGCGTAAAAACCAAAGACTTTCCACCATTAAAATACTATGTATCCTTCACAAATTAATTACTTTCTATGCTTTTGTAGTGATATATATATTATGTTTCCGTCCTTAGTCTTGTTAGTTGTATATTGTGCGTCGGAAGAACACTTTGTAACCCTTAAGTTTTTTTAGCTCTTATTAACGATGATCTTTCTTTTCTTTTCTTTTCAAAAATAAAAAAACTACTAGATTCATCCATATATGGTACTGAAAATTGGAAGATTCCCCTGTAAATTAGTTAATGTTAATCTCACTCGAAGTACCTTAAAAACATCGATATATTTCTTTATGATATCATGGTACTTAATTGAAGACGCTTATGACAACAATTATAATTAAGAGTGTTAATATGCAGTTTAAAGCAATTTATCCTTATCCTTGGAAACTATGAATCCATCAAAATTATAGAATACCCCGTCAAAACAAAACCGATGTGCTAACTCCATAACAATATTTTCTTTACTAGGGTCTTAGAAGGCATAATGGGGATGTTTTACATAAAAAGAAAAAGTATACAAGTCAACTAATTATGTAATTTTTTATAGAAGCTTACTTGTACTTGTTACTGGTTGAGAGCCTGTTCGGGGAGGATTTGAATGGAAATTCAGAAATTATATAAATCAATACATCCCCATATAGAAAGAATCATTTATTTATCACGTGATATGAGAAAAAAGTTATAAATGAAAAAGACATTCATCTGTAATTATTCATATGCAGTGGGAAAAAAATCACATTGTAAGGCATCGCATTTATAGATCATGAGATACAATTTCTTATTCAGGTTGATATTAATGCACATAGTATATTTACATCACGATAGACCACATTTTCGAGTTCTACATGTCATGATCTTTTGCTTAAATTATATTATGTATTAACACATATACTGCTAGTTAGCAAATATTAATATCATTATTATAACATGATTTTCTATTAATGAAACGAAAAAAGTATTACACTGGTACGGCTTGGAGTCTAGCACAAGCTGAGCTCCTACACTTTATTATTATTATTATTATTTATTTATTAGAAAAAATACTTTTATATTTTAACTTATTAAAAATAAAGAAAATATATACATATACACTTATATGGAAAGGCATGTTATGTTTATCTTCAAGTGCATTCAATATTCACGGTAATCATTTAGTAATATAAACGTATAATATATCAATACACAAACGTTGGAATTTCAAAGATCATACAACTCAATGGTCATCTGCAGATACCACCGCATCATTACATGTTACTGTAATGACTTTGCCAATAAAAGAAGGCATGTCATATTTAGTTTTTACCGATTATGAGGGAGAAACAACATTTCAAGATTTATGTACATGGGTATATAATGGCACTCAAAACCTAAATATATAAGGGTATCAACGCCACAACAAGTGTACAGATGGTTTCAAGTTTAAACCATAATTATATGCATGTTAAGAATACAAAAACTGTAATTGGTTTTGGAACCTTAAGTTTTACTTCAAGAAATCTAAATAAACAAAAAAGTTTGAAATATTTACTTCTGTACGTAGCATCATTGAATTTATGGAATTCTTCCTTGCACATGTAACATATCTCTCTCATCCCATTAAGATGTGGCATAAGAAATTATTTTACCTCCTAATTTAGTGTTTGCTTCTTAATTTGTAAATGTTATTCAAACCACATTAAGAAGATAAGTAATTATCTTCTCTAGTTAACGGGGATATAATTGAGAGATGTAAAACCTGGAGTTCTTTTATCGTATTTTAATAGGAAGAAATTTTGAACGACAATTAGATTTGTTTTTCTCTTTTATTGTTCCTCCGATAAGATTCACGTTTCCGATTTTTATTGCTTGACTAACTATTCGAATTTACACTCAGATTTTTCTTTTTAATTTTTTTTCCTTGGCTACCGATCTTTTTACATAATATAAAAAAAAAAATTAAATTCACTCATTATCACATATGCATCATTTGTGGTTCTTATGTAATTTAGCGGTGGTATAAGAATTAACCTTCTTCTCTAGTTTTATGCTGGTCTTTCTTGCTACAAGGATATGTCCTCTAATTTACTCTGAAATAGGAGATTGAAGAAGTGTTGGAAAATTTAGGCCAAAAGAGAGGATGAAACACTAGTAGAAATATTGTGCTTCGAGCTTCAAAGCTCGCTTACGATTCTTTATACATGACCCTCCCCGAAAACGCGTGGGTACCAAAATGTACCACCACTTTTTTCTTAGGCAATCTGTATGGACAAACTCAATACAACTCCGAGAGTTAAACTCAATAAAGGAATAATATCTAGATTTATATCTGTATCTCTTGCGATTAGAACGTTTACAGAAACAAGTTTGTGAATCTAATCACAAAGAGATTACTTAGACGGTACCAAAGACCAATTGTCCAAGAATCAATCTAGTCGTATCCAACAAAATAGGTCGGATGTATCTACTAAGATTGATCAACATAAGGCTGTGATATTTCAATTATAAAGATAAACAATATAATGCGGAAAAAGAAATAACACAGACGCTAGAAGTTTTTTTAATGAGGAAACCGCAAATGCATAAAAACCCCGGCACCTAGTCCAGATTGAACACCAAACTGTATTAAGCCCCTACAGACACTAGCCTGCTACCAATTAACTTCGGACTGAAATGTAGTTGATCCCTAACCGATTAAGGTACATTCACGCTACCTACGCCTCTTGAATCCCAGCAGGACTCCGCGCAATTGATTCCCTTAGATGAGTCACACCAACTAAGAGTTGCTTCAATTCAATTGAAGATTTTAAACCAAATCTGCCTCCCACAGATTAGGCATATATATATATATATGATTTCCTTTTACAATCAAATAATTTGATCAAAGGTGTAAAAATCTATAGAAATAGACAAAGTCTAGCTAACCTTAAAATCTGTACTTATGCAACACGAAGTGCAGCGTAGATTATTGTTCACCTCACAAGTATAAAACTTGTGGAATCAACATATAACAGTTTTCCCAGTTTGTAAGACTGATAACACAGTCTTGTATCTGAATCTATAATAGTTCTATATTTCCGTCTAATCGATTCGAAACATTCCTGAATAACATCAATGACAAATATCAATGTTCGAGGCTATTTTCGAATAATAAAACTTGAATCATGATTTTGATTCCGAACAATAAATTTTCCTTAACCGAAATTCATCAACTATGAACAAATGTTCATTAAGCTTAATCATTATATTTCGAGAAATCCGCTAACTTGATATTTAATTATTGGCTCGAAATTCTTATTTATGCATACTAGTCTAATTAGTTATACGACATCGTTTCAAATGATAGAAAAGTGAATATAATTGAGATATTGGTGTTTCAGTTTTTACTTACCTTTTATTGATGAAGTTCTCCAAAAGCTTCGGTTGATCTTCGCCTTCAAACGATAGAACACAATGATGACTATCTTGATCCACTGTTTCTCAACTACATTTCTATCCTAGTACGAGTACCCTTACTGAAGTGAATATAAGATTTTGTGTAGTTTATAATATGACCTGAAAATGATGAATAAGTATCCAAAATACACTTGAGATGATCCAGTTATGATACAAAATTATTTCCGAAGAAAAATAAATCATCAACGAACATCAGGAGGCTGATTGCTAGAGCATAATTGTTGATCCTATAACCACTGTAAAGACCTGTTGATTCAAACTTCTCCATTAGAAGAGAAAGACCTTGAGATAAAATGATGAATAAGGAAGGAGATATGGGACATCCTTGACGCAATCCCCTTCCACTCATAAAGTTTCCGTAAGGGGCACCATTCAAGAGAATAGAAAAAGAATAAGAAGTAACACAACTCATAATTAAGTTGTGAGAATGATCATGAATACCCATTTGGTGGAGCATAAAAATCAAGAATAACCAAGAGACGAGGTCATATGCCTTTGACATATCCAGTTTAAGATAAAAAAAATCCTTGTTTAGATTTAGACTTGAGCATAAAATGAAATAATTCTTTTGCAATAACAAAATTATCAGTTATCTGTTTATTCTTGCCAAAAGCATTCTGAGACCAAGAAATAAACCTAATCAAGAGAGGACTAAGTCTGATAGCTATGATATTGGCCACAAACTTATATAAGACATTTCATAAGGAAATGGGTCTATATTCCATAACAGTAGCAGGATTTTTTACTTTTGGAATAAAACTTATATGAGTATGATTTAACTTACTCGGGATTTCTTTTGTGTTGAATATTTGTTGAATGAACTGAGTAGTATCGTCACCCACTATTGTCCAACACTTTTTGTACAAAAGGACAGGATATCACCATCAGGTCTTGAGGAGCCTAAAGAATTCATATTCTTGATTACTTTCCATATTTCATCGCCAGAAGGTATAAAAGAATTAGATAAATTTTCTTTTGTGCCTATAGAATAAGAAGAATCTTGTAAGTTTGAAGGAGAATGAATATTCATATCCTCTTGGAATAGGGTTTTGAAGAACAAAACTAATTCCTCAGCAATCTCAGTTGGATTAGTGATCCATTATTGTGCACTTGTTTGAATACAAGATATCTGATTCTTTTTTCTTCTTTGTTGGACTGAAATATGGAATTGTTTAGTGTTTTTATCCTTAGTTTTCATCCAAATCTGCTTCATTCGTTATTCCCAATAAGTAGCCTCCATAATGATGTGATCATTCAACTGAGCTGAAGTAGATTTTTCTTGACGAATAACATTAGGATTAGGAGGTAAAGCTTGAAGATGAAGTAATCTTTTATTTAATTCATGATTTTGTCCTTAATACAACCTATTTTATCTTTACTCCATTTTTTGATAAAGTTTCCCAGGGAAGCAAGTTTGGTAATCAAATCAACAGGAAGATTAATATTACAACTTTCCAACACTACCTTGAGAAAATAAGGATGTGTGCACTAGGAAGGAGGATTTTTAGCTGGATTTCTGCAGGTGTTGAGACGAATAGGTGAGTGATAACTTGAGATTCTCGGCATATGTAGAACTCTTGATTTCTCAAACATAAGGCACCAATATGGAGTTGCAATGACTCTATCTAGTTTTTGTCTTATTAAACTTTGAAACTGTTTACCATTACTCCAAGTGAAAGCAGGACCCAAAAAACCCAAATCCAATAGATGATTTTCATGAATGAAAATATTGGGAAATTGTTGAGTTTAAAGACTGATCAGGCCTCCAAATTTTTCTTTATTAGAAGAGAGTGCATTAAAATATCATATGAAGCACTTAGGGCCAGAAACGTGTTGTGAATAAAAAGATAAACTCTGCCAGAATTGAGCTCTACCTGATCTATTTGGTGGACCATACACACATAATGGGTTCCAAGTAGGAAAATGACCCGATTGTTTAATTGATTCATCTTAGAGAAAAAAAATAACTTCTGCCTAAATATCATCTTGCCACATTAGCCGAAGTCCACCACTGCGACCCACAACAGGAAAAATACAATGATTAGAGTAACCCAATCTCAATCTTCAGATAACTTTGTCTCTAAGAGGAAAACAATGTTAAGTTTAGAGATTCTTAGGAAAGATTTTAATGTTTGAATTGTTGGGTCATTCTCTAACCCCCAACAATTCCAGGAAAAGACTAACATGGATCACATGGCCTATTAAGGTTAGCCTCCACCTCCCATTGATCATCTGAATTTTCGATGATTCCTTTAGCCATCTATGGTTGTGTAACTCCAGTATGTAAGCATGCTTCATTCAACATTCGTTTAGCACCCCTCGAATTGTTGTTGCTAATTGACCTAGGAATAACGACATTGCTAGGACACCTGGCCATTGATTTCTGATCACGCTGTTTCGGAGTCTTGTTTGATTATCTGGGATTCCATAAAATCCGTCCAGTATCACTATTATGTGATCTGTTGTTGGACCCGGATAGAAGTTTATGAAGGTTCTCATTGATGGACTTGTTTGAAACTTCAGTTGAAGTAGATTTGTATTGGAAGTTTGTTGAGGAATCTTCTTGATTGTATGCAATAGCTTTGCCTTTAGATAATTCGGTATTCAACTGTTGAAGTGATGAAGGTTGAGCAGTTGGTGAAAATTCGAATTCCATATTTTGATCAGTTATGGGAGGAAAAAAATTATTTTTCCTGATTGGTTGCATGAGGGTGAAAGTTGAGGGAGTTATTAACCGTCAGATTATTATTATCCTGACGAATACCAGATGAAGGTAACTGCTTGAATAAGTTATCTTCTTGACATTTACGTGAGTCAACAAATGAATTGGATTGAACATTCCTAGTCATAACTGATAGACACATTTCTGTGTCTGATTTGTCCTCGATGTCTGTATTGTTAGAACTCGATTTTTGTACTAATATTGTGTTTTTAGGTATTTTTAGGTATTTTTGGAAACAAACATTTTTGGAAAAATCAGCTCGAAAAATTGTCTAAAGCACCTGGAGGAACGTGTTATTCAGACTCTCACTTTTGGATAAGGGGCACCTCAGTTGGACACCTACTATTTACACTCCACAGAAGGATAGGGGGCGACCTTCTTCTTCCACATTTAAAAAACATAATTTGGCGGGAAATTTGGCAGCGGAAGAACAATATTAGGGTTTGCGATTTGACCTTGTTTCAGTGAGATTAAAGGGATGTAATCAAATGGTTTAATCCTTTGGGCCAGACGGGCGTGTTATGGGTGTTTAGCTGGATCAGATTTGGCTGGATATTCCGTTCGAAGTGAAACATGGAGAGTTAACCAAGTCACCTGCGTCTTCTGGCACTGATTCAGACGATATTCCATTGGATTTTTCTCTTAGTTTGGATATATACCAGCCTGTTACATCACAACAGGATTGGTAAGTGCTTTGAATTCGATCAGAGGGGAAGATTTCATGTAATCTCGACTAAACAGGGCAAGCACATTCTCGGGAAACTTCTGCGGTATTTTGAGAAGGTCTGTGTGTATTTTCAGCGTGCTAAAACTCTTATGAAGCGTGTATGATGTTGTTGGAAGTGCACAGAGTACATGAAGACGCGTGTAGGAGCTGCAAAAGGAAATTATTCCCGTGATAGGAAGAAGAGGATAAACGGAGTTAATGAAGATTATATGGAGTTATTACAACGATTTTTAGGCCTTGTGTAGTATATAAAGAGTGTTCGGTGGTCATAGAAGGGGAACGGAGAGCTTGGGAAGGATTTGGAACATCACAGAGGCGAAACACGATCACCAAAGAAACCTGCTGCTGCTGCTGCTGCCGTTGAAGAACACGAAGAACATTGACCCACAGAAGCAGTCGTTTTTGCTACAGTATTTGCGACTGTTCAGCGACAGTCTTAGAGCTACAGTAAGAGTGACACATCCTCATTATCGTTCTTTGGTTTGCAACAATTATAAGCGTTACAAAACCGGTTTTGAATTATTTCTCCCTTTTCATCATTTGTAAACACCATTTGAGCAATGAAATCAACTTTTGAGCGTGTTTCCAACATGATAATGAGCTAAATCTCCCACAACCAAGGCAATGAGGAAGCTATTTACGCATGAATAATTGGTAACTATTTTATTTTCTCTAATTTATAATTTATAATTCACTAAATCACTGCTTTTGCAGAGTTTTAAATTATTTGCATAATTTTCTTAATTAGTTGTGATTCAATCTGATAGGTTATACTTTGTTTAGTCAATTGATAATCTATGCCTATGGAATACAATTGATATTTGAGAATTAGCCTGATTATTTGTGAATTAAGAAATAAGGGACTTAAAAAATAATTAGAGTTTTGGATTATTTGCCATAATTTATTCATGTGTGATAGTGGGATCAGTGTCTTGGTTATTCCTAATAATCTTGAATTAAGTTTTGTTTGTTTTTAAATTTCATTAAATCTAAAATCTTTGGCTTTCACAAGTCTCAACGAACCTATTAATACTACAACAACTTAAAATCCCATCAATAACTGATTTGAATTGATAACTTATCATCCATGTGATATCCATTGAGTTTGTTTTTCAAACATTGACAAGATCTTCAATTTCTACATCCTGGTAGTCTGGATATTTAGAATCTTCCATTTCATTGACGTAGTTATTCACAAAAACATTAATTGTACGACTATATTTTGGAAGAATAAGATCATAGGCCTGTTGATGAAGTTCCGGAAGAAAAATCTTGGTGAACTTTATCTTTCAGTTGATTAACTTTGGGGCACATCTTCATTAGATGACCTATAAGACCAAAGAATATGCAGAATCTAGGAAGTCTTTCATATCTAATTTCAATCGTGACCATTAGACACGGAAAATGTGATAAAATCTCTGAGTGGTTGTTTAACATCAATTGGGAAACGAACTCTCACAAATTTACCCCAGTTCCTAGATTTTTGAACCGTTATTGTTCTCTGACTTCCAGCATACGAAATTGGTTGTATGACCATACTGTCAAGATAATTAACCGGTAATCCATGGATTTGAACCCATAATTCGATTATGTTAAAGAGATATTCATGTGGTAGTTTGTTAGCAACACACCTTTCAAGAGCCAACATATTATCTCTTATGACCCATGGAGACGTCTACATAATAAATTCCGAGTCCGAGTGAGACTGAAATTTAATAAGAAATATTTCTGAAGTAAATTCAGACACATAGAATTTCTGGCTGAAAGATCTCCAAAGTTTCCCTGACATTTGTTATTTGAAATGTTTTAGGAGATAGTATCAAGAGTACCAAACAGTTTTGATAATCCTTTGATAAATTTGGTAAAGGAGTATCAATGCAAATCTTCTTAGATGGAGTTTCTTGATTAAGAAGGTTTGCAAATTGTCGAATCATGTCCATATTCGGATTTAATTGTTGTATATTGGAATGATAAGATTGAGACATGTTTGTAGAGAAAAGTAGGAAGAATTCATAATTTCCAAAGGCTAGTAAAGTTAAAAGTTCTGAAGATTAAAACCTGGAAATCTTCGTTGAAATACGAAGAAATCCAAAGTTCTTTTTAATTTACAGGAAGAAGATACGACTATTTATAAGATTGTAAATAGGAATGTGTTAGGTTAGAATAAAAAGGGGTCGAAGTTATGTGAGAATTAATGGAGGAGATTTTGCAGAGAATGAAACTTGCAGAGAAGAGAAAGTTATTCTCTACTTAGATCTTCTAAGATTTCTGATGACCAATCATTAACTTCTGATTTACAATAGTTG
This sequence comes from Papaver somniferum, assembly GCF_003573695.1. Lineage (NCBI taxonomy): Eukaryota > Viridiplantae > Streptophyta > Magnoliopsida > Ranunculales > Papaveraceae > Papaver > Papaver somniferum. Next base: position 168,403,480 of record NC_039365.1, read on the forward strand.
GGATTTAGTATTTTAGGTCTTTTAAATTTGTTAATCGGTATTCCCGTCTACCGGAAGTGCTGGTGAAGTTGTTCGGTGATATGCGGAAGAGAAGATTCGTCCTGTTATTAGATTTTAGTTGTAAGTCCTTGCAATTTTATACTATTTTAACAGAGATCCCATCTCAATCTAACGACTAAGCTTACTCTGAAAGTTGGACGGTCCAACGGATCCCATAAATAGTTCACACATAAATTATTTTCAGGATTTCTTAGAATCAGACGGATGAATATAAATACAAAAAATCTAAATGGATACGAATGGTGAGGTTTTATTTCTGCGTTACTTGCATTAAAAGGGGTAGATCTTTGTATAATATGTCTTTGTGATTTGATGCTAATTTTCCTCCAATAATATAAATTGTTTCAGATATTTAAAGACGAGATACGAATGCTAAAATGGGGTCGAAAAAAGTAGAGAAAATCCAACTAATACTGGTGTGATCATATTGTTGCAACGTCTCATACGTGGGGTTGTGTTCTTCCTTTTTAGTATCGGAATTTCCATCTATATTTGTACGGCTGTACCAGTACCAGCAAGAATTCTAAAGAGCATGGATGAGTATCATTGATGAATTGATGAGTTTATGATTGCGAAAAATAGAAAAGAATTGGGCACTGTTAGAGCATTGCTCGGTCGAACTCACAAGTGTTTCTATCTCAATCTTATAGTCAAATTTAGTTGTCAAAACTATATCTTGATTTCTAGTATACATTTAGTCAAGTGTCAGATTAAGATATAAGTGTGTAGTTGAGAATCAGATATCAACAGGAGCTCTGCGTTCTACCATTTGAAGGCGAAGATCAACAGGAGCTCTGCAGAACTTCTTCAACAAAAGGTAAGTGAAGACTGAACCACCTATTTCTCAAGTTTTCACCTTTCTATCTATCAGAAATTCTCGCATGACTAAATTAGATATTCATGCATAATAAAAATTTCGAGACAAGTTTATCTTAAATATCATTCTCAAAATATGCTAAGCTTAAAAATATTTGTTCATACTTGATGAATTTGGTAATTTATTGTGTATGACCTAAATTATGATTCAAAATTTAATCATTTCAAAATAGCCTGGAACAGTGATATGTGTCATTGATGTTATTCGGGAATGTTTCATATTGATTATTAGAAAGATATGGAACTACTGTAAATATGGATATACATGACAATATGCATACCAGTTCACATACTGAGAGAACTGTTATAAGTCCAGAGCCGAAGTACATGTACCGGCGTAGCTATAGTTCGGAAGTGAATTTATAGAACGCATACCCGGTATCCATATCATAAAAATTTTGTGAACTCGTGAACCAGGAAGGTACGCATACCTAGTATGCAAACCGGAGAAGATCTTTCTGGTTTCAAAACCAGAAAGGTACCCATACCATAAAATATCTATGAGTTCCTGAACTTGTTTTTGTCTTAGGGGTACAAATACCCAGTACACGTACTATGACAATAATATTCACGAAATGGTACAGTACACGTACCCGGTAGGCGTACTTAATTACCCTGTCGAATAATTTCAGATGCATCAGAATTATTTCTATGAGATAATCGGGATTTGAATAACTCTCTAAGAACATATATAGACATGATGTATCATATTTGTGACTCAAGATAAGTCTTAAAGTTTTATATGAAAATGGTTAAACTTATTGTTCAATTGGCTAGTTTCGGCTAACTTTTATGAACCAAGTGTTATACACAGTTCGGTTACGCTTCATCCTAACCAGAGTGTATATTCAATTATATTAATATCAATTTAAGTTTTTCATTTAACGGTGATTATTGATTGCTTGATTCCAAAGTTACCTTATCTTAAATCTAAATCAACCTTGATGTTGAAAGTCTATAAAAGGAGAACCGCAAACAACTGGGATTTTTGAATCCCTAGCACTATTCTTGTGTGTCCTAGTTGTAAACTAGAGTTGTCTTCTCCCTAAAACCCTTCTAGGGTTTAACGATTAAAAAGACTTCACCTAGGGATTCGTGAATCCAGGTCTAACTATCGTTATCTTGATAGTTCGTGTATCATGATCTAGTTTTGACTATCGAGCCTTTCTCTAACAAACAAGACACATAGAAATCACAAAGGTCTTCGTCCCAGACGTTGTGATTCCACAAGTTTATACTTGTGAAGTGAATAATAATCCATGTTGCTCTTCAGGAGTCATAAGAATGGATTTTGAGGTTTGCTAGACTTTGTCTATTGTAATCGATTTCCTACCTCAGCTTGATCTTTGATCATAACGGAAATCACATATATGCTTATCTGTGGGAGGCATATTGGTGTAAAGTCTTCAACTGAGTTGAAGCAACTCTTAGGCTGTAAAGGACGTCATCTAAGGAAATCAATTTCGCAGAGTCCTGCTAGGATTCAAGAGGTGTGAGGAGGTAACTGGTTCTTTGACGGTTTAATTCGGTCTCAACTACATTATAGCCTGAAGTTTTGATAGTATGCTAGAGTCTGTAGCGGCTTAATACAGTTTGGTGTTCAAACCTGAACTAGGTCCTGTGGTTTTTCTGCATTTGTGGTTTTGTTGTTAGAAAAATTTCTGGTGGCTGTGTTATTTCTTTTCCATTATATTGTTTATATTTATAATTGAAATATCACATGTTGTACGCTAAAATCAATTCAAGTAGATAAGTCCATCATAATTGTTGGATATGACTTGATTGATTATTGGATATTGATCTTTGGAATCGTTTAAGTACTCTCACGTATAATCAGGTTCACAGACTAGTCTTTGTAACATTATGATTATGAGAGTAAGAGATATAAGCTCTTCATATATTTCCTGATTGGGATTCATTAAGTTGACCTCTCAGAATTATATTTGAGTTTAGTCCATACAGGTTGCCTAAGAAAAAGTTGGTGGTGTATTTTGGTGCCCCCATGTTTTTAATTGGTATCAGAGTATGCAAACACGCGAAAGAGCTAATAAGTCTGTGTTTGAAACAATCTGACTATATGGAAGAACGTTTTATAAATAATAACGTATCACCATTTCAAAACCAACCGGTTAATTTTGTTCAAAATTTGGATCCGATACTTGAGGAAACTGTCACATCTAGATCAATAACTAAACATCCTCTTGATGTAGAAACTGTAGATAACTGGGAAACACTCCTAGAAGAACAGTTGGATGAACTTTCGGATGAAGGTGACTTGGATATTGAGAGAGATATAGATGAGAAAATCTCAGAGTATGTTAATCTTATGAAACCGTTACAAAAGAGATTGATGACGACTTCTTATATTACACCTTTTATGACTGATCTCTGTCGTGAAAACAATAAATTTATAAGAATTTACCCAGGTATATATACCTGGAATAAAACTAACGTGAGAATGACCAAAGTGAAAAGTCACTTGAATGTGATAATCTTCGTAGATATTTCTGTAAGTTGGAAGAAAAACTTGTAGCAACTGAATCAAGGATTAACTCCCAGCAAATAAGTTTTGATGACAGGGAAAGCGCTTGCCTCGCTCGAGAAAAACGCCTTGAGGATGATTTAGCTATCGTTCTTCATAAAATCAAGATGTTGGAATAGGACTTGAAAAAGTTCAATACTAGCTCAAACAAATTAACCACTATGTTAGGATCAAGTAAAAATCATCGTGATACACGAGGATTGGGTTATAAGGGAATATATGCTCCAAGTATTAGAAAAGATGTAAAATTTGTCAATGCTAGTGATTCTTCTCAACCAAAGGTTTCCACTGATGGAAAAAGTGAAATACCTACACCGACAGTTAAGGTTCGAAAGAGAAAATTATATCAACCTCCAAAGCCAACACACAAGAATCCATGTAATAACATTCCTTATGTTTGCTATTATTGCGGAAATAAAGGTCATTTACAAAGAGGATGTCGTTTTCTTATAAGGAATGAAAAACTTCATGATGTTCTTGTTTGGGCATCACAAAAAGTGATCAAACCTAGATCATATGCTAAGTATAAGACCTTTGACATTAAGGGTTATCAACGTCCAACCCTATTTGGAATTAGGCGCCCATCTTCAAATAATCTCTGAAATCTTCGACTCTGATTTGAATGTTATTTTGATCTAAGAGGAATTCGTTTCTGGAAGTATCGAGAGTATTTTAAGAGATATCGTCTGTGATCAGCGAGGTCATTCACTAGCTAAATTGAGGGTTTCCCAAGCAAAGGAATCAGTGTTGTGATAAACCTAGATTTTCCTATAAAAATTGTACAAAGCTTTTCACAATTGTAATGATTATCAAAAGGATAAATTTGTAAAAACAAAGAAAAGATCCGATGCTCCCAATTTGAGAAAGACTAACTTGCAAAAGAATAGTCAATCCAATTCTCTTCCGAGAAATCTTGAAGAGAGTAATGGGAAGAAGGTTCAAATTGTTCCTAAATGCACTCATAAGTGGATACCGAAGAAAGCCAATGATGCATTGAGTGTAAAAAGGAAATATCTCTCAGAAAATTTCATGACTATGAAAGGAAAAATCCATGATTTTGGAAGCTAAGAATTTCTTGAGAAAGATGGATATAGATCTGAAGGGGTCCAAAAGTGATCTATTTTGTGATAATCCATAGGTGAAACACAAGAAGTAGAAGAAGAAACGAACTAAGCCAAAAACTATAGATGATAAAAAGTCCATAGATACGTAAAAGTTTGTTTCAATAACTAGTGAGAAATACATTGTTCACCACAACACAACTTGATTGTGTTGAAAATACATCCTCACCAAGAAATGCCATATTATGAATACGGCGAGGGAAGCAAAAGAATTAAGATGCACATATCATGTTGGGGAAGATTTTGAATATTTGGTAAAACCGTAGGATTCATGATTGGATTCACCCAAAAGGTATGTCTATAAACTTGAGCAAGTTTTATGATTTCAGAATTATATGCTTGATGTCATTATCTATTGATTCTAAAAACGTTTATGTTTTTGTACTCTTACTTTTTCGTTATTATCTAAGAGATAACGGATCGTAGGTGAAGTACTTATGATAGGCAAACAAATTTTCCTAATGATCCATGTACCTTGTGTATCTTTCATGTTTGCCTAACTTGATTTGTGTTTAAGATTCTTAAATATTCAGGTTTGAAGAAACAAATAATACCGATAACTTTTGTTTATGGTGATAAAGAAGAAAGTTTGAGAATGGGGTGTAGTACGCGTACTCCTGGGATAATTGAAGATTCACAACCTTCTTACGTAAACTTATTGTGCATGACCCTTAATGACTTTGCATGTTATTCTTGGTCAAAGAAATCTTTTTAAACGCTTTTGGTAGCCATTCTTGGTGTAAATCTCAGCGTAAAATATTAATTCCTTCTTCCAAGTGCCAATCAACTTGTATGTTCTTTACAAGTTTGTTTCTTAGATAAGATGATTGCAATACTTGATCCCCATGGATATACTTGTATATTGGTCAATATCTTATGAGATATGTGTGTCCTTTGCGTCTTGTGAATTGAACTGATATCTCATATATGCTCAAAAGTTAAATCTATTAAGTTTTATGAACTAAAAATAGAATAAGCTTTGTGAGAATTTTTAGCAGTATTGATTTACTCTTGGTCACACTTTTGTGTAATTACTACACTATCTACTGCGTTATATCTTCTTATGTTGAGTCATATCGTTTAGAATTGTCTATTTGTTCGGATTGGCGTTGATATTAATCTATGTCGATGTTTAGGATACAAATCTATGTGATTTTTTAATGTCCAACAAAATCCTTCTTTTTCATTAAAGCAAGATCACTCATGCTTAATTGTTATGTCTTTGTGGGGGAGAGTGGATGTGGAATTCACAGGGGATGCTTGTATCTTATATCTCCTAGATGAGTGCTAAGTATTTTATACTCCGTGATATCATCTAAATAAAAGTTGGTATGTAATTCCTTTAAAGTCTTGAAGTATCCTTCGATTGAATTCATTATGATCCCATAGTTTTCGTACCTTGGCCAATTTTTATTGACAAAAGGGGGAAAATAATTAGTAGTTTCGCATTACATACATATGGTTTACGGATAATTATCAATGGGGGAGTGAATCAACATCTGTAGGTTTCACCTTTTATGCAAAATATTTAAGTTGACTACGGTGGAGAAACCATATCACCGGAGTATTACTTGGAAGTTGTAATACAATTGAACTTTGGAGAAGATAATAATAATATGTTTCTGTATAAAGACAATTTAAAATCTCTTTTTAAAGTTTTTTGTTAGAGCACTGCTCGGCCGAACTCGCAAACGTTGGTATCTCAAGCTTGTTTGTCAAGTTTAGGTGATCAAAACTATAAGTCTTGATTTCTAGTCTTCTTATAACTATGTCTCGGATTAGGATAGAATGTGTAGTTAAGCTTTAGAATTCACGGTATTCATTAATTGAATACGAAGATCTACTGAGGAGAGCTTGGAGGAACTTCATCAACAAAAGGTATGTGGATCTTAAAACTTATCTATCACTCAGAAGTTTATTCTATTTTATCTCCTATTGAGACTAAGTCGTATAGCTATATAGACTTTTACATTATGCACATTTGATATTTCGAGATGAGTTTAACTCACTTATATCTTTCTCGAAATATGTGTTGGAAGCTTTTTTCTTTAGCTACGTTCATCATTATTCTTGACGAGTTTAGTTGGAAACAATTTATTTTTTGGAAACTAAATAATAAGTCAAATGATGATCATGTGAAAATTTCCTTGAAACATCTTACGTGATGACAGTCATTTGTTGTCGACTCGGAATGTTTCATCTTGATCATTAGATCACTTGAAAATTGCTTATAAGCTAATGGTTTGTATGAGACAGCCATTATCGTCTTCTAAGAATGTTTTAATGATTGAAATGGGAGTTTAGAACTAAAACCCATGTCTGGAAAACATCACAGTACGCGTACTTAGTGTACAAACTGTGTTGGTATGATTCATGTCCAGAAACCAAGTTTGCATACCAGTATGCGAACGGTTTTAACTGTTAAATTCCGGGAACCAATTTTGCGTACCAATATGCGGTTCTACCTAAGTTAGGTCCGGGACGACAGTTTGAGTACCCGTTTGCGAACTGTCGGACAAGAGAAAACTCCGGAACTTAATTTTGCGTACCCGTTTGCAAACTAAGTGGTGAAAGTTTTAAAATCGGTTAATTATGATCCCATACTCATGAACAAATACATTTATAAATTAAGGAATACAATCTTTGCAAACCGTGGCTTAATGTTCATGAATTGATTCTTGAATAAGTACTTTGTACAATCATGAATCAAATCAAATTTTGTTTCAATTGTGTCTTGTATACTTCTATGAGAATATAAATAATTGAACAACTCTATGAGTAACACCATTTGATCTAAAAGTCTTAGATGAAAGTGGTTAATACAAAGGTATTCATATGGATAACTTTGATTAATTATTGTTGAGCCAACTCAATATACACGTTTAAGTAGAGTTATTCATATCTAAATAAAGGTATGTTTCATTTTTCTGTATCAAGCTAAGACCATCTAACGGTAGAGAGATATTTCTTTGGTTTTAAGCAAACTTAGATTGAATCTTAAATAAGATTTTCATCTAACGGCGAATATTGATTATTTTGTTTCAAAGCTATCAAACCCTGATTTGAAGACTATATAAGGGAGAACTCTACCAACTGGGAAACCTAAGCCCCACACCTCATGTGTGATACTAGTTGCGTACTACATTCAATTTTCCTTTAACTCAGGTTTTTCCTAAAACCATTATAGGTTAACGACTTGAAGATTTCACTGGGATTCTGAAGCCAGGCCAAACTATATTCTCTGTAGTTGCATGTTCTGATCTTACTTGTTCTATCTTATTGAATACTATCTTCTCTAAGATTGGCTCGAGATTTATCTTCGATAGGTAAGATATAAAAAGTAATCACAAAGCTCTTCGTCTCATTCTTTGTGATTCCACAATAACTTCTTCTACTACCATATAGTTAAGTTATTGTGAGGTGATTGATATTTTTAGGATGTTCTTTGGGAATATAAGACCGGATTATAAATTGGTTCATATTCACCTTAATTTATCAAAAGACGGAACAAAAACTTCGTAAGTATTTCTGTGGGAGACAGATTTATCTATCAGAATAGACTTTTCTATGGGAGACTGATTTGTTTATAAGGTTTTCGACTTTGGGTCGTAACAACTTTTAGTTGTGGGTGAAATCATCTAAGGAAATCAAGTGTGTAGAGTCCTGCTGGGATTCAGAGGCTTAAGGAACGCGATTGTACCTTAACCGGTGTGAGACTTGGTTAGGTTTCAACTACATTCCATTCCGAAGTTAATTTGTAGTAGACTAGTGTCTGTAGTGACTTAATACAGTGTGGTGTTCAAATCTGGACTAGGTCCCGGGGTTTTTCTGCATTTGCGGTTTCCTCGTTAACAAAACTTCTGGTGTCTATGTTATTTCTTTTCTGCATTATATTTTCTATATAATTGAAATATCACAGGTTGTGCATAGTTCAATCAATTGGTAAATCCAACCTTTTTTTGTTGACTGAAATTGATCGACACTTGAACATTGGTTTTTGATACCACTCAAGTTATTTCTCATATCAATCGGGCTCATAGATTTCTATCTGCTCGATTGCAGAATGTATTAAGAAATAAAGATACAACTCTTAGATATATTTCCTTGATTGAGTCTGACTGTCTAGTTGATTCTCACAAAATTACATTGGAGTTAGTACATAAAGGTTGCCGAACAAAATATTAGATGTACTTGTTAGACCCCCGTTTTTTCTGTTATCACTATAGATCTTCAACACCAACGATGATGAGTTGAACACGTTCAGAATCATTACAACTTGAAGTGACGAAGAATTCAAGGAGTTGAAGAACGAAGGAAATCAAGCATGGTGGATTCTGGAGTCTTGAAGCTTTATTTTTCAATCTTATGTATTGATACTTTTTCCACTAAAATTGACAAAGGGGAAGATTGTTAGAGCATTGCTCGGTCGAACTCACAAATGTTTCTATCTCAAGCTTGTTGTCAAATTTAGTTGTCAATACTATATCTTGATTTCTAGTCTACATTTAGTCAAGTCCCGGATTAGGATATAAGTGTGTAGTTGATAATCGGATATCACTGAGTTCTACCGTTTAAAGGCGAACATCAACATGAGCTTTGAAGAACTTCTTCAACAAAAGGTAAGTGCATACTGAAGCACCTATTTCTCAAGTTTTCACCTTTCTATCTATGAGGCATTGTCGCATGAATAAATTAGACATTCACGCATAATAGAAATTTCGAGTCAAGTTTATCTTGAATATCATTCTTGAAATATTCCAAGCTTAAGAACATTTGTTAATACTTGATGAATTTGTTAAATAACAATTGATTGCTCATGACCTAAATTGTGATTCAAGATTAATCATTTGAAAATATCCTGGAACAGTGATATATGTCATTGATGTTATTCGGGAATGTTTCATAATTATTATTAGAGAGATATGGAACAACTATAAATCTGTATACATGACAGTATGCACAACAATTCACATACTAGGAGAACTGTTATAAGTCCATAACCGAAGTACACGTACTGGCGTAGCTATAGTTCGGCAACGAATTTTCGGTATGTATACCCGGTATCCATACCATAAAAAGTTTGTGAACTCGTGAACCAGGAAGGTATGCATACCTAGTATGCAAACCGGAAAAGATCTGTTGGTTTCAAAACCAGAAAGGTACGCATACCTATTACACATACCACAAAAGATATGTGAGTTTTTGAACTTTTTTTGGGTCTTAAGAGTACACGTACCCGGTACATGTACTCACTCAGTCGAATAATTTCAGATGCATCAGAATTATTTATATGAGATAATCAACATTGGAATAACTCTCTAAGAACACATATATACATGATTGATCACATTTGTGACTCAAAATAACTCCTAAAGTGTTACACACGGTTTGGTTACGATTAAGCTTATTGTTTAATTGACTAATTTCAGCTAACTTTTATGAACCAAGCATTATACACGGTTCGGTTACGGTTCATCCTAACCAGAGTGTATATTCAATTATGTTAATCTAAAGTCAAGTATTTCATTTAACAGTTATCATTGATTGCTTGATTCGAAAGCTACCTTAGCTCAAATCTAAAGCAACCTTGATCTTGATAGTCTATAAAAGGAGAACCTCAAACAACTGGGGGTTTTGAATCCCTGACACTATTCTTGTGCGTCCTTGTTCTAAACTAGGGGTGGGACTTGGGTTGGTTTGGCGGGTTAGAAGGATTGGCCGAGGCAGACCCGGGCTAGGAATCCCTTGCCCAGATTGCGCATCGAACCCGTGGAACCCATGAAGGTACTGCCCAAGTCCGCTCAAATTATGTTCCCCGGGTTTCCTTGGTTCCTCGGGTTCCTCGGGTTGTCCCAAGTTTCACTAGACATATGAGTTTGTTAATACGATAATAATAAATTTTGGTAATAATAAGATTTAATTGCCCCATTTATCTTAAATTTCCAAATAATCGAAGATTATTTACAATAATATAAACTTTTTTCATATTGAATGATTGATTAGTGAGATAGATATAATTTATATTTTGATTATTAGATGTGAAGATAATATCTAAAGTTTCTCTTTATATAGCTACATCATAGTTCTTTGGGTTGGGCGGGTTGTTTGAGTTAGAAGTATTTGTGTCCATGCTTTCCCAAATTTAAATCGGGTTTATAAAAATTATGCTCAAGCTTGCCCAAAGTTTTGATGTACGTTTCCCATGCCCACCCAACGTTCGGTTTGGGCATGGGTTGGGTAGGTTAACCCAACCCAAGTCCCACCCCTATTCTAAACTAAAGTCGTCCTTTCCTTAAAACCCTTCTAGGGTTTAGCGACTAAAAAATATTCACTTAGGGATTCATGAATCCAAGTCCAACTATCATTATCTTGATAGTTTATGTATCCTGATCTTGTTTTAATTGTCGAGTCTTGCTCCAACAAACAAGATAAACAGAAATTACAAAGTTCTTCATCTCAGACTTTGTGATTCCACAAGTTTATACTTGTGAGGTGAACAATAATCCAGGCTACTCTTCGGGAGTCATCAGACCGGATTTTTAGGTTTGCTAGACTTTGTCTATTGCAATCGATTTCCTACCTCACCTTGATTTTTGATCAGAACGGAAATCACATATAGGTTTAAAGTCTACATCACACGCCTATACATCGTATTCCTTCAAAGGTAAAACTGTAGTCACTCACTGTATTTTGCAAATGCAAGATTTTTTTTTGCAGAAAATTACACTGCTCACATACATACATAAGAGTAACCCCCAATGTTAATCATCCATGTTTGCAAATAAAACCTTATCTATCGTAGACCATGTTACATGTCTTGCATTGGCATACGAGAACCACATCATCGAAGAGATTAAAGGTTAGCTGTAGTAAAGAGATCAAGGCTTCGAACATCGGTTGCGAAAGTTGGGTGTCATAGAAGCGAACCCTGGAAACTAAAACATTTGGATTTGAGAATTGTTCGCCTGGCGCACCCCCACCAAAACTAAAAAAATTGTTCGCCCTAGTTAGTTCTGCCCCTATTGCAGTTTAATAGTTGGAGGGCTCTGTATATGCACTTCGGGACCTAGTTTGTTTTAACCTTTTTTAGTGAAGTTATCAATAGATGGCGCTTCTACCTACAAGTTTGCGTTGAACTACTATTAAGGTCTGGCACACTCCTACCAAATCATAAAAACAACCTTCTGATTATTTATTTTTTAACATTTGTTCCCAGACGGAATGGCAACTCATAGCGGCCCGAAAGTTTTGAGTCTATGCGTGTTAGTCATCTTTTTTAACCTTCATCTAGGGGCCAAAATCTGTTGCTGCTGCAAAGCTCTGTGCTCAATTTATTAAGGAGGTTCAGTAGACTGTAGATAATTTCTCCACTTGATCCTTTAAAACATATGTACAAGAGTGTGATTTAGATGCAATTTCAACTTGTTGAAAAAAGTGGAATTGTCACAATAATCATAACGTTGGCTTCAGGTTTAGATCGTTATGCTTATAAGTAATATCGAATATTCAAATTATGTTCATTAAGTTCTCTCAGGAAAACCAAAAATCCGTGATTGAATTCCAAAAAAGAAAAAGAAAAAAAAAGGCGTATAAGTTTCCAGTTCTGTGTTGCTTATCTCACAGGAATCCCGCCAGTTCGATCCTGTTTCATATGGTCATGTTCAAGGCAAGGTGTTTTGGAGGGTGAATTTTGTCTTCTTTGTAGTATACTTTTTATGTTTACTTCCGAGATTTGAATGTTGAATGTGTTGTTGATCAAACTTAAGATACAATATTTCTCTGGATAACATCTTGTCTAAGGCTAACCCCTATGAGCTAGATTGAGCTGCTAGATTGGCCAAAAAGTGTTGCAATTCAAAAAAAAAGTGTGGTTTAAAAGTTAACACTTGCAGTTGCTAGTTCTCTCTCCTAGCATTTGCTCGCAGTTCAACTAGTAGCGAGATTGAAACGCTGAATCATTCAGCGCTCAAAAAGTGATATTAACGCTGAATGGTTCAGCGCTATATACTTTTTTTGATGGAGAGAGTGAGAGAACGCGATGGAGAGAGAGAGAAAAAGATGGAAAGAAAATTTAGAGAAACGTGGAGAGAGGAAAAGATGGAGAGAGAGAAGAAAAAGAAGGGGAGAGAGAGGAAAAGATGGTGAGAGAAATGGTAATGATTAGTTGTTTGAAAAATAAAATTATGTGACGCTGTTTGGTTCAGCGTTGTTTTATTCAGCGTTTCACTGCTAGATTAGCAATATCATAGGACTTAGAAGGTTTCCCTAACTGACGTGGATTGCCAATCTAGCTATTAGATTAGAAGACGATAGGACTTAGCCTAAGGCAGGGTGAACTTACAGCTTAGCCCCAAACAGACTAGCTAAAACCGACGGATGGAAAAGAGAAGGGTATAAAAAGAGACGTTAGAAAGGAGAATAAGCATACCTTTTTCGGCCTTTTGGCTAAGATCAAGTGTAGTATCTCTTCTTATCAGTTTAATATCTGATATTGAGCCATCGGCTCACACGATATTAAATTAATTTTTTTCATGAAAAAGTTCCCATCACAGCAGCTTGCTGCTGGAGTTCTCACGCGTCGCCCTTGCGTTGCACTACTGGAGAGGTCAGGCGCACCCCCACCAAAACAAAAGAAAAATATACTATTTGCGATGGTTATGAGGCCATTGAGTCAGAGTACTGGCATTTGAAAACTAGTTGGTCTTGTGATCCATTTTGATGAAATTTGTAAAGAGAAATGCTGGCAGATGAGCATTAAATACCGGGATGCTCCCATCTGTAATCACTGTCAAGGACTCAAGGTTGTATATACGTGAGTGGCCCACACATATAAGTTCGAGAAGTTATATCACTCTCGAAGTTCTTCTTTTGATCCATGCATGAAATATTTGTTCCGTCATCTGTATTTTTCATGCTTCATCATCCAGAATATCTAGTTCCTTATCTGGTTCCTTGTGCTTGAATTTTATGAACTCCTACTTGTGTTCTACATCTTTAAGCTGAAGTAGATCTGATGCAATTACGTATACTGGAGAAGCCTGAACATATTGGATTCCCATATTTGCTCTGGCATTTGAGCCTTCAAAGCATGACTAGTTAGCATCTCAATTACCATTTTGATAGCTGGAGGAATCCACCTGCACTTGATGTACATATATCAGCAAACAATGCTAGACCATGTCATTCCAGGCTCAACATACAAACACCGAAGGTCCAAAATACTGTGCGATTGTTCACTTTGCGCCATTCGTACAGTAACTTATTCAATTTGACTAGTTAACAGAAATCATCTCCAACATCCATTCTGGTTTTGTTCCCACAGATAAGGCCAAATTGCAAAAACAAATATTGCCTTTGGGCTCAGTGTTGGTTATAAGATCATAGGCCTACGTAGCCCAACCTCTCCCAATTAAAGAAAGAACTTCAAGTCACAAAATGAAAGGTAATGAACTAATAGTACCACACCGTTTGAACTGAAGAAAAGATATAGAAAACAGCCCTATAAGAGAAGCTTGAACTGCAACCAGAAATCATACTTACCTTGACGGGGTCAATGGCTGATCATGAAGGGCTATGGCCTAGGTTAGCGACTTCCATTGCACTTTGGAAGGGCGCTCGCCTAAGATCTATCCTACGGGGTAGAGTCTACGTCATAATTTGTCTACTCTATTTATCCTCGATTCTGTTTGCAAGTAGTAGAAATAGAAAGCTGGTTTCAAAAAAGATGGTATTCTGAGCTTTGAGCTTGATCTGAAACACATACCAAATGTTTATCCTCTTAGGTGTTCGTGTGCTGGTAATGGTTTCAAGGTTAATCAAATTTCACCATCGGCTTGCACCACTAACACAATAGCTTATCAATTGTCTACTTTACAGAAGTCGTCAGAAGAGATCATCTCAAACACAGATTCTGATTTTGTGCCCACGGTTATGGCCTTCGAATGCGCAGCATTGTTAAGAAGATTATAGGCTTGTATGGTAGCTCACTGTGATTTACATAGTTTCCTTGATGTCCTGCATTTTTTTTACGTGATCTATACGGTTATAGACTATATTGTTCCCTGTTATTTCACTAGCCAAGTCTTTCTATTACCCGATATCTTTTTTACCTAAATACACTCCAACAGTTACTCCTCTGTGTAAGATGGAACAGTTGGTCATTTCTGTACAGATTTTTTATCCATGTCCTTACCTACTACTGTGCAGTCAAATTTGAGCAATGCAAATCTGGAGGGTGCATTTGTGTGACTAGCAACACATTCTTTAAAGGGATTGTTATTGCTGGAGAAGGTAATCTGGCTAACCTATTTTACTTATTGTGTTGAAGTGTGCTCATACGTTTCTCTAATTGGTTGTGAGCACAGGAACGATCATAGCACCGATATAAACTACAGCTGCTCGTGCAATTCTTTATCAGGTTCTTCTATTTGCTGTCAACTTAAATGACCGTTGTTTGGGTCTTATAATTCTTGCTTTTGGAAGGAGGCCCGGAAATTTAACATTTAAGAAAAGAAGATACCCACTCGCTGGCTTTGCTTTCTGCAGTTTCTACAGAAGCATACGAGGAATACAAACTGTGTATACTTTGCGTATGATGGACTTGTAGAAGTATCTTCCCTGGGTTGATTCATTTCAGTCTCCCGTAGTCTTTTAAAAAAATAGCTCCATCTGAGAATGAAGAAAAATAGATAGATAACAAAAGAACAATTACCACAAACATGGTAAGTTAACGAGTGTAAGGTTATGCAAAACCAAAAGTTTCTTGCCTTGGCAAATACAGTGACTACATTTTAGACTTCTTACGGTTGCTGCATCCTTGCGGTGCTGCTTAAAATCCTGATCATTCGCCGAATTATGTAGAAAAGGCCAGCTATAGATGGCAAGAATATGGCGACCATAAACCAAAGAACACGAAGTACAGTTATGTCAACAGTATTGTCTGTAAGGGGTGAATACCATAATATATACAATTGACTCTCCACTATCGTCTCGAGCCTGTATCCAGTTCCAGTTAGACTCAATCCAACTGCGGTTTAATTAACATCTCTTTTGTGTTAATAAAATCCTGAGCAGAATGTAAGCTCCTAGCCCCAGAATGATACTTTCTTGTACGAGGAGAATGTTGTGTAATCAAGAGAAATGGGTTTGTTCTCCATGTCCATGGTATATCATTTAAATGAATTCTAGTTTTCCCTCAGCATTCGAGTCTTGTGCTCTCTGGAACACGATTGGTTAACATCTCAATGAGTAAGACGGGCCATCTCTTTGTAAACTGAATGAGTAAGCAGGCCCTGAAACCAACTTGGACTAGCAACTGTAACAGTGAAGTCTCAGTTGGGAGTGGAAGTGAAAAGGGAGATTAGTACCACACAGGTTAGAGGTACAACTCTACTCAAATTTCTGTGTATAAAATTAGCGCTTCACTCTACCAAATAATTCACGCAGCCGTGCGGTAAGCACAGAGCGAACTATTCTATCGCCTTTTACTAAAGAATACCATGTGCTTGCCGTTTTATAAGCGGTATACGCCTATTTTTGAAGGGTTTCTCTTTTCCGAGAGGAACCCAACAATTCTCAAATCCAAGTTAAGTTAGTTTTTTGCAAGGGACAAAGGGCTCCTCTGCTCTAATGTGTAACTCTCAGTGTCAAATGATTCTTGTCTCGTTGGAGCTGAAATTGTGAATTACTCCAGGCTGCTAGGGGATTGATGTGTTGAGAACTATTAAGATTTCCTGTGGGGTTCCATCGCAGTAGTTTCATAGTTAAAACATAAAATGATGTCAGAGTAACAATTTTGCAAATTGAAGTTCCAGTGTAATCTCAAATGTCAGAAAGATGGTGGTGAACCTGTTGTCATGATTGCTTATGAAGGCAAGCAAACCCGAAAAATGTGTGGTGCCTAATACAATTAGCGGATACCTTTGCATCAATTGCTAATGTGGACCATCAACCATGCTGCCAAAATGACCAAGTGTTGAGAGCACAAGTATGACGAAAATGCTAGTTTTGGAGCAGGTCTACTGTTGAGAAGTGAGAACTAACGCACTGATTTGTAGAATTTTGCAGTTGGATTCATGTTAAGATGAATTTACAATAATCGTCCACATTTCTGTGTTTGTGCTTTCAGAACATGTCTAGTTAGCATCTCAATAGAACTCCCGCTTAGAAATTTCTTTATAGAAATTTTATCATGGTTGACCATTCTAGTTCATTTAATGACCATTCTTCATAAGTAGATTGCAAAATTCTTGAACTGGAGCCTGCCACCAGTTACGCTCAATCCAACTAAATTAATAAAAACCTTGAGCAGTCCCAGAATAATCTTATGATATCCTTTCACTGTGTAAGCTAGACTAGAGAAATAGATATGTTTTTCATGATATCCGATTGATGTTGCCACAAATTCTTATTATTTACGACCCGAAATTTATAGTATTGCCTGAGCTTCAATTTGTTGTCCGGTTTTGGAAAAAGTTTGTACTTGTGGATGTTTCACTTTAAAGTCATGTTCTCGTACTATCAAGAGTAACACGAAATTGTACAAAATCGTAGTAGAATTTCACGAAAAATAACGGAACTGTTCATAGAATTTTACGAAGAAAATAAAATACAGAAAGATATGAGAACCCACCCCAGGTAGGAAGCTCGGAAATTATTTGATTCAATTAACAAAATACAATTGAAAACATGACTAGTTGTTCATGATACCCAACATATCGTAAAAATAAGCTAGTTCTTTGTTGCAATTACATGTTTCACATTCAAGCACTTGATTATCTGCTTCGTAAGTTTGATTTCTGGCTGTGCACTCTAGATTGTTGCAGCTATATTTTTTTTGCACCACTTAACGAGTTATTTACCCACATTCCACCAATACTCTTCTTTGCTTTCTTTCGACACTCTTCAATCTCTCCACTTCTTGATCTCTTTCCCATGCACCTGCTTTTTTGTGTCAGTAACTGTTTTCCTCCGAGAACATCTTCTTCATCATCACCAGCATCAATTAACAGGATACCAAGAACATATGCAGCAACTACGTTCCCGAGATTTGCTGATTTCTGCAATAACTCTTTCCCTAATTCAGTTTTTTGTTATGGAAGAATTCCACCATACCTTGCCTATACAGAACTTCTGGGTTCTGCGCTTCTTCACATTGTTTCAAGAATGTAGAAACCTCGGGCTTCGGGTACCATTGGGTTATTGGTAGTTCTTCGACAGAGGCATGTTGAAAGATGAGATTATCGCATCCAGCTTCATGGAAAAGCTTACAACTGAATACAGAAATGCAAAACCATATTAGATAAATTTCAGATGCATACAATCATCATGCAAGAAACATTGAAAGCTTCGGTACAGAGATATCAAAACAACGTGCATGTTTAGCTAAACAAAGATTTCGGTTTGAAATTCCATACCTTTGGTTTGCGTTGAAGTGATCGGCTAAAGATGCAGATGCAACTTTCGCTAAGATCTCTGTAAACACCTCACGTGGTACAGATTTAATGGTCGCCTCTTCGGACGAATTACTATTGGTTTTTGAATCGGCGTATGCATGTAATAATCTTGACATTAAACTGGATATAAACTTCATCATCTTTATGGTCAAAGTATGCTTGGATTAAATTTTAAAGAGAAAGAAGAGGAGAAGAGAAGCTTATGAATGCATGGAAGTAAGCTGTTTGTTTGTATTTCAATATGAGTTCGTCTAGGACTTGGTTTTGTACTAGTACAAGGTTTTACAAATTTTGAAAGTCATGGCGGTGACTACTTCAACTAGGAACATAAACTTCCATAATCTGCTCGAAAAATCTATTCTTCATTCCAGCTATTAGACGTATGTACAGGTCATATTGGTATGTGCGGTCACAGCACATATCCAACGTACAGGTCCAAGACTGATATAGTTCAAGTCCATTACAACTACCAAGCCTGATGACTAGAAGAAGAAGTCTGTATATATTCAAGTCTTCCGATGAATAAGAAGATATTTACCAAGCCTGATGACTAGAAGAAGAAGTCTGTATATATTCAAGTCTTCCGATGTATAAGAAAATATCTGTCGTAACAAGTTATATTGAATCTCCAGCAATCTCGTACAGTTTGTTTACTTAGTTTGAGAACTCTTCTCTTGTAAATCATATAAATACTGAATGAAACATAATCTACTCAACAATTGTGAGACAGAGAATTATCTAAACTTAGAATTCTTGATGGTATCATCTTGATCCATCCTAGGACCTATCTTTATCTCTTCCGCATATATCAAACTCTGATCTATTTTTATTTCTCACAATGGTGGAATCTGTTGATCAAACACCTCCTCCAAGTCCAATTCATCTCAATCATGAAACCCAAATAAATTCTTCAGGGAAGTCGAACCCTAGACCCTTATGTGATTCACCCAGGTGATAATCCTGCAACAGTTTTATCTTCTCCTCTTTTGCAAGGTGATAATTACGGTTCCTGGGTAAGCTCGGCTTCGTGGATGGTTCGTTGCCTCCACCTAAGGATGAACTGCAGTATCAATGTTGGAAAAGATGCGACGATCTCGTCGGAAGTTGGTTACTGAATTCCTGCCAACCGGATATTCGAGCAAGCTGTCTTTATGCTCCGTCATCCCATGCAATCTGGAAATATCTCCAGGTGAGGTTCTGTATATCTAATGCACCTATTCTTTTCCATCTTAAGTCTGCTATAGCTGCTATTAGACAAGAATCGATGTCCGTTTCTCTGTATTACACAAAGATTAAAACTTTGTGGGATCAATACGATTCTCTGGTGGCTTCCACCGAAGTTTGTATCTGTGGTGCGGGTAAGTCTCTTTTGGAAAGATTTGAACGTGAAAGAGCCATGGAGTTTCTCCAGGTTTTACGTGCCCGCTTCTCCAACCTTAGAAGTCAGATCCTAATGATGGATCCCTTTCCTACTGCTCTGCGCATATTCAACATGGTGCAGCAGGAAGAAGAACAACAACACATTACAATGAGTCCCCTTCCTCACATCGAATCTGCTGCACTCAATACAAACTGGTATGTTCCTCCATCTCAGTCTGCTGCTCGACCGTCCGCTAGTCAAAACAAACGCCCAAGGCCTCACTGCGACTATTGTAATCGTCACGGCCATGTGCGAGATCGATGCTATAGGCTTCACGGTTTTCCATCTTCATCAGCATCGAATCCTGTCACTGCTAATGTCTCTGTTGTTCATATGGAATTCCATCCTGCACAAAAACCTGTTATGCCTTCCTTTTCAGCTATACAATATTCGCGCCTGTTAGCTCTCATCAGCACCCCAGCTGAAGACACTCCTATGGAACCGAGAGTCAATTTTGCTGGTAAGCTTCTCATTGTTTTTTCTGAGCCGTGGTTTGTTGATAGTGGTGTACGCACCATATATGCAACTCCATTTCTTATTTCAGTTCGTACTCACCTGTTAAAACGTTAATTCAAATGGAACTCCCAGATGGTACTTTTTCCACTGTTAAACATATTGGTGAAGTAGTATTCTCACCCACTCTTAAGTTATCAAATGTTCATCATATTCCGAACTTCAAATTTAATTTATTATCTGTAAGTCAGTTGACTCGATCTCTCAATTGTGTGGTTCTTCTTACACACAACTCTTTTCTTTTTCAGGACCTGTCAACGAACAGAGTGATTGGTCAGGGTGATCTTCATGAAGGTCTATATCAGCTCCGGGTCTCTTCCTCATCACCATCGCCTAAAGTTTTCTTTAATAATAAGACGTCATTCGACATTTGGCACTGTCGACTTGGCCATCCCAGTTTAGATCATTTTCGTTATTTATGTAATTCGCATAATTATATGCATTCTAATTTTTCTACTGCTTGTGATATATGCCCGTTGGCTAAACAATCTCGATTATCATTTAATAAACATAGTATTTCTTCTAAACGTTGTTTTGAACTTATTCATTGTGATATATGGGGACCTTTTTCTACCCAATCTCTCACTGGTGCAAAGTATTTTCTTACCATTGTAGATGATTTTTCCCGTTGCACATGGGTCTATTCAATGCATTCCAAAAGTGAAACTTGCAAATTTATCAAGTTTTTTGCTAAGTATGTTGTCACTCAATACTCTACACAACTTACTAATATCTCTACCGGTGTCTTTTTACTTTTTTTGCCTATATTGCAACGTATCCAATATGATAATGGTCAACAATTTCTTTCTCATGAGTTTCAGGCATGGGTAAATGAGAATGGTATTCACCACCAACGCAGCTGCGTTTATACTCCACAACAAAATGGAGTGGTGGAAAGAAAGCATCGGCATTTGCTGATTGTTTCTCGTGCTCTTCGTTTTCATGCAAACTTACCTATTACCTATTGGGGAGAATGCATTCTTACTTCCACTTATGTAATCAACAAGATGTCTACTCCGGTACTCTCTAACGATCTCCTTATGAAGTCCTGTTAGGTAAGCAACCTGATTATCGTAATCTTCGTGTTTTTAGTTGCCTATGTTATGCTCGTAATACTAAAATTGTCAATAAATTTGATCCTCGTGCTACACCTGGTGTTTTTCTGGGTTATCCATACAACCATAAAGGTTATATAGTATTGGATTTATCTACCAAATCTACATTTATCTCTAGGGATGTTTTTTTTCACGAACGTGTCTTTCCCTTCAAAGATGCACAAATTCATACAAGTGATTCTTTTCAATATGTTACTCAAGAGGAATTTTTTTTATGAGGCTACTCCTCTTTCATATTCACGTTTTCTCCCAGCAAACATTATGTCACGACCACCTTCACAGTCACCCGTGCCTACTGACAGGGAATCTGGTGGCTCATTTTTACACGATATCACTTCAGAGTCTGATGACTCCTCGGCGCCTACTGACAGGGAATCACCTTCCAGGGCGACCAATGATTCCTTTCCGATATCCTTTTCTAACTCAGCTCTTGATATTGACAATAGGGTTTTACCTTCTACAGATTCTTCGCAGGCTACTGAGTTGCGTCGTTCAACTAGGGAGCATCACCGACCCTCCCACTTGAAAGACTATATATGTTCTCTTAATCAATGCACTTCACAGTCTCCTTATCCTCTGACTAATTATATCTTTTTTGATTAATTCACTGCACAACACCATGCATTTTTCTCATCAGTCATTGCCAATGACGAACCACGCAATTTTACGGAGGCCATCAAAATTCCGGCTTGGCGTGATGCAATTGTAAAGTAGCATACAACCCTTCAAGACAATGACACATTCACTATCACTCATCTTCCACCGGGTAAAACTGCCATTGGATGTAAATGAGTTTTTAAAATCAAATATAGACCAAATGGTGAAATTGAACGTCACAAAGCTCGCCTTGTTGCTAAAGGTTACACACAACAAGAGGGCATTGATTTTCACGATACTTTTGCACCGGTTGCAAAATTAGTCACTCTGCGTGTTTTATTGTCTGTTGCTTCCATTCATAACTGGCCTTTGCATCAACTCGATGTTAACAATGCCTTTTTGCAGGGTGATCTACTTGAGGATATTTACATGAAAATTTCTCCAGGTTTTCAAAAAAAGGGAGATACACGCGTTTATAAACTCAACAAATCTCTATATGGGCTCAAGCAAGTATCTCGCCAATAGTTTGCTAAATTCTCTGCAGCCTTTATTAATGCTGGTTTTAGCCAGTCCCGTGCAGATTACTCTCTTTTTACTTTCTATTCTGGTAATGTTTCTTTATATGTTTTAGTTTATGTCGATGACATTATTATTACAGGAAACAATGAATCTGCCATTCAAACGCTCAAAGATACACTTGAGTCGCAATTTTCACTTAAGAATCTTGGTCGTTTACAATACTCCTGGTATTGAGGTTTCTCGGTCTCCAAAAGGTATTTTTCTTTGTCAACGTAAATACATTCTTGACATTGTTAATGATTCTGGTATTTTAGGTGCTAAGATTACTCCTTCTCCCATGGGACAAAATCTTAAGATTCTTCCCATTTCGGGTACTCCACTAACGGATCCAAGTATCTATCATCGTCTCATCGGTAGACTACTCTACCTTCAAGTCTCCCGTCCTGATATCACTTACTCAGTTAATTACTTGAGTCAATTCGTGCAGCAGCCATGTTCTGGTCATTTAGAGGATGCTCATCGTGTTGTTCGTTATCTTAAGGGTACTGTTAGCAATGACATCTTTCTTTTTGCTACTAGTACTTTGTCCCTTGCCGGTTATACTGATTCTGACTGGGCAGGGTGTCCCACAACTCGTCGATCGATGACAGGATATTTTACAATGCTAGGCGATAGTCCTATTTCTTAGAAATCCAAGAAACAACCAACCATATCACTTTATTCTGCTGAAGCAGAATATCGTGCTCTTTCTAGACTTACTTCTGAATCGCAATGGTTGCATTATATTTTTCAGGATCTTCGAATCACTATTCTGAAGCCTATTCCAGTTTATTGCGACAATCAAACCGCAATTCATATCTCTGAGAACCCAATATTTCACGAACGAACTAAACATATCGAAATGATTGTTATTTTGTCCGTGAAAAACTATTGTCCGGTCTCATCAAACCAACTCACATACCGTCGGCTGATCAATTAGCTGATTTTTTCACTAAACCACTAGGAGTGGATCATTTTCGACGTCTGTCCAGCAAGTTGGGCCTTCGTCCTGACTCTCCTCCGGCACCAACTTGAGGAGGGGTATTAGACGTATGTACGGGTCATATTGGTATGTGCGGTCACATCACATATCCAACGTACAGGTCCAAGACTCATATAGTCCAAGTCCGTTGCAACTACCAAGCCCAATGACTAGAAGAAGAAGCCTGTATATATTCAAGTCTTCCGCTGAGTAAGAAGATATTTGTTGTAACAAGTTATATTGAATCTCCGGCAATGTCGTACAGTTTGTTTACTTAGTTTTAGAACTCTTCTCTTGTAAATCATATAAATACTAAATGAAGCATAATCTGCTCCACAATTATGAGACAGAGAATTATCTAAACTTAGAATTCTTGACCAGCAGCGCCTACTTGTCTTATAACAACTGTGAGTTAGTCCCACATTGTTCACATCAGGGTCACGACCTGAATGATGGTACAATAAAACGTAGTCCATGCTCTCGGTATTAGGCATCTTTGCGCTTGGGGCAATGACGCAGCTAATGAGGTAATAACTGAGGCGCGTCAATTGCTGGTTGAAAACTATTTCCAAACCCCCTCCTCGCCTTGGGTCTCCTGAGGCCGTCGAGAATTTCTGGAAGGGCTTCCTCTAATCAAGGGTAAAGCCCTACAAATCTTAAAGCTAAATTTTTCTGAAGGATAAATTCAATGCGACTTCTTGTCAGACCTGCTTGTACTACTTTCCTCATTTTCGTAGAAAATAAACCCACAGAATTTGGTTTTAAGCTTTACAAACTTCAGAAATATATTTGGATCGGCAAACAATGAAATAGCCATAGATGGATCTATCTTACATGTTGTCTCCTATTTAGTGGGACTCGCCTGAACACTACTCGGTCTCAGTTAAGGTTCTAGTAAATCAGTTTGTTGAATAAATTCTGTAGTTCATATTTGTGTAAGCTGAAAAAACTTCTAATGTCACCTACTAAGTTTCCAATTTGTGTTTACTGATTTTCATGTCAAGGAAAATCTGAAGTTGAAGGAATTTTTGATCCTCAGTATTATGAATGGTTTCGATTTGATAAAGTAAATCTTCTTTTTCCTTAAAGTTTAATCTCAATTTCTTGTTTCTTAATCTGGGTTTACTTTGGTTTGCAATCTAAGGGAACCACGAGGAAGCAGAAAGTGGTTGCGGAGTAAATTCCTAAACGACATTTTTTTATAAGAATATAAGAAAGAAAATGATGAAGTGTGAATCTTCTTCTATCATAGATTTATTTATTAGAATAAGAATAAGAAAGAAACAAAAAAAATTACAAGGAATGGAGGCCTAAAAGAGACCCGTACAAGAACTGTCAAAGCATTTACATATATCTATAATTGGGCAGACCAGACTGGTCCTGTACCATACTACTACGAATAAAGATGGCGCCAATGTCCGCCTGCATGTGGATTGAAAAACCTCCTGAGCACCATGTGCTTCTTTACTCTGTGAGAGATTATGAGCGGCCAATACCAATTAATCTCAAAAAGTTGTTTCCAGGTTCCTTCCAGTAGAAACCCTGTAAGAGGATCGGAAAGACATTGCATGCTGCAAGAATATAGATCACCAGAGCATGCTTTCCCATCCATTCAAAAACCAGAGTTGGTTTTCTGAAACCAAATACATCAACCATCACATAAATTGCGACAAAAAGAATACCTGCAGCACCAACAGTAACGCATGCGTAACTTAAAGAGTAGAGGGCTTTGTTTATGTGCATCCCACAAAAGTCCAAAGTGAATCCCACAACAACTAGACCAGCGGAAGGGTTCGTCCAAGATATTATCCTATCCTTGTGATCCTTGAAGTATACTATTATATGACCAAAATGCAGACCAATCATGCAGGTAACAACTGCCATCACAGAACTTAAAAATCCTTCAGGGTCAAATGGGGCTTGACACCAACTAGGCGCATTGGGTGGAAGTGGGCCGTTGTCTGGTGAGTTCATGCTGCATTCCTTTGTCCGTGCATAGGTCGGCTTCTTATATAAATGCTGAATGCCAAACAATTCACGGTCAATCATTCCAACAGCATTACAGCCAGGTCCAGTGTCTCCACGAACTCCACATTTTACCGATGTTGTATTTGAAGAGAAAGCCGAGTTTTCACTAGGAATTTGGTACTTCCAGTCAGCAACATGTAGCCCATACAGCAGTGCAGTATATGTCACAGTGAGAACCAGAACAAATATCCACTGGAATTTATACTTCTTAAGCATAGATCGTCCTGATCTCACAACGCCCTCCCTCTTGAGCCAAATCTCACACACAGCTGTTAACAGATATGCTATTGCAATCCTCTGTAAGGTACCCATCAATATAATTTGTAGAATATCAACACCAAAAGTAAGGCTGTTGATGCCATGTAAATAACCGCCTTGAAGCAGAATGCCGAAGACAAAAAGTTTGAGTGCCCGAAGCACAGCCTTCTTGGTTGCATCAACTCTGCACGGCAGTTTCTTATACGCTAGCGCAAGAGCAACTCCAACAATAAACAAGAAAAACGGCATTACAAAATCTGCTAAAGTAACACCATTCCATGGCGCATGATTAATTGAAGGTAGGATACCACCAGCTTGATCTACAAGTACCATAAGCGCCACGGTGAGTCCTCTGAATACATCAAGAGAAACCAGACGTGGTGGCTTCAAAACAACATCTCTCCCACCACCATCAGTACTGCTAATATTACGAATACTATTATTGTTGATTGTTGAATCGTTCGGAATCTGTATACACTATACAGTGATGATCATTACGAGCCGGTTATGAAGAAGTCATTACTGGAAACTCTTTATCAGCCAACTCTTTTTCCATCGACAATAATTTCTGATCGCTAATATTTCTACTTAGAAGAAGAGGAAAGAATAAGAATATCTACTGCTCTAGCTATTGGAGTATTTGTTTATATAGAAAAGTTCCATATTTTGTCTTCCGGACCTCTTCTATTAAATAGGAGGGAGGAATGACGAAACCAAAAACAAGTAGGATTTGGAAGCTGCATTGGTTTTGTTTTCTCTATCAAATCCACGGCTTTCTAAGTTCTAAGAACGCCATCAAGCCCAACCTAGTAATACGAAATATTGGGTCATGCAACGTAAAACCCGTCTGCAAAAATAAATAAATTAAATAGTACTACTATTTGTCTAAAATTTTGCATTATGCCTCCCGATTTCTACGTGGTGAAATTGATCTAGGATCGTAGCTAGCACAGATTCTGCAAGGTTCATGCCCAGATGGTCATTAGTACTGATAAGACAAAATTCATTATAATAAGTAATCACTTTTAGTTGGAAAAAAAGTCGGTTAAATTCATTGTTAGTGGCCTAACATATCTAATACTCCATATACGTGCAAACAAATTAAGTGATCCAGGCAACACATTGTGTCACGTGCGGCATCGACTAGCCAACCTTGTGCATGATACATGAAGGCGAAACAAACACGGCTGTTGGCCTCTGTGTATAGCTACATCAGATATTCATTGTGTAAAGAGAAAGGCGTGTAAAATTGTACGTCTAGCTAGTTTAACTCTCAAAGGGTGACTAGAATCACAGGCGACATGGAAGAGAAATCTTTTTCTGTTTTTTTTTTCTCGGTCCGAACTCCCAGCTCAAACTCAATAGAAGGAATTAGTTGGAACTACTGGAGTTTCTCATCTCTTAGTGAGATGCTAAGTCGTCATTCAACTAAACAATTCTTATTTCGTTGGCTTAAACTTTAATGTAGCTATAATGCGTGTTCGAATGTCTGCCGTTCAAGCGTGGTCATAATGGACTACAAAGTGAAAATAATTTTTTTTCGGAAGGATTTTAAGGCAAAAACAAAAATTTCTGACACATAGCAAATGATGGGCCACAAGGCCCATTTAGAGTCGCTAAACATCGAGTGTGATCTTGTTAGGGGTGAGCAAAAAATTCGAATCGCGGATTTTTTTATCTATATCCGTCCATAAATTTGCGGGCAAAATTCAATCAGCAAAATACATGGGCCAAACACCATGGGGTTCTCAAATCCGCACTTTAGCGGTTTGGTCGTTGTTGGACTTTAAAATAGGCGAGTTCACGGGCACCGCAGCTACTATACATTAGGACATTGATTCGGTTAATGTGAATTCAAGGGAGAGAAAGAATCTTGGAAATACCGGCAAGCTATTAAGATCAAACACTATTGCTCCTTCACTACCCATCTTTGTTAGTATAACCTTAATAGATGGATGATTGGTATGAAGCACTTAAGAACAGTATATGTGTATATATATGCGCTCTTTCTAGTAATATTGACTAATCTGACTAATCAAATCTGTGTATTTGATTTATACAACTGCACTAAAGGGGTTCTTAGACTATTACTTGCCCGTGAGATTGAAAAGCTACTGATAGAAGATACTTTGCCTTATTTACGGTCACACGATATTCTCCTTAATTGACCAAAATCATAATAATATATACGGCCATTATCTCTTAAAAGAGGGGAAGGCGTGTTATACCAAAACTCTGATATGGTATCAGAGCTACTAGCCGATCCTCTTCTTCTTCTTCATCTTCTTCACCAACAACAACAATGGCAAGAGATAAAAAGACAGTCCATCCGGCGTTTGTTATTACCAACATCAAAACCCTAATTCCTATTATCCTAGACATCAAACAGGATGAATACTCATCTTGGGTTTTTCTGTTTGAACTCCATCTTCAGGCTCATCGCCTTCTTTTTCTCATCAATGGATCCGCACCACCACCATATGTTGACGCCGACACCGTGCTCCAACTTGACGCTCTCTGTCGTCAATGGATGTTCTCCACCATGGCCAAGGATTTAATGCTCACCGTCCTAAAATCTGGCAAAACTGCTAAAGAGATTTGGAATCATCTCAAGAAACTCTTTCAAGACAACAAAGATAACCGCGTTGCGACTCTTGAACGTAAGTTTGTCAATCTTAAGTTTATTGATTGCACTAGTATTGATGATTACTGCGATAAGCTTAAATCCCTGTCTGATCGATTACTTGATCTTGACTTTCCCATGGATGATAAACGACTTGTGATTCAACTTGTCAACGGCCTTCCGGAGGAATACAACACGGTAGCCTCTTTTATCCAACAATCAATGCCGACGTTTGATGCCGCTCGATCCCAGCTGCGTACCGAAGAGATTCGCCGCTCTCAACAGCAATCTCAGTCTGCACCTACTGCTATTGCCGCTGCAGCTCCACCCACAGACCGCAGCAACCAGCGCTCACAGCGCGGTGGTCATGCCAGACGCGGTGGCCATCGCTCCTCTTCTCCAGCCACAGAACCGCCCCTGCTGCCAACGCCACCGCAGCCCTACCAGCTCTACGGTGCACCCCATCCAACGTACAACATCCACTGTCCACCACAATGGGCAGTGCCACCTTGTCCGTACCCTACAGCACCTCCGACAACACCTTGGCAGCCACCTCCAAGCCGCGGTTCCTTCCAAGGTCTTGGCCGTAATGGTCAGTCACGCGGTCGAACCTCTAGCGTTGGACGTGCACAGGCATATTTAACTCCATCCACGGAATATCTTCAACCCAGTGACATTGCCGAAGTGTACAACTCCATGAGTTTATACTCACCTGACGACGCTTTCTATATGGATACCGGTGCCACATCGCATCTCACTGCGGATTCAGGTACTTTAAATACTGTTTTTAATACTAGTAATATTCGTTCCATCTTAGTTGGAAATGGTCACAGTATTCCAGTCACTGCCTCTGGTACCAAGTTCATAGATATTCCATCCCGCACCCTAAAGATCAAAGATACTCTTGTTGCTCCCGACATAATCAAAAACTTGGTTTCTGTTCGTAAATTCACCACTGATAATCATGTGTCTGTTGAATTTGATCCATCTGGTTTTTCTGTGAAGGATTTGAATTCGAGGAAGATTCTCCTTCGATGTAACAGTTCCGGGGAGCTTTACCCTATTACTGCTTCTGCCATATCACCTTCAACATCGTCTCTGTCTCGTCCTATATCCCTTGTCGTGTGCTCTCATGATCTTTGGCACAGCCGCCTTGGCCACCCAGGGAAAGCTATCTTAGATAATTTACGTGCAAACTCTTCAATTCAATGTAATAAAAATCAGTCTACCAAACTTTGTCATTCCTGTCAAGTTAGTAAACATGTTCGTCTGCCATTTTTTGAATCAAATTCTGTTACTTTTGCTCCTTTTGATATCATTCATAGCGACTTATGGACCTCACCATTACATGTTGAGACTGGTTTTAATTACTATCTTATATTGTTAGACGACTTCACCAATTATCTATGGATCTATCCTCTCAAATTAAAATCCCAAGTTTATACCAAGTTATTGGAATTTCGTTCTTTCGTTAAAACTCAGTTTGAACGAGAAATCAAATCTTTTCAGTGTGACATGGGTCGTGAATTCGACAACTCATCTTTTCATGATTTTGCTCACAAAAATGGGTTAGTTTTTCGTTTTTCATGCCCTCATACCTCCTCTCAAAACGACAAAGTTGAGCGAATGATTCGTCGTGTCAATGACATCACTCGCACGCTTATGTCTCATGCACTCCCAAATATTGGGCCGATTCCCTACATATGGTCGTCTACCTCCA
Organism: Papaver somniferum; assembly: GCF_003573695.1. Lineage (NCBI taxonomy): Eukaryota > Viridiplantae > Streptophyta > Magnoliopsida > Ranunculales > Papaveraceae > Papaver > Papaver somniferum. The sequence goes on from NC_039365.1 coordinate 168,433,347, forward strand.
CAACATTCTTCCTTCCAAAATCCTAAATTTCTCTTCTCCGGTGTCCATTCTCTATCAACGTCAACCAACGTACTCCCATATTCGTACTTTTGGTTGCCTTTGCTATCCCAATCTTTCCGCTACCACTACTCATAAGCTTTCTCCTCGTTCCACTAGGTGTGTTTTTCTTGGCTTTCCAACACATCACCGTGGCTATCGATGTCTCGACTTAGCCACTATCAAAATCATCTTGTCTCGTCATGTGACGTTTGATGAAAACGTTTTTCCATTCAAGGACAATGTTTCTATTCCATCACACTGTCAAGACTCTCCCTCCACACCATCTTCGACTCTTCTTCCCATTCGCTTCCGTTACCCAACATCTCCTCATCCTCCTCTCATAATCCCTCATGTCCAGCCACCTTCCGCCACTGCGTCAGTTTCTTCTTCCGCTACACAGCAGTGCCCAGTCGTTGCTCCACCATCTTCCGCCACTGCACATGCACCTTCTCCTGCAGTGCTGACTTACACACCTCCTCATCGTCGTTCTCCTACAGCACCTCACCTCCACATTTCCCCACAGAAGCAGTCAGCTCCCACAGCTCCTGACAGCAACACTTCAGTGCGTACTGTCACTGCAACAGCGCCTGACTGCACTATCCAGGCAGTCACGCCTCCATCTTCCGCTCAGCCCGGCACTTCGGCCAACTCCTCTCTCCCTGTTACTCGTGCCTCTCGTGGAATCTTCCGTCCCATTCACCGATTGAATCTCATTGTTCATACACAACATCATATCTCCAATCTACCAAAATCTCACCTTTATGCTCTTAGGGATCCCAACTGGACCAAGGCCATGCTAGATGAGTTTATTGCTATGTTAAAAACTAAAACTTGGGACTTATTACCAAGACCTATTGGATCTCATGTTATTCGTTCCATGTGGTTATTTCGTCACAAGTTTAATGCAGATGGTACATTGCAGCGACACAAAGCCCGTCTTGTTGCCAATGGTAAATCTCAACAGGTAGGAGTTGATTGTTTTGAGACTTTCAGTCCGGTTGTTAAGCCTTCCACCATTCATACCGTTCTCAGCATTGCCACATCAAGATATTGGTTGATTCACCAATTGGACGTCAAGAATGCTTTTCTACATGGGGACTTGTCTGAGACGGTTTATATGCATCAACCTCCGGGATTTGTTGACCCTGCTCGACCTGATTATGTTTTTCGTCTTCGCCGATCTCTTTATGGTCTCAAACAGGTGCCTCGGGCGTGGTTCCAGAGGTTTGCGACTTTCATCACAGGTTGTGGTTTTCGAGGTAGTGTTTGTGTTCCATCTCTTTTTATTTACCGGTCCGGCCGGGACACTGCATATTTATTACTATATGTTGATGATATCATACTCACTGCATCTACTGATGCTCTCCTAGCCCGCTTTATCGACCTGATGAAACTGGAATTTTCTATGACTGATCTTGGCCCGTTACATCATTTTTTGGGTATTACTGCTTCTCGTTCTTCCTCAAGATTGTTTTTATCTCAGTCACTCTACACAAAGGACATCATTGCTCGTGCATCCATGACGAATTGCAATCCAGTACCAACTCCGGTCGACACACACTCTAAGCTCAGTGCTACTTCTTGACCAGCACTTTCGGATCCTACTTTATACCGCAGTCTGGACGGAGCGTTACAATACCTCACTTTCACTCGACCGGATATATCTTGTGCGGTTCAGCAGGTATGTTTATTTATGCATGACCCTCGGGAGCCACACATGCAAGTCATTAAGCGCATTATTCGATACCTTCAGGGCACTATTGATCATGTGTTTGTCTCTATCGGTTTCGAATATTTCTGGCGTCACCGCCTATTCTGATGCTGATTGGGCGGGCTGTCCTGACTCACGCCGATCAACATCTGGTTACTGCATTTTTCTTGGAGACAATCTTGTCTCTTGGTCTTCCAAACGTCAAGCAACGGTGTCCCGCTCCAGCGCTGAAGCAGAATACAGGGGTGTCGCTAATGTTGTGGCTGAAACAACCTGGCTACGGAATTTACTTCTTGAGTTACATATGCCATTACAGCGGGCTACTCTGGTGTATTGTGAAAATGTGAGTGTTGTCTACATGTCTGGTGATCCGGTTCAACATCAACGCACAAAACATGTGGAGATTGACATTCATTTTGTTCGTGAACGGGTTCGTATTGGTGATATTCGTGTCTTGCACATCCCTTCCGAACATCAATATACTGATATCTTCACTAAGGGTCTTCCAAGACAATTATTTATTAATTTTCGTTCTAGTCTTAGCGTTTGTTCCTCTCCCGCTCAGACTAAGGGGGTGTAATAGAAGATACTTTTCCTTATTTACGGTCACAGGATATTCTCCTTAATTGACCAAAATCATAATAATATATATGACAATTATCTCTCGAAAGGGGGGGAAGGCGTGTTATACCAAGACTCTGACAGCTACAAAGACATGTTAGTTGTTGTTTCACTATTTATTTCTGATTGGGATTAAATTAGGGTACTTTATAAAATTAGGTTTTGTTTTGCAATCTATTTTTTTTATTTAATCCGCGATTAATCCGCATCCGGTCCGTATTACCTGTTGATCCGCGGATGTTAAATCCGCGAGTGATTGGACCGGACACGGTTGGATTTTCCAAATCCACAACTTTGACGGATTGGATACGGGTAACCTCTAATCCGCATTCGTCTGTCCGTTGCACACCCCTAGATCTTGTGCACCTTCTGAAAATCATGCCATCATCATCATGCACAAGTACCTCTTGTTGGGTAATTGATTTTCGAAACCGCTTGGTTAGTTTTTTTCTCTAATTTCGGATGAAAATTTTAAAACCAATTACCTGATTAAAAAAAAACTGGATATTTATGCACCCTAGATTTTGGGAGCGGCACAAATTTCAATTGCTTAACATTCGATCAACTTTGTGCGGCTTGAGTTGACGGAGCCAAGGTTATTTATTGATGGATCAAACCGATTCTCCTTTAGAAAATTTAGTTCTCTAACTCCACATAAAACTAAAATTTCAATATTAACAAATATATTGATATTATAAAACCTGTGATGTTTATTGCATCTCGTTGTCTCTGTGAGGCTCCGGCATTGGCCGCTTGGAGTACGATGGTTCAAAATTTAGGAATCAATAAAGTTTTAGGCTCTGATTTATATTCTAAAGTCGCTATAAATATTTTGGATCACAACTGTTATTTCACGAGGTAAATTTTGAGCTGAGATACGTATTTGAGTGGTCAACAAATAGATTTTGGCTTTTGGGTTTTGGGGGCAGATTTGCGATCACAAGGAAAAAATGAAAGAAAATTTGAGTGGCGTGATGTTTTTTGAACCGTGTTTTGGGGCGATACTCAAAACTTTCGTATTTTACGTATTAATAGCCATATCTATGAATAGTAAGAATGGACCACTGTCATAGAGATAAGTAGGTCACAAAATTATCCTTGAATAATTTTTCTTTTATAAAAATATCCCTTCTACTAAATTAAAAACCTAAACCTTATTTCTTCTAAAAAAAAAAAAGGAAAAAGAAGTTGAAGTAGAAGAATAAGAAGTTGATTGTTAAATCCCGATTGCTCATAATCCCATCTCCTTTTACAAAAAAATCCACAATTCAATTCATTTATTTTTGTGTTTGATTTGAATCGACGAAATTTTTTTTTTTCTTTTTTCTTTGCAGTTATAGGGTCAAATTCGGATGATAAATATATTCAAAATCCTAGCCGAACCTAGCATTGTTCTTCATGTTGTAGTTACAGAGGTAATTAAACCCAAAATTCATAATATGAAAAACAACACTAAGTACGGCGGTCTATTTTTTTCTTTGAATTAGTTGAACCTGATATTGCTCATGGCAGTGAAGCAGAAACACAAGTTTGGTTAATAACTTGTCAGCCGAACCTAGGTATTTTTCAAAAGAGCCTTTAGTCCGGCTTTTTGTTGATTAACTAAACTGTTTATCTGGTCAGTCAATCTAGGTTGTACAAATTAAAAAATTTAATGAATTTAATCTACACCGAACCTTCAGGTTCCATTACGAGGTGAAGATTCACCTTTCTCACATTTGTCAATCGAATCAAAACAATCTAACAGAAAGAAGGAAAAAAAATCTTCAGTTTTTCTTTTTCTTCTTCTTCAATAAAACTCTAAGAGCGCGAGCTATGGGTAATCTCACTCGTTGAAAATGAGGGAGTGACTACCTATTTGATCAAATTTAACCCTACTATGGGGGTCTTTCATCCCACTACCACTACAATCGCTTTCATACACTTCTTCATGTGAAGGAGGGCTTAGTAGTGGAGAATATACGACACTTAGTATCCTATTTGAAAAAAATAACAAGCGGTATGCAACTTGTCGTCTACAATAGTGTGAGGGCAAAATAGTCAATCGCCACGTGTAAGCGTCACAGGAGGTGATCACATGATAAGAAATTATGAAGGATACACTGAATCACGCCCCAAAAGGTGATTACACCAGAACCAAGATATCTACTGCTTAGCTTCATGAAGAATGCGTGTAAAGAGTAGTCAAATCACACTGACGGTCAAGTCTAAAAAGAAAATAAGGCATTTAATGAGAATCAAAAGAGGTTCGATACAACTGTAAGCAGAGGTACATCATGTCAGAATCTTGGATGAATGACGATGAACAATAGGAGGTGCAATACGATGCGAAAGAAGTATAAGACAACTCGAAGGGAGAATTGTGTGATACAATCGGAAGGAGAATGATGAAGAGTCGGTCCGAGCGATGATGATATGTACGATAACCTCACCAGCTTAGAAGTACCGCATCATATCTTCATAAGTCCAATTTGTCAATAGATACCAGTCCATGTAGAAGGAAAGGGACATGTAATATTTAATAGTATTTCTTCAAAGAGTTTTAAAGAGAAATTTAGAAAATTAAATAGTTAGAAGTTTGAGTGATAGTTGTAATTCATCTAAGGGTAAGACCTTCAATAATAAATATAGATATTTTTCTTCGCGTGAATGTAGGTCAACAAGGCCGAGCCACGTTAAATACTTGTTCATATTTTCTTTCAAGTTATTTACATTTCGTCTTACTTTGAATCTTAAATGTTCATAGTTTATAGTCGTTAGATCTACTTGGATGCAGTAATAAGAAAAGATGCAACTACAAATAGGTCGAATAGTCTTCCACCTATACCATAATGGACTCCCTTCGTATGGGTAGTCTCCTCTTCAAAATGAAAAAGTTCGTCTCGTTTGGAGACTACTCATAGCCTTGCTCTAACTATCACTAATATTAACTCTAATCATTAACAACTAATCAGTAAAATTAACCAATATTCATGAATATTAAGATGTGAAGACTACGTCGAAACCCATTTTCCCATTTATTTCCACTACCAAACCCACGCCCTGAAAAACGCAGGCGCGCACCCATTTTCTATTAAAAAAAAATTCCCCAAAACCCATAATTAATAAAATTATGTTCTGGCCTCTTTTTTCTTTTCTTCACGCGCCAAGTATCTTCTTCTTCAATTCCTTCTCATCCTCCTAGCTCCCAACTCTGAAGTAATATAGATCGACAGTACAAGATTTTTTTTTCTTTTTTGATTCTATAATTATGATTCGAGGAACTAGGTTTTGTGAGAAATTAGGCTAGCTTTGAAGTGTGATTGATGAGAATAAAACTTGTTAGGGTTTTTGTTTCTTTCTCGTAATAGTGGTGAATTAGCTCCAGAGGCGGAAGAAGAAGAAGGAATAGAAAATTAGGGAAAACCTAATTTACGGTCCAAAAACTCAATCATTGTTCGTAATCTATCTCTGTTTCACTTTGTTTTCATTCCCTGCTGCTGATTGAATCATGCCAGAAATTACTCATTGATGTTGTTTTTCCTGCTCATTTGGGATGAACTAGCTAACGTCCAACGTATTTAGATTTTCATTCTTTTTTGTAACTGAAGTTTATTGTAAGGTATAATATTTAAGGACTTTTTGTTTCAATCCATGGAACTTTTGGCGGAAACAAGGTCGTACTTGTGAGGTGGCTTTGATTGGGTATGTGCTAGTTCATATTGACTGACTTTTCTATTTTTTGTTTCTTCGTCTTGTTTTTGTTGTTTCTTCGTTCCACTAATATCCAATCCAAGTAATACCTACAAGGTTGCAGGGAAGTAAAAGGAAATGGAGCTAAAAGGATGTTGAAGTGTCAAGGCAAAGGAGATGGAAGTGCAAATGAGTTTGGTGTGCGTGTGACGTGCATTTAAAAGAAAATGGAGGTGTGAATAGTGATGCATAATAGGTTATGCATCTACAAAATTGGTTGCATAACTTTTTATGCATTCTCAAAATTGGTTGCACAACACGTTACGCAGTTGTTGTTTTTTTGCATAACTTGTTATGCAGTCCAGAAAACGGTTGCATAACACATTATGCAACTACTTTTTTCTTAGTATTGAAACCAACAAAAAATAAGGTTGCATGACTTTTCATGCACCTACAATAATATCTACATAACATGTTATGCAGTCGTGAAAATGGATGCATAACCTGCTACACATCCGAAAATATGACTGCATTATGCATCGAGAAACTTGTTGCACAATATTTTATGCATCGAGAAAATAGATGCATAACCTGATACGCATCCGTAAATATGGATGCATACTGCATTATGCATCAATTTTTTATGTACGCACTAAAATCAATCAAAACAATGGTTACATAACTTTTTACAGATGCATAACTTTGTTATCCAAATGCATAATTTGTTATGCAGTGGAGAAAATGATTACATAATTCGTTATGCGTCTGCAGAATGTGTTATGCATCTTTTTTGGTGGCTGCATAATAGTTATGTATCAAGTTTTCGAAAATTTTGCCTAAAATGATGATCACCTCCGATTTTTTTCGTGAAAAATAAAAATTTGATATTCTTCTTTGTACTCGTTGTGTAGCTCTTTTAAAAAGATATCCAACGATATAAAATTTGTAAAATTCCAAGGCGCGGATTTTTAGATAAGTTATATCCAAGTTCCATTGCCAATTATACCCCCGATGCATAATTCATCATGCGGATGCATAATCTGTCATGCAGACATTTTTAATAATTTCATATAATTATGAGTTTCACGGAAATAATTATGAGTGTCACGGTACCTAAAATTAATTATGAACCTGACAATAAAAATATTATTTATTTTGGGTCTCCCCTGACTTTCTCGATTAAGATCCACCAAATAATGCCACTTATATTGTCATTATGAAAAATTGGTGCACAAGGGGCTATTATTAAGGGTGCACAGGAACCGAGCCGGACCGACGGACCGTCCCGGAACCGGTGGAACCGTACCTGGTTTTGTACCGAACCGAGGAACGGGGTACAGGTATCGGTCCTAAAATTAGGAACCGAGGCTAGGGAGGTACAGGTACACGGCCCTGACCTAGTCCCGTGCCGAACAGTACCGTCTGTACCGATTAGTTGTAGCCGTCAGATTTAGGGGATGATAGATCAATAATAACCGTTGGATTAAGTGGTGGTATATAAGCAAACATTATAGGGCTAGGGTTTCTATTCTCAATTTCGTTTATTTTTTCTTTCCGTCTCTCCTCTGTCTCTGAGAAGGAGAATAAGTGTAGAACTCTGTTGGATTACTCCTCTGTCTCGTTGATTGACATTGGTTTATGTCTCAGTTCTTACTAAGAGGTAATTAGATGTTGCGGATTTTGATTTATTTTTTTTTTCAATTTAGGTTAACGTTTCTTCTAATCTGCATCTTCTTATCTGTGTACCTCTCTTTCATTATAATCATGTTTTTGTTGATGATTCGTGAATAATCAAGACAAAGCTTTGATGTGTAATCATTACTTTTGTGAAGTTTTGAATCTTTTGATCTTGAAAGCTATGTCTGATTATATTAGGGTTTCACTTTCACAGGGTAAGACAAAGGGAAAAGAAAGGAACTGAACTGGATTAAGTATCAATCAGATTATCTAAGAGAGTGGAGAAAGAGAAGGAAAAGGTTAGAGATTTGTTGTTGTTTTGGATTATGTTGTTCCTAATTCACTATCTAGTGTCTAGTGCTAATCTTTGAATGGTAATGGTGCTGTTTTAGTAATTTGAGTACTTCTTTTTCTTTTTGTTAATGAAATTAGGGTGTTAGTAATTGTTCTGATTTCTAATTTACATGATTGCTAGAAGTAGGTAGATAATTAGTTGGTTACTCAATCTTTTTGGTGTTGTCAAAGTGCATTTACTTGCAGTGATGCTCTAATTTTGTGGTTTTGTAACTTTTGTTATAAAGTTAATATGGGTTAGGTGTTCCTACTAGTTACAATTAGCAATCTGGGATTACGATTTGGTTCATTATACTGCTGTTAGACTTTGTTGATGATGCTATATAAGTACCAAGTAGTTAACTGCAATTACATGTTAGAGCAGGACAAGAATGACAAGTAGTTAGTTCTTATGTTTCATGAATCTTCTTATGTTTCATCACCTCCATGTTTGTCTAAATAAAATGGATTTTATTGAAATGAAGAATCAATAGGTACTGAGAAGTCAATGTGAATAGGTTTTGTGTTGTTTAAAGTTTTGGGAGTACATAATATTGATTTGTTTATCTGACTTGTTGCAGGTAATCTTGATTAGTTGCTGAAATTTTTTATTGGACTAGAGACAGGCTAAGGAAGCCAATACAACTTGATCTTCTATCTGATTACATACCAGATGATGATGTTGAACTTGAAGAAGGTAACATACAATTATACAAGCATATATTGATATACATATTATATTATTACTTGTGTTTGGCAGTAATAGATATAGACTAATAGTTACTAACTGCTATTATTTGTTTTTGCAGCGTTACTTGGTCCTATCAACAATAATGCCACCACCACAAGTGCTGCTGACATGGATTAGAAGATCAAGATTCAAGACTTTGTATTTTTCATTGCCACCACTGTCCAGTCATTGCCATTGCAGCTCTAGCTGCATTGCTAGTTGTTTTTTTTTCTTTCAGATTTTCTCATTTTCAAGACTTAGTGTATGTGTTCGTGTGCTACTGCCTTGCTCTTTTTTTGGATTTTCAAGACTTTAGTGTGTGTGTTTGGCACTTTGGTTTGCTAGTATTATTGCTACTTTGTTCTTTGATTGATATATTACTTAATATATTGAAAAACAGGTAAAACAGGTATTTAGATTGTCTAGGAAAATGACAAAAATATATGTCTGGAAAAGTACCGACCGGTACCGGAACCGTACCTGGTACCGTACGTGTACCGAATGGTACCAGAACCGAGGTACAAGGTACAGGTACCGGTCCAAAATTTTGGAACCGAGATTAGGGAGGTACAAGTACTCGGTCTCACCAAGAACCGAGCCGAACAGTAACGTGTGCACCCTTAGCTATTATTACACTACTATTTTTTATGACCCTTTTTTACCGTCCTACTTTCGGATATCGCTCCAAAGTACTGTTGTTTTCTTTGGATCATGTTTGGGATTTCGGGCCCTTTTTGGATCACAAAGAAAATTTAGGACTCCAAGGTATCATTTCGCCCGCGTGACACATTTCGTATGACGAGGGGGAGTCTAGGTCATAAGAGAAATTTTAGGTTAGGAGACTTTTGTTCAAACTGACAGGATAATTTTGTCGAGGTTCACCTTTGTCAGGAAGGGAGTCGTCTATGTGGTGGCTTGTATATTGGTAGAAAGTGCAGTAAGGTCGAATTGCTTGCGAGCTTTATGGCGTTCCTCTGAGGCGTTGGAAAGGAATAGGTCACGATAGGCTAAGTTCACCGAATAGGACGTGCATTACCATCCCTTGCATTACTAATAGTCCCACATTGGCGAGTACGAAGTATTAGTACCAAAATGAAAGTAATAAATAAGGACCGAAAATACTCTAGTGTCGCATGAACCTTCAGGCAGATAATGGGAAATGATGAGTGGTCAAAACTCACTTAATTCTATGTGAGAATTGGGTGTCCACCCTAAGCCTGGTTACGACAATATGGGCACTCCCATTTGTTACCCATCTGATCCCTACCCCCACCTTTTAAAACGAAAAATCAAAATTTTTACTTTCGAGGAGCAGTATATCAAATTGCTACTTGAATATCAAATTGGTTACTTTTTAATCTGTATCAGATGATACAGACGCATGTATAGTGTAATTAACTAGATCTAATTTTGAACGATCTTCAGCAAGGGCCAGTTTTGCCACAGGCCCACAGCCTGTCCCTCAGGTAGAACTTTGGTTCTTCCATAGACCATAGTTCCAGTTACTCCCTTCTAAGTTCTATCAAACAATTTTTGCCAGTGGTGTCTCCTTCACTGTCACTACTGTTTGTGCTGCTATTTTACGCGATTCTGTTTTGGCAATGAACCCGTGAAGAGCCTTTTCATTTGACTCTCACAATTGCACCCAGCAAACCAGACCTGGTCAAATTGCCAAGTGAGCTCTGACAGAATTACTTCTAAAATGGACAGAAATACGATTGACATGGGTTGGCTTGATACTGCCAAGTTTGCTCTTGCTCCATATAGAGGAACCTTAGTCCCTTGTATCATCAGAGATACCATTTTTGTTTAAAAATGGGAAAGAAACGAAAGTTAAAACTCAAAATCAAGCCCACGTTAACTACATTTATGCAAATTCTACTTGTATGGAAAACCTGGATATCAGCAGGTACGTTCTGAAGTACAGTACCGGTGAGACTGCTTCTCAATAAGTTAGAATAGGAGAGAGTTTGATGAGGTGACAAAAGGATTGGAATGGAAGCCAATGGTGGCTAGCGAATTTAATCTCCTAAATATAGAGATTGGGCTTTAGTTTAGTCCCACACCTTTCATTCACGTAATAAAAATCCGTTTATATGCACTGAGGTGCGCCATAAGAAGGCACATCTGATAAAATTGGAACGATAAGGAAAAGATTAGCATGACCCCTGCGCAAAGATGACACGCACAAATCGAGAAATGGTCCAAATTTTTTTGCTTTTCTTTTTTCTGCTTCAGTTTCTATAGATCCGGCTGGGTATCTGCTGCTTATGAAACAAATCTTTTGCTTGAGTTTGCGGTGAGGCAGATGTGGACGGTCCCCTTCCAAGTTAAGTCTTTCTCTTTGAGGAAGATAGTAGAGCATTATAACCTGTAAAGATTACATGTTTGGTTTTGAAAGTTTTAATTCTTAAATTAGGACGATGTTTATTAATATACGAGCGAAACATAGATATATTTACAATTGGGCAGACAAGACTGTTACTGTCCAATACTAGTAAACTTGGCGGCACCAGCCTTCATGTAGATTGAGAACCATCCTCAACAGTCAGCACCATGCTTGGCAAGAAGGTCTGCGGTATTACAATATGCACCCTTGTCTTACACCCTCGGAGGATATGCTTCTCTTTTGCTCATGCGTCCATAATGCATCCTTATGTTCTCTGTGAACCAATTATGAGCGGCCAATACCAATTAATCTCAAAAGGTTGTTTCCGGGTTCGTTCCAGTAGAAACCCTGTACGAGGATAGGAAAGACATTGCATGCTGCAAGAATATAGATCACCAAAGCATGCTTTCCCATCCATTCAAAAACCAAAGTTGGTTTTCTGGAACCAAATACATCAACCATCACATAAATTGCGACAAAAAGAATGCCTGCAGCACCAACAGTAACGCATGTGTAGCTTAAAGAGTAGAGGGCTTTGTTTATGTGCATCCCGCAGAAGTTCAAAGCGAATCCAGCAATAACTAGACCAGCAGCAGGGTTTATCCAAGATATTATCCTATGCTTGTGATCCTTGAAATGTACTATTATATGCCCAAAATGCAGACCAATCATGCAGGTAACAACTGCCATCACAGAACTTAAAATTCCTTCAGGGTCGAATGGGGCTTGACACCAGCTAGGTGCATTCGGTGGAAGCGGGCCTTTATCTGGTGAGTTGATGCTGCATTCCTTGGTCCGAGTGTAGGCGGGTTTCTTGTATAAATGTTGAATTCCAAACAATTTACGGTCAATCATTCCAACAGCATTACAGGCAGGTCCAGTGTCTCCGCGAACTCCACAATTTACCAATGTTGTATTTGAAGAGAAAGCGGAGTTTTCACTAGGAATTTGGTACTCCCAGTCAGCAACATGTAGCCCATACAACAGTGCAGTATATGTCACAGTAAGAACCAGAACAAATATCCACTGGAATTTATACTTCTTAAGCATAGATCGTCCTGATTTCACAACGCCCTCCCTCTTGAGCCAAATCTCACACACAGCTGTTAACAGATATGCTATCGCAATCCTCTGTAAGGTACCCATCAGTCTAATTTGTAGAATATCAACACCAAAAGTTAGGTCGTGTACACCATGTAAATAACCGCCTTGAAGCAGAATGCCGAAGACAAAAAGCTTGAGTGCCCGAAGCACAGCCTTCTTGGTTGCATCAATTTTGCAGGGCAGTTTCTTATATGCGAGCGCAAGAGCAACTCCAACAATAAACATGAAGAACGGCATCACAAAATCAGCCAAAGTAACACCATTCCATGGGGAATGATTAATTGCAGGTAAGATACCACCAGCTTGATCTACAAGTACCATAAGCGCCACCGTGAGTCCTCTGAATACATCGAGAGAAACCAGACGCGGCGTCTTCAAAGCAACATCTCTCCCACCACCATCAGTACTGCTATTACTAATACTATTGTTATTGCTTGTTGAACCGTTCGGAATCAGTATGCAGTGATGATCATTACGAGCCTGTGTTGAAGAATTCATAACTGACAAATCTTTATCAGCCATTGACACAAATTTCTGCTTGTTAATATTGCTATCCAGAAGAAGAAGAAAGAATAAAAGAATGTCTTCTGCGATATTGGAGTATTTGTTTATATAGAGGTTCGTATTTCGTTTTCCGAACCTCTTCTCTTAAATAGGACGAATGCCAAAACCGAAACAAAGTAGGATCTTCAGATAGATTCTAAAAATTGTTTCTCTCTTTTTTACTAGTTTCCTGACCTTGGTTTTGTTTTCTCTATCAAACCTACCGAGTTTTTCAAGTTCCAAGAACGTAAATTTTAGGTCATCAAATAAAAAAATATATCGTCTAGAATTTTGCATCATAACTCGAAATTTCCACATGGCGAAATTGATTTGGGGTCACAGCTTGTGCAGATTTTGGATCCATGAGAAAGGTTTAGGTCATGATACGATGAGCCACATGCCCCCTAGTACAAAAGAGATAAAGTTGATATATTGTTAATCACTTTTAGGTGGGAAAAATGTTGGTTAAATGCATTGTTAGAACTTAGAAGCCTAACATATCAGATACTCCACATACGTACAAACAAATTAAGTGATCCAGGCAATAGCTTGTTTCACAAAGACCCGGCGGCATTGGCTAGCCAACCTTGTGCATGATTTATGCATCCGAAACAAAGACGCCTGTTGGCCTGTGTGTAAAGATAAAGTATAGCTATATTAAAAATACAAAGATGTTCATCGTCATCTTATAAAGATAAATAAAGACGTGTAAAATTGCTCAAAAGGTGATTACAAGAATGGAATAGACAGCCCATTCTCTATAGGGGAAGCGCGAACTTGTGGAGTTTCTTGTCTCTTGGTGAGATGCCAATTCGTCACTCAAGTAAACTATTCTTATTTAGTTGGGTTAAACTTTTATGTAACTAAAATGCGTGTCCGAATGTCTGCCGTTCAAGCGCAGTCATAATGGACAGCAAAGTGAAAGTTATATTTATTTTTGGAAGGATTGTAAATTAACCTATTTAAAAATCAATTACCTAATAAAAAAACTGGGTACTTGCGCACCCCTAGTTTTTGAGACTGACAAGTTTGGATTGTTAAACGACCGAACAACTTTGTCCTGCTTGCAGTGACGGAACCAAGGTTATTCTTTGCTAGGGTCAAACCAAATCTATTTTTCTAACTCCGTAAAGAACTAAATTTGAAATCTCAATACTGAAATTTACCCTAGTAAATTTATACTGTAATTCAAAAACTAGGAACGGGTTGAGACATAGAGGTGTCGAGATAGACAGTGACTTATGTGTTTTTTGCAATTCTGTAAGAGAAACAACGGATCATATGTTCTTGCATTGTTCTTATTCTTTTGAGGTTTGGAACTATTTCATAAAAGCCTTCAGAATATCGTGGCCACTGCCGAAGACTCTTTTTGATTTGTTTGAAGCGTGGGATACAAACGTCTTACAGGGAAGAGGTAAAATGGTTTGGAGGATATCCTATTTGTTGGAGATTATGGAAAGAACGGAATGGGAGAGTTTTTGGGGCTAGAAAGAATGATGCTACGGAGATTGTTGATCTTGTCAAACAACTTGTCGTTGTATGGTCATGTGATTCCGATATGTTTAAATTTGTTACCGCTAGTCTCATTTGGAGCAATAGGGAGACTCTCGTGAATGAGTAACTTCCTTTGTACTTTGTAAGGTACTTTTCTTTTTAATACTCCCTCCGTCCCTAATTAGTTGAGCTATTTGGTTTTAAATTTTTGTCCCACAAATAGACGAGTCATTTCACAAATCAAGGGGATATTTCTAAAACTACCATTTTAATTGATTATTGTTAATATAAGAAATATGTATAATTTGATAGTCATGTTGATCCGTTAAGTAGGTGTTTTAAAATGCTTTTCAACGGTATAAAATTTACGAAAAACCGTGGTATAGTTTAAGAGATAAATCATTTCGAAGTTTTACAAATTATTATCCATAAGAGCATACTTGTAAAAAATAGTTAAACATACTCCCCTTCTTTTCTTTCCTTAATAATTGTGCAAACTACAAATGACTCAACTAATTAGGGACGAAAGGAGTATAGCATTTTATTCAAAAAATATACTGCACCCACTAGTCTGCGTGCAGCTCCGTCACTGGTCACTTGGAAGATGCAGATTGATAAAGTTTTAGGCCGTGATTTATATTTTAAAATCACTATAAATATATGGATGGCAGTGTAGTTATTTCGCGAGATAAATTTTGAGTTGTAAACAACTTGTAAGCTACGTGAAAAAATCTAGTCACAATACATATTTTGGCTTTCGGGTTATCGACAGATTTTCGATCTCCGGGAAGTTTTTAGGTTTTTTCTTGAAACAAGAAATAATTGGATTTATGGAGGATCAGTTACATAGGTGGGTTCTATTCTCAACAAGTTGAGATATGATCTCTAGAGGAATATAACTAGACCAAGAATGACTTGAACCTTTAATTCTAGCTAACTTGGACAATATGTCCCCAACTTTATTTTTCTCTTTTGTAATGTAATAGCATTTCCAAGAGTTGTTACATCTAAAAAATTTTTGAATGTCTTTGATCGTATTCAGGGAGACGCCAATCTATCGGGGAGATTTTAGGTTATGATGTAGATTTTAAGGTGCATGATTTTGTTTGGATCATGCGATATGGCTAGGGCTGGCAATGGATAACCGATATTCGATATCCATTTCCGAAATCCGACATCCTATAGGATTTAATCCGACATATCGGATAACGGATATCGGAATCCGATATGCTATCGGATATTTCCTCTTAACGATATCGATATCGGAATATGCTGTTTCCGTTAGGTTAATATCCGATATCCGATAGTCTAGGGGTGTACTTGTAATTTCCTACCCCTAGGTATATGTGTCGCATGTCGGGAGAGAATAACTCATTTCATTCATTCTACCAAAAGTCCGTTTTTTCTCATTCTCTAACAGTGATTCACTGGTTCGTGATTTGATCGAGAGAGGGGGACTGAGCGATCGATTTGATCGTGATTTGGTCGAGAATATTGATGATTAGAGACTCTCAATCAAGAAGTAAGTCATTGTTTGTGTTTTCTATTATTGTTTCGAAGTTTAGGTTTTTTTCCCCAAATCGATTGCGTATTTAATTGTTTTTGTTGTCTATTATTGTTGCGAATAGTGGATTGTAGGTGGGTTTGATGTATATTTTGAATTATAAAATTGTATGATGTTTAATTTTGATTTTAGAGAGTTAGGGTTTGTGATTTTCTTCCCTAAATTAGAAATTAGGGTTTATAAGAAGAACTTAGAAGGGAAATAACTGTTTGAGTTTCTATTGGATTTATATGAATTTGAAATTCTTTGTTGTATGGAATCAAAAAATCAAAGTATTTGAGAACTAATTTTGTCTTTACTTCCTTTGTTCCTTCAGCAATAACTAGTTGCCAAAGGAAATAGTTTGAAGAAGCAAGATTGATCCAAGGGTTAAAGCTTTTGTATCGTCTGGAGGATCATCTTCTTGGCACATATCAAGTAGGTTTTCTATCTGTTAAAGCAAGTTAATGCCTTATCGATTGTTTCGAATTTGAATCTTCCTTTTAGTTTAATTTTGTCATTTCTATGTTAATATGTCAACTGATTTCAAGAAATCTTTGTGAGATTTTGCCCCTGCTACTTTCATTTTTATACTATTTGGAATCACTATTTGTAGTAGAAAACGATCAAGTAAATGTAGAAAAGAGGAAAGTAAATGACCAAAACAACAGAGCCTGGAGTTATACAGTTATGAGTGTAAGGAATGATTCACCATGCCAAATAACAACATTTGTACCTGAATAAGGATTTTGACGATAAAAGCTTAGATGTCAGGTTTCTCCTAAAGAGACAACTGTGATCTCGGTGCTAATGAAAGAGTTCTTTCCTTCTTGAACCTGAACTTGTTGACAACAACACCTCCATTCTTATTTCGGATTTTGTGCCTGTTAGCAAATGAACAAACTGGTGTTGTAATACGGGTTTATATAATCTTTCACATGAGGTGTAGTAACCATATACTGCATTTGATTGTATTGTATGGCATGAAAGTAGCTGCTGTGTTTATAGAGGGTATTAGAGATTGTGTTAAGTATGTAAAGTCTTCGCAAGCTAGGAAAGAGAAGTTTGAAACAACATTGACACAATTTAGATTGTCTGGAGAAGTTAGTTTAGATGTGGACACAAGGTGGAACTCCACTTTTACGATGCTTAAGAATGCAATTAAACTGCGAGAAGGTTTTCATAGACTTAGTGAGTTCGATTCTGACTTCGATATTCTGCCATCAAGTGAGCAGTGGGACCAAGGAATAGAAATTTGTAATTGTTTAGAGGCCTTTAATAATATTTCAACTGAGTTTGCAGGGATTAAGTATCCAACTGCGAATCTTTATTACAATGGGGTATACAAAATTAACCAAAGCATCACAAGTTGGGAAGATAGTACTTTTGAGTATGTCAGAGAAATGGGGTTGAAAATGAGAGAAAAGTTTAATGCATACTGGAGTGAAAGTAACTTGATTATGAGCATTTGAGTGGTTTTAGATCCAAGATATAACACAAAATGGGTTAGGTTCACATATAAGATAATTTTTGGGGATAATGAACGTGCATCAGTTGAGTATGAGAAGTTCAGAATAGACTTGACCAAAATTTTCAAGGCATATGAATCTCAAAACAACACTTCAGCTCCTGCTTTCTTTAGCAACTCTGTCTCTCGCATGGATGTAAGAGGCCCAGGTACAACTAACCCAGATTATGCTACTTTTCTGTTGGAAAATGATGAATATGATGTTAAAAAATCTGAGTTAGAGACGTACTTAGAAGAACCAATTCTTCCAACTGTGTCACCCCAAGATGAATACAATTTTGATATATTGAGTTGGTGGAAGCTAAGTGCCGCTAAGTACCCAATTCTATCAAAGATAGCAAGGGATGTGTTGGCTGTTCCGGTGACCAGTGTAGCATCAGAGTCCATGTTCAGCGATGGTGGAAGGGTTCTAACAACACACAGAGCTTCATTAAGTCCAGAATTAGTCCAAGCACTTCTATGCTTAAGTGATTGGCTGCCAGGCTCCTTTGATGCAGGTAAATCTTCTTTTCCTTTGCTTAGTTCTTTTCCTTTGCTTTTCTGTGATGCATCATGTACCATTAGTTGATCGAACAACAATTGAATCTTTCATTTTCTGCAACAACCAAGGAAAGCATAATCATGAGCATGACCATGAGTATTAAGTAGCATGAGTATGGACAAACATGTATAAACCCTGTTGCTAGTATAACTCCACCTGCAAATGCGCTTTTATCATAAAGAATATATTGTTTCGTTTGTTTCGTTTTGTTTCGTTTAAACCCTGTTGCTAGTATAAACCATGTTTGCTTCTCTTTTGTTTCGTTTGTGAATGCAGATATGGAAGTCATCGACTGAAGTTGATGCAATGATGCAACATATAACCAGGCATCCAAGGAAGATCATCACTAGCAAGTTGTTTGAAATTATTGTTAAGTCTATGTACAAGAAGGCATGGTTTTTTCTCTTTTGTTGTTGTGTACTTTAGTTTGCAGACTGTTTGGTTGGGTGTTTGTAGTTTTTTTCTTCATGTGTGATGTGACTGAGACACTGGAGTAATGTTTGTGTGGGTTTTTCTGTCTTTCAGTTAAGCTAAACACTTGAAAATTCCGTTAAATTTCAGATTTTACTTCTGTCCAACAAAACCGGATATTAACGGATAAAAATCCGATATCCGATAGGTTAACCTTAACCTTATCGAATTGGATTTTCGATATCCGTCGGATGTTATCGGATATCGGATATCCAATAACCCTTAATCTTAACCTTATCGGTATGGCCAATATCCGGCGGATATTTATCCATTGCCAGCCCTAGATATGGCGAATAATTTGGGGCTTTGCGCCATTTGGATAACTAAGCAAATTTAGGACTACAAGGAACAATTTGGCTCGCGCGGCAGATCTTGGACGATGAGAGTCTCTAGGTCGTAAGAGAAATTTTGGGTTACGAGAAACGCAAGATCAGTTCGTTGAGGGTTCGTTCACCTTTCCAGTGAAGGGAGTCAATATTGGTCGAAAGCGCAACAAGGCCAATTGCAGCTTGCGAGCTTTGTGGCGTTCCTCTGAGGCGTGGGAAAGGTATATAGGTCGCGTTAGGCTAAGTTCACTGAATAGACTTGCATTACTAATAGTCCCACATTGACGAGCACGGAGAATCAGTACCAAAATGAAAGTTATAAATACGGACGGAAAATACTTGTGAAAGGCATGATCCTTCAGGCAGATAAGGGGAAATGATGAGTGGTCAAAACTCACATTCTATGTGAGAATTGGGTGTCCAGCCTAAGCCTGGTTACGACAATATGGGCACTCCCATTTGTTACCGATCTGATCCCTACCCACCTTTTAAAACTTAAAATCAATTTTTTTTTTACTGCAGGAGCAGTACCTTCTTTTTTTTTACTAAATATCAAAATATGCCATGTACAAGTCCCGCCCAGCCTTTTCATCGACTCGAACTATGATTAACATGGGTTGGCTTGATAATGAGGTTGATTCATTTTGCTCCAAGTAAAATGAAGCAGTGCAGTGCTTGATTCAGATCGATAACTCAAGCAAACGACTTGGTGACAAAAATACTCTTAACATCATCATAAAGTAATAGCAGATAAAACCATTACGTAGTCATCCCATTATTGTGAAAAAACTTAACAGTAAACATGAGTTCTTCCCCTAAAAGATACACTCTTCATAGCGAGAAACATACCACTTTTATCCTAATGAAATGGAAATCTTAATCGTATGTGCACGCGGTTTCATTGAATTTGATTGGTTTAGTGATACTAGAGTCAATTATCACAGGACAACTAACGTGTTTCCTGTGTCTTGACTTAACAAGCTTACCTACAACATTACCTCGTGTATAAATTCTGAATTCTATCATGAGTGGAACTCCACCTTTGTTATCTGACACTGCCAAGCTTGCTCCTGCTCCATATAGAGGAACCTTAGTTCCTTCTATCATCAGAGATACCGTTCTGCGACTTTTTCTTGGTTGGAAGTATTTCTTCAACTGCATCATTTGTAAACCGAAAATAAACAAAAGTTAGAATCCAAAATCAAGCAAACATAAACTAGTTCGTCGGTGTACATTTATGCAAATTCATCAGTTCAGGAATCGCGATATTTTTTCCGATTTCATTTTGGACAAGCAAAAGCAGATTCATTGAGAAAAAGTGTTAAGCTAGTAAAACAGATTTCTATCGCTTGACTTGCTGCCAAGTCTAATTCAAGCTCTTAACTGGGTTGCTTGGCTAAGTCCCTCAAGTCTCATTACCGGTCATACACTGATTTAACAACAAAAGGTTTAGCATTTTCAGACCACAAATGTATTTATACCTGGCCATTTGCAACTGGAATCTGCGAATAGATGAGATTGACAGGACTTGAACTGACGTGAATGCCGAAAAATGTTGCTGGGTTATATACATGCACCTTCAGTGAACAGTTCACTGTCAGCATCTTGGTTGGAACGCCTGTGATGTCCGATCCCTCTCCGAAATAGAAATTATTGACCGATAAACTCTGCAATGACACCAAATCAAATACTCAGACATTGGCAATTCAATGTAATTTCAAGACGGTATTTGATGGAAGTTGGAAAGATATAGTGTGCCACTAAGTAACAAAGTTCTTGCATATCCTACATAGCTGTAGAACAAATGCAGAGGAAGAACGGCAAAGCAAATTTATCCTAGAAGAAAAAGCAATTAAGTAGAGTATGAACACAGGAAACCCCTGGCTCTAAAAGCAAAAGCATGGGAAGCTAAGAAATCATGCTTACGCTAACCACAACTAAACAAACAAAACTTTTGAAGTGCACAAAACAAACACAATTTAAATGGTCCACAACAAAAGATGGTATTTGTTCTTTCTTCCTAGTCTACTTCAAAATAACAATTAGAACATGAAAGTTGTATCCTCTTGCCGTGAAATTAAGAATTTGAATCTTTGTCGAATCCCATCCAAAGCTTTCCTATCTCATAAAACATCTGTGATATTTCAAATTGGTACTACAAAGACATCCAAAATCAAGAAACAGGAACTCCCAGCTCATCAACTAAGATAGCACCAATTCAGAACAACAAATACGAAACAAGGTCATTCACTACAGACAAAGCTAGCATTCCTATCCCAAATACCACATCTATGATACTTCAAATTGGTAAATACCATGATATCGAAATTCAAGAAAGAAGAACTCCCATCTCATTAACAATAGCACCAATCCGGACAGCAAACACGAAACAACATGGCATTACTTCCAAATTCAATTGCAATTCTGACCCAACACTTTCTTCAATTTCTATTCTACTAACATACATAAAATTCCCTACTTATAACCAGGGACAGAGCCGACTATCAGCCAAGTAAGATTAAATTGGGGGGGGGGGGCAATTGCCCCACTAGCTCCTAAAGGATAATATACCCAAAAATCAAACATGGGTCTAAATCCATTAAAACCTCAATAAAATAATGAAATCAAGAACAGTCTCCAATCTAATAAAATAATGGGTTACCAAAACAAACATTCAACAAATCAAATTAAAAAATTGAAACAAAATTCACATACCTTAACCACAACCTCAGGCACAAAACGTCTACTGGCACCCCAAATGATAAGACAAAACACACTAAAAAGAAACACAAATGCAACCAACCCACCAAAAATCTGACACCTTCTTGAAACCCCATCATCATAATCAAATTCATTATAAGAACCTTCTTCTCTAATAACATTACACTCAGGCCAACCTTTATCATTATGTCTCTTATTCCTAATTTTCCTTCCTGAAGATGATCTAAAAGTACCAGAGAATCTACTAGCTGATGATGCTCTTGAATGTCTACCATAAGATGGATGTGATGGTGATTCCATGGGACTGTTATACACTGGTGTTGCTTGCATTGAAGATGATTTGTCCCCATCATCATGACTATCTCTTGATGGGCTTTGTACATAATATACTGGTCTACTTTTTGGACTTGATATTGGTGATGATGGTGCTAAACTTGTTACATCTGAATCTGATTTTGCATGCATCATCTTCCCCTCCAAACCCAATTTTCTTCACACCAAAAAGATGGGTTTTGATTGAAATTCACAAAAACAATCACAGAATTCACAAAATCAGGAAATTCTGTAAACAGAGTGTAACGTAAACATTTATAGCACAGAAAAACGTCTGAAAAAAAGGGTTTATGAAGAATTCTAGTGTTGAATAATTCAAAGCTTCAATCCAGTGATGAAGAACAGAAAGGAGAGAGATTTAAGGGGAATTTTTCAGAAGTGAAGTGCCAGAGAAATCTTCTGGTTGTTTTCTCTCCAACTTTATGACTGAAGTGGTAAGTGTGGTTTGGGGGTTCGGGATTAGGTTCGGAGGACACGAGCCAACACGAGGAGAGTTGATTGGCAACACAATTGTCGGCAACGATTTTTGTTTATGTGGACGCTGTTTGCTTTTCATTTCTCTTTGTTTTGTTTTTATTTAATACTCGTGTCGTGTTCGTGTGTTGTGGAAGTTTATACGGTCTGGCTGGCTGGCTGGCTGGCTAGTGATATTTCGTGACCCTACTTCTTGTTTACATGTTATTATCGCAGATGCTATTTTAGATGCTATTTTCTAACCAAGTTGCAGGAACTATCACATAGTATGCAGTTTTGGCTGGTTATTCATCATAATTTGATTTAGAGGTCTCGTGGGTACTAGTAATTGGGATGTCTTTTCTGAAATTACAGACTTCATGATTTGGGATTTATATTGGTGAGGCGATAGGGAATTTGGGGTACAAATTCTGGGAGTGACAACTAGCAAGCAGGGGACCTTAATGGCAATTAATGATCGGTGTATTGATTGTTGTCATTTAAGACGAGATGAAAAATCCATTAAACTCTCACCTTTTAAGAAGCTTATAGAAATTGAAACTCAGTCTGGATATGAGATTCTTCCTTTTCTAGAAATAAAAGTCAGAAGCAAAAATATTTTGTTTCACAAAAAATTAACTTTTCGGTTTCTAAAAGTTGAAAAGCTATTACTAAATGTTATTCAAATGCACTATTTAACATATCTAGCTCAAAAGTCTGGACGATTCCATATTACAATCCCGCAGTCCGTTGAGGCAGAAGCATCATAATCTCTCAAATTGAACTTTCCAGCAGCAAAGAGATCTTTTCGATAAGCCATGGAGCGGCCCAGGCATCACTCTCTAGCCTAGTTCGTAATTCTCCGAATAACTCCCGAATGATTCGCGAACGTATCCGAACTGACCAAATCCGAATGATATTTCCGAACTATTTGAACTCTGAACCTAGTTCACGGATTATATGGACCTCACGAATGATTCACAACCGTATCCAAACTGACTGAATCCGAATGATATTTTCGAACTAGAACTCCAAACCTAGTTCTCGCTCTCCCATAGGTAACTCTCTGTCCGGAGTTCCGTTTATTGGTTTTTGTTTGACTTTTTATATACTTTATATTTAAATACAATTATTCAGTTAAAATTTTCTATTGGTAGTTGTTTAACCAGTGTTTTTTATGTATTGATTTTTGTTTAAAAGTCTGTAAACTCGTTTATGATACATTTATGCGATTAAATTGTTACTTCTTGTTAAATAATCACGCTAATTTTTTTCTTCATATTATAAATCATATACAAATAAAATTAGTCTCGTAATAAGATCATAATAATTATCAATTTATCATATATGTAAACCGAATTTTAAGTGCCGAACTCACATTTATAAAACGAATATGCACATAAGTATACCGTTCAGAACTACTGTCCAAACAACGAACCGTTGACCGAATTTTTGACCGAATCCGTATAGTTCCCGTACGTATACCGACCCGTACTAGTACATTAGTAAAGTTTAGGCCCGATGCTTTCTTCTCTTTATTGTTTTGTCATCTACTAATAATTTAATTTAAATTATGATTTGTGGTTGTCTTTGTTTTTGGATGTTATAAGGAGAGCAAAAGTGTGTTTGCTGATTACATGAGGTGGGAATTTTGTTTCGTCCAAGTCTTTTACATGATTTATAAAGGGGATATCAGTTCTACTTAGTGCTGATACCGTTTCATATAGGACAAAAAAAAATCCCACCGATCCTAATCGTTGGATCGATGAAATGGTATCAGCACTTAGTAGGACTGGTATTCCTCTCTATAAATCGTGGTCTTTTAGATGACATTTTAACCAAATTGATCAACAAAGATGCGCGGCAACTGTATGCATGTGTGCAGTATTTGGTTGACAATGGCTCATGGAAAAAAAATCTGTCAAACATGTTGTGCATTTGGCCAAATGTGGACAACCACCAAAAATAATTCCCTACACTATAACTACTGTGGGGATTAACAAAATAAATAAAGAACCGTCATAACTTGAGAAGCTAGCCGGAAGTACAATATCCCCACCACCAACTTGATCTCAAAGTGTTCATAGATGGTGTTTTTCGTTTTCTTGTCGGGTGAAACCCAAACCTATATATATGCAACTTGATTTTGTCTTTGGGTATTGAATTTCCATGACTTTCTTCACTTTTAAGAGGAGTTTTGTGTTGTCAATTTTCTCTTTTTCTTGCATTAAAACGTTATTCATCAACAGAAAGATGAGTTTAAGTGTAAAATGATGAAATTTAAGAAAAACAATCGGAAGCAACACTAGCAAAGGAACACGAAAGCAGTTACTTTCTACTCACCACATATTAAGTATATCTTTCTTGATCAAAAGCTGAACAAAACAAAATAAAACATAAAAGAAGTGGTTAACTTAATCAAAGTTTGTTTGGTTAATCATTGGTTTACACTGCATAGAAAAACATTTCAAGCCACAAGCAGCCCTGATAAGATTGTGCGTTAGGTATTAGTGGGCCATAGGCCCATAGTGGTGGATAGTGGTGCAAATCAGATGTCCTTTCTTTTATATAGTTTGGGTGTCTCTGGGAGGTCTTTATTTTGGAAGCAGTGTCTCTGGGAGGTGATTCTCTTTGCCTTTGGGGTGTGATAATCAGGTGTCATTTCTTTATGGTGGAGGCTCCGGAGTCTTTATTTATTTTTCCTTATTACAGGGCCAAATGCAAATTGAATGAGGAGATGAGGTCACCACTCACCAGGTAGAGACTCCCTACAAGCAGTGGCGCACCCAGAAACTATGACCAGGGGCTACAAAAAAAAAAGTAACAATATGGTCGGCCAAACCAAAAATATAAGACAAGTTAAAGGGTTTTTTTATGCAGTTTTTATGATTTTAGGTGGGACTAGATTCAAAGTTAGATAACCCTTGGGGAGATATCATGACCAATAATCAGCAATTATACTCATGATATCCCAATTACAAATAAGCATACTCAAAAAACAACCATCAAATTTTTTTACAGCCGAAGCCCATTAATAATATACATATTACAGAAATGATGAACCAATCTATATTTCTTTTCTTATCACCAAATAACTTAGCCTTTTTTTCACGCCAGTTCGCTCACTAAATGCTACAGGGGTACCAATTTACAAGAATATCATAGGAATACTAATTTACACGAGTGTGTATCTATCCAGTAAAATTTTATGTCTATTTTATTTTACATGGATTTGTACACCTCCATGTAATTTGATACCTCTCCGACAATGTTGAGTAAATATAGTGGCTCTCTAGTTAAATGTCACTCACAAACTCATTTACTATAGTACTGAACACATTAGGAAAAGAAATCCGAGACCGTAATTTAATTGAGAGCTTTACCCATAGAACTCTGGTCTGCACCAAAAAAAGAAAAAAAAAAAAAAGAAATCAAAAAGAGGTGTAAAAAACAATACTATACGTTATATATATTGGTTGATAAGAGGTAATGATCCTTATACTAATCTAAATAGTTCAGTACCAACTGATACATATAGACAATTATATATACTTGTATATACATTGACATCGACGGGTACACTAACCTATATGTATTAGAATTTAGCATTGATTATATGATAGAAAATAACAATAATTTTCACGAATGGCTGAACTCTTGGTTCACTAATACTGGTAGGGGAGGTCACCCATTGGATCGGCCGGAAGTTTGTAGTATCATTATCTAGTATATATGGAATGACAGATGTAGCTGGATATTCAAAAAAGAGAAACAAAATAGTGCTGCTACATCAGCCTCAATTATGTGATACATCAATAACATAAGGAACATAAATAAACCAAACTACTCTATTATGAAAACGCTTTTTATAACTTTATGGCTGGCGTAAAATCCATTCTATTAAGCATGTATTCCTTAAATGCAACATTATCATCCTTCATTTTTTGATTCTCATCGATTTTTTGTTTTCTTTATTTCATCTTGATATATCAAAATCGACCTGTCTTTACTTTGAATATTTTCATACAATTTCTTAATTAAATCAAGGAACTCATTCGTCACTTTATCAGAACATAAAGTCAAGGATGTATTGTTATGCAATATAATATCTTTGACTTTTAACTCTTGTATTATCCATATAATTAAGGGGTTTTT
Organism: Papaver somniferum; assembly: GCF_003573695.1. NCBI lineage: Eukaryota > Viridiplantae > Streptophyta > Magnoliopsida > Ranunculales > Papaveraceae > Papaver > Papaver somniferum. Next base: position 168,459,731 of record NC_039365.1, read on the forward strand.
CATTAAAATTGACAAAGGGGAAGATTGTTAGAGCATTTCTTAGTTGGACCAGCCATGCGTTGGTATGTCAAGTTTGGTTTTCAAGTTTAGTTTCAAAACTCGGAGTTGCTTGAGTCGATCACTAAAATCAACTTAGACTTCATCCATCACTAATTAATATCCCAGATCGTTATTTATCCAACTATGTCCATATTTAGGTTGGTAAAAAATCTTTTGTAAGGCATTTCTATCAGTCGAGAATAAAAATTCATTTTTTTAGGAACTGTCGGAGTTTTGCTTTGCAGCAAGAATCTCAGCAGCGTCACATGCACCAATATCCTTAGGAACTATCGCATCCCTACTGCCACAACGGGAGCATCATAGCCATTAACTACATAATCCCATGATTGAAAATCACGCGCTTGAATAAAGGAACGCATAGCAATTTTTCACCACAAGTAATTTGAGTCATCGAAGACTGGTGGTACGTTTATAGAGATAGCACTTCTGCCATATCATATCCCTACAAACACAGACTTATGAGGTCTTTAATATGTTTTCCTTCTATGATACCAATTGAAAATGCGGGGGTCTAACAACCACACCCAACAATTCGTTTGGATATCTGAGAGGACTTACTCCAATATACTTACTAGAGAATCAATTAGACAGTCAGACTCAATCTAAAGTAAATTATATCAAAGAGCTTAATATCTCTAACTCTTAATTCAATCCGCAATCAGCAAATAGAAATCTGCGAGCTCGATTGAATATAAGAGGAGTTACTTGAACGGTACCAAATACCAATGTTCAAGTGTCAATCAACATAAATCAATAACCAAAGGCTGTATATTCTAATTGATTGATCTTAACGCACAACCTGTGATATTTCAATTATATAACAAAATATAGTGCGGAAAAGAAATAACATAGACACCAGAATTTTGTTAATGAGGAAACTGAAAATGCAGAAAAACCCCGGGACCTAGTCCAGATTGAACACCACACTGTATTAAGCCGCTACAAACTCTAGCCTACTACCAATTAACTTCGGACTGGACTGTAGTTGAACCCTAATCAATCTCACACTGATTCAAGGTACAATTGCGTTCCTTAGTCTCTGATCCCAACAGGATACTACGCACTTGATTAGTTGATCTCATCCACAACCAAGAGTTGCTACGACCCAAAGTCGAAGACTTGATAAACAAATCTGTCTCACACAGAAAAGTCTATAGGATTGAATAAATCTGTCTCCCACAGAAATACCCAAGAGTTTTTTGTTCCGTCTTTTGATAAATCAAGGTGAACATGAACCAATTTATAAACCATACTTATATTCCCGAAGAACAGCCTAGTATTATCAATCACCTCACAATAATCTTAATCGACTAGCGAAACAAGATATTGTGGAATCACAAACGATGAGACGAAGATGTTTGTGATTACTTTTATCTTTCCTATCGGAGAAATTAATCTCGAGTCAATTATTTCAATTGTACTCAATACGATAGAATCGGCTAAGATCAGAACACGCAACTACAAAGAAAATAGTTGGGTCTGGCTTCACAATCCCAATGAAGTCTTTGAAGTCGTTAATATTAGAGCATAGCTCGGTTAAACCCACCGAACATTGGTATGTAAAGATTGGTTGTCATATTTTAGTGAACCGAAACTCATTTAAAGAGTCGCTTGATTATTTAATAGAGTCAACTTAATATAGGTTAGCTTGAAAGTATTAGGATATGAGACATTACAAGTATTACGTGAATACTTGAAGAATATGAAGAAGTAAGAAGCTACAACGACGACATCATCCTTCCACTTGAGGTTAGTAATATTTGGATTGAACTGTTTCATTCCCTAACGTATCTTTCAAGTCGTGCATATTGAAAACATAAATGCGAAGCTGTGAATGATTATACTCTAGTTAAATATAGTATTAAGGAATTACAATACGAAGTATAACGTCTATATTTTGAACTTCGTATATAAGACATCGACATAATCGTATGAATGCTATTGTGATTATATATGAGTATGGGTGAACATTTAATCCTAGGAAACAATGTTTTACATTCGTTTAAAGGAAGTAAATTCATAAACTTGTTTTTTGAATCGAAAGGGAAATCGCTAGGCTTATTGGTATTGTTATTCATTGCAAATATTTTGAATTACCAATATGTATGTTTAGTATAACCGCTCATAAATTTTTTATGTATCTTGGTAAAACTATTCACAAGGCCTGACTTTTGTATTGGCATGACTTTTATTAGTGAAACCGATCTTAATTAATCACCTAAGATGGTAAGATCGATATCTTGAATTTGGTGTGACTAAATACTAGCCATTGGGTAACCGATCCTAGTAAGAGGTGTGACAGATCAAAAGAGAGAGTGTAATCGATCCTTGTAAGAGGTTTAACAAGTTTTTAGTAAATTGGTGTAACCGATCCTATAACTTGGTCAACCGATCACAAGTTTTACCATAACAAGTGTAACCGATCCTAGTACTTAGTTAGCCATTTTATGGTAACTAGTGTAACCGATCCTAGTACCCACTTGGAGGTAGAACCGAAACTTTATGTTGAGGTAGAACCATGAAACCCATTAATGGTGATTTGATAGGATAATCAATCACATAGTTCTTGGAAGTCAGATGAACCAATTTTAAAGTTGTTTTGAAGTGTGGAAAACCGGTTCCAAGATTGTAAATATGAAAAAGGATTTACAAAGTAAAGATGTCGACATACTTTGAACATGTGCAGTAACTATTATCTTTTATTGTTCAAAGATATTCTTTAATAGCTAAAGCAGAATCCCGGATCGAAATAAATTGAGAATCTTTTTAATTAAGGTTTTTAGTTTTTATATGCTTTTAATTTCCAGCAATTAAAATGCATATCTTTAGAAAATAATAATTTTGTAATGTGCATTTACTAGTTGGAGATTTCTACTGAGATTTCGGTCATTAACTAGACAGAGAATTTTCAGGAATTATGAAAACCGATTTTTGCTTTATTGCATATCTTTGAAAATATTCGGTTTTGGAAATTCCTTGGCGTCCAAACTTCCTTGGTCTATGAATATTGAAGTTTGCATTTCGAGCAAACTAATCCTCAGAGCCATCAAAACTAGCTAGTTGTGTTGTTGCTGGTGGAACTGCCTATTCGGAGAGGAAAGTAACCTAATTAGGCGAAACCTCTTACGGCCGCTCGGTTTAAAGACTTCTTTGGGATTGAGAAGCTCTATTAGTACCGTTGGTGGGAAACTAGATAATTGCGGTTTATTATTAGTTTTCAATTGATTTGATTGACTAACGTTTGTTGAACTTTGATTACACCTAGTTTGTTTATGCTTGAGAATCTTCTCTTCTGATATAAGATTCACTCAAACTAGATAGAAGTTTCGACGGGGATCTTTAGACTGTTTGTAGATCTAAAGACGTCTTGTGATAATCCATTGTTAACAGACTCCGTTCTGTGTGTGATTGATCACAAGAGATTCAAGTTGATTGTGTGCAGGTGTTTATTAAAGATCTAAGAAGATTTGAAGACGAAGAAGATTTATGATTTGGGTTCATAATCTTTGGTGTGCACAATACTTGTTTCGGTTGGAAAAGGATCCAACTATAATCGGTTTATCTTTGTGATAGATTTGATTGATTAGTTGAGTAGATCGGCATCAATACGATTCTTTGTGATTATTTACTTTGGTAGATGTTGGAAAGATAGATCTAAGGACCTGAAAAAAGAATTTATTGGGATAAGCGGAAGAGCCTTTTGTCTAACTCATATCACTTGGTTGAAAAGAATTGTTACCGAAAAATTTTGTTGTTCCTTTACTATTTGGAATACGAACCAAAGGAATTGTTCCAAGTGCGTGACTTATTACAAGTTGGAGGCGTAGGGATACAGAAGGAACTAGGTGAACTATAGGTTTAGTTGCTTGGTCTCAACTATATGAAGTTGGTTTAGATTTTGTATAACGGCTTAATCCTGAGAGTATTCAATTCTGAACAAGGTCCCGGGGTTTTTCTGCATTTGCGTTTCCTCATTAACAAAATCTTGTTGTGCCATTTACTTTTAATTTCCTCATTATAATTATTTTATTATAACTAAAGTATATTGCACTTTGAACATTAACAAGGCACTTGATATTAATCCCACCGGTTTCAGTTATTTTCGTACTTTTTATCAAGTGATCACTTTATTTTTGTATTGTCTCGATTCCATATCCGTAGACGATTACACAAAGTTTATTGGTTTTCTCCACTTGTTTTCGATTTTTAATTCACGAGTTAGGCCGGTTCAGACTAACCTTATATCAAGTGGACCTGTGTTGAAATATTCCTTGACTGATTGTATCTCCAAGAGGTTTATACACAGTGGGTCTTGTATAGGTTGTGATCAAAATAAAAGAGCGTGGTGTATTTGGGTACCCTCATCTTTTCATGAACAAATATCCCCACTTATACAAGGAAGCATCAAACCCGCCTCGAAGGCCCCAACAGTCGTTAACAGATGTTGAGAATCATACTTGTAATTATTTATCATATATCATAAGTAAGATCGTCACCTTGATTATAAAAACGAACTTCAAAATTCTCAAGACCATGCCTCACTTTAAATTCTTCGAGGTCAATATGGCTGAAAGAAACATGAGCCCGCTTCTTCTTTTTCAGAGCGGGACCAGTTCGGACCGAGTGGCAGCCCCAGAAAACGCTGCTTTACCCGATGATGGTTTCTTCGGGGGACTCGCATCCGAAGACTTTCTCTTCGTCGCAGGTTTCCTAGAGAGGTCCGGATCTTTCTTTGACGAAGGAGCGTTCAACAAAGCCTTAGATTTCTAAAAAGAGCTAGGAGCAATGGAACGGATAGGTTGAACCTCCAGCAGTCCCGAACGCTGTGAAGAGGACCTGCACGCTGGAAGATCAACTGCATACCGGGAACCTCTTACTTGGTCCCCTCTCTGTTGATAAGCAGCCTTCGGATCAGAGGACGATGAGTTTTTCGAAGACGAAGGTCCGGTTGAGAAGTTCTTGGCGGCGGTCCTCTAGGCGGAGATATATCAGGGCTTCTAGTTAATGGAGATCTATAAATACTCATAGGAGCAGACCCATAAGGACTATTTCTACGATCGTTACCTTCCATAACTACCTACAAGGAGCATCAGAATAATCAAAATTTATATCCGTGATCACCATCTCAAAAACACCATCATATCATCAAGAACACAGAAAAACAACACTACGGAAACCAATAAAATGGCCCCACATTTTGTGATAAAGAACAGGGACAAGTATATATACTTTCGTATATTATGTTCTTCAACACAAAACCCAGAAATAACAACGAAAGAAGTAAAAATGATCAAAGTCACAGACATAGCAGGGAAGAACGGCATACCTGTAATAATAGCAAAATCGAAGAATGGATATAATCAACAAATAATCAACATACAACAACAAGAATTCTCCAAAGACGAACCAGCTACGCGATATTACCAAGGAAGATCTTGTCAGACCAGATTTAGGGCAGTATTTGAGGAAGAAGGTATTAGTCGAAATTAAGAACAAAAGAAAAAAAAAAGAAGATTTAAGTCTCTCAGAGAAGGAGAGGAAAGAAAAACTGACAAGAGAATGAGAATGGAATAAAAGTTATTAGGGGATGACCATCTCATATATTTATAGCCGTAATAAATGAGGAAGAAAACAACCGCCCCGAAAATCAAGGGGAAGTTATTACAAGGAGTGAGAAACGTGTAGAATGTGAAGAACGAGGAGTTTTTCTTCAAACTTTGACTCGTTTCAACCTTAGAAGAAAAAAGGAAAAATTGTATACACATAATCATCAATTATCCACGTGTCACAGATACTACACGTGGACGACATGGGGTAGAGAAACATCAAGTTCTGATGCCACGTCCCAACAACCAAGAGGAACGCATCATTTCCATATGCTATGTACTCATCACCAGGCTGATCCGACGACAGGAGGACCAAGGGGAACGCATCATTTCCATATGCTATGTACTCATCACCAGGCTGATCCGACGACAGGATGAATAGATCACCGTGAAGCACCATAGAAGATCCAAAAATCTACTTTACCCTATCCCAAGATAGATGCGAAATGAACGAAGGAGATGAGTCTCGCTGACAAGGAGGTGACAGCCGCAGTAACAGCTGTCTGACGCGTGCAGACTGTCCCAACCACCCGCCTTAAATGCTATAGACATAGGGTACGTGTCAAACATCCTATGGAGGAAGAGTAGGTGCACCATTGTCACCATACATTACCGTCGGAGGCATCGGGGAATTACGAAGATGGTCATCGGTTCGGAACATTAACCAACACGATAAGCATTGACAGTGGCAGTGAAGAGAGGCCCACATAGATCTATAAATACCCTGCTCAACCAAAGGAAAAAGGATCGACCAAATTTAGAGAAAGAGAACTATAGTTAAGGAGAGAGAAATTGTAAGAGTAAGTATGAGTTTTATATACCTTTCTTCTATCATCGTTCCCTACTCAAAGTCATTCGACTATCTTTTGTAACCTTGTAAGATACATAGTGAAGAACTGAATCTCCCGTGGATGTAGGCCTTAGTACTAAACCACGTAAATCATTGTCTCATTTACATTCTGCACTTACAGTTTTCTTACATCTATATTATGCATCGTCTGAATCATCATAGTTGTCTCTATGATGCGAAACAAGGATGAGCCCGAAGGCTCAGAGCTTCCAATATAATTATTATATGCTGTTTTGAATGTGTTTTAATTATTATAGTCGTTTTTATCGATACTGTGAACATTGACTGTGAACACAATACTATCATCATCCTTACTTCTGTGTTCACAAAAAGCCACAACAATGTTGCACCATCATATGTCAGCTAAATGAAATTAATCTAGGAATCATGTAAACGGAAATCAAATAGAAGTTTCAGTTACATCCAAGATGATTACCTTACTTCTTTCTTATTATGCTCATGATTGTGGTGTTGCCAGTGATGATGATGATGATAAGAATGGACGATTACCTCCAATTCTTTTAGTTCACGTGATCTTTGGATTTGGCAAATGGGTGTTTATAATGGGATCTCTGTTTTTTCGCTGATTCTAATAGTGCCTTTTTTTTAAAAAAAAGGTCGGGTGCATTTTTTAATAGTTCCTTGTCCATGTGCATCTGAGGCTACAATTGATTGAAGAAACATTATACATGTCTGAAAGGTCAGTCAATAAAGATTAGTGTTTTTGGTTGTGTTCAAACTTCAAAGATTAGGAATGTAATATGTTCCTGTTGTCAATGTCATCGTTGTGTTTGTGGTGGTGTTTCGGAAATAAGATTTGATTTAATCTTTAGCTAAATCTAAATGAATTATATTGAATTTTTAAGGTGATTTCATTTTTCAAACCCATTTTTTGGTTTACACCCATTTCAACCGATAGTGAAGATATGTGCAAACTGCAAGATTAGGTGGACGCTTTTGTGTGTTATGCAGTGATAATTTTGAGTGCACAAGAACTCGGGGATAGCTCAGTTGGGAGAGCGTGAGACTGAAGATCTTAAGGTCGGGTGTTCGATCCACCTTCACCTCATTTTTTTTTTAAACCTCCCATGACTCCTAGCCATACATACCACCTTCTTCCCTCGTTTTAAACTGCACCTTAATCTTATTATTCAAGCAAACAAGTTTAACCTCATGTTTAGATGTAATGATGACAGTTCGGGTGGCTGTTTATATTGCCGAAACAGACTAGTAGTTTGGTTGTCGGAGGTGTTGGATCCCCATCCTTCGCGAAGTATTTTTCTCATCTGCCAACTTGTTACTACCAACGGAAGGAAATAATCTAAGACAACACCGGGTCAGGTGATTTGCGCCTGTTGTTGCTGGTCCATCCGAGCCTTCACATAAGGCTTATTTTTATAGAAAAGCTGTGGGGATTTTTTTCTTTTCTTTTGAAGGTTGGAATCTATTCATTAAAAACCGAACTTATTTTCTAAGAGCCTAAGAGGTAAAAATTGTATTTGGGTGATATCCGTTTTTTGGTTAGAGGCCTTTGTCGGTTTTTCCACGGTTAGCTTATGTTACTTACATAGAAACATATATGTTTGGTTCAAAAGTTTAGTAAAAGCCATGAAGAAAAAAAGGGGAAGAATTGGTACTCAAAATGGATATGTCTAATGTGTTTGATAGACTTGAATGGGTTTTTCTAATTGAAGTTCTAAGAAAATTTGGATTATGTGAGAAGTTTTGTCATCTTATTCTCCAATGCATAAGCACAACTTATGTTGAAATTATGATCAATTGTCTCCATCTTCCTCTTTCAAGCCCTCAAGAGGAATTCGGCAAGGACCACTATTTACAGAAAGAGTTGTATGAGTCTGAGGTGTCGTCAATAGTTACTACAAGAGCCTTACTTCTAGTGTATTTTATCGGATTAGGATGGTCTTTACCCAACCGAAACCTTTGCACTTGAAGCATTACGGCTGGTATTCATCATCTTTTTCTTGATCTTTTTTGTTCTTGGTTGAAATTCGATCATGAGGACTACTTGATGATGATTATCCTTTACGAATCTTATTTCTATTTTTTAAGAGACCTTACCGTCTAGTAATCAATGACATGGTTTGTTATAGGATTGATCGGCTGGACCCGCCAAACGTTGGTATGTCAAGTTTGATTATCATATTTTATTTCCAAAACTCAAGGTCGCCTGATTAGATTATTATATTCAACTTCGTTATGTTAGACTAGGAATTATATAAACATATTAAGACAAACAAACTTGTGTTACTCTAAAGAATCTGAAGATGTATCGGCATCAACGAACATATCACCCTTTTGTTCATGATTAGTGATACAAGAGTTGTCTTGTTTCCATTTCTACTTACGTTGTTGTTTGAGGGTGAAAACGGTTTCTGCTGATTTTGGTAATTTCGGTTGTGTGGGTGAGAAACGAATTAAACCCTAAACAATATACTGCAAGGGAGTACTTTAGATTCGAGAGATCAATCTGTACAAATCCGGCATAAACCAAGAAATGGCCGTTCCAGACTTGCTTCGGTCACAAAGTGAAGGAGAAGGGTTGGTTTTGGGGAGGGAAGCGAAGAAAGTGTTGAGACCAGAATAATTGATTCTGGAAGAGTAGTTGTTTCACGACTTGTATCAGAAAGTGGGAAGCTAACAGATGGAAAGCTAGCAAATGTTTTTTGAGTGTTGGATCCTCCTGACTTGAACTTGTTGTTCGGTGGAAATAGGTAATGCCTATTTATACAAGTCGAAGTGAAACATACTCTGGTCTCATTAAGAAATGGAAAACGGGTGAGTAAATGGGAGGAGGTGGTAACCGGTAACTCTTGGAATTGATGTTCCATAAAAGAAAGCGTTTCAACATTACTCCCTGTATTTACTAACCGCCTCATCCTTATGACACTTTCTTATAATGAGCGTAGTGTACGCCGCACGCTGTAAACCGCCAAACCAATACCCAATGAGCATCCCCCAGTTTGTGACATGTGTTGATGTCTCGAGTGTTTTCATGGAAAACATGTAGCATGTTGTTGTTGTCTGGAAAGTTGAGCTTGTGAGACTTGACGGCTCGGTGGTGACCTTCAACGGTCGATATTTTGCATCTTAAGAGGAAGGTAGCCGTTGATTATTGCAACCTTTCGTTCGGCAGCCAGTGGCATGAAAGTATGATCAGTATGGCTTTAATATGGCCCAGTTTAGGCGCGACCAAACTAGGGCCAAAGGTTTTCATGCGTTAGCTGGTAACCTTCGACGGCTAAGATCTGCATCTTAGATGAAAAAGTGGTCGTTGATTGATGCATGCCTTCGTTTTGGTAGCCGAATAGGAAAGGATGGCATGGTATGGCGTGGCAAAGTGGTTGGCATGCCATTGGCACATGTGGCATGGCATGCCTTTCCGCGGTTTGGCGCGTCCAAAAATAGGGTTTTGGGCCAAAGGTTACCATGCATTTTTAGCGACCTTGGACGGCTAGGATTTGCATCTAGAATGGAAGGGTGGCCGTTGATCGTCGCACGCCTTTGTTTTGGTAGCCGCATGGGGAAGGACGACATGGTATGGCGCGACAAGGTGGTTGGCATGTTATTGGCACATGTGGCATGGCATTCCTTGGCGCGGTTTGGCGTGGCCAAAGCTAGGGTTTTGGGCCAAAGGTTACCATGCGTTGTTTGGCGACCTTGGACGACTAGGATTCGCATCTAGGATGGAAGGGTGTGCGTTGATCGTCGCACGCCTTCGTTTTGGTAGCCGCAAAGGGAAGGCCGGCAAGGTATGGCGTGGCAAGGTGGTTGGCATGCTATTGGCACATGTGGCATGGCATGCCTTGGCGCGGTTTGGCGTGGCCAAAACTAAGGTTTTGGGCCAAAGGTTACGATGCGTCGTTTGGAGACCTTGGACGGCTAGGATTTGAATCTAGGATGGAAGGGTGGCCGTTGTTCGTCGCACTCCTTCGTTTTGGTAGCCGCATAGGGAAGGCATGGTGGGGCCAAGGCCAATGGCGCGGATGGCTTGGCATAGTGGGGCCAAGGGTTTGGCACAAACAGCTTGGCATGGTGGGGCCAAGGCAAGGTGCGGTTGGCTTGGCATGGTGGGGCCAAGGGTTTGGAATTCCATTGGCGCATGGTGTGGCTAGCATGGTTGGGGCCAAGGAAAGGCGCGGTTGGCTTGGCATGGTGGGGACAAGGGTTTGGCATGCCATTGGCGCATGATGCGGCTAGCATGGTTGGGGCTAAGGCAAGGTGCGGTTGGCTTGGCATGGTGGGGCCAAGGGTTTGGCATGCCATTGGAGCATGGTGCGGCTAGCATGGTTGGGGCCAAGGCAAGGTGCAGTTGGCTTGGCATGGTGGGGCCAAGGGTTTGGCATGGTATTGGCGCATTGTTAGGCTAGCATGGTTGGCATGCCTTGGCGCGGTAGACGTGGATGGCATGGTTTGCCATTGGCACAGTGGTGCGGCTGGCATGGTTGGCATGCCTTGGTGCGGAGATGTGGCTGGCATGGTTTACCATTGGCACAGTGGTGCGGCTAGCATGGTTGGCATGCCTTGGCGCAGAGACGTGGCTGGCATGGTTGGCATGCCTTGGCGCGGTAGCATGAGAATTAGGGTTTGGCATAGATGATGTCGGTCAATGTTAAGGGTTCTGCCGTGGAACATGACACATAAAAAAAAGGTACCCTGGTAATTCTTACGTAGGAATGCTGATCGATTTAATAAATGTGCTAATGATCGTAGTGACGTCATGTCAGATGTGCGGTTTTACGATTTTAACCCTAAACTAAAAACCACCATCAACATTAAGTCCCCTGCTTAGCTCGGAACGGGAGCATCCTTGCGAGGTAAGCATGGGATGGTGACAGTCTAGGACAAAAATCAAAACAACAAGTCGTGAAAAGATGGTCAGGAAGGTCCGATTAACCTTTTTCTAGAGGTAAAGAGAGTTTGTGCTTCCCGTGTTGGCGGCCTTGCATAAATTGTACTGGTAGTGCAAACCGTGGAGTGGTGAGATGAAATTCATCGGCTTAGTCTGGTCATGCATCACCTTGGATGGGTTAGGGAACATCATGACGCTGGCTTGGCGAGTTTGTTAGTGTTGGCGCGGCAAGTCACGGCGCGGCACGATGGTGTAAGGCATGACGCGGTTTTGCGAGGCAAGCATGGCGCGGACGGTGGTGCAAGGCATGACACGGTTTGGTGAGGCAAAGCATGCGAGCGCGGTGGTGCAAGGAATGACACGGTTTGGTGAGGCAAAGCATGCGCGGACGGCTTGGCATGGTTGATGTGATTTTCAATTGAGTTGTAGTAAAAAGTTCGTTGAGACTTGTGAAAGCAAAATATTTTAGACTTATAAAACTTAAAAATAGAAAACTTATTGCAAAATTGATTTCAAGATATTAAAAGTAACCAAGACACTAGATTCCACTATTACACATGAATGAACGATACCAAATATGTTTCAAAACTCTAACTATCCTTTAAGTCCTTTATTTCTTAATTCACACATAATCAAACATATTCCCAAATATCAATTATATTCCCCAAGCATAGATTATCAACTGATTAGACAAAGTATAATCTATCAAATTGAATCACAAGTAATTAAGAAATTATGTAAACATTTAAAAACTCTGCAAAAGCAGTGACTGAGTGAATTATAATTAAAAATTAGAGAAAATGAAATAGTTACCCATTATTCATGTGTAAATAGCTTCATCCATTGCCTTGGTTAAACGAGAATTTAGCCTCTCATCATGTTGGAAACACACTCAGAATTCGATTTCATTGCTCAAAAATGGTTTACAAATGATGAAAAGGGAGAAATAATTCAAAACCGGGTTTGTAACGCTTATAATTGTTACAAACCAAAGAACGATACAGAGGATGTGTCACTGTTACTGTAGCTCTAAGACTGTCACTGAACAGTCGCAAATACTATAGCAAAATAAGACTGCTTCTTGAGGTCTTATGTTCTTCGTGTTCTTCAATGGCAGCAGCAGCAGCAGGTTTCTCTGGTGATCGTATTTCGCCTCTTTGATGTTCCAAATCCTTCCCAAACTCTCTGTAACCCTTCTCTATCACCTCAAAACTCTTTATATACTCCACATGATTGATATCACTCCAGTAAATGAGAATATTTTCTTTTTATTGCTCTCAGATATTCACGGGAAAATAATTTCCCTTCTGGTAATTTCACGATTCTACAGCTGCCAAACCTTCCTTGTTTAACTCCTCCACGCTTCTATATTGACTCAACACACTTTAAACACACGCAGATCATGTTATGAACCCACTGTGATTCAAACAGAACCCGTGAAAACTTGCGTCCTCTGTTTGCTTCAATGCGGCGATGCAGCCCATGTTCGTTGATTCTAACCTCATTACCAGTCCTGTTTAGTCAAAACTGGATACTCTGAGTCAAATCCAGCTATTTAATCTCTCTCAAACTCCTCCAAAATCACGACTGAAAAATACGCTGCATGTAAGCTTTATTTTCCCGCCAAAAATGTTCAAACCGTGGGGAAGAAAGGGTTGCCCCCTATCCAGAGTAGGGGTGCAGATAGCAACTGTCTTTGGGGGTGTCCTGGGATGCCCCTTATCCAAAATGAGGGTGCCTTTAGTACTTTTCTCTGTGGGTCCAAATAGCACTTTTTGAGCAACTTTTTCCACACAAGTATATTTCTCCAAAAACACCTACACAAACATAAAAACACCACAATAAGTACAAAATCAAGCACTAGCAATAAAGACACTGAGGACAATTCAGACACAAAAATGTGTCTATCAGATACCCCCAAACTTATTATTTGCTAGTCCTCGAGCAAAACTATTCTAGAAAATAAAATGACTACACTTAGCACGTGCAGCAAACCGTTAAACCGCTAGGTGGACCTAGCGGCGGAGTGTTGTCTCCGGAGGGTTTACCAGAGGTGTACCCACAAAACCTTTACTACAGACCCTAGCTATCTACGCAGAACCTTGGAAGGCACTAAAGAATCTCCTTGGTTGGCATACAAACATTGACTATAGCAGGAAGTACCCTGATGCGAAATTCCAATTGTTGTACACGAGTTTGCACTCAGCGTACTATAATTCATATATAAGTGAAAGAGCTCTACTCGGATAGTTTCTAGACATCATAAACGGAGTCAACCAATCACATGGAAATATTAAGAAGATGGATAAAGAGAAAAATAGATGGTTTAAAGTGAACGGTGTTTCCCATATCTGTCTGAAGGCCTCTGCCAAGATGAACCTATCCTAATGGACTGAGATACCGGTCTGACTAATATCAACACAACTGGCATATACAAGGGGACCAGTGATCGATAAACCTAACTCTAGGTCAACACAAATGGAATATACAAGGGCACCAGTGGTCGACTTTATTGAATTTATTCCGGTTGGTCTGGTCTCAATTTTTTTTTTTTTTTTGGTATCTCAGTCACCCTATTTCACCCTAGAAATGGTAACAACTTGAATCGTGTGCCCCACCAAATCACTTAAGAAATAAAAACAAAAGGGATTAGGATTCAACGAGTTATTGCGAAACTACCATGTTTTTCTTTTAATTCTAATACCTGAGCTCTGTGCTTTTATGAATAGACTGTTTATATGTTTCCATCTAATCATATTGGTTCCTCAACTCCTACAACCAAGATTCTTCCTTCCACTTAGATTGGTTAGTGCCGTCCTTAATAAACATAAATTTCTAGGTTGTGCAGTTTATTTATTGCAACTAAAAGCTAACAAAAAGTTTCTTCCCCACCCCCAAACTTAAATCTAATATTGTCCTCAATGTTTCTAATGAAAGAGAAATACCAAAAATTAAAGTAACATGAGGAATCAGTAAAGAGAGAAGTCGGAAAGATAATACATGGGTGAAGAAAGAATCAAAAACTAATGTACAACATACAATCACCTCGATGGTCAATCAAGGGTAAACAGGGTCCTCCAGAGGGACCTTCTCAACATCACCTGTAGGAAAGGGCTCTAAAAAGTGTTTCAATCTCTGACCTTTAACCTTCGAAGAAATACTACCATCCGGTGTCTCGATCTCAACATCTCCATGAGGAAAGACAGTGCGAACAATAAAAGGACCCGTCCACCGAGAACGTAACTTCCCAGGGAAAAGATGCAAGCGGGTATCATACATAATAACTTTTTGACCTTGAGAAAATGACTTTCTTAAAATAATCTTATCATGCACAAGTTTCATTTTGTTCTTATACTCCTTCGCACTATCGTAAGCATCTATACGAATCTCTTCCAACTCATTGAGCTGGAGTTTCCTATGGGCTCCTGCTTTGTCAAGTGAAAAATTTAGCTGCTTAACATCCCAATAATATCTATGTTCTAACTCAACAGGTAAATGAAATTCCTTTCCATACACAAGACGATAAGGCGACATTCCAATGGGGGTCTTAAATGCAGTACGGTAAGCCCATAAGGCATCAGTAAGCCTAGACGACCAGTCTTTCCGATTAGGATTAACTGTTTTCTCTAATATACATTTTATCTCCCTATTGGAAACCTCTACTTGACCACTAGTTTGTGGATGATACGGGGTAGCTACCTTATGTGTAATACCATATTTCTTCATCAAAATCAATCCCAAAGTGGGCTAAGATCTTCTAACAAAGTGTTTGGTAATGACTCCTCGACTAATGTTCCTATCATGTTCACCTCTTCTATGATCGAGTCATCTAGTTCATAGGGTAGCTTACTAATATTAAAAATGTTCATCCCAATAGTCATATTACCAAAAGACAAATTCATAATACCATTTCGACAGTTAATGATCGCATTGGATGTAGCCAAAAACGGGCGACCTAAAATCATTGGTATTTGGTTCTCTGGGTCAGGGACAGGTTGGGTATCTAGGATAACAAAATCCACTGGATAAATAAACTTGTCGACCTCAATAAGAACGTCCTCAATCACACCACGAGGAATTTTAACGGACTTATCAGCTAACTGAAGTGTCATCTGGGTAGGTTTCATCTCACCAAGTCCTAGCTTAAGGTACACATGGTATGGGAGTAAGTTCACACTGGCTCCTAAGTCAAGCACAGCTTTCTCGACACAGTATTTACCTATTGTGCAAGAAATTGTAGGGGACCCTGGGTCTTTATACTTAGGAGTAGTGGTATTCTGAATAATAAAACTCACATGACTAGCTAGGAAGGCTTTCTTATGGACACTAAGTTTTCTCTTTCGCGTACACATATCCTTAAGAAACTTGGCATAAGCGGGAATCTTCTTAATCGCATCTAACAATGGGAGGTTAATAGTAACTTGCTTAAAAACCTCCAATATATCATTAAAGTTGGACTCCCTCTTAGTTGGAACTAGCATCTGGGGGAACGGGGCTCTGGGAACAAAGCCGGGCTCAGCATGACCCTCATTGGTCTCTTTGGAGACTCTATCAGTTTCCTCATTTTCTGGCTCAGAAGGGTGAACTACAACATGTTCACTATCAGGCATGGAAACCTTATTGTCAACTTTCTTTCCACTCCTAAGGGTTGTTATATAATTCGCATGATTGTAAAATTTCGCTCCTTTAGGGTTAGGATCAGTTTGACTAGGGAACCTTCCATCTTCTCTTTCACTAAGAAACTTCGCTACTTGGCCGACTTGAAGTTCTAAGTTAGCAAGAGACTGGGAATTATTCTGTCTGGTTTCTTCTTGAAAACCATAGTGGTTCTTTGATAACATCTCATGGTTCTTTGAATAGTAAGGGTTTCTTCTAAGGTGGAGATCTTTTTCTCATTCTGAAACTGGGGTCGACGTGAAGAGTTCTTAGCATAACCAAAACCTGGGAGAGGCTGAGAATTACTAGACTGTCCTTGATTCTGACCCTTAGACCAAGAAAAATTAGGATGGTTTCTCCAACCAGGGTTGTAATTCTCTGAGTATGGGTCAAACTTTTGACGGTTCTCAAACCTAGCATTGTTATAGACATCATGGGCTTGCTATTCACTAACCTGGCCTTCCCAAAACGATTTATTGGGTTCTACTCCACAACTAGACACTTGAGAGGCTCTAAACCTATCATCAGGTTCAACAAGAGACCTATGTTTAGGATGATTCAATTCCAAAGCTTCTAACCTTCTAGACAAAGTAGCAAACTTAGCATCAGACCCGAAGCTTGTATCTACCACATTGGTGCTACTTCTATTGACCAAGAGTCTTTTGGGGGGTTCAACACAAGAATCCCACTGTTGGGATTTTTCAGCGACAGCTCCTAAGAAGGTAAAAGCATCATCAACACTTTTACTAGTGAACTTACCAGCGCACATAGACTCAACCATGGATTTGGTTGAATAGTCTAAACTATCATAAATAATCTCTACGAGTTTCATCTTATCAAATCCATGGTAAGGACACTGGGATAGGAGATCATTGAATCTCTCTAAAAACCTATAAAGAGACTCTCCCTCTTGTTGCACACTAGCACTAATTTTCTGCCTAACAGACGCAGTTTTATGCTTAGGGTAGAATTTAATATAGAAAGCAGCAATAAGTTCCTTCCATGTTTCAATGGATTCAGATGGTAGGTTGTTCAGCCAGGTCTTGGCTTTATCTCTCAAGGAAAAGGGAAACATCCTAAGTTTCAAGACTTCATCAGTAAGGTCTTTTATTCTAATTGTCCCACAAATTTCCTCAAAGTCCCTAATATGAAAATAAGGGTTCTCATCATCTTTCCCTAAGAATATAGGGATCATATGAAGAATACTAGATTTATCTCAAAATTAGCCGTAGTGGTTGGAAATTTAATGCACGAAGCTCGGGTGGACCTAGTTGGGAACATGTAATCTTTCAAAGTTGCCATCGCTGGCACAGCTGAAGTACTAGGGGTATTTTCCTCACGAAGAGACAGATTCTCAAAACTGAAGTTTCCAAAAACAGGGCTCTCAAAAGAAGAGTCTTCGAGCTCCCCGCTTCCACAAGAAGAACTACTAGGTTTTTCACTAATCAATCGACCTAGATTATCTCTTTTCCAAGCCCGTTTTCTAATGACCTCGGGCATACACTAGAAAAATAAAATAAAAAAAGAAATCCTAAAAGGAAGGGAAGTTTTAGGCAAACACAAACAAGGATGAATCCACCACAGCAAACCTACTGATTTCTAGCAAACAAAAAGCATGATGGATCCACTTAGATTGTTTCTATACCATCTTTTAATCCTTCGAAAGGGAATTCATTACAATTTAAGCAAACCCCTCTGGAATCAATCCGAGTTAAAGTAAATTGAATCGAGACGAGGGAAGCTCAGTGGAGCTTTGATACCCAAGGCCTCACCGGCATTACAAGGCGGTGTATTCAACTCAGAGAAACCATCATGAACTTTGAAGCATGCTTAAAAGAGTAAACAGTATTTTTCGAATGACTTTCCTATTAAGCTCGTTACCCTATAGGTCTCGTTCTAGTCAAATTTTTGGCTTAGGTTCGCGTTTGGTTTCGTTTTCCTAAGGGGGGCTAGAAAGGAACGATGATGAAATCCGAACCCTTATCTTGTATGGCCAGTCCTTGCCCTTTACTAGGAAATTAAAGCAGCCGTTTTCAAATCCTCAGCATATATGCAAGCTAAGGAATACAGTAACTCGCTGACAGGGGATTCGCGACTGTTTCGACAAACTTACCTCCCGTACCAGACGGGGGATGAACCGCTGAAGTCGACTCGGGCCACGACTCCTATGTCATGTACGAACCCGAGGGGCCAAGGCGATATCGTAATCACCGTCCTTCTCTGCAAACAAGTTATATTTAAACTACCCTTCCGTAGGGTTAAAAAAATAAAGTCCCAAAGTCCACAGTCCACAGTCCAAAAATATAGTGCAAAAGAAAAAGACAATCTAAAAAAAAAATCTAAAAGAAAAATAAAAAAATGTTTCTCTCTCTCTTTTTATTTTTTTTATTTTTTCTTCTTTCGCTCTTTTCGCTTTTTCTTTAAATCCAAATCTTTAAGTATTCACCAAAAGCTTTGGCAAATTTTTCTTTCGCTCCAAATCCCAGAATTTGTAGTAAAAAGACAAAAACCCAAAAACGTAAAGTAGAACAAACAAATCAAAAAAAACTAAAAAAAGAATAAATCTAAAAACTCTAGCCTAAAGACAAATCCGCGTCGGCGGCGCCAAAAATTGATGTGATTTTCAATTGAGTTGTAGTAAAAAGTTCGTTGAGACTTGTGAAAGCAAAAGATTTTAGACTTATAAAACTTAAAAATAGAAAACTTATTGCAAAATTGATTTCAAGATATTAAAAGTAACCAAGACACTAGATTCCACTATTACACATGAATGAACGATACCAAATATGTTTCAAAACTCTAACTATCCTTTAAGTCCTTTATTTCTTAATTCACACATAATCAAACATATTCCCAAATATCAATTATATTCCCCAAGCATAGATTATCAACTGATTAGACAAAGTATAATCTATCAAATTGAATCACAAGTAATTAAGAAATTATGTAAACATTTAAAAACTATGCAAAAGCAGTGATTGAGTGAATTATAATTAAAAATTAGAGAAAATGAAATAGTTACTCATTATTCATGTGTAAATAACTTCATCCATTGCCTTGGTTAAGCGAGAATTTAGCCTCTCATCATGTTGGAAACACACTCAGAATTCGATTTCATTGCTCAAAAATGGTTTACAAATGATGAAAAGGGAGAAATAATTCAAAACCGGGTTTGTAACGTTTATAATTGTTACAAACCAAAGACATAGGATGTGTCACTGTTACCGTAGCTCTAAGACTGTCACTGAACAGTCGCAAATACTATAGCAAAATAAGACTGCTTCTTGAGGTCTTATGTTCTTCGTGTTCTTCAATGGCAGCAGCAGCAGCAGGTTCCTCTGGTGATCGTATTTCGCCTCTGTGATGTTCCAAATCCTTCCCAAACTCTCCGTAACCCTTCTCTATCACCTCAAAACTCTTTATATACTCCACAGGATTGATATCACTCCAATAAATGCGAATATTTTCTTTTTATTGCTCTCGGATATTCACGGGAAAATAATTTCCCTTCTTGTTATTTCACGATTCTACAGCTGCCAAACCTTCCTTGTTTAACTCCTCCACGCTTCTATATTGACTCAACACACTTTAAACACACGCATATCATGTTATGAACCCACTGTGATTCAAACAGAACCCGTGAAAACTTGCGTCCCCTGTTTGCTTCAATACGGCGATGCAGCCCATGTTGGTTGATTCTAACCTCATTACTGAAGAAATAAAAACAGAAGAGATTAGGATACAACGAGTTATGGCGAAACTACCATGTTTTTTTTAATTCTAACACCTGAGCTCTGTGATTTTATGAATAGACTCTTTAGATGTTTCCATCTAATCATATTGGTTCCTCAACTCCTACAACCAAGATGCTTCCATCAACTTAGATTGGTTATTGCCATCTTTAATAAACATAAATTTCTAGGCTGTGGAGTTTATTTATTGCAACTAAAAGCTAACAAAAAGTTTCTTCCCCACCCCCAAACTTAAATCTAGCATTTTCCTCAATGTTTCTAATGAAATAGCAATACCAAAATGTAAAGTAACATGAGGAATCAGTAAAGAGAGAAGTTGGAAAGATAGTACCTGGGTGAAGAAATAATCAAAAACTAATATACAACATACAATCGCCTCGATGGTCATTCAAGGGTAAACAGGGTCCTCCAGAGGGACCTCATCATCATCACATGTAGGAAAGGGCTCTAAAAAGGGTTTCAATCTCTGACCGTTAACTTTCGAAGAACTACTACCATCCGGTGTATCGATCTCAACAACTCCATGAGGAAAGATAGTGCGCACAATAAAAGGACCCGTCCACCGAGAACGTAACTTTCCAGGGAAAAGATGCAAGCGGGTATCATACAGAAGAACTTTTTTACCTGGAGAAAATGACTTTCTTAAAATATTCTTATCATGCACAAGTTTCATTTTGTTATTATACTTCTTCGAACTATTGTAAGCATCTATACGAATCTCTTCCAACTCATTGAGTTGGAGTTTCTTATGGGCTCCTGCCTTGTCAAGTGAAAAATTTAGCTGCTTAACAGCCCAATAAGCTCTATGTTCTAACTCAACAGGTAAATGACATGCCTTTCCATACACAACCTGATAAGGCGACATTCCAATGGGGGTCTTAAACGCAGTACGGTAAGCCCATAAGGCATCAGTAAGCCTAGATGACCAGTCTTTCCGATTAGGATTAACTGTTTTCTGTAATATACGTTTTATCTCCCTATTGGAAACCTCTATTTGACCACTAGTCTGTGGATGATACGGTGTAGCTACTTTATGTGTAATACCATATTTCTTCATCAAAAACCTAAAAGTTCCATTACAAAAGTGCGACCCTCCATCACTAATTATAGCTCGCGGTGTACCAAAACGTGTAAGTATATTATTTTTCAAGAACTCAATCACAACCCTATGGTCATTGGTTTTACACGCAACCGCCTCAATCCACTTAGATACATAGTCTACAGCGACAAGGATGTATAGGTTACCAAAAGAATTAGGAAACGGACCCATAAAGTCAATACCCCACACATCAAAGACCTCAACAATTAGAATCGGGTTCAAGGGCATCATGTTCCTACTGGAAATGGTTCCTAATTTCTAGCAACGCTCACAAGTAACACATTGACTATGAGAGTCTTTAAACAACGAAGGCCAATAGAATCCACACTGCAATATCTTAGCAGCAGTCTTCTTAGCACTAAAGTGACCCCCACAAGCATGATCATGACAAAAGGAAATAATACTGGACTGGTTACTCTCAGGTATACATCTCCTAATAATCTGGTCTGGACAATACTTAAAAAATAAGGATTATCCCAAAAGAAGTGCTTCACCTCGGCTAAAAACCTAGAACGATCTTGTTTACCCCAATGTTGGGGAATTCGACCAGTAACAAGATAGTTCACTATATTTTCATACCAAGGTAATTGGGTAACAAAGAACAGTTGTTCATCAAGAAAGCTATCCCTTATAGGAAGTAAATCATCATGGGAATCAACAACTAGCCTAGTCAAGTGGTTTGCCACTATATTTTCGGCACCCTTTTTGTCTCTAATGTCTGGAGAAAACTCTTGCAACAAAAGGATCCACCTAATCAATCTAGGTTTCGTATCCTTTTTAGACAGAAGATAGTTTAAAGCAGCGTGATCAGTATATATTACGATCTTAGATCCTAAGAGATAGGGTCTAAACTTGTATAAAGCAAACACAATGGCTAACATTTCCTTCTCGGTAGTGGTATAGTTCAACTGGGCATCATTCAGAGTTTTGCTAGCATAGTAAATCACATGAAATATCATTCCCTCCTATATCGTTTGGCTTTCATTAGGGTTTTTGATGAGGGGTTTCGTTTGAGGTTGATTTCCCGGTCGTGATGTAATCACGTTCCGCTTATTTAGTCTGTGTTTCTCTTTCTTCCTTTAGGGTTTCCACAGTATTTATGTTGGTGAAGTTGAATCGTCTTCCCAGTTTTACAACAAAGATTTCCTCTTGTTGAGTCCACCTCTCTTCATCATGTCGATCAGAAGTGAATCATCCTCGAGCCAGCTAGATTCTCCAGTCAAACGCGTGAGGCCCGACTCTTGCAACAATTCCCCCATCCGGGTCATTCGAGTCAAGAAGATTATACCGATATGTTTTTATTGATCAATAGGTGATTCATTGTTTGCCGATGAATGACAAAAGTTTTCTTCTGTGTAGAGACATCCTGTCAGAGCGTGCGTTACCATCATTGATGAAGATGATTTGGTTACCCCTTTTCCTTCAAGCCCGATCCCACCAGCTGCTACAGATCTGGAGAACACCGACTTAGGAATTTCTAGTCATGAGTATCCCAATGCAGGTTTGTCGTTCGGAACCCGCATGAGGTGTCTTTCCTCTAACTACCGGAGCGTCGGTGGGTTTCTGGTGCGGAAAGAATTCTTGACTCTTTATACAAAGATATGGAGGATATATGGCCACATCGCCACTAGGAGCGTGGTGCAATATTGTTCGTCCGCTTTAGTTTCCATAGTGAATTGTCTCTTGCCGATGGTCGCCGAAATGGAGAGTATGTCTATCCGTGTTGTCGCGGAATCAACTATTTAAAAGTAGGAGAACATGGTGTCTACCTGTGAATCTCTGAAGTTCAACGTTAGTTGGTTGCGACATCGTCTTGATATTGTGAAAGTCGACAGAGCCGGTATTCCTGCTGGCGTGGTCCCTTCTACGAAAGTTATTCTGGAAGAGGAGAAATATCTGGCCATGGAGTCACAGAAGGTGGAAGAGTCAATCTGGAACTTGAAGAGTAGGACTGAAAGGTATCAAAGGCAGTTAAATATGATGCTTTCGAGGGATTATAATCTGTTGGATTGGCTTTTCTGAGTTATGGGGTTGTGAGATGTTTGGTTTCGTTCTGGGTTTTAAGCATGTTTTTTTGCTCTTTTTTTGTATTTTTTTTTTAAAGAATAAGAGAATTTTATTGATTTACTAACAAAGAAAAATAAACTTGATATTTGAGATATGTAAGAAAAGTGGAAAGATGCATGGATATCCGTGTTTGTGATACGGCGGGGCGCGAGGTGGTGGTCAGGCGTAGTATGCCTTAAGCCACTTTCCGTTGATGACTTCTTCCAGTTTTCCTCCGTCTTCTTTAATGACCTTGTAGTACCCACTTTTGTACGCTTTCGTAACTATATAAGGCCCTTCCCACTTTGCGGATAATTTTGGTGCGGACGCGTCTTGCTGAATGTGTTTGGCAGTCTTCAGTACCAAATCTCCCACTTGAAAAACCCGAGGCTTCACGGTTTTGTTATATGCTCTGGAAACCCTATTTCTGTATGCTTGTGCATGTTCTTCCACCTTAGATCTTTTGGAATCTACAGTGTCCAATTATGCGACTCTGACGCTCAAAGCTTCAGCTTCAATCTATCGAACTCCGCTTGCTTCGGTAATCCTAGCCGATGGGATTTTAACTTCTGCTGGGAGGATGTCGCATGTGACGTAAACAAGGGAGTAGGGAGAGGCCCTAGTGGAACTTCTTGGTGATGTCCGGTACTCCCAGAGCGCCATTGGCAATTGCTCATGCCATGTTCGAGGATTATCATGCATTGTCCGACTGAGGATTCAGATCAGAGTTTTGTTGTTGCTTTCAGCCTGTCCGTTCCCTTGGGGGTAGTACACGGTGGATAAGAATTGCTTAATTCCATATTCTTCGAGTAACTCCCGTACTTGCTTGTTTGCGAAAGGAGTGCCGTTGTCAGTGATGATATGTCTAGGCACGCCAAATCGGCAGATAATGTACTCCTTAATGAATGCCGCGATTGTGGTTCCATTCGTCCCTCGTAAAGGTATGTCTTCGACCCATTTGGTGAAATATTCGGTTGCTGTTATTATGTACTCGTGATGCTTTAAGGACGGTGGATTGATCTTTCCAATGATATCGAGTCCCCAGTTGTGAAAGGTCCACGGACTGCTTATCGAATGCAGGGGAGTCGACGGTACATGGATAAGGTTTCCGTGAATTTGGCATTTTTTGCATCTCTGGAAGAAAACAGCTGCATCATCCTCCATGGTTGTCCAGTAGTATTTCTCGTGTATCTGAAGAAATAATTTTCGTTTTCCTTGGTGTTCGCCTTCGTGCATCTCTTTTAGCATGATTGGATTTCTTCTTCGTTCAAACATCGTAGCAAACTTCCTCCAAAGCTCTTACGATATAAGATTCCTTCATGGAATACAAATCTCTCGGACCTTTGTTTTATTTTGGTTGCATCCTTCTTATTGGTGGGGAGTATGCTGTCACGAAGGTAACTAATATATGGCTCCTGCCAGTCCACAGCATGACCGATATTGAAAACTTCTAATTGATGTGTGGCGCTTGACAGTTGGAACAGGTTCTTTAAAGTAACCGAGATTGAGCCTCCATTTCTGGCACAGTAGTATCCAAGGCGTTGCAAACGGTGATAGAGTGTTACCACTAATGTTTGCCCGCATATTTCATCATGGACGCGGTTGAGTTGTTGTTGTGCTTCTCCCTCTCCAAGAAATCTTGACAAGCAACAGTCTGGATTTCGATGATATAGCACCCCTCAGATCATGAAGAAATTTTGTAAGGTTTTGAGACTGACCTTTCCATGGAAAAGCGAGATGTTAATCTCTTGGATAATTGGTGTTCTCTAGTCGCCAGCTTCATCCTCTTCAGGTTGTGAAATCCATGTTGAAGCCACGGTTTGTCTCTTCACTGTCAGGGTTTTCTCAAAACCTTCAAATTACAGTTTTGATGCTAGCGTAGTTAGGCAATCAACGTGTTGGTTTCCGCTGCGCCCGATATGCGTTATGGTCGCGTCGACGAAGTAGTTTAACAGTTTTTCTCGGCTCTGTATGGGGCCAAGGTTACTTCCTTCAGTGCGTATAATCCGTTCAGTTGGTTGTCAAGTAATTTAGAATCCCCTCTTATTTCCAGACGTGTGGCTCCAGCTCGTTTAGCCAAGGATAGTCCGATGAGAAAGGATTCATATTATGCTGAATTGTTAGTGCAGGGGAAGTCTAGCTTGAAAGAGTGCGAGAATACTTCACCGGACAGGGATACTAGAACCACACCTGCTCCTCCAGTACCGTTGTTAGGAGTAGCGGAGCCGTCGAAGAATAGTATCCACGTTTCTTCTTGGATGAAAGAGATTTCTGGAAAGTCTCCATGGAGGTCCTCGTGTAGCGTCATGGTATTCTCTCCCGAAAACGCCGCCAGCAAATCCGAAACTGCTTGCCTTTTGATGGATCTCGGGGAAGCGCATGTTATGTCGAACTCTGACATTTAGAGGATCCATTTGGCCGGTCTTCCCATTAGGGACGGTTTTGAGAGTAGGAAGTTCACAGGATTGGACTTAGATATAAGCACCACTTTATTTGAAAGCAGGTAGTGCCTGAATTTCTGGATGGATTGGATCAAAGCTAAGCAAGCCTTTTCTGCTTTGGGATATCTGAGTTCGGCATCTCTTAAAGTCCGACTGAAGTAGTAGATGGGATGCTCAATCCTTTCGTCATATTCTTGGGCGAGGAGAGCTCCGACAGCAGTGTCACTAAAGGCAGTGTAGAGGTGTAGTGGTCTTCCTTGTATGGGAGATTTCATGATGGCTGGGGAAAATAATGTTTGATGAATCTTACGGAACACTTCCTGTTGTAGTGTGGTCCAGACGAAGCTTGCTCCTTTCTTCAGTAAGGGGGTAAACTAAGCAACAAGTTGAGCCAATCCTAGTATGAAGCGGCGGATGTAGTTTATTTTACCCATGAAACGTTGGAGTTCTTTCACGGTTCGCGGTGGTGGCATCATGAGGATGGCTTGTGTTTTGACTGGGTCAACTTTAATTCACTCGGCAGTCACCTGAAAATCTAGGAACTTTCCCGTAGACACACCAAAAGCACACTTCAATGGATTCATCTTCAGTATGTACTCGCGACATCTTTCGAATACCTGCCGCATAATTCCTGCATGGTCTGCCCGAGTTTTTGACTTAACCACTATGTCATCTACATAATATTCGACTTGCTTATGCATCATATCGTGAAAAATGGTGGTCATGGCGCGTTGGTATGTGGTGCCAGCGTTTTTCAAACCGAAGAGAATCACGGTGTAGTAAAAGTTTCCAAGAGGAGTTCGAAAAGCCGTCTTACTTACGTCGTGTTCGTACATATTTATTTGGTTGTAGACGGTGTATCCATCCATGAAAGAGAACATGCCATGTCCATGGGTGGCGTCTACTAGCATTTCAATGTTGGGGAGCAAAAATTCATCTTTAGGTAAACATTTGTTCAAATCCCTAAAATCGACACAACACCTGATCTGGCCATTCTTCTTTTTTACCGGAACTACGTTGGCCAACCAAGTGGGGTGGTGAATCGGTTTGATGAAACCATCCGCTAGTAGCTTTTGAATCTCTGCCTTAATCTGTTCTTCCACATCGTGCCGGAATTGTGTCGGGGTTGCTTGACCGGTTTGGACCCGGGTATCACGTGTAAATGATGAGTGACTAGCTTCTCGTCCAAGCCAGGCATTTCTTCGTATGTCCATGCGAATACGTCTTGATATTCCTTGAGAAGGTCTACTGTTATAGTTTTGAAAGTGGTAGTAAAAGTTCGTTGCTCGGACTTGTAAAGATTTAAAAATAAAAAAATATACACAATATTTGTCACAATGGGCGAGAGGTACTGGGACTAGGATTCCGCCAATTTCATTTCTTAAGGTTCAAATAATAATTCGTTTATCAATAATAGCTCAAAAAATATATTAAATATATCGACTCTAATTTATTTCCAAGATTGATTCTCAAAATATTAGGTGTAAATGTTAAGCATGGGACATCAAATCATCTAAGCTAAGCATGACCCATCAAATCAAATCACAACTAATTAATTTAAATCATAATTTCAATTAAAATTAAAGCAAAAGTCATGAAAAGAATTAAATATAATTACCCAAGTGTGAAATAAGGCTTCCTCCATTGCCCCAGTGTTGGGATTTAGCTTCTCATATTAATCATAATCTCAAAATACATGTATGTTGCTCAAAAGTTGATTAAAATGATAAAAATGAGTAAAACAGTGAATGTACGACCCACAGGAGGAGTCACAAAAAGAACGATAAGAGACAGGTGCTACTGATATTTAGACTACGCTGCGACCCACGGTTTGCGTCTTAGACACTGATGATAAACGACTACCCTCGCGAGTCCGTTCTTCGTGTTCTTGGTCTTCATCAATGGCAGCAGCAGCAGCAGAGAGAAATCATGGTTCTCGACTCTGCAGCGTTCCTTCTCTCCTCCCAACTCTCGACCACCATTCTAGTAGACCCAAAGATCATATTTATACTCAAAGACACTCTGAAATCCCTCGCCATAACTCCAAATAATTCGTCTTTACTCGGCAGTGAATAACATTATTTTTGAATATTTTCTTACTAGATTTAGAATTTCACACGTAAACTTCGATCCTGCACGCTCCAGTAAGCCTTATACATGCCTCATAAGTCATCCAACTCCTCCAAAACACTTCCATGCACAAAAAAACACACAAAACACCGTGTACAGGTCGTGTTCACTCCGGGTAGCTCTGTTTTGAGCTCGAGAATCAAATCGATATTTCCAGCCAATTCCGATCAAATTAGACACCCAAACTATCTTACTTAGGCTAAATCACATCTTTCTGACAAAATTCAGCCATTGAATCGACTTACAACTACTTCATTTCTTCGTTCGAAAATTCTCCTGAACTGTGAACATTTTCCTGCCAATTTTCAGTTTTCAAATTGTTGAAGAAGGTGCCCCTTATCCTGGACTGGGGTGCAAATAGCAGATGCCTTGGAGGTGACCTGGGGGTGCCCCTTAGTAATTAGGTTACCCCTTATCCAAACTTGGGAGTCCGAATAACACTTGTCCTCCGGGTGACAAAATCAACTTTTCGAGCCGAATTTTCCAAAAATATTTATTTCCAAAAAATACCTACAAATGCATAAAATAACAAAATTAGTACAAAATCGAGTGCCAACAATATATAGTATTGAGATCAAATTAGACACAAAAATGTGTCTATCAAATACCCCCAAACTTATTATTTGCTAGTCCTCGAGCAAAATTTATTCTTGAAAAGTGACCGAGTTAATCTCGGGTGGGTTTATCAGAGGTGTACCCACAAAAACCAATACTCCAGACCCTATCTATCTACGCAGAACCTTGGAAAGCACTAAAGAACCTCCTTGGTTGGCATACAAATATTGACTCTAAGAGGAAGAACCCTGATGCGAAATTCCAATAGATGTACACGAGTTTGCACTCAAGCATACTAAAATTCATATAAGTGACAGAGCTCTACTAAGATAGTTTCACAATGGACATCATACTCGGAGTCAGACTAATCACATGAAAAGATTAATTAGATGGAAAAAGAAAAATGTAGATGGTTGAAAAGTGAACGGTGTTTCCCATATCTGTCTGAAGGCCTCTGCCAAGATGAACCTATCCTAATGGACTGAGATATCGGTCTGACTAATATCAACACAACTGGCATATACAAGGGAACCAGTGGTCAATAACTTAAATCTAGATCAACAAACTGGCAAATACGAGGGAACCAGCAGTTGACTACACATAACAATAACCATTTTTTTTTCCATCTTCTTAATCTTTTCATGTGATTAGTCTGACTCCGAGTATGATGTCCATTGTGAAACTATCTTAGTAGAGCTCTGTCACTTATATGAATTTTAGTATGCTTGAGTGCAAACTCGTGTACATCAATTGGAATTTCGCATCAGGGTTCTTCCTCTTAGAGTCAATATTTGTATGCCAACCAAGGAGGTTCTTTAGTGCTTTCCAAGGTTCTGCGTAGATAGCTAGGGTCTGGAATATTGGTTTTTGTGGGTACACCTCTGATAAACCCACCCGAGATTAACTCGGTCACTTTTCAAGAATAAATTTTGCTCGAGGACTAGCAAATAATAAGTTTGGGGGTATTTGATAGACACATTTTTGTGTCTAATTTGATCTCAATACTATATATTATTGGCACTCGATTTTGTACTAATTTTGTTATTTTATGCATTTGTAGGTATTTTTTTGGAAATAAATATTTTTGGAAAATTCGGCTCGAAAAGTTGATTTTGTCACCCGGAGGACAAGTGTTATTCGGACTCTCGCTTTTGGATAAGGGGTAACCTAATTACTAAGGGGCACCCCCCAGGTCACCCCCAAGGCAGCTGCTATTCACACCCTAGTTCTGGTTAGGGGAAGGACATCTTCTTCCCAAATTCAAAAACCAAAAATTGGCGGGAAAAAAATATATCAACTGGCAGATGTTTGTTGGAATTTTTGAACGTGTTCTAGGGCGATTCAATGGCTGATTTTTGGTAGGAAGTTGTGTTATGTCCTATCAAACACATTTTTTTAGAAAATAAATATATATACAAATATTGACAAATTGGTAGAGAGTTACTGGGACTAAGGACTTGGCCAATTCTCATGCATGTGGTATATTTTATTTATTCTTAACAATTACTGCTCAAAACATAAATATATGGACTCTTATTTTGCCAAAATAGATTCTCAGAATATTAGTTATAAATCGTAAGCATGGGACATCAAACATTTAAGCAAGCATGCCGCATCAAATAAAATGATAACTAATTAATTAAAATCATTTTTCAATTTTTAATCAATGCAAAAGTCATAAAAAGAATAAATTAAATTTACCACAATGACGAAAATAGACTCCCTCCGTCGTCCCAATGTTGGGTTTAGCTCCTCATATTAATCATAATCTCAAAATGTTTTATTATTGCTCCAAAGTTGATTACAATTGAGTAAACAATGCAACAGAGAAATCGCAACAGAAGTTTCTGTTCGAAGACGATGTTGCTGCGTTATAATGATAGAATTGGTGATGGAAACTTAAATGTTGTGGTGTACTTCTCTGTTGCAAAATAGGATGAAGAAACTGTTGCTATGACAGTATTGGTTGCAAAACAGGATGAAGAAACTGTTGCGATGAAGATAAAGGTTGCAGAGCAGTTGAAGAAACTGTTGCAAATGGATGAAGGAACCGTGGCCGATTCCTTGTTCTTCACGGGCAGCAGCAGCAGCAGCAACAGAGTTCTGAAAACTCTGATTTCTGCTCCTCTGGCCCTCCTTTCGACTCCCAACTCTCAACAACCCTTCTAGGCAACCATAGAAACATATTTATAGCCAACAGACCCATCGAATCTCGCTCATTCACTCCATATAATTCTCTTTAACTCGGCAGTAAAGAAAAATATTCTTGGGAATATTTTCTTTCCATTCTTGCTCTGGTACGCATAAATTTCCATCCTGGTCACTCTAGAAGTGTTTACACACGACCCACAACGTTGCTAGAGCCCTCATGCATGATCATAACACGCTCAAATCTTCTCCAATCCAGTGTTTCCCTGTTTTGCTTCCGTGAATTGTCCAGCTAATTATGGCCAAATTTGATCGAACCAAAAGCCCAAAACGTGTTTGATAGGACATAACACAACTTCCTACCAAAAATCAGCCATTGAATCGCCCTAGAACACGTTCAAAAATTCCAACAAACATCTGCCAGTTGATATATTTTTTTCCCGCCAATTTTTGGTTTTTGAATTTGGGAAGAAGATGTCCTTCCCCTAACCAGAACTGGGGTGTGAATAGCAGCTGCCTTGGGGGTGACCTGGGGGGTGCCCCTTAGTAATTAGGTTACCCCTTATCCAAAAGCGAGAGTCTGAATAACACTTGTCCTCCGGGTGACAAAATCAACTTTTCGAGCCGAATTTTCCAAAAATATTTATTTCTAAAAAAATACCTACAAATGCATAAAATAACAAAATTAGTACAAAATCGAGTGCCAACAATATATAGTATTGAGATCAAATTAGACACAAAAATGTGTCTATCAAATACCCCCAAACTTATTATTTGCTAGTCCTCGAGCAAAATTTATTCTTGAAAAGTGACCGAGTTAATCTCGGGTGGGTTTATCAGAGGTGTACCCACAAAAACCAATACTCCAGACCCTAGCTATCTACGCAGAACCTTGGAAAGCACTAAAGAACCTCCTTGGTTGGCATACAAATATTGACTCTAAGAGGAAGAACCCTGATGCGAAATTCCAATTGATGTACACGAGTTTGCACTCAAGCATACTAAAATTCATATAAGTGACAGAGCTCTACTAAGATAGTTTCACAATGGACATCATACTCGGAGTCAGACTAATCACATGAAAAGATTAAGAAGATGGAAAAAGAAAAATGTAGATGGTTGAAAAGTGAACGGTGTTTCCCATATCTGTCTGAAGGCCTCTGCCAAGATGAACCTATCCTAATGGACTGAGATATCGGTCTGACTAATATCAACAAAACTGGCATATACAAGGGAACCAGTGGTCAATAACTTAAATCTAGATCAACAAACTGGCAAATACAAGGGAACCAGCAGTTGACTACACATAACAATAACCATTTTTTTTTAACTTAACGGCATGAATAGATCTTTTTGATACAAGCGCATGCTTCTTGTCAGCAGATTACACGATAGTTCCCACGGGTCCTGCATTCCACGCTTTCTTAGGCGACGGAAACAGGGAGAACATACACATATTGCTATCCAAGTGTTAGTATTTATTCCGATTGGTCTACTGGTCTGGTCTTTTATTTTATTTATTTTTTTTGAAAAGGTAACTCAGTCAATCTATTTCACCCTAGCAAAGGTAACAACTTGAATCGTGTTCCCCACCAAATCACTTGAAATAAAAGAAAAATAAAAATATAAAGTGAAAAGGACTCGACGAGATATGGCGAAACTATCATGTTAATTCTAACACCTGAGCTCTGTGCTTTTATGAATAGACTCTATAGATGTTTCCATCTAGTCAGATTGGTTCCTCAACTCCTAAAACAAAAATGTTTCCATCCACTTAGATTGGTTAGTGCTATCCTTAATAGGCGTAAATTTTTAGGCTCTGGAGTTTATTTATTGCAACTTAAAACTAACAAAAAGTTTCTTCCCCACCCCCAAACTTAAATCTAACATTGTCCTCAATGTTCTAAAGATAAAATTAAAAGCATGAACAAGGAGAAACTGTTACCACTTGAAGAAAAAGAGTTAAGGAAAGATATTACCATGTTGCATGAGATTGGGTTACCTCCCAAGAAGTGCTAAGTTTAAAGTCTTCAGCCAGACATCGGAAGGAATTAGTCACCTCATAGAATCATATAGAAGTAGTCGGAATAACTGTGGGTCATCTGGATCAAAAAGTATTACCCACAAGAAGAGGAAACTGCAACGGACCAAAAAGATGCCGAACATACCCTTGTTTAAGACAACTACATCTAGTTGTGGCTCAGGTTCAGGTTCTATAACTGGGTCTATATAAAAGGTTTTCATCGGTTGGATTTCCTCAAAGCTAAGATCCGGTTCAGGTATTAGAGTCTGGAAAAACTCAACTAAGAACTTATAAGCACATAACAACAACCTGAATAACTAGGGATCCTCTAAGTCAATCAGATTTGACTCACACTGCTGACCACAATGAAAGAGGTGGTCTTCCTTGAGAAAATGTGTCGACCATAATATCCTAAAGTGATTAGGTTTAGTCTCAAAACTTAATAACCGACACATCTTAAAATCAAAATTTCCCACAATTGGTTGAAAAGTTTTTGGTGGGAAAACAAAGTCAATCTTGGTATCATAGCCTGGGTTAACCACATCAACCAGAGGATGGGTTTCTAACAACTGAGCTTCTTTCTGGACATCATTAGGTTCGGGAAAACGTGTACGAAGATAATCTTGTAAGATGGTTGAGGCACAAATGTCAAGTCCTACAGGAGGGTACTTTCTAAGAGTTAAAGCACACGGAGAATGATAATCACCCCCAAACTTAGACTTTTCTGTGTCTCTAGGAAGACTAGTCACAATTTCCCTAATTTCTAGGTCATCAGATTCTTGGAAATGGTCAATAGATTCTTCTAAGTTGGGTTCATCCTCACTCATTTCTACGAGTTTATCATCTTCTAAGACTAGTGTTTCTAAATCGCTAGATTCTAAAACAGTATTTTCAGGGTAAACTCTTTCCTCTAAACCATCATCACAATCATATAAAGGATTATCAGAGAAAGTTTCATATAAAGGCTCATTAACTAAGGTGTTAATCAAAGTTACTTCCTCCGATCCATTAATAAGTTCATCAAATAATGGATTGTCCAATACTCTGTAGGCTAAAGGATCATGAACTACATCGTCTAAAACGGTGGTATCTCTAGTCAGATCCACATCCTTTTGAATAGGTGAATAATCATTAAAATTATTGGGATCTGAACCAGAAATAATATCATCATTATGAAGCTCAAATGGAGTAACTAGTTCCGGATCACTATGCCTACAAATGTATGATTCTTCATCAATATTATCTTCATCATAATCATCATGAACCTCATCTAAAGTAGTGTCTTTTATTCTAACCTCGTCCTCTAGATTGGGCAAATATTCACTATTGATATCAAGGGTAGAATTGGAAACACTATATTGGAAATTAAGACTATCTTGAGCAGTTCTGTTCTGGGCCTCGAATAAAAGCTTTTGAATCGACTCACATGACTTCCTTATGGTATCGTGTATAGAAGGTTCACTCATGGGTGCATTTTGTTTATTCATTTCTAACACAAACCTATTTGTATTCTCAGTTAATTGTTTGAGAGACTCTTCTAGAGGAAGAACAGGTTCAGAAGGATCATAATATGGACTAGTTTTCAATAGTTTGATTGTATCCTCTAGAGACGAAGAACTAGTACTATAATCTTCTTGCTCGTAAGACTGATGCATGTGTGGATAGTAATTGGGCTCACCATGGTATGACCCATATCCTTCCAAAGGATGGCATTCCCAACCACTATTCCCAACATGGTCATAAAAAGGATGATGTCCATATTCAAATTCAGGTCGATACTCATTGTATTGGCTTCTATCATACCAGTTCGACATTCTTAATTGCAAGGGAATTCTACACAACACAAACAAGGCCGACTCGACTCCACCAAAGAAAACCTAAAGATTTCTAGCAAACAAAAAGCATGATGGCTCCACTTAGATTGTTTCTAGACCAGCTTCTATCTTTCGAAAGGGAATTCGTTGCAATTTGAGCAAACCCCTCTGGAATCAATCCGAGTCAAAATAAGTTGAACTGAGGAGAGGGAAGCTCAGTGGAGCTTTGATACCCAAGGCCTCACCGCTATCACAAGGCGGCGCAGTCACGCATTCAACTCACAGAAACCATCATGAACTTTGGAGTGTGCTTAAAGAGCAACCAATATTTTTCGAACGAGTTTCCTATTAAGCTCGTTACCCTATCGGTCTCGTTCTATTCCAAATTTTAAGCTTGGGTTCGCGTTAGGTTTCGTTTTCCTAAGGCGGGCAAGAAGGGAGCGGTGATGAAATCCGAACCCTTATCTTGTATTGGCCAGGCCTTGCCCTTTACTAGGAATTTAAAAACAGTCCAAATTCGTCCTCAATCAATGAATCACCTTAAGGAATGCAGTAAATCGCTTACAGGAGATTCGCGAGTGTTTCGATGGACTTACCTCCCGTACCAGACGGGGGATGAACCGTTGAAGTCGACTCGGGCCATGACACCTATGTCATGTACGAACCCGAGGGGACAAGACGATATAGTAATCGTCTTCCTTCCCTGCACACAGTTTATATATAATTTTTTTTTATTAATAATAAGACCCTTCCGTAGGGTTAAAAAAATGTCCAAAAATCCAGAATCAAGTCCAAATAAAAAGTCCAAACAAATTA
The DNA here is from genome assembly GCF_003573695.1 of Papaver somniferum. Classification (NCBI taxonomy): domain Eukaryota; kingdom Viridiplantae; phylum Streptophyta; class Magnoliopsida; order Ranunculales; family Papaveraceae; genus Papaver; species Papaver somniferum. Next base: position 168,494,597 of record NC_039365.1, read on the forward strand.
CAAAAATGATGAAAAAAAAAAACTATTTACAAATTCTAGAAAAATAAATAAAAGCTATATACAGAAAAATAAATAAATAATAATAATAAATATTAAATCCTAAAAAAGAAAATTATGTCTTTTTTTTTCCTTCTCCCTTAGCTTTTAGCTTTTAGCTTTAAGCTTTTTGTTCCCAAGTCCTTAGTATTCCACTTCGAACCTGTAAATCAAAGACACAAAAAGAAACGTAAAAAGGAACAAATAAAATAATAAAAACCTAAAAATTCTACCTAAGCACAAATCCGCGTTGGCGGCGCCAAAATGATTAAAGATTTTTCGTGGGTTGTAGTAATGAGGTTCAAACTCTCGGACTTGTGAAGGATAATTTTTTTAGAAAATAAATATATATACAAATATTGACAAATTGGTAGAGAGTTACTGGGACTAAGGACTTGGCCAATTCTCATGCATGTGGTATATTTTATTTATTCTTAACAATTACTGCTCAAAACATAAATATATGGACTCTTATTTTGCCAAAATAGATTCTCAGAATATTAGTTATAAATCGTAAGCATGGGACATCAAACATTTAAGCAAGCATGCCGCATCAAATAAAATGATAACTAATTCATTAAAATCATTTTTCAATTTTTAATCAGTGCAAAAATCATAAAAAGAATAAATTAAATTTACCACAATGACGAAAATAGACTCCCTCCGTCGTCCCAATGTTGGGTTTAGCTCCTCATATTAATCATAATCTCAAAATGTTTTATTATTGCTCCAAAGTTGATTACAATTGAGTAAACAATGCAACAGAGAAATCGCAACAGAAGTTTATGTTCGAAGACGATGTTGCTGCGTTACAAAGATAGAATTGGTGACGGAAACTTAAATGTTGTGGTGTACTTCTCTGTTGCAAAATAGGATGAAGAAACTGTTGCTATAACAATATTGGTTGCAAAACAGGATGAAGAAACTGTTGCGATGAAGATAAAGGTTGCAGAGCAGTTGAAGAAACTGTTGCAAATGGATGAAGAAACCGTGGCCGATTCCTTGTTCTTCACGGGCAGCAGCAGCAGCAACAACAGAGTTCTGAAAACTCTGATTTCTGCTCCTATGGCCCTCCTTTCGACTCCCAACTCTCGACAACCCTTCTAGGCAACCATGGAAACATATTTATAGCCAACAGACCCATCGAATCTCGCTCATTCACTCCATATAATTCTCTTTAACTCGGCAGTAAAGAAAAATATTCTTGGGAATATTTTCTTTCCATTCTTGCTCTGGTACGCATAGATTTCCATCCTGGTCACTCTAGAAGTGTTTACACACGACCCACAACGTTGCTAGAGCCCTCATTCATGATCAGAACACGCTCAAGTCTTCTCCCGTGTCCAACCCGTGTTTCCCTGTTTTGCTTCCCTGAATTGTCCAGCTAATTATGGCCAAATTTGATCGAACCAAAAGCCCAAAACGTGTTTGATAGGACATAACACAACTTCCTACCAAAAATCAGCCATTGAATCGCCCTAGAACACGTTCAAAAATTCCAACAAACATCTGCCAGTTGATATATTTTTTTCCCGCCAATTTTTGGTTTTTGAATTTAGGAAGAAGATGTCCTTCCCCTAACCAGAACTGGGGTGTGAATAGCAGCTGCCTTGGGGGTGACCTGGGGGGTGCCCCTTAGTAATTAGGTTACCCCTTATCCAAAAGCGAGAGTCCGAATAACACTTGTCCTCCGGGTGACAAAATCAACTTTTCGAGCCGAATTTTCCAAAAATATTTATTTCCAAAAAAATACCTACAAATGCATAAAATAACAAAATTAGTACAAAATCGAGTGCCAACAATATATAGTATTGAGATCAAATTAGACACAAAAATGTGTCTATCATCTACCAGCTTTACGCGTTCGTCCGCGCACAGAGTCGAGCTGATCGAGATGGGTCGCGGAGATTCTTTACTCCCGATATTAACAACCTCAAGTTTGTCCATGGTAGAGTTGGTCCCGTCTTGTAGTTGTCGTGGTGCATCAGGTACTTCCTCTTGCGGCTCGTTACTACGTTTGCGTTCCATTAGGCGGAGAGACTGTGCGGTAGTCTCTCATATTAATTGCTAACAGCGGCGCTGATATACGGTTTTCCCTTTTTCATCATGACCCATCATAAAATCCCGTCCTCGCTTGGTATGGGTGTAAGCCGCACTCCGGTTTGGCGGGTGGAGGCTGGCGTGTCTCTCTTTCGAAGGGGTGATGTGAGACCGGGTTTCTCCGTGAAGCGGTGCAGGACCATCACTTTCTTCAATGGACGTCCACTTTGGCAGTGGAGTGTGGTGAGCCTTGTTGGTTGTGGCCTGCGGACCCTTTTTTGGCTCAAAAATCTCCATGTCGCAGATCGGCGCATATGGAGATAATGATGCGGCGATGCGAACGACTTCTCTGTTTAACATGGTTTTCAAGAACTGGTGATACGTCGAAGGAATGATTCTGTTATCGTGGATACATGGTCTTCCCAGTATCATGTGGTAATCTGGCTCCTTTTCGATTACCTCGAACATTACTTTTGACTGGACGGGTCCTACTGATAAATTCAGGTTGACGTACCCATACATGCTGGTTTGGTTGCCTTCGAAATTGGTCATTGTAGTGGACTGTCGCACAACTTCGTTCGGCCGTACCCTGGATGTTCTGAGTGTCCTGAGGGTAACAACGTTGGAAGATGCTCCTGTGTCGATGAGAGCCCTTTTGAATTCCACAACCTTGATACGGGTTGTGACGTGTAGGGCCCGGTTATGCCCTTCCTCTGCCATCATGTCATCGTCGGTAAACGTGATATTGTTGATGGATATCTCTGGTGTTCTTGACGTTTTCAAGCGTGAAGGAATCAAGGAAGCGTTTAACGCTATTCGATTGATGGCGGTGAACGTCTCCATATGTTGATCTTTTGAAAGATGTAAGAGTTCACATAGATTCTCCACCAGCGAGGCCGCTTCCTGGCCTACTGGTTTCTGGTTAGTAGTGAAGCTGTTGACTTGGGAGTGATCGTTTGGGATGTTAGTCCCCAGTCCTGGAGTTTCCGGGGCAAGTGAATCGTTCGATTCTGCCGTTAAGTTGATGAGGAAATCCAGTATGATGTTAATCACATCTTTCATCAGACCTATGTTCTTGGTGTGGATCTCCTGAATCCGCACCAAGTCAATCAGCCTTGGAATTCCTTCGTCGATTGCAATGTTGGGTGTTGCGTTGGGGGAGGAAACATTGTCGTTCGCCTGAGTGGAACTTGAGGACACGGATTCAGCCCTAAAACCGACCATCTTCCTGAGTTAAAGAAACGTGTTCTGAAATTGGTATTGGAACCAAGAGATTGATCTCCCACTGTGGTCGCCAATTGTTTGAGGGTGAAAACGGTTTCTGCTGATTTTGGTAATTTCGGGTGTGTGGGTGAGAAACGAATTTAAAACCTAAACAATGTATTGCAAGGGAGTACTTTAGATTTGAGAGATCAATCTGTACAAATCTGGCCTAAACCAAGAATGGCCATTCCAGACTTGCTTCGGTAACAAAGTGAATGAGAAAGGTTGGTTTTGGGGAGGGAAGCGAAGAAAGTGTTGAGACAAGAATAGTTGATTCTGGAAGAGTAGTTGTTTCACGACTTGTATCAGAAAGTGGGAAGCTAACAGATGGAAACCTAGCAAATATTTTCTGAATGTTGTATCCTCTTGACCTGAACTTGTTGTTCGGTGGAAATAAGTAATGCCTATTTATACAAGTCGAAGTGAAACGTACTCTGACTCATTAAGAAATGGAAAACGGGTGAGTAAATTGGAGGAGGTGGTAACCAGTAACGCTTGGAATTGATGTTCCATAAAAAAAAGAGTTTCACCATTACTCCCTGTATTTACTAACCGCCTCATCCTTATGACACTTTCTTATAATGAGCGTAGTGTACGCCCCACACTGTAAACCGCCAAACCAATACCCAATGAGCATCCCCCAGTTTGTGACATGTGTTGATGTCTCGAGTGTTTTCGTGGAAAACATGTAGCATGTTGTTGTTGTCTGGAAAGTTGAGCTTGTGAGACTTGCCGGCTCGGTGGTGACCTTCAACGGTCGAGATTTTGCATCTTAAGAGAAAGGTAGCCGTTGATTATTGCAACCTTTCGTTTGGTAGCCAGTGGCATGAAAGTATGATCAGTATGGCTTTAATATGGCCAGTTTAGGCGCGGCCAAAACTAGGTCCAAAGGTTGTCATGCCTTAGTTGGTAACCTTGGACGGCTAGGATCTTCATCTTAGATGAAAAAGTGGTCGTTGATTGATGCAGGCCTTTGTTTTGGTAGCCTCATAGGGAAGGATGGCATGGTATGGCGCGGCAAGGTGGTTGGCATGCCATTGTCACATGTGGCATGGCATTCCTTGGTGCGATTTGGCGTGGACAAAACTAGGGTTTTGGGCCAAAGGTTACCATGCGTTGTTTGGCGACCTTGGACGGCTAGGATTTGCATCTAGGATGGAAGGGTGGCCGTTGATCGTCGCACGTCTTCATTTTGGTATCCGCATGGGGCAGGCCGACATGGTATGGCGTGGCAAGGTGGTTGGCATGATATTGGCACATGTGGCATGGCATGCCTTGGCGCGGTTTGGCGTGGCAAAAACTAGGGTTTTGGGCCCAAGGTTACCATGAGTCGTTTGGAAACCTTGGACGGCTACAATTTGCATCTAGGATGCCGTTGATCGCCGCACGCCTTCTTTTTGGTAACCGCATAGGGAAGGCCGGTATGGTGGGGCCAAGGGTTTGGCATTCCATTGGCGCATGGTGCGGCTAGCATGGTTGGGGCCAAGGCAAGGCGCGGTTGGCTTGGCATGGTTGGGCCAAGGGTTTGGCATGCCATTGACGCATGGTGCGGCTATCATGGTTGGGGCCAAGGCAAGGTGCGGTTGGCTTGGCATGGTGGGGCCAAGGGTTTGGCATGCCATTGTCGCACGGTGCGGCTAGCATGGTTGGGGCCAAGAAAAGGTGCGGTTGGCTTGGCATGGTGGGGCCAAGGGTTTGGCATGCCATTGGCGCATGGTGCGGCTAGCATGGTTGGCATGCCTTGGCGCGGTAGACGTGGCTGGCATGGTTTGCCATTGGCACACTGGTATGGATGTCATGGTTGGCATGCCTTGGAACAGAGATGTGGCTGGCATGGTTGGCATGCCTTGACGCGGTAGCATGAGAATTAGAGTTTGGCATAGATGATGTCGGTCAATGTTAAGGGTTCTTCCGTGGAACATGACACATAAAAAAAGGTACCCTGGTAATTCTTACGTAGGCATGCTGATCGATTCAATAAAATGTGCTAATGATCGTAGTGACGTCATGTCAGATGTGCGGTTTTACGATTTTAACCCTAAGCTAAAAACCACCATCAACAGTTGCTTTCAAGACTTTTATATTGAAAACATAACATGAGAAGTTACATATATGAACCCTAGTATTGGAGACTTGAATTTTATTACTATAAAAATCTCAAGGAAGAATATACAAGTTGTATTACAACTTATTAGGTATATTGAATTACAAAGCATAACGTTTATCTTTTGAACTTCGTAATTATGACATAAACACTATCTTTTTAACTTATTACTAGATTGTGTAATCAACTTTAGGTTGATTCCATGCCTAAAAAGATATGTTTCACTATATGAGTTTAAGGAAGTAAACTTGGGAAACTTGTTTCATAGTTGAAAGGTGTCAATAAGATTGGTGGTTCGATTTCTATTAGGGATCTATAGCAGGACCGATCCCTACCTTGGGGATCTATAGCAGCACTGATCCCTATTGGGGATCTCTTGCAGGACCGGTCACAATTGAAAAACGTATTCCCGGTTTTCATATATACTTTAGAGTTTGTGTCAATATCGGAATATGATTTTCTATTTAGGGAAGTTCGAGATGTCAACATTATGAGTAACTTGAACACATGCTAAAATCTTATTCTTCATTGTTCAAATATATTCCTTGATACTCAAGGTGAGATCCCAAACCTAAATATTTGAGAATCTTTTATTAGGGTTATCAAATTTACTTATATGTTTTATTTTCCCAGTAAGTAAAAAATATCTCTGTAAGATATATTAGTAAAGTATACTTGTATGAGTTGTCATCCATGAGGTATTTCCGTATATCAGTTGGATATTAGCTAGAATTAGACAAAACCAAAAATTGGTGTTTATTCCATATCCTTTGATAATTTTGGTCATGAAAATTCCTTGGTGTCTAAACCACCTTGGTATATAAATAGTGAAGTTTGTTCTTCTTTCAAACTTATCCAAATACTCGCACTTCATTTTGTGGTCAGGGTGATAGACAACTAATAGTATTCTTGTAATATTATTCTGGAGAGGAGAGTAACCGAATTAGGAAAATCTCTTACATATGCTCTTTAAAGTCTTTTGTGAGATCAAAAAGCATCTAAAAGTAGCGTTGTAGGAAACTAGATTCATATTGTTATTTTATTTTTTTATTATTGATTTTGTTAGAGCACTGCTCGGTCGAACTCGCATGCATTGATATCTCAAGCATGTTTGTCAACGTTAGTGATCAAAACTACAAGTCTTGATTTCTAGTCTACTATAGCTAAGTCTCGGACTAGGATCGAAAGTGTAGTTCATCTCAAGAACTCCATGACGATCATCATACAAGATGAAGAACTACTCAAGGAACTGGTGGAATTTCATCGACTAAAAGGTATGTGGAGACTTGAACTTATCTATCACTCAAAAGTCTATCTACTCTATCTCCTATCTTGAGACAAAAGTCGTTTTGCTATATAGACTTTGATTATATACATTTGCTATTTCGAGCCGAGTTTATCACGCCTATCTATTTCTCGAAATATGTGCTGGTAAGCTTTCGCTTTGGCCAAGTTCATCTTTACCTAGTGACGAAAGTCATATTATGTTTCAATCACTTGAAAATGGCTTTGACGAAAAATGGTTTGTGAATAAAAAATATATAACGTCCTCTAAGAATGTTTCAATGATTGAAATGAGAGTTTAGAATATATAACCAATGTTGGATATAAGCATTGTGTGGTAACACATATATGTATAAGTCCTTATTCCTTGAACCAAAGTATGCGTACTTTGTTGATCAGGAAAACCGGAAAACCAGTCCGCGAACTGTCGGAGGTTCTCGACACGAGAAAATCTGCTGGAGTTTGTAAACTCTTCCGGGAACTTAAGTCCGTGAACTAAGTCCGCGTACTTGAGTTGGTTATTTCTAAAGACGATTATTCGTTTACTTAAACTTATATAAACTAAGGAATGCAAGTTTGCAAACCGTGGCTATAAAGTTCATGAATTGATTCGAGTGAATCAAATCATTTTTCCTTCGATTGTGTCTTATATACTTCTATAAGATCTAATCAATTGAAAAACTCTATAACTAGTTTATTTGAGTCATTTGAACTAGTTATGGTAAAGAAGAATATGGTTAATATGAAAGTGACCATATGGCTAACCATTTAGTTAACTATTTTTGAACCAACGAATGTACATGTTTGGGTATGGTTAGACAAACCTAAAATCGTACATTTCATTTGTGTGTAACAAGATAGGTTTTCGATCCAACGGTTGAAAGATATTAGCTTGAATCTAATCAGGTTTTCATCTAACGGTGAATATTGAATACTTTGTTACCAAGCTAACATTGATTGCAAACCCTGATTTGAAAGACTATATAAGGGAGAACTCTGGAAACTGGTAAACCTAATACCCACACATTATGTGTGATATATACTAGTTGTGCTAAGCTAGAGTCGATTCTCCTTTAACCTTTGGTTTTTTCTAGGGGTGTAAATTTGGGGGCCCAAAAACTAAGACAGGCCAGGCAGGCTAGGCTTAACATTTGTGAGCCCGTAAACAAATTCAGGCCGGGCAGGCCGGGTAAAAGTAGATAATTTGCTACCCAAAGACCGCCCAAAGCCCGCTTTTTATACGGGCAGGCCAGATCGGGCCGGACAGGCCACTATTTTGAATTTTTTTCTTTTATTTTATGATTAAATTTTCAAATGAATGGTATTAAATGTATTTATTTTTAATACAATATCCTTTCCTTTCTAACATTGCATACCGTAAGTGATAGTATTATTTTATATTTAAATTACAATGACAAACTTTTAATTTTAGCCTATAATAAATAATTAATTAGAGTACAATAAACTTTTTAATAAGAAAATTTATTACCATTAATGTTTTTAAAAGGCTAATTATAAGTAAAAGCAACTATATATTTTATTTTTCTTGACACAAAATTGACAATTATAAAATGGTAACTTTTAAGTCTTTTTAAGAGGATATTAAATGATTAATGGCACATAGAATGCTTTCAGGCCGGGCACCAGGACGGGTATCAGGCCGGGCATCATAATTAATTGCAAAGCCCGAGACCTCCCAATAAATTAATCCAGGCCAGGCCGGGTGGCCCATGACGGGCCATAACAGGCTTTGAGCTACTTCGGGTACAGGCGGGGTCAAGCGGGTACAGGCAGGCCGAGTATTTTCGGGTATTATTTACACCCCTAGTTTTTTCTTCTAAACCAGGTTAACGACTTAAAGACTTCATTGGGATTGTGAATCCAGACCGATACTACTTTCTCGTAGTTGTGTGATCTGATATTTCCATTTTATATCGTACGAGTTCAATTGAAAGAATTGTCTTGAGATTATATCTCCGATAGGGCAAGACAAAAAGTAATCACAAATATCTTCGTCTCATCGTTTTTGATTCCACAATATCTTCTTTCGCCGTGTCGATTAAGATTATTGTGAGGTGATTGATAATACTAGGTTGTTCTTCGAGAATATAAGTACGGATTATCAATTGGTTCCCGTTCACCTTGATTTCTATCAAAAGACGGAAACTCATAGGTATATTTGTGGGAGACGGATTTATCTATTACCATAGACTTTTCTGTATGATACAGATGTGTTTATTAAAGTCTTCGACTTTGGGTCGTAGCAACTCTTTGTTGTGGGTGAGATCAGCTAAGGGAATCAAGTACGTAGTATCCTGCTGGGATCAGAGACATAAGGAGCGCAACTGTACCTTGGATCAGTGTGATATTGTTTGGGGTTCGACTACAGTCCAGACCAAAGTTAGTTTGTCGTAGGCTAGTGTCTGTAGCGGCTTAATACAGTGTGTGTTCAATATGGACTAGGTCCCGGGGTTTTTCTGCACTTGCGGTTTCCTCGTTAACAAAATTCTGTTGTCTGTATTATTTCTTTTCCGCATTATATTTTGTTATATAATTGACATATTATAGGTTCTGCGTTAGTTCAATCAATTAGAATATCCGACCTTTGGTTGTTGATTTACATTGATTGACACTTGGATATTGGTCTTTGGTACCATCCAAGTTATCTCTCTTATATTTAATCAGAATCGCAGATTTCTTTTTGCTTGTGTAAGGATTAAATCGAGAGATCGAGATATTATACTCTTTGATATACTTTATTAAGATTGAGTCTGGTTGATTCTCTTGAAAGTATATTGGAGTTAGTCTATACAGATTGCTAAGCGAAATATTGGGTGTAGTTGTTGTACCCCCGCTTTTTCAATTGGTATCAGAGCTAGAAAACACGTTTAAAAGACCTTATAAGTCTGTGTTTGTAGCAATATGACTCTATGGATAAGAGTATCTATGATAACACAACATCAACTCTGAATAACTCTTGTACATCTCTATGTCCAGAAGCTCCCAAGAAAAACTCTGTATCTAGTCCTTTGACTGAATATGCATTCAACTGGGAAAAATCTCTTGATGAACAGTTGGATGATCTTTCCGATGACAGTGATTCAGAAGAAGGACAAAGTATTGATGAGGAAGTCTCTCAATATGTCAAGCTTTTTGACCATGCTTTGAAAGAAAAGAATTCAACAATCTGCTTGAGTAAATACATGGCTCCTCTTTTTCAAGAAAACAGAAAATTGAGAAAACTCTTTAAAGGATATGATGGTGGATATAAACTCTTACAATCTATCGTTAAAGATCGTCAAGAAGATGTTCGCTCAAAAAGGTTAGAATGTGATAATCTTCTTCGAAATCTCTGTGTGTTGAAAGAAAGACTTGCAGAAGCTGAAGCAAGATATGACTCTCAACAAAAATGTTTTGATGACAAAAAACTCAGTCTTCTCGCCAAAGAAAAATCCTTGGAGACTGATCTTGCAGCTGCTCTTGATAAAGTGAAATCGCTGGAAGAGAATCTGAGTAGATTCAATTCTAGCTCTACTAAATTATCTTCTATGCTTGGAGATTGTAAAGAACATCGTGATACACGTGGTGTTGGATATAAAGGAATAGATGCTCCAAAAACTAGTAAGATCAATTTCGTTAAAGCTAGTGATATTCTTTCATGTGAAAAAACTCCTGCAGCTGGTGATGCTCCTAAAAACAAGGATAATGTTCCTTCTAAAACTACTCACACGGGAAAAGTCAAGAACAGTTCCTTTAACTTCTTTTATTGCGGAAATAAGGGGCATCCTGAACAAAGATGTAGTTTTCATTTGAGGAATAAAAAACTTCACAACATTCTTGTTTGGATGTCTAAAGAAGTTCTTAAACTTGTCTCTCATGTTGGAGTAAAAGGCATTGTTGAAAATAAAAAAAAAATACTTTGTTAAGTCTTTTCTTAATTGTGCATTTGAAACTGAAAATGCCTACAATGGTAGAAGGGAAAACGACAGAAGGGCAACTGACTTCTTAAATAACTCCGATAAGAGAAAAATACAAAGGAGAAAGAAATAAAAGCCAAACTCCGTTTATACTGTTAAAGAAGACAGTGAACCAGAGGTATCTGCTCCAGATTTCATTCATATCAATAATCGAGTCTCAGAGCTCAAGATTAGCATAAATAGACTCAGACTGAGCATCAAAAATACAAGGAAAGCGACTGGCTCAGCTACTCCTTGCTCCTCTCTTGATAAAACTCCTTTAACTAAATCGAGTGATTTTTCTGTAAATCCTCTGGAAGGAGAAAAAGAAGAAAACAATATTGATGAGCAAAATGCTCATCTAAATACACCATGACTGCTCAATGAAGTATCCTTGTTTTAGATTAAAGAAGGATGATCATTGTTCTCAAAAAATTATCTTGAGAAAGTTGTCAAGGTCGTATTTTTGTTGTTTTTGATGATCTTAAAAATCTGTTGAGCCCTGCTCCAGTTCTTCCTTCTTGAAGATAATTCTGATCATCCTCCTTTGAGAAAAATTCCCTGTTTAATCGTCCTTCCTCCAAGTAGTTGTTTCTCAGCAATTATTTTCTTGGAATTAAGAAGTTCATCCTTTGTTCATCTCTGGTCCTCCATTATGTTTGGTCACGTAAAGTTGTGACCATGAGTACACATACACCTGACCCACACGAACGTCAATTTTCCTAGGGTTTTTATGGAACTTCTTTATATATATATATGTGTGTGTGTGTGTGTGTGTGTGTGTGTCATCAACTGATACATTGTTCCATAAGGTCAAAAGATCCTACTGAGTTTTTTTTTGTGCACAATGTATGGAAGCAACAAAGATGATGAAGTCAAGAAGGGAAAGACTATCGAGTTTTACAAGAATCCTGTTTTCATAACATGCTATCTTGCTATCGATTATGAAAACGAACTACCAGTTCAGATGTCTTTACAACTGGTAGGAAATCTTCTCCGAGATTTTGAGATCGTACGTGAACAACTCGGAGTTGCAACAAGGAATCTTGATTTTCTGAAAAACGAACTGAAGAAAGCAACTGATGAGATCGTCCATGTTTAATCTCTAGTTGCTGACCGAGTTTAGTTTTTTTTCCTAGTAAATCTTCTTTTATTGTTTTATTTAGAAGAATAACTAGAGTTTGGAAAAGCCATTATTGTGATTACACGTAGCTATATCCAACGTTTTCATCTTCATTTTTTTAGGTTTATTTATTTAAATTCTAAAAAATTGTTTGGAAGATGATATTTTTGCACTATATATCTTTACGGTTTTATATATTGCAATATGTTATGGGATATGTGTGTTTGCGTCCGTGAACTTTGATTGTCCCATACCTTGTCAAAAGTTATGTCTTTCGTATATCGATGCATGTATTGATAAAATAATGAATGGACTTTTGACATCACAAAAGTTTGAATCCTATTATGTCATTATTGATGGAAGATAGGATGAACTTTTTTTTACGATGACTATGTCTATTATATGTCATTCTGCAAATAGTGATGGAAAATAGAATGAATCCTTGTCTATTCCAAAGTATTGATCTTCCATGATCCATATTTTATGTATATACTGTGCGGCTCCGTAAGTTTTCTTATGTTGAGCATTTCCGATTTAATGAATCATGGGTTCTCTTGTGATTAATTGACTTGAGTATTAACGGGATTCAAATTCATATTCGTATGTGATTTGTTATGTCCAAAGAAATCCTTCATTTCTTATGAAATTAAGGTCGCTCTTGTTGTTCTTTAAAGAATGACATATTATGGGGGAGAGTTCTTAATTAAACTTGTGCTTAATTGCCAAATCTTTTGTGGGGAGCGCGGCTGTGGAATATTATAGGAGTTATCTTGTATCTTTATAAACTCCTTGATCAAAGCATTTAACTTCGGCTATATGATTGCATCTAAATAAGTTGATATGTGCTTTCTTTTGGTCATGAAATGTCTCTATGGAAATTTTCATTAGGATCTCGTTCTTGTACCTTTGCCAATTTGATTGATAAAAAGGGGGAGAATTAATATGTAGTTCACACTACAAATACATATGGTTTTCGGACCATTATGTACGGGGGAGTGGTTTCCATGTGAGATGGAGTATTGACTAAGGGGGAGTGATACATATCACCATGGTATTTTTGTCGAAGTTGTTATACAATTGAACTTTGATACTATGACACTGTATAACAATGATCGAGAATTCTGTTTTCTCATTATTATAGCTAAGGATGTTCAAGAACGATGATGCTAAACTTACAACCTTTGGAATCATTGGAGTACTTGTAAGTGACGAAGATTTCGAGTAATGTTAAAGATTAGGCATGTGGAATAGGATCTACAAAAGTGTATTATTTATATTTGTATTCCATATGTATTAATAGTTTTGTCACTAAAATTGACAAAGGGGGAGATTGTTAGAGCACTGCTAGGTCGAACTCGTATGCGTTGCTATCTCAAGCATGTTTGTCAATGTTAGTGATCAAAACTATAAGTCTTGATTTCTAGTCTACTATAGCTAAGTCTCGGACTAGGATAGAAAGTGTAATTGAGCTCAAGAACTCCATGGAGATCATTGTACAAGACGAACAACTGCTCAAGGAACTGGTGGAACTTCATCGACTAAAAGGCATGTGGAGACTTGAACTTATCTATCACTCAAAAGTCTATATACTCTATCTCCTATCTTGAGACAAAAGTCGTTTTGCTATATAGACTTTGATTATACACATTTTCTATTTCGAGTCGAGCCTATCTATTTCTCGAAATACGTGTTGGTAATCTTTCGCTTTGGCCAAGTTCATCGTTACCTAGTGACGAAAGTCATATTATGTTTCAATCACTTGAAAATGGCTTTGACGAAAAATGGCTTGTGAATAACAAATATATAACGTCCTCTAAGAATGTTTCAATGATTGAAATGAGAGTTTAGAATATATAACCAATGTTGGATGTAAGCATTGTGTGGTAACACATATATGTATAAGTCCTTACTCGTTGAACCAAAGTATGTGTACTTTGTTGATCAGGAAAGCGAGAAAACCAGTCCGAGAACTTTCGGAGGTTCTCGACCCGAGAAAATCTGCTGGAGTTTGTAAACTCTTCCGGGAACTTAAGTCCGTGAACTAAGTCCGCGTACTTGAGTTGGTTATTTCTAAAGACGATTATTCGTTTACTTAAACTTATATAAACTAAGGAATGCAAGTTTGCAAACCGTGGCTATAAAGTTCATGAATTGATTCGAGTGAATCAAATCATTTTTCCTTCGATTGTGTCTTATATACTTCTATAAGATCTAATCAATTGAAAAACTCTATAACTAGTTTATTTGAGTCATTTGAACTAGTTATGGTAAAGAAGAATATGGTTAATATGAAAGTGATCATATGGCTAACCATTTGGTTAACTATGTTGAACCAACGAATGTACATGTTTGGGTACGATTACACAACATAAAATCGTACATTTCATTTGTGTGTAACAAGCTAGGTTTTCGATCTAACGGTTGAAAGATATTATTTTGAATCTAATCAGTTTTTCATCTAACGGTGAATATTGAATGCTTTGTTACCAAGCTAACATTGATTGCAAACCCTGATTTGAAAGACTATATAAGGGAGAACTCTAGCAACTGGGAAACCTAATCCCCACACCTTACGTGTGATACTAGTGTATTATCTAGAGTCGATTCTCCTTTAACCTTAGGTTTCTTCTTGTAAACCAGGTTAACAACTTGAAGACTTCATTGGGATTGTGAAGCCAGACCGATACTACTTTCTCGTAGTTGTGTGATCTGATATTTCCATTTTATATTGTACGAGTTCAATTGAATGAATTTTCTTGAGATTATATCTCCGATAGGGCAAGATAAAAAGTAATCACAAATATCTTCGTCTCATCGTTTTTGATTCCACAATATCTTCTTTCGCCGCATCGATTAAGATTATTGTTAGGTGATTGATAATTTTAGGCTGTTCTTCGGGAATACAAGTCTGGGTTATCAATTGGTTCCTGTTCACCTTGATTTATCAAAAGACATAACAAAACTCGTAGGTGTTTCTGTGGGAGACAAATTTATCTATTACTGTAGACTTTTCTGTGTGATACAGAGTTGTTTATTAAAGTCTTCGACTTTGGGTCGTAGCAACTCTTAGTTGTGGGTGAGATCAGCTAAGGGAATCAAGTACGTAGTATCCTGCTGGGATCAGAGACATAAGGAGCGCAACTGTACCTTGGATCAGTGTGATATTGTTTGGGGTTCGACTACAGTCCAGACCGAAGTTAGTTTGTGGTAGGCTAGTGTTTGTAGTGGCTTAACACAATGTGTGTTCAATCCGGACTAAGTACCGGGGTTTTTCTGCATTTGCGGTTTCCTCGTTAACAAAATTCTGTTGTCTATTTTATTTCTTTTCCGCATTATATTTTTTCATATAATTGAAATATCACAGGTTGTGCGTTAGTTTAATCAATTAGAATATCCGACCTTTGGTTGTTGATTTACATTGATTGACACTTGGATATTGGTCTCTGGTACAGTCCAAGTTATCTCTCTTATATTTAATCAGACTCGCAGATTTCTATTTGCTTGAGTAAGGATTTAATCGAGAGATCGAGACATTATAACTCTTTTATATACTTTATTAAGATTATGTCTGGTTGATTCTCTTGAAAGTATATTGGAGTTAGTCCATACAGATTGCTAAGCGAAATATTGGGTGTGGTTGTTGTACCCCCGCTTTTTCAGATTTGATTGACTAACGGTGGTTGAACCTTAATATTCATCAAGTTTTATTATCCTGAGATCCTTCTCTTCTGACATAAGGCCACTCAAACTAGATGAAGGTTGACATAGTTCAGATCTGCTTTTACATATGGCGATAGGCTTGTGATCATTTCGTATGCATGATTGATCATATGAGAATCAAGTTATTTGTGCAGGTATAATAGAATACTGAAGATTTGAAAACAAGAATATTTCTTATTGGTTTATGATATTTGTGATATACTCCATGCAAAATTGATTGGCTGGGATCCAAAGAATTTGATTATATTTGATATTCATAACGTATTGTGTAGATAGAGGATCTATCATTTGTATTGCCAGAACCGACTCTAGCAGTTTGGTTCTCCGTACTGGCAAGAACCACCTCAGACAGATGCGTATCCCATACCTATGGGCGTCTAGCACGGTGAATTGGAACATGTCCTCACCAGACACGGTGGTGTTAAAAAAGGATGTCATCTCTGGCTTTCCTGTCAATAAGATGAGTGTTTACCGATGGCCTTTGAGAATTATTAATGTGAGAGAGAAATTAAGAACTTCTTGTGGACAGGGGATTCTCTGAAGAACAAGAAATTTGTAGTTGCTTTTGACAATGCATGATGTCCTTACTCTGAAGGTGGACTGGGTATTTGGAGAATGGTTGTAGTTAACAAGTCATCGCTAATGAAATTATGGTGAAACATATTATAGTGTAAGAATACGAGGGCTAATTACATGAGAGCCAAAAAAAAATGTAAATGATGGCTCTTTTGTGAATTATTAACGTAATTCCTCCCTTCGGGCAGGCATTCGGTCAGTTTAACCGGATTATGATGTTGATATGGCTGAGATTGTATCTCTTGGTGGTGATGATAAAATTAGAGTCCAGATTCCTGAAAAATTAGGTAAATTAGCCGTAAAATCTGTTGTTAATGTTGCATGTGCTCGTTAGACTGCTAGCTTTGGTAAAGATGCGCTTTTATGGGGAAGTCAGTGCATCCTACTTTAGCTGCGCTGAATTGGAAATTTCTTAATCCCCAATGTTATATTACTACTGAAAGATTGACTGCTATTGGCTTTGAGTTAGCTTCTCAATGCAGTGCTTGCAGAAATAAAGAAAAAATCTTACGCATATATTATGGGAATGTTCCATGCCTAGGAAATGCTGAGATTGGTTGGCGAGTGTTTTTAATACTCAAATTGTTTTTGAACTGTGAGAATGTTATGAAACAAGGGGAAGGATCCGATAACATGGTTATATTGACATTACTATGACACGATGAGTCCATTTTTTTTTTGCAAAACCCAAACGATAATGGATTTGAAGTTAATTTTTTGGTGACATGTTTCTTTTATAAATATTTACACTCTAACAAAAAATGGTAGCATTTCGAGACGTATAAGATTACCATCTACCATTTCATGATAATGTCAATATAACCATGTCATCAGATCTTATCCCATAAAACAAATAACAACAGGAGTCTAATGGTTAAAGCGTTGTGGTTGGTTGTCATCTTAACCACTAGAGCTGAATTGTGGAGATCAAGAAATGCAGCATTCTATGAGAATGAAAGAGTTAATTTTCACTTTATGAAAACTAGGGTTCTGAAAATGCGGAGGTCTAACAACCACGCCCAACAATTTGTTTGGCAATCTGAGAGGACTTAGTCCAATATACTTTCTAGAGAATCAACTAGACAGTCAGACTCAATCTAGAGTAAAGTATATCAAAGAGTTTAATATCTCTAACTCTTAATTCACTCTGCAATCAGCAAATAAAAATCTGCTAGCCTGAATGAATATAAGAGAAGTAACTTGAACGGTACCAAAGACCAATGTTCAAGTGTCAATCAATGTAAATCAACAACCAAAGGTTGGATATCCTAATTGATTGATCTTAACGCACAACCTGTGATATTTCAATTATATAACAAAATATAATGCGGAAAAGAAATAACACAGACACCAGAAGTTTTGTTAACGAGGAAACCGAAAATGCAGAAAAATCTCGGGACCTGGTCCAGATTGAACACCACACTGTATTAAGCCGCTACAAACTCTATCCTACTACCAATTAACTTCGTACTGGACTGTAGTTAAAACCTAATCAATCTCACACTTATTAAAGGTATAGTTGCGTTCCTTACGTCTCTCAGCATGATACTATGCACTTGATTCCCTTAGTTGATCTCACCCACAACCAAGAGTTGCTACGACCCAAAGTCGAAGACTTGATAAACAAATCTGTCTCACATAGAAAAGTCTATATATTGAATAAACCTGTCCCCCGCAGAAATACCCAAGATATTTTGTTCCGTCTTTTGATAAATCAAGGTGAACAAGAACCAATTGATAAACATGTCTTATATTCCCGAAGAACATCATAGTATTATCAATCACCTCACAATAATCTTAATCGACTAGCGAACAAGATATTTGGAATCACAAACGATGAGACGAATATGTTTGTGGTTACTTTTATCTTGCCTATCGGATAAATTAATCTCGAGTCAATTATTTCAATTATACTCAATACCATAGAATCGGGCAAGATCAGAACACACAACTATAAAGAGAATAGTTGGGTCTAGCTTCACAATCCCAATGAAGTCTTTGAGGTCGTTAACCTACATGATCTCGAAGAAACCTAAGGTTAAAGGAGAATCGACTCTAGTTATGCAACTAGTAACACACATGAGGAGGGCGCATTAGGTTTCCCAGTTGTTAGAGTTCTCCTTTATATAGTTTTCAAATCAGGGTTTGCAATCCAAGTTACCTTGGTAATAAATAGAGCTGGCAAACGGGCGGGCCGGGGCTGGCTTATTTCGGGTTACACGGGTTCGGGTTAACACGGGTCAAAACCCGCGGGTCGATATTCTTCACGGGTGATCATTTCTTCAACCCGCACCCGTAACGGGTAAAGCTTGCGGGTTCACGGGTTAACCCGACTTGTTTAATTAAAAATAAAATTATAATTTCATTAAGTTAATTTGTGACAAAACAGAGACCAAACCACAGAACATAACTTGGGGATAATACTAAAACATAGGATTACATAGGAAAAAAACACAATTATAAGTTCTCTAGTCTACTGTGAAAAAGATTAAAGAATCAAACCCTAACCTAGGATTATCGTTTCTAACCTAAAATCAATTCACATCCACCACTTTCATCACCTGCATCTCAATTTCATTCATAAATCTTCTCGTTATCACTATCACTAATCTGCAACATTAATCAACAACAACAAAAACGCAAACCCATCTTCATCCCATCATATTACTAATCCAACTCACATACACTTCATCTCAAACTAGTAACCTTACCTAATATCCATATAACAAGTTCTCAGATTAATTCCAAATTGAAACAAATGATTCACCCTTTGCTTAATCTTCAACTTGATTCCATCATATCCCTAAACCGTCAATTTTTTTTTTTTTCAATTAAGTTTCAAACCCGTGAACCATGAATTCTATTTTCTATTAAGAACCCTAATCGATGGAGTTCATCCAATTATTATACGAATCTAAACCTCAATTTAACAAAATCATCTTTCAATTTCATCGTATTCATCACCAATCAACTTTCCAGTTCATGTTGGAACCCTAACTCACTGATTCTTCAATGTGAATTAAATTGAAAATCAATAACTAAAAATTCAACCTTAAACTTAACACCCAATACCCATCATTACTTACTTGATTTCATTCTCAATTTGATATAAAATTTTCAATCCATTCTAGAACCCTAATCCTAATTTTACTGATTCCTCTTTCTTCAATCATCACGAAACCCTAACCAAAATTAACTCCACAGACTCATTAACTCTTTCCTTGATTCACTTATTCATTACGTTTATTCAAATTTCAGAAGAATCATGAATCACTCACTCACAGTTCGTGCGGTGGAGAAGAAAAATGGAAAGAGAAAAGAAAAACCAGAAAAGAAAGAGAAGAAACATAAACTCCGGTTCTCCGTTTGAGCGAACAAACAGTATGTGCCTTGATTTTTCCAAAGATTCAACTTGGTTCTCAGTATCCAAAGATTATCCAACTTCCAGAGAATCGTGCCAAATGATTCATTGTTTATCCGAGATTCAATTCACAATTGAAGAACGACGAAGAAGGGAAGGAGCAGAAGAAGAAAAGAGAGAGATAAAAAAGAAAGATATCTCTTCATTTAGTTTTAGGGTTTCTCCTTTTATACCTTAACCGTGTGGATGTGATTAACCCTAGATAATCCGACGGACAGGATTATATAAAAATTACTAATTAGTTATTGTGGACGGGTTTACGGGTTGTACCCGCGGTTTCACGGGCCGGGACGGGTTAACCCGTTTATTCACAAGCCGGCATTTCTCCAACCCGAACCCGGCTTGTTTAGAAACCAGCCGAGTCGGGTTCGGGTTTTTACGGGCCGGGCACGGGTTAACCCGCGGGTTTCAGCTTGTTTGCCAGCTTTAGTAATAAAGCATTCAATATTCACCGTTAGATGAAAAACCTGATTCAACCAAGCTAATATCTTTCAACCTTTAGATCGAACTTAGCTTGTTACACACAAATGAAATGTACCCTCATTTAGGTTTATGTAACCGTACCCAAACCTGTACACCATGTTGGCTCACAAATAGTTAACCGAGGTTATCCATATGATTACTCTCATATAAACCTCATTCTTCTTAACCATAACTAGTTCAAATGACTCAAATGAAACTATTTAAAGAGTTGTTCAATTGATATATTCTCATAGCATTATACAAGAACACAATTGAAGAAAAATTTATTTGATTCACTCGAATCAATCATGAATATTATAGCCACGGTCTGCAAAGATTGCATTCCTTATTATATAAACTAGTTGATCACCCGTGCTACGCATGGGTCTGGTTTTCGGTTGTCAAATATTTGATCGTTTTTTAACTTCATTTTAATGCAAATAAATAAGAGAATATTATTGAAAAACTAATAGAATGTAGTATAATTGCTTCAAACAGAAAAAAAAAAGAGTGTAATAGAATTTTTCCTAAAATAAAGGTTTACACGTTTTTACGCGAAATTAAAAAAAAAAAACTAAAAATTTACCATAATAATGCTTCATATGATATTTAAGTCTCATGTTTTATAATTCCTAGAATCCAATATGAATTTGCAGTCTAATGGACTATTTAAAATTAAACTCATATTATGTTTTAAGTTTGTATATGATTTCAGAGTAGGGAGAAATCAGGAAATTCTTGGAAAAATATGAAAACCTTTATGTAATATGGGACTCGTAGGAAACCTTAGACATCTTAAAAGCATATGGTATTTATTCAAGTTTCATAAATTGATTAAGAGTGTTATCGCACCAATCTTTCATTGAATTGACATTCTTTAAATTTCTAAAGCTCGTGCATTTATTTTATATACTCTCATCTCTGTTGGTCCGCTCAATTATTTATTTATTTTTTATTTCATCAGCCAAAGCGTTATCGAAATTATGATACATTATATCTCTAAAAAAAATTGTCCAGTTACTTGATTTTTTAAATATTCATTAATCTCAATTAAGTCATGTGACTGTGTTGGGTATTTTTTTAAGGTAAAATAATTTGGAGCAATGAGCTTTTTGGTTGTTTAATGGTTTTCTCTCCCCTGCCTAAAAATGGTTTCTACATGGAAATCATCAAACTAAGAATAAATTAGAATTTAAATAATATAGAGACAATAAAATCACAAATACAAAACAGAAGGGATTTTTGAGCTTTGGACGGTCGGATAACATTTTGAGAGACAAACGTTGAATCCGACCATCCAAATTTCATCCTAATCAACGACATCCGAAGATACTAAGGTTTGTAAGCTGTCTCATTATCAATTTACATTTATCGGATTTCATCCCTAGGACCATTCTTTATGCTAAAAATATAAATATCAAAAAACTCAAATGCTAGTAAAGTCCTTATAATAAAATATACAACCATACGATTTTTTTCTTTAACATCGGGACTTATAAACATGATTTACCAGTTTTACAGACACCCACTACAACTACACGAGCATTCGATTTAAACATTTTATTCTCCATATACAAATAAAGCGCGCAAAAAATCTTTGAAATCAACAATCCAAATTAGTAAGATCCACAAAATAGAATTAAAGTAAATCATCTTTCATGGTCATTGAAGAACTGTGCAGAAAAATTCATATAACCATTGTAAATCATATGGATAATAACCTGTATGAATCATAAGATGAAAAATAATGATGCATGTGAGATGACAATTAGCGAGGATAATAAGAAGACAATAAGCTATATCGGAATTATTAACTGTTAAGGCACAAAAAATTAGGACTTTTAAGATGAAAACTGTTACAAAAATATAAATGTTGTAAGATGAAAAATTTCTCAATAGAAAAGTTATTATGGTTTAGTGTACATCTTCGGGACTCAAATAATTCATTGGTACAAATCATCCGGATTTAAATAATTCTTTTGTACAAATCATCTAACATCTTATATAACTAAAGTGATTGGTATAATATGAAACTTTAAGAACTACATCACTGAAAATTACTAAATAAAATAAAATAAATCATCAGAAACTCTTAGTTTCAAAGTCTACCTGTTCAGTTAAAGCTGTCAAGATACACCATAAGGTTGACCAATTAATTATAACATGTTCTCGGCTTTGAAACGTAAAATTTGAACAATTTTCTAGTTTTACTTTTCCCGGAGTTTTAGCTTGTGATTGTAATGGGAATCTTAGGGCAGTTCTTTTGGTACCAAATATATTTTTTTGACCAAGCCACGTGGATGGACAAACGTGAAAATCAAAGCAAAATGAGGGCTTTCTAGGGTCCAACTGTTTTTTCTAATATAAAATATTTTATAGGATAAAGTTAAAATATAAAATATTATATTTATTTGAGATAAAACAGGATAAAGTGAGTAAAGAAGTTGTAAAATAATTTTTGGAAAACCTAAATTATACTGGGCGATGGTGGAAGAGCCACGGGCGGTCGTAGAAGACCCTCCCACAGATTTTGTTCATATACGCAAATTTAGTTGGTCCGCGTGGTTTTAAATGAAACGCGCTTCTTGTCAAATACAAAGTGAGAACCAAATGAGAACAGAATATAGAAATAACTATGAAGTTCCGTTAGGTACTAAAGAAGGTCAGTTAAATCTAGAGCTACATGACCGTGGTTTTTCCCTATATTGTTCTATCTTGTTAGAATGTGGGTCTGATATACATTTGTTTACAAAGTGAATTCTAGTCAATCCCTGTAACTCTTTGATGAGTTGTTGATGGGATGTTATTTTCAATGAAGGGTACTGAAAACTCTTATTTCCGCTTTTGCCGACACCATAAGGAGTTGTATAACTGAATTGGGCTAGGATATACGTGTCTAATCACATAGGCATGTGGGGCAGCAAAGATTAAACAGATAAATACTTACTAAATTCAGAGAACGTGTAATCCTCCAATTCGTGTGGCTTTTGGTAACTCGTTGTTGCGACTGATGCCGATATGTAAACTAATACTCTTATAGAGTCTCAGATCAACTATTAAACACATTAAACACAAAGAGGTTTACCCAAATTAAAGAAGCAGGCAAATACTTAAGTTCTAAACAACGAATGTCTGACACATCTTATATAGATTTCCATTAAACAATACCGTTGTAACCCAGCAGGAAGTCAAAGAGTTGGTGGTGTTAAATAAGTAGAAAACACTCGAAAAGTAATAGCATCACGTCCACAATGTAGCATATTGTGATATCCGAGAGGAATGGAAAATAAAAACTACGCCTATAATTAAGTAATTAAGTAATTTTGGTGATCAGGTACGGTAAGCAGAATGATATAGCAGCATCGTGCAAATAAATAACCTGCAAGCAGAAAGTATAAGAATCATGATTTTTAATAATATCTAGGTTGACTTTGAGAACGAAAAAATAAAATCTAGGAAAACTATAGGGAAGTAACAAATATTAATATGAAAAAATAATCCCTTACCTTATTAGTTCACAAGAAGAAACAAACAACGACTAAACCGTTTCCTAATATTGATAGATTACACAGCAGTAAAAACAACAACAACGAACAACAAAAATGCGTATGAACAACAAAAATGCATACCACTGTAAAACAAAACTCATCACCTCATTTTTACACGGAATCATTGATTTAATTATCGGCACTAAAGCCTAAAGAAAATGGAAGCACAACCAACATCTGCAAGCCAAAACCAAACAACATCATAAAGATCGGATATTAACTAATAATAGTATTAACAATAATAAAAATACGAATCAAAAAAGCAAGAAGAAAGAACCCTAGCCGAGAAAAGACTCACCGCCGAAACAACATGGCCCCAATGTTTCTAGAGCACTTTATATAGATGGCATGAGCACGAAATTTTCAGAAAAACAAAACCGCGAAATAAGTAAAAAATATTTTATTTAAAGAATAAAATCGTGATACCCATCAAAATCTTTAAAATTTGGATATTTTTGTTATCTCCATATCATCATAATTACATTTTAGAATAAAAAATCTAGGTCATATCAAGATATAACAATATTTAAAATCCACCTTTTTATTATTATCAAATATAATAAACTCCATAAATGGGAGTATCTACCTTATTTATCATTTTTCTTTATTTTATATCTATTTTGTTTTAATTATGGTATAAACAATATTAAGAAAAGTAACATGGAAATAATTTTACTAATTCCGAAATATTGCTCGGGTTTTGTTTTGTATGAGCCCGTTTTTTGTTTGATGGATTTTTTGTATGCTAATCGATATTTGCTTCCATTTTTCTGTTTCAGATTCTAACGATTGCGTTTTTTTTTTTGTCAAACAGGATCAATAATAAAGCCATTCCCAAAAGAGAAATATCGTCTGATCGAAAGGTTAGTACCCACGATCAATTTAATCATTTTTTTTAAGTTTCTCATCATCGGAAGTGTAATGATCGGGATTAACTTATTCGTTAGCTTCAATTTGATTTTAACTGATAGAACGAAGTTATAATTAGGAAAAAAGAAACTCGAAGAATTGTAACAGAACATTGGACATATTTTTTTATTATTTTTTTTAAAATTTCTAGTGAGATTGATTGCCTGATTAATTTTGTGATTAATGCATGTTCTTGGGAGATACCGTGAATGCATGACTTAATTACTTTTGGTAATATTTTATTCTTTGGAATAAATTTTTATTAGCAACAAAAAAATTTGGTTCCAATAAAAAGATTACGTGGGGCTTTTACACTTTTTCTATTTGTACACGTGTGAAAAACTTCCTTTTTAAAAATTTGGTGGGGCCAGAATCAACCAGAAGCTCCGATTAACCACAACGCTCGAAAAACTATGTTTTTATATAAAGAATGTTTAAGTTCATGCACACAACCGATTTTAGAACTTTAACCTTCAAGTATGCAAACGGGTACGCATACTTGAAATACCCGGACCAAGATTGGGTTTCGCCAGTACGCAAACGGGTACACGAACTTTCAATCCCAGCAAAAGTTCTCGGACATGAACATGTACGCCAGTAAGAAAACAGGTACGCATACTTAGGTTCCCGGATTTATCAAACCAACAGGTACACAAACGGGTGCGCATACTATGGTTCCCAAACATGGATTACATATGTGCAAGAGTGCACAACATGACATATCCAATAATGGTTAAGTGTTCTAAACTCTTATTTCAATCATTGAAACTTTCTTAGAGGATGACAATAGCTGTTTTCATACACTATTAGCATCAAAGCAATTTTCAAGATATTGAAATAATCATAACGAAACATTCCAAGACTACACCAAATGATTGTATCACACAAACCATGTAAGATGTTACTCGGAAATTTTCACATGATATAAGATGAACTTGGTCGAGGAAAAAGCTTGCTAACACATATTTCAAGAAATATGTAAGCGAGATAAACTCAGCTCGAAATCTCAAACGTGTATATAGAAAACTATATCGTAATACGACTTATGTATCAATATAGGAGATAAAGTAGAAATAGACTTTCCAAGTGATAGATGAGTTTCAGTCTCCACATATCTTTTGTTGATGAAGTTCCACAATATCCCCTTAGTAATTCTTCGTCTTCAAATGATGAACGCCGTTAAGTCTAAGCTCAACTACACAATCTATATCCTAGTCCGAGACATCTCTAAATAGGCTAGAAATCAAGACTTATAGTTTTGATCACTAACATTGACAAACATGCTTGAGATAGCAACGCACGCGAGTTTTACCGAGGAGTGTTCTAATAGGTTTAATTAATGATATCAATGTATCCTCGTAGGATTACGTGTTACCTGTTCAGCTGCTAGAAAGATTTGACTCTCGTGAAGTTTGTGACTATTATTTTTCCCATAGTCTACGTAATGTAAACAACTCAGAGAATCCGATACTAAGTAGTAAAGATGTCTCAGTTGAACTGACGTGGTTAAGTAATAAAAGGTACTCAAGATAAAGAAAATAATAATGAATAATACTGAAATGCTACTAAGTTATCAAGAGACACAAGAGATTATGTGGTTCGACTTTCGTCTACGTCCACGGAATAATGAGTGACTGTTTGTATTAAATGGTTGTGGTTACAAAGATCTTAAATGCTTCCCAAAGTACTAAAAAGAACTCAAGCTATAGATACTTAAGTTCTAAACATTAAAGAGGTATAAGCTTAAGACTAGATCTTCTCTCTTTCGGATATTGAACGCCTTCCTTTGTTGGTGAAGCTTGGTATTTATAGCTCTTTCTGCTCCAGATATATCTTTGTTGTCTATGGGTCCATCATATTCTGATATATCTTCCGTACAAATGGTATTTTCGTTCACCGCCTGCTTTCTCCAGTCGGGCTTTGCCACCTCAGCTAACCCACGTTCTTTCGGAAACTACCCAATCTTGGTACAGATTGTACCTTCGTTCACCGCGAGGCTTCGCCAGTCAGACTATGCCACATCATCTTCACTCCACGCGCTCTTTTCCAAACGTGTAGATAAGGATCACGACACTAAATGCTGATTGGATGTGTCAGCTACCTTTGTCCCTTCGACAGTTTCCACCTCCCTATGCTAGGATCTACTTTACCATCTAAGCCGTCGAGGTATCCTTCATCGAGATGGGGAAAAATAACTCAAGAAGGGGTCTGCTGCTCCTCAGGTTCCCGTGTATCGCTGGGATACACAGTTATCCTGCACGTGACCACCAGATACGTTACACACGCCCGTGAGAATATTGGTATCCACAGTTTTCCCCTTTTCTTTCATATTCTACCAACCGGTAGGATTGGAAGAGAAAACCATTCATAACGCCGCCACTTTTGCACGTACGGATTGTGTGATCCCCTTGTGTCCTTCCATGCAATAACTGCCCCTTAAATTTCGGGATAACTAAATTTTTGTAATCTTCAGCCGCCTATAGAAGGAATGTAAGGAAGGATATTCATTATCTTCCTTTTTCTTCTCCCACTGTCGCTCTCTCGCTCTGTCTCTTTCACGAAGATTTTCTTCTTCCCCCTTTCCAACTGTTGGATTTCTCCATCGAATCCCAAAAGTTCTCGTTCTCAAGTTTTCAATCTACTGACACAAGTTAGTGAACTCCCATTTTTCTTCATCCTTTGGCATGGTTGCCTTATGCTTTTATTTCTTGTTTTTCATCTTCTTCCGATGTTGGAGATGATTGAATGTCTGCATGTGTAGATTGAAACATTTATGATCTTTTCTGAGTTTTTTGGGAAAATGGATCTTAATCCATTTGTGCTTTACCATGATTTTCATCATGATTGTCTTCGTTTTTGAGTTTGATCATGATCGTTTATTATGCTTTATTACTCCATTAGAATTTGTTATATGCTTCTCTGATTGTTTCCCTTTGGTTGGCTAGTTTTAACCCATTCCCAAACTATGTTTATTCTTGCCCCAATTGCATTTTTGAGTTGGTTGCGTATTTTCTCCGTCATTGTTGATGGACTGTTATTCCTGTTGATGTTAGGAATTATGAGTCTTCCAAAGAAACCTATGCGTAAGGATTCGAGGCATAGATCTTCTACTAATCCCCATCCGCGGATCATCCTGACGCTACACCTTCTCCACTTCCTGAGGCTACTGAGGACTCTGAGATACCTGAGGTTGCTGAGGAACCTGAGGTAGAGGAGGTTGCTACCGAAAATATTCCTCCCCCTTCGCCTCACTATGAGTTACAAAGGTTGCATCTCCATGATAAGGATAGATATGCCAGCTGGTCCCTTACTGATATTTCCAAGTCTTTTCGCTTGAATAAGTTCGAGATCTCCTTCGTTGATGGTCCTGACATTCTTAGTGAGTCTCTGATCCGGAGCTTTTCCTATGAAGAGGACAATTTGTTGATCAGTATTGGTCAGTTGGACGCAAGTATGCGTCTTCCTCTTTATAGCAGGAAGGATCCCTTCTATTACGACGTCATGTCCGCTAGGGATGATCATGTGAACAAGACGCATGTTCGAGGGGTAATGCAGTATACTGGTAACTATCGGCGTGCTCTTTGTGAGTGTTGGTACCGCATCAAGAGTTTGATGAAGACCCTAAGGATGTTGAAGAGGAGCCCGACGACATGAAGGACATTGAAGATGTTGGGGATACTGCCCTTAACCCTCATCTGGATGATATTGAGAAAGACTTTTCAAAGCTAAGTCCTAGCCCTGTTCATGCCGGTTCTGTCAAAGGTGATAATTATCATGCTGCTGGTGGCTCTTTGTTGGTGAGTCAATAAAGTACTCAGGTTGTTGCGATCCATGTTCAATTGTCGATGGTTCCTACGCTTTAGGCTTCTTTTAGTACGCAGCTTGTTTCTCCTATTATCACCAATGCCATGGATTTGTCTACCAAGGGCCTTCCTCTTCTCCAGCTACTTCGCAACATTCAAGTGGTTCGTCTGCAAATGGTGCTACCCCAGTCGTAAGGGTCAGTAGTTCAGCTTCTCAACTGAAGAACAAGGTTGTGATTTCACTAGGCAGCTTCTCCTTCAATACTGCGTCTACTTCTTTGGGTAGTGCTCAATCTACTTCCACTGACCCTGCAAGTAAGACTGTCGGTCCACCACCTTCGTCGCCTGATTGGATGAACCTTGGTATTCTTCCTTCTGCTGGTGATATGAATTTGGGTAGCACCTATGGCAAAGCACTCATTGTTCCTAGCTCATCTACCAAGCCGACTGTTCGTCGTGGTGATGATCAACCATTGTTATCTCATCAAGCAATTGGTGGAGCGTCTGCTGACCATGGGAGAGGTAAGTTACCTGAGAATCCGAGCCTTGGGAGTTCTAATGACACCATCCTGTAAGCTATCCTTCGTGATTTCAAGGGTCCCTTTGCTGTCGAAGTTTCCCCCCATCAGCTGAGTTTTTTATGGAGATTGCTTCTAAGCTGGATGCTTTGACGGCTCAGTATCAGATGGCTTAGGATCTATTCTTTGATCCAGACTGTCTTCGTTCTTTTCAGAGCCTAGGTGAAATACGCAGGGGTAGCATTCATGAGATGAAGGCTTTCATGGATAGTTATGCTGATTTTATTCCTCGCCTCTCCATGTTCTCAGTAAGTTTCTTTCATTCTTTTCCCCTTTGTTTCACTTGCTGCCATCGTATGTTCTCATACCTTCTTCCTTGCAGCTTGGAATATAGGTGAACCAATTCTAAACTTGTTTGGTATAACCGATTCCAAGAATGCAAATCCATGCAAATATGAACAAGGATTTGCAGTGAAAAGATGTCAACATACTTTGGACATGAAAAATAACTCTTATCATTTATTGTTCAAAGATATTCCTTAGTACTCAAGGTGATCCTGTGCCAAAATAAATTAAGAATCAAAGGTATTTGGTTTTATATGCTTTAATTACCAACAATGCATATCTCTAAAGAATAAAAATTAACAATGTGCATTTACTAATTGGAGATTTTCTATTGAGAGATTTCAGAAATATTGAACAAAACATTTATTGGAATTAAGAAAATCGAATGGAGCATTCATTGCATATCTTGAGAATAATTTCGGTTTTGGAAATTCCTTGGTGTCCAAACATCATTGGTCTATAAATACCTAAGTTCGCATTTCTAGCAAACTATCATAAGAGCCAGACAAACTTCATTATTTTTTGTTTCTGGTGGAGCCGTCTATTCGGAGAGGAAAGTATCCTACTTAGGTAAAATCTTTTTCGACCGCTCGTTTAAAGACTTCTCTGGGATCAAGAAGCTCTACGAGTACCATTGGTGGGAAACTAGATAATTGCAGTGTTATTAGTTTTCGATTGATTTGATTGACTAACGGTTGTTGAAACTTTAATTGCACCTAGTTTGTTTATGCTTGAGAATCTTCTCTTATGATATAAGATTCACTCAAACTAGATCGAAGTATCAACGTGATCTTTAGAGTTGTTGTTAGATCTACAAACATCTTGTGATAATCCATTGTTAACAGACTCCGTTCCGTGCATGATTTATCACAAGAGATTCAAATGGTGTTGTGCAGGTTTATTGAAGATTAAAGAAGATTTGAAGACGAAGAAGATTTCTTATTGGTTTTCATATCTTGTGAATTGTGAGCATAAACCTTGATCGGCTGGGATCCAACTAGAATCAGATTTATTCGATTGATTACTTGCATGAGATCGGCATTCTCAATATATCTCTTGGAGATTTATTTTGATTGAGTGCGAAACTTGACTATTTCGGTAGTTAAAGTTAGATTGATCTAACCAGACAAAGGAGTTTATTAGATTAAACAAAAAAGCATTTGTCAACAACGCATCTATATCCTGCATCAAAGATTGATTAGAGTGGTTACCAAAAAAATTCTTCATTTGTTGTTTGGAATACGATCCAAAGGACTTGTTATTCACGTGCGTGACTCTAGAAGTCGAAGGCGCAGGGATATTGAGGGAATTAAGTAGCTAGGGGTAGTATGCTTGGTCTCAACTATTGGCATTAGATTTTGTATAGCGGCTTAATTCTGAGAGTATTCAAAACTGGACTAGGTCCCGGGATTTTTCTGCATTTGTGGTTTCCTCGTTAAAAAAATCTTGCTATGTCTTTTACTTTGTTTACCGCATTATAATTGTTTATTATAATAAAGTAAAATACACGTATACGTCAACTCCGCATTACTTGATAGTGATCCTATAGAGTTTGGTTAATACCGAACCTATTATCAAGAAACACACTTTTATGTTGTATTATCTCGATCTTGTATCCATAGTTAATCACACAAGTTATCTTGTTGTCGTATTGTCTCGATCTCGTATCCATAGACGATTACACGAAGTGTGAGCCGAATTGTAGTATTGTCTCGACTCTGTCCATAGACGATCACATTCGGTAGAGGACTTATAGATTGAAATAAAAAGATTGTGGTGTATTTGGGTACCCTCATCTTTTCAGCCAAGTTTTATGAAATTGAAGATACATATTTTAAGACTTCATATATTCCGAACTATATATTGGATTTTTGCGAATTTTATATATTTGAATTTTTTTTTGAATTATATACAACAAGCATATAAAATAATATTGACTTTTTGCTTTTCAACATATTTATATTTTTCTAAAAAAATATATATAATTTGATGATAATTAAAAAAACTTATACATATACATGCTTAGATGGTGTTAAAACTTCAAGCCCTTTAATTCATCAATCGAAAATAAAAAATAAAGTCGATTTCATTTCGGATGAAAAAGTATTGGAAAAAATAACGTTGTCGACATGCAACATATAGGTGCTCACTGGTTGTACAGTTTTAAAGGATCCAACGAGTATACCCAGTGTTTTCTTGGCTGCACTGCAATTTAATCACACTTTAGATCTCGGACTCAACCCGCTAGACACCGGATCTCATTCTTCCACTCATGAGTCCATGACTGATTTCACTTCCACTTTTGGTTCTGAATCTAGTTCGAGTAGTAACTTATACAAACCGGACTGGTTAACACTCCGCTTGTGACTTCACTAGTTCCGGATGTGGGCCTTACACTTGACTACTTAACTGTCAGATTAAATAGTTTTATTTTATCGCTAAAAAATTTGGTGCAGACGAGTTTCGAACTCAGGTCACTGGTACCATCCCATTGACTTTACCACTGAACTCATGTCACTGGTCAAATTAACCAAGGTTTAACACCCTTTGCTCTTTGATCCAACGGTTTTCACAATGTATCACATCAAACTTCGATAAACCACAAAACCCTTCTAATAAATATTCCTCATCATATAGGTGCGCCGCTTTATTCCTCTGTTCATAAAAATCTTCAATAAGGAAAGATTTTTATTTTCAGTCTTCTTAAATACTGCTGATCTCTTCACAAAAAATCCCAAGTTTTAGCTGATTTGAGAAGCAACAATGGTTTTGTACTTCAGTACGCGATCAGAATCAGGAGGGGAGCTCACTATTTTCATGGGTCTTGATAAACATGAGAATGAAGACCTTATCAAATACGGCTTACCTGAAGATATCTGGTAAATTAAACTAAACAAAAATCTGAGCTTTTTTCTGTTTTTCCCCAATTTAGTGACCCAAATTATGTGTATTATTCCAGATTTTGAAATTGTTTAGGTTAATTTAGTTGGGTTAATTACTTAAATTTGTTGAATTTGCTTCCAAAAAGAGGGGTTGATTTGTGATTGTAAACTTGGATTTCATTAGACATAAACAGTAGTAGCATCCTAAATCAAGAATTTGTCGGTGACTCGGTGTTAGTTATAATTCAGTTTTAGTTTTTAATTTTAGGGTTCATACTCTAAATGACAGATTCTTCGGCTTTTAAATTCAGTAATCATGGAACTTTATGCCGTAATTTTTCTGTCTTTTTATCAACACTTATTGGTTCAGGTCTGTTATGAAACTAGTAATATGTATCCTCGTCGGTCTTTGAAACGACAGTAGCATGAGAATAATGATAAGTGATTAAGTTTCCGGAATTGCACCACGGAAACTGCTAGTTTTATCCTCGTCGGGTTTGTCGAATAGATGTGAGATGAGTGAGTCTGGGCTATAAAGTTTTCATATTGTCGGTCAGTACTGAGGATTAACTGCAACATGTCATTAGCTTTTGTGCGATTTGCATAAGCATCCTTTTGCTCATGTGAAGAATCATTACCAGGAACATGAGTGTTAACCTCAATTATAACGAACTTGTAGCCGTGAGGGATCAATATGCAGGATAGACAAAAGCTAATGCAAGATTTTAACTGTTTTCTTGTAACTTGAACACAGTTATTTGTTGTTATTCTTATTAATATCTGTGCTGTTTTTATGTCATGGAATTTGCATGACGGGGATTTTGGGTCATTGTAGGTTCCATGTAGATAAAATGTCATCTGCTCATGTTTATCTAAGATTGAGAAAAGGCCAGACAATGGATGATATCAGCGAAGATGTACTTCAAGACTGTGTTCAGCTTGTCAAAAGCCAATTCCATCCAAGGCAAGTCTGATAATGCTATGATGTTATTTTCTTTCTTTTGATTTTGTAATGTGAAAAGTGAGTATCGACTGTACATAACATGGGATCCATCGATAGATCTTAGTGGCCTATAAGAGTAGTTGAGAACCGTGATTAAGGAAGAGCAAGTATCTAAATCTTCTGAGAACGATTGTTTTAATAGGATTCAGATAATATAATGCCTACCAAGGCTTCTCAATTTAAGGCACACTTGTATGATATCCAAACTGAGACCACCTACCAAGGCTTCACACTTGAAAAGATGGAAAAACAATACTATGGATAGAATATACACGCACTAGCCAGGAGTATTTCATTTTGTTTGACCATCTACATCGAGTTTATTGTGGTAGAAACATATTGGCTTTGTATCTCATGCTTTTTTGTTACTTGGCAGGCAACAAGGTCAATAATATTGATGTTGTCTATACGCCTTGGTCTAACTTGAAAAAGACGGCTTCTATGGATGTTGGGCAAGTTGGTTTCCACAATACTAAGATGGTTAGTTCTTCTATATTTTTGAAGTTATTTTACTTTTGAGTATTTTGTTAGTACATATATCTGCCATTCGTGTCTATCTTTAAGTTGATATGGACTAATTGATCGAGCGAAGTAGATTAGTTCAAGTAAAGTAATGATTTTCATATCTCATGTGTAGGTGCGCACTGTGAGAGTAGACAAGCGCAACAATGATATAGTTAATAGGTTGAACAAGACCAAGGTGGAAAGAAAAACCGACTTAAAAGGTAATTATGCAGACTCTTTATAATCTTTTCCCTTCGGTAATTATGCAGACTCTTTATGATCTTTTCCCTCCGGTGTAGACATTACGACGCCTTGACCTTTAAATTTATGAGTTGGAGCTGCTTTTCACTGGAAATGTTCTTTAGCTTTTTAGAGTTTACGTATGTGATTCTTTTCGTAGTACTTGATGCTCTTACTTTGATCTCTTCTTTACATTGATCTTCTTTTTTTGTATTTTATTGGCTTATTTAGATTTGATTTCCGCGTTTTTGACTTGGTGTTCAGTAGATTAACCGAAGAAAGACACACATCCAATTTCATACTCTTTTCTTTCCTTTTCTGAGAACAATTGCTGAGTACTTCATTTGGTGGCTGATGTGGAAAGATAAATATTATTAGTATATTATGGATTAAAGCCCACCCCAGCTTCCTTTTCAGGTGGTCAACCATTGTGGTATAATCACCACAAGACCTAGCACTATTCTCTTGCAGAAGCTAGTCACAAATTTCGACCATTTACGCGTTCTTACTTTTTACACAGCTTTCTTCTTAATGGTGTTCTAATCAGTCTAGTTTTATTTAAGCAGCTGAAAGAGAGGCAGTCGATGCAGCAGAAAGAACGGAAAAAAAACATCAACAGAGAGATAAAGTAAGTTGATCCTATCTCTTCCTCATCCCATCTGAAGTGATTACTCACTGGTTTTATTGGAATATCCATTTTACCTTCTTAGTTGATCTGGTTTAAAGTCTGAACTGGTTAAAATGATGTTTACTTTCTGCAGAAACGGCATGAAGATTTGGAGAGGCTAGAGAAAGAGAAGCAGGCAGAGCTTAGGAGCTACAAGGGTTTGATGGTATCAGAAAACATGACTTCAAACAAACAAATTGCATCTGGAAACAAGTCCATGCAGGAAATGGAGGAAGATTTCATGTGATGTGAGGCACGCACCTATGTACACTAGTTAACAGAGTTAGATTTTTTCCTTAACACGAGTGAACCAAGCTGACACCTCTTGTCGGATATTTTGGTAAGTGAAAAACACAATTAAGAATAAAGGATCGAAGTCTGTAGGTTTTGTCGTACATGGTTGAATCAAAAATAGAACTCAGTGAAACATTATTTGGTGAGGCTTCACCAGCTGATTGGTGGAGAAAGTAAACTTATGAGAAG
Source organism: Papaver somniferum (assembly GCF_003573695.1). Taxonomy (NCBI): domain Eukaryota; kingdom Viridiplantae; phylum Streptophyta; class Magnoliopsida; order Ranunculales; family Papaveraceae; genus Papaver; species Papaver somniferum. Next base: position 168,529,484 of record NC_039365.1, read on the forward strand.
TTTTGTGGTGAGGGCTGTCATTGCAAGCTAAAATTATATTGAATATTTTCTAATTTGTTGAGGGATCAGAGTGTCTGGTATTTCTAGCAGTATATATCTATTCAAGTGTTGGTATATTCAGATTCTCAGATATGATTTTGATTTTTAGTTTCTGTTCCTTGCAATCTTTTTTGGTGTCGATTGTTTGATTTGTTTCTAAGTTAAGCTCTAGCAAGTTGCTACTGAATACAGACAGTGCTGATTCTTTTTGACAACCAAATTAACCAAAAAGTATATCAAGGATTGAACACAAAATTACATGGATGCTTAGTTCTCAGAACTCTGGTTAAACAAAATGAAGAGTTGCTGGAACCAAGTCTGTCTCTTAAAGCATTACTATTTACAAAGATGAACCTAAATTTCCTGTTTCCTGCAAGCATCTAGCTTAGTATTTCCAGTCATTCATAATAGCCATAATCTCCCATCTAATTACATCAAAAAGATCACTGAATCAAAGACATTCTTCCTTGAAATGCTTGAATAATCAACGCAAATCAATTGTTCTGGAATACTGCATTAATTACCTCCTTCAAATTTTTGCAACCCAAAATCTCCATTTCTCCACCCAGATCAAGAGATGCAAGAGATTTCTCAGCTGATTTTGGAACGATACATCGTCTGTACCCCAATTTGGAAACAGCATCCACCCTCTTCTCCATTCTTGAAACTACACGAAGTTCACCACCAAGGCCAATCTCTCCTATGAATGCAACGTCATTCGGAATAGGGACCTCCAAGAAACTGCTGCAAATTGCAGCAGCTATTGCAAGATCACCAGAAGTCTCGGTCAATTTAACACCACTAACGACGTTCACATAAATGGTACTGTCCTGGAGCTTCAAACCTGCCTGCTTCATAATAATACCAATGATCATGTCAACTCTTTTCTGATTGGTCCCAGTAACAGTCCCTGAACCGGAACCTGAAGGAGTACATAATGCTTGAATTTCAATGAGGAAAGTTCGGGACCCGTCAATAACTACAGCAATAGCAAGTCCAGGTAGAACATCGAAATCAAAGTACTGCTCACTCAAGAAAATCTCACTAGGGTTTGCAACAGCTTGCAAGCCAGATTGTGACATTTCAAATACTCCAAGCTCATCAGTGGAACCAAAGCGGTTTTTCACTGATCTAAGGAAACGATGAGATGAGTACTTCTCGCCTTCCATATACAAAACAACATCTACAATATGCTCTAATACACGAGGACCAGCTATTTCTCCACTTTTTGTCACATGCCCTATTAGAAAAACAGGCACATTAGTGCTTTTCGCATACCTTAACAATGCAGACGTGCATTCCTTTACCTGCATTATACCTCCTGCACTTCCAGTCACTCCATCCAAATACATTGTCTGAATAGAATCAACAATAAGTGCCCGAGGAGAAAGCAAATGTGCCTTCTGCAATATATCCTCAATATCAGTACCAGAGTATAAAAACAGTTCTTTTGTTGCAATTCTCATACGATCAGCTCGGTTACCAATTTGCTCTACACTCTCTTCACCTGAGACATACACAACCGGGGCTGGCTGACCAAAATCACCCTCTTCAGCCAGCATTGCAGCAATCTGCAAAATTAACGTACTTTTCCCCACACCAGGATCACCACCAACTAAAACCAAAGAACCTGGCACAAGACCACCTCCAAGAACCCTGCCTACTTCAGCTCCAAAAAGTCCAGACAATGGGATTCTCCAATTCATCTGATTTATCCCCTTATTCACATCTGTCAATCTCTGCGGCAACACTTCGTCGCATTTCCGTGGTACCCATGATTTCCTCATATTACTATCTTCAACAGCAACATCAATCTGTGAGATTCGAGTCATCGTACCCACTTCATCACAAGACTGACATTTCCCCCACCATTGTGAAGTTGAATTTCCACAATTTGAACATACCCAACACACTTTAGCCTTCCCAGTTTTCCCATTGGTCTTCCTTGACACAAAATCTTGCCCCTTCGACCTGAACCCAGAAATACCCACTCCTTGAGTATCACTTTTTGGTGATACAGCAACCGATTCATTAACAACTGAATCAGAACTAGAACACTTCGAATCATTACCACCACCACCATCATTATCATTATCATCGATTTTTTGATTGAATGATTTAATAATCGTTCTAGGAACAAGGGTTTGAGTTACAGGATCGAACACATATTTAGGATTAGGATCATCGTCAGATTCATCACTTGATTTTGAAAAAAAGCGTTTCTGGGAGAAATCGATGCTTGTTGGATCAAGGGGGGGAAGAGAATGAGAGTGATTTGAAGAGATGATGGGATGATTTGAAAGCAATTTTGGTTCAGGGAGATTGAGAAGTTGTCTATGGCGATAGAGATTTCGGAGGGATTTCATGTCTAGGGTTTTTCGGGGGTTTTAGTGTCGGAAGTGAGAGAGAACAGACAGTGGGTGCCGCCGGTTCAGGGCTTAAGGGGAAGGGGCCTTAAGTTATTTCTATAGGTCCAAACCATAAAAGTAAATAGTAAAAAAATAGGGTTCTTTTCAGCCGAACCATTTCATAGGGTGAGGCACGTAAGTACAAGGATAGGACTGTAGGGGTGCGTAGTTTACCAAAAGTAAATAGTAAAAAAATATCTGCTTTCGCGTCAGTTACAGAGAGAGCGAGCGATTACGTGGTGGTTTTCCAGTGGAGTACCATCTTTTTAGGCTGAGTGTAGTGGAGGAGGGAAGGTATGGGTTCAACTAGGGGTGGGATTTGGGTTGGTTAGGCGGGTTAGATTTGGCCGAGGCAGACCCGAGCTAGGATTCCTGTGTTCAGATTGTCCATTGAACCCGTGAAACCCATGGAGGTACTGCCCAAGTCCTCCCAAGTATGTTCCTCGGGTTCTCAGGTTCCTCAGGTTGGCTCAAATTTCGCTAGACATATGATTTTGTTAATATGACAATAACAAATTTTAGAAATAATTAGATTCAATTGCCCCATTTATCTTAAGTTTCCAAATAACTAAAGATTATTTACAATAATATAAACTTTTTTCATATTGAATAATTAATGAGATAAATATAATTTATATTTTCATTATTAGATTTGAAGATAATATCTAAAATTACTCTAAATAGATAATAATATCAATTATAAAAACAGTTTTATATAACTATATCATAGTTCTTCGAGTTGGGCGGGTTGCTTGAGTTAAAAATATTTGTGCCCATACTTGCCCAAATTTAACTCGGGTTTGTAAAATTTATGCCCAACTTTTCCAAAGTATTGAAATACGTTACCCATGGCCGCCCAACGTTTGGGTTGGGCACCGGTTGGGTGGGTAACCTAGCCCAAGTCCCACGTCACGCTGAAGAGAGGCATGAATGTAGCAGTGAGGGAGGGAATTTCAATATAAGCGAGGATTGATTCCTCACCCAAGAGTGTTTTATTTATTTAAAACACTAAAGATGAGCCCAGAATCTGTTATTAATATATTATATTAGGTTTTTTATTATAATAAAAGACAAAGCGAGGATTGTCTCCTCGCTTTTCACATTTTTTTGGGCGAGGAATTTTAATCATCGCCTATTTTGAAATCCCCGCTACCCTTTCCTGCTTTCAAGCATAGAGAAAGGGAACGTTTTTGTTTAAAGTCTTTAGCAACTAAGACATGTCGCTCTCATCCCCATCTTTTAATCCATTACACTCAGTCTTAGCCTTCTCATTAGCTTATGTACAAAGACTGAAGTATGTAAAACAATCATGAAATCAGAAAAGTTAAATCACATGTTCATTACGTTCTCCCAGTGATTGATCACTTGGCTCATAGACAAATCCTTGAAAATCTCTGTGTTTGAGCTCCACGGATGAATATCCATTTTCACAGCGTGGGCCAGTTCCTCCTTATCTCTAGCTCTACCTCCATGCATTCTTCTGTTTTTATCCAGCCATAACTCCCAGCAAATTGCAAAAGGCATCAAACGCCAAACTTTTTTCTTCCTCTTCGAACTGAAAAACATCTTCCAGCTTAACATTAGTGTTTTGAGATCGTTTGGCATAACCTAGTTCATCTGCATAGAAAATATAAATAGATCCCATAAAAACCTTGCCCAACTGCACTGCAAAAAATAAGTGATCAATCATCTCCACCAAAGAGTAGCAGAATAAACACAGATTTGATTGTATAACCACTCATCTATCTTGCAACACACTTCTTGTTGTAATAGCGTAATGGAGTGAAGCCCACAACATAAACATCACCTTTGGCGGATCTAACTTGATTGAATAGAATAACACTCCCAATCTAGATCGAAATCTGCAAGCTTTGAATAGATAGCTTTTGTCGAGCAGTCACCCTTGATACCAACCTCTACATCTGGGACCAAAGAAACAACTCTTAAGGCGTGCTTGATCTCCAATATATCGATCCTCTCAGTTGGATTTAGGTCCCTTGTAAACCTAAAATTCCATCCACCTTCTTTCATACTTTTCACCGTTAGATTCTTTTGTCTGCTAATTCTGGATAAACTTGGGTATTTATTTTAACGCCTTTTTATCGAGCCGCCAGTCTTGCCAAAATCTTACGGAACTTCCATTATTCACCTCCACATGAACAACATCAAAAAAGTCTTCACCAGTTTGAAAATATCATACCACATGCTTCCCCTGTTCGGCTCATTAACTTGTAAAGGAAGCAATCCAGACTCATCAGCTTCGATTTTTGGCACATCAACTTCCTCCACCAAGCTGAAGTTTCCTTACAATACCTACCCTGCCATTTCGCCAACAAAGATCTGTTTACCAGTCTTAAATTTTGAATACCCAGTCCACCTTTCTTCTTTTCCTTACACACCCTCTTCCAAGAGATCCAGCTCATCTTCCTGTTATTTTCATCTTCTCCCCATAAAAACTTCCTCATGATCATATTCAAACGCTTCTCAACAGAAACCAGCATATGATACATAGACATAAAGTAAACCGCAAGAATTTCCAAGGTACTTCTAATCAACACTACCCTCCCTGCTTTATTCAAGTATTTTCTCTTCCAATGCTCCAACTTTTTTTGCATCCTTTGAATCACAATTTCCCATATCACATTGTTTCTTCTGCCAGCCCCAATTGGCATTCCTAAATACGTAATAGGAAGTGACTCAGTTCTGCATCCCAACTTTAATGCCAAGTCCTTAATAAGATCGTCTGCACCTATACTAGTCATGGATCTTTTCTCCAAATTTAGTTGAAGACCTGTGAGCACTTGAAACATTAGCAAAACAATAAGTAACCTTTTTACCTACTCATTTGTAGCATTTAAGAATATTATGGTGTCATCTGCAAACTGTAGATGGGAAACTCTCGATCCACCCTCCGCTACCTGTAAGCCATCTATTCTGTTATGATGAACTTCCTGATTAATCAGAATGGATAATACTTCAACCACCAGAAGAAAAAGGAAAGGTGACAGGGGATTACCTTGTCGAATACCTTTTATTGGCTTTACTCTTTCTGTAGCTTCTCCGTTAACCAAGATAGAGAATTGACCCTCTGGTACACACCACTAATCCATTGAATCCACTTCTCACCGAAACCATTTTTACTCAAAATTGAGAAAAGTGACGGCCAACTCACATTATCGAAGGCCTTTTCCATATCCACCTTATAAAGAATTCCCGGTTTCCTTTTCCTTAACCTACTATCAATGCACTTATTGGCGATTAGGATACCTTCCAAAATCTGCTTGTTATGAATGAAATCACCTTGTGTATTTGAAATCAGACCAGGCATAACCAATTTTAGCCTTTCCGTAAGAACTTTTGAAAGTATCTTATAGAAGCTGCTTATTAGACTTAGCGGTCTAAAACCCTTTACCGTAGCTGAGTCTTCTTTTTTAGGAATGAGCTTTAAAAAGGTCATGTTCAGTCTCCAGTCGAGCCTGCCTTTACAATAAAACTCATTAATAGCCGCCATCACATAATTATTCAATATGCTCCAACACGCCTTGTAAAACTCCAGATTGTATCCATCGGGTCCTGGTGCGTTATTTTCACCACATCTCTTCATAGCACTAACCACTTCCTCCTCCTTAAAAGGTCTCTCCAGCCAACATTTCTGGGTTTCATTTATTTTCTTGAACTCCATATTATCAAAAAAGGAAGATACATAATTAGATGTTGTAAAGAGGCCAGAGTAATACCGTTGTATCTCCCTTTTAATAACATCTTGATTAAAAACATCCACTTCTCCGATCTCCAACCTAGTGATGTTGTTTCGCTTCCTTTTTGCGTTCGCAATCTTATGAAAATACTGCGTATATTTATCACCCTCTCTGAAACCATTCACCTTCGCCCTTTGGAATGCCATTCTAGCTCTTGTGACCTTAACTCCATTCAACCTAGTCAACAAATCTTCTTTCTCTTCCACCTGAGACGTAGAAAGAGAAGCATTCTCCTCAGCTAAGTTTAAAGTCTTAACTTTCTATGTCAGATCTTCCTCCTCCCTTTTAACATTTCCAAAAGTTGATCTGCTCCAATTTTTTATAAAGTATTTCAAGTTTTGCAGCTTTATGAAAAGAACGTATCCAGGAGTACCTATAAAATCCATTGCCTCCCACCAAGTACCCATAAGCTTCACAAAATCTGGATGGTTTAGCCAGTGATTCTCAATTCGAAAAGTAGAATTCCTTCTAACTCTAGTATTCAACTCCGGAAGTAAGGAATTATGATCCGAAATTGTTCTTACTAGTGTAGTTTGTGTTGCATTACTGAATTTTGTCTCAAAGGCTGTACACAAAAGAAACCTATCCAACCTACATAGCAACGGGTCGGCATGCTTGTTTCTCCAAGTATAAGCACCACCATTTAGTGGAAAACCAACCAACTCTTAGTCAGAGATAAAATCATTAAGAAAAACCATATTCCTTGTATCACCCCCCTCCCTCCTGTTTCTCTCTGCATCACTTTTTAATGAGTTTAGATCCCCTACAAAACACCAAGTCTCGATAGACCAACTTCTCAGTTCAGATAAATCATTCCATAATAATTATCTAATGTTGTAATCACACGGAGAGTATGCATCGGTCAAGATTAACTTAAAACCAGTACATCTAAATATGAAAATACATGAAATAGAATTTAGCCCTGTTCTCTTATATAGCAGTTTTAACCTTGAGTTATCCCAAATAGAGACTAAGCCACCGTTGTTGCCTTCATTTCCTTGAGAAGGAATAAACTCATAGCCAAAATTAGAATCAAACCATAACTGCCTGATGAACCAAGAAGAAAAAGATGGAATTCTAGTCTCTTGGATTGTACAAATTAAACATCTATGCGCTGCAATCAAATATTTCACGACAATTTGTTTATCATGAGAATTTCGTCCCCTGATGTTCCAGTTAATGATTTTAGAACCCATCATAAACTATATTCTCCCTGGAATTAACTTCCTCCATCCCCCCTTCCGTCTCCTTGGAGTTAATTGAAGCGTGAGAATCACAACTGTCTTATACCAGTTTACCATCAGCAATGGATTTGTATTTGTCCCTATACTTCAACAAAATTTCATCAATAACCTCCTTAGCTTGATTTTCATCCTTCGAAGCTATGCCACCCAGTTTGCATCACAGCTCAACAACCAGCTTAGAAGTAGAAAAAATTACTTCGTTTGAGTATATATTCGTACCTTGGATGTCTCCTAATCTGATAAAAATTTGGTCCTCCAACATTAAACGAACTACCAGACTGGGGCATCTGAATAAGTAAAGGCTCCGTCACAGATTTTGCAAGATAAAAGCTCTCTTCCACCACTCCTTCATGCATAACAATCTGTAGGTCGTCAGCTAAATCTGAGGATTTAAAACTTGATTGTCACACATATCCAAACTGAGATTTTTAACGCCAGAAATGACAGCCTCCCCTCTACCAGGACTAACACTTCTAGAAGAAGCAATATCATGGCTAACTGAATTAGATTGGACAAACAGCTCCTTGGGAACGTCATCACCACATCCAACCACATGTTGTGATCCAGTCGCTTCATCTGTCAGGATACTGTCAATTAATTCTAATATAAAGATGGTGGGAACATCTCCTTCACATCCAATATCAAACTCTCCTCCATTATTCTCAAACACAGAATTATTCACCTATTTATCAGAAGTTCGATTATTCCTTCCAAAAAACAAACCCCGAGTATCAGAAAGAGTCTGACCAACCTCCTGGTTATATCTTCCTGAAGTAAAACCATATTGAAGACTTGAGTTGTTCTCAGAAATGGGTGGATTTTGTGCCAAATCCTGATTCGACCTGGCAAAGACCAAATCTGATACCCGCACCGATCTAACCACTGACAAAGCGGGAGTAGTAGAATTTGAACTTGAAATAATCTTATCAAACTCAGTTATCAGTCTACTAAACTCCTCCAATGATGGATTAAATTTAGGACTAAAATTATAGTCCCATTCAACTGAAACGGACCATCTATGGTCTTTGTCTTCAACCATGAGAATCGTCGGTATCATATAAAAATCTCCTTTGAATGAGATTTTGAAAAAACTGGTACTTTCTACCTGCAGAGTGCTGGTATCAATATCCATGAGCCCTTCCAATGATTCTCCGATGGATCTGAATAGCTTATAGGACCAAAACCTATGAGGAATCCCACAGATCTTCAGCCACTTTCCCAACTTTTCCATATCTTGGATTAGTATAACATTCTCCTTGATCGAATTAGTATTTGTACTCTTCACATCCGCAGACTTATCACGAAATTATGATAAATGAATTACTGAGTTATTTAACAACAACTTCCTAGGCCTCCACAAATCGAGCTGGTACTCCTTCTCCACCTTTATCTTTGCAGAGTGCTCATCAACAATCTCTAAATCTAAGAATGAATCCCATTGAATATGAATGCGTATCTCCCTAGCAACCCTCTTCCAGTAAACATTGCCTTCAAAAATAATATAGCCTAAAAAGGTTCTCTTCTGAGCTGAATCCATTAGCACCAAGGACTAAATATCAGAAATTTATGGTAAAGGTTGCTGAATTGTCTTGTGCAAGTTATTCTCCTTCAGAAGTCTATGAATCTGTTTGCATAGGATTGACCAGTAGTAACACCCCTCCCCACAAGGTATAAAGAGTGCATATGATTTTGCTTCATCACCACATCGAACCCTTGAAAACCTTAAGTATGTTCCTGCTTCATTTCTCCTCACCTCACAAAGATAAGAGGATTCACCTTCTCACCTTGGCCATCTTCTTTTCTCAGATGAAGAACTTCTTGCTTCTTACAGAAATTCAGCAAACCATCCCTCAATAACGTTTGAACATTGGATCCAAGCACTGAATCCCCGTATCTTCCTTTACTCCAGCTTCATTCCTTGAGATCCCATTGAAACTGTGAAAATTTTTCTCTCCAGGTAGAGCAGTTTTCCCACTCCTTCTCTCTCCATTTCTTCCACCTTCTTGTTAAGGAACCACCTTAAATGTATTGCACATTGAAAGTTGAAACAACACGGGTAAAATAATATTGTAATTAAATAGAGAAGAACATGTAGTATAAGATACTGATCTCTTATTAATTTTGTGTCCATCATCATTTAAACTTCGATGTCCTTGCATTTTTCTTAGCAAACTTATCGATCAGTTTTTGAAGATCATTCATGCTTAAAACCCACTCTTTATAGATATTAAATCTAATTTGTTTAGCATTTCTTGTGACATGGTTGATTTCAAATACAACTTCAAAAATTTAAGTTCCCAAAAACTTCATAGATTTCATAGAAACAAGCTTTTTAAGTTGGATTCTATAAAAATTATTGGGCCAATCCTACCACAACTTAACCAAATGGGATGTCTTTCTTACGGTAAAAAAATAAAATAAAATGGGACGCCTTGTGATGGAGCACAAGTAGCCACCTTCAGAGTCGTCCCTGGTCTTAAAGTCTTTTACTAACGCGAAGTCTGCCACTTTTGAATCATGGTTTCTTCATCACAAATCTTGATTTTCAGTTGTAGATGGTGGATTTTCGACAAAGGCTAAAATCGTAAAACCATAATTGTACATGCTCCTGATCCAGCAATCAGATGAGTATTGAGGCTCATGTCTCTCATTGAAGCATGAAAGCTTATGCCACAAGAATCTCTGATTGAGTATATTGTCTCTCAGAGCATACGTGAATATGCAGTCTCTCAACTGAGGCAATGGCATATCTCATGAATACTGAGCAATTTTAGTAATTACTTTTATATAGAATCGAACAATTGGACGGCTCCTAGACAGCTTGCCTTCTAGTATAGAGCAATTACGTCTTCAAGGTGTAACCGTGTTTTCCCTGACTATATAAAAGACATGTGCATAGAATCATTATGATTGGACGGCTCCTAGACAGCTTGCCTGCTAGTATAGAGCGATAATGTCTTCAAGATGCAACAACGTGTTTTCCCTGACTATATTATACATAATAAATATGACACTTTAACAAGATCATATTACTCAAAATTCTCAAATAATTAATGCTCCTAGATAGCATACCTGCTAGTATAGAGCCATCAATTAATTATTTCTAATCCTTAAATTCATTAACAGAATATTCGGAAATATTCTACGTTCTTCATAATATTTCATTACTTCAATTCGTGGTTCTTCCCAGCAGAATTCCATGGGTTAGTAATAAATATTCAACGTACGGGAATCTGAGCGACTATCGAGTAATCCCCTACCAAAATGGTGCAAGTGTACTTAGTAATAATGCACTAATGAGCACCTGAATGCAAAAACGAGCATTCCAAAATACGAAGGAACGATGAACCTATGCAAAATAGGAATAATAATAATAATAATAAAATATTAGCTAAGGCGCTAGGGGATTGGGCCCACCGGCCGACCGGTCATGCCGTGACCAGTCCTACGCCCAATTTTATATTTTATCATATTTTTATTGTTTTCCTTGATCTCATGAAAATCCCCTCATTTGAACAAATCTCCTTCGTTTTAAGGAAACTCTTCAGTTTCATGGTGTTTCCATCACATCAAGGAAATAATATAAAATTAGGAAAGGTGTCATGAGACCGTGTTTACTAGCCGGCCGGCTATGCCCAAGTTGTGGCCGGTCCCACACCTCATTATTCCTTATTATTTTATTATTATTATTTCTCTAATATCATGAAATTCCTTGATTTCATGATATTTTCCTCAAACCATGAAAACAATATAAAATTAAGGAAAACTCACGGGACCGGCCCCTAGTCGGCCGACCATGCCCTAGTCGTTGCCGTCCCACACGCCCCTTATTTTATTATTATTAATAATTATTATTTTCTTTATCTCATGGAAACTCCTTCACTTTAAGGAAACTCCTTAGTTTCAACAAACTCCTTGATTTCATGGTATTTCCCTAAAATCATGAAAAATAACATAAAATTAGGAAAAGTGTCATGGGACCGGGATTATCGGACGACCATGCTTAGCCATAGCCGGTCCCACACTTTATGATTCCTTAGGGTTTTGGCCATACTTCGTGGCCAAATTAGGGTTTTGGCACCGTGGCCAAACATTACACCATTTTTTAGTGATTAGAAACGGCATGCTTCAGTTGCAAAGCAGGGTTGCAACACTTTCAAAATGTTACGAAAGTCGATATTGCAGATTTTCGCGAAACTGTTGCAACCGAAAATTCTCGCAACAGTTGGAAAGAGTAGCGAAATTAGGTGGTCGCAACAGTTACGAAACTGGAATTTCGCATAAGTATACCCCGTTGCGAAATTTTGGCAACATTAAAAAAGTTGTGGTTTTGACTGGTCAAAACCACTATTTGACCAGTCAAAACCAGGTCAAAATTAGAGTTCTGTGTAACAAAATCAATATCAGTCTAAAGCAGAGTTAACCCAACTTTTTCAGTAAGAGAAATCAGATGCATTCCTATACTTCAATATTAGTATAAGTATCTTTAAGTTCAAACCTACAAGCATCATCAATTCAGCTATATAACAAACAAAGTATCAAAAGTTACTAGAGACATTAAGTGTGAAGTATCAAATGAATGGCAAGTATAGAAACATTTCCTACATTTCAAAACATGCTATAACAATCTAAAATTCACTCCCCACTTTTAGCCAAGGTCGCCAATTATGAGCAGGACCTGAATTTGTACATGCTAGGCTCTCACTTTCACAGTCCCTTTGTTCCTTTGGTATGTATTCAATTAGATAGGCCTGAGAGTGTCTCTGCAACAACAATAACCACATTGATCAGATCGCTCTATGACGTCCACTTGCAGATTAATTCTATAGACATTCATTCGCAACAAGCACTACACCAACTCATTACCAAATGATTTATGTAAAAGGCAACAGATAAGTCATTTACTTCAAGCAAGGTGGATTGATGCAAATTGAATATCATATCCATTGAGATTAAATAAAAAGCTTACTACAAGCTTGAGGGATGGAATAAAAATAAAAACAAACTCAGATATGCAGATAAACCAAGTAACTTTGACGCGCAATTTAGTACCTGACCTAGTGCTTGCAAGCAAAGTGCTCAGAGCGCCCCTTCTGCTAAGCCTACAGGAAACTTTCCCCTACAGTAAACAACACGAATACTTATGTCAAGCTTAAATAATAAAATTAATAAAGATTAGTATCATCACTTAAGGAGCTGGTCTAAAGCATTTAAAAGTGGTCAGATATGATTCTACTAAGCAAGTACTCGTATATATTTCAGCACATATATGAAATAAAGGAAACACCTTAAAAGCATAGCATAGCAGCATCACCAACTGTGAATTGAGGTAGTAAAACTTCTCAACTAAAAGAAGAAAGTCTTGTGAGCAGAATTATTATCAGATGGATATACCATCAGAGTATTTCATAATGTATAGCAAGCGGTGACATCAACAATCACACAGCACTATATACATTACCCACCATGATAAGTATTGGTTTAGGGTGCGATAATTAGTTATCCCAAGACAACCCATGTCTCATTTCCAAATTGTTCCCGATACTTAAAATGGTAGCACATTAGGGAATCGATAACATTCCTTTTTAACCTAAGCCTGGTTATTATTAAATTTCGATAAAACTAAAACTGACAACCGACAACATATATCAGTATGTTCGCCCATATTTCTTTGTTACAATAATACCATGCATAAGCACAACCAAAAATCTAAAAGGAAGATCGAGTACGATGACGAAATATATGATTTTAGATTCATAATTAACACTACCAAAGTCGGAACTAAATAAAGATCAAAGTATACAAAGGGCTCAGTGACCTATAACGACACCTTACTGGTTGAATGAAATCCTTTTATCTACTCAAACGTACAAAGTTAAAAATATACATCAACCCATAAATATATATATATATATATATACAGGTCGTGTAATCGCAAGGTATATACTTCCAATTCACAGTAAATGACAAAAAATTTCTAGACAACAAAATAATTACAATACTGAATTTATGTCATGGGATAAAACAATTCACCTCCTCATCTGGAGGACTGCACCTAAGTTCCTCAATGTGTTGTCCTTAGCAATCCTCCACCTCAAACTAGCTTTGTGATTCGCTGGCAAGATGGTTCCCTCTATCATACTGAAATTAAAAAACCAACCATGGTACGATGTTTAGGGGATAAAATCATGAGCATTCTTATGTAGGCAGAGCTATTATGGTAAGACCTCCTCCTCAAGTTCTTGACCTGAAACTGAATTAGTTGCATGATTTCATGATAAACGTTAAAGAAGGGGAAGCATCAGGTCTACTGAAAATCCTAGGATACCAGACCTGTGCATCATCGGAAAACAGCATACACTTCCAAACAGATATGGCTGTGCATTCTCTGCCACAATGCACAACATTGAAAGAACTTTCACAGCACCAGCTTGTATTCTCTGTAACAGAAAACGGTTTAATCAACCTTATAACTCATAGTACACCCAGAGGATTTACTAACATAAAATAATATGAGTCAGTGAGAGCATTTTTTTTAGTTTACAATGGAACAGGAAAACAAATAGAAACTTTTTTTTTCCAGGATATGTAGTGTAACAGAAAATGTCATGTCCTTGTCTAAACTACTGAATAAATTGACAAAGTAAGGAAAAGATAGTCATAAACTGAAGCACAACACATTCCAATTTGTGAGCAGGGATAGCTCTTTGGTTCATGGAAGTAGGATATCAAAGACATTGCTGTTGTAACAGGAATTCATTTGGTGGTAGATGACAACTATCCTTAGTGAAAGGCTGGCAAGATGGATACAGCGTCCTGCAATACCACGTAAAGAAACAAGTGATGAATAGTTTCGATTAGGTAGGAACAAAATATTTTAATTGTCAAGAGTGGCAGTCATAGATACAACAACAAGATACTGCACACTTAGAACTTCACTCAATGAACTAAACCCAGTTAAAAATTTCAATGTGTGACCACTCACTCTGCGCACAAACATGATTCTAGCCACTAAACTATTTCCCATGGAGGTCAAAGAGATATTTCAAATACAAAACAAGTGAGCAAGAACCAGCATACAAGTAGTTGATATACTAATCGAGTTATATGCAACGATAAGACTTTCAAGCATAATTGAAAGCTCCAAAGTTCAGAAGCACATATCAATCCGTCCGTACATCCTGCAGCAAAAGCTAACAACAGATATTGATATTGAGATCTCATCTTTTGCATATGTCAGCGTAACTACTTACTACAACCACAAACAGGGGAAGAAGCTCTTAAACATTCCAAGAAAAAATAAAAAAAATGAACTCGAAGTATTAATATATATGTGTCACATTCAGGATTTACCAAATGTTCTAAAGGTGCGTATCAGGATGTAGATTACCTGAAGAAGCACCGGCAGCACCTCCAGATGCCAAGTTACAAGCAAATCAATTCCAGTAACCATCTTTGTCCTTCTTGAAACTAAAGAGCCTCTTGAAGTTATCCTTGAATGCAAAGTTCAAAGCCTTACAGATTTTAAAACAAGTTAGTGATTAAGCTTCAATAATCCAGAATATGAGAACATAATTAGGTTAAATTAAACAACAAACTCGAAGGAAAGTAACGCATGACACTGGCTATGTTTCCTCTCCACAATGACCCAAATCTTTCTTCCTTGATTATTCATCCAAAACACTCTCCAATTCCCTTGTAGGGTTCATAGAACCTGGCTAACATGATCATCTCATCCTGGTTCTGGACCAACCAAAACACAATGCCTTCCAGTCACATTCATTTACAGAAAAATTATATCTTTAGCATTGATTAAGAATCGTGCAAAAAAAAAAAAAAAACTCACAGAACACAGCTTCGCTTGCAATCGGATTAATTCCGATTTCCCTCACTAGGTCAAAAATTGTAATTTATTGTGAACAAATTAGAGTTTCCATAGGAGGGAAAAAATCCAGAAAATAGCATGATGAGGATGAATCCGACCTAGATTGGTAATCGGGCTAAAGATTTTGAGCGGAAAAAATCAAAAGGAGAAGAAAACAAATCTGAATCTAGGGTTTACTTCACAAAAGTGAAATAAAAAAGCAGAAGAAATTGTTCATATGCTGGTAATGACGATACCATTATTCCTCAACGACAATACTAAGGGTTTGGTTTTGATGTTGATGATAACGATGGTGGTGGTATTAGAAAAAGAAAAATTCACAGGGAGAAGGAAACTACGAGAGAGAGAAGATGAAAGAAAATGAGAGAGAATAAGAGGTTGCTCGATGATAGAAGGGATAACATAAATGAGTCAGATTTCCCTAGTATCTGATTGGTTTGAATAATGAGTCAGATTGAAAGTGTAGGCAACCACACTCACTTTTTGCACGCGTACAACTCGATTTAGTTGAGAATCGAACTGATCTCCACGGTTGCAAGTTTTGTAACTGTGATGAACTGTTACTAAAATTTCGCAACTGAAATTTGCAACTAAAAATTCGCAACAGGGGATAAGATGTTGCGAATTCTAGTTACTAATCCTTGAATTTGGTGTAGTGAAATTAGGATTTTGGCACCGTGGTCAAGAGTTGGCACCGTAGCCAAGAGATTTCCACAGGTCGTTTGGTGGAAAGTTTGTACGGATGAGATTTGCATCTCAGGGGGAAGGGTAGCCGTTGATTATTGCCACTACAAAAAAAATTATCAAAGGCTACCAAAAATTTTCAACAGCAGAAAATTTTAGCTGCCTTAATAGTTTAAGCCACTAAGAAAGGCAACTGGGTGTGCCTATTGGTTTAAGCCACTAAACGGTAAACTACTACAGTTTGGAAAACCCATTAACAATACATTTTGGCCAACTAAACAAATGCATTAGTAGCTTGAGACATTCATCCACTTAAAAAAACCAACGGCCAGATATTAGTTGTCTAATGCTCTATTCATCGACTAAAGTAACGCAACTACCAAAAAGTCTAGTTGATTAAATCTTTGGGAACTAACCATGCCAACTACAGTAGGCATATACGTTGGGATACTTTCAGGAACCAACTTAAGCATCTTAGTAGCTTAACTTAAGAGGAGTAATCAAGGGTTTAGTTCGATTTAGTTTATGGATTTAATCGAGTTAAAGGGAAGACAAATTTAAACTAAAAAAATTTCTTTCTCTCCCTTTCCTCTTTGAAGCTCATCCATCTCTATAATCCCAGGTAACAATGATTCTTCGTTGTGGAATTATTGCCCAAGGTAAAAATGATTCCTCGGGTTTCAAGTACATACTCATCTAACCTGACTTTTCTTTGTCTGTTTTTCATATTGATCATTTTTCTTCGAGCTTAACTGAAATCGATGTGCAGTTAGTACCTTTCCATATATTTGTTTTCCAAGAATTGGGTTTGTACAAATTTATGTGCATTTGAAATTCAGCGGTTGAGGTGAAAAGCACGTGCACTTGGCCTTAATAAACAAAATATGCTGTAATTTCACACTGAAGTGATAAAAATTTGCTTAAATAGAAGAAAAATATCCATACTTCACAAAGTCTGGGTACACTTTCAGTTTCCATACAACCAAAACAATTAAATTCCTCGTAACCAAAAATAAAAAATTAACTACTGTATACGTGTGAACAACGTTCATAAACGACACCTTCCCCGAACGTAGGCTATTAGAATCCCATATCTCCAAGTTCAAAGTCATCGTCTTCATCGGTGGTTTAAACTGCGTCTCTATCAGCTTCCTCCTCATCTTGTGCTTGGATGGCTGCTATTACTTCTTCATGGCTGATGGTTTTGGGTTGAACATCAGTCCTGCCCCAAACCAAAGTATACTGCAGGCACGAAAATAAAGTATACTGCAGGCACATATACAATTGTAACCTTACTTTTTGGTGCCCTGGCCAATTGTAACAACAAACCTTATGACCCACAAAAGAAAAATAAATGAGTCAGAAACCATTGAAATGCAGATATTCTAATTAGAAAAATTGAAACACAGGCATACACGATAGTGCAACCTGTGATACTTATTTGTTTCTAATTTTCTCCAAGAAAACCTTCTCGTTTTCTGGTTCCAATAAAATTGCCTGATTGTCAATACTTCCGCTATTGCACTTCCATCTGAATCACATTGAAGATAGAAACAACAATAAAGTCCCTGTTTATTTCTTATAAAATAAGTGCAACCAATACAACGAACCGAACTTTATTGTTCACAAACCATATTTAAAGTTACAATGAATTGTATGTAAATTGGAAGACAAAGTAAGCAAACAAATTTGTTGTATGCAGATTAGAACGAGTAGCACTAGCTAGATAGGGAGCAAATGTGACCCATCCTAATTAGGTGTCTGCAAAAATACCATAAGCAGATATCTAAGTTCTAATAAGCTGGAAACCAGGGACAACAACAAGAGGTATTTATTCAAGGGTGAAGTACACAACTAGGGTGAGACTTATGGCTTGAGACACCAAGTGTACATCAAGAAAACCTTAAGCATGTAAAATTCTAAACATACCTTAGGCTTGAGCTCCAAGGCTAAGGTACTTCACCATTTCACTGAATTCCAATAAAAAGTATCTAGCATAACTCCTAAACAAAAACAACACCTAAATGTAAAAATCTGGGATGAGCCCTGTATCCAGTTACACACACCAATTTCGTCATGAAGACAAAAGCTTGATTTTGCAGAAAACCCTTGTTCCAGTTACAGCTCTCATACCAACAGCAACGAATCCTAATGTTTGAGTTACTCCTGTCTAGTGGACACTAAACAAAGCCATATCATGGTCGGTAATCTTCTTTCTGAAAACAGCAAATTAGTCAATCGAAAGTTGTGCTCCTTATGCTATTAGGGAGCTGAGAATATATTTTAAAACTGAATAGCAATAAGTTTGAGCACTAGCATACTCCCAGTCCCATAACTATTCAATCTTGAAAGTTAACTTTCATTTTCCACGAACTACCAGATCGACCTCTGTTAAGATATTTACTAATTTGTGATTTATTTTGATCTAGAAATATCTAAAATAATCAAAGACTAGTCAAGACCAAGTCTGTACGACAAGAAAATTCTAGAATGGTATAGGCAATTATCAATTGCATACGAGTAAACTCAGGTGAAAGAAAAATCTAGAAACGTAAGAATAGGCTAGATTAAGCTAGACTAGCCAGTGACCTAGGATATGCTAGAGTGGTCGGTGAATAACTTCTGGAGAATTCTTTCTCTGGAATGTTATCTTTGGTCGGTCTAGTCGATGGAATCATTTGGGATCAATCCAAAAACTCAAGTGGGTTGAGAGCGACCAAGAGAGAGAGCTAGTTTTAGTAAGAGCCAAAGTTCCTTTATAAACAGAGTCAGCTAAACTGCTACACTAAATTCCCTGTAACATTTCCCATTTTCTAATTAATTGAAGCCTCAGTTTTCAATTAAACAACCTCTCTTTCCTACACCAATTCCATAAACCCATCACACATCCGCATTGTGCCAACAACCTCATATAGAACAGATTGTTCATCCTTTAGATAACTATCAAACCTAAGACAATGGGATCTAACAAAATACCAAAGGAACACCCAGAAAAAAAACTTCAACATAGAAGTACTATAACCCCAAATACCCAATGCACGTATCAATCATATTAGTAGTTATCAAATCAGCAAATTATCGGTATAGTCCACAATTTCTGAATTCTGTATATTGAATCTCTAAATCTTCTGGTCGGAAATCAATAGTCAGGTTCAAATTATGAACCAAACAGGCAAACCCCCACATTAATTAGCTAAATAATGACTCAAGATAGCGATTATTACCTCATAAAATTCTCCATTTCATATTCATACCCTCTTCCAAACAACCTCGATAAGAATCCAGACCCCATCATCTGAAACATAAACATAAATCGAGTTCATCAATATCGAATTAACCAAATCTGGGGAAAAACTCTTAAATTAGTTTGGTCAAACAGGTTATAAGCGACTGTAAATTACATGAAAATCAGAAAGCCTTAGTTGTGCTTCTTGATCCACATTTTCCCCTGAAACAATTCCACACTACAGTATAGCTACAACACCAAGTAAACACAAGAAATAGTAACAATTAAAAAGACATACTTATTGACCAAAGCAGTTAGGAAATGAAGGTGAAAAAGAAAAAAGTAATTACAAATTTACAGTGTGATAAAACGAGATAGTGATTTATCCTTGGATTTCCTACCTTCTAGAGTGCAGTGGACGATGGTGTGACTGATAAGAATCATTTGATAGTGGTGATGAGTGAGTAACTGGGAGATAGCATGAGAAAGATAAGTAAAATCAGGCGGAAGAGGAGAAGCAAGGAGGCGAGAGATTTGGTTTTCTGAAAGAGAAAAAAACGGAATAAGCTTTAGGGTTTTCTAGTTTTGAGTTTTAAAGCAAGTGAGAAATTGGGTTTCAAAATATTTTAGGAGCCAAAAAGTTACCAAGGCGCCAACATTCCCGCATTTTTTCCCCCGGAATATTTTGCCTCCATCGGACAAGGTGGCAATCCGATTGGTATGTGCGGGTGATTTTCCATTGGCCAGATTAAAATCATACTGATCGATTAATATCCGCGAGTGATAAATTTGCATTATGAGTATATATGAGAGATGTCGACCGATTTCAGGTAAAATGACGAATGACAAGTGAAATAAGTGAAGTTGACAAAAAAATGGTTTGATTTGGGTTAGGTAAAGCTATATTGGACAATATTTGACAGTGAAATTGACTAAAGTAGATAGCCATTTGGGCAACATAATAGATGACTGGAGATGGAATTGACTAAAGTCTATAGACATTTGGGTAAAATAATAGATAATTAGAGAAATTGAGTAAAGTCAACCGATATTGAGTAAGATTTACGAATATAACAAGCGAAATTAAGTGAACCCGATGGAAATTCGGTCTGAAATGATAAGCAATAATATAAACCCCATGGAGTCGAGGAGAAATCTATTGATATCGAATAATATTGGATAACTGGAGAGCGCTTTAAAGATTCTACTGCTTATTCATGGTCGAATTCCAGGGGGAGTAAATTTGGCGAGGGTCAAATAATTTAGGTAGGTGTGACTAATTAGTTAGTACTTAATTCTTATTAGTTCATGTAAATATTTTATAATCGGATGGGATGGAATTAGTTAGTACTTAACTCCAGTAAGTAAATCCGGCGAGCAGGGTCCGATAATTTAAAAAAATGTGACTAATTAGTTAGTACTTAACTCTTATTAGTTCATTAAAACATTTATAATCCGATGAGATGGAATTAGATCAAGGAGTCCAAAACCCAGAGTGCGGTGTGAATTTTTGTAAATCCTTGAGTATTCAAATTTAACGAAGTTCGAATATTTAATTAAATGAATTTTTGTTAATTTTTGAGCATCTGATGATATAGAATCAGATCTAAGAAAAAAAATCAGAGTCAGGTAAATTTACGTGGATCTTTGAGATTTGAATGAGGTGGTATGACATACCGATTTCCTATTTTATTTGCACAATATGCATCTCATGGACAAAAATCCCTACAAACCATAACCAATTTCCATGTGAACTATAATTTGTTGATGTGGGCGATCAAAAACGGTACTTGTAACCTGAAATCTCATAAAGGATTTCTGAATTTACTCGGTGACTCAAAATCGACCAATGTAACATACCGCAACTTTTATTTTCCGTGTAAGCCAAAATAAAATTTTATTGGTGACCAAAAACCATACCGCAACTTAAAATCAAAATCCCAAACCCCAAAATTTCTAAGTGACTAACTCCTTTTATCAAAAAATTGGGTAAGATACACAAATTCTGATTAGTGGCCTAAAATAGGTTTATGAGTTATAAAATAGGCTTCTAATCACCCAAAATCTATCAATGGCCAAAATTTGTTTATTGTGATGGGTTAGAAATTATGTTTATGACCTAAACTCTCATGCGATATTTTGAAATTTGCTTGGTGACTCAAAACCGACCACTTTGATCAAAATCGAGTTGTCTACACAATACCAGATTATTATTAACAACATGTGTGTCTCTGGACAAAAATCTCCTGATAACCTGAAATCAATTACTTCATGAATCAAAAATTGTTATCACGATTGATCAAAAGGCATACGCGTGACCTAAAATCTCATATAGTATTTTTGAATATACTATCATTATTATAGTCGACCACTTTAACCAAAAGTTGAGTTACCCGGATGAAATCAGATTATTACAAACACAGTTAGCGTATTTAGACCGAAAACTCCTGGTATTGCAAAATCAGTTGCCTCGTAAGCCCAACTTTACTTCTATGATAAAACAAAAATTATACTCGAGGCCTGAAATTTCAAAATGTATTTTTGAATTTGCTTGGTGGATCAAATTCGACCGCCTTAACCAAAAGTTGAGCTACCTGGGCAAAACTAGATTACGATCACCACGTATAATATGCATTTTTAAAATAAAATCTCTCGATAATCCAGAACCAGTTGCCTCGTATTTGTATTATTATTATTATGAGTGATCAAACGCATACTCGTGACCTAAAATCTCACAAGGAATTTTTGAATTTACTTGGTGACTCAAGATCGACCACTTTAACCAAAAATTGAGTTACCTTATTATCAGAAAAATATACAGTTCTAGAAATCCCATAACCCGAAGCAAATTACCTTGTAAAGTAAAAAAAATTTATTATGATGGATCAAATCCATATTCGTGTTCTAAAATCTTATAATCGACCACCAAAGGTCAAGCTATCTACGCAAAATCAAATTATTATCACTATAATATGCATCTTTGGACCAAAATCTCTCGATATTGTTAACCAAAAAGTTGTAATTCCAACAAATCAAAAGCCATACTGGTGACCTAATTAAATTTCATAAGGAATTTTTAAATTTTTTTTCTTATCCAAAAAATCAAGAAAAAAGAATTTTATTTCTTATGACTTCCACTAATATAATTTTTCTTCTTCTTATTGTTTAGATACATGGCAAATTTTATGAACAATTTCTTTTTTTTTGGTCAAAGGATCAACCACGTACTGCGCCGGTGTTTGGATGTTTACATGGTCCCAAGATGAACAGGTAAAATTAAATAAGAGAAGATCTAAGTTATCCCGATATAAACGTGTCAATCTTAGAGTTTTTAAATCATCAAAGTCGTATCCATTACGTACAACGAAATATTGTACAAAGACCTAAATGTGCACCTTCCACCTTTCCCTCGGCGGCTCGGCCTCCATCTTCACTACAAACATAATCTTTATCCTTGATTCACCATCTCTCCCACCACATGACAAGCAATTTTTCAAACAAAATTGCAAAAAAAAAAAAAAAAAAACACTCCTCAATAATTCCAAGAGAACCAATATCTTAATTTTTCAATTCCATAAACTTATTCTGTATAAAATCTCTAAGGGTTGTTGGAAGTTTTGAACGGCGGCGAGTTTTGGTTATCCCCTGAGTTTCTTTCAGCGATTTGTATGATTCTGAACGATTCAAGTGTGTTTTTCTGCAGATTTTTCAACGAAAATGCCTAAATCATAGACCAGTAACGACGACAAGTCAGAGTTTCTTCCATGTATTTTTATGCTTGCTTTATATTCAGATCTAGTTTCTGATTTGTTCTATGATGATTAAAGGTCGGCTTCGGAAAGGAAAGCACTAGTTGATTGACCTTATCATGGTCTTATTCTATTTAGGGCTCCTCCTAAAAAAAATCAGAAACCACCAGTGAGTGTTTTCTTTAGTGATTCGTTAAGGGATTTTTTTTTTTTTTTTTTTTTTTTTTTTTGTGTTTCTGGTTCTTGTTTGGATGATTTTGGTCACGGGTTTCTTTGTTTTTTAGAGGAACCATTTAAGTTTTTAATTGCGTATGTTTACCTTAATTTGTTTCAATGTATTGTTTGTGATGGTATTAGTTGGGTGTGATTGGGTCTCATACAGTTTTTTTATTTGTATTAAGTGAAAATGAAGTTGTGTTATAAATAGATGTTACTTGTTCTCTGAATTTCATATGATTCTTGATTTTGTTTGGTTATCTTGTTATTGAGTATGTTGTGCGTCCTAAAAATTATTTTGATTGAAATACCACATGAAACAATGACTTAATCTTGAAGTATATATATTCGTGAACCTTCCGGGAAGCTTACTTTTAAGGGTTCTGACAATTTATAGTGCATGCGGCCATTATCTTATATGATCAAATATTAAATATCTATATTATTCATAACCATGTACATTGATCGGTAGTTCTACTCGAGTACGGGTAGAAGCTTGACCATAACATAATGTTCTTTTCATTATATGCTTTTAATCTTCATAGCAAAGCTGTTAATGGATGATGTGAACTTCAAAAATATTATCAGGAGTTAGAAGCTACCTGAAGGTTGTACTCTACCATTTCAATCGGGTAACTTGCAAGTTATATGGAATTAGATGAACCTACTTTAAGTTGGTGATTACTGCTTGGACCCCTAAATATGTTTCCCTTTTCCCTGTTTCAATTGTCTGTGTTGTTTAATAGGACTTGCAAGTTACAGGGAATATCCATGTTGTTGTTAACAAAGAGATTACCTGCAATGTTGATGTGGGTTTTCACATTTAAGATGTGGCAAATGAGTTGCAGATGATTAGTTTTTGGAATATATCGTATAGAGTTTTTTTGGTGGAGAGCTAATATAGCAATTGCTCATTTATCTTTTGGTGCAGGGTAGAAACCAATCGCTCATTTATCTATTGAAGAGGTAATGTTGTTCAGGACGTGGAACAGTAAAGCTAGATGGGCCATCACATCTATATGAATCTGGACATTCATTCATCTTGCGTTTTAAAGAAAGCCGTCCACCGGTGTTCCTCGGACTGCCACTTAATGACGTCATTGTTTTTGTTTCTGCATTTTTAGAATATAAGAAAATTATTTTTTGGTGTAATCATTGGTAACTACCAATGTATCATCTTAGAAAATAAGAAAATGAGTGTATTACAGATTTCAAAGAATGTTTATACGACGGCACAATATATATGGATTTTATTTTCTTAAATACAGTATATAATTATTTTCAATTTTTATTATATTGTATTTTTTCATTTATGATAATTTTTTATTCTTAGAAACTTTCCTTGTTTGATGAATCCAACACTAGTATCTCTTAATTGGAATTATTAAATTAGAATTATTAACCGCAAAAAATATGGCGAAAAAAGAGGAGATTTTATGCTTCAAAATAATAAATAATGGCAGACATCTTTCAAATTGGGAAACAAAATTTTATTAATCGCAGAAATTATGCGAAGAAAATATGACAATTAAAGTAAATGTTAATTGGTAATTGGACAGTTTTGATGTTCGTAGCATTACGTTCTATGCAGTTATTAGACACAATCGTTGTTCTAAAAGTTTGGCTGCTAACAGTTAGTTGCATATATATCTTGGCAACAAATATTATCTACTACAAGTGCTAGTCCGTGTTCTTTTGAACAACTAGACCAGAGATTTAGTGGTTTGAGAGATTAGGGAAATAATACACCTACTATAAAACCCAATGGCCATATACTGTTGGCTACTGGATAAACCTCTAGGTGCAAAACCAATTAAACCACCAACAAAACGAAGTTACATTAATGTTTTCGCTAGTAACTTGTCAACTATACAGATTAATAGATTTATCTGTTAGAAGACGACTGTTTTTCAACTACTACGACTAGTAGTTTTAGACATGGCGACCAACTAACCATTGTGCACTTGTTGCTTTAAACTTAAGACAACAACCTCTTACGCCACTACGGCTGCAACTAACATTAATTGTATAAAGTTATTCACAACTGAAGATTTGAATAGGCCACTACCATTGGTCAAGTAGCCTTTGGTCATTTTTTGTAGTGTGCAACCCTCCATTTGGCAGCCAGCGGCATGGAGGCATGGCCGTCGTGGCTTTGGCATGCGCGTCCAAGCTAGGATTTTGGCATAGTTTTAGGCGCGGCCAAAATTAGGGTTTTGGCATAGTTTAGGCGCAACCAAAATTAGGGATTGGCATTGGGCCAAAAGTTGCCACGCGTTTGGTGGCGAACTTGGACGGCTGAGATTTGCATCTCAAAAGGAAGGGTGGATGTTTATTGTTGCACCCCTTTGTTTGGAAGCCAGCGACATGGAGGCATGTCCGGCATGGCTTTGGCATGGTTTAGGCGCGACCCATCTAGGATTTTGGCATACTTTTAGGCGCGGCCAAAATTAGGGTTTTGACATAGTTTAGGCGCGACCAAAATTAGTGCTTGGCATTGGGCCAAAAGTTGCCACGCGTTTGGTGGCGAACTTGGACGGCTGAGGTTTGCATCTCAGAAGGAAGGGTGGCCGTTGATTGTTGCAACCCTTCATTTGGCAGCCAGCGGCATGGACGGCGTGGCTTAGGCATGGTTTAGGCGCGGCCAAGCTAGGATTTTGGCATAGTTTTAGGCGCGACCAAAATTAGGGTTTTCGCATAGTTTAGGCGCGACCAATATTAGGGCTTGGAATTGGGCCAAAAGTTGCCATGCGTTTGGTGGCGAACTTTGACGGCTGAGATTTGCATCTCAGAAGGAAGGGTGGCCGTTGATTGTTGCAACCCTTCGTTTGGCAGCCAGCGGCATGGCCGGCATGGCTTTGGTGCGGAGGTGTGGCTGGCATGGCATGCCATTGGCACTATGGTGCGGCTAGCATGGTTGGTATGCCTTTGGCGCGGAGATGTGGCTGGGCATGCCATTGGAACAGTGGTGCGACTGGCATGGTTGGCATGCCTTTAGCGCGGAGATGTGGATGGAATGGCATGCCATTAGCACGGTGGTGCGGCTGGCATGGTTGGCATGCCTTTGGCGCGGAGATGTGGATGGCATGGAATGCCATTGACACGGTGGTGCGGCTGGCATGGTTGGTATTCCTTTGGCGCGGAGATGTAGCTGGCATGGCATGCCATTGGAACGGTGGTGCGGCTGGCATGGCATGCCATTGGACCGGTGGTGCGGATGGCATGGTTGGCATGCTTTTGGCGCGGAGATGTGGTTGGCATGGCATTCCATTGGCACAGTGGTGCGCCTGGCATGGTTGGCATGCCTTTGGCGCGGAGATGTGGCTGGAATGGCATGCCATTGTCACGGTGGTGCGGCTGGCATGGTTGGCATGCTTTTGGGGCGGAGATGTGGCTTGCATGGTTGGCATGCCTTTGGCGCAGAGATGTGGCTGGCATGTCATGCCATTGGCACGGTGGTGCGGCTGGCATGGTTGGCATGCCTTTGGCGCGGAGATATGGCTATTAGGGTTTAGCGTGTAGAAACCCTAGTTTACAATATGTGGCACGCGTGATTGGCACGTTTGGCTAGCATGCGCGGCTGGCATGTGCAGAAATGATGCCAGTCAGTACCGAGGGCTCTGCCGTGGAGCATGGCATATAAAAAAGGTACTCCGATAATTTTACGCAGACATGTTGATGGTTCAATAAATGTGCTAGTGGAGACATAATTACTCAAGTGTGACGTCACTGTCTGACTAAGGTTTTACGATTTTAACCCTAAGCTAAAAACCACCATCAACACCAGTGAAGAGCCCCACCTGCAAAAACTCCCACTAATGGCGGCGAAAAACAACTCATTCGGGACCAAAAGCGTTTTTTTATCATACGACTTCTGATTTTCCATTCATTACCACCGCCCTTCAAAAGGGTATGTACCTGAACCCTTCCAACCTGGCAACGATAATCAATCGCATTAAAATATGAACTAGGGTCCAGTAGAATTCTGACAACCTTGTACTCGTTACTTGAAGGATTTTAACCGAATCCAATCGCCTGATCTACATATTCAAGAGCAATCGGAAGTTGAATTTGCTCTCCAGTGATAGGACTGCAGATATAGACATATGTTTCCCATGGATCTTCAATTGAATGGGAGAAACTGGCATAACAAACTAAACCGTTGCAAGAACCAACCATGAAACTTTTGAAGTCGGATGATGACACTGGCATAATTAAACTGTGATAATTTATTTCTCGTTCTTCATCATCATCGACATGATTAGTACTAACCGACTTAACATCATCTTGTTCCGAAAAGTAAAATTCTGCCACATCTTCTGCTGCTGTCTTACGGTGTGATGATGCCCCATAAAGCAAACCCATCTTGGGTTTAGGTAACAAATTTACCCATGTTGTGCATACTTCTATGCATCGTAATCGTGATTCTATAGGCAACTCAGAAAGTATGTGTGCTGTGATTTCTAAGGGTAAATTTTCCATCAAACTACTATTATTCTTCATAACTTATTATTTTTTTGTTAATATAAGTTTTTGTTGTTAGAGTTGTGTGGCTCAATACACACATGTAAGTCACACAGGGGGTAGCTAAAGATAGTCCCACATGGAGGAGAACAAGTTCCATATGGTGATATATAAGCTAGACATTCTCCATACATAGCATCGAGGCCTTTTGGATTAAACCCCACACCTAACCTCAAGGTGGTTAGGGACAGTATCGGTCCTATGTGGTCGTGCCTGGAGTGGGTGCGGCGGTCCGTGGAGGTCCTACAAAATGGTATCGGAGTAAGGTGGAGATGCCGGGAGTCGGGCTGAAGAGTGGTTATGGAATGCCGGTAGCCGGAAGATCGCAGATGAGCCGGGAAGCTCAAAGTATGAGTAGTGTTCCAAGAGCATCTGGTGGCAGTAATCATTGTTCGATTGGTAGCATACGGAGGTGGCGAGGTGGTGTGTATTCTCGCCAAAGTGGAGATTGTTGGAGTTGTGTGGCTCAATACACACATGTGAGTCACACATGGGGTAGCTAAAGATAGTCCCACATGGAGGAGAACAAGTTCCATATGGTTTTGTAGCACCTCCACGGACCGCCGCACCCACTCCAGGCACGTCCACATAGCACCGATACTGTCCCCACTTGACCACCTTGAGGTTATGTGTGGGTTTATAATAACTTGAATGTAAAAACTTGTCTATCCCTCTCTCTAGTCTCTATATTATACAGTCCTGTGAACCCGAAATATGAAAGAAATCCTTTGATTTACAGCAGCTTCCTGATTAAGTAAGGTACGTATCATTCCATGTAATTCGCTAGTTTATATTCGTACTAGGGCTTAACCCGTGCCATAACGGCACGGGCATAGTTTTATTTGGTTATGCATTTTTTTACGCATGGATATTAAATATAATATTTATTAATTATCAAATTTGCTCTTCTTATCATGGTAAAGGTAAAGGAAAAACAGATAGATATTTCTATTTTTTAGTTCGCAAATCTTTTCTTATATATGTAGTCATATATGATTCATTTCTAGCATTTTCCACCTTGACGTTCTCCCAAACTATGCCTCTCCTTTCCTGAGTTGTATTCTCAACTCATCCGTAGAATTATAACGGTTTAATTTTCCATACTGTTTCCAAAAAAAAAAAAACCATTATTTGATTCGGTTTTTAGTTTACAAAAATATTTTATCAATCATTTGAAATGGTACTTCCCTTCTGCGTATCCCTTATTAAGCTATGTAGGCTGTAAAAAAATTACAACACCTGAACTCATACGTGTCGAGAATAATTATGTAGGTATTAACAGTATTCGGATCCTTATTGATTTTGTACCCTTTAAGAATAGTTTGAAAAGAGTAAAACTCAGAATTGACATAATGATACATATCGCATTGTATCTTCTTACTATTTCAATAACATAAAAAAATCTAATGCATTCACTTAAGCTACTATATATTAAAACGTTAAGTCATTTCCGATGGAAACCATTATACTCATATAAGATGTAGTTCTAGTTCTTCAAAATACCTAGATAGTCTATGTACATAATCCAATTCAGCGGGTATGGTTCACCTAACATAATATAGGTAATGGTTTGTCATTTCCTAACATTGAGGCATTTTTAGCACAGTTGGATCTAGAGTTGGCCAAAACCTCTATATTTATGCATTATCGGGTGAGAGTAATCCATATATGAGTTACTTCCTCGGAAACTGTTGATGAATGACCGCATCAGTGTCAGTTGAAAACCCCACACCGTCGGATAATCGTAGTGTCTAAGTGGGGACAATACTTGCGGAGGATCAGGTCATTATAGATGGTATCAGAACCGACCATGAGTTACCTGTCGAGGGTGAAAGAGTATGTTGGACAGGTTCGTTGTGTCAGGTAAGGGTCTCATGAGCGACAAAGAACGCCAAAGTCTAGGATTGATCATATCTCGGAGCCGAGGACGACTCCAATTAAGATGGTGGTATTATAGTACTCTGACTTGGAAGGTAGGATTCATCGAATAGAATATAGGTTTTTTCTTTCCTAACACCCAGACCGTTTCAGCATAATTGGCTTCAGAGTTGGCAAAAAGGTATATAGTTAAGCATGCTCGGGAGAGAGTAATCCGGGGATGGGTGACCTCCTGGGAAGCTGCCTCTGAATGACCGCAGCGGCGACCATGGAAACCCCACATTGTCAGATAACCACAATGGCCAAATGACAAATGGTCAAGCTATTGCATTCTACGACACTAAATATGAGGTTATCCGTTGCATAAAAATAATGAAACCATGATATTAGTTAGTAAGTCAAATGTTAACTACTTAACCTAATAAAAATATATTCTAATAATAATAAAAAATGTTATAGATCATCATTAATAAAAATAACGTTAAATCAATCACTAAGAAATTCATGAAACGATGCGAAATTACTCATTGGGCATTAATACTTGCCACCAACTCCATGGTCCACTAATATAATTGTTAGCCAGTCTGACTGAGCTTGATACTGCTTTTTTTTTCAAGAAAAATACTTTGAACACATATTTATAGCAATCTTTTTTCATCCGAGTGCTTTTTATGTAAAACACTTTTAAACCCTATCAACTTTTAAAAGTTGTGCAGAAGGAGCTTGCAAAAGATATAGTCCAACTCTAATTTCAAATTTGTTTTTCTTTTCTATCCTAATTCTTTTTTGTAACCGACAAAAACCATTCCTAAATCAAAATATTACCAATTTTTATTCGTTATATTTTGTCCAGTAAAGATAATTATTTTTCATTTTCAAACTATATTTTATATCATACAATTTTAGTGAAAGATTCTTTAATTTATCAACAATAAATATTAAATAATGATTTTTTTTTAAACAGTGGTTAAGAAAAATAATACCTTACATATATGTCTAATAGTAAAAAATTTACTTATTTTTAAACACGGTAAAATAAAATAAAATAATTTTCAGAGATATGTCTGTTTTTGTCATTTGCCACAACGATAGTTGAACCTGATATTTTCTCAAACACAATTTGATGGCTTTTTAAATCAGTTTTAGCTTTAGTTTATATTCTGCAAACGTTCAATTACTTTTTTACATAACTCAGCACAGTTAACGCACATCGAAAAAGCACTTTTGTAAAACTCACGGTAATACCAAACTGATCCTAAATATTAGTTAAGAAAAATATATTTATTACCAATATCCAAAAAAATAATTAATTTATTATCATTTTTAATTTGACCTTTATTTTCTTTATGAAGAGTTAATGAAATATTACTGATATGGCAAATTTTATCCATTAAATACATTTCTAATTACAATCACAACCATCAGTTATGACAAGCGTTACATCCATAGATTTATCTTTCGGTAAGTTATCCAAACTATGCTTTGTATTCTTCATCATAACCGGCACTTGTTGACCCACTCAAAATTACTCTGCATCAGTTTTAACAACTCACATGTACAGTACCTTAGCTTAATCACAAATACGTTTCATCCGTCACATCATATGTTAAAGTTTGAAATGTAACCCTAAACGAATTGGGCATCTCTAGTAACGCTTATAAAAAGTAAAGTTTTCTGCTGGATAGATCCAGTTCGTGCCTCCATCCATCTATCGCCTCTGGAAAGCAAACCTAGCCCTAGAAACGGAGCTTTTTACCCATCAACCTATGTTTCTACAGCAGCTGAATAATGGTCACAGCGGATGGTTCTTCAATAGAAGAACATGAAGAACAAAATGTATATATTTGCACTATGATTTCTCCTCGCCTCTTAAATTGTTTTTAACATGTTCTCACTCTTTCATTTGTGCTTCAAAAACTTGTGTTATTTGTTGAAGAGAAAAGAATGGAAGGAAGAGAGAAAAGAGGAGAACTAAAGAGAGGGATAATTTTGGAAGAACTTTATTCTTTT
The DNA here is from genome assembly GCF_003573695.1 of Papaver somniferum. NCBI lineage: Eukaryota > Viridiplantae > Streptophyta > Magnoliopsida > Ranunculales > Papaveraceae > Papaver > Papaver somniferum. The sequence continues at coordinate 168,561,105 of NC_039365.1, forward strand.
TACGGATGGTTGTGTAGGAAATGGTGATGAGGAAACTTTTGTAACTAAGATGTATGTGACCCAATTGCAAAGATTTTTTTTTGAAATATGAAATGTAGCAGAATGTTTACATCTCATCTGGAACCTGGACTAGTCCATATACTGATAATCCATCTATGCATCAAACTGGTTGAATGGCCACCAGTATAGAGAAATACAAAGACCAACCCCATTAGGCATGCTTGCAACCCAATATTCAAGATTCATACTCAATGGTAGTTTAACTACAAATTTAATTGGTAACCTTTTTTTTCTAATGCTAGCTTTCTTCTAGTAATTTTACTCATTCAAATCGTTTTATTTGTAGAGGAGAGTTTGGTGGGATACTAGTGCTGTTAACCGATTTTATGACAAGAAGCGTAGTCTGGCCGGGTCACAAGGAAAGTTTATGACACACTAATGATAATTGGTTGACTTAAAAAAGCCTTACGAACCTCCAAAGAAGAAGAAACAAAATAAGCTTTTTTTTCCAGAAATATGGTGAACAGATACCAGTTCTGATAAGTTAAAATATTTTTGAATCCCCTTTGAGATACCAAACCAACCATTATGAACATTGAGAACCTCGACTGAAACTCCTTTTGCATTCTGAACAAGCTTAATAGATGCTTTTTCCTGACGAACAGCAAGCGGCGGAAAGTTGTCATCATGAAATGGAACTTGTTGCAGCTTCGAAACTGATGGGTTTATCCTTGACATAAAGATCCTCCAGATTGAACCCACGTCCCCTTCTGGAATACAAATAAATCTAGATTTTGCATCCCTGGATGGATTCACTTTTGAAATCACAGTTCTATCAAACAGACAGCTTGATTAAACCTTTGAGACCAACGTTGTTCTGGATTTGGAAAGACCTTTACAGCATTTATGGCCTCCGAGAGAACTGAAATTAACCAATCAATTGATTCTTCTGGAAAACATACCCAATTAACCAAACCTTTAAACCTTTCTAAGATTTTAAGCTCACTGTTTTTCCCTTTTGTAAACCATATGAATTCAAAAGTTTTCGAACGCAAAAACAAAGTTTGAGAATTGACCATGATATGAAAGTAAGGGAGAAAAGAAGAAAATAAAAACTTATCAAGATGATAAGAAATCAAAAAACAGAAGAAAAGAAGTGAAACCCCATGGTCAAGTGAAAAAACTCGCCGTCAAAGAACGACGGCCAGAGTCAAAGAAAGAGAAACAAATAAATTAATGTTTTTGATCGCCTTTCTAATCAAAGTCCTAATCATCTCTATATTTTTATGTTTGGGTTTTGCTTGATCATGGTTGAGGCAGCTAGTGAATGGTCATACAGTAGTTTTATTAATAACCTGTTTTATTTGTAGAGCAGCCGGGATCGGAAAATTCGTAGTTTGTGATCAGTCTTTACTGTTCATGTTGAATTTACCAAGTTGGTGAAGTTTTTACTATCGTGATGTGAATATAATTCTCGGGTTTATCCACGAATCGACTGGTCTTGGATCGTTAGTGCTGCAAATATATGGGAAAAGTTTCTCGTATCAATCAACTCGCACAAAGCTGCTAAACACCAAGTTGGCTTTGGATGGAATCGTGGAAGCTTAAACACTCTTGGCCATGGACAATATGGGTGTTGTATTGTGTGTGTCCTAAAATTACAGCAAACATGGTTTTGGAGGGGAATATCGTTCCCGATATATTCTTAGGGGAATCTTTCTCGATTTCGTGTAATCGTGACAATTTTTGACCATGGGGTATAATTCGGCCACTAAGTACGCACAAGGCAACAAAGCACAATTTTAATCATTTGCAACAACCACAACCCGTAATTTTTCCGGCTGGACAACATCTAAAAATCTGCCCGTGTATGAAGCACTGTGAGTCTGTGCCCAAAATCTCTTATTTGGTTACAAAGCTCATGGTATATATATAGCTCAATCTTTAGGAAAAAAATTGCCATGCTTAAAATCACTTGAGTTGTGTAATTGATTTTTTACCCTGGAATTAATTAAATGCGATTTCCCAAGAGTAAAACTGAAGAAGAAGATTTTTTATAGAGTAAAAGAGAAAAAAAGAATTAATGGAAAAGGAACATTTCTTTTTTTAATAGGTGAAACGGTTGCAAAAACAAAGTAAAACGGAACTATGATTTGTAGCAGATCTCTTGTGCCCAGTTCTAAATTTTACTTTGTATTCGATGAAATTATGAAAAGATCCATGTATGATGTTTTTTTAGATATTGAAATCTTGAATATTTGAATTCCATTGCTTAACATTTGTATCTGATCTGTAATAGTTAAAGAAGAGCTTAATTCCTCTGCTCATGATTTGCCCACCATTATGTAGTATCATCTTGCACAGCAATTGTTAAATCCAAACACTAGCCCCATCAGGCAACAAGTACAAGATTCATGCTTGCAACCCAATATCCAAAGATTCATACTCAATGGTTGTTAAACTAAGAATTAATTAATAGAGTGGCCTTGGATTATTGCAGCTCTCTTAATGTTGCAGTAGATGGGAAAACCTTCGCACAATCCAACTCGCACGAATTTGACTAGGTTAAGTTAGACATTGGTAGCTCTAAAATTGCCACACTTAGTGTGTCACTCATTGTACCTGGAATGAAATGGTAGCTCTAAAAATTTCCCAGCTCTTAAACGCCAACAGCTTGGTTCTAGCCTTCTTACGGTACGACTTAAAACTGAGGTTTAGACCATGTCCAGTGCTTTGTAGTGCCTACCGTACCTAAACTTATCGGCAAATCACTAACAAAATAACAATAGGGCTGATTCTCAAAAAAAGAATGAAGTGTTTTTGAAGCTTGTTGGGGTATATATTTAAAAACATAGTTTTGTAATAATATGCCAAAGTTAGAGAGATAGTATGGTGGCATTGTTTTGAGCTCCCACACTATAGGCATGGGTTCAATTCCCACCCCACACAATTTCACTAGGGTATATACTATTTATATTATATATTATAGTGTGGGAGCGGGGCCTTGGGGCCTTGGGGGTCTTGGGAGGTCTGCTGATCCAGAAACAATTTTTTTGCTGTTTTTAACTTAAATTTTCAAAACGTATTAAGATAATTATATCATGATTAATTACAGTTAATGTTGAAATTTTAATACGGCCGTTTTTTTTGCTGTTACAAAGAAATTTAATTGGCATTTAATCGAAAATTAATTTTCCATTAATTCCATTGATTCTTTTTGATTATAAAAAAAAAAAAAACTGGTTTCTGGAAGAAAAGATATAGAACGTTATTTTTATTTCGTCAAGTTTTTCTGAGCAAGTGTTGTTGAAAGAGTTATTATTGATTCGATTTCTCAGTGCAGAGAAATCGAAAGAGATAAGCTGTTTTATCCCATAGGGTTTCGACAAAAACTGACTGCTAGCACAATCAAGAGGCAGAGTCGCGAAACACCTTAAAGATAGCGACCTAGTACGCGACTCAGCGGTTTCTTTGTGTAATTTGATTATAGTGCTTTGTTTCCAACAAAGCTTAATGCAGTATCTACGATCTCTTGTAAATCATACGCAATAATGGATCGAGCTGATGAATGTATTGGGCGAATCATTACTCATCGGGCAACAAAGTCTAAAACCCACAAGGAGATATTTATACCTTGCCCATTGCTTAGTATAGTTTTTTTTTTTCCTTCAAGTAAATTAGGAATTCATTAAAATGGACTAATATAAAGTGTCAGCCGAAGCAACTACAGAAAAAATAGAGCCATCTACAATATGGAATTATGTGAATATTCACTCGGAAAGTCGGAATCTCAGATCATCATATGGAATAAAACAAATCCACCGGATTGCTAATCTCCCATAAAATTTGCCAATTTATATTATGACTGCACCTGCATAATCACAACCTTCTACTTGTTCCACAGACAGGTATTATAAAACGTATAGTTGTAGATCCAGATTGTGCCTCATTCATCTATCGCCTCTACGAAGAGAAAGAAAGCAAACCTAACCCTGAGCTTTTTATCCATCTACCTATGTTCATCTTCAAAGGCAGCAGCAGAATCATAGTTATGGCGGATGGTTCTTCAATAGAGCATCATCAAGAACAAATATGTATTTGCCCTATGATTTTTCCTCTCAATAATGTAAAATAGCTTGTACTTATCCATTGCATCGCATCGTACCCTCTCAAGTTCTTGTTAACTTGTCACCACTCTTCAATTTCGTCAAAAACTTCTTTTCCTTTTTGAAGAGAAGAGACAGAAATGATGAGAGAATTGAAGAGAGGACTAATTTTGCAGGAATTTTGTTTATTCTTGTAGCACACATTGCGGAGAAAATGGTTAAAGAGAAAGAGTTTCCATATTAGATGTATTGAACCAATTACAAAGATTTTTTATTCATTTTTGAAATTATGAAATATAGCAGATCTGTTTAATGAATAAATCCACGTGTGATATTTATATTGAAATCTTCGATATCTGATTTCCACTGCATCTGGAACACATTAGTCCATCCACTGCTTATCCACCAGTGCAGAGAAATACAAACCCATGGTTGCTTTTGATTGGTAACCTTTTTTTTGCCAATGCTAGCTTTCTACTAGTAAGTTTTCTCATTCAAATTGTTACAATGCAGATTTTGAGCCAACAGGTAGATGTATTACAATGCCGATTAGGGCTCATGAAACTGTTTAAGTTTTGGTGCGAATTTTGAACACGAACAAGATTTGGATAAAAATACTAATTTTGCTCATTTTGGGTTCTAGAAAAATTAAGCAAGGTCACTCATCAAATTATCATGTCTTGAAATATCCTATAGATTTTCATCACAATTCATACTCATTTGATAAAATATAGGATGACAATGCAAGTTCTCGCGGATTTCTTTTTCTCAACATGGCCATTGCGGATCAACCGTCATGAGGTCATATATATGAATGTATAGTAGATTTTGGTACAAGATGATTTACGTGACTGAGCGAGATCCTAGATTATACTTATAGATCACAACGAAAAAAATTGAAATGACTTTCCACTAACTTCCATTACTTCCCAAGCCTCTTATCTGCCTATTTGAACATGAAGTTATTTTCAAAGGGTTGCATTCATTTACTTCCAAGATTACGTAATAAAACAAAGTAAGGTTGCAATGAAATGAACCTTGGTTTCTAATAAAAAAAAATGAACCCTGCTGATTTTTAGAGATACATGGGTAATTGACCCATACTCTCATTTATAAACGCATTCTTGCTAATAACCAAAATGTCTTTGGAATTGGTCAGGTTGGTGAGAGTTTATCAACGAGAATTTTTTTTTTCAAATGTTTTAAAACAAAAAATCACTCAAGTCTAGCATAGTAAATTTTTGGGCAATGTGTCGTGGCAAAAAGTTGGAAAAAAAAAGAACTCGGCTAGTTTGCACCTAATAGATTGTAAAGATTGTAAACCTAACCCTAAAAAAACAGCTTTTTATCCCATCTACCTATGTTCATCACCAAAGGCAGCAGCAGAATCATGGTCATGGCGAGCGGATGGTTCTTCAATAGAGCATCATGAAGAATAAAATTTATATTAGCACTATAATTTCTCCTCTCAAAAATATAAAATAGCTTAAACAGATCTGCTGTATTTCATAATTGAATTAAACAGATCTGTTGTATTTCATAATTTTGAGCAGACTTGTAAATAGGGCTGCACATGGGTCGGTTTGGGTCGGTTTTGGTATCACCCACCACCCGACCCACTGATGGCGGGTAACAGAAGTTGTCACCCGCAACCGACCCAACAACACAATGGGTCGGTTTTCACCCGACCCATTGTGACGGCGGGTTTGGTCGGGTGGGTGGTGGGTTACCCACCATAAAATAAAATGACATTGTCACATTAGTACATTACATTAACAAGGAACAGAGTTATGCAATGAGTATAACTGTATAACAGTATAAGTGTATAACAAAGTTGATAAAGCTAACAATAAAAAGGAACAGAGTTCAATTGTTCAAAGCTCAAAAGATAAAAGAGTGCATTACTATTGAGTATTGCGTACTATACTAAAGCCTAATATCATATAAAGCGACCAACAGCGAGTCGCTGCAAGCCTGCAAGTTTGTGGATGTTTTACCTCCGAATGGCTGAAAGCCTGAAATAAAACGAAGTCTGTAAATTAGTTACAATAACAAAGATGAACTCAGAAAGATCAAGCTACTGACAATGACCCTTGGGCCTTGGCGTCATTACCTTGTCTAAGCCAATAGGAATCAATCATCTATGAGTCTATGACGATAGAAGAAGCAGCAAGGTCACTGAAACTGAATAGATCTGCAAGCGAAATGAACAATTAGAATGAATGAAAGGGTAGATGAATTTCTTGAAACAAGTAAAATAGCTCTGCAAGCGAAATGAACATTTTAGTTTATCCATCCACAACAACAGCAAGTACCAACACAAACTGCCCATCAGTAGTCAGTACACCGGACAGTCACTGTAATTAGATGAAATAGTACACGGTAGCTACACAATACCATAAATTGAACATTAACGACCTCAATATAGAACACAAAGTTTAGACAGACATGAAGCTTCACTACCAAAGGACCCCAATAACCAAAAGACCTCAATAACATAATGTCCAAACATAAAGCTTCACAACCCTATTTTTAGGTCGTTAACTTGAAAAACTCATATGCAAAAAATGATTGCCCTGACCTATGCAAAAAAACTCAGCTTCATCATAATCTCAACATCCAAATTCAACTATAAGAACATATAAAATATCCTAATACTAAGAACATCAAGATAACAGACAATACACAGATCAAAGCAAAATTTGAAAAGCCAAATTTCAAGATTCTCAAACCATAGAAAACAGTATAACAAACATCAAACAGATAACTGAATTTAAGAAATCCAATTGATATGAGGTACACGACATTGTGACAATGCCTCTGACATGTTGATATAGAGATAACTATGAGTGATCTTCGGATTTCAAAAGATTTTTGTTATAGATTACTAACATAACAGGGCAGTTAACATAACAGGGCAGTTAATCTATTCACATAGCATGCATTATGTTTAGTAAACCATGTACTTTCATGTAATAAACATGCTGCAGTAAAACTCACAGTGTCATGAACAACAATAGAGCCAAGGAAAATTTAGACATACCAGACTCAGCAATATCAATCTCCTCCTCCTCGACTCCAAGGGTAGATGAATCCATGTCTATTGGTGTTCGTAACCAATTTTGTAACAAAATTAAGGCCTCAAGTGTCTTGGGATTTAAGGAGCTTCGAAAAGGATCCAAAATTCTTTTTCCGGTACTAAATGATGATTCTGAAGCAACGGAAGAAACGGGAATAACAAATATATCTTTAGCCATAAGTGGCAAAATGTCAAACCTCGCAGCATTTACCTTCCACCATTGTAATATATCAAAAGTAGCATTTTCATTTGTGGGTGTGTAGATCGGTTCAGCCAAGTACCTTTCTACCTCAGATCTCTCAATGTCCTCCACATTACTCAGTTGATGCTTTCGTTTATTCCTTCCCTCCATATACTTGGCCTTGCTAGAAATAGTACTTCCAAAACTCGAAGAACTTTGAGTAGAAGTGGAATTAGTCTCGCCCACAGATTCTGATGAAGATACTGCACATCTAACATTTTCTGCTTTATAAGCTGCAAACAGCTCCACAAAATTTTTCAGAACTTCTTCAACCCATTTTTCTACAAGTTTTTTCTTCATTGCTGGGTCATAATGCACAATTAAATCTTCAACAGTCACAAATAATCCATGTTCTTTCTCTCGTGGATCAAGAAGTACAGCCATAAATATCATAGTGATCCCATACCTTTGATCTCTTCACACCAGCATTAGAATTATTATCTAATGTTTCACCTGCGGCACAAGCATGTGAAGGTTCAGAAGCTGGTGTAGATGAGCCAGCGGTACTCCCTGTCCCTGCTGATGGTCCATGCACTTGTCCAGAACGCGGTGGACGTGGAGGGGGAGGTCCCATTTGTGATGTCACTCCATGTATAATTGGAAGATTAGAAGCAGAATCATCTTCTGAGATTTCAACCATGGTAACCTGCACAAAAGAAACAATTGAAAGTACTAACACCATACTGAATTGAACAAAATACTCATGACTTAGTTCAAATACCAAATAAATTAACTAGGTTGTACTAAAGAACTGAGATTGATTTAAAAAATCAATTAGAACTTGCTAGGTAATCAATTCAGTCCATATAAACTTATAAAAATCTCTAAGTTCAGAAATTATACAAAATTTCTAAGTTCAGTCCATACAAACTTATAAAAATTCTTAAGTTCAGACCATACAACTTATAAAAACTTCTAAGTTAAGAGATTATACAAAATTTATTGAAGTACACCAATTTAATTCTAACATGTAGCTTCAACTGAGTCCTAGCGGTAGGGTTGCCGAAGGCCTTATGTTAACGACAGAAACATCCTCTCAACAAAGAGAGAATGAGCTACAAGTAGCTTTTGCGATTCACCGCTAGGACCATTTTTATCATGCTCAATGAGATTCTATCAAACTTCACCTAAACAATATAAAAGGAACCAAAATAAGCAAAACAGTTGGATATACCTTCTTAGTTTTCCTAAACCAACTCTGATTAGTTGAATTTGTTACATAAGTCACTACCCCACTGACACCTTACAGCATAGATACACAATACAAAAATTCTTAAGTTCAGACCATACAACTTATAAAAACTTCTAAGTTAAGAGATTATACAAAATTTATTGAAGTACACCAATTTAATTCTAACATGTAGCTTCAACTGAGTCCTAGCGGTAGGGTTGCCGAAGGCCTTATGTTAACGACAGAAACATCCTCTCAACAAAGAGAGAATGAGCTACAAGTAGCTTTTGCGATTCACCGCTAGGACCATTTTTATCATGCTCAATGAGATTCTATCAAACTTCACCTAAACAATATAAAAGGAACCAAAATAAGCAAAACAGTTGGATATACCTTCTTAGTTTTCCTAAACCAACTCTGATTAGTTGAATTTGTTACATAAGTCACTACCCCACCGACACCTTACAGCATAGATACACAATACAAACACATGGGAATGACAGGGATAAAAGAATTAATTATCCATTGGGAATTGCACCAAGGAGACAAACAAATGCTCATGATTCCTAGGGTGTTACAAAATTTATTGAAGTACACCAATTTAATTCTAACATGTAGCTTCAACTGAGTCCTAGCGGTAGGGTTGCCGAAGGCCTTATGTTAACGACAGAAACATCCTCTCAACAAAGAGAGAACGAGCTACAAGTAGCTTTTGCGATTCACCGCTAGGACCATTTTTATCATGCTCAATGAGATTCTATCAAACTTCACCTAAACAATATAAAAGGAACCAAAATAAGCAAAACAGTTGGATATACCTTCTTAGTTTTCCTAAACCAACTCTGATTAGTTATTCTTCAAACTCTAATGAACTGAACTTCAGTTCTTCAATCTTGACAAACCCTACCATGGAATAAAAAAAAACATTAGATTAAGATAAACAACAAACCATAAAATGGAAAGGACATATAAAAGGAACCTAAATAATCAAAACAATTTCATAGTTGGATATACCTTCTTAGTTCTTCTTAAACCAACTCTGACCAGTTCTTCTTCAAGCTCCAATGAACTGAACTTCAGTTCTTCAATCTTGACAAACCCTAACATGGAAAAATAAAATAAAGGGTATTAGATTCAGATAAATTGAGCGCTGCCTAAACACATAAACATTCAAGAATCCTTTGAATCTACTGATTAAACTCTTCATTACTGAGTTCTAACATAGTAACATCATACCAATTCATTCCAAACTGAAATTAAAAACAACACCCTAAACAGATAAACCCTAAATTGAAAATTACAAGAAATCACATCATCA